>NC_137286.1:57233571-58477857 GCF_054371585.1 Giraffa tippelskirchi | reverse complement strand
GTGGAATTATTTGGCAGTTTGGTAATTCAGGTGTATGCATACTGACCATGGGAGAGCAAGTATATGTTGACAGTCTTAAAGCATAAATGTTTTATAGAGCAGAACTTTAAAACTTTCCTGAGATACTTTGGATGCCTACTTTGAGCTTATCCTGTCACATAAAATATAGTCAGTGGTTCGTCTTTATAAAATCAATTATTAGAAATGCATGTTGACTAAGTAAATGAGACAGTGCCAATTTGAGTTAAGAAAATGTAGTTAATAACAGTTTAAGGGAGAGAAGTCTGATGATTAGGGAGAGATGAATTTGTAACAGTTTTTCCCAAATTGGAAGCATCCAAGTGACCTATAATAACCTCCTGGAGAAAAGTAGGAAGCATAGAAAGCCCAGGTGAGAGGTCCATGGTCTCCATGCCCGAATCAGCTGGCAATAGTTTTCTTAGGTCATCAGCTGTTAATTATGTTTAGGTTGTAAAGTCCTCAGCAGTTGTGCTCTCATTATCAGCGTTGTCCTTTGTTTATTCTCCCCTTTGTTTATTCTCCCCAGCTAAGTTTTGGGGGTCTCAGTAGTGGGGTAAAATACCTACCAGTAGCTCAGATTCTGAATTTGAAAGAGAAACACAGATTATCATGAAAACAAATGATCGAAGAGAGCAGAGACGGAGGAAGATCTGCTGTTCAGCGTCCTTAGTTCTGTTGTCTGATTTCTGTGGATAATGAGTTCATGGGATATGTGAGGTCACAACATGTTATAGTTTCACCCCAGGAAATTCTTTTGTTATCACTGTTGTACTTGGTTGAGCTGTATATTTGGGATTTTCTGTCTAGCATTACCCCAGTAAGATTTCAACAAGTGGTGTTGGGTCAGGATGGAATTCCTAGTTACATTTCAGTTCATCAGCCCCTTTCTGGGGAGACTCGTTTATTGAAGGTTTCCTTTCTCCCTCCCTGAGTCACTTGAAATTGTTCACATTTGCCCGTTTCTGGCTCCACCCTGGTCCCGTCCAGACCTGCATGGACTCCTGGAGGAGATGCTTGGTTGGCCTCTGGGCCGGGCACGCTGACTCCAGCGCCCTCCCTCTGCTTTGATGGACTTGCCAGCCCCGAATTGTCAGCTTGTGCCTTCTGTGTGCTGCACCTTGGTCCAGGAATCAAGTCCAAGGGCCCCGTCCTGGGCTGTAATCCGCCTTTACCGAGACTTTGCTGTAGGGACCCCGTGTGAATCCTTAGGACTCTCACGGGCTCTAGCTCTGCGGTAAGGAAGCCCATTCGTAGCTCCACGGTTTTGCTCCTTCTGTATTCAAGGCCTGGAGTGCCTCTCCTCTTTCCTGATGTTGCCTCCATGGAGGAAAGCGCTGCTCTAGAGCGCGGAGGTCTCCTGGTTCTACTTTCTCCTTCCCTGCCAATCAGTTCCACGGAAATGCAGAGACTTGAAACAATTGGGAGAGAGTCTTCTCCTTTTCTTATTAAATGCCAAAATAAAACCATCTTCTAATCTATTTAGAAGATTAAGGTCAGAAAAATTGGGGTTGGAATCTCTTTTTCATTAAAAAAACTCTAGGTTTCAGATCTGTGACACAGGGACAAGACTGTAAGTGTGTAAAGATGGGACACGAAGTTAATTCCTGTTCTCCAGATACCTTCCTATAGTTTTAGTTCATCTGAGATGCCATCTTTTAATTTCTAACACAGATTCCTTCTCCTTCATGAAGCTTTTCTTGATTACCCTCCTTTCTGTAGACCTGACTTCCCCCTGGTTCCTTTTGCGGTCGTACCGCCTGCTGTGCCGGTTCGCAGTGATTGGTTTTGTCTGGGACCCGAGCTGTTGTCATTTTATGAGGCTGTAGAGAGGAGTGCAGGCAGAGGGCTTGGGTTTGAATCTCAGCTGCTCGGTACCTAAGGTCTCAAGCCAGTTGTTTAATCTTCCTGTGCCTCAGTTTTCCTCATCTGTAAAGTTATAATTCTAATAGAACCTACTCCAGACATCGATTCTTAAAAGCGAAAAGTGAACTGATACACATGTCAAATACTTAGAGAGGCTGGCGTATCCTAAGCCCTCCAACCTTTGCTACTGCTCTAATGGGCATAGCATCCTTGAACAGAGTTGTTGTTTGGATAGTGCCAGAAATACAGGATGCCCTTGACGTCGGGCTTCCATTGTCATTGAAATGTTATGGAGAGCCTGGCACATAGTAGGTGCTCAATTAATGTTCTGTAGTGAAGATTTATTTTGCTAAGGTGCCTAACAGGATTGCAGTTTGCTTGTTTAACAGTTTTGTGATTTTTTTTCAGCTTTTTTCGTTAAACAGCGGCCGGTGCCTGCAGTGCATCGTCCATTTCAGAGGTCTGTTTATTATGCTCTCTCGCTAATCATTTGTCCGTTTCTGCTGGTGCCCAAGAAGTGTCCAGTGTGCGCTTTGCCGCCTCACCAACGCATAGGCGCCATCTAGTGGCTAGAAAGGAAATTCGGCTTCTTCTGTGCCTGGGGATGAAGACAGCCCCGTGGCCCCGTTTGGCTTAGGTTCCTGGGAACCCAGTTGCAGGAAAATGTGGAGACTGCAGGCTTCTGTAGGACCTGTTGGGATATGGTTTTGAATTAAGGTTGCTCTGCTGCATCAGTGAACTGGCTTGAGAGAATTTGGGTCTCCCTAAGTGGTGTGAGCAACTTTTGACAAAGTTCTATCTATCTAGCGCGCCTTTTACAGTTTGGGATTTAGGATGTTTTTATAGGAGTTTAATAAGTGACAACTTCTAAAATATTCCCTTCGAGGTTAGAAATTTAAAACATCTATTTATTCCTTTTGAAAAATAACCAAGATTTACTTCCCTTTGCTCTACTTAAAATACATGGTAAGACTTTAATTATCATTCTTATATGTGTCCCCTTGGGCAGGTTGATGGTAGGTCAGGTGCTCACCAGCCAGAAACCCTAATAGAGAATAGTCACAAACGCTTTCATTGCTGGTGTTGGGTCTCACGTTGGTTGTATTTTGTTAGACATTTTTCTGTATTTGGTTTCCTACTTGGGTAGTTACAGAATCTGCTTTCTCACTTCCTTGGTTGAGGCTACACTAAGTTGGTATATAGGTGGTTCATTTAGAAAGTTTTAGGCTCATCTCTCTGTGATTGCTTTTGGCTAGATTTAATTTGGAAGTCATTGGTTTGGCTGTCTGATAGAGTACTGCAACTTGCCATCCTCTGAGACATTTTGAACAACAGCTCTGGCTGTTTCTGAAACAGACTGTACCCACTCGAGTCTCTTTGCCTTGGCAGGTGGGGGCCCCTCTGCCAAGGAGCTCTTGGCAACTGTGTTACCTCCTCTGATACAACTGTATTACCAGCTCACGCTCTGGCAGACTCCTTTCAGAATTAGTTGCTGTTCTCCCTGTCCAGCGGCCTCGATCCTGCAGGCTGGATGGTCCCACAGGTCTCTTTATACCCCTGTTAGTGCATCATCCCCAGATTGTTTCACTCTACTAGTCAGGGAGGCGAGTTGTACCTTGGTTATCCTTGAATTCTGAGGTCATGGCTCAGTGCCTAGCCCACAGGAAGACCTCAACTAACAGAAGACTTCTTAAAGGGACACACTCAATCGCCCATGCCCCCTTCACTTTGAAGCAAAGTGAACAACAAATTTATTTTCATCTTGTCATGATCACTGTTTGCCGACAAAGGTCCATACAGTCAAAACTTTTTTTTCCCCAGTAGTCTTGTATGGATGTGAGGGTTGGATCATAAGGAAAGCTGAACACCGAAGAATTGATACTTTTGAACTGTGGTGTTGGAGAAGACTCGAGAGTCCCTTGGACTGCAAGGAGATCCAACCAGTCCATCCTAAAGGAGATCAGTCCTGGGTGTTCATTGGAAGGACTGATGTTGAAGCTGAAACTCCAATACTTTGGCCACCTGATGTGAAGAGCTGACTCGTTGGAAAAGACCCTGATGCTGAGAAAGATTGAAGGCGGGAGGAGAAGGGGACGACAGAGGACAGGGTGGTTGGATGACGTCATCGACTCAATGGACACGAGTTTGAGTAAACTCCGGGAGAGAGGGAAGGACGGGGAAGCCTGGTGTGCTGCAGTCCATGGGGTTGCAAAGAGTCGGACCTGATTGAGCGACTGAACGACAACCTGATCACTGCCAGCTGAAAGGTTCTATCAGGCCAGTTACTACTACAGAGGACTTGAAAGCAATAAAGTTATCTTGAACATCATGGTTTAATCAGGTTTTTTGTACACTGAGGTGAGTGAAAATGCTAGAACCCCTGGAAAGGTCACTTGTGAGTCCAGCCCTGTGTTGAGGCTGCCTCATCTCTCTGGAGGGAGGCCTTGTTCCAGAAGTTCCCTATAAATGGGGTTCAGTCACTCAGTCGTGTCCAACTCTTTGCGACCCCGTGGACTGTAGCCAGTCCCCTGCCCGTGGAGCCAGGCTCCTCTGTCCGTGGGGTTTCCAAGGCAAGAATACTGGAGTCAGTTGCCGTTTTCTTCTCCAGGGGGTCTTCCTGGCCCTGGGATAGAACCCCAGTCTCCTGCTTCTCCTGCGTCGCAGGCGGATTCTTGGCCGCTGACCCACCGGGGAGGCCCTTCAGGGGTTTAACGCGTCTCTCTCAGCACCGGCTGTGTCCGGGACAGGCTGCGGGCCGCGTGTAGCTGGCGCCGATCGGAGGCAGCCTGGCAGCCTGGGTCCTGCCGTGTGGTGTGCCAGGCTCGGCCTGAAGCCGCGGGGCAGGCGGGGTGTCTGTGGGGCTCCCTCTGCCGCTGCTGACCCTCACGCTTTCCCCTCCAAAGGACCGTGAACAGCCAGGCTGTTTCTCACGGCGTTTCCCGCCTTCAGGTCCAGAGACAGCACGCAGAGAGACGGGGTTCTTTGCAAGGTCTGGCTGGGCTGAGCTGGGCTTCTTTCTTGCACGGTTTCCTTGACGAGGCCAGTTAACGTTTGCCTTCACTCCTGGCGGGGACAATAGCTCATCTTAAAGACTCCTGTCACTTAAGTGCTCCCTCTCCTTCAGGGCTGTGGACGAGGCCTTTGACGGCCTCATTGTGGGGCCACTGAAGGGGGAAGCCTGCACCCTGCATCCCCCAGAAATTGATGGAATAATAGGTCTCCTGAATATAATTAACACCTGAGAGATTACCCTTGAAAGCTTCATCCCCTAAGGACTCTAGTCCGGTGGGATATTTCTTACAGATAAATGGAAACAACTATTTGAACCTGGTGCATTAATTTCAAGCACAGCTTGTTTAAGAGTGTCTTGGAAAGCACCATGCGGATGTTGAACAGGATGGAGGTGAGCTCCACCCGTACAAGCCAGCACGGCGCCTACCGTTCGTCTGCCCTCTTCACGGTGCTTTATGCCTTTGCAGCCCCCCCAAGTCCCCCCACCCTGCCCCAGGCAGCCCCCTCAGATGCAGGCAGACGGTGGAGCCTCAGTGTCCCCATCTGCGGTTCGCCGTGCCGTGAGGAATGGTCTTGCATCCTGAGTGCCTCGCAGGACCGGCTCGTAGGAAGCATCCAACAGGTGCATCTTTTAATCTGTCTCTTCTGCAGGCCCTGGTGGCCCCACGCTCGCCCCTGGAGAACTGGCCCCCTTTCCTGCACTTGCCCTGACGTTCTGAGCTCCTGAAACGGGTGGGCGGCCGGGGTGGGGGGCGTCGAGCTGCTGAAGAGCTTGGGCGGCAGTCGGGTGCTCCAACTTCCACGCTCCTTGAAGGTTTGACTCTCAGGCGCCCCAGGACAGGCTCCGGCAGGGCGGGCAGGGCCGGTGGAGTCTGGGGCGGACGGGAGGGCCGAGCTCATGCCAGGGGTGGTCTCAGCCCTGTGAGCGTCAGGGTGTACCTGGGGGGGAGTGTGCAGGGAGCTGCTTGGGCTGGTGCTGGTGACCACGTGAAGGCGCGGTGAGGGGGTCCAGGAGGCCGGGTCACACCCCGACCCATCAGAAGGGTGCCCCTGGAGCAACGCTCATCGTCGTACAGGGCATCGGAGGTGCCGGGGAAGGAGGGGACCAGGCTGAACCTGGGGGGCCACACAGCCCCCAGACACATTCCTCTCCTCTGGAAACAAAAGGGAAACCTTTTCAGGTGTGCTTGTGTGTGCCTCGCCATGGCACCGCTCTCCAGGGACCCCAGCCTGGCCAGGACCCCAGGCCCCATCCGAGCCGGGTGCTGAGCCCTGGCTGTGGCCTGAGGTCGGAGGCTGGCCACCCGGAGCAGGGACGGCTCATTTGTTGGAAAGGGGAGGCCAGTTAGGCGTCCAGCTCTAGGCTTTGCCGCTGGTGCTTTTTAACTTGAACGCATATTGATGATGTTTTTAACTCGACCGGCACGTCGTTATTCCCCTGAGAAGCGGTCACTGGTCCTTCACAGGTGGGGGGTGGTTAGTGCTGGAAGATTCCTGCTGCCCTTCCTGCAACTGTTGCCACTGGACAGATAGCCTCAGAAACACACCAGTTCCGGAGGCCGCCTGAGGCCTGGGGCCACCTTCCTGCTCTCAGCGTGCTGACTTCCAAATTTTAAATCCCTTTCGCCTGCGGGAGTGAGCAGAGCCTGAGGGGCGCGGTGTCCGTGCGCCTCGGGTGGGAACCGGGCCTTCTGCTGGGTCCAGCTTGCTCTTCTTCCTGGTTGTCTCTGATGCTCCAGGGTCTGTATGGCTCCCAGGCTCTACCTCGAACGAGACGTCTGCTGATGGGCGCTGCCTGGACACCTTGTTTTCCTTCTGTGCCCCGGTTTTCTCATCTGCAAGACGGGAGTTGGTTAACGGCACCCATTTCAGAGGACAAGTCTAAGTGTTTCCTGGGCAAATGCACATACATTCCTTGGAGTGGTGTGCCTGTCGTCTGCACTAGGGGCTTGGTCATCTCACTGTTATTAAGGATGGAGGAAACAGACGTTAAAAGTTGTTTACTTCCTTAAAAAGTGATCAGTGCCCTCCTGGTGCGTATGGGTTCTGATGTTCGGCTTTTAGCATCATTCGCCTTCTCTGACCTTCACATCAAGACTCGAGTAGCTTCAGTCACTTAGAGGACTTTCGTGAGTGCTGTCTCCAGCCGTTTGTCTTTGGGGATAGAAGGCACCCCTGTCTGTTTTGTTCCTCTCTCTTCCTGTCATCCCTTCTGGGAACATACTTCTCCAGGAGAGGCAGTTATTCGAACCCCAAGATAGCCCAGGCATCGGGGCTTACCGGACAGCGATCACTCATGCGGTGGCGTGGAGCGTGTACAGCCCTGCTCTCTGCCTTCCTTGGGAGTGGCTCAGGGGCCAGGTGGCCTTCTGGGGAGGAAGGTCTGCCTGAGAAGTGAGGGGGCGTCATATCTCCGCGTGCATTTAGGACACAGATCCAAAACACATGACTCTACTTATCCAAAAACACTAGTTCAAATATTCAAAATACTGGAAAAAGTGAGAATGTGTGCAGTGGGGTCCCGGCTGCGAGAGGTCTCAGCGAGGGGGTGGGAGCCAGCCCCAGACATGGTGAGAGTGAACATGTTAGTTGCTCAGTCATGTCCAGCTCTTTGCCACCCCATGGACTGTAGTCGCCAGCCTCTTCTGTCCATGGAATTCCCCAGGCCAGAATACTGGAGTGGGTAGCCATTCCCTTTTCCAGGGGATCGTCCCAACTCAGGGATTGAACCCAGGTCTCCCATATTGCAGGGAGATTCTTTGCCATCTGAGCCACGGGGGAAGGTGGTGCTGGTTAGTGAGTTCTTTGCCGGAGAGCCTCCTCTAGGACGGGGAGGAGGAACTGCCCTTTTGCTCTGCCCCCTTGGATGGTACAGGGTTTCTGCTTCCTGGGATGGAGATCAGGGTTAGTCCTGCTCGGGAGCATGTTAGCTTGGCCTGGATGCTCTTGTTGGGGCGCTGTCACCTACGGTAGTGTTTCTGAGGGAAATGTGTTTTGAATCCAGACCCCTTATTCAACCAACTTGATGAAACAGTTGACAGTAAGAGCGCTTTTCTTAGCGGGAGGAGTTAATTCCTTTGGTTTACAAGTTATTCCTTGAGGTCAATCAGCACGAGACAAGATGAGCCACTTACTAGTCATGAGGGAAACGCAGGTCAGAACCACCGTGAGAGACCAGTTCACGTCCATGAGGACGGCACGCAGATCAGAACCACAGTGAGGGACCAGTTCACGTCCATGAGGACGGCACGCAGGTCAGAACCACAGTGAGGGACCAGTTCACGTCCATGAGGACGGCACGCAGGTCAGAACCACAGTGAGGGACCAGTTCACGTCCATGAGGACGGCACGCAGGTCAGAACCACAGTGAGAGACCAGTTCACGTCCATGAGGACGGCACGCAGGTCAGAACCACAGTGAGAGACCAGTTCACGTCCATGAGGACGACATGCAGATCAAAACCACAGTGAGAAACCAGTTCACATCCATGAGGACGGTGATTATCAAAACATTGACAATAACAAGTGTTGGCAAGGATGTGAAGAAGTTACAGCCATTGTGCGTTGCTGGTGGGAAAGTAAATGGTGCAGTTGCTGTGGAAAACAGCATGGGGGTGGTCCCTCAAAAAATTAAACATGGACTTGCAATCTGACCAGCAGTCCTGCATTAGTATATATGCCCAAAGGCATTGATTGCAGGGAATCGGAGATATTTGCACACCCATGTTCATAGCAGCAAATAATTGTTTGTGGTAGCTGAAAGCTGGAAGTGTCTGTTGGTTAAAGAAAATGTGGCCTGTATAAGCAATCAAATAAGCCTTAAAAAAGGTAGGAGATTCTGACACATGCTACAAGAAGGATGAGCCTAGAGGACGTTATGTTAAGTGAAATAAGCCAGTCACGAGTCAACAAATACCATAAGATTTCACTTAGATGAGGAACCTACAGTTGCCACATTTACAGTGAGAGAAGGTAGAACGCTGGGTATCAGGAGCTGAGGGAGAGGAGGATGGGGAATTAGTGTCTGATGGGTTTGGAAGTTCAGTTGTGCAAGGTGGAAAGAGTTCCGTGGATGGGTGGTGGCGATGCTTGTGCAACAGTGTGAATGTACTTCATGACGCTGAACTGTGCACTTAAAGATGGTTCAAGTGGGCTTTCTTGGCGGCTCGGGGTGAAGAATCCGCCTGCAGTGCAGGAGACCCGAGTTCGATCCCTGGGTCAGGAAGATCCCCTGGAGAAGGAAATGATAACCCACTCCAGTGTTCTTGCCTGGGAAATCCCAGGGACAGAGAGAGGAGCCTGGCGGGCTATACAGTCCTTGGGGGTCGCAAAAGAACTGGACATGACTTAGTGACTAAGCAACAACAAGTCGTGTTTATTCTACCACAGTTTCAAAAAAATCTTGTTTCTTGAGTATGTGCTCTGTGAGATAGCAGGAGAGGAAAAGCCAGCCCCCGCCCGTGGTGGGGAGGCCGGGCGTGGCCGTGGTGGCGGAGGCAAGCGAGGGCTGTCACAGGTGCCCCGGGAGCACAGAGGAGGCTGTGTGAGGTCAGGAGAGGCTTCACCAAAAAGCGTGGCTTTGTGCTGAGTCACCAGGGATGGGTCGGTTTGCCGTAATGAAAGAGTATCTCCGATGATGTTTTCCTTTCAGGGAAGGCAAGTCAGGAGTCAGACTGCCGTGCCATCTAGTCACAAATGAAATTTATTACTAATCAGCCATGTGACGTGTAATTGCTTTTTCATTTTCTTATTTTTCCAGAAGAGAGATTTGTTTAGATATCTGGTTCCCTCACTGATTAGACTAGAAGTTTTTCATTTGCCTTGACAGCTCAATTTCTTCCCGCTCGCCGACTCCCCCGCCGCGTAGGGAGCCCTGAAGGAAAGGGCTTGACCCCTGCGAGCCCGAGTGGGAGCATCTCCTCGGTGCAGAGGAGGAAGCAGCGGCCCCGGGCAGTGGCCTGAGGGTCAGGGCACGTGCTGCCCATCCAGGCCGGCCGCCTGCCCCGCACCCACAGCTGTTCTCCGGGCCTGCTTATGTGTCCTCAGTTGTCACCCTCTGGCTTAACCGGGAGTTGAGGCTCAGGCCTGGACCTGCCTTGTTCCACCAAGACCGGGAGGCAGGTGATATTTGGGTGTGCAAATAGGTCCTGCCTGGCCGTGGAAGGAGTCTCCTCCACCCCGCTCAGTTGAGTAGCCTCTCGGTGTGGGCCCTGTGGGAGGAATCTCGCTGCTGGCAGCTCCTCTGGGTATGGAAGTTGGAGTGGTATTTTCCCTGCATCTTGGAAGTCAGCCGGAGTGACCACTCTCGTCTTTCCCTGGGCAGGAGGAGGTGTCAAGAGGGTGGGGTACTGCTCCCCAGCATGGTGATGCGCTCTCACGAAGCTGGCGGGACGTCTGCGTCGGCTCAGGCTCTTGTAACAAATTACTGCAGGCTGGGGGTTAAACAACAGATACTTAGTTCCCACAGGTCTGGAGGCTGGAAGTCCAGGGTGAAGGCGCTGGCAGGTGCAGTGTCTGATGAGTGTGTACTTCCCAGCTTGCAGATGGCCGGCGTCACGTGGGGGCAGAGGGAGGCAGGCGAGCACGCTCCGGTCTTCCAGCCCAGAGGATGCGCGTGCCTCCGTGGGGCCCCGCCACGAGGTGCCGTGGCCTCACTGATACCATCCCGTGGGAGCTTCGGGATACGAGTTTTCGGGGGACACAAACATGCATCCCATAACAATGGAGTAACATGAATACATATAAAGTTCTTGGTCAGTGTCGAGAGCTGGCTTCGGGTTAGTTTGGAAGAACTAAGTGTAACCCAGCACCTAACAGTGGACGCTTTTAGGACGGCCCTGAGCACACTTGCCTTCTGATGCTTTGGCCAGATACGTGAAATATACAGTTGGTCTTCTGGGCACGCGGTTGCTTTTCTTAGAGTGGATGCTGCTTGAGAGGAACGTAGTTATTGAGAAATCTCACACGACCCCGCTTCCGCCAGTTTTGGACCAGGGAGTTGCTGCCTTTGAGCTCTGCAGTGGCTCCTAGTGGGGCATTGTACTCCAGGCCCGCTTCACTTCGAGTTTTGGAAAGCTCAGCTCCTTGGTGAGGACTCACCTTTCCGATGCAGGGTCTGGGCAGAGCTCCCCCTCAGCACACCCACGAGGCTGGATGACTGGGGAGGTGACTGTTAATTGTTTACAAGCATGAACTGTTTACACGTCTACTTGCTATTTTCAATCTGACCCTGCCGTTATGTTGCTTTGTTTCTGTTCACAGTTGAGTTTTAAGCTGGGTAGGATTTAAGGGTGAGTCACTCCCGTGATGGTAAAATCGGTATCGATCAAGCCTTCCCGTTAATCCCGCGAGCAGAGAGATGAATGAGGCGTCGTCTTCAGGCTACTGCCGGGAGGATCCCGAGTGTGCGGGCCACGGCCTGAGGTCGGGCTTCCTCAGGACTCAGCTCACTGCTCTCATCTGCCCGTCTGGATCCTGCGCTGCCTGAAACCGGGGCGCGTTTCAGTGAAGGGGATACGAGCCCCTGTAAGGTTTGACCACTGGTCCGAATGTTCAGTGAACGTGTGCCAGGCGTTTGTGGGGAGCTTAGGGTCCCTTTCTTGGCACCCCGAGCTCTGAATTGACGTCCGTTTTGCCTCCTCGTTCCTGCCTTGGTCAGAAAGTTGCCCTGAGGGTCGTGTGTGCATGGCATCCCTTCTGGATGGGAGGACAGAGAAAGGTTGAGGGTTATGTGTCCGGGCAGACTGACAGGAGCAGGACCGCAGACAGGGCCGAGCAGTTCCTGAGGGTTCGGACCCCGGCGCTCACGGGGCGGCGGCTGAAACACTCACACCCAGCTTCCTTCAACCTCCTGGCTACCCTGCCAGGAGGGTGTGGAGGCCCTGGGCTACGCAGCCAGCCCAGCGTCCCAGGTGAGCGCCTGGAGGCCAGCTGCCCGGCGAGGAAGCTGCCTGAGGCCTGGGGGCCACCCTGGCTCCTGGCGGGGCGGTGGGCCCTGTGCACCCCTTTCGGCCTTCTCTCCGATGCCAGGCCCGCCCCGGGCACCTGTGGGAGCAGACAGGCCACTGCCTCCTGGATGTGGCCGCGGTGAGCAGCGGAGTGGAAGGGTCTGGGGAGGCTTGTACTGCAGAGATGAGGGGGTGAGCAGGCAGATCGGGGAGCTCGAGGGATGCTGGGCTGGGCTGGGCTCCATAGAGAGAGTCTGGTTGGGAGAAGCTGAAGAGAGACAAATTGGAGTGTCTGGATGTTCAGGGACGTGCCAGCAGTAGGGAGGGGTCACAGAAGCAGCCCCTGCGTTGCAAGGGCGTGCCGTGTGGCTGCAGAGAGACGCTGCTGGGAGCGGACCAGGCCCATGATGAACAGGAGCAGAGTGGGCCAGGGGGACGGGCAGTGGGAGCCCAGCAGGAGATCCTGGGGCCTCCTGGAGGAGGTGCTGGGAGGACCAGGGTTTTACTCGGTGTGGGGGTGAGCTGGGTGAGGGCTTAAGCACGCGTGCTGGGGCCCAAGGAACAGGCTGGAGGTGGGAGAGGAGGATGAGGCTGGGGGCAGGTTGGGGTTGGTGTCGGGGGTCCTCGGAGGCCAGGCTGAGGGACATGATGGAGTCTCATGGGCAAAAACAGTCCATGAAAAGCAGTTCTCGTACTTGCGTAAGTTAAACTAGTACGCTGGTGGCCCCTGGTCTTTGTGAAATAACCCAGAGCCTTTTAGGGGAGATGGTGGGAAGTGTCCGGTGGGGGAGATGGGAGAGGCTGGTCCCTCCGCCGTCCGAGCATCCATCACACTGCATCCCGGGCTGATTCGGCTGTGTCTGACTGGCCAGAGTTACTCATTTCTGGGCCAGACAGAGGCCTCTCCAGTTATCACGTCCGATGGGAATAAGCAGAAACGTCCATTCTCTCTCCCTTTGCTTCCCACCCCAGGTCAGCATTGTTTTAAATGCGTCATCACATGCAGCTTGCTAGTGGAGGTGGTGTGTCTGACCCCCTAGAAAGTAACTGGGGGTGTTTTCCAAGCCCTGGCAGCTTTTTTGGTGTTTGGACTGTAAGGGCTTTGGAATGGGAAGGCATTCTGGTTGAGTCGTGGAAGGAGGGAGACCTTTGCAGGGAGGATGAGAATGTGGCCTTTCCTCCTCGGATCAGCATAGTAAACGCCTGTGCAGACGTTTGTAGGGTGTCTTTGTGGAGAGCGAGCCCTGCACTGTTGCTGGAGCGCCCTTAAATTAACAGGTGAAGGAGCGATGCCCTGCTCAAATCTGACATCTGAAAGTGTTCACGCAACTCTGTTCCATGGGCCTTTGAATTTTGCTCAGATTTAGTAGACTCTGTCAGGTAGAGTCTTTCCTGAAAACCAATGTGACCATCATTATTCATCAACTGCAGGGTGTTCTGAGATGTGAAATATTTAGTCCCAAGTCTGCTGCAGGATCCACACCGGGAGGAATGAGGGGGCTGAGGCGTGAGGCCAGCTGTCTGTGCCCACCAGGACCCCTCGCCCGCTTCTCCCGAGCAGCATCGTGAACACAGCCCCATTTGTAGACAGTGAGTTCCCCCTGAACCTTTAATTATGGGGGCAAGGTATGTGTGCTGGTCGGGGCACGGAGCCAGAGGTTAGGGGCTTACTCACTGCTTAATTCTCCCTGGCCTTTCTTGCTCAAGTCTTGGTTCTTTAAAGATTCAGAAAATAATTCAGAATGCCTAAGATTTCTGAAATTCCTAGCTCTGGAGACTTGACATGACAGAGCCAGGATTTTCAGGCTGGCCATTTCAGCATCAACCATTTCCCACTTCCTGATTCATAGCTTCCAGGATTTGTAATGCCTGTGGACATTTTTTTCTCTCTCGTTTAAAAGCAGCCATTGAAAGAAAAAGTAAATAGCGAAATCCCCGGCCCAGAAGTTCCACTTCCTGTTGTTGTACTATTGAGCTCTGAAAAATAGCTTTGCAAGTTTAGGCTCTTGTTGGGGCTGTTAAAAGGAATTCTTGAGATCTTTTTGTTTGGACAGGCTGTATGAAGGCGATAAATTGAAAGAACTTCAGTTTGATCTGCCCAGAAGTGCACAGGTGAAATTTTAGGTTCCTTGTTAGCTTTATGGTATGTGTGAGTGTATGAATATAACCCAAGCAGTAGTGAGTTTGCCAGGGCACACAGACATTTGCAACAATGCCGTTGTTTCCCTCATAATGTTAATGTCTATTTTTGAAAGACTTACTCAGGTACAAATGACACTTTCTGAATATAAAAGAAGCGGGAGTATTTATAATTCTTGCAACAAGGGAGAAAGATCCTAAGTAATCAAGAAAATGATGGAATGTCAGACTTCCCCTTTCTCCACCAACCCTTTTCATGAAATGAGAGTGTGGAGCCGCAGACGTGTTTCACGTTCAGATGCTTCTGTGCTACAAATTTTATTCCTCCTGTTTGAAAGTTCTGATCTAATTTGTGATAAGAGTCACAAGATTTTGAGAAATACAGCAACCTTTTCAGCTTTAAAGGATGATATCTTGGCCACTGAAGTGGTCCTGATTGTGTAAACGAATTCTGGCCCCAGAATCATTTCATCCATGGTGAATGGACCCCCTACCCACGGGCCCCTAAATCCAGGTGTCTAAAAAGTTGAAGCAGGATATCTAGTGATAACTTGATCTAGGCTTTCATGAAGGCGAACGAAGATGTTTCTGGGTAGAAGTCCTAATGTCCAGCTCCCACTGTGTGGTTCAGTACCTGTTCTTTGCAGATGCTGGGCTGCATTTGCATCTAGGAGCACGTGAAGGTGCTGTTGTCTGCCTTCCCTGGGGTCATGGTCTGTCTATAGTGACTGTTTGGAGGGCAAGTGGTTTTACACAATTTGGTTAACTGATACATTGGTGGAACAGCCCCTCTTCTGGGAGACTCTTCCTAAAGATCATAAGCAGGAAAATCTTTCCTCAGCTGCCCATCCAGTAGGGGAATAACAGTTCTCTATCTCTAGTTTTTTGGGGGCTTTCTCAACAATTGCAAAATGGGAAAAAATACACAATCCCTGGGTATGACTTCTAGTTTTTAGTGATTTTTTTTTTTTTAAGCACGAAGACCTTTGACTCTTAGTAGCCTTACACATGGGCTTCCCTGGAGCTCAGCTGGTAAAGAATCCGCCTGCAATGCACGAGACCCCAGTTCGATTCCTGGGTTGGGAAGATCCTCTGGAGAAGGGATAGGCTACCCACTCCAGTATTCTTGGGCTTCCCTGGTGGCTTGATGGTAAAGAATCCACCTGCAGTGTGGGAGACCTGGGTTCCATCCCTGAGTTGGGAAGATCCCCTGGAGAAGGGAACGGCTACCCACTCCAGTAGTCTTCCCTGGAGAATGCCGTGGACAGAGGAGCCTGTTGGGCTACAGTCCAGGGGGTCACAAAGAGCTGGACATGACTGAGCCACTAAGTACAGCACAGCCTTACACATCATCTTTGGAAACACCACCTTTAAAACAGGTGGTAACTGCTGGATTCTTCCACGCGAGGTGCAAGCCCTGTTACAGTTAGATGCGCCTGCCTCACCTCTGGCTGATGAAGAAATCTTTCCAGTTTTTGCTGATGGTGTAGAGAGAGCTCTTGGGAGCAGGGTGTTTTGATTTAGCAGATGGAGCACCTGCTTTTTAAAATTGCTGCTCATTCTGCTAAAGAGTTACTGTGCACATGCTGACAAGCAGCCCCTCTGAGCTGGGCTCTGCTAATTGGTTTCTCGTTTTGTGTGTTTGACGCCAGCAGGTTCTTCTCCCTGGAAATCTAGCTAGCTCCCCTTTCTCTTCAGCAAGTGAACTTTACATTGCCATTGCAATTTTCTCTAGGAAACATTTGCACAAACTGGGGAGCCACGTTTCTGTCGTCTGTGAAGGCCATGCTGGGGGTCAGAGACAAGTTCAAGTGGCAGAATGAGTTGGTGGTGGTCTCTGAATGGTCGGAGTGTTAATGCTATTTATAGCAAACCTTTGTCTTTGGGGGAAGAGTGGATTTTAGACGAGCTTTAAAATCATGACTAAAATAAGTAGAATGAATCTGATTCTCGTATTGAGACAGGAGGGGGTGAGTGGGTCAAAGGCGCTCAGTCGTGTCCACCTGTTTGCGACTCCATGGACTATACAGTCCATGGAGTTCTCCAGGCAAGAATACCGGAGTGGGTAGCCGTTCCCTTCTCCAGGGGATCTTCCCAACCCAGGGGTCGAACCCAGGTATTGAGATAGGATTTGTTATCAAATCATAATTGCACATATCAAAAGGACAAAACGGTAGTCACAACCACTTTAACCTAAAATTTTGTATAGAGAAACTGAAGGCTCTAGGAAAGCGAGAATTGTGCTCACTGTTGGGGCCGTGGTACGTGGCACGTGGTGGGTTTTATGAAAAGCAAAGGAATGGAGGCCAGAGAGTCCTCAGATCACAGCCCCAGCAAGGCCGCCTGCCTTCTTCCACATGCTGTGCTCTCGGAGCCCACTGCCTCCTGTAGACGAGCCTGCGGTCGAGAGGGTTCGGTGGCAGTGAGAACGGATTCAGCAATCGTGTGTGCATATGGCAGTGCAACTGCTTCACATATTTGACCTGTTTAGAGATAATATGCCACTATGATGAACAATGAACCTTTAATTAGGGGCAAATTTGCTTGCCACCTTATACTACAATTATTACATTTATTGCTTTTTTCAAATTATAATAGTAATAAATGGTTATTAGGGGAAAATTAGAAACTATCATTAGGAAAAAAGGAAAATAAAAATCATCTGTAGTCAGTGTAGAGGTAACCGTTGTTAATAGTTCATTGTAATTTCCCAAGGTCTTTTTTATTATCTCCCTCAACTTACATATGTATGTATATATTTAAAAAAAACAAAATGAGTGTTCACTATACACAAATCTTTTTTTTTTTAAATAAATTTATTTATTTTAGTTGTGGGCTAATTACTTTACAATATTGTAATAGTTTTTGCCATACATTGACATGAATCAGCCATGGGTTTACATGTGTTCCCCTTCCTGGACCCCCCTCCCACCTCCCTCCCCATCCCATCCCTCCGGGCAATCCCATTGCCCCAGCCCTGAGCCCTTGTCTCATGCATCGAACATGGAATGGTGTTCTGTTTCACATATGATAATATACATGTTTCAATGCTATTCTCCCAGAACGTCCCACCCTCACCTTCTCCCTCAGAGTCCATAAAATTGTTCTATGCATCTGTGTCTCTTATTCTGTCTCGCATATAGGGTTATCGTTACCATCTTTCAAATTCCATATATATGCATTCGTATACTGTATTGTTGTTTTTCTTTCTGGCTTACTTCACTCTGTATAATGGGCTCCAGTTTCATCCATCTCAGTATATACACAAATCTTTATCCTCATTCCCCTGCTGCTTAGCATCACGTTGTGAATTTTTGTCTGCTGCATTGTATTTTTATCTGGAATATGGTCTTAAGTTATTAAAGTTGTATAATTGCTAGATTTAAGCATTTTACAATTTTTGCCATTAAAAATAATATGATAAAATCATGTGTACTACTGTTGGTACTACTCTTATTATTTCTTTGGGTTAGACCCCTAAAAGTTGAAAGAGTGGAATACTGGGAACTTTTTTACATGTGTATACTTTTGATCCTAGATAAATGTTGCCAGATTGCTTTCCAGAGAACTGGCGTTTAAACTCCATCAACAGTGCCTGGCACCCTGCTCTTCGTCAGTATTGAATGCTAAATTGAGCCTTGCAGTTTTAGCATTTAAAAAATTTAATCTCACTGCTTTAAGTTCCTTTTAAAAAATTATTGATGAGATTTTTTTTTCCATTTTTTGATTGGGCTTTTTATCAACTCACGTTTATAGATTTGTGTGGACCTTTCTATTTAAGGACATTTTGCACTGTGCTCTCTGTACGGCAGATGTTTCTCCTAGTTTGCTTTCTGCTTGTTTGTTTTTTCACTTGTTGAAATATACGGTATTTCATTTTAATATAGAATAGCAGTCTCTTCATTATGGTCTTTCTTTTGCTTGGAAAGTTTGTACTCATGCCAAAATCAGTTCAATTTTAGCTTATGTTTCACCTTTTTCTTTTAGTTCTTTAATGTTTTGAGGATTTATTTTGTATTTCAATAAAATGAGATACCTTGCCTGTTGAATATTCAGTTTTCCCGACATGGTGATGTTTTGTTTTATCTTCACTGAATTATCTAAAACATTTTCTATTATAGGGTCTGTTGAAGAACTGTC
Source organism: Giraffa tippelskirchi (assembly GCF_054371585.1). NCBI lineage: Eukaryota > Metazoa > Chordata > Mammalia > Artiodactyla > Giraffidae > Giraffa > Giraffa tippelskirchi. The sequence goes on along the minus strand of NC_137286.1, from coordinate 58,459,736 downwards.
TTTTCCCACTGATCTGTGTGTGGTTTGTGGTAAAATCATACTATCTTATATATGGTAGCTTCATTCTATATATTGCCATCTTCCAGGAAGACCCCCCCCCTCGGTTGAATGTTTCTGGAGAGCGTTCTACATGGAGCTTTGTGTGTGTGGGGTTTGCTTTGTTGCAAGCTGTCTTCTCCGCTACCTTCCTAAAATAGAAAAAATCCATTGGGTTTTGGTTTTAATTGTTAATAAATCTATTTGGAAGAAAATAACATTTCCAAAATTTGGACTTCTCAGTCAGGGACATTTCATGTCTATTTATTCAACTTTTATTTATCTGTTAAGAAACCATAGAATGTCATAGGGTTTATACTTTTCCTTCTGGGTTATTCCTAGGTAATTAACACTTTTATTGCTAACATGGGATGAATATTTATTTCCCTTTATATCTTTTAACTGATTATTGTTTATGTGAGAACAGCTATAGAATTTTATGCATTTATCTTGTATTTACCCAATTCATTGATTGCTCTTATTATAGCTTTTTTTTTCTTTTTCCCCAGTTGATTCTCCTGACTTTTCTATGCAGAGTCACTGATGACCAATAACGATAATTTTGTCTCCAGGTTTTTCAGTACTTAACTCTGTTTCAGTTGTGTATCATTTAGGAAGATAAATGGCTCCATTCGAGGGCTGCTTTTTCTCCTGTTAAGAAGTCTAGAGGAAAGCAGCCTGTGGCCACTGCAGTGTGCTCAATGAAGGCATGGAGGACCACAGTCCAGGCTTCTGTTTCTCCATCCATCTGTGTGTCTTTGGTCCTCATGTCACAAGATGGCTCCTGTGCTTCCAGACATCACATCTGTGTTGCAGGCAGAAAGAGGAAGATATAAAGGCAAAGGGCAAAAGGGCAGAATGACTTGCCTGCAAGCCTTGCTTAACCAACTGTCCCTTCCTCACATGGCCACCTGGGGCTAGTATGTGGGAGATAGTGGGTCTGCTGTGGGGAATGGGTCAACTAGCAGCATTCATTGGCTGCAGGGTCTTAGTGCATTGGCTAGCATATCTGAATAGTATTATATGCTGATTATGGAGATGTGTGTGTACTTAGTTGCTCAGTCATGTCTGACTCTTTATGACCCCATGGACTGCAGCCCGCCAGGCTCTGTCCATGGGGATTCTCCAGACAAGAATACTGGAGTGGGTTGCTATACCCTCCTCCAGGGGATCTTTCCAACCCAGGGATCAAACTCAGGTTTTCTGCATTGCAAGCAGATTCTTTACCGTCTGAGCCACCAGGGAAGCCCAAGAATACTGGAATGAGTAGCCTATCCCTTCTCCAGGGGATCTTGCCAACCCAGGAATTGAACCAGGGTCTCCTGCATTGCAGGCGGATTCTTTACCAGCTGAGCTACCAAGGAAGCCGATTGTGGAGTTATTTGTCGTTTTGGGTTATAATGGTAATGGTATTCTTTAATACGTGTGATATCCTTTGGTTTAAGAGAGATTTTCATCATGTTGAAGAGCTGTCTCGTTTTCATGGGTGACTAATTAGGGACGGGTGTTGAATGTCATCAGATGTCATTTTGGTATACATTTAGACACAGATGTTGTTGTTATACCCATTGAGGTGATGTGGGAATTGACTACCTGGTAGTAATTCCTCAAATTCCTGAGATGGACTATTTTTTATTGTGGTGGGTAACTGTTTAGATTCCTAATTTAGTTTGGTTTGCTTACATTTCATCAAAATTTTTCAGTGATATAATTTTGTGGTTCTGTTTGTATGCTCTTTCTCCCTAATTTTGCTATCAGGTTTATGCTAGCTTTGTAAAATGAATTACCAGTGATTTTTCTTTTTACCTTTTCTGCAACAGTTGATATAGTGGCAATACAGTGGAAGGTGGATGTTTTTAAAAATGGATTGTTCTGTAACAACTTTAAAAAAATTCTTTCATGGCTATTGGTCTGTCCAGGTGTCTGTTTTGTTTTTTTTTAATTAATTTTGGTAAGTTAAAAGTTTCCTACAAATCAGTCTCATCCCATTTAAAAATTAGGTGTCTGTAGAATTTTCTTTATGGTGTTCTTTCCTGAGTTTCTGCTTTTCACTATTTCTATTTTTAGGTACTTTTTTGTTCCTGATTAGACTTGCTGGAGCTTTCTTTGTTTTGTGCCTCCCTGCCTCCCACGAAGAACCAGAATTAATTACTTCTGTCTTGAAGCTTCCTTAGTCTTTGGCTTGTGTTAAGGGGTTTGTCTCTTCACATGTCTGCCTTGCTGACAGATCGGGAGCTGCTTGAGGCCAAGCGCCCTGTCTCCTTTGTCTGCACGTGTTTCACAGTCTGCCTGACACGTGACACATACCTACTTGTTTAATTTTTGCTTTGCATCTGCCATCAGCAGTTACTGTTGTGATAAGGGAGATTGCCATTGATTTTGTAGTCTGTGCAGTGGGTGTTGCATTGACCTTTCAGGCTTTATGGAGAGGGAGATACTGGCATATTTGGGTTTATTCCAAGCGGTAACCCTTTGATAGACCAAGTTGAGGTAGCATTGTCATTTGCTGGGTGTTCGGGGAGCTCCAGAGGGCAGCTTGCATGTCCTCAGGTCGTTACTGGCTGCAGAGCTGGGACACCATCGCACGGGTGACGCTCTGTGATAGTGTGAAGGGCGGCCTGGGTCCTCTCGGGCTCCTGCTCCAAGTCCAAAGGGCTGTGCAAGTCTGGCTCAGTTTAATTTGGAAATTCTGCTCATGTCTCTGGCTTAGACCTGCATCAAGCCAAGATGCTTGAATTTAGGATTGCTCAGATGTCATCTGAATTATTGTCTGGTACACGTAACCAGGAGGAGATTGTCATTATTCAGCATGGGTGGGTGGGTGGAGGAGAAGTGCTGTGATTTGTCTGGGGACAGGTAAAACTGACCTGGAGTTTTGATGGAGCCCTTGCAGTGTTTTGCGCGGGGTGATTGTCCATGTAGGGTGGAGAGAGACTAGGAAGGGGTTAGCTGGCCTTGAGGGTGTCCTCGGTCCCAGCTTCGTCTGGGGGCAAGATGATAAGCGAACGTCAGGGTAGATGTGTGAGCAGCCTGCACCCTGGACCTCACGAGGGGCCTGCCATACCGTCTGGCCCCAGAGAGCCTGCTGTCGTGATCTGGTTTGACGTGGTTTTGAGTAACTTCCATCTCCCAAAGGATACCAGGGCTCTTGCATTTACAAACATGATCTGAGTTGTTTTCCAGGAAAGGCTGGGAACATTCTAGGAGAAGTGTTTGCTGAGGGTATTCCTGTTGGGTGAACTGGTGTTCTGGTTAGGGTTCAAGGACGCCAGCCTTCACATTGAAAAAGCATGTCTGTGCTCTTGGATTATTTTTTTTTGGGGAAAAGTGTCAAATAAAGAGGCGTCTTTAAATAGTTTGATTCAGAAATGTTACAGATTTAATTGAAGAACTTGTCTACATTTTTACATTTCCCTTAGGGACATAGAAACTAACATCTTTCTCTGGGATGCTTTTGAAATTTATGTTCAGTGGCTTGTTTGGGAATCTCAGATGCAATGGGTGGTAATGCTGAACTTTTCTTGCTGTGCATTTTGCTTCAAGTAGGCTGTTGGGCAGCCCTTCCTCCCTAGAGTCGATTAACCTTGTGTGTCAGTGACCTCTTTACCTGCCAGTGTATCTCGTATGCACTACATGGTACTGGGGTGATTGCTTTATCTTTCTCTCCCTGCATGGTTACAGGCATTCTTTAAGAGCAGGGAACATGTTCTTTGTTTCCCTAGGGTCTGGCAAAGTGTCTGGCACATAGTAGGTGTTCATTAAGACAGGTGGAGTTGAGTTGACGTTACAAGGATTTTAGAGGATCGAACTAGTTTGGCTTCAGAGGGAGATAAAGTGCCTTTTCAAGGGTGCACCTCAGCGATTCCTCAAGTGATCTAGATGTTTACTTCGGGATTCAAAAAATAAAGTGTTCCACTTAGTAAACTAAGTCTTTCTCAATCTGATGTTACCCGGTTCTGTTGACTCTCCTCCGGATTTGGGGGCCATTCCTGCTTACAAGGCAGGGAGGGGGCCGGCCGGTCCCCCGGCTTCTGCAGATGGCCGTGTGCTTCTGTGGGCACTGTCCAGCTGGGCCACCGCATGTTTACCGCCGTCAGTGTCTAAGGGATGAGGTAATCTTAGCTCAGCTTCGTTTCGTACACAATAGTTTTGCTTGTTGAGGAAACTGTTGTCTATTGAAGTTTTTAAGATGTAGGGGATGTTATGAACTGCAATCAAGTGGGTATCCTCTTACATAAGTGCATCTGACAAGCCAATTTCACAAGCACATCTCATCAGTCACAGTTGGATGGCAAGGTTTATTGTTTAAAGTTTTTTGTTTTGTGTGTGTGTGTGTGTGTGTGTGTGTGTGTGTGTGAGAGAGAGTTGAGTATGGAAGGGAAGCCTCTGTATAGAAACCAAATGCTTTCAGAGACGAAGAAATGGCACGAAGGCATGGATGTTTAGACATCTGGACATAATTTCTCATTTCTCTTATTCTCTTTCTTCTTGGTCTCTGGGACTTGAGACAGCTGTTAACTGAACTCCTTGTTCAAAATATCAAGCTGTAATGAGATGCGAGTGTTGTGAGCACCTGGTGGGTGTGGGTCCCGGAATAGCTCTGCGGGCTGAGGAGGCCAGTTGGAGCAGCATCTTTACCAGCTCGGCCTCTGAGCTAAGCCAAGTGCTTTTGTTCATTTGCAAACAGTGCGGCCCAGCCCTTAGCCAGTTGTTAAATCACTTTGGATGTGTTGACAGCCTCCAAAAAGTCACAACTTAAAAAAAAGTTCAAGCTTGAAAAAAGGGTAAGGAAATGATCTCCTAGGGAGACAACTTCTGCCTAAAAAATGAAAGCTTTAAAGACACAAATTCTATGTTATAAACAACTTGTAATTTTGATCTTTTTCAGTTGTAGCTCCAACAGCTTCTACGATAGGTCTAAATACGTTTATCACAGCTGGAAAAATGTTTTATTGTCATCTTTGTTTATCATAATATGCCACCTACTCTGGTTGTGTCTTACTGTAACTCTGCTCCTTTGTTTTATGTTTTTTCATAGAAGGGGGGCAGATGAATGTAAACTACACCTAGAAATTGAAACAGGGAAGAAAAAACACACGATGTATTCAGCCAGCGCTCTTTCCAGGTTCTAGACGTCAGCTGGCAGCTTCCAAGCTGTGGTTTATTGAATAATACTTAATACTTAGCACAGCCCTCAGTGAAGATCTTTTTATGGCCTTTTCTGAATGTTTTACAAACATAACTAGAGCTTATCCAGATGAGAGCAGGGAGCTTTTTTATTTTCTTTTTTAGAAGGAGCAAATTTAGCCATTGGGATGCTACCATTTAGTGAATAGGAGGGGAATTGCACTTGGAGGAGCTCCTCCCTGTGCTGAGCGTGTGCGTGGGGTTTGGCCTCTGTGTATCTGGGCTTGCATTCCACCCAGTGTTAATACTTAGTGACTGATTTGCAGCAAATTAATGTAGCCCCCCTGAGCTACTAGATGATACCCTGTTGAAAGTTGGGTCCCACAGTATGCATTCCACATATACATTTTTTCTTCCTTTTCTTATCCTCCAAACTTGAAATCTTCCCTGTATGATTTTTCAGAGCTTTGATTTTTGCCCTGCCACTCTGCAGATAATTGGGTGCCATTTGTTAACATAATTTGAAAATTGCAAATTCATTTTAATAATATCTTAGGCCAAGTATAATGAGGAAAGTCAGTTTTATGGCCCCAAATCATATTACAAAGCTAAATGGAAACCGGTTTTAGATGATTCTAATTTATCCGTTTCTTGGCCATTCTTCCCGATGTATACCGGCTGATCTGGGCACACTGACTTAACCCTGACGGTTTGGGTAGGAGGAGAGAGGAGAGATTGTGTGAACCACAGTTAGTGGCTGATTTTGTGTTTGTCATTCACTGCCTGGTACTTGCTGAGACCCGCTACTCCTTAGACCTGGGTTGGGTGGGCCTTTGTGAAAGAAGAGAATAAATACAGTCTCTGCCACCCAGGGGCTCATAGTCCAGTAGCAAGTGAGCTCCTAAACCCGCAGGCAGATGGATGCTGCCAGGGTCCCATGGCTGAGCAGAGAAGGGAGGGTCAAGTTGGCACCAAGGTGAGTGTTGAAGGCTGGTGTGGAGAAAATGAGAGTGTTTTGCCAGAGGGAGCTCCTGGAAGCTTGTGTACCTGGTGTCCTGGAGTTTGGGAACCTAAGGTGGCTCCAGGTACTGTCCTTGGAAGGGGAGTCTAGGAGCTGAGGCTGGTGACGTTGGCACAGTCAGATCACAAGGGCTCCAGAGAGCTTAGATTTTGTCTGGAAGGCCCAGGGAGCCTTTGAAGGACTTGGAAGAAAGGGCACCATCAGATTTGCATTTCGGGAGCACCGCTGTGGTAGCAGGTAGCAGGTGTGTCACGGTCGGTCAGGCCCGGGACCCAGCCCCCAGGGGAGAGGTGGCAGTGGCCGCCAGGGCTTGGCACCTCTGCCATTTGGCTCCAAGGCTGTCGTTGTGTGATGGTTAAATTTGGACAAAGGAGTAAAGCTCTGAAAAGTTATAGCTGCAGAGCCCTGTCTCGTTTTGGCCTGCCCCCTCTGGCTTCATGCGGAAAGCTGCGGCCTCTCACCTCTCAGCTGGAGACAAAGCTCCTGTGACCCCCGCCCTGGTTCAGGGCGGACTCGAGCGGACGAGGACAAGGCGGCAGGGTGGCTCCCCTGGCAGCGTGCGCTCTGGGTTCCAGAAGGCGGTGGGTGCTGCTGGAGAGGGCGCTGGGGCTCGGTGGGCATGCTTGGTGTTAAGGCGGGGCCGAGGTGACCGCGGCCTGGGCTGCCAGCGTGTTCTCTGGTGACCTGAGCACGGATTCTTGCTTCATGAGCAGAGTGCAGGGTTTGGACTGGGCCTCCAGCCCTGGCCCAGCTTCCTGCAGGCGGTTGTGCAGAGCTCTCATTCAGGCTTACTACGCAGACTGACGCTGGGGGTGTTACGACGCTCCTATTTCACGGATGGACCACTGTGCAGAGCTGGCTCATATGGGAGTGACATTATAACACTTTTGGGGCAGGGGAGGGGCAAGGCTTACCTCTGCTGGGTGAGCTGCTTGTTCTCTGGAAATGTCTCTGCTTGGTGTCATGAGATGAAGGCTTCTTTTCTGCCCTGCCACCAGCTAGTGGGGGGATTTCGAGAAAGCCATCTGATTCCCTGCACCTCAGTTGATTGATCTGTGAAGTGGTGTTATATTCAATAGATGCTTAAGACCCAAGAGTACTTGGTTAGTGATCTGTGGCTCAGGAGACCCAAAGATGAGGTTCAGGGCTCTTCTTGAAATTGCATGCAGAGTCTTTATGAGTGTAGGTTTTTGGAGAAAAGACCCTGGTTTATATCAGGGAAGGACCCCAATCCTCAAAAAGAAACCACGATTAACCTCCGAGGCTCCCTTGAAGCCCCTGTGCTTCCATGCATCAGCACCCGCATTTGGACGGTCCCCCCGGCCTGGTGTTCCTGCCTCCTGCCTGCCTCTGTGAGGTGGGTAGTGAGTTTGGCTTGCCCAGTTGTCAATGTCAAGTAAACAGAAGCTCAGCCAGTGTTAGCAAAATTAAATCACTCTGGGGGAAAAAAAAAAATCAATGTTAGTGAAATTAAGTCACTTGATCTTAAAAGCAACTTGGAATAGCAATTTCTCATATTTATTGTGCTGTCTCCTCCCTCTAGATGTCTTACAGTTCTGTCTGTTTGCTTTTGATGCCCTTTCAAGGAGCAGCAGCTTTGGGCAGTTGCAGTAGGTTTTCAGATACTCCAGTTGGGGACCCTGGGGTTTGTCCTAGGTTGATTAATCAGAAAGTATTAGTCCAAAATATTTGAATGTATTTACTGCAGGAGGAGACCTTGCATAGTTTAAAGATGATTCAGAAGGCAGGTTAGGATCCTGCCATCCTTTCCTCTTGTTATGGGTGTCAGTTACCACATTCTCCCAGCTCTGCCAGGATGCCACAAGGAGAGCGATGTCCACACTCGCGGAGCCTGTTGGACAGAGAGACTCTGTTAGCTGCGGTCCAGCTAACAGCTTAGGGAGGGCTGGGGGCCATGGCCAGGGTGCTCCTTGATGGCACTCCCCCCAACCTCCCACAGCCGCCAGGCAGAGGGGTGGGGGTGTCTGGCCCTAAAGGCAGAAGGATAAACCGTTTGTCAGCTCCTTTGGGTGTGGTTCAGGGAAAAGGAGATGGAAGAACAAGTAAGGGATGAACTGTGATGATTTGTTGGCATTTTGATGATGATGATTGTTTAAAGACACATGCTTCTGATAGAAGACTTGAGCAGAGAAGCTAAGGAGCAAAAGTGCTGAACTCCTCACCCCACTCCTCTCAGAGTCCTCCCCCTTCCAGCTTGTTTCCCAAAGGTCAGCTTCACAGATACTCACTACACGGAGCAAATGTGTCATGTCCTAGGTGTTTCTTTAACATAGGAACTGTGCAGTTTGTGGTTTTTCAAGGTAATCTATCTCAGATAGCTTCCTGTGGCAGAGAGAGCTCCTTTGCTTTTAAAATGGTTTTGCGTGCACACATAATATATGAATGTGTGCTCCTTGGAAAAGTTAAAACAACCCAGAGTCACAGAGGAGAGAGGTGGTCGTGTTGCCTCTCCTCTCCCTCATGTCTCTGAATCCACACCTCCCGCCCCTGGAAGTAACCAGTGCTAACAGCTCCATGTGGCCCCTCCAGGCATCTCACCTGTGTGTTTATACACCTGCTGGCAGGTGAGAAGGGAAGCAGCCACGGAGCAGTACCGATAGTTAAAAAACAGTGGGACCTTCCTGGGTGGTCGAGTGGTTAAGAATCCACCTTCCAACGCAGGGGATGTAAGTTTGATCCCTGGTTGGGCAGTTGGGACCCCACATGCCCTGCTGAGCCCTCGCTCCACAACTAGAAAGTCCGTGCACCCCAAGGAAAGGCCCTGCATGATGCAACTAAGACCCAACATAGTCAAACAAGTAAAACTAACAACCGAAAATGTAAATAGGACCCCTCTTATCACCAGCGTCTTCCTCCCTCTGGGTCACGGTCTGTCTCTTTTTAAAGTGAACTTCTTCTGTTCGAGTAGTTTTAGGCTACCCAGAAGTTGCCCTGACAGTAAAGAGTCCCTGTGTACCCTGTTACCATCTTGTGTTGCCATGGTGCGTGCCACAGCTAAGGAACCAGCATTTCCACATCACCGTTCATTCATGAAAACTCAGCCCTTTCTTCAGATCTTTGCCATTTCTGCCCTGTGTTTCTTTTCTGTCCCAGGACCCCAGGCAGGATCCTGCACTCATTCATTTACTTGTTGTATGTCTGTCACCTCCTGTGGTGTGTGATGATTTCTCAGATATCGCTTGTTCTTGGTGGCTGTGACAGTTTTGAGGAACAGTGGTCAGGTTTTACAGAGTGGGGTTTTCCCTCAGTTGGGGTTTGTCTGATGGTTTTCCTGTGAGTAGACTGCGGTCCTAGGTTTGGAGGGGGAGACCCCAGAGGTGAGGTCGCATTATAGTCAGGGAACACACTGTCAACATGACCTACCTTCAGTGATGTTAACCTTGACTTGCTCCGCTGAGGTGGTGTTTATTGCACTTCTCTATTGTAAAAGGGCTTTAAAAAATCAGCAACATATTGATACTCTTTGTTCTTTGTAATTGTTCTGTATTGATCAATGTAAGGAGACCTTGCAGTTTTCTTGTTTTTCAGGGCTTCCCAGGTGGCGCTAGTTGTAAAGAACCCATCTGCCACTGCAGGAGACATAAGAGATGCAGGTTCGATCCCTGCGTCGGGAAGAGCCCCTGGAGGAGGAAATGGCAACCCACTCCAGTATTCTTGCCTGGAGAGGCCCATGAACAGAGGGGCCTGGAGGACTACAGTCCATTGGGTGGCAGAGTTTGACACGACTGAAGCTGCTTAGCATGCATGCACGCATCATTTTTTTGGCTGCACCACCAGGTCTTAGTTCCCTGACCAGGGACCCAGCCTGTTCCCCTGCAGTGACAGTGCAGAGGCTTAAGCACTGGACCACCAGGAAACATCAGCAGTTTCTTTAAAAGATGGACATTTAGGTGGTTTCCTGGTTTTTGATTTTATAACTAAGATTCTGGGGAATGCTTTCACATTTATCTATCTGCCCCACCTTCTATGAGGGATGGGTCCCCAGAAGGGGAGTTCCCCAGTCAAAGAGTTTTGGGCACTTGAGCCTTTAGTCGGACGGTATGGTTCAAAATAGCTGCACACGTGCGCTCCTACCGAGGGGAGGAGCGTCTCTGCGCTCCGGCTTCACTCAAGCTTGGCGTTAGGAGATTTTTAACTGTAGCTCTTCTGATTCGGTAAAAATGCTTTGGGTCTCTTAGGTCTCGTGCATTAGGCAGGCAGGTTCATTACCACTAGAGCAACCTAGGAAGTATAACATGAGGCTTATGAGCATGATACAGATCTTTAAAGTAAAATCAGGAACATTTGAAGAAAGATATTTTTTAAAACATTTTATTTTGTATTGGAGTATAGCTGATCGAGAGTGTTGTAATAGTTTCAGGTGAACAGCAAAGGGACTCAGCCGCTCAGCCATACATATACATGCATCCAGTCTCCCCCAAACTCCCCTCCCGTCCAGGCTGCCTCATAACATTGAGCAGAGTTCCATATGCTATGTTATACAGTAGGTCCTTGTTGGTTACCCATTTTATTTTATTTATTTATTTTTGTTTCTTTCTAATCTTTTTTTAATTTTGTTTCTTTTTTAAAAATTAATTTATTTATTTTAGTTGGAGGCTAATTACTTTACAATATTGTAGTGGTTTTTGCCATACATTGACATGAATCAGCCATGGGTTTACATGTGTTCCCCATCCTGAACCCCCCTCCCACCTCCCTCCCCATCCCATCCCTCTGGGTCATCCCATTGCACCAGCCCTGAGCATTTGTCTCATGCATCGAACCTGGACTGGCATTCTGTTTCACATATGATAATATACATGTTTTAAACATAGCAGTGTGTACATGTCCTACCAAACTCCCTAACCAACCCTTTCCCCCCATCCTCCTCCCCCCTCCCCGCTGCAGCCATGTTTTTCTCTAGGACTGTGGGTCTCCTTCTGTTTTGTGAGTAAGTTCATTTTATCATTTCTTTTTAACTAAGTGGTTTGCTTTAAAAGGCAGGTGTTGCTCAGTTTCTCAGAGTTCTCTAGGTACTTGAGGATTGTATTCTCAACCTGAACTTGTAAAGAAAAATAGAATGAGTTTCTCAACTACTGTGAAAGAACATAGAGATTTTTTTCATTGGGTGGTAACTCTGTCAACATTAGGGCATCTTGGTGTGATCTGAATTTCAGCACCAAATAAAGAGTGCGTGTACTACGGTCCAGAGGGCCGACTTCTCTGTGACTTGCAGAGGAAAGTTTGACTTGTTTGTAGAGACTAAGTGATAGGTGGAAGGAAAACCCTTTGAGAATTGAGATAAAGGTGGGCGTGTGCTTCCATGGGAACTCAGGGTGAAAAGCAGTGGTCCTCTGATGCAGTTGAAATCCTGCGTTCCAAATCTCTGAGCTCTACCTCTCTCCTCTAGGGAGAACTTGGCCTGGAGTTGGACAGAGTGTGTTTTCTGTCTTTTTCTCCGTGGCTTGTGAACAAAAACAAGAATTTGACGTTCTGCGGTGGAATTAACTTGTGGTGACAAGCGTAGACTTTTCCTTGGAATATGAGGTCGGGAACAGTAGCAGTTTCCCCCCACGGCAGATTTCATGCCTTTCCAGGTGGGCTGAGGTATCTGTGAGGCTCTTACAGGAGGGGCCAGGGCTTCCGGCTGACGGAGTCTCTGCCACTGAGCCCGGGCAGATGGCTCTCTAGCTGCACCGCTTGTGGGAGGACCCCTCTTTCGGCGATAGGCCCTGGGCAGTAGCATCCTTGCCAGCCTTGGACTGTCTCTCAAAAGGAGTTTTCTGCTCAGAATTATGTGAGGGAATCTGCATTTTAGCCCCAGCGCTGGGCCCTAGTGACGGCTGATCCTGGGCGGGTTCTTTGTTGGTCAGTGTTCTCAGCTGTGAACAGGGCAGATGTCACCCCCGCAGTTACCAGCAGTGGGTAAAACCAGGCTTACGAAGTCTCTGAAATGTGCCGGTCCACAGAAACCTTCGTCACCTCTTTAGCCCATTCTGACTTCACACAAATCCTACTGTATGTTCTTACATGGGACCCGAAGCCTCTGCACTGCGTTGGTTCTGTATTCTGCGTTTTCCTTCCCTCTCAGCCTTGCACAGAACCAGCCAGCCTCCTCCTGGGACCCTCACATGCTTGCTCTCTGCAGCCGTTCCCCGTGGGATGGACTTCATAGCCCTGTTCCTCCTGGCTGTCCCTGGGGTGCTCTCCCGTTTCCTCTCTTCTCTTTTGAAGTGCGGAGGCAGAAACCTCATTTTGGGGACCCCTCCTCTGGCCCCTTACTTTACAAAGTCTCCTTGAGTATGGTCTAAGACGGCCCGGCTTTTTTTTTTTTTTTTGGCACTCACAACGGCCCATCATCACATACAGAAATTATATCCAATTAAATCTCCTAAGTCTTTTTCACACCTCCTACATTTGTGCATTTCTTTTTTTGCACCCAAGTGTCCAAATAGCATTATTTCCTCTCTATTGCAATTCCAATCTGTTGATCTTTTTAGCTCATGACTCTGTCATCCAATGTATTTGCCATCTCTCCTGGAAACTTGTCATCCTTGATTAGATAAACATTTTATCTGTGCCATCGCTCAAGTAATTGATGAAAATGTGGAAACATACAGAAAGAGCCTTGTCGCCTTCCACTAGAGACCTTCTTTGGGCCATTCGCGAGTCAGCACTTTGAAGGGTAAATTGTGCATTTACCAAGCTCTTCAAGTGTAGTTTGTCTTGTTTTACCTTGTTGACAAGGATATGATGAGATTTTTAACAAGGCACTGTAGATGAAGTCTAGTGTCCCCCCAGTCTACCCATTTAAAAAGTCCTTAGACCAAGAAGGAAAAAAAGAAAATCCCCAATTTCCAAGTCATTGTGTCTTAGAGGGTTTATGGTTTATGACCTACGGCTTCGCTCTGCAGCAGTGGTTTTTTTCTGTCTGATACCACGAGAGTGCGGGGAGGGAGTGTTACTGTGGCGGCTTGGGTGTTGGACTGTTCTCTGGAGCAGAGTGGGATTGAACTGCTTGGGAGAAAGGCGTTTCACTGATCTTTGGGAAGCCAAGGCCTGGGGGTGCCCTAGCCTAGGGTGTCCTCTCCTGGCAGGATGCGGGGAGTGTCTTCCTGGAGGCCGCTGTCCAGGCCCCTAAGGCGTGGAGAGAGCCTGGATGTGGAAGGTCACCCGCCAGGCCTCCCTTAGTGAAGGAGTCAGGGATGCGACGGGCCTCCAGACGCTCTGATAAGAACAGCTAACGCAGAGTACACAGTCCATCCACCACCCAGGACCCAGGAGGACCCAGTGGGAAGGAAGGCAGGTCCAGCCACAGCCCTGCCTCAGACAGGCGGGGCTGAGAAATACGCTGCCAGGCCAGGCGTGACTGGGCGGGGGGTGCTGTACCCCGTACAGCAGAAGACCTCGGGGCACACACAGGGGCCTCAGGAAAAGTCCTCCGTGGAAATGGGCTCTGAGCACCCCAGGCAGGTGTAAGTGGTCAGACAGGTGGGCACCTGCATACGTCTCTGTATAAAGTGGGAAGAAGCTAAAGACCCCACTTGCAGGGCCCCATTTCTGCAAACTGAGCTGTGGCCAACTTCATCAGATGTGGCTCAAGGGCAGAGGTCTCACGCTAGTCCGTCAGTTTTCTAACTTCCGCCATTCCCAGGCGGTTTCCTGTAGCCAGACGCATCCGCACATCCTCACAGCCCTTGTCTTGGAAGTGTGGTGAGGGGAGCACCACACCGCAGCCTATCCCCTTGCCCCAGCCCCTTCGCCTTCCTCCTCCCGCTCCTGCCAAAGCCTTTGCATTTTCTGCAGCTTCAGCATTTGTGATTCTGCCTCTGCACCTCCAGATTTACCTCTCCTCCAAGGGACAGGTGTTTCTTCCACTTGGTGCTTATCAGAGCACCTGAGCTGGGTGCCCTGTCAAGTCTGTGGCAGGTATGTGCTGACTCCGTGGGCATCCGTAGGACTGTTCTCTTTGTCTGAGTGTGCGTCCATCCTGTGCTGCTGACTGTGTTGGGGCCGTTGCAGGTGAGCCCTGGGCTCTGCCCTGGGGGACATAGAGTGGGTAGTTTTCGGGCCCTTCAGGACTCGCTGTTCTGTGAAGGCAGGAGCGTGTTGGTTTTGTTCACTGCTGACTTCCAGCACCTGGAAAGTACACGTTAGCACTTGGGAGATGTTTTGTAAGTATTTGTTGGAAGAATGAATGTATGTAGCCCTGTACTGTCATCTGATGTAGGAGGAAATGGAGACAAACCAGTGAAGGACCAAGCTCAGGCCAGGTGGTGGGTAATCAGTGATGGAACCAAGAGTTACCTGGTCGCTGAGGACTGACCCAGTGCCTCTCCCTCTTATGGAAGGCCTCAGTCAAAATAAAAAGCTTCAGCAACTCAAGGGACTAACCTTCAGCACCCCATTGATGAGAAATCCCCTCACAGTGCAGGGGGAGCGGGTGTGTGGGCTTTCTGCCCTGATCATTGGTTTGTCTGGATAACTGGCTGGTTGGAAGAGTGCAGGTCACTGAGGGAACTGGAGCATCACAGAGGCTAGGACAATACTCTTGAAACGAGGATGTGAACTCTTAACTGCAGTGATACGTGTCCTACAAAAGCCAATGAGATGGAATGGGGGCCACAGGGCTGATTTTCATTTAGAAGGTTTGCCCGTTCCTGAGTAGGAAACCTGAAATCATAAGGGAGAGGCAAGAGAAGGCAGACAGAACGCTTATTTTGCAGGTCAGGCTGTAGCATGTCTGCTTCCCTCTGCTGGGCCCGGCCCTACACCTCCAGCAGGGACTGGGCCCCCCAGCGTCGTCCACTGGCCGCACAGATCCAGGGTTCAGAGGCTGGGGTGCCGTCCCACCCACCCTGCGGTGTGCCTGGGTAGTGGGGGGGCCCCACAGGGCCTGCGGGGGGCCCGAGTGGGGAGCTGTAACCAAGAGAGGCTGGTCCCTGTGTGCGGCTTCGTCAAAAAGGCAGCCAGCCGTCGGAACTGGAAATAACTAGAAAGGATGGGAGGCTCTCATGAAGGCACTTTTAAAATATAGAGACTTAGAAAGAATATCGGGCTTTCGATATTTTAATATCAGAAAGGGATTTGGAGTAACCGTAAGAGCAGGCAAAGCTGTTTTTAGTGACGACCCAGGAAAATGGCTGGTGCACCTCCGTGGAAGCAAACCCAGCTTCCTTCTTCACCAGTCTGTCTGGCTCCAGATGCTTCGTGTGATGGGGTTGCTGCGGCTTGTGTTCCGTCCAGTCTTTGAATTAATTCCCGATGAAGTTTCCATTTCTCTGTTGGCAGACAGGATGTAAACACCTCACCGGTCTTTGTAATTTCTGTGCCACATCGTAGCGCTTTGTTTTCAGAGCCTTCAGGACTACATCTCATGTGTGCATGGGTTTTTAGGTTTGTTTTATGCATGGTAGACATGGCTCTTAGGAGGGCGGCAATGAATTTGTTCATTGTACATTGAAGATCTCACTTAATTTTTAATTTCTGTCCCCAGAGTCATGTGTGTAATGCAATCCCTTACATTCTTAAGATGGCCTTCAGTTATTGAATGTGTCAGGTGCCTGGGTCTGTAGTCTGTGTAAAATATCCTGAGTCTGTAGTCTGTGTAGAATATAAATGTACATATACAGTGCAAATACATTCTCATTGATAACGCGAAGATAAAAGGCTTAACATGAATTGTATCTGTTTACATTTACACAGAGAATTTTATTTTAACAAACTCTGGAGTATCCGTAGTGTTTGTTGTGACAACATTGCCTTTTCTCCCCTCCTCTGAGTTTTTGGTTAGTTGCAGTCTGCTGACAAGTGGGTAGAAAGAGGCTCACGCCCCCACTTCCCTGAGGCTGTGCTGAGATCCTGGCTCAGAGAAGGGGCTGCAGATTCAGCCACCATGGGTAGACTGGGGAGCATTAGGGACGCTCCACCTCCGCCCCCTTTTTCTTCATCTTTGCTGTGCTTTCTGCATAGTGTCGATGGGCTTCCTGTGTGGATTTTCTGGTAAAAATCACATTAAGAACCCCGGTGCACAGGCGTGTCGTCCATCACATAGCAAGTATAGTCGGGGGGAGAGTACTGATAGGTGAGGGGCTTAAAGGATTATTTTCTGGGGCACTAGTTCTCACAGGGTGGTACCCAGGCCAGCAGGCACTTACTAGGAATGCCGGTTCTCAGGCCCCTGCACTGTCTTGTTTTCCTAGGCCCTCCATGCGGTTCGGATGCACGCTCAGGGTCTTGAATTCTGTCCTTCAGCCTGCAAAACGAAGGTGACCTACTGAACTCTTGTCTCAGTCTGCTTTCCAGCATCTGATCTGCTCTTCCCCTTGTTCTCTTCCCTGCCTCACAGGCGGTACCCCTGGGGTTCCCCTGAACTGCTGCCAGCCACCTCCAGGTGGTGCCTCCCCGGCCCCTGTCCTCCCCCCCTTTCCTGGCAAGACCCTGCTCACCTTTCAGATCATCCTTAGCGATCCCCTCCCATGAGAAGGCTTCCTGAACTCCCAGAGGTGGGAGGCATGGCTCCCTTCTTTGCGGTCCCTGAGCCCTGTTCATTGACTGTTAAAACTTTTATCTTGTTTTATTTGCCCCTGGCTCAAGAGGTGGTTATTGTATCTCCTTATACAAAGCTCAGTGACAGACACACAAGTCCCCTCCTGACCTCTTGACTCAGTGTGGCTTTTGCAGAGTGATAGGGTCCGGGGGGGATTTTGGTAGTACTAAGTGACTAGTTCCGAAGAGTTCATTTTAAGGGAAGTAGAGAACCCTTACCCTGGGCCGCAGGCTGAGACAGAAGGTTTGGTTTGTAGGATTTTTACCACCAGAACCAGAGATGACAACTGGCTTTCTCGTGAGCAGGTTTTTCTTTCATTATTTGCCTCTAGACCTGCATGAAAGTGATGCTAATTATGCTTCCCGATGTCTTTTATTTCCACGTACATCCAAGGCTGTCCCATATTTTTAAAGAAGAGTTGATCAAAGTGAGCAAATTTGGAAAACTCAGCAGTGGCCACAGGACTGGAAAAGGTCAGTTTTCGTTCCAATCCCAAAGAAAGGCAATGCCAAAGAATGCTCAAACTACCGCACAATTGCACTCATCTCACATGCTAGTAAAGTAATGCTCAAAATTCTCCAAGCCAGGCTTCAGCAATACGTGAACCGTGAACTTCCAGATGTTCAAGCTGGTTTTAGAAAAGGCAGAGGAACAAGAGATCAAATTGCCAATATCCGCTGGATCATTGAAAAAGCAAGAGAATTCCAGAAAAACGTCTATTTCTGCTTTATTGACTATGCCAAAGCCTTTGACTGTGTGGATCACAATAAACTGTGGAAAATTCTTCAAGAGATGGGCATACCAGACCATCTGACCTGTCTCTTGAGAAACCTGTATGCAGGTCAGGAGGCAACAGTTAGAACTGGACATGGAACAACAGACTGGTTCCAAATAGGAAAAGGAGTACGTCAAGGCTGTATATTGTTACCCTGCTTATTTAACTTATATGCAGAGTACATCATGAGAAACGCTGGGCTGGAAGAAACACAAGCTGGAATCAAGATTGCCGGGAGAAATATCAATAACCTCAGATATGTGGATGACACCACCCTTATGGCAGAGAGTGAAGAAGAACTAAAGAGCCTCTTGATGAAGGTGAAGGAGGAGAGTGAAAAAGTTGGCTTAAAGCTCAACGTTCAGAAAACTAAGATCATGGCATCTGGTCCCATCACTTCATGGCAAATAGGTGGGGAAACAGTGGAAACAGTGTCAGACTTTATTTTTTGGGGGGCTCCAGAATCACTGCTGATGGTGGCTGCAGCCATGAAATTAAAAGACGCTTACTCCTTGGAAGGAAGGTTATGGCCAACCTAGATAGCATGTTTAAAAGCAGAGACATTACTTGGCCAACAAAAGTCCGTCTAGTCAAGGCTATGGTTTTTCCAGTGGTCATGTATGGATGTGAGAGTTGGACAGTGAAGAAAGCTGAGCGCCGCAGAATTGATGCTTTTGAACTGTGGTGTTGGAGAAGACTCTTGAGAGTCCCTTGGACTGCAAGGAGATCCAATCAATCCATCCTAAAAGAGATCAATCCTGGGTGTTCATTGAAAGGTCTGATGTTGAAGCTGAAACTCCAATACTTTGGCCACCTCATGCGAAGGGTTGACTCATTGGAAAAGACCCTAATGCTGGGTAGGATTGGGGGCAGGAGGAGAAGAGGACGACAGAGGATGAGATGGTTGGATGGCATCACCGACTCGATGGACATGGTTTTGGGTAGACTCTGGGAGTTGGTGATGGACAGAGAGGCCTGGCGTGCTGCAATTCATGGGGTTGCAAAGAGTCAGACACGACTGAGTGACTGAACTGAACTGAACTGATCAAAGTGGAGAACATTTTAATTAGATAACTACCTTGGCTGTACTTAATGAAGCTGGTGTTAGAAGGCTAATCCACAGTTTTGTTCATTTCTCCCCATTGCGGTATATTAGTTATGTTTAGACTGGGGCAACACAATAGATGAATGTTTTTATTAATGTTTAATTTACGTAGTAATATTGCCTCAAGCTTCCTCTTATGATAGGAACACAGAAGTCCTCATCTGATCCTGTGACAGCCTCAGTGGGGTAGGTATGAGCAGCCCATTTTGCAGGTGTGGAAGATAAGGCTTAGAGATGGGAGCGGTGTGACCTGCTGGGGTCAGGAGCCAGGCTGTATATCTATAGCACACTCCAGGGTTCAGACCTGAGTCACCCGTTTTCTTTTTCTAGGACCCAGGATTGTGTTTAATGCAGAGCATGCAATAGCATTGGAATTAAATTTCTTGTGTAACTTTTCCAAATGTTAATACCTGGATACACAGCTTTTGGGGGTTTTCTCAGCTAAATGCTTTTCATTAGCCCCTCTTATATGAGCAGTTTTTAGGGATTTGTTTTCCAAAGATGTATAGTTTGTTTATGCCATTTACTCAAGTCCCTAGAGCAGAAATACTGCCTTTTGATGTTTTAAAAAGACCTAGGAATTTGTGGGGAATAGTGTTTCTGTCCGTGGAAAGGCTGTTTAAACTGTTGTCTTAGGGGAAGTGAGCCCTGCCCCGGGTCCCTCGCCAGCCCAGCCTGCCCGCGCTCCGGCCCCTTCCCTGCAGGGTGGCCCCCGCCGGCCGCTCCAGCCCCCCCTTGTCCGCGCCCCAGCTCCCTGTCTTGTCGGTTTCCCACCTATTTCACTTCTGCTGCGGCTGCTCATGGCCTCGGGGCTGCCGCCCAGGCCCCTGCCCCTGCCCCTGCCTTCCAGCTGTGTTCTTTCTCTCTCCTTCCCACTTGCCTTCAACTCCACGAGCTTCCATGATTCTTCACAGGCCAGCGTGTGCTCTCGCAT
The DNA here is from genome assembly GCF_054371585.1 of Giraffa tippelskirchi. Classification (NCBI taxonomy): domain Eukaryota; kingdom Metazoa; phylum Chordata; class Mammalia; order Artiodactyla; family Giraffidae; genus Giraffa; species Giraffa tippelskirchi. The sequence continues at coordinate 58,440,189 of NC_137286.1, read as the reverse complement.
GCCAGCGACTTTCCTAAGGTCTGCGACTCCTTGGCTCTCTCTTTGTTTGAAAAGGGAGAAGCAGTGTTTCGTGACCCCCTTCTAGTCGCCAGTGAGTGGCAGCGAGGGTGTGCCTCTCCTCCCTCCCTCGCGCGCCTGTGTTACCTGGCGGCGCAGATGAAACACCCCGCATTCTCTTCCCTGTTTGTGGCTTCTGCCCTCTAGAGCACGCTGCGGTCCCTCGGGGTCCAGCTGGGTTTTCCCCTCTCCGGTTCCTATCACAGAACACCCTGAAGACCAACAGTGTCACTTGTGGAATCCCAAACAGCTGGTGGCTGGGTCCTGCCTTGGACTTGTCTCTTTCCAGAAGAAATGAGTAGTTTTTCCTGCCTTTTCCCTTTTCTTCTGTAATTGGGGAAAAAGTGTCTAGTGGGAGGGAGTGCTTTGATCTGAAGAAGCTGTTGGTCCAGGCCCTGAACTGTGGCTTCTGTGCACAGAGTGGTGTCTACTGGCTGTGGAGGGGCTCTGGGACGGCATCACGGGATTCCTCCCGAGTCTGTTTGGGGGCCATAGAAAGTTTCAGCAGACTTGGGTTTTGTGTCTTTATGTTCTTACCCTGGGTACTGAATTTTCTGGTCTATTCGAAATGATCACAAACAAATTGATGTTAACACTTGCCAATATCATCAATATATGAATATCAATATGAATACTGCAATAATAAATTACATCCACGTACTCCTGTATAAAAACTCCTGTTCCTATTTAGGAGCAAACTAATCAACTTAATTTATAATGGCATGGAAAGAATGTGAGTGTTTAGACTGGGCATTGCTGTTGTTCAGTTGCTAAGTCATGTCCAACTCTTTGTGATCCATGGGTTGCAGCATGCCAGACTCTCCTGTCCTGCACTAACAAACTCCCGGGGTTTGCTCAGATTTATGTCCATTAAGGTAGTGGTGCTCTCATCCTTTGCTGCCCCTTTCTCCTTGCCTTCGATCTTTCCCAGCCTCAGGGTCTTTTCCAATGAGTTGGCTGTTTGCATCAGGTGGCCAAAGTGTTGGAACTTCAGCTTCAGCCTCAGTCCTTTCAGTGAATATTCAGGATTGATTTCCTTTAGGATTGACTGGTTTGAGTTCCTTGCTGTCCAAGGGAATCTCAAGAGTCTTCTCCAACACCACAGTTCAAAAGCATCAGTTCTTCAGTGCTAAGCCTTAGGACTGATCTGGACATCACCAGATAGTCAATATGGAAATGAGATTGATTATATTCTTTGTAGCCAAAGATGGAGAAGCTCTATACAGTCAGCAAAAACAAGACCACAGCTGACCGTGGCTCAGATTATGAACTCCTTATTGCCAAATTCAGACTGAAATTGAATAAAGTAGGGAAACCACTAGACCATTCAGGTATGACCTAAATCAAATCCCTTAAGATTATACAGTGGAAGTGACAAACAGATTCAAGGGATTAGATCTAATAGACAGAGTGCCTGATGAACTATGGATGGAATTTTGTGACGTTCGTTGTACAGGAGACAGTGATCAAGACCATCCCCATGGAAAAGAAATGCAAAAAGGCAAAATGGTTGTCTGAGGAGGCCTTAACAAATAGCTGTAAAAAGAAGAGAAGCAAAAAGCAAAGGAGAAAAGGAAAGATAGACCCTTTTGAATGCAGAATTCCAAAGAATAGCAAGGAGAGATAAGAAAGCCTTCCTCAGCGATCAGTGCAAAGAAATAGAGGAAAACAATAGAATGGGAAAGACTAGAGATCTCTTTAAGAAAATTAGAGATACCAAGGGAACATTTCATGCAAAGATGGGCACAATAAAGGACAGAAATGGTATGGTCCTAACAGAAGCAGAAGATACTAAGAAGAGGTGGCAACAATACACAGAAGAACTGTACAAAAAAGATCTTCATGACCCAGATAATCACAATGGTGTGATCACTCACCTAGAGCCAGACATCCTGAAATGTGAAATCAAGTAGGCCTTAGGAAGCATCACTATGAACTATGGAATTCCAGATGAGCTATTTCAAATCCTAAAAGATGATTCTGTTAAAGTGCTGCACTCAATATGCCAGCAAATTTGGAAAAGTCAGCTGTGGCCACAGGACTGGAAAAGGTCGATTTTCATTCCAGTCCTAAAGAAAAGCAATGCCAAAGAATGATCAAACTACCACACAATTGCACTCATCTCACACGCTAGCAAGTAATGCTCAAAATTCTCTAAGCCAGGCTTCAACAGTCTGTGAACCATGAACTACCAGATGTCAAGCTGGATTTAGAAAAGGCAGAAGAACCAGAGATCAAATTACCAATATCCACTGGATCATCAAAAAAGCAAGAGAACTCCAGAAAAACATCTACTTCTGCTTTATTGACTATGCCAAAGCCTTTGACTGTGTGGATCTCAACAAACTGGAAAATTCTTAAAGAGATGGGAATGCCAGACCACCTGACCTGCCTCCTGAGAAATCTGTATGCAAGTCAAGAAGCAACAGTTAGAACTCGACATGGAACAACAGACTGGTTCCAAATCAGGAAAGGAGTACGTCAAGGCTGTATATTGTCACCCTGCTTGTTTAACTTATATGCAGAGTACATCATGAGAAATGCTGGGAAGCACAAGCTGGAATCAAGATTGCTGGGAGAAATATCAATAACCTCAGATACTCAGATGACACCACCCTTATAGCAGAAAATGAAGAACTAAAGAGCCTCTTGATGAAAGTGAAAGAGGAGAGTGAAAAAGTTGGCTTAAAACTCAACATTCAGAAAATGAAGATCATGGTGTCAGTCCCCATTACTTCATGGCAAATAGATGGGGGAACAATGGAAACAGAGACTTTATTTTGGGGGGCTCCAAAATCACTGCAGATGGTGACTGCAGCCATGAAATTAAAAGACACTTGCTCCTTGGAAGAAAGGCTATGATCAACCTAGACAGCATACTAAAAAGCAGAGACATTACTTTGCCAACAAAGATCCGTGTAATCAAAGCTATGGTTTTTCCAGTGGTCATGTATGGATGTGAGAGTTGGACTATAGAGAAAGCTGAGGGCCAAAGAATTGATGCTATTGACCTGTGGTGTTGGAGAAGACTCTTGAGAGTCCCTCGGACTGCAAGGAGATCCAACCCGTCCATCCTAAAGGAGATCAGCCCTGAGTCTTCATTGAAAGGACTGATGTTGAAGCTGAAACTCCAATACTTTGGCCACCTGATGAGAAGAGCCAACTCATTGGAAGAGACCCTGGTGCTGGGAAAGATTAAAGGCGGGAGGAGAAGGGGACAACAGAGGATGAGATGGTTAGATGGCATCACTGACTCAATGGATGTGAGTTTGAGTAAACTCTGGGAGTTGGTGATGGACAGGGAGGCCTGGCATGCTGCAGTCCATGGGGTCACAAGGAGTTGGACACGATTGTGCGACTGAACTGACCTGAAGCCTTAGGAAGAAATAAATAGTACCAAAAAAGAAAGGCTTTTCATGTTGAGTTGTGGCCCAAAGTTGGGTGGTACCACTGGGTTGGAGAGTGCTCCAGGGGCAGAACCTGACAGAGACCTTGCTGTCACTGTTCCCCCTCAGCTGACTTAACTCAGGGGTGGGAAGCAGCCTTGAGGCTCCCTGGCCCCCGCTGGGCAGCCCGTCTCCACTGACGCTGCTGTGCGCCTGACGTCAGGCCTGGGAGACAGAGCAGGAAGCACGCAGGGCAGAGCCTCTGCCTTTGGGGGGAAATGGTGATCACTCCGCTAAACGCCTCCTTTCAGGTACTGACACTTTGCAGGCTTGAAGAGCGCTCTGAAACGGATAACACAGAGAAATGATGGGGGGGAGGCAGTGGCGGGCTGGTGAAGCTTTGGTGTTTGGGCACAGCTCCGAGGAGGTGGCGTTTGAGTGGAGTAGCTCAGGGCGGGACCGGGGCAGCCGTGGGGTGGGGTGGGGGCGTGGGCTCTGAACAGCACTGGGTGAAGAAAGGAGCTTGGGGCTGCAGTGCGCTGAGTGAGAACATACTGGAAAGGAGGCAGGGACGGCCAGGGGTCGGGGCAGGATCCTGGACAAGCTGTCGTCCAGGCCAGAGATGCGGTGGCTCCGGTCAGAGTGAGGGCAGTGGGCGCAGCCAGGTGGGCGTCGAGAGAGGCACAGTCACTGTGCCTGTGTGTCAAGCATGTGTGGACCACACACAGGCTCGATTTCACACTCTGGTGGTAGAGCTGCGGGCTACATGGAAAATCGCTTCCTGTCCTCCCAGAGCTGCTGTGGTGGTGGGAGCGGTCAGTGTGGGAAGAGGGACCAGGGCTTGGTCCTGGGAGGGTGGATACACTCTGGGGTGGGGAGGAGTGGGTGGCGGGGGTGAGGAGCTGTGTGCTGAAGGGAGGGGGCCTTGTGGCAGGAAGACCACCTGAGCTTCTCAGCTTCCCACAGGCTGGGGAGCTGCAGCCAGGAAGTCTGAGATGGTAGTGACATTAAGACACAGCCTAAACGTGAGTTTAAGGGGTGCGGCGTGGTCATTAGATCCATGTATACACGGCAGAATGATCGCTGAGGTCAGAACCGTTAACACCTCCATCCCCTCCCCAGAACAGGACTTCTGCAGATGTCTGTTCAAGTGTGTGGGATACAGGACTGCTCAGTGTGGTCACCAGGCTGTGTGCTCACCCCGCCAGTCCTGCTGGGGAGTCTGTATGCAGGACCAACATCTCTCCCAGCCCTGGCCTCCGCCATTCTACTCATTTTCTATGAGTTTGGCTTTTTCTTCTTTTATTTTTGATTCCACATGTCAGTAGGAACATAGTGTTAGTCTTTCTCTGGCATTTCAATAAGCCTGAGGCCCAGAGGAGTCATTGCTGCACTGGGTACCGTGTGGCATCGGGTGGGGGAGAATCGGGAGTGGCTCTGGTGTTTGATATGAGCAGTTCAGGGATGGGACTGTCAGCGACCAAATAGCAGAGCTTGGGAGGCAGGCCCGGGTGGGGAGGACATGAGTTATTAGACCCCTAACTGGAGCCATGGCGTGGGCAGGTGGATGTTCACCCGCTGAGCTCAGGGCTCTGGGCCCAGGACACAGGAAGCCTGTGGCCCGCGTGAGATGACAGCGGGGGAGGCGAGGGCGGAGGCCAGCACTTGTAGGTTGGGCGAAGAGGGAGGGTGCACGGCGGGCAGGTGGGACCAGAGGGTCCTCGAGAAGGCGGCCAGGCCGGAAGACTCCGCCGGGGCCAAGTGGGGTGCGGCCTGAAGCCGTCCTTGGCTTTGACAATGTCCGCGGGGGCTTTGCTGAGCCCTTTGGTGCTGTGACCACGGAGGAAGCCCCGCTGGCTGGGCTGGAGATGACCCGTTGGTGAGGACGCTAAGGGTAGAGACTCTCCAAAAGCCTTGTGTCCGGTTTGAGGGAGGGGGCCGCTGTCTGGCCCGTGTGCGCCTTGAGCTGAGCCCCTCTCCTTCAGGAGGCGGCGGCATCGCCTGGCGTGGGGTGCTGTTGAGGACCGCGCGGGAGCGTCCAGAGCGCCCAGCGCAGCCTCTGTCCACGGTGGATGTTCTCACACGTCTGCTTTCTCCTGTGCTCCTCTGTCTGAGAGGCTTTTTCTCAGCAGTGCAAGGAGGAAGTTGGGCCAGATGAAGAAGTTTCCAGGACTAGGTTCTCACGCCTTGTCTGCCGTTCAGCCAGGGTCCCCTGCTTCTCCCCCCACCCCCCGTCAGCTTTCCCACCTGTGGCTGTGACCCCCGCTGGGCTGTCTTCTGTTCTGCGTTTCCTCGACTCCTCCACTTGCCCTAGATGTTGGGTTAATTCTCCGAGAAACCACCTTGCTGCAGCTTCTCTCTCACTCAGGAGTATTGAGACAGGCCTCCTTCCTGAGGTCGCAGCCGTGACCCCGTGTGACTTGTGCTCCGCTGGACTCCCTTCCTCTGCCTCCTCTCACCCCCGGCTGTCCAGTTGGCAGCCCCATGACTGTATGTGGCTCTGCCTTTGCTCTGGCCTCTGGCATGTTATACCCAGCTGTAAACCAGGCCCATCCCTCAGGATCTGGTCTGTGAGAGTGCCCCTCGGCACTGCGATAGGGAGGACCATCCCTCTGCAGACGCTTCAGGGCTGCCCCTGTCCTCCTGGTCTGTGTGAGAGTGCTCCTTGGTGCTGCCACAGGGAGGACCATCCGTCTGCAGACGCTTCAGGGCTGCCCCGTCCTCCTGGTCTGTGAGAGTGCCCGTTGGCGCTTCCACAGGGAGGACCATCCCTCTGCAGGCACTTCAGGGCTGCCCCTGTCCTGGCATTTTGGCTGCACCCACATGTGGCTCGGGCTTGCAGTGTGCACACCCCGGCCACCTCCTGCCTCTCCTGGCGGTGTGTCTCACGGCTCTCAGCTCCTCCCGCCCCCCCAGCCTCCTGCGCGGCGTCCCTGGGTTCTCCTGCAGTGCTCTGTGTGTTGGGTGCTTCACAGGTTAACAGATGACATCAATCAGGAAACGTCACTTTGTCTGAGAAGCTGTAATGGGAGGTTTGGGGGTTATTCACATCTTTAAGAGAGGATAGTAACCGACGGTTTTTCTGTGTGTGTATATTTAGAATTTTAAAAGTTAAAAACAGTTTACAGTGTTGAGGTGATTTTATCAAAAACCTTTATAACCTGCAAATGTCTTGGCCCAGAAAATCTACTTCTAGAGATTTAGCCTCAGAAAATAGTTTTGAATATGGGCAGAGAATGTCCACTGGAATGTTGTTTATGATGTGGAAGAATGGAGGTAACCCAAATGTTCACCAATAGGGTATTGGTTTAAAAAGAAACGAACTCATGATGCATGTTTACATCTTATCATTACTGTCTCCTTCATAAAATGGTGATGCAGAAGGGTATTGACTTAGTAAAATGTTCATATGAAATGAAGAAAGTATGTTTGAAAACATCATATTGTTGTCCAATTTCTTTTACCTTAAATTATAGAGAAAGGATAATTGGCATAGTTAGTGATATCTTTGAATGTTTAGATTATTGACAATTTCTACTGCCTTTTTGCTATCACCTGACCTTTCTATGGGAAGCATTCTTTCTCAATTAAGAAAACCCTTTATTAAAGTTGGGATTATATACTTCTTTTACTCATATAAATCACAGGTTCTTATCTCACTGCAGAGTTAGCCTTTCTGTCTATATTCAGTGTTGGGGAAGAGCCCAACCACCTGCCGGCGTCAATGGAAGTAAGAGACGTGGGCGTGTGCTTCCTGGGGTCCCTACCTTACAGGCCATGGTGCCTGCTCGCCAGTGTACACGGCAGGGTGTCCTTGAGGCTGGCGCGGCCGTGGGCTGTTGTCCCTTGGCTGTGGAGCTGTCTGTTCAGGCGCGGGGCCCTGCACTGTGCACTAGGGATGGGGCGTGTGTGGCTGGGCACCTGCTGGCAGGCCTGGTTGCAGCCTTGACCCTCTCCTGTGTCCCTGTGTGGCCCTGGGCTCCAGGCTGTGGTTTGCACGTCAGTCAGTGGGGCGGCATCTTCCGCAGTGGTGAGTGTGCTCTGACCCACACCAGGCACATCCCAAAGGAGAACTGGCCAGTGAGCTCCCCAGAGACTCTGCCTGCACCCCGCTCCTATGGCGGTCGGTGGTCAAGAAGGGGGTCTTCGTACTTCTTTAGTGATAATGTAGGATTCCTGGAGATGGCCATGTTGCGGGCTGGGAACTAGTTTGTGAGATGTGTCTTCCTTGTAACTGAAGCCCATGCCGCCCTCCCCTCTTGTGTCTCTGCAGTCTGCGGGCCGGGCATCGACATCCGCAACGACTACCAGCAGCTGAAGCGCCTGGAGAACTGCACGGTGATCGAGGGCTACCTCCACATCCTGCTCATTTCCAAGGCCGAGGACTACCGCAGCTACCGCTTCCCGAAGCTCACCGTCATCACCGAGTACCTGCTGCTGTTCCGCGTGGCCGGCCTCGAGAGCCTGGGCGACCTGTTCCCCAACCTCACGGTCATCCGCGGCTGGAAGCTCTTCTACAACTACGCCCTGGTCATCTTCGAGATGACCAACCTCAAGGACATTGGGCTCTACAACCTGCGGAATATCACCCGTGGAGCCATCCGGATTGAGAAGAACGCCGACCTCTGCTACCTCTCCACGGTGGACTGGTCCCTGATCCTGGACGCCGTGTCCAACAACTACATCGTGGGGAACAAGCCCCCCAAGGAGTGTGGGGACCTGTGCCCGGGGACGATGGAGGAGAAGCCGCTGTGTGAGAAGACGACCATCAACAATGAGTACAACTACCGCTGCTGGACCACAAACCGCTGCCAGAAAAGTAAGAGAGGCTGTGGCCTCGATCCCCCCGCCTCTCCCCACCCCCACCTGCCTCGTCTACCCTCCTCTTGGGTGTGCGTTTCTACCGGGTGGGTGCGGCTCTATTGCCGCGAGAACGTGGCATCTCAGGGGGATTCCTTTTGCATCTGGGAACCGGTGGGTGCAGCCCGTTCCTGCTGCTGTGCAAACCGTTCCAGTGACATGCTAGAAGCCATCCGCTGTAGTCCTGGGCTGGAGGCTTGTGGAATGGCTGCTTTGCATTTCTGATGGGCACGGTGACCTGGTGTGCTGGGAAGGGCCTAAGTCCTGCCGGTCAGGGGCTGTGTATGTATCATCGGCTCTTTTATCCTTTGCGTGAAAGGAGGTTTTTTGATAACGCAGGGCTTCCTTTAGCGTGAGTACTCCTGGATTATTACGGAGTAGAGGAACGATAAAGACGGACTCACTTCCTGTGAAAGTGGTGGACTGCACCCCGTCCTTGGTCCTTAGTGATGCAGTTACAGTGCTTGCACGGCCTGGTTTATGATGGAGCGTAGCCAGGGTGGTGCTGGCAGAGGAGCCCTGGACTGTGTCTAGGAGCCCTGGGTTCAGGCTGACCTGGCAGGTAGCTAGCTGTGCAGCAAGCTTATTTGTATACCCCAGGCTTCTGCTGCTTTTGTTGTCTATCTCTTTCTTGAAGAATTGTGCAAATCTTGTGAAACCACTTAGTGAAAGAACTTTGAAATGTGTTTAGTGCTCTTGGGGGTCAGGTGGTGGTGTTTGGAAGCTTCTTGTTTGTTTATCTGCTGTGTGTGATTTCCTCTAACTCAAGTCTTGCCTGATTGTGATCCACGCCTCGAGCGCTGGGTTGTTGGGTGTTGAAATGTGACTCTGGGCCTTTGTCTTCTTGCTTTCGGCAGTGTTTAGGTCTGTTGTCCAGGAGGGTTCCCCTCGCTGGCTGGAAGGCAGAATGGTACCTATAAATAGTTTAGTGGTTGGCCCAGTTAGAGCCTCAAGGAGCCCATGTACTCCAGCTGGCCACGGAGTGCCAAGAAATCCCGAATTGGTAGGCTTGCCTAAACCGTGACGTGTGTAAGATAAACAGACCAAAGGCCAGACCCCACAGATAGCGTTGTTTCAGCTTCCTGCCAGCCCAGGGCGGAAGCAGAGGAAGGAGGCTCTGACACAGGGCATGCTCTCATGCCCCTGTTGCTCCATCAGTGGACGCGTGAGCGCTGGTCCGGTGAGGGCGGGACTCCACTGGCTGCAACCAGAACCTTGAAGAGCTGAGAACACCATCGGACCACTTGGGGAGCCCCTGTTGGCTAGGGCTGGGGACAGCATGTGTGCAAGTCACACTTGTGATTGATTAAAACACTGCCCTATCATTAGCTTACCCGCTGGTTCTGAGAAAACAACACAGAGTATTTTCAAGAGGCCTTGACATTTAAACACTTTATTTTAAAAGAAAAAGCCATCTTCAAATGAGGCATCATGTGTCGTGGAGAGATGTTGGATGTAGTGTCGGGGATGACCTTGGACTTGGAAGTAGTGTCGGGGGTAACCTTGGACTTGGATGTGGTGTCAGAGGGGTGACCTTGGACTTGGATGTGGTGTCAGGGGGGTGACCCTGGACTTGGATGTGGTGTCAGGGGGGTAACCCTGGACTTGGATGTGATGTCAGGGGGGTGACCTTGGACTTGGATGTGGTGTCAGGGGGGTGACCTTGAACTTGGATGTGGTGTCAGGGGGTGACCTTGGACCAGCCAGCCCTTCTGGGTGGTAGTTGGCCATGTTTAGAATGCTCCATTGGGCAGCCCCATATTATTCCTTAGTGATGGTCAAACATGTGTGCAAAACTGTTTTGAAAACTCATAAGGCCTGTACTAAAGGGAGGTGTTACTTCAAAGTTGTTGGGTGGGCGCTCTTCAGTGGTTCAGTCAGTATTTATTTTGGCCTCACTGTGGATTTTGGGCTGTTTCTGGCCAGCTTCTTGTTGAGGTCTGGAGCAGGGTGAGGCGTGAGTTCTGGGCCCGAGTCTGGCAGCTGTGACTGGAAGTGTGCCCTCAGGCTGGCCCTCAGTCTCTTCATCTGTGAAACGGGGTGGCCCTGTTGGCTTCGCCATAAGCTGTGGGGAGATGAGAGAGAGAAAGGGGAAAGGCTCCTGAGGAGGGTCTGGGGGGCGGGCTGCGTGTGATGCTGGCAGGCCTGCTGGCCGGACACCCTCTTCCCCAAGGCTGCACCCTACATCCTTCTCCCAGCCCAGTGTCTCAGGCCTGCTCATGTGTTTCTGTGATTTCACAATGGAATATTTATTTTAAATTAATGACAGCATTCAGGGAAATTGTCTTCCCTTCAGCTTGTCCTGAAAACTCAAGGGTTGGCAGGTTTCTTGGAGATTTTCTAGTTGAATCAGAGCTCTTTCCCTTTGCATAGATTCCCTTCTGACCTGTAGGGTCTTGTGTGGTAGCCACTAGCCACATGTGTCTTGTCCAGCACTTGAACTGTGGCCTGTCTGAATTGAGATTTTTAAGTGTGAAATACACACTGGATTTAAGAGCATAATATGGGGGAAAAGAAAGCTATTTCCTTAATATTTTGTATACTGATTACATGTTAAAATGATGTTTTAGACAGATAAGTAAAATGTTACTATAGTTAGTTTTGCCTGTTGCTTTTTACTTTTTAATGGGGCTCCTAGAAGATTTGAAGTTTCACATGGAGCTCGTGTTCTGATACGTTCAGAGAGCTCTGGCTCAGAGCATGCCGTGGAAGGTGCTGGGTTCTTGCCCATGGAAGTCCTTTCTCTGCTGAGCACCACACCTCTCCAGGCAGAGCGCCGAGGGATTGTTTGAGGAGCCAGGTGGGGGGCACTGAGTCCAGACAGAATGCCTGCCTCGGGGTCCCCATGAGAGTGAAGATGGCCATTTGAAAAGAGGAGGCACAGAAGCACCCCATCCTTCCCCGGGCTGGCTCCAGACGGAGGGGCGGCATCTGGAGAGACGTGTCACGTCAAGGATGTGTGTGAGATCTTTGACAGGCTGGAGAAGCACTCAGTTATGGGGTGCCTGTGGGCCGTTTTTCCCTGACGCTCTCCTTTAAACCCCCTCTGTAGACCCTGACTCTGCAGGGCTGGGTGGCTTTGTTGACAGCCACCCCCCCATTAAAGAAACTGCTGTGCTGTGGGTTCCCTGCCCACTTCTGTCTTCCAATTTCGAGGGGTGGTTTTGTGTTGGCGTGAGTTACTCATTCCTAGGAAGTGACTGGCCTTTAAAGGACTTGAGTGTGGCTTCTTCCCTCCTGTGAGCCTGTAGGTCCTGCCCCCTGGGCTGCGCGCCGCTGGCCCCGCCGGCCCTGCCTGCCCGCATCACCGATCCTCCTGCTGCTCGCGCTGCTCCTCTTCCGGGTCCAGTCTCCATTCACTGTCCTCCTTGGACCATCTTTCCACCGGCCTCTTCCCCAGAATATCTCACCTGCTGCTTCAGCAGCCTCCTGCCTGCATCTCTCTCCCAAACCCCATCTCCAGCTCAGACCTCGCCGTGAGCCCTCAAGCCCATCCGCAGTCACGTCTGGACCCCCATGGGCATTTCAGCTACAGATGGTGGGGGGACGTCTGGAAAGAGGTGTCAAGTCAAGGATGTGTGTGAAATTTTAGATGTTACAGAGAAACAGTCAATTACAGTGTCAGCGTCTGATGGTCTTCCTGGCTCCTCACTTCCAGCCCGGGGTTCTCCCTGATTCCCCTCTGCACGGGCAACATTCCTGTTCTCCAAGCTCCTGTGTCAGACACTTGGGTACCACGTGGATGCTTCCTTTTCCAGCTGGACACCGAGCCCTTTCCACACGAGGTGTTTCCCCAGTCTGCCTTCCTGTGTCTCCGCTCTGCTGGTTCAGCGACACGGCCTCCCCCTGGCTGCCCTGCCTGTCCACCTCGCCCCAGTGGCCTTGCCCACATGCACGCTGACCCACAGGCTGCTCTCCCTGGAGTCTGTCAAGGAGCCCGTGGGAGCCCATGAAGCAGACCCGGCACCTGGCCTTGTGCCTGTGGGTCCGTGGCCCCGCTGAGCAGCTGGCCGCCTGCTGCTGGAGGACTCTGCCTGGTGGACTCCGGTGGGCTCTTCCTGAGGAGAAGCCTGTCTGAGTAGATTCTGAGTAGATTCTGGGCATGTCCTCCAACGCCTGGCCAGCACGGCCGTCCCCCAGGGGTGAGCCTGCTCCTGCTTTGTGAAAGATGGGTTGTCAGGAAGACGCACCTTCCCCTTCGCGCAGAGAACGGTGTGGAGTAACTGCTCGGCGAGCCAGAAGCCGCGAGGATTATAAAATGCAGATGTTTCTGGGTTACTTTCATGATTGTTGCTCCCTGGGGTCACCCCCGTCGTCCCCTGCCCTGGTCAGAATGACCCAAGGCCAGGGATGATGGGGAAGGGTGGAGAGGGCGTGACCCGTCCCGAAAGCTGAAGCCTGACCCAAGGGTGCTGTTCTTTATTGTCCGGAGGTTGGCCGCGTGCAGGGAGGGAACAGGGTGGACCTTCCCCGGGCACCTGAGGTTCTCTCCCTGCCCAGCGCAATGCCCTGACCCTGTGTGGTGTTTGCTTACCTTCTGAGTTTCTGGTACAAGATTTCAAGTATGGCACCCCCTGCCAACCAGGGGAAAAAAAAAAAAATCTGAAAACCTACTGCTGGGCTTAGTCTCGAAGTACTTTTTAAGGCGTCAGGGTGGACACCGTGAGGTCCCTGACATCACAGTGCCGCCAGTGAGCGGGCCTGGGCTGTGCCAGGAGCCCCACCGGGCCGGCTTCGCTGTGGTGCTGCCTTCCTGCCATCCAAAGGGCGCTGTCTGGGGACGGCGGCCCAGAGCTCAGTGCCTTTCCTACCGCCTTCAGAAAGGAGAAACCAAGAAGACAGAGCTTTGGTTGGAGCTTTCAAGGAGAAGGCAGAAACCAGCTCCCTTCATTGACAAGTGGAACACGTTTCACTGCTGTCTCACCAACCAGGTGCCCGGGACTTAAAAGGAAGACAGGTGGTGTAACAGAGAGAATCCTGTATTCCCCCCCGCCCCCCAAGTAAGTTCTCCTGTTTTTATCAGACTGTCCTCACGAGGGTGATCCTGGTGTGAGGGCTGGAGTTGCCCCCATTCCTCCTTTGCTTATATTGCTGTGTTAGGCCCGATGGGTGAAAGTGGTGACTTGTTAGTGTCTGTAAATCACCTGCTGGATTGAGGTGAGGTGAGGAGACCCCGGGTGTGTGATTAAGCATTACTTCATCTTAACGGTTCTGTTAATTCTTCTTTCCCTCGTTTTCTTTCTGTGAAACGCTGTGTCGTGTGTTGCCGTGGCGGGCCAGGGTCGGGCCTGTGTGTACAGAGGGCTGAGGGGATCCCGTGCATCCCGCAGGGGTAGGCAGGCCCTCCAGGGGGCTCCGGCTTGCGTGTCAGTTGCAGCCTGTCTCTCTTCCCCTGGAAGGCCCCTGCTCTGGTCAGCTGAGCCCAGTGTGGGGGTTTCTTTATTTAGAAAGGGGGTCACATGCCCCTGGGCCTCCTTTCTCTGCCTTTTATAGTCACGCGTGGAGATGGCATTTCTTCTCCCTGATGATGACCCCGTTCCTGAGATGGAGAGGCAGTGTGTGCCCCTGTGTCCCGGGGACCCTCTTAGCCAACCCCACCTCTTAGTCCCCGTGTCTTGTTGTTGAAAGGCGTCATTCTTGGCTAGATGTCGCCTAGTTAAGGTGACACTCTCCCACGCTCCCTTCAGAAGTTTTTTTTTTTTAATAGGGATCTCATCTGGGAGATGAAAAAGCTTTCATAATATGTCTCCTAGGGTACTTTTTGCAATTCTAGGTCTTTGGAAAATATTCTTGAGTCCCTTCCCATTTCATTAGTTAAGCCTACTTATAAGACCATTCTGGGTTTTTTGTTTTTTTTTACTCCTAAAAAGCTTCCTTCTTTTGTTGCGTTAATATTTCTATCTCACTTTCCATGTGTGGATGCCAGCATGACATTGCCTGCTAAAGTGGGGATGACGTGGAACGTGTGGGCCTGTGGCTAATCCTGTCCTGGACTGCATTGCTCAACTTGAGTGCATGGGGTGGGTTAGGACTTAGGTTCAGCTGGTGGTGGAGCTGGGAGCCATGACTTGGAAACAGGCCTCCTCCTAGCACATGGTGTGACTCTGGGACTCAGGCTGTAGGAGGTGGAGTCTCTGACACCGTCCTGGGATGGAAGGTGCCCCCTGACTTGAAGGAAGTGACAGCCAGCCAGGGTGTTCTGGGAACATCAGGGGCAGGAGATAGAATCTCTATCTGCAACACACAGGATATTAAACAGAATGGTCATCTGTTTATCACTGTTGCCTAACTCAGGAATCTGGATTTAAGAAATGTAGAGGTCTTTTGGTGGCACTAGTGGTAAAGAGCCCACTTGCCGATCAATGCAGGAGACCTGGGTTCGATCCCTGGGTCAGAAGATCCCCTGGAGGAGGGAATGGCAACCCAGTCCAGTATTCTTGCCTGGAGAATCCCATGGACAGAGGAGTCTGGTGGGCTACAGTCCATGGGGGTTGCAAAGAGTTGGACACAACTGAAGTGACTTAGCACGCATGCACAGAGAGGTCTCTTATGGGGAAGAAGGGAACCCCCGGTGAAAATCCAAAATCTAGACCATTCTGGGTTCTGCCTGCGCCGGACGTTGTCAGGAGGGCTGGGTTTTGTGTGGGCCGACAACCTGTCTTCTCAGCCCCTGGAGGAGCGGCTCCCTGGCCTGCAGGGGGAGGTGAGGGGGGAGCCTTCTCAGATCTCAGGGAAGACAGCTGGCATCTCAGGTCAGGGAGGGGTGGGGGTCCCTGAGGCCTGCGTGCACAGGGTAGAGTGACTGTCCAGGGGAGACGGTGCTCCTTCAGGGCCACCGTGGGGGCTCTTCCGCTGTTCTCAGGGTGCCATGCTGCTGGCCAGGCCTCACTCCTGATTTCCCAGCATGCGTATTCGTCCCTGGCAGTGTTGCGGAGGCAGCAGCTAACTGTAGTGTGCCAGCCACCCTCTGCCTGACCAGTCTTCAGGCACGTTTAGGCGGCCCTGCACCTGGACAGTGTGGCTTTCCCCTGTGGACCATCGTGGCATTTAAGGTTGATATTTGCAAGAATATGTAATTTTGTACAAAATGGGACTCAAAAAAATAAACCGCCTTCCAGCATGGCCAAATGGCATCGTGTGGCGGAGGTCTGAGAGCAGTCTGTGGGTTGAGAGGGCTCTGCTGCCCTGCTTTGTGCCCCCAGGGGCCGGGGTGTGGCTGCCAGGCCCCGTCTTCCATTTGAAACAGGGATGAGCAGGTCCGGCGTTTGTAAAGCACCAGACGGTGCCCAGCACGCAGTAGGTCCTTAGGAAATGGTTGCAGCTGCTGTCCTTTTTAAAAATTAGATACCTAAGAGCTGCATTCTGAGATCATTTAAAATTCTGAGCATTCTGACTGTGTATGTTTATTGCCATGTCTTCTATGGTCTTTCTCTGTTACTTTTTCTAAATTGCAAAAATTCAATTATCATAAATAGCATGGCACAGTGTAGGAGTGGTTCTCGCTAATTTAATCCAAATTGTTCAAATTCCTGTGTCTGTCCAGATAAGCTGTATCTTGAAAGAACATTCAGTGAGGACATATGTCCGTATGGGGAGGCGAGTCGGGGCCTCTGCAGTTATAGGTAAACTGTATTTATTTGGTTATCAAGCCCTATGAATTTATTGCAGTTGCAGGCCTGGCGTTGGGAAGAATTAAGAATATCAACAACAAGATTCTTGTTTGATACTAACCTTAAATATTATCTTTTTTTAAAATGTGTTTTCCTCAGAGAGCAACAAAGTGGTTAGAGTGGGCCAATTTGGGGTAAAGATAACGAGGGTGTACGCTTGTATTTGTGACAGCCGCAGGTCCCGCAGAGTCAAGGTCGCTCACCGTGTGCCCCCTGCAGAAGCGTGTGCCTGTCACTCCCTTCTTGGGGCAGCACTTGCTCTGTGTGTGTGTGTGTGCACGCACGCGTGTGCACACCACTGTGTTCTCCCACCCAGTCCCTTTGCCTGCTTTGGCTGTTTTGTTTCCTTTGTCTCCTCTCACCCCCGGTGCAGGAAACACACACTGGCTCCCTCTGTCCTCCCTGAGATCTTCCTTCCGTTCGTTCGAGGGGATCAGGTGGGTGGGAAAATGCTGGGCAGGAATGCAGGCCCTCTCCCGGAAGCCTGGCTTCTATTTCAGCTCATTATTGAACAGAAGTCGCTTTTTGTTTCTCGGCCTTGGTCACAAGCAGCCACCCAGCCCTCTTTCCTTTCTTTGTGCCATTTTTCACGGCATCCACGTGGGGTGGGAACAGAAGCAGTGTGTTTGGGGACTCTGCGTTAAGGCTCTGCAGACGGAGTGACCCTTGCAGAGCTGTCTCCTGCTTGTTTTTGCAAGTCCCTAATGAAGGGGCTGGGAGAAGGCTGAGGTTTGGGGCCGGTGCAGGGAGGCCTGGCCGCCCCGAGTGCAGGACCCCGCTGTGTGGCCCCAGGCCCTGTGCTGCCTTGCCCTGGGGCCCCGGGAAGCAGGGCCCAGCTGCAAGGGGCCTCTGTCTGCCCTTGGCAGCAGATCTGTGAACCCAGGCTGCCATTCTGGATTTCCGGATAGATGAAAAGGGCTTGGATGGTTTTTAGCAGCTGCCGAGACTGGGTAGTTGGGCTTAGTAGTAAAAAGGGGCAAAAAAAAAAGAAAAAAATTGGGCAGCATAGAGCCTGCGATACAAAAAAAGGCACGATGAAGGTTGCTATTATTAGAAGCACTTCCTGGACATCCAAAGTGTTCAAATTAAGACTTTTTTTTTTAACCCCAGAAGGTATTGGGTGGTAACACAGAGACAAATGGAAACTGGTCAGATTCCCTGGGTCCAGAAAAGGCAAAGAGCTGTGTTCCTGAGGTTCGCAGTGTGATGCTTCTGCCCTGACTTCTCGACTTCTGAATGGCCCCTGTGCCTTGCTAAGGTGGCAATATTATTCAGATCTTAGTTCTCAGGTTATAGGATGTATTTTTGTTCTCTTCTTCCGTGGACTAGAAGTGATGGGATTATTTTGTAATACACCGGTACTCTTTTAGAAGCATTTGCGTAACTGTGTCAGACAAGCTCTGGAGCAGGGTTTTAAGCAGGGCTGTGGGGAGCGGCCCTCTGTTCTCCATTGACGAGGAAGACGGAGCAACCCAGGTGCAGGATGGGACGTCTTGGGCTCCCCCTTGGAAGGAACTTCACTAGTGGTCTGGGTGCACTGTCTGGGGGTATAGTTTAGGTGACGGGGTGTCATCCTCTGAGATCGCCGGGTTCCCCCCCACCGCCCCATCCTCGGCCACCCCCTCATCCTGACTGTCCTTTCACAGCCACCGTGGGAGTTGAGACTCGCAGGATCTTGATACCATCGTTGCTTATGAATAGAATTCTGAGAATGTATCATTTTTTTCTCAGAAGAATGCTTCTTTAGCTCAACAAATATTTCTTGTTTGCTAAGAAAAATATCCTTGGAAAAGTGACTGGATGCCCGAGATGGGCGCCTAGGCGGGGGGTGAACTTCTGGGTCTGCTTCCATCAAGCAGGACTTTATTGAGAGGCGATTGATGCAGCGGCCACAGCCAACTTAACAGACTGTCATTGTAAGATAAATTTGTTTTGCAGGATTAGTTTGATGTTCTGTTTTAGAGACGACAGCTCTCTGGGCCCACTGTGCCTTCTGCCCGTTACCAGGCAGACGGAATGGTGAGGCTGCAGTCACGGATTCAGTGAACTTCATGCTGTGAACTTGGGGACTTCAGACACTTGACTTGACTTGGTCTCATGGGAAGGTTCAGACTGTTTGTTTGGGTAAATGCAACTCTGTCTTGTTGGGCACTGTTCTCATTCATGGAGAGCCCCGGTGGTTAGAGAGGAGCCACTGAAGATGTATAAGGAGGGATTAGATGGTGATGAGAGAGAAATGGTGATGGGGATGGTATTCAGATCACCCCTTCCGCAAGCAAACGAAAGGTGACTGGTTTGGGTGATTGGTTTAGCGTGAGCCAGTGCAGATTCTCTTTTCAACAACCCTGGTGTGCATTGTTTTGTTTTTTTCTTAACTGTGAAGCTTGGACTTTCATATGCCAGCTCTTCAACCTTTAGACTTAAACTCTTCCACAATTAGCAAAATAAAAGCAAACCTCTTGTCGGCATCTTCTCATCTCTGAAGCCAGGCTGGAGGGGCAGGTGGTGGGTGATCAAAAGCCAGGAAGGAGTAGGGGGCCCCCCTGCCTCGTGAGCTGATGGAATTTGCATGGAAACTGTGGACACAAGCATCCCTGTTTACCGCAGAAAGCACTGGCCAGACCCTGCTGCCGCTGCTTAGCTGAGCAGCCCAGCGCCAGCCCTTCCCTGCCTGCTCCTGGTTTTCTCTTAAACTGAGTGGGTCCCGCTCTGTTTCCCTGCTGCACGGGAAGGTGTTGGGGACCTGGAATGAAGCTGTTGGCCCTGGACTTCAGGAGCACTGCTAGAGCATGAGATTACGTGTTCCAGGCTCGCTGTGGTGTGAAGCAGTTGCCTTCTTTTTGGGATGGGCCCTACCCTTCCTTCGGGACAGGCTCCCGAAGCGGGCCGCAATCAGCCGGCTCCGACAAGCTCGCCGAGGGGCAGCAGATAGAGCACAGGCCAACGAACCATCTCAGTGACAGGGTGGAAGGCAAGCAAAGTGGTTAGACAGGCATTGAGTGTAGGAAATTGAGTAGAATTTATGTTGGTCTTGTGTCTTTGATGTGACTTTTTCTGGTCTGGCTTTTGCTGTAACCAAAGTGAATTATTCACAAGTACTTTTAGAAACCCCCATCTAATGTGGTTATGTTGCATGAATTTAAGTTCATTTAAATCATTCTTTTCAACTCAAGTAAGCTCTCCTTCACCCGGAGCCAGAGCAAGCTGACGGGCCTGCGAGCATTTACTTCTCTCATGGCCAGCGGCTGACATCTCCCATGATCCTGCCAAGGTGCCATGGGCTCAGAAGCACTTTTGAATGGTCAGAGTGGAGTTGCAGCACTTGCTGGGTAGCCTGGGAGCGGGGTGTGTTCTGCGCTGCATGCTGGTCCTAGCAGCCTGGCTGTGGGGCATGTGCATGGCAAGTTGCAGCTGGGCAGACTTTGCTGTGGCCACACCCTTCGTGATGGATCCTTAATCGTCGTCCGTGGGGCTGTCACGGCTTGGCTCGAGTCTGCTCTTCCCGGACACCTCCCTGAGGCTCCCTTGTGGGGGGCTCACAGGCCTGCAAGGCCCACGTGCGAGTGTGGAGCCTCTGCCCTGTTCCTGGTCGGTGACGATGCCTTGCGGAGCTCTGTCGGTGGTTTCAGAAGGCCCTGTTCACTCATCACGTCTCTCTTTCTCCGGGTCGATGATGAGCCACTGTGGGTTCTGACTTGTGCTCTGTTTATAAATCTTGGTTCTCCAGCCTCACAGCCAGGGGCCGAGGAAGGCAAGGAGGACGTGTTCTGTAGAAATCTGTCCCCCTTGTGGGCCTGACCCTGCAGAGCTTCTGCATCTGAGTCGGTCGGTTCTCATGAATACTGGGGGAGCTGGCCATGAGGAGTGGAGGTGCCCAGGACCTGCAGACTAAGGAGTCCTCACTCTTGGTGTTGTGTCGGGGTGAGAGTGAGCCCAGTCAGAATTTGGGGTCCTGAGTGCAATCTTGGTGCTAGGCCCAGTCTTCTTGATAGGTATAGGAATTTTATTAATATAAAATGGGATTTATAACATGTTTCTGGATGATACATATGGTTCTCAGTTCAGTTGCTCAGTCGTGTTCGACTCTTTGTGACCCCAAGAACTGCAGCACGCCAGGCCTCCCTGTCTATCACCAACTCCCAGAGCTTGCTCAAACTCACGTCCATTGAGTCGGTGATGCCATCCAACCATCTCATCCTCTGTCGCCCCCTTCTCCTCCTGCCTTCAGTCTTTCCCAGCATCAGGGTCTTTCCCAGTGAGTCAGTTCTTCACATCAGGTGGCCACAGTATTGGAGTTTCAACTTCAGCATCAGTCCTTCCAATGAATATTCAGGACTCATTTCCTTTAGAATGGACTGGTTGGATCTCCTTGCAGTCCAAGGGACTCTCAAGTCTTCTCCAACACCACAGTTCAAAAGCATCAACTCTTCGGGGCTCAGCTTTTTTTATGGTCCAGTTCTCACATCCATACATGACTACTGGAAAAACCAAAGCTTTAGCTAGACAGACCTTTGTTGGCAAAGTAATGTCTCTGCTTTTTAACATGCTGTCTAGGTTTTTCATAGCTTTTCTTTCAAGAAGCAAGGGTCTTTTAATTTCATGGCTGCAGTTACCATCTGCAGTGATTTTGAAGCCCAAGAAAATAAAGTCTGTCACTGTTTCCATTGTTTCCCCATCTATTTGCCATGAAGAGATGGGACTGGATGCCCGATCTTCTAGTTGGAATGAATAAACTAAATATCAGTAGAGTTTAAGAGCAACTGAGTGAGGGTGGGGGCGGGAGAGGATGTGGACACACAAGATTTGGGGGATTCTTAACCTCTGCTGGGTCTGTTTCTCCTCCTTCCCATTCTCGTTAACATACATCCAGTCTCATTACCGAGGGGACAGAGGTTGTGTTTTATGTACCTTATTCCTGTGATGAGGGAGAAGGGCGAAAAGGCGTGAGTTTTAAGTAACATCTGATTTCGGTCCTGACGTGTCTCCGCAGGTTTTGACACTTGTTACCTGGCCAAGATTCGCACAATTTCCATCAGTCAGCGTGCTGTGTGCAAGCCCCACGCCAGGCAATATGAGATGATAGAAACTTAGTATTTTATCTTGAGATAAGATAAAAGCACACGACGTTCCAGAGAGACACACACACAGTCTATTCCATGTGACGAGATCCCCATGATATTTGCCTGAAGAGGAGGAGAGGCAGCAAGTGCTAAGAGCTCAGAGCGGGTGGAGTTGTGAATTTGGAGCTTTGCGTGGAAAGAGCGTTTGCCTCAAGTGATCGGAGGCCTTTCACGCAGCACGCACCCGCGTGCTCGGTCCTGTTTGCCCAGCACTGTACACACGGCCCTCAACCTGTGAATAGGTTGCATTTCAGAACTTTGCAAGTCGTATGGAATGTGCAGGGTATCATTTCACAAAAGCGGAAGTCTGAGTGGTGGTTGAGGTCCCCACCGGCGGTCCTGCCCAAGCCTGTTCAGCTGAGATATCGTTTGCGTGGAATTACTGCCCACAGCTTGGTTCTTGGAAGAAGAGACCTATTGAACTTTATCCCAGAAGGTGGTGCCTTTGCTGACCGATGGTTGAGGCAAGGGTGATGATCGGAAGTTGATGGTTTCCACTTTATATCTGATTTTTAAAAAAATCCTCCCTGAGGACTTAGCACTTCCCAGGTAGTCAGACCTGGGGGACAAGGCTGGGTGTGCAGCGGGAACAGCAGGAGCTAGGACTCAGCACTCTGGCATCCTGCTCAGCTGGGAGGGGGGATTCCAAGTTGATTCCAGGACATGTCCACCAGAAGGTGCAGCGTCTGCCCTTGAAGGACTCTGGTTGATTACTGTGTGGCAGACTTTGGGTTCATTACTCACGTCATGATGTTTATGAAGTGTGGATTTGTGACCCATGTCTGGATTAGATTCCCTGCTCCACCGGGGCCACCAAACAAGTTTTATTACATAAGGTCAGTGAAGTGTCTGACTGTGTCTGGAACCAGAACAGGCTCAGGACATCTCAATTCTTCTTTTATTCCCCCTCTTTGGATCTGATGTGTAGGGGTGCCGATTTAAGTTTTGCGTTACTTGTCTTGTTGTGAACTGTTCTTTGTGGCAACACAGGGATCCCAGACAGCCTCCTCCCTCTTCCTGTCTGTCTTCCAGTTAGAGAAAAACTCAGTGTACAGTCTTTGGCCTAGAGAAATATTAAATCTATGTTAAGTATGCAGACATGAATGGGCAAAGGAAGGATTTGTGGCAAAGAGGATCTGCTGAAACAAATAAGTCATGTGAACGGGCAGAAAGAAATGTGAAATTGATTTCATCTTCTCAGCTCCTGGTACTTACTGCAAAGATGAAGTAGTGGGAACAGGTTGTCATTTGAAGTAATAGAAAGATGAGGGAGTTTTGAAGCTGACTGGGATTTTTCTGCCTGGTAATAGAGTGACTTGGATTACAGACTATAAAAGTGAACACGTTTGAGGAGGGCAGTTCCATTTAGTACGGATCATGCTTTCTGAGCAACCTCTGTTCCAGAGGGGAAGAAGCTGAAATCCCCAGGCCTGGAAGATATTGGATAACAGCTCGTTAAACTCTTGTCATAAGCCTTCATTTAACGTCGTGGGAAAACTCACAGTATCTCCATTATGAAACCACTTAAATTTCTTTTCAAAATGCACGTTGTTAACGTTTTTTGTTTATTAAGTGGAGCAGTAGATTGAAACTGCATGGATTTGATTCTCTCATCCTGTGTTGTATGCTCAGAAGACCGGGGTTTCCCAGAATTTTTATCGTGGTAATGAGATCACATTTAGCTAGCAGGTTGGAATAGCTTTGGAACCGTTTAGGCCCATCCACAGTTAATTGGATCAGTGGTTAATATTTTGAGAAAATGGAAAGAATTAAACAAATTTGTATTTCTCCTAGGGTTTTGTTTTGTTGTTTAAGGTGATACTAAATGAGTTAACTTTTGAACTAGTAACTTTTAAACTAGTGGACTAGTAGATACTAAATGAGTTAACTTTTGAACTAGTGGACTAGTAGATACTAAATGAGTTAACTTTTGAACTAGTAGACTAGTAGATACTAAATGAGTTAACTTTTGAACTAGTGGAACTATACAACAGGTGACAGTGAACTGTCCATACTATGTGTCACCCTCTAGCCCACCCCACGTTATTCCGTATCACTTATGAACCAAAAGGCTATGTTCTTGCAAGATTGACTTTTGAGGAGGCTCACCTTTCTGGATTTCCCTGGTAAGGGAGTTTTTAGTGTGGGCCCCAGGAATGAGAGCAATCTGGGGGGAAGAGTCCGTCTCCCCAGCTGGGTCGGCGCGTTGAGCGTTGTCCTCTGGGCGCGGGGACAGTTCTGAAGCAGGCACTGCCAGTGCAGGCTGAGGGAGCTGGCTCAGGGAGCTGGGGGATCATCAGGTCTGACCCCGACTTAGTTCAGAAGTCTCCTCTCCAAGGACCTGAGCGTGTGCGTCCCCGTATCTGCCCGTTCTCACTCTTGGCTCCGGCCATCACGGTGGCCCTCTCCCGGGGCCCCCGCTTCCCTTTCCCATGGTGCTGAGGCCTCTGTAGTAGACGCACCCTTGACCCTTGTGTCTGGGAGCATGCTCGCCAGGCCTTCCAGCTGAGAAGGGGTCTGGTTTGGAGCACACAGGCCATGAGGGCTCTGGAGTCCCTTGCCCTCGTAGGACGTGCTCTGGTTTAGGAAGTGGGAAGAGGGCTTGTCCCACGGTGGAGAAGCAGGGGGCTGACAGCCCTGGTCTCCCCCTGGGGACCCTTCAGCCCTGCCAGGGTATCTGTGGATTCAGTTATTCAAGGCTGTGGTGCCGTTAGAACAAAACAAAAGCCACTGGCCCTGGAATAGATAGAAGTTGAGTTAGAACTTTGTGTTCCATGAACACTTTCTAGGAACTAGCTTCACATGCCCTGCCTAATCCTCCTGAGAAGTTACAGCGAATCAGAGTGAAGCTTCAACTTGGAAAAAGTCTGGAAGGTTGAGCCAGGGCCAGCCCCGCCGCTCTGGGGGTCGAGCTGTGTTAGCACCCGGGCACGCCCTCCTTCCCCTGCATCATCCGCCCTCCTCCGCTGTCTACTCCAGAGGGCTCTGGGCCTGATGAGAGAGGGTGGGCACATGCGCTCGGCCTCAGCGATCTGCTAAGATACGGTAAGAGAAAGGCATTTGCCTGATGGCAGAAACAGAGCTGGAGCATCTCATGAGGCCTGAATCTCTGTCTCTCTGTTTATCTCTTTACGTGATTCAGTGTTTTGTGAATAGGAAAAAAAAATTTACATCTAAATCCCAGGCACCTAACAATATTGACAAAAGAACAGTTTTTGCTACTCTGGTTAGAGCTCTTCAAACCTGTTAGAAGATCCCCTGACATTCGGAGGTTCTGCAGATTAGAACCCCACCGGGCTTCTGCAAGTCCCGAAATGAGCTAGGCCTCCAAGGAGCCAGTTGATGTAACCCTGGCGTGGGGACCCTGGCGGGTGGGGGGATCAGCTGGAGGGGAGTTCTTCTGTGTGAGATCTCTGTTTCGGTACGGGTGAACCGCACCCTACCCCTCTGGATCCCTGTGGCACCGAGAAAGGACTGAGTTTATGATCACAGCTGGCACTCATGGAGTAACTAGTTCGGGCCAGCCACCCCTCCAGGAGTCCGCTTCAGTCTTTGTCAAAGCCTGTAGGGTGTATGCAGACGTTCCGCCCTCACCCCCGCCCCGCCTCTTTTGTAGCTGAGGAAACTGAGGCAGGGAGACCTGACGTAACACGTGTGAGTTTTCATGCTGCCAGGCTGGCAACTGGAATCAGACCTGCTTTTGTCTGATACCGTAGCTTGTGACTCTCCCCATCACACCGTGCCACTTTCCCGGGCGCTGCCCCGTGCCACTCGGTGAACACACGCCCTGGAGAAGGCAGTGCCCCACGACACACAAGTGCAGAGTAAAGGTGGTGAGGGTCCTTTTTGCATGGCCCCCGCCTCCTCGCCCTCCTCCCCCAACCTTCTTTACACGACCAGAAAGTGTACGACAAAAGATAAAGGAAAGATGAAACAGTGATGTAAGCACAGTCAAAATACAGATGCTTAATCATGAAACAACTTGTTTCTGAACTTTGAATACTGTGCTTGTGTCTCAGACTTGACCCCCATCCCCTCCCCTTAGGGTGGATTTATTTTTACATCGATGGATTATTTTCACATAGGGAGCAAAACTTTGATGCTACTTAGTGATCAGGTACCCTTGTTTGGCTGATTTGTAACTGGGAGAATTGTTTTCTTTTTGAAACCCTTCTTTAATCTTGTAAAAAAATATCTTTGATAAACAAGTGGATGCTCTAGCTCTGATGAAGGGCACGTTGTGATAAAGGAAGAAAGGAAACTTGTTATTCTTTAAAGAAAGGAGTTAAAGTCATACAGGGAGTAATATGAAGTGTCAGGAACTGATTTCTTGAAATCAAATCTTGGATTGCTGATTTCGCTATGAATTAGTCTCCTGAATCATGAGTTGGCCGTGTAGCCGTACATTTCTGTTTTTTAGTCTCTTTTATTTATTGGGCAGACCAAACTTGTTGCCTGTCCAGTGTTTAATTCTGCTTCCCTGGAGCAAAAACCATCATTTGCTCAGAGTTTTATTCAGAGATAAATGTGCACCCCGAAACTCCGTTCTGTGATGCCTCAGCAAAGGTAGCCCTCTGCAAGCCCTGTGGAGGGTGGGGGTTCATGGGCTGTCACTGGGGCTTGGGTGCCTTGCCCTCTGCAGGAGACGCCTGTCCCTTCTATATTGCACCTGGGCTGGGGGCTGTGACCCTTTGGCCCTCCTGTACTCCCCCGGGCTGGGGGCAGAGCTCAGGTTTTTTTCCGGGGAAGGGGCCCTGGGCCGCTGCCTCTGCCCAGCCATCCTCCTGTGGTCCGGGGGCCCGGGCACCGGCGGATTCCTGTGTGCTTAGTCACCGGGCCGAGGCTGTGGGAGGATGGGGAGACCGCGGAGGCTGCTGTCACCCCAAAGGAATGCCCGCTGCCAGCTGCCGGCCGGAAAAGGTCTCCTGGAGGCGACCCCGCTGAGGCCAAGGGAAGCCCCCTCCTCTCCTTTGCCTGGCCAGCGCTGCGCTCCCTGGATGTGACTTCTCAACTCACTTTTTAAATGCCCATTTTTGTTTTGCACTTTCCTGGGTCTGTAAACACCCATGGCTATTCAAGATAGGCATTTTGGTGGAAAGTGAGGTTTCCAGCAAGAAACCCTCCCCAATGGATCGGATGGTCTATTCGGGAAAGGCCTGCTGGGCTTGGCGGGGGTGGCAGAAGTCAGCTCCGAGGCTTCAGCCTAGGTGGTCTCCCGCTCCAGGGTCCCCCTTGAGACCCTGTTTATGGGGCCCCAGCCCATCCCCCAGAGCCAGCTGCCGGGCAAGACCCCAGGATGTGGACGGTGGTCCTTTCCCGAGCAGTTCTCTCAGTGGCTCCTTGACTGCAGCGGGGAAGCCCCCACAGTCCTCTGTTCCGTAGGCCCTTCTCGTGGGAGGTGGTGGAGCAGACAGACCAGCCGAGGGTCCTGGCCCTGTCAGCGCCGGCGCTGACACCTCGGTCAGGAGCTTCCTTTTCTGTGGCTTCTGTGAGCCGGGCTGGCTTCCTTTCCGGGTGGTGGGAGTAGAGGGCAGGGCCCAGCGCAGCCGCGCCGTCCTCAGTGGCATGCTGGCAGACCCCCGGGGTGTAACTGTGGCCATTCGCAGGAGGAGGGGCTTACAGTGTAGGCACCAAATATTGAAAGCTCTGGATATTGGATATTGAATACGGCTGCAGAGAGTGGCATTCTCACGACACAGCTTTTTCTTTAAAGTGAGATCTTCACATGCTGATATAAATTAAGTGTAGAAAGGTGCAGACCACGGTAGGTAGTGAGATCCTCAGGTCTGCCTTTAAAAAGAGCATATATCTGGTAAAGGCTGGTACAGTCAGGAAGTACAAACAATACAAACAGCCACCCAGACAGGGATAAGCACCTGCTTTCTGTGGGAAGAGGCTGGAGATGCTGGGTGACCCCTCACTACTCATCTTGTGCTGAAATACCCTGTGGTCTTCTGACCATGCTCATTTATTGCTTTTATTCTTTTTGAAGGTCAGTAGGTATTAGCTGAACAATAGGGTTATCATCTGTTTTTTCTTTTCTTTATTTTACTTCTTTGTGTTCAACTATTTGTGTGTGTGTGTGTTTTTTTAGGTAGACTTCTTTCCCCATGTCTGATTGTCCTTCTGAGAGAGCAGGCTCTGTGAGAATTTAGCGATGTCTCTAGCTCCCTGGAGACAGTAGCTGGGGACCTCCTTGCTGTTCCCACCAAGAACTGGGCTTTCTGGGGAACAGAAGCCTGGGATTCACCTTCGTCCTCTGTAAGAGCCCAAACAGTAGGCGCTGGCAGAGGCCTCAGTTCGCAATGCCCTTGGGATAGCGGGTATGCGTGCATGTGATTCCTTGGTAAACGGCCTTGAAAATGCCGTGTACTTTTGGCAGGCTTGGATAAGGTTTTCCCTGTATAACCCTTGGAAAGAACAATTCTCACTTGTAACACCCTGCTTCTGTAGGTCCACAAGTTTATAATTAAAAATTTATGGGATCCCAAGGGCCCCGTTAAAGGGCGTCTGGTCTTCACAACACAGGTAAAAACAGAATTTGTGTCAGTGTTTCCTTTAATTTCTCAAATATGGTTATTTGTCAGTGCCTCCTATTGGATGCTTGTGTTGAATATTTTGTTGATGAAGGAGGCAAGATTACATAAGGGAAAGAATGTTTAAAAACCAGCAGGCCTCACATTTTAATGTCTGAATGCGTCCCTGTTTCACGGGCATTACCTTGGGCCGGTCACCTCGCCTCTCTTGGAAACATGTAAAGGTGTTGTACCCCATCAGCGTTTCAGGGTTTTTGACCAGACCCACAGTAAGACATAGATTTATATTCTAGCCCCAGGACAAAATAAGGATGTAACTAAGATAAGTGTTTCCAAAACACTTCTTATCTGAAACAGTGCTCACTGTTCCTGCCTAAGAAGTACCATAACATTTTCTTATTTGATTCTAACAGTGGTGAGAACGTTCAGCTGACTTTGAGAACTGTCACTGGTGGCAGCAACTCAGGGTTTGAAAAGCACGTTGTTGAGGTCTTTGTTAGCTCTGATTTTGAGTTAGTTGTCTCTGAGTTGAGAATCCCGACCCTAGTACCCATGAAATTGGCCTTTGAGTTCAGCTTTCTGTTTTCTTATGAAAATAAGGAAGGAAGAATGTTACTTGTTTCTTCGGGCTACCCCCTGAGAATGGGAGGGTTGTCAGAATTTGAGGGTATGTTCCCAGTGGAAGGGTGTATTCTGTTGTCCACCCACAAGCGTGTTTGTATATCTTGTATACTTGATATTACTTCCTATTTTATAAAATACCTTAAAGTCAGTTATTGAAGTAACAGAAGTAATGGCAAATTTTATGGCTTCCTGTCTTTCCTCATACTATTTTACTACATACCAAAAACACAAAGAATGTATTGCAGCACTATAACCACCGGTGAATTATTTTATACCGAGGGCTTTTTGCTAGAAAGGAGCGTGATTTGGAGTGACAGTTATTGTGCACGAGGTGCGCCTTCCGTTAACTCACACTTGCAAACAATCCCATTAGCCAAGTCCTCACCAAGCTTTGCTGGGCATGTGAAGTCATTAGATGAATTTTGAAAATAACTCGGTCTGTTCTGAGAGGCTCTACGCGATCCAAGCCCGTGGACCGGTGCCTAGGAACTCCGACGGCCATTTTGAAATGTTACCATAGTGATAATTCTTCTGGAATCTCAAGCCATTAAAAGTGATATGGCTGACTCTGGGCTGTGTGCTGTAAAAACAGATGTCATGGGTTGTGTGAATCCTTTTCTCAACACTGTCGTCTATACCAACTGCAGGAATCTGCTGGTTGACCCAGAATCCTTACCAGGGGCTTGATGCTCCGCTGCGCTTCTTGACGGAAGTCATCTATCCACGTAATCATTAACCCGCTGGAATGAATGGCATTTAAAAAATGGTTCGATTTCTCCCTTATGTGAATTCAGTTGATTTGCCCCTTGCTTCCTTTTCTTGGTGAGTTTTTCAGAAGTTGAGTTACGACCAGAGATGGATCACTGTTGATGCTGCTTCCATAGATGGGCTTGTTTGACTGTGTCCGGAGCTCCCTGGCCCTGTGGCTGGGACTTTGGCCTCTTACCCCCCACCCCACGCCCCCACCAGGTCATGGCGCCTCTTTGCAGAGGCTTGGGACTTGGCACCAGCCGTGTCCTGTTTCCTGGAATGTGCTGTGGGCATCTCCGTGGACAGAGCACCTTTTCAGCTTGGCCCTGCCCGCTTCGCTCCTGAACCCCAGGGTAATAATTAAGAGAGTCTATATTAGTCCCTTCTCTAGGTAGAGGAATACAGGTTGGAGAACTCATAAATAGCGATTAGCTGATGGTCCGGGACATGAGGCAAACCGCTGGAGAGTGTGGTCGGCAGGGACGGTTGACAGCATGTTTACACACAGTCGTGTTGCTGATTCTCTGTGTCGAGTGGAGTTCCTGGCCCTGGTGGAGGTGGTGGTGGTCCACCTTCACTCTGCCAAGTGGGGGGCATTAGGCCTCCTCTGTGTTTCACTGGCACGGTCCTGCAGCCCCCGTGGGCTGGCCGCTGTCCTCTGCTGGGTGCTGAGCTCGGCTCTGGGGACCTGGAGAGGAGGGCCCTCAGCTACTGTCCTGGCAGAGACTGCTGTATTCACAAACTACACAGCAGCATGGTGTGAATTTTTTCAGGGCTGCATAGGAGGTGTCACGAGAGCCTGGGAGGGGGCTTGTTGGAGTGGAGGGGTCAGGGATGGGTCATCAATGAGCAGGGCCTCAAGAGACAGCAGAAGAGTTCATTAGGTACCAGAGCTTGAGGGGCGAGGCGAATACAGGAGTATAGGAATAACTCGGAGCAGTAGGTTGCCTCAAAGAAGGAGGGCGAGGAGGCTGGGCTGCTTGGTCTACCTGTATTTGAGAACCCTGGCTGACGACTTTACAGGTGGGGGCCGAGGAGCAATGCTAAGAGCAGGTTTGTATTCAGTGAAGTTTCTCTGACAGTCATTGAGGGAGGGAGAGAGAGAAGCTGGTGGGCTGGGTGGGTGGTGAGGGAGCCCCAGAGACCTTTTGGAGAAAGGTTTTAGCAGGACCTAGTGAAGGATGAGGGAGCTGGGTCAGAAGGAGAAAAGCAAAGAGCCCAAGGATGACCAGAGACCAGCTGGAGAAACTGTGTAATCGCTGGTGCCACTGAGCAGGACAGAGGAAAACAGGGATCTGCAGGGAGGGAAGGAGGCAGGGAGAGTGTTTGCAGTTTCAACCTGTTAAGTTTGGGGCGCTTGTGGTGTGAGCAGGTGGACAGTCTCAGAGGTTTCTGGAAACAGCAGTGTGTCTGGAGAGAGAGAGCTGTGGATGCTGTTCTGGGAGTCATCCCAGGACTTCGGAGGGGTGTGCAGAGTGGGAAGAAGAGAGTCCCAGGGCCCGCTTTTCAGGATAAATCTTCATCTTTTAAACAGTCTCTTTAAGAAAGAACAGCTGATGCACAGAGGGCTGCGCCATAGTCAAGCGCCTGGCACACTCCCCGGAGGGGAGCTCAGTGACCCCTGTTTTTACACCTGGACTGCCCCCCTGGCCTGGGGACTGGGTCCAGGGGCATTTCTGAGTCTGCAGGGGAGGAGGCCGTTCTGAAGGGCCCCGGCTCTTCCTGTCAGGTTTCAAAGGGAAAGACGGAAGAACCATTGAGAAAACTTAGCTTAAGCTCCGTGTGGCCCAGAGGAGGCCACAGCAGGTCAGGAAGGGAGATGTGTCCAAGGCCGCTCACCCTTTGGGGGAGCCGGGCCTCCCCTTGCGGTGGCCTTTCCCCTGGCGCTGTCCTTTGAGAGAGGAACCCTCAGGACAAGCAGTGTGAGCCTAC
Organism: Giraffa tippelskirchi; assembly: GCF_054371585.1. Lineage (NCBI taxonomy): Eukaryota > Metazoa > Chordata > Mammalia > Artiodactyla > Giraffidae > Giraffa > Giraffa tippelskirchi. Next base: position 58,409,254 of record NC_137286.1, on the reverse strand, counting down.
CTGTCTGATAAAGGTGAGAAGAGATGGGATCCCCCCACAACTCTACCACACTCAGTAAGATTTAACAAGATCTGGAGGTAACACAGGGCTGCTTGTGAGCCACTTCTGGCTCCAGAATCACCAGGAGAGGAACCCCAGACAGTGACCGGAAAGGTGTCTTTGGGAGGCAGAGCCTGAGGATTTTGTCTGGTTTGCCTCTGATCACCTCTTCCTTTCCCCTTCTCGCAAGCCTGCTGTCCAGGTAATTTAGTGCATTTGATCTGCTGTCAGGCAGGAGCATGAGGGGCTGATATTACATACCCTGCAAGTCCTTTGCAAACGTGACTAGTTTCCTGAGCAGTAGGTAACACTAGCCGGCCCCGTGGGACCCTCGGATGCCACCGAGCATGTTGCCGTCCTGAGATGTATGTTTCCATCTGAGGTTTCTGCTGCACTGTCATTTCTTTGAATTTTGTATTTTCCATAAGGGTATCACTTAATGTGAAGATCACTTGGGCTTCGTGGCCGGGCATAATCACAGGTATTCTCCTTTAGCTATTTTTGTTAGTCCTATTAACCTACAGTCACAGGACGTGACTCTTTTTATTCAGCACCCCCCTCCCCCTTTTTTTTTTAATGTTTAAAATATTTGGCCACAAATGCATCCTTTTTTATTTCAAAGGAGGTTTGCCTCAATGAAGCCTCAATGTTTCTCATCATGTTTTTTTTCTTGAAGTGGAAGCACAAGGGGAGAAGGTCACATGTTTCTGTCCTCTGGCTCACCTAGTACTGCCCAGAATGCTTTATGGAGTTTGCATCCAAGGAGGCTTTGTAAAGGTGGCATTAACTTTGCAGTAAAGTAACTGACCCCAGACCTGTGTCACTTCAGGATTGGTCAAGTGCTAACTGAGCAACTTAAAACTTAAACAGAGGTGTGAGCTTGATAAATCAGTGTGTGTTTTGGACTAATTGGTGACCACCATTCTGAACATTAACTGCCCTTGCGTGCCAGGAGGCTGATTGTGTGTAACCTTTGAATACCTCCCTGAGTTTGGACGAGAGCTAAACTCATATGGTGCATTTATTTTAAAGGACTTTGGCCGGGGGGAGGCACGGATCCCTTTTTCTAAGGGCAAGTTTTGCATTGTTTAGTTCTTACGGTGGTGGTTCTGAATTTGGCATTTCCTGTCCACACCAAGACAAATCTGTAAGTTAAACTTAAAAAAAAACAAAAAACTATATAACCTAAGTGTGAAAACCAGTCCTGAGAAAGGACTTTGCAACTCTACACGCAACTTCCTGCATTTAAAAAGCACGTATCTGTAGGAGTATTCTGACTTCCCGTCCAGCTTCCTGGTGGCTGTGCGGTGCGGGCATGTCCCTGTGGAGTGCTGCCCGGGTCGTGGCTCTGTTCCCTGTGGGTTCCAAGGTTGGGGGGGTGTGGGGGCTCTCCTGCGGGGGGCTCCTGCCGCAGCCACTCCCCAGTCCTTCCAATTCAGGGAGGGCTCTTTGACCTCATGGGAAATGTGTTATACAGAAACAGAAAATGTAGTTTCATTTCCAAGGAAAAACCCACCCATTTCAAGTGGTTAATGCCAAAAAAAAAAAAAAGGCATTTTTCATCTCACTTTTAGTGAAAAAGTCTGAGAATGGATCAGGCTTCAGGAGAACCCCTGGACACCTCGCTTCCCCCTCACCCTCTGACTGACCTGCCTGTACACTGGCTTCACCCTTAGGATACGTGTGGTGGCGGGAGGGCTGTCTGCATCTTCATCCTGTGTCCGCCCAGCTTCGGGTTTGGGGCCCGTGTGTCTGTTGTTGTAAGGGCACAGACGCGCCTCCTTACGTCTCCGCTGGCTGAGCTAGGCCCCAGTCCCTGCCCTGCACCAGTGTGGTCCAGGGGAGTGACGCTTGGATGGGCCAGCCCAGGCCACATGGTCCCCGAGCCTCATGGAGGAAGAGGACAAGGTGACCCCCCGGGGGAAAGTGTGGATGTTCTGATCAGAAGAACGGAGGTCAAGGAACAACACCCACCCGCTGTGGACGGGCTGCACGAGGTTGACAGAAGTGTATTTCAGTGTGTGAACAGGTTGGAGGTACTTCAAAGGCAAACAGGACTCTGGTTTCTTTCTCTTCGTGAGTTTAGAGAGGGAGATACTCTTTCTGCAGGAGGTACTCACTGTGGGGCACAGACAGCCTCTGGCTTCTCCTTCTCCTCCCCGCTCCACCCAGATCTCTCTGCCCCGAGGAGGGCCTGGTGCCACTGCTCTGAGTTGCATTGAACAGACACATCAAATTAAAAACTTTTGGGCTCACTCACCAACATGGTTTCCTGTACAGTACTCCCCTGAGGGGGGATTACGAGTAGTTATTCATCCGTTTCATTGATCTATTGTTTTTATTAAAAAGAAAAAAAAATCCAGCCATCAGAGGAAGTGCAGCCAGCTGTCTCAAGAGGGGAGATGATGGGAGATGATATTTTGATTACGTTAATCCATATCCTGTTAGTTCCCTTTGCTTCTGTCGCTGCCACTGGTGAAGTCACTAATGTGAACTAATTACATTTGCTCTGAAAAGCCAGAATTTTTAATGTGTCTCAGCAAGAAAGGTTAATATTATCAATTTAACAGCATGAATGAAACATTGTGTGTACTGAACTCGAACTGTCCTAAAAGCTTGGATAATAAAAACCCAGTGGCTTCTTTTGTAACTCACTGGATAAACAGCTGTTGGTGAAAGACGCTTCATCCCTTCTTCTTTGGTTTAGTCTGATGTGGGGCCAGGCAGGCGGTTCTGGATGCTCCCTGTTGACTGGGCGGCCTGGCGTGTGACATAGCAGACCCCGTGACGAAAGGTGCTTCCCTCCCTCTGAAAGCCCGGCGAGGGGGCCGCGTGTGTCTTTCTGACCACGGGGGTGTTTTCAGAGAGAATCACAGATCACCTCACCCCCCAGTGCTAACAGCCTTCCTGTTTTAAAAGCCTCTATGAATTGTCAAGACTCAGAGCACAGGATCCTTCACATGCCGGTTGTTTCTCCGGAACCAGCCAGCCCCTCAAGGAGCATTCTGCAGAGCTGGGTGTCCTGGAGGGACACTCCGCCCCAGGGGCTTCCGTGGTCCCTGCGGTGCCCGCCGTGTGTAACTGCCTCCTGCCCCTGTGCCCGCCTCGGTGACGGGCAGTGAGGATGCGCGGCCTGCTTGGTTCCCTCGGCGTCTGGGAGCTATCCGGCGGCTTTCTCTGCTGGCAGCGCATCGAAGGTTCTGACTGGTGCCGCTTTGGTGACCACTGGGTTCCTCGGCGTCCTTCAGTGTTCAGATTAGGAGCTCAGCGAGGATTTGTGCTGCTGCAAACGTGCCTGTCTCTCTCTCAGAGGGGTGGTGGAGCGACCTGATGGGAGCTGAGTATCTGGCAGGAGCTGAGGAGGAGGTCTGTCAGATACGTTCTGAAAGGTCCTCGGCTAAGGTTTTCAATTGGACATTTTCCCCAAAGTCATTTTTAAAAGAATAAAAAAAAATGATTTTGCCTGCTTGCTTCCTGCCCCCCTCCTTACCGTGATCCTAGGAGGAAGAGAGGCAGGTTTCAGAAGTACGTTTTTTCCCGCCAGGTTTGTGTCGCAGTCTGAGCCTGTTGGGTGGAGTTGGATGGGGCGAGGGCGACCTGCAGCCTCCTCTGACCTCCTCTCCGGCTCCGGGACAGCCTGGAGCCTTGCGGGTCTTTGCTGTTTGTGTGGTGCTGACAGAGGCCCCCCAGGCTACCGCTGTCTGTCTCCAAGGCCCTACGCCTGTGACCCCGGCTCCTCTGAACGCCCTCGTCACTCAGGGGTGTCTGGGGTGCCCGCTCTCGTGCGTGTGCCTGGACTGAAAGCCTGTGACAGGCATCGGTGCGTGTCTAGGTTTGGTCCAGGAGCCTGATGACAGCAAATGACGGCAGAGGCAGCAGCTGCCCTCGCCCCGAGGGAGACCCGGCTCGTCCCTCAGTGGCTCCAGTCATCAGGCTGGGCGGAGGCGGCGGGTGCAGTGCTTTCGCAGGACTGCTGGGCCGGGCCAGCCCGGTCAGCCTTCGATGTGCCTGAGGACCCGGTCTCAGATGCTCTCTGTCCGTGCCGACGTCCTGCTGGTGGCGGCTACTGGATCCCGTGCCTGGCACGGGGCTCAGGCCTTATAAATATCAGAGAGGCTGTTGATGATTGTGTGCGGTCATTTCCTTTACGTTCTAGGTGCTGCATTTGAGCTAGAAAATCACCCCACAGAACTTGAGTCCTGACGTGTGCATTATTAGGCCGTAGAGTCCTTTCTGAGGCCAAGTCGCAGTCAGCCCCCACCCCCTCCTCCTATTCAGGATGTAGGTGGATGAGTCTCAGTTTCATGTTCAGCTGAATCTCCCCATTAAGATTATAAAAGACTGAAATGACTGGCAATCCAGACTTGCACTTGAATACCTAACGATGTCCAACACTCTCTTGGATCCCATCTTATAGTTTGCCCAGCGTGCTCACTTGATCCTTCTATCAACCGTTTAGGTGGGTGTAGTTAACTCCGGTTTACATTCTGGGAGACTGAATGTTGTCGGGTGTCATTGCTCAGACTTAAGCGGTTAAATGTGAACCCTCACACCCTTCCATTGCCAGGATGTGTACTCTTATTTCCTGAAATACGAACAAAACAAAACTAAATAAGAACCAAGTCTAGATGACCTTTCATCCCACTTAAAATTCAAAGTTTACATTGCTTTAAAAAAGTTAGCTTTAGCTTTGAGCGTGGGAACGACACGCTCATTGCTTTTATGCCAAAGGTGTGCCATCTGAGGGCTGTCCTCTGTGTTTTAGACAGAACTGACCTTGATTAATGCTTGACTCAGGAACTATGCAGAACATCCAGGAAATGGTGATGGCTGATCCTGGCCACTCCTGGTTTTGTGAAGTTGAGGCTCACATGCTGCGTTATCTGGGTGACCTGGTGAAGGTCCAGCGTGAGAGAGTCTGCTGCTCTCATCTTTGTCAACAGCCCTCTTAGCGAATCTTATGCGTACATGTTATTTTTCCATCATTTTCCTCAAAAAGGCATTTTGGGACTTCTTCAGAGTCCAGTATAACTGTGGGTATGCATCATAAACAAAATTATAAATTGATAAGACATTATGTCTTTTGATACCAAATGGCATTTGCTTGGTACTTCGTCAAACCCTCTCTTAAACATTTGTCTCTTGAACCTATATTACCTATAGGAGATCATTATGAAAATACAAAATACTTTGAAAACAGGTGCCTTTGCTTAGAGAAAATACTGACTTCATGACTGCAAACGTCTGAAGGAGAGGATGGGGTTCCTATGATGGGGCCCAGCGTTCATCTAGTCCCCTCTGTGTTTATGACGGGCAAGGTCCAGCCTCGTCCTCTGTGAAGAACTCAAGCCCAGAGGACGTACTTACACAGTGTCACGTTCTACTAGAAATATTTTGGCCTCATTGTGCACTTCAGAAAGTAAAAGCCTTGTGACTCAATGTCCTATTAAGTTCTGGTTCGTTATCTTGATGCTTGAACGCGTGTTACCGTTCCTGGTGCTGCTGGGCTTGTGATGTAGCCTTTGACGTAACCTGCTGCGTACCTTGTCCAGGTGATGAGTTCACCCCGGGCTGCCTGTGGTTTTTTCGAAACTCTTCCTTCCAGTTTTTCTTTTAGAGAATGTCAGGGCCGTGGTTAGGAAGATGGTAAATGAAGCCAAGAGTAAATGAAGGCTAAAAAGCATTTAGCAGGTCAGGTATCTGAAGCTTTTGAGAAGGAAAAAAAACCAAGAAACAAGAAACCCAAACAAAGCCAAAATACAGTCTTGAAGTACAAACCATCAAAACCCAGGGTTCACTGTAGCCTTGGTGCCAAGTCACATTAAGAGCCGAAAAGGCCTCTGTGGTTGGGCACGTGTGGCAGGAGAAATCGATGTATCTGAGAGAAGGGTGGGGAGGGGTTCTCCTTTCGAGGAGAAAAGGACAACACAGGGAAATGTTTGATCTTGAGGTGTTTTATTTACAGTGAATATGCGGCTTGCGCTCTGTAGGGCAGAGCTCCATTGGTAGTGTTTGGAAGGCAGGGTAGGGGAGGATACTAAAATATCTGTGCTACGGAGCTTCCATTAGGGCTACATGTGTGAAAATATTCTAGAAGTCACACCGTTTAGACAAATGGTTGATTTAGGAATTTCTCCTTCCTGCTCCTTGGCACCCTCAAATGCCTCTCCCCGCTTCCCTGTTAGGAACCTGAACTGGCTCTTTAAAGAGATCGAGTGCAATTTAATTATCTAGGGAAACCTCCAGTTTGTATTCCACAGGAATATCTTTCTGTTGGCACATCTCAGAATATCTACAGTCCAAAAAACCTCCTTCCTGAGTAGAAGTGATCAAAGGATGGTATTTAATATTGCTTCAACTTTTGTTTTTAAAGATGTTTTATGCTCTGTAGTTCCCAGTCTGACTTCACATTTCTAGACTCCATATTTTAGAATAACCTTCTTGGGTAAGTAATTAGCAGAAACTATGGTGTTGACCTGCATTTTCTTTCCATTAAGCTGCCTCCATTGTAGGATTTTTGCTAGGGATTTAGTGTGGTTTTCCTGAGCATTTAGGGTACCTGGGAATCTACACTCTAAAAACAAAAAACCCTTGGCTTTTCTGTTTTTGTTGTTCGGTCGCTCAGACGTGTCTGCGTCTTTGTGACCCCACGGACTGCAGCACGCCAGGCTCCTCTGTCCTCTGCTGTTTCCTGTAGTTTGCTCAAGTTCACGTCCATTCTGTCAGGGATGCTGTCTAACCAGCTCATCCTCTGGCACCCCCTTGGCCTTCAGTCTTTCCCAGCATCAGAGTCTTTCCCAGTGAATCGTCTCTTCGCATCAGGGGCCAAAGTATTGGAGCTTCAGCTTCAGCAGTGGTCCTTCCAGTGAATGCTCAGAGTTGATTTCTGTTTGTGTGACTTCCTAAAACTTTCAGACGCCATATAGGGGAGTGACTTTCTTCCAGGGTTTGATAAAAGAGAAAAAGACAAACACTGTATGGTATCACTTCTGTATGTATGCAGGCTCAGCTGTGTCTGACTCCTTGCAACTCCATGGACTGTGTGTAGCCCGCCAGGCTCCTCTGTCTATGGAATTCTCCAGGCAAGAATACTGGAGGGGTTGCCATTTCCTACTCCAGGGGATCTTCCCGACCCAGGGATCGAACCCACGTCTCTTGTGTCTCCTGCATTGGCAGGAGGATTCTTTACCACTAGTGCCACGTGGGAGGCCCAATATCACTTATAGGTGAAATCTAAAAAAATACAACAAACTAGTGAATATAACAAAAAGAAGCAAACTCATGGATACAGAGAACAAACCAGTGGTTACCAGTGGGAGAGGAGGGGCAATATAGGGACAGGGGAGTTGGAGGTACAAAATACCGGGTTTAAGGTAGGCCACAAGGACATATTATGTTATACAACACAGGTGGAATATAGCCAATGTTTTATAATAATTATAAATGGAAAGTAACCTTTAAATTTTATGAAAATTTTAAAAATTATTAATTTTACAGAATAATTAGATTTAAGCTTTGGGGAATAAATATGATTGCACAGGTGAAAATCAATCAATCATTCTGTTTTGAGAGCAGAACAAGAAGACTTCCTTCCTAGATGACATTTGCCATCTAGTCTTTCTGCCTGGTTTGCGCATTCCTTCTTCAGCAACAGGAGGCTCTATATTGCTTTTTGTTAAGTACCCAGAGGGTCATGTAGGAAAATAGCAGACTCTTAGCAAAAGCATCCCCTCGTGGAGAAGAAACCGCCGAGTCCTTTCCGGGCCTCCAGAGGGTTCCTCAGGTGTACCGTCGCCTGTGTTGGGGGATAGGCATTCTCGTGTGCCCGCTGGCTGATGCCAGCCCACCGCTGCGTCCTAGTCCCGCATTGCCCCCATGACTGTAGAGTTGTCGCTCTTGGACCAGACGAACTCTCTGAGTTGTTGGATTTTCCCAGGAGATACCATGAAATATCATCATAGAGAAATAAAATCAGGTCTTTGTCTAAAGCTTTCAGCAAGTAGGTTTAAAGGCATAGCCCTGTCGCTCTCTTCCTCAGGTCAGTCATTTCAGTCGCTCAGTCGTGTCCGACTCTTTGTGACCCCATGGACTGCAGCACGCCAGGCTTCCCTGTGCATCACCCACTCTGGGAGCTTGCTCAAACTCCTGTCCATCGAATTCTCTTCCTACATGTGGATTTTTGTGTGGTTAGTAACACAATTGTATACATTTATTTATCTAAATTTCTGTGATCTGTTCCTGTTTGTATAGATACATATATACACACTTGTGTTCATGACGGACTTCCAGCATTTTTGCAAAGTTTGAGATGCCTAGTGTACAGCAGCCTCTGAGCAGTCAAGTGAAGGGGGCAGACGGTGAGCTGGCGTGTGGTGGGGAACCTAGGGCTTTAAGAACCAGTCTGTCCCTGGAAAGCTGAGGCTGTAAGCAGTCTGCCAGAGCTGGGTCCTGAAATGGTCCACCCTCCTCTCGTCTGGGTAGGAAACAGCCTCTTCAAAGACTGGTCTTCTTCCTGATGAGTGTGTCCAGCAGTCCCGCATGTGTATCCTGTGAAATATCAGTTTCAAATTAGCCCAGACCCGGGGTGTGGACAACATGGATCCAAGTCTAAAACAGATCAGTGTGTGGACACACGAGGAATTTAGCAGCATTTGAAAATGAAGCCACCAGAACGGATGCTGCTCTTGCTCCTTGGTGAAGCAGGCAGCGTGTTCCGGCTGAGCGGTGAGATGCTTGAGCGGATGGTGTGCTCGCTTGTGGGGCGTCTGTGTGCTGAGATGCTGTGGAGGTGGCGTAAACGTTTCTGAAGGGGTTAAAGATTATTTTGTAGCATTAACTCTAAGCAAATGTGACTTGACCTGAACCAGTTCTGGCCAGAACTCCTGTGATTTATGATTAGCGTAAGGTTTTCTGAAGTTCAAATTTTCAATGTAATTTTCTTATTTTTTCTAAAAAGGGGTTCTGATCATTTGGTATTGTTTTAAAATAATATTATTTTCGCTTGTTATAAAAATTAAGTTCACCTGTACAATAATTGCCCTCATAACGAATCCCTTAAGGAAACATGTGTTAAGTTAATTATGATTTCATGGTAAATAGGTTATTTTTAGATTTTTCGTTTATTTGCCCCTTCTTCCAGTAACTGGCACTTCTGTGTCTGCCTTTTGAAAATAAAATACAGATTAGGTGGATGTAAACATAAGGGAGGTAAGATGGAAGTGCACTTCTGTTTTTATAATTTGCTGCTGTTAAGATTTAGAAACATAAACGCCACAGTGTTTCCATGACGCAGATATGTCATCAGGTTCTTACAAGGTACCTTGAGGGAACTAGGAAATCCATGTCATTTGGAGGAGGGCAGGTCAGTGACTCATTCATCTCTTCTTTCATCGATTCATTCATTATGTAAACACATATTAGACGCTTACTGGGCACCAGGAGTCATTAACATACATGGGTGCCTGCCCACATGGACTGTTGGGAGATGCATTAATCACACCAACCACAAACAGATACACTGTTGTTGTTCAGTCACTCAACTGTGTCTGACTCTTTGCAAGACCATGGACTGCAGCACGCCAGGCTTCCCTGTCCTTCACCATCTCCCGGAGCTTGCTTGGCAAGCAAATCAGTGATGCCATCCAACCATCTGGTCCTCTGTCGTCCCCTTCTCCTCCTGCCTTCAATCTTTCCCAGCATCAGGGTCTTTTCCAGTGAGTCAGCTCTTTGCAACAGGTGGCCAAAGTACTGGAGCTTCAGCTTCAGCATCAGTCCTTCCAATGAATATTCAGGACTGATTTCCTTTAGGATTGACTGCTGCTGCTACTGCTGCTAAGTGCCTTCAGTCGTGTCCGACTCTGTGCGACCCCATAGACGGCAGCCCACCAGGCTCCGCCATCCCTGGGATTCTCCAGGCAAGAATACTGGAGTGGGTTGCCAAGTGCCCCCTTATTTGAGGGGTATATATACATCCCAAGATCCCCAGTGGATGCCTGAAACTGACCCCTATATATACTGTGTTTTTTTCCTATGCTTATATACTTGTGATAAAGTTTATAAATTAGACAGAGTAAGAGATTAACAGTAATAATTGATAATAAAATAGAACAGTTGTAACAGTATACTGTAATAAAAGATATAAATGTGGTCTTTCTCTCTCTAAAAATATCTTAGCGTACAAAATTAATGCCTTTCACATCTTAACTAAGCACTGATCACACTCTGTGGCCATACCTTTTGCAGTCTGAGATGTGGGAGCAGAACTAGCATAAGTTTCTTTTTGCTTTGTCACGGTTTCCTGGCTACAGGATTCATTCTTACCGTTGATCTCGACAACCTCACCATATGATTTTTCTTCTTTCTTTTTTAAGTCTAGAACTTTTACTCTTTCACTTAAAGGAAGCACTTTACAGCCTCTCTTTGCCACGTCCGAGTTGCCAGCATCACTACGCTTGCACTTTAGGGCCATTTTAAATAAAATAAGGGTCACTTGAGCACAAGTCCTGCGACACCATTGATCTGATAACCAAGATGGCTACCGGGTGACTGACAGACAGATGTGCCGGAGGGAGGAAAGGTGCGCTCACATCCTGGGCCGCGTGGAACCGGAGGGCACGCTGTCTCATCGGGCTGTAGGCAGGACTGCGTGCAAGTTAAAACTCATGAGTTGTTAATTTTTGGAGTTTTCTATTTAATATTTTCAGACTCCCGTTGACTGAAGGTGACCAAACCCGTGGACAAGAGAAGGCACTGTAGAACGTGGCATCTGCGACGAGGGCCCTGCGACGAGGGCCCCTGAGGCCAGAGGTGGTGCTGTGAGGCCTGGGGGAGAGGAACGCAGCGTCCAGGGCCCAGGGTGGGAACGGGGGCGGGGAGCGGGGCCCAGAGGCCAGGTCCAGGGCATGGTGTTCGCCATGTGAGCAGCGAGACCTCAGATGCGGGTGCGCACGTGGGAGAGAGAGAGAGGCCGTAGTACGGGGAACATTGTGTCAAGAAGCACCCTGTGCGCCGCCAGCCCAGAGATTAGAGAGCAGGCTTATTAGGAAGCTATTGAAGGAGCCCAGGGGCTTCCCAGGTGGCGCTCGGGGTAAAGAACTCGCCTGCCAAGGCAGGAGACCTGAGAGCCACGGGTTCGATCCTTGGCTTGGGAAGATCCCCTGGAGGAGGGCATGAAAACCCACTCCAGTGTTCTTGCCTGGAGAATCCCGTGGACAGAGGGGCCTGGCGGGCTATGGTTCATGGGGTCGCCAAGAGCCGGACAGGACTGAAGCGATTAGCAGCAGCAGTGGCAGGCGGGGCCCAGGCAGAGCGCACTGCGAGCTTGGGCTCGTGGCCGGGACGAGGAGAGGGTGGGCAGGCAGGTAGCCCAGGCTGCGCTGTGCCGGGCGGCGGCAGCACCGGTCCCTGAGCTGGGCCAGTGGAGGCGTCGGGCGGCGAGGAGCCGGAGTCGGCCTCTGCAGGGCGTGAGGCTGCGGTGCCCCTGCGGCAGACTGGGTGGGATCTGCGCGGGGCTCCGAGGACCGCTCTTTGGGAAGCGGTCCGGGGGAGGTGGCCCTTGAGAGCAGAGCCCGTCCCCGCGCGGACGGGTTGAGGGGCGAGGCTGCTGGGCCAGAGACGGAGCCGGAGGAGTGTGGATGGTCGGCCTGGCGGGGAGCACAGAGCCGTCAAGGAGAATGCGGGCCCGACTGGAGCAAGGCAGGGAGTGTGTGTCCGAGACCAGGTTTAGGGGGGCGCTTGGTCAGAAGGGCCCAGAGCCACCGCCGGGAAGAGAAAGGAAGGCGTCCAGTGGCTCTTCCCGCAGGGAGGCCTTGAGGAGGCGGCCTGAGGGCTGGTGCGGGGCGCGGTGGGGAGGTCCGGAACGGAGTTTGTTTTGTGGCTGCTGCTTGTGCGATCTTAATTCCCTGGCCAGGGATCAAACCCCTACCCCCTGCCATGGTGTGCAAACCACTGGACCACCAAGGAGTTCCCTGCGGAGTTTGTTTTCTGTGTCAAAGCCTGGAGTCCAGGGGTGGCCCCGGTGAGAGCAAAGGGAGGGTCAGGGAGAGAAGAGGGGAAGGCCCCAGCGGGATCCAGAGGCCAAGGATGTCTGCAAAGAGCTCACGGAGGGATCTGCTTCAGGTTGGAGGAAGACCGACGGTCCCTTAGGAGGGGCGGTGATGCCGGCCGCTCCCTGTTGTATGCTACACTGTGGCATTCACTGTGGGTTTGGGTATGTTGTCTGGTCCATCCTTACAGAACTCTGTGAGCAGAAGCCGCCACGACCTGCTCATAGAGAAGGATGCTGAGTCCTAGGGAAGCTTCAGAACTGTGCCCACAGTCCCCCAGGAGGACACCACCCCGGGCGCTGCCTTTCCCCGAGTCTGCAGCCTGGAGGGGAGCTGGGCCGCAGTGGTGTGCTTGTGCCCTGACCCAGGAGCCTGGGGGTAATGGCAGCTGCGCTGTGGCATTCCAATCCAGTAAATGTTGACATGAACTCAATGCTGTGGGAGATGGTTGCATTTATTTTAATGATTAGTTCTTTTCCTAGTAATATTAACTAGTGTCAGGAGAGGGAAGCTTAGCACTCTTGGAGTAAAACAGCAGGTCTGTATATTGATTTACTCGACTGAGCTTTCCTCTCAGTTACTGGCGTTCATTTATCCTTTGTTAACTCTTGGTATTATGAAATGATGGCCATGCATTTATTATCAAATGGTACTGGTTACTCTTTCTTGGAATGCATGCATCAGGCCACTGGCTGCACTAAGCATTGCCTACATGAGCCCATTTGACACCCCTGGCATCCTCTTGGGGTTTGTGTGTCTCCGCTGACACCTGTTGCAGGTTAGGCGGCTGGGAGCACAGAGACCCAGAGGCAGGGCCAGGCCCGAGCTCCTCCGTGGCACGGCTGTCTCTCCCTGCAGGTTCTTCTCTCTTCTTTCTCATTTCCCTTGAAATGAGAGGAGACTTGCAGACTTGCCTGTGTGGGGCCCCTGGTGGGGCAAGAGGGCTGTGCTTCTCTTTAGTCCTCTTACGGTGTCCTGAAGATAAAGAAGAAAAAGGTCCTTGAGGAATTGCAGATGCTGTGTGCAAGATGTCAGGCTGAAACTCCTGGAAGCTGTTCAAATTCCTCTTTGGAGAAACTTCTGTTGTCTCTTCCTTTCCTGTTTTGAAGGTTAAAGCTGCTCTAAAATCTGAAAGTTGGTCCAGCAATCTCTATTGTCAAGACTTGGGAAAAACAGCAACTCTTACACATTGCTGTTGAGAATGCAAAATAGCCCAGCTCTCGTGGAAGACAGTTTGGCAGTGGTATATATGAAAGTTATGTAAATACGTGTAACCTTTGACCCACAAGTCCTACTTCTGGGAATCTGTCATGTGACACCTGTACACAGACAGGTTGCAGCATTGTTTATGATCGTAGTACTTGGGAACAATCCACGTGTCCTTCAGTGGGGGGCTGGTTAATAAACTAAGATACAGGCACAGGATGGGATACTCTGGAGCTTAAAGAAGCACAAAGGCTCTCTATTCTCCGTGTGGATAGCTCTCCAGGATGCTAACCGAAAAAGACAAGATTTACTTCTTTTTTTGTAGAATTAAGGAGTGAAAATAAGACTGAATCTTTGCACTTGCTTGTGTTTGTATAGACTGACGCCAGAAGGAAAACCAAGAAAGTGACTAATGTGAGGACTCCCGGGGGCGGGTGGGGATAGGGTGGAGTTGACACACTTCAGTGTACATTTTTGTATCATTTTTGATTTTGTCTTGTGCTTATCTGTCTATCCGTGCTCTGTTGTGTCCCAACTCTTTGTGACCCCACCAGGCTCCCCTGTCCGTGGGATTCTCCAGGCAAGAATACTGGAGTGGGTTGCCATTTCCTCCTCCAGGGGATCTTTCTGACCTGGGGATTGAACCCATGTCTCCTGTGTCTCCTGCATTGCAGGCGGACTCTTAACTGCTGAGCCACTGGGGAAGCCTACCACCACTTTTGCTTACATTATGTATTAAAACTTAGAAAAAACTGCTGCGCTTTCTCCTGCTGAGGTAGCAGGGGGCTCTGGAGCTCCCTCTGCGTTGATCTTGGATGGCATTCCCTCTTGCAGAAAGACCAAACCAAGGCGATTTCCAAGAAGCGTCCCGGGGCAACCATTCAAATGGCACGTAAGCTACAGAAGAAGGAAATCTATCCAAGGGGCACGGAAATCGCCTTGGTGTTCCGTGCTGCGGGAGCGTTTCTCCCACGATCCACACCACTCTAACATCGCCTGCACCAGCAGAGGAGAACCTTGTGCCTTTCTTAGTTTGTAGAAAGGGCTATTTCCAGACATGTTTGTCTTCTCCCTTTCGCTTCCTTATCTTGTACTCATTCAAGTTGGAAGGTCTGCTGACCAAATATACTCCCATGTTTTACAAGAACTAACTTTCTGATTGTTCTGTTTTACTTTAAATAGAGGGTTGAGGTACACATGGTAAGGAATTCAAAGGACCACATGGATGTGTCTGCTTAGTTATTTCTTTGACCCTCTTTGGAAACTTGAATGGTGTTGACTTTTTTCACTAATAAGCGTTGATGTAGAAATCCGTTGAATGCTGATTTGTTGTTGTTCAGTTGTTCAGTCGTTCCTGACTCTCTGCCAGCCCATGGGCTGCAGCACGCCAGGCTCCCCTGCCCTTCACCATCTCCCAGAGCTTGCTCAAACTCATGTCCATTGAGTTGGTGATGCCATCCAACCATCTTATCCTCTGTCTTCTCTTTCTCCTCCCACCTTCAATCTTTCCCAGCATCAGGGTCTTTTCCAATGAGTCGGTTCTTTGCGTCAGGTGACCAGAGTATTGGAGCTTCAGCATCAGTCCTTCCAATGAATATTCAGGGCTGATTTCCTTTAGAATGGACTGGTTTGATCTCCTTGCAGTCCAAGGGACTCTCAAGAGTCTTCTCCAACACCACAGTTTGAAAGCATCCGTGCTGGTTTGGAGCAGTGTTATTCTGTATCTCTTGAACCTACCCTAAGGGCACTCTCTCTCTCTCTCTCTCTCTCTTTTGCTGTACTTAGTTCCCCAACTAGGGACTGAATCTGGGCCTGGTAGTGAAAGGTGCCTTGGCCCAACCACTGGACCACCAGGCAGCTCCCTGATCCTAAGCTCTCTTGATGGATGCTACAAGGTCCATGGATCACTATGATTAATTTTTCAAGCTATCAGCTATTTAACTGTCTAATGCCAAGTGTTCAGGAGATAATATAAATTCAGTATAATGTAAATTCAAGCTGGTGGCTCCAGCATCTTACTCTTTGAATTATAGCTCTATTGGTTCCCATTTATAACCACCCTTTAACCACTCAGTTTGTAATCAGAGAAGTCACTTTGGTGCTAAGTCAAATATGGGTTAGTTTGCATCTTAGATTCCCTCTGACAGTTCGATTTTATAAGAGGTGTGTGAGCATGAGAACCCTGTTGTGTGGACATGGAAGGAGTGGAGGTTGGTAGTGATTAGAAGGTGATCTCAAGATTAAAAAAAAAAAATCTACCCCAAACTGCAGCCCTGGGCAGTGAATCAACTGGTGGATTGCCCTCTGTGGTTGGGACTTTTGAGGGAGCCTGTCAGGTTCTCTGTTATCTCCAGAGAAATGGTACTATGATCAAATCTGGGTCAGTGGTGTTGCAGGCCATGGTAGTAGGTATCACTGGTTTGTTGGGAAAGTGATTCCTCTTTATTGTTACTGTTCAGCCGCTCAGGCATGTCCAACTCTTTGTGACCCCATGGACTGCAGCTCGCCAGGCTTCTCTGTCCTTTTCGGTCTCCTGGAATTTGACCAAATTCATGTCGAGTTGGTGATGCTATCTAACCATCTCATCCTCTGTTACCCCCTTCTCCTCCTGCCCTCAGTCTTTTCCAGCCTCAGGGTCTTTTCCAATGAGTCGGCTCTTCGCATCAGGTGGCCAAAATATTGGAGCTTCAGCTTCAGCGTCTGTCCTTCCAATGAATATTCGTGGTCGATTTCCATTAGGATTGACAGGTTTGATCTCTTTGCAGTCCACGGGACTCTCAAGAGTCTTCTACAGCGCTGAATGATTCCTTATTGACTCTTAAAGTATCACCTATAATACTTGTTTTAGCAGCAGAATGCTTCACACATGGTGTGTGTGTGTGTGTGTGTATGTGTGTGTGTGCGCACGTATGTGTTGAGGGGTGTTGTAGGGTGTTGTGGGTAGGGGATGAGTTAGGCCAAAGATGTTTGAAATATATTTGTAGGAGGTATACGTTTGCCTATTGAATCATTCTAAAGCTAAAAATACCCCCCTGCTTAATTTTGATTTGATTTGCTTACTGCTACCAGGGAATGATTCTTATATGACCAAAATATGCTTTCACATATATACTTCTACATGTCCTTTCTTTATCCATCAAGTGTATTCCTCAGTGATACTATATAAAATACAGACGTGTATACAAATCATCTTATTCTGTTGACTTTTGTTGTAAAATTTGAAAACCGTAGAATCCAAAACAAATCCCATTTGTTCCCTAATATTCACTTGAATCCCTGGTAGCTTAGTGGTAAAAATGCAGGAGACCATCTGCAATGCAGGAGATATGGGTTGTATCCCTGGGTCAGGAAGATCCCCTAGAGAAGGAAATGGCTACTCACTCCAATATTCTTTCCTGGGAAATCCCATGGACAGAGGAGCCTACCACCCATGGGGTCTCAAGAGTTGGACACAACTTAGCGACTAAGCCACCATCAATATTCATTTGTAGAGCTCACTTTTCAGCATTCAGAATGTTTTAAAACTTTTTCCTCTGTAAGCAGAGTTAGTCCATTGGCAATTAATCTATGTTTTGGTGTCTTTGCTGCAAGCATTTATTAATTGCTTTTATTCTTGAGCCATCCTTGCCCAACTTCTAGGACTTGATTTTTGGCAGCTACAGTGGCTACTCCAGGAGTTATTAGAATTAAGAGCCAGAGGGAGATGCTGTTTAAATTCCATTTAGGCAGGGCGGATGTGCTCACATATCTGTGTGGGGTGTCTAGGGGCTCTGTGCTCTGGGTCAGGCTGGGGAGAAGGCCCTTTGGATGCATCTCTTTTCTTTCAGTGAGACCCCCCTAGTGAAGTGCTTCCTGCTGACTCATTATTCAACAAGTACTTGTTGTTCCTGGAGGTTATGATTGCTTTTTCCCCCCAATTAGTTTAAAAAGCTGAGTTTAGGCAGGATTCTTGTTGAAGCAGAATAATTTAATAGATTATTGACCACCTCTCTGAAGCTCTTCATCTGTAAGATGGGACTGATACCACCTACCCCACTGGCTCAGACTCTGCAGGTGAACACCTAGAGGCCAGTGTAGGCAGCGTTGGGAGCTAACAGCCTAGTGGTTGATTTCAGAGATGCTTTATTTTCATTTTGAGGTTGCTTTGCACCTGGCAAGAGAAACTAACACTCCAGTTTGTGATGCTCTCCTCCGTGTGACACCCTTCTTGTTATTAATGCTTTAGAAACTAGACTGGTACTCACCAGGAAGTAGAAAAATGTCCTTTTATTATATAAATGCCTTCTAATTTAGCTGTTTTTAAAGCTTAGGTTTTTTGCACTTGCCTAACATATGGAGAAGGCAATGGCATCCCACTCCAGTACTCTTGCCTGGAAAATCCCATGGACGGAGGAGCCTGGTAGGCTGCAGCCCATGGGGTCGCTAAGAGTCGGATATGACTGAACGACTTCACTTTCGCTTTTCCCTTTCATGCAATGGAGAAGGAAATGGCAACCCACTCCAGTATTCTTGCCTGGAGAATCCCAGGGATGGCGGAGTCTGGTGGGCTGCCGTCTATGGGGTCTCACAGAGTCAGACACGACTGAAGCGACTTAGCAGCAGCAGCAGCAACAACATATAACCAAGCGAGAATGCTCTCTTTTTAAGTGTGGAGGTAAGAGTTTAAACTGAGTCCTAAATATTTGTATTTCTGTTTGTTCTTGGTGACACAGAGTGATTTGGGTCACTCTGACATTTAATCAAGTTAAATGGTGTGGCTCTTAGAAAATATGTCTAGCAGGTAATCTGAGAGCTTGATAGCTGGTTACACAGCTGAGAAATTTCACCAGGACGAATTTATTAATTTCTTAAGCCCTTCTTGTCCAGTTTGCCTTTTTCATTTTTCTAAGTTTCCATTAGCAAGTGTGGCCTCACTCGTTATTTAATAATGAATGGTTACAAATTGTTTGTGTGTTTTCATAATTAGAACGTGATAGCAATCATCTACCGGATGAGCTGACACTGTAATGACATAAAGTCAGTAACAATTATGCCTAACAGGAAAATTAATTATGTAATCCTATCATACCCTATTTCGCCTAGGAGATTCGATTTGGCTGTAACTAGGCTGGGGGAGGCAGGTGACAGCGTGGTATATAACACTTCTCATTTTTCCAAATCACCTAGTCCACCATCATGTTCACTGTATCACCCGGGAAAATCATTTGATTTAGATTTTTAAAATAAGTATTTTCCGCCTTTGGATTTTCTACTAAGAGAGAGAGAAAAAAACTGCTTCTACTTGGATGGTTTATTCTTCCCATGCATAAAGGGATAAAGGTCTTTGCTGGATTTTTATCCAGGAGCACCATCTTTTCTTTTCATCTTTGCTTACCTGTCAGGGATGTGAGCTGTGAGAGTGAGCTAACCATACCCTCCAACCCGAGGCACCCCTTCCTCCAGCACACAGAGCAGCTGCCAGGCCAGGGTGCAGGCCGGGACCAACCAGACAGACCGAGGGTCCTCGGGTGGCTCTGGAGCACCCCGCCATGACTCTGTTGGGGTGCCCAGCTGACTGGCCCTGCAACCCTCCCCATCCTTGGAGGCCCATTGGGTCTCAGGCAAGGTGGACGGTCTCTCAGGACCCATGCGCTTAGCCTGAGAGAAACCCTGACATTAGCTTGCCCAGCTTCTCGTCTTCAAGGTGTGAAAACTGTGGTGTGTCTAAGGGTCGAGCTGGGACCACAACCCACATCTTCAGGGTGTTCTTTCCATCACACCTTGTTCCTACTTTGTTCTGTTTTTTAAAATTGCTTATAACTACTCAGTATCTAGGGATAAAAGTTTGTCTCTAAGCTGAAGAATTTAGGAAACATTCAGAAAAGTCAAGTCTCCTCTAAGTTCATCACTGGTAACAGTTGAGTACATTTTCTTCTAGCTTCTTAAAGCGTATTTTACCATAGTACAGCCGCTTCTGGTAGGATGTTTATTTGTTGGAATCTTAAAGTTTATCAGCGCCATGAAGTCATTCTAAGCCTCAGTTCAGGTCAGTCACTCAGTTGTGTCCAACTCTTTGCGGCCCCACGAACTGCAGCATGCCAGACCTCCCTATCCATCACCAACTCCCAGAGTTTACTCAAACTCGTGTCCATTGAGTCGGTGATGCCATCCAACCATCTCACCCTCTGTTGTCCCTTTCTCCTCCTACCTTCAATCTTTCCTAGCATCGGGGTCTTTTCAAATGAGTCAGCTCTTCTCATCAGGTGGCCAAAGTATTGGAGTTTCAGCTTCAACATCAGTCCTTCCAGTGAACACCCAGGACTGATCTCCTTTAGGATAGACTGATTGGATCTCCTTGCAGCCCAAAGGACTCTCAATAGTCTTCTCCAACACCACAGTTCAAAAACATCAATTCTTCTGCGCTCAGCTTTCTTTATAGTCCAACTCTCACATCCATACATGACTACTGGAAAAACCCTAGCCTTGACTAGACGGACCTTTGTTGGCAAAGTAATGTCTCTGCTTTTTAATATGCTGTCTAGGTTGGTGATAACTTTTCTGCCAAGGAGTAAGTAAGTATTTAAATTTCATGGCTGCAGTCACCATCTGCAGTGATTTTGGAGCTCCCAAAATAAAGTCTCTCACTGTTTCCACTGTTTCCTCGTTTATTTGCCATGAAGTGACGGGCCAGATGCCTTGATCTTAGTTTTCTGAATGTGGAGTTTTAAGCCAACTTTGTCACTCTCCTCTTTCACTTTCATCAAGAGGCTCTTTAGTTCCTCTTCACTTACTGCCATAAGGGTGGTGTCATCTGCATATCTGAGGTTATTGATATTTCTCCCGGCAATCTTGATTCCAGCTTGTGCTTCATCCAGCCCAGCGTTTCTCATAATGTGCTCTGCATATAAGTTAAATAAGCATGGTGACAATATACAGCCTAAGCCTACAGGGTACTTAACCATTCCCCAGGGTTGGCATTTGCACTGGTTCCCGTTTTTCACAATTTTTCATGATTGTGAGTAAGGCTGCAGTGAACACTGCCATACTTAAATCTTGTCCTTTACTTCAGATGAACTCCTTAGGATGCATCCACTGAAGTCAAATTTCTGGGGAAAGTATGAACTTAAGGCTCTTGCCCAGATGGCCTGTCCTACTTTGTACGCTGACTTGTGCTCCTAAATCCTGTTGTGAGATGGTCTCGTTCGCTTTGTGAGACGTACCCGCCCCACAAGTAAGAAAGCTCCCAGGAGACAGACTAGCAGTGCTGTCTGGGTGTGTGCTGTGTTCCTGTGGGCCCCTCTAGCCTGGGTCAGTCTTGTTTGAGAGGGTCAACATACACAGTGGAAATGCTCTCCTGTTTGCATTATACATTTGTCAGCTGCTGTCAGTCTTTGTTTCCATGGCAGCCAGAGCATCACGCTGTCCTTCTGGGGGTCCTCCCTGCCCATTTGTGTAGAGTCTTAGTTCTTTGGGGGTGGAGTCGAGGAGACCCCAGACGACCCATTTGGACACCTTCCCACGCTCCTGGCTTCGTCCCTGACTCTTCACATCTCCCTGCCCCGCATGTTAGTTGATGACAAGTCAGAACTTTCAACTAAGTGTTCATTTGTGGACTTTCTTCTTTTTCTTTTTTCTGCTGAACTGTAGTTGATTTTTTTTTTTCATTCTGAATTTGTGGACTTTTGACATTAATGACTATTTTCTAAACCCCAAACCAGGTCATTTTGTGTAAAACTAAATCACATAACTGAAAACGCAGGGGACGGGTTAGCACTCTTAGCCAATGGGTTCTGCTCTCTGCGGAACTGTCTTGCTTTAAATCCATTTTTAAGGAATGGAGTGTTTATCAGTGAAACCATACTTAAATGTTATCCCCTAAATGTATTTACATATGAATAATATAGCTCAAACTACTGATTATATAGAATTAAATTTACTTTGAGTTATTGTAAATGATATGTAATTGGATTTTAATTAAAATGCATTATTTCAATCAATATCAAACCTTCAAGAATGAAAAACCTATAATCATAATTAAATAAAACAGTTACTCAGATGAGTTGAGGACTATGTTTGGGACTGGAAAATTAGATAAATTTTGACAAATTCCTAGAGGAATGTAGACTTTTTTTTCTAAAGTATATTTATAAAGTTAGTAGGATTTTACATGAAAGCAGCTTTTGAGTCACTTTATTTAGTTTTTAACTTATCATCTGGGAAGAGATTGCAAGGAGTTCCCTGGTAGTGAGACTATGGTGAGTTATGTTTCCTACAGATGGCTTTATTTCCTTTTTGTGACATTGCTTGGATCATGAAACAAGTATCTTGGAAAATGTGAGATGCAAAGATGTGAGTTGGGAGATCTCTGTGCATTTAAGGAAGCACTCTCTGTGTTAGAGAAAGGATGCTTTCAGTTTAAGCTGCGATATTTCTTCTTTTCACCCTTGGCTGCAACTTTGTTGAGAGCTTCTGTCCTTTCTGCTCTAGGACAGTGTCTGCTTCTTGATGGTGCAGGGTCTCCTCACCCTCTTGTCCAGCTCCTCTCCCAGGGAAGCCCAGTTCTTCTTTCTTGGAAAAACTCAAACGTATTTTCACACCCCGTTAAACTCCCTTCCCTATTGTTACTTTTTGCTTCTCTATATTTTGTTCTTGAATACCATCTTACAGAATGGGACCAGTATCAAGATTGGGAGGAGAGGGGACATATGTATACCTATGGCTGATTCATGTTGATGTTTGACAGAAAACAACAAAATTCTGTAAAGCAATTATCCTTCAATAAATAAATAAATAAATAAATAAATAAATGAAGATTGAGAGGGGACCAGGTCTCAACATTGCCCTTTCCCTTTTTATTTTCCCTGATTTTAATGATCCTTCATTAATCCAGGCAGCTTGGAAGCTGTAGCAGTGGTTTCTTCCTGAGGTTTTCTTTCTGCATTTGCTTCTGGGCTTTGGATGCTGCGGGTACTACCAGTGCTTCCTTTGTCTTCCTTTAATGTCCAAAAGAGTCTGAGGTGATATTCCCCACGATATCCCTGGCTGCTGTCAGGCAGCCTGCCTGTGAATGTTGGAGAGAAGTTGCTACCTTTTCAATCAGTTCAGTTCAGTCGCTCAGTCGTGTCCAACTCTTTGCGACCCCATGGACTGCAGCATCCTAGGCCTCCCTGTCCATGACCAGCTCCCGGAGTTTACTGAAACTCATGTCTGTCGAGTCAGTGATGCCCTCCAACCATCTCATCCTTTGTCACCCCCTTCTCCTCCTGACGTCAATCTTTCCCAGCATCAGGGTCTTTTCCAATGAGTCAGTTCTTCCCATCAGGTGGCCGAAGTGTTGGAGCTTCAGCATCAGTCCTTCTGATGAATATTCAGGACTGATCTCCTTTAGGATGGATGGGTTGGATCTCCTTGCAGTCCAAGGGACTCTCAAGAGTCTTCTCCAACACCAGGGTTCAAAAGCATCAATTCTTCAGTGCTCAGCTTTCTTTATGGTCCAACTCACACATCCATACATGACCACTGGAAAAACCATAGCTTTGACTAGATGGACCTTTGTCAGCAAACTAATGTCTCTGCTTTTTAATATGCTGTCTAGGTTTACCATAGCTTTTCTTCCAGGGAGCAAGCGTCTTTTAATTTCATGGCTGCAGTCAACATCTGCAGTGATTTTGGAGCCCAAGAAAATAAAGTCTGTCACTGTTTCCATTATTTCCCCGTCTATTTGCCATGAAGTGATGGGACCAGATTCCATGATTTTAGTTTTCTGAATGTTGAGTTTTAAGCCAAATTTTCACTCTCCTCTTTCACTTTCATCAAGAGGCTCTTTAGTTGTCCTTCACTTTCTGCCATAAGGGTGGTGTCATCGGCATATCTGAGGTTATTGATATTTCTCCCGGCAATCTTGATTCCAGCTTGTGCTTCTTCCAACCCAGCATTTCTCATGATGTTCTCTGCATATAAGTTAAATAAACAGAGTGACAAGATACAGCTTTGACTTACTCCTTTCCCAATTTGGAACCAGTCCATTGTTCCATGTCCAGTTCTAACTGTTGCTTCTTGACCTGCATACAGATTTCTCAGGAGTCAGGTAAGGTGGTCTGGTACTCCCATCTCTTGAAGAATTTTCCACAGTTTGTTGTGATCCACACAGTCAAAAGCTTTGGTGTAGTCAATAAAGCAAAAGTAGATGTTTTTCTGGAACTCTCTTGCTTTTTCAATGATCCAACGGATATTGGCCATTTGAACTCTGGTTCCTCTGCCTTTTCTAAATCTGGAAGTTCTTGGTTCACATACTCTTGAAGCATAGCTTGGAGAATTTTCGTGCATTACTTTGGTAGTATGTGAGATGAGTGCAGTTGTGCAGTAGTGTGAGCATTCTTTGGCATTGCCTTTCTTTGGAATTGGAATGAAAACTGACTTTTTCCAGTCCTGTGGCCAGTGCTGAATTTTCCAAATTTGCTGGCATATTGGAAATTTTCCAAATTTGTTTTCACAGCGTCATCTTTTAGGATTTGAAACAGCTCATCTGGAATTCCATCACCTCCTCTAGCTTTGTTTGTAGTGATGCTTCTTAAAGTCCACTTGACTTCACATTCCAGGATGTCTGGCTCTAGGTGAGTGATCACACCATCATGATTATCTGGGTCATTAAGATCTTTTTTGTATAGTTCTTCTGTGTATTCTTGCCATCTCTTCTTATTATCTTCTGCTTCTGTTAGGTCTATACCGTTTCTGTCCTTTATTGTGCTCGTCTTTGCATGAAATGTTCCCTTGGTATTTCTAATTTTCTTGAAGAGGTCTCTAAGTCTTTCCCATTCTGTTGTTTTCCTCTATTTCTTTGCATTGATCGCTGAGGAAGGCTTTCTTATCTCTCCTTGCTATCTTTGGAACTCTGTATTCACCTGGGGGTATCTTTCCTTTTCTCCTTTGCTTTTCACTTCTCTTTTTTTCTCAACTATTTTTAAGGGCTCTAAGCTTAGACAACCATTCTGCATTTCTTTTTCTTAGAGGTGGTTTTGATCATTGCCTCTTGTACAATGTCACGAACCTCCGTCCATAGTTCTTCAGGTACTCTGGGTATCAGATCTAATTTGTTGAATCTGTTTGTCACTTTCATTGTATAACTGTAAGAGATTTGATCTAGGTCATACCTGAATGGTCTAGTGGTTTTCTCTACTTTCTTCAATTTCAGTCTGAATTTGGCAATAAGCAGTTCATGATCTGAGCCACAGTCTGCTCCTGGTCTTGTTTTTGCTGACTATATAGAGCTTCTCTATCTTTGGCTGCAAAGAATATAGTCAAGCTGATTTCGGTGTTGACCATCTGGTGATGTCAATGTGTAGAGTCATCTCTTGTGTTGTTGGAAGAGGGTGTTTGCTATGACCAGTGCGTTCTCTTGGCAAAAGTCTGTTAGCCTTTGCCTTGCTTCATATTGTACTTCAAGACCAAACTTGCCTGTTACTCTGGTATCTCCTGACTTCCTACTTTTGCATTCCAGTCCCCTATGATGAAAAGGACATCTTTTTTTGGTGTTAGTTGTAGAAGGTCTTGTAGGTCATCATAGAACCATTCAATTTCAGCTTCTTCAGCATCAGTGGTTGGGGCATAGACTTGGATCAAGGTAAATTGGAAGTGGTCAAACAGGAGATGGCAAGAGTGAACACTGACATTTTAGGAATCAGTGAACTGAAATGTTTGGACTGGAATGAACGAATTTAATTCAGATTACCATTAAATTTACTACTGTGATCAAGAATCCCTTAGAAGAAATGGAGTAGCCCTCATAGTCAACAAAAGAGTCCAAAATACAGTGGTTGGGTGCAATCTCAAAAATGACAGAATGATCTCTCTTTTTGTTTTTAAGACTTTTTAAATAGCAGTGAAGTGCAAGGCTGGTGTGGTCGTGATCAATTCCCAGGGTAACTGAGGACCACGAACATTTTCAGGTCACCTTTGACTCTTAAACTGGCAGTGGTGGTAACACTGAAAAGAAATCCAAACAAAATCTTGGCTGTGGTTGGAAGCAGCAAAAGCTGTAGATTTAGGTACTGCCAGGCAGCCCTTGGAAACCCACAGAGGGGGAAGTGTAGTTCCTTGTTTCTGTCTTTCTTTTTGAGAGGAAAGAGCTAATAAAAGGAATGAGTTAATAAAAAGACTTTAGTAATGATGAGGTTTTGCAGGTGAGATTAGACATTTAATTCTCTTAACAAGACAAAGAGGGATGGGAGAAGCTAAGTGGCTTCCCAGGTGGCACAGTGGTGAAAAATCTGCCTGCAGGTGCAGGAGATGCAGCTAGATCCCTGGGGCAGGAAGATGCCCTGGTGGAAGAAATGGCAACCCACTCCAGTATTCTTGCCTGGGAAACTCCATGGACCGAGGAACCTGGCGGGCTACAGTCCACGGGGTCACAAAAGAGTAAGACACGAGTGAGCACACACCCACCCATTTTACAGATGAGGGGTCAGAGGCTCTGGGAGGCTGAGGAACTTGCTACTGTGTGAAGTCAGAATTCAGATTTAGAGGTGGGTGTGAGCCCGCTGCTTCAGGGTGCTCCTTTCCTACCTTCCCAAGAAATAACAGTACGCAGAGAATCACTTTTCTAAATTGTGTGTGCGTAGAATGTGCTTTGTGCCATCAAAACAGATTTCTTTTGGGGGAGAGGATCCCTTTAAAGTTTTCTTTAACAGAATGAAGATAATTAAAAAGTGGTACACATGAAAGATAAAAAAAATATATAAAATACATCTCCAATGTGTTCTTTCTCTAGGAATATGAAAATATGCACATTTATACAGCATAATTTCATGTTTTCATAAAAATGGATTCATCCATTAATATAAAGAGTATTATATAAATAGTATTTCTGTAGGATGTTTCTTGATTTTTCTTAAAATATGAATGTCACTTTAGGTCAGCTGCATATATTGAAATGAGTCAAAAAATTATCGCAGTTTCCAATATGCATGTACTATAATTTAATCAGCCATCTCATGTTGATGGACAACAACATCTTCTTGTTTGTTTTTTTCTTATGTTTTGATTGCTGCTAAAATAAGATTACAGTAAATTCAGTTACATGTATGTATATATCCTTGTTCGTTTGCTAGTACTTGTTTTTCTATAGGAAAGGGCATTGCTACCTTGCTCCTGATTTTAATAAAACTATTTCAGTGTCTTAAGCATTGACTATGCTTTTGTTAAGTTTTGATAAATACAGTTGATCATATTTAAGTGTCATGTATCCATTCATTTTTTAGTTTTTATTGAAAGAAGTTGATGAATTTTATTAAATGCCCTTTTGGCATGATACAGTTGTAAGCTTTTGCCTTTATTTTGTGGTGTAATAAATTATGTTGATTAGATTTCCCAGTACTGAATCATCTTTGCATTCCTGGAATAAACCCTGATTTGTTATGGTGTGCCATTTCTTTCATATGTTGCTAAATTTGATTTGCTAATACTTTAATTTTTATGACTGCAGTCTTAAGATGGGTGTGGAATTTCTTCCATAGTTGCACTGTATCAGGTATTGATACTAGGATTTTGTTTTTAAAATGATTTAAGAAGAATCTCCTCTTTTTCTAAAGTCTGAAAGCGTTTGTGTAATAGAGGAAATATCTAGTTTTTAAATATTATGGAGAAATCAACTTGAAAACCGCCTTGGCTTGGTATCTCCTCAGCCCTACCCCCAAATCTTTTAAAGCATGTTCTTTAATTTTTCAGAATATATTGCAGTTGTTCTACTTATCTCGTTACTTTTTCTCTGGATTTTTGATATTTCTTACTTGCAAGGAAATTAGTTTGCCTAAATTTAAATTTATTGCACAGAGTTGTACGTAATATTGGTAAACATTTTTTTGATATCCATGGTAATAATCCCTTCCTCATTACTAATGCAGAAAGTTTTTGCTTTTGTCTTTTTTCCCCTTTAACCAATCTTGTTGAGGACTTCCCTTGGTTCAGATGGTAAAGAATCTGCCTGTAATGCAGGAGACCCGAGTTCGATCTCTGGGTTGGGATGATCCCTCTGAGAAGGGACTGGCAACCTACTCCAGTATTCTTGACTAGAGAATTCATGGACAGAAGGGCCTGGCGTGCTACAGTGTATGGGGTCTTAAAGAGTCAGACACATTTTTTTCCCCTTAAGGCTTGTTCAGCTCAGTTCAGTTGCTCAGTTGTGTCTGACTCTCAAGCTTGTTAGAAGTTTATATATTTTATTCTCTTCAAAGAACTAGGTGTATTAATTTTATGTTCAATATATTTAATTTCAGTATGTGATCTTTATTCATTCACTTTTACTATTTTGATTTAAGTTTATTAAGTTGAATGCCTGCCTCATTTTACTTTTAGTCTTCTTAAAATAATGACATTAAAGGCTATAAATTTTCTTTAAGAACAGCTTTAACTGTGTACCTTTGGTTTTAGAGATACATCTTCTTTTTGTTATTTTCTAGATGGTTTATAATTAGATTATTGTCTTTTGATCCTCAGATTATTTAGAGGCATGTTACTAAATTTTCTTTGGGGTGTCTTTTGATATTTTACTACCATCTATGAACGTAGCTCTGAAATCTCAGATTATCTTAGGGGATTTATTAAAGTTTACTTGTGTCCAAACCAAGTGTGGGCTTCCCCAGTGGCTCGGCGGTAAAAAATCCACCTGCAGTGCAGGAGATGCAGGTTTGATCTCTGGATCGGGAAGGTCCCCTGGAGAAAAAATGGCAACCCACTCCAGTATTCTTGCCTGGAGAATCCCATGGACAGAGGAGCCTGGTGGGCTGCAGCAGTGGGGTCTCAAAGAGTTGGACATGACTGAGCACACACACACTTGTGTCCAAGTACATGATCAGTTTTTAGTTGTTTATGGATGTAAAAAAATTATATCCTTGGTAAAATACAAAGCTTTCATTTTCTATATTTAGTAAATCAAACTTACTGATTGCATTATATTCAGAGCCTGCAGATCTGTGTTTGTTTTTACTATCAAATTGAGAGTTATGTTAAAGTAACTTTTATAATTTTTAAGCTCTCATATTTCTAAGAGCTTTTGCTTAATGTATTCATGCCATTTTGTTTGATGCATAAAGATATATAATTCTTACTTTTGCCTCAGATAACATGTTTGTTATTATGTGATATCCCACTTTGTCAGTTTATTACTTATGGCCTTGAGTTCTTTATTTGATTTTTATATTGCCATCCTTGCTTTCTTTTTTATGTGTATTTGCTTGGTATACCTTTGTTCAACTGTTCATTTCTGAACTCTTTATCACTTGGTTTTGGGCAAGTTCCAAGTTTTGTTGTTGTTTTAAATAGAGGCAGATTTTAAAAGTCCAGGTGACAGTTTTGACAGGAACATTCTGCCTTGTCTATTGTGGTAACTGATAAATTTTGCTTTATCGCTTTCATCTTATTCAGTGGTTGCCCCTTATTTTACTTTGTTTTTCTCAATTCTTATGTTAGTTTAACACGGTTTTTAAATTAACAAAGGAATTGCTATTTTCAATCCTGCCAGAGCTTAACAGTTGGAAATAAAACTCTCACATACCAGCATGAAGTCACTGATTTGTCCACCCAGATGTGCTGAGTTCTTGTTGTCCCCGTAACTTTTATTTCTTGGGTGTGTCTTATCCTTTGACTCCTGAATTCCAATTCCATGTTCTTACTCTTTGCTTCTTAATGCCTATGTTTCTTCTCTTTAATCTTCTGGTACATTTATTTGATCCTTTAGAGCAATAGGTGTCTTCTCTTCATTTTATTTTATTTTTTAAATTTTATTTTATCCTGGTAAGAATGCTTAACATGAGATGTACTCTCGTAGAGATTGA
Organism: Giraffa tippelskirchi; assembly: GCF_054371585.1. Classification (NCBI taxonomy): domain Eukaryota; kingdom Metazoa; phylum Chordata; class Mammalia; order Artiodactyla; family Giraffidae; genus Giraffa; species Giraffa tippelskirchi. Next base: position 58,380,159 of record NC_137286.1, on the reverse strand, counting down.
GCTGTATAGTACGGTCTTGTGACTACAGGTGACTAGAGGTGTTGTGAAACAGGTCTTTAGAATGCAGTCATCTTGTGTAACTGAGACTTTATGCCTTCCTGTTGTTTTTTTCTTTTTTTAATTCAGAAAGTGTCTAAGCTGCAGTTGCCTCTCTGTGTGTGTTCTCAAGCCCTTTCTGGTTCAAGTTCCCCCGCCGCCTTAGTTTTCCTTGCGCAAGTGGCGCTTGCAGTTCAGCCTGGCCTGGCCCCCGGCCCCTGCCCTGCTTCTGGCTGCCCTCGGCAGGCACGAGGCCCCAGGTGGGGTCACAGAGCTGGGGGCCAAACGCGGTGGTGCTGTGGCCGGCCGGAGTGCGGGACCAGGCAGCAGTGCTGCATCCTCCGTCCCCAGCATCTCCTGGCCACGAGGCTTGGGAACCCAGCCCCTCCCCTTGAAGCTTCCTTGCCGCAGGTCTCAGCGAGGCCCAAAGCCTTCCTCCCTCCAGGCGGACCCTCAGCTTCCCTGACCGGGAAGGCTCACACCTCTTCTCTCTTCTGGAGATCGTTGCTCCCCCCGCCGCCCCATGCCCCACGCCCCCTTTGAAGTCCCTCAACCCCAGGCATTGCCTGCAAGCTTGATAGATGGTCGTCCTGTCACTTCAGGAGGGGACCTGGCAGAGAGGCAGCATTGTGTCTGTGTGCTCAGCCACCACGTTCCCCAAGAGAGTGTGTCAGGGTAGAGATGTGTTTGCTGTGTGTGTTGTGAGATGGGAGGAGAAAAAGATGTGCATACGTGCGCTTGGAAGCAGCTCTGCAGAGTGATACTACATCAGAGTGATAATACATCAGTGGGGCAGGACTGCCCTTCGTTTAACGGGTGAAATTAGCATACTTCGAGGAAGGAAGCCCAACACAGTATGTTTGTTTTACGAGAAGACTCTATTTCTTACCTTTATCCCTAGCACCTTCTCCCCGACAGCACTCAGTACAGAGAATAAGATGTCCTACCAATGGAGTAGTTGACATCAATTACACACCTGTAAGTGTACACACACACATACACACCATTCCTCCCCCTCCCCCTCCCCCCGGAGGGAAAGGGGAATTTCCCTCCCTTCACAGCTTGAAAACTTGAGGGAAAATAAGTAACCAGGTTGGCCCAAACTGGGTAATATTACTGTCTGCATCTCAGGTGAGGTGTTTGTGGCTTATGTTTACAGGTTATTTATATGAAGTGGCACTGGGGTGTCCCAGAAAGGATTGCAGCATTAGGTTAAGGCCACGGATACTTCTTTTAATGAATCTTGTCTTTGGAATTAGTGTGTTTTCTGCTCTCCAGTATTTTAGAATATAAACGCCCAAGAACCTCCAGGACTTGGTCCAACATGGGAAAGGCCTTCCCTTGCATCACAGAATAAGGGCCCCTGTGTAGTCCATTTGGAGAACACACAGATTATTGCAGCAAGATGCTATAGAAATAGCTTCATGTCCTTGCAAAATTGCCAAAACAAGTAAGAACCTGGAAATTGTTGCTATGCATGTATGTCAGAGGATTTCTTAACCACTTCCACACTGAGTTTTAAAAAAAGATTAAAAAAAATTTTTTTTCAAGTTTTGTAAGCATCTGAGGGAATACATCAGATAAAGTTGCCTATTTTCACCGAATTTTTAGATCCTTGGGTACATATTCTGTTTAAAGCATCTCTGTGTATCAGGTCTCAAAGTTAAAGTGCCTGTAACCTGCTAATGAAATAGGTGTCTGCACTGGCCAGCTGTGGTTAAACCACAGCACGACTTGCTGGGTTACTGAATGTTGCTAACTTTTTATTCCTCAGTTTAGCTGCCTATCCCAAAGTGCTTTGAGACTTAACTTCTTATCTAAGTTGACCAGTATTTGCAGACAAGGCCAGTGCCTTTGCTGCCACTTTTACTTGTTTTTTGCAAGAGAGAACCATCCTTTTTCTCTTTTTTAATGAAGCATTAAGGTCTGTTTACATAGTGATAAATAAAGTAATTACTACAGTGATGGCATTCTGCCTAAGTCATCTCAAAAACTGAATGCAAAATCTTTGTAATAGCCGCATAATGGTCTCTGGAAGTGTTACAGGTTTTTATAATGATAGTTGTGATACAAGTGCTATTATTTATTGGGAGGAACCCTCTGACCACTTCCATGGGTCCCCACGCATCTCCAGCTGAACTCAGCGCGCATCTCTGCAGACGCGTGTGCGCAGGCTCCTCTGATGGGTGTCGGCCAGGGTTCCCCTCTGCCCGGAGAGGGAGGCTGGCCTGCACCGTGTTGCCATGCTTAGGCGGGCTAGTCCAGTTCCCAGTTGCCATGGAGGATGTCTTAGGATATCTTCTTTTCTGGCAAAAAAGAGTTTCTGTTTTGGGAACTCTAAGGCATTGCCCTGTTTGGAGAGTGTTATGTAAGACGTTGTATTTCTTCTGTTTTCTGATTGCCCATCATTTGATATGGACCAAAGAAAGAACGCTTCAGTGCTGAAAGGGGGAGGGAACTGTCGCTCCACTCTTTCCTTGCTGGCATCACTGGCTTCTTGAGGTCTTAAGTTATTTCGACATTTTCAAGGGATATATATTCTGAACAGTCTGGTTTTGCCAAACAGAGTTAACTAGACGAGTTGGGCACAGAGCCGTCTGGATGTTACCCTTCTGGGAAAGCACGGTGCCATGTGGCCAGTGGACAGGTGACACGCTGCACTGGGGAACCTGCAGCTTTGTCTGGAAGGTGCCCCCGGCTCTGAGTTCCAGAGTGTTCTTCTGTGGGAAAGCCTGCAGGGGTGAGGTCTGTATATCTGTTAGTGGTCGTCGTTAGCTTTGATGGCTCAGGGTCTCAGGGAGACGTGGTGTCGTCACTCCCCATGGTCTCCCTGTCGCCTTACAGCTTTCCAGCTCTCGCTGAGTCCCCGGTGAGTTTCAGGGACAGAGGCAGAGAGGGAGGAAGAATGCAATCCAGAGCCAAACTAGAGAAGAGCAAAAGGGGTTACAGAGTCGTGGCAGAATGAGGTGGAAGGGCTTAGGGTTAGAGCAGGTAGAGAAGTGATGTCACCCACAGCTCAGAGAGAGCGGCCCCGCTGAGAGTGATGCCCTCTGGATTTGATTCATAGCTGGTCTGGGACTGGCTCCTGGGGGAATTGGTCAGAGACAGGGTACAGGCTAGACATGACCACCCTGCCCAGGCTGGGAGAGCCCACGTGAGCCTCCAGCTCTGCGAGACTGTGCCCTTTGCTGCTCAGGTCTGAGGTGGACCATCTGCCACAGTCCTACCCAGTAGTCTAGTGGTCTCAGACCTGGCTTGAGCTCCTGCCCCCGCCAGACAAGCCTTTCCTCCTGGGGGGTACCCTGCAGGTCCCATTCAGCCCTGAGTCCTCTGTGATGACTCTCATTGATGCATCTTTTCAACAGACGCTTATCAGCCGCCTGTCACTGCCAGGAACCATGCTAGGCGTGGAGGGGATGCTGATGAACTTGCCTGTGATCCTGCTTTCAGAGCGCAGATGGTCTAGTGGGAGACGTGGAGAAACCTTACATCTTAACTCCACAGCCTTTTATGCCTCACCTGTTTTATCAGCCAGTCTTGCTTTCCTATCACTTATTCCCTGTTCGGAGTGTGTCTGAGGCCTGTAGCCCTTCCATACAGAGATTGCAGTGTGCGATTCCCCACGTCTTGTAAGGATCCCACTTAGCTGCCTAAAGTTGCCAGTAATTCTTATGTGTGCATGGTGACTGTTATATTTGCATAAAGAAATGTGAAGTGTGTCCTGGAAACTCAGGAAAGTTGTTACCTCCTAAATGTATCATTTTGATGTTTGAACCATGTGATCATATCACCTATTTCACAAAAGTTTTAAATTAAAAAAATGCATCTTTCAAAAATGCACACATTCCAAAAGCTAAATTTTCTCTTCTGAAGATCATATTCACTCAAATATGTAAATTACATTTAGAAGAAAAAGTACATATTTGAGAGAAAATGAAAACCAGTGTATTTATTACATATAAATGCAGCTTTGACCATCTCTTGTTATTTAATATTAGCATTTTCTGTTGTTCATCTGACATAGTCTAGTCAGGGGAAATCTTTTCATTTTTTTTTCTGTCTGACTTTGTTTTTCTTGGTGTATTTAGATCCTCTTCCGTTCTCTGTGTTAATTTTCAGTGTTGTGACGTCAGATGTGAATTAGGGGTCACGAATGACCTTGGAGGGCAGGCAGTCCTCTGCAGGGGCTGTGGGATGTGAATTAGGGGTCACGAATGACCTTGGAGGGCAGGCAGTCCTCTGCAGGGGCTGTGGGATGTGAATTAGGGGTCACGAATGACCTTGGAGGGCAGGCAGTCCTCTGCAGGGGCTGTGGGATGTGAATTAGGGGTCACGAATGACCTTGGAGGGCAGGCAGTCCTCCGCAGGGGCTGTGGTTTGTTTCCTTGTGTGTTTGTAGCAACAGTTGACATTGTACAACTGACATGGCTGGGACTCCTGTTTTGTGTTTTTACAACAGAGCACTGTGTTTTTGTCATCCTAATGTGGGACAGGTGCTCCCCCCCATCTGGAAGGCTTTGTTTGTGACTTTGTTAATGGGCAGCAGCCTCCCACCCTGGGAAGGATGCAGGGTTCCTTTGAAAGTCCCTGGATCTTGGTCTCATCCAAGTTACAACCTTAAATTCTGGTCCACACTTGCCTGTTTAAACTGGGCTAAGTGGTTTAAACCTTCCCTGTGCCTTCATTTGGAATGTTCGGGCTGCAGAGGCCCTTGGAGACCACTTGACTGAGTCAGGCCTGCTCACTTCCGCTGCTTGCAGGCTGCTTGGTCATCCTCATGTGCGAATGACATAGCATTTTTTATTTTTGGTAACAGCTTTACTGAGATACTATTCACATACCATGCAGCTCATCCATTTAAAGTATACAATTCAATGACTTTTAGTACTTTAAGAGTTATACAGCCATCACCAGAATCAGTTTTTTAGCAGTATACAATATTATGATTTGATACATGTATACATTGTGAAATGATTGCTGCAACCGATGAAATTAACACATCTCCTGCCTGACATAGTTATGTGGCTTTTATTTTGGTTTTTTGTTTGGGGTTGGGTTTTTTTTGGTGGTGAGAACACTTAAGTTCTAGCCAATTTTCTCATAGCAAATTTCAAGTATTATATAATAAAGTGTTATTAACTGTAGTCACCATGCTGTGCATTGGATCCTCAGAATTTATTCATCTTATAATGGAAAGTTTGTACCTTTTGAGCAGCATCTCCTCATTTCCCCCATCCCACAACACTTGGCAGATGTGTCCGGTTCTATGGGTTTGATGTTCTAGATTCTACATCTGTAAGTGAGATTGTGTAGTATTTGTGTTTTCCTGTCAGGCTTATTTCATATAGCATAATGTCTACCAGGTTCATCCATGTTATCACAAATGATAGAATTCCCTTCTTTTTTTATAACTGAATAATGTTATATGTCTATACAGTGGTAAAGAGCCCACCTGCCAGTGTAGGAGATGTAAGAGACATGGGTTCAATCCCCTGAAGGAGGGCATGGCCACCCACTCCAGTATTCTTGCCTAGAGAATCCCATGGACAGAGAGGCTTACTGTCCATAGAGTCTACAATCCATAGGGTACACAGAGTCAGACATGACTGAAGCGACTTAGCATGCATGCGGGCATGGCATATATACCTGTATACGTATCTTAGTGTGTGCACACGCACGTATACACACGCACACATATAAATGTATCTTAGTGTGTGCACACACACATAAATGTATCTTAGTGTGTGCACACGCACGTATACACACGCACACACATAAATGTATCTTAGTGTGTGCACACGCACGTATACACACACATGAATGTATCTTAGTGTGTGCACATGCACACGCATGACTGTATCTTAGTGTGTGCACACACACGTATACACACGCACACGCATGAATGTATCTTAGTGTGTGCACACACACGTATACACACGCACATGCGTAAATGTGGTTTAGAGAAAGCTCACATCTTCTTTTGTCTGTTATCTACCAATGGATGAGTGGGGTGGTTATGGATGACTCGACTCTTTCGAACAGTGCTGCAATGAACGCGGGCACCCTCTCCATAACGGGAAGCCTTGTGGCATTGCTGTGAGCTTCTAGCAGTGTCCTCTGGCAATGAGCCGTCCGGCCCAGTGTGACTGTGAATATGTGAGAGTATCTTGTTTTTAAAGCATTTTTACCCTCGTGTGTCCCTTAGGATCAGCCCTTGCCATGTGCATGTGCCAGGTAGGGGTACACGTCTCAGCTTTTTTTATTCTTCTGGAGAACATAACTGCTGCTAATGAAAATGCTTCCCTTGCATCTGATTTGTTCTTGCTGCTGCTGCTTTAGCAGTAAATAAGGCCTCAGTTTGTGTATTTAACACCCCATCTTCCTTCAGCCCACACCTGCACTATAGGATAAGCTTTTCATTGCTTATACAACTTTTAATTACATGGGGCTTTTCTGTCTTAAATGGGATACAACTTTTCTTCTTATTAATCAGAGAAAGTCACCAAGAATGTTACAATTTATAATTGGGAGGAATAGTCACAAATAATCTTATTTTTCTTCTCTTTTTTTTGTTACACTACTTTTATCACAAGACAAGAAAAAAGAGGACTTTTGGAAGTAAAAATAAATTATTCATTTGATAAAAGTTGGCCTAGTGTTTACAGCAAAGGAACTGCATACAGGAGAATGCTGGGGACTTACTGAATAAGAGAAATTAGATTTCATTACGAATACAGGCTTTCAGCACAGAGACAGGGGACACTTTATAAATACTGTGAGGAGTTTTTAGATATAATAGAATAAAAGTGAGTACTAAACTGGTTTCACCAATTTCTAGTGCATTTTTTTAATAACACTGTTTCAGTGATAATTCTTCATATTGTCTTTGAATTCACAGCTCCACTGAAGTGCCGTGTTTTTCAGAGCAATTGAGAGTCTGTCTTAAGACTTCTTGATGTATATGGTGGGACATTTGCTTTTTTTTATAAAATTTATTATTATTTTTTGAGGTTCAGTTCAGTCCAGTCGCTCAGTTGTGTCCGACTCTTTGTGACCCCATGAGCCGTAGCACGCCAGGCCTCCCTGTCCATCACCAACTCCGAGTCCACCCAAACCCATGTCCATCGAGTCGATGATGCCATCCAACCATCTCATCCTCTGTTGTCCCCTTCTCCCCCTGCCCTCAATCTTTCCCAGCATCAAGGTCTTTTCAAATGAGTCAGCTCTTCGCATGAGGTGGCCAAAGTATTGGAGTTCAGCTTCAACATCAGTCCTTCCAATGAACACCCAGGACTGATCTCCTTTAGGATGGACTGGTTGGATCTCCTTGCAGTCCAAGGGACTCTCAAGAGTCTTCTCCAACACCACAGTAAAAAGCATCAATTATTCTGCGCTCAGCTTTCTTCACCATCCAACTCTCACATCCATACATAACCACTGGAAAAACCATAGCCTTGACTAGACGGACCTTTGTTGGCAAAGTAATGTCTCTGCTTTTTAATATGCTGTCTAGGTTGGTCATAACTTTCCTTCCAAGGAGTAAGCATCTTTTAATTTCATGGCTGCATTCACCACCTGCAGTGATTTTGGAGCCCAGAAAAATAAAGTCAGCCACTGTTTCCACTGTTTTCCCATCTATCTGCCATGAAGGGATGGGACTGGATGCCATGATCTTAGTTTTCTGAATGTTGAGCTTTAAGCCAACTTTTTCACTCTCCTTTTTCACTTTCATCAAAATTCACAAAACGTAAAATTAGCCCTTGAAAAGTGAACACTTCAGTGACAGTTCATCATCGAGTTGTGCAGCCCTCATCTCTGTCTGGCTCTAGCACGTTCCCATCAGCCTCCAGAAAGCTCGGTGCCCCCTGCGTAGTTCTCTCCCTTCCCTCTTGCTGCCAGCGCCTCACAACTGCTGATCTGTTGCTGTTTGCTTACCTACTCTGGACATTTCATGTGAGTAGAAGCATAGAGTAAGTGACCTTTGGTTCCTAGCTTCTTTTACTTATCATATTTTTAAGGTTCATCCATGTTGTAGCATGTATCAGTCCTTCATTCCTTTTTTAAAAAAATTGACATTATAATCTTAAGGGTTTTAATTGTAATTTTAATGTAATTTCTTTTTTGGTCTAGTTCATTTTTTATTGAGGCGTAATTGATATATATTAGTTTCAGGTATGCAACATACCAATTTGATTATTTGTATATTATAAAATGATCACCACAGTAAGCCTGGTTATCATCTATTACCACACATAGTTACAAATTTTTATTTCTGATGATGGGAATTTTTAAGATTTACTCTCATAGCAACTTTCAAACAAGCAATACTGTATTATTAATTATGGTCATTGTGATGCATTACTTTTTAATGGCTGAATAATATTCCATTGAATGAATATACTACAGTTTATTTATTTATTTTTTTCCGGAAGATTTGGTCTGTATTGCATAAATCCAGGACTTAACATCTCAGTCTTTGTTATGGGATGAATACAAAGTTAGTGTATTCTTTCTCTCTTTCTAAAACTAAACAATCATGCCAACATTTATTTAGATATATAGTGAGAGTGCGTCTGAGCAGTAGAAATGAAAGGACTTTGAAAATAAAATATTATACAGTTGCTAGATAACTTGTGTTCTTATGGTTCAGGCTAATCATACCTTCATTTAGAGTGGCCGTATTCTTTACAGTACTCTCTAGCATTGTAGACATTTCCCCCATAATTTGACAGCTCACTCCTCAGCCAGCATGTATTATGCATCAGCTGTGTACCAGGCACCACGCTCAAGTTCATGGCCTGGCTGGTCCAGCAGGGAGAAGACAGGTGGGTAAATGATGAACATTCCATGGTGGGCATGCTGACGGCCCACGTGGGAGAGGGCTCCCAGTCCTGCACAGTAGCTGGCGGGGCTGGGGAACTGGGCTGGCACAGGAGGGAGACTGGCGTCAGAGACTGAGCCCAGGGCCAGAAGCCTCACGTGCAGGTGTGGTGGGAAGGGCAGGGACAGGAGAGGCTGGACTGCAGTGGGCACAGCACGCTCGGGGCCAGGCGGGTGTTTTTCCTTCTGCAGACGTTGGGCTACCCGGGAGGGTTTTCCATTGCACCAGCGTTCCTCTGGTTCGTTCATTCTAAAGTTTAAGTAATTCAGTATTGATAAACCCAAGTGACGAATTGAGTCCCACAAGGCTTTCCTCATCCCTGGAAGCCGTGGTCCCCTCCCACCTGACTTTGTTGAGTACAAGTCTACTCTTTGGCTCTCTTTCTTCTGATTCCTACCCTAGCTTTTTCTTGATTTTCTGCTTAGTGGATTTTTATTTTAAGAAAATAAGGAAGAAATAGACATTCTGAAAATTCCAATTTAATGAATGGTTAATGATAACTTTCATCCATTGACAGAGAAAAACTAATCATTCCATACCATGCTTTTAAGGGTCATTGTTTTTGTTGTAGTTGTGGAAGTGGTGGTGGTGATTTTCTCTGTTTTTTTTTTTAAAGGATTATTCTTAAAATGGCTTCATTTATCTAAGTATTTGAGTTGATTATTGAATAACTCATTTCTTGATTACTTCACTCTCCGTGGATCTACAGAGACCTGTCTTTATATCCCTATTTAAGGCTTCTTTTTAAAAATTTCACAGTGTTAACCTCTGCCAAAGTGGGTCTGTTACTGTGGCTGGTAGGAAGCAAGCTATTGATTTATTCTTGTAGGCATCAGAAGCAGCCCCACCTTAAAGTGTGTTGTTGTGATCATCTTGTACCACAACTCTGCACCAAGTTGTTGCTTTGTTATTTCATGTTACTCAACAGGAGCTTACTTAAGCATGTGGGAAATTTATAATTTTATTTGTAGGAAGACTCCATCTCATTGAGCCAGCCACGTTATTCCGGGGCTGCACGATGTAAGAGTGGGCTTTCTCCAGCTGTGCCCTTGACCCCTGCCCTCCCAGGATGCCCTCTGAGCTGCTGGAAACTCAGATAAGCATTTTGCATGGGCCAGTGGGAATCATTAGTTTTCCTATCTGTACTGTATTTGTTTTGTATCTGGATCATTAGTTGTAAATAGTTCATTTTTACATACCTGTATTAGATACTTTGTGTAATTTCTTAATAACGGCACTAGGGGAAGAACCATCTTGGTAGTGTTATTTTTAATGGTTCAGAGGAAATATATTTTCTCAGCATGGATTTTTCTGTTCCATCTTTCTTTTCCAGGTAGCCTCTAACTCTGTGCTGTGGTTTTGTTTGGAAGTGGTGTTTTTGTCAAGGCTGCTACTTCTGTGAAGTAAAGAAGGGGATTTCAGTGCTTGAGGCATAACCATAATTACTGGTTGGGTGTGACTGGTATTGTTGTGCGCCTCTTCATGAAATTTTGAAAAATTGAGACCAAAAGTGAGATTCCTTTTTCTCCCTCTAAAAGCTGTTTTAAAATAAAAAATAAACGTAGGGGACACACAGTTTTGAGGGTATTAGCCTGCTGTGGCTGCCTTTGCCTGGAAATAAAGCTATTCTTTTCTACTTCACCTCCCCCCAACAAAGTTTTTCAAAATGTAATGAAAAAGCTATATGACTGTCTCAAATAACCCAGAAAAAATATTTTTTTATTGTTGATATGCAGCAGTGTGTAAGTGTAATGTCCTCATAGATAGATTTTGCCTTGATATATTTTTAGAAATGATGGAATCTAATATATTAAAATGCGTGACTCTTAATTAAGGCAGGTTGTCACGGGATAGTGAGCGTGAACAAAGCTTTATCCTTGGCCCCAAGCTCCTCTCATCTGGGCAGCCAGGGTCCAGGCTGGTGGGCCAGCTTCCTGCTGGTGCTGGCAGGACAGGGAGAGGTGGGGAGCGCTAGGCCTGTCCCACTTCCCAGCTCAGACCCTGAGCATTGCTTGAATATTTGTGTGTTTGTGTGGGGGTGGTGTTCTCCTGAGAATGCCGCTAAATAACAGGAATTCCCAGAGTTCCTCCGCCTGCAGCCTACAGCTGCGTGGTGCCTGCCTTCTAGCAGTGAGGTAAAATTCAGGTTAATGGGAGACAGTCAGACTTAAGAGTTAGAAAACCACCCTGACGGAGGCGGAGGTGGACTCCTTGGAAATCCACAGGTCCTTTTTCCATAGGGTCACCCGTCAGGACCTTGGATGAGCTCATTTTTCCAGGAAATTGGACAGAGGTTTCCTGATATCTTCAGCTCACTGAGTCTTTCCTTTTCCTCCTGTAACTTTGATTTCATTGATATGTAGTCTCTCTGGAGAGAATACTCATCAGATCCCCTTTTTACACCATGGCATTGTGTAAGAGGTATCAGATTTTAAAGTAAAAGCATACCTTTCTGGCTGCTCCAAGCTTGCATGTTAAAACATTTAACCAGTGTGAAATGTTAACCCATTTGATGTTTGTTGCAAAAAAATATAGCTTATCTCACCTCTTATTTTAACTCTTTTGGACACAGAGTATATCAAAATAGTCAACAAGAGTTTTAAGTTTGTGAAAAAATATTTTGCTCAGTGTTGTGAAAACTTTTAAACAGAAAGATTTAACATTTTCTTTGCCAGCAAAAACAGCATCGAAAAATAGCATTTCTCTGCTTTTCTAGCCTGCATCTTGTGACTGATTTATCCGTGAAAGAATATGCTTTGTGTAGTATTGTTTAAATCACTAAAACCCTTTAAAGTGTTACCAAACTCACGTCTCTTTGCTCCAACAAGTTTAAGGCATCAGAAAGTGAATGGAAGTTAACCCATATTCTCATGCTTTCTGCCGATTCCCTTCTGTTCTGTTTCTGCAAAAACTCCTAGAGCTGTCCTCCGAGGCCCGCTCCTGGAGCCTCCTGAGTGCTGAGTCCTGCCAGGGTGCTGCCTAAGAGCTGGGAAAGGACCTGCCGTCGGTCCTTCCCTTCAGACTTGGGAAGAAGCGTGTCCCAGCGTATCACATGCTGTCAGAATCACAGCATGTTGCACCGCTGGTAATTAAAATTTGGGCCCACATTGAAGGAGAAGTGATTTTTTTTTGATCACTGGCATTCGTGAAAAAGGTTTCATTAGATCAGGATATGAAGGGGGCTTATTGGCACTTGCATCTGCCAGCACTGCCGTGGGTATTTGCTTGGAAATGTATGAGTCCCTCCTGCCTTCTGATGAGGGTGCCAGTAGCATGGCTTTTATGCTCATTAATCACGGCTGTTTCGTTTTGTTTTTAAACTTACGCATCATGGCACATGCTCAAAAGTTTTCCCAGGCGCAGTCTCTCTGAAGTGGACCTACGGCTCGTGCCCCTTCTGTCCTGGGGCGTGTTGTCTCAGCCCTGCTGTGGCTTCCTGTCCTTTGTGGCTCTCTGGGTGCGAGGGGGCCGTTAGCTTCCTCCCAGGTCCCTTCTCCTCCCATTTGTCTCCTGGCTCTGCATGCTGGTGGCATCTAATGCGGACCTCCTCCTGGAGATGGAATCTGGGGTCTCTACCACGCTGGTCGACTTCCCAGTTTGCAGGGGGTGGTGAGTCACCATAGGCTGACCAAATGTCCTTCTGCAGGAATTAGAAGTTAGGGGAAGAGAGGTTTGAGCAGATTTTTATCCCAAGGGCCTCTGAAGTAGGGAGTGGAGGGGTAGGTCCAGGGTGTGGATGTCCATGAACCTGAAATATTGTGTCGCAGTTTGTCTGTGTGTATCACTCTGAGCTGAAGAGTCCCTTACAGGCGTTAGATTCTCCAAGATTTCTGAGCCCTAAACCTTCAGAAACCGCCAGTCGACGCGAAGGTTCCAGTTGTGTCTTGCTGGTTCCCGTGGTGGCCTCTTGGAGACTGGCTGCATCTGGCTTGGCCCTGTGGATGAAGCTTTGAGTGGGGTTGTTGGTGTGAACCGGCTCACTGCTGTGTCATGAGGTACAGCTCTCCATCGAATGGGCTCTCCAGCGAGGGGCGTGCGGCTGGTTGGTCGTGGCCCTGCTGTTTCTGTTGACTCTGCCCATCCATTGGTTGGGCGTCTTTCTGTCCACATGCCCGATGTGGAGATCAGGAAGGGGCTGATCCGTAGCCTTTCCTGCTCCTGCTGCAGCACTGTCCTGATGTGTGGCGGGACAGCTGATATTTGGAGAACGAGTCGATGTAGGATGTGGGCTCTTTTCCTTGCACACTCCCCTACCGTGTTGTTGATCAGCCACTCAGTCAGGCCTGACTCTCTGCCACCCCGTGGACTGCAGCACGCCAGGCCTCCCTGTCCATCACCGACTCCCGGAGCTTGCTCAAACTCATGTCTGTTGAGTTGGTGATGCCATCCAACCATCTCATCCTTTGTCCTCCCCTTCTCCTCCTGCCTTCAGTCTTTCCCAGCATCAGGGTCTTTTCCAGTGAGTCAGTTCTTTGCATCAGGTGGCCAAAGTATTGGAGTTTCAGCTTCAGCATCAGTCCTTTCAACGAATATTCAGGATTGATTTCCTGTAGGATGGACTGGGTTGATCTCCTTGCTGTCCAAGGCACTCTCAAGAGTCTTCTCTCCAGCACCATGATTTGAAAGCATCAATTCTTCGGCGCTCAGCCTTCTTCATGGTCCAACTCTCACATCCATACATGACTACTGGAAAAACCACAACGTTGACTATACGGACCTTTGTTGGCAAAGTCCCAACTCCTTTGTTTGCCTGTCCTTCCCTCTCTCTGTCCTCACCGCTGTTGCCTGGGGGCTCCCCGATTCCTCCAAACTGAGCAGACACGTTTGCAGATGTGTGTGCTTACATGTGCATGTGTGTTTGACTTGAAAACGGGACAAGAAAGTGGTGCAGCAGAAGGTGAGGCAGTTGGTCCGGGCCAGGTGGTGCCCACAGAGCAAACTCCAGTGTGGCCTGAACGCCTCCCAGAAAGAGCAGCTCTCAGGCGGGGCTCCTGCTGCCCACGCTGTTCATCTGCAGATAGCAGTGACTCCTGCGAGAGATAAGGCCCTTGTTTCAGAAGGAGCAAGTACAAGGATAAGCGAGAGGAAGAAAATAAAGGGCAGGTTAAGTTTGGATTGTTTGCTCACTTGTTTAGTTTCTGGCAATTTTATAAAGCCCAGGGTGTTCTTTGTTTACCAGCCGTGCACTGATCAGGTTACCGATGTTCAGGCTGACTTTCCCTCCTTCCCTTCCTCCTTCCTTCTCCTGCTGTGCCTGCGTTTTTTTTTTTTAAGTAGGCAGAAAGGCTTTTACTTTTTTTTAGCAGCATGGGAATTGCTTCAGTGTCCTCCTCTCTAGTGGTGTATTTGTAGCAGCTTAGGTGTGGAAAGACCAGTTTGCACAGCTGAGTTCTCAAATGAGCAAGCTGCTCCTGGCTCTTTACATGCCTGCACCGAGGGCTTCTCCACCGAGACCCCAGACTGTGAATAAACATACAGTTTTAGTTGAACTAAAAGCATGATTTTTTTTTTTCTTTGAGATATAACCCCATGACAATTGTGGAATAATTTGAAAATTTCTGAAAACATGAAGCAGGTGTTTGAGGATCAGTTTTCTGACTTACAGAATTTGTTCAATAAACCTTAAAACAATGTTATTAAAACTGGCTGTTTTACATGTGTGAATGTTTCTTACAGTTGATTTATTAATACTTTCTAGTCCCTGGTAAAAGAGGTTTTTCAAAGTGGTTGGTACTTTTGCTGTACTTTTTTTTTTTTTTAACTTCTTGTGGAGTAGTAGGCTCTGTTCCATGGATTGACATTGAACAGGCTATTCCAATCACAAGAAAGGTTTCTGAAGAATTAGATGGAGGAAGACTTCCAAAGGTGCTTTGGAGGTGGGCAAGGTGCAGAGGGGGAAGTGAACCAGGAGTAGCAGTCACGATTTACTGTTACTCTTTCCGTGGCATGTGAATAAAGATCATGCCCAGAGCCTGTTGATCTCAGGATTGTGTCTGCTGTTGAGCGAGGGGGTGTTGAATCATTCTCCTTCCCCCGTGGGTAGAGCCATTGCAACTCCTTGATTCAAAGTGCTCCTTGCATTATAATACACAGGTTTGTGCTCTAACCTCAGAGTTAGAGAATCTCGCCTCACATTTGCATGCTCCTCTTTCTGAATAAATAGGGTTAAGTAAGATCAGGTCAAGGATAGATAAGAAAGTGGAAAGATTGTTCCCAGTGTTTATCACCTTCTCCCCTGGCTGTAGCACTCCGAGACTTTTGTGTCATTGCTGTTGCCCTGCAGGGTCAGCAGCTCCTGTTTCAGGAGCTCTCAGCCCGACCACCGGTTATGTGCTCCCATTCGGGATATTGGGGGCTGTGCGAAGCTTGGGGTGCCACGTGACTGTCATCTTCTAAAAGATAAATGTGGCTACTGTTGACCTGGAAGTTCAACTTTATAAACATAGACATAATCAGGAAAAATTAAGGCACCTGTAAACTCTAACTTGATCATAAGGGATGAATCAGTTCCCTGAGGCGGAGAGGGGAATTGTAATGCTACATAGCTTAATATTCTAATCAAAAAGTTCTTAAGAAGTACATGAAACTTGAACACAAGGCTTGTTATGCAGTGTTGCCCAAGCCGTGAGGTGCCTTGGGGTGTATGGTCCGACACCCATTTCCTTTTGCTCACAGCACTCAGATTTTCCTTTGAGGATCTATCTATACTGTGTAGTAGGGATACGAATTGGATGACGTTAATCTCAAACTTGGCGTAAGGGGATCAGAGCATCCTCCCGTCCCCCAAAGATGCGCTGTTAACATAACACAGTCCCGCATTATGATCAGTGGGAGGCATTTCCTGGCCACCCTTAACAGTACAGTTTGAGTTGATTCATTAGAATACTGCTCAGGACCTTGTGGGTTCTCAGAAGCAGTGTGAATAAGGTTGCATGTTGCAGTTGTGCTGAAGCCATCTTGTGATCACAGGGAAGCCAGCCTAAAGATGAAGCCAGTGGGTGGATGAGGGCAGGATGGAAGGAATCACGGAAGAGTGGAGAGGGAGCCCAGAGCAAAGTGTGCCTGAAACCCACCCTAATTCTGTATGTTTCAGTTTTCTGCAAATCTTCTTTACTGCATAACCCATTTGAATCAATTATTGTTATTCCTTTGGAGCTGACTGTTGGTCAATTGCTAATTTGGAAATAGGCTGAAGAATTAGGCTGTGGGTCGATATAATACTATAACAAAATGGAGAGGATCTTGAAAGAGGCAGGCCATTCACTGAGGTTTTATGAGCCCTCCCCCAGTCCCATCAAATCAGATTTTAGTTCCTTCCCATCCAAGTCTTCGTAGGAATGTTGTATCTGAAATCAGGCTGGCCACAGCGCCATCATGGGTCCCTCATGATTCAGGTTGGATTCATTGGTTTGATTGTGGAGCCAAGATACAAGGCAGAGATTGAAAATTAGAGGACACCTTTCACACTGTCCCACAAAGGAGTAAAGGATCCGTTTACCGCAAATCACATGAGAACGGTGTGTTGCGTGAGAGCAATGTCTGTGTTTTCAGGCCCGGGAAGTACAGAGCTTGACTACAGAGGTTAGTGTTTTTCAACTGATAATTGTTTCCTTAAGAAGAAATGTAGAATACTATTCAGCCTTAAAAAGGGAAAATTCCATTGTGTGATGTAATATGGACAAACCTTGGGGACGTTGTACTAAGTGAAGTGAGGAAGCACAAAAAGAAAACAGTGTTTGATTCTGCTGGTGTGAGGTTCTGAGAGTAATCAGGTTAGATGCAGAGAGTTGAAGGGTGGTTGCCAGGGTCTCGGGGGAGCAGGGAGTGGGGAGTTCGTGTTTATCGGGTACAGAGTTTCAGTGTTTTGAGAACAATAGATGTCTGGAAATGGGTGATGATTTATGATGGTTGGTCAACAGTATGAATGTACTAAACAGTACTGAAATGTGCATTTAAAATTGGTTAAAATGGTAACTTTTATGGTATGTTTGCTGTTGAGTCGCTAACAGCGACTCTTTTACGACCCCATGGACGACAGTAGCCCGCCAGGCTTCTCTGTCCATGGGATTTGTCCACGTGTGTTTTACTACAATTAAAATAATTTAAAAAAAACAAAAAACCAAGAAATGTGTTGAGCTGGTAGTTGCATATTAGATCAGAAAACAGGCAGGGTCTCGCTTGCTCATTCTGTAGCTCAGGGAACCTGAGGTTGAGCTCACACAGCTGCTGGGAGGTCCTGGGTGTGAGTCCTGGCTCCAGTTGGGGGCTGTGTAATTATTGCCCTGCCTTAACCCTGGATTCCTCCTAAGGAAAACAGGTAGATAAGAGCTGAGGCATTTGCATTGGGCCCTTGGTGATGCTGGGACCCCGGGAGCCCTCAGCACAGGCAACACCTGACTTGTCCTCAGCCAGACTTCAGGTTCAGGTTTACTGTTTGGCTAACGTCACGGCCCCTCTCAGCGCTGTGTCTGGCCTCTGTATCACAGGAGAAATCCCTGTGTCTGGTGTCTCTCGGGTGCTGCCCTGTCTCTGTTTTACCAGTCATGGATTAGCAGGCAACCCTGATCTTTCTTTTTATGGCTGAAAAATATTCTGCTGTGTATGTACACACCACATTTTCTTTACCCGTTCATCCGCAGATGGACATGAGGCTGTTCCTCTATCTTGTCTATTGTGAATAATGCTGCACTCAGTGTGGGGGTGCAGACCACTTTTCTGAGAGATCGGTTTTATTTCCTGCGGGTCTATACCCAGAAACAGGATTCCTGGATCATATGGTAGTTCCACTTTTAATGCTTTCAGGAGCCTCCCTACTATTTTCCACGGTGGCTGCTCCAATTTACGTTTCCACCGGGAGTGTGTAGAAGCTGCCTTTTCCCCACATCCTCTGCAGCAGTGATTGTCTCCTGTCTTGCCGAGGTAGCCGTCCCAGCAGGGTCAGGCGACACTCGCTGTGATTCTGCTTTGCTTTTCCCCGATGGTCAGCTGTGGTTCGGGTGTCTCAGGCGCGTCCTGCGGGGGAACCACCCGCGTGTCGCAGCCGCGTGCTGAGGCTCTGGGACCCGACCCCTGGGGGCTGGTGAAGACTCACCTGGTTGGGTCCCCTCCTCCGAGGGCTTTCTGACTCAGCGGGTCTGACCCTGCTGCTGGTGGTGGCCCGCACTTGGAGAACCACTGGCCTGCTGAACAAATGTGTGCCAGTTAGAGAGGGGTGCTGGGGGAGGGGGTTATTAGGAGTGGAACGAGTGTTTGCTTGAATACATTGCTGAGCATTTGCCAAGAACACGGCCTTCTCTGTGGCTTTAATCACACGTAGACTTTCTAAATCGCACGTAATTGCACATCCTTTAAGCAGCTTTTGACTGACTTTGGTTTTCTCTTTGTGGTGATTTTCTTTAAATTCCTGAAGGGAGGGCAGGTGGGGCAAGATGGTATTTCTTTAAAAGAAAGGAAAAACCCAAACCAAAAAGCGTGTTAGTTATTAGCAGGGTTGCCTTCTAAGTTCTTGACTTCAGAAGCCTTACCGTCAGGAGCCCCTGGGGGCCCCTGGGTGGAGTCAGGGGTCTGCATAGCTCAAGCCCACAGGGGCTGCCCTGCTGGGCACCTGTGGTGATGCTGACCCAGCCTCCTCTCAGCCCCCTGAGGCCACGGCCGTGAGCGAGGCGAGGGCTCTGTCTTGTCGCAAGAGTGTTTTCAGACTGGTTGCTTGGTCTGTGCCCGGATGTCAGTCCACAGGAATGCCCAACGGAGACCCAAGTCTTGACTGTCCAGGACCTCAAGTGGTCGTTCCGGCCGGGTGGCCAGCTCCGCGCTCTGGTCGCCCCAGGTATGTGTCCAGCCCGCCGTCATGCTGGCGCTGGATACAGGTGCTTAGGAAAATTCCTCCCAGAAGGGCTTTCGGGATTGACAGGCTCTCGCTGTCTCTGTGACCTTGCACGGTGTCTGGTTTCACAGAAGGCTTTCTTTCTGGGTTCTCGTGGCTGCGCTCAGCCTGGCCCTGTAATCACCGGGCGCCAGGGAGGGCTGCGGTCTGCTTCCCGGGATGTGCGCACAGACCGTGTCAGCCCTCGTGTGTCGCTGAGGCGGCAGGGGGCCTGGGGGGCGGCGTGCAGAAGTGCACTTGATTCCTGATCACGGTCTGCGTTTGAATTTCACACTTGCCCCAGACGGAGACATTCCTTGGAGCTGCTCAGTGGGGTTTGTTTGAAATGGGCCATCCCTCAGTGTCACGTGACCCTGGAGCTGGGTAGGGTAGGTCCACGTGCTTTTCCAGGTTTAAAGTCTAGGAGCTGTTAGCTATGAGCTTTCAAAGAGGGAAGAACTTGCCTTGAATTTAAGTTCAGGGTTGTGGCGTTTGGGAAAAGTGGTGAGGGGCTAGGGGAGGCTCTTAGGAATGGAAGTATTGGCCAAGGAGCCAGCCTCGTGGGCTGCGTCAGACGTCTTCAGTGAAGGAAGGGATGGTGACCAAAGGGGGACCTCGGGGTGCGGATGGCTCTGGCGTCTCTGGCTGCACGTGTCCGTGATGGAAAGAGCAGCTAAGGAATGATGCCCATTGTAGATGCCACCCAGAGTCGGGGGATGGCATGGCAGGCAGCTGGGCGATGCAGGCATGGGCCGATAGCTCAGGGAGAGAGTGGCCTTTTAGCTTGAGGAGGATGCAGACGTTCCCCCTGGACTTGGAGAGGAGCAGCGTGGAGCAGCTGCGTTGCTTGTCTGAGAGTAGGGTGAGGTCACTGTCAGGGTCCCATGAGAGTAGGGTGAGGTTGCTGTCGGGGTCCCATGTGGAGATGGTTATAGTAAGACCTAGGTGAGGACTGACAGTGGGAGCAGAGGGGAGGAGAACCTGGCGGTACAGAGACCCACGCATGCTGTTGTGTTGGTGGGGGTGGGGGGTTTTTGACATTTATTAAGCACCCACTGCACGCCAGGTGGAGTATTTCGCAATGACACTGCAGAACTCAGTGAGACTAGTCCTGGACCAGTCTGCAGGGGGAAAAGGGAGCAGAAATGGGCAGTTATAGCTCTGTTCTGAGAGTATGAGAGTAGGGCAGTGGGCATCATGACCAGCTTCGCCTATGGCCTGCTGAGGGCTTCACGGAGCAGGGGGTCTGCTCCAGGACTCTGTCATCTCTGTGCTGTGTGACATCTCGGTATCTTAACTAGCGGGGAGCAGAGAACCTGTAAGGCCTGTTCTGTCTACCTGTATCAACAGTTTCATTATTTGGAAAATTAAGAGTGTCTCACTCCTTTGGGTCCTTTTTCATAATCCTTGATGCTCAGGGTATGGATCGACTTGGTTTATTCGTTTATAATCCCTCATTTTTTATTATTCATTGTTCCTGACCTGCATCCCTGCTGGAAGTTGCCCGGTCCCCCTCCGCACCGCCCTGGCCCCACTGCACAGGTGAGGAGATCCAGGCTGAGGCTGTGATTCCGTTTGTCACATGGCGCAGAAGCCCAGTGGCACAGGGGCTCAGCCTCTGACTCTCTCTAGCCAGCAGGCTCTTTGAGAACAGGAAGGATGCCTTCCCGAGGAGCAGAGTGGGGAATGGGGATGACCCTGGGCTGGGTGTCCACTTGCCGGCCTCTGAGTGAGCAGGCCCCCTGCCTGACCCCTGAGCTGTTCTCTTTGTGGAGTAGGAGATGAGGCTTCTCCCTTCGGACTGACCGCCTCTCGTTCCTCTCTGTCCTGCCTGGAGCTGCGTGTCGGGTCTCGGACAGTGACCTTTGCTGTGTGATTTCTGGGGGCAGATCACTGTCTCGTGTCTCTGGAAGTTAGCATGTGGGTAGTTCTCTGTCTTTTGAAAACAATGGAAAAACCCATCACCAGCCCCCAAACCAGCTGTCTTTCTGCTGATGAGCAGACAGCAAACCAGGAAGAGCAGAAGAGTAGTTCCTTGTAAGTGCTCTGGGAGTGTATAATACCTTTTAAATAAGATTAAAAATTATGTATTATCCTTCCATTCTGGCATCACTGTCAGATAATGGAGCATGAGAGCCTTCAGCACTGTGTGCTAGGTACTAAGTAGTAACATCAATTCCGTGTTCAGTACAGCCACTTTGTTCAAGAACAATATATTCAAGGTCAGTGTATTTTGGCTGTGCTCAGGGTTCTGGAAATTCCCAAGAGAGTAAGTTTTTTTGTCTGTTATATAATCCAGCACAAGTGAATGCAGTAGCTCATGTTTAGTGATGACTTTAAAAATGCAATTGATTCTAAAATTTAGCTTTTAAAAATTTTGACTTTTTTTTTTTTTAATTCTCTTAAGGTTTTTTTTTGTTTTGTTTTTTTTTTTCTTGTGAATTTGTTTTTATTTAACTGGGTCTAGGGGATGGGATGGGGAATACCTCTGTAAGTTATGCCCCACTAGGAAGATGTCCATTCTAACTTTCCTGGGATAGCTTTCGGAGCTTTTTCTTTTTCTTGGAGCCGCTGCTCTTGCTGGCAGCAGCCTCTTCAGGTCCACTGCTGAGTGGCTCCTCCTTGGAAGACAATTTCCGCTTTTTCTTGGGGACCCTCTTGTTTTCTGACTCATCAGGGTCAGTAACTGGTTCTTCTTTGGGAAAAGATTTCTTCCTCTTGGGGAGACTTCCAGTACCAGCTGTCTCTTCAAGATCACTACTAACTAGCTCTTCCTTGGAAAAAGATTTCTTTTTCTTGGGTTTGGAAAAAGAGACAGATGGGTCTTCCATTCCATTCTCCTGAAGAGCCTCCTGGGGTTTTTGCTTTTTCTTCTTTTTGGGTCTTTCACTTGTCTCCTCACACTCCTCCGGGGCACTGCTATTTTCTGAAGAAGCCAGGGCAATTGCAGCCAGCCTTTTCTTTTCTTTCTTCAAGCGTTTCTTCTCCTGTTTCTCGAGCTTCCTAGTAATCTCAGCAGCCGCTTCCTCTGCCTGAACCATTGCCTCCTTCATGACATCCAGATTCTTTCGGGGAATCTCTCCAGTCTCATAGAAGGACAGCCGCTCCTCAACTTGTTCTCGAAGCTTCTCCCCAAAAACACTGGTGGGCACCTCAGAGAAGCAATCGATTCGTGAGGCAATACTGCATTTGTTTGCCAGGTATCGGGAGATGCGACCTTTGTTCTTGGCAGCTGCTCAGCCAATGAAGGTAGAGTGGAAAATGAGTCCGTATTTTGGGGTGTTACCCCTTGTCTTCAAGGCTCTGGAAACTTGGTCCCTTTGCTGGGCCCAGGGAATCACTCAGACACCAGGACTGGCCATCTCTTAAGGTTTAAGATAGACTTTTGTTTGTTTCATATATTCAACAAATAGTTACACAGCACTGCTCTGTGCTAGGTATCATCCCAAGTGCTTTGCAAGTATCAGTTTATTTAATCTCAACCTCATTTGGTGAGCAGTGCTGTGCCCACTTTACAGATAAGAAAACTGAGTCACACAGAGGTTAAAGTAAGTTACTCAAGTGACAGGGATAGTTGGAGGTTTTGATTACTTTTTAAGTTTCAGATGACCACTGTGAAATTTTATTAGCTTGAGCTGCACATTTCAGAATCTTTTCTGATGCAGACCAATCCTTAAACAGTCCTGTCTCTTCACCTGGAGTCAGACATGGCGGTAACAGAGTAGCACATGGCTTGGGCTTGTCCCTGGAGGAAGGTGATACCCATGGGACCTGAGGCAGGGTCTGCACCTCCTCCAGGACCACAGGCCCCCAGTGGCTCTGCCCGTCTCTGAAAGTCCTGGTGGAACAGAGGTTAAGGGGGCCAGACGGAACCCAAGCAAAGAAGAGTCAGCGACAAATTTCATTATCAGTGGAGCTTTCCTGCCATTCCTTGGTGGGCACGTCTGAGGGTAGAGCTGGAGTTGCCTGTTCTTCTTTGATCATTAAAACACCAAGTTCTCTGGCTTGAGGATGTTCAGCTATTGGAGCGACCTGCCTGCAGCCTTACAAAGCTGTCATCCAGAGAGTCCTGCACCAGAGGGTAGCCGCCAGACAGCGGGTTCAGCAGGGTCTACTCAAAATACATACTTCATACAGTTTAATGCCACCTATGCAAATTAGTGGCCAAGAATGAAGCTAGGCAGACATTTTTCTCTAATAACAGCAGGCATTCGTATTTATTAAAAATCTCTCTCTGCCAGACAGTCCTCTTAAGTGCTTTGCAATGTATATCTGACTTAATAATCCTTAATATTGTAAATTAATATAATAGATAAGACTGTAAGGTGACTGTGTAGCCTTGACAGAACTCTTAAGTACCTTGATGAATTTTACTTTTTATTTACAAGTGAAATTAACATGCTAATTACAAGTCATCTTTCACTGTTCTTGCAAGCAGGTTGACTCTGAAGGATTCCCTAAAGGTTTAGATGGACGATTTCATTGAATTGCTCAATATATTTGAGATGAATAATACTGCATTCTTTTTAATGATATAATCCAGATGACAAAAAAAATAACTCTCATAAGAAATTGCAGGATATATTTATGGAAAATCTATCCAGTCTTACTGAGCAGTATAGAAAAAGATTTAAGTATAGTGAAATGTCATTTTTCCTAGGTGGGAAATTGGAATATTACCAGTGTCACTCTTTCCTAATTGATTTATAATTTAAAATCAGTTTCACTGTTTCTGTACTTTGTTTGAAGCTTAATAAAGTGATGCTGAAGTTTTATGTGGAATTTTCAGTAAGTGAGACAAATTTAAATTTTTTTGGAAAAAAGAGGAATGTATTGGGATTGAGGTGTGGAGAGGACTAGTCTCATCACTTTTGCTGGAATTGAGTATCGCCTCCATACTGCTGATGTTGCACCTCAGATCATATTTAAATCCATCACAAGGTTTTTACCTTTTAAAGGGGAACTGCCAAATAACTGAGGACAACTCTGCTTATCATTTGTGGAACCCAATTTCCCAGCTTTCAGTTGATTTATTTAACTGAACTTTTTGTAAAGTAGTACTTGGCTTTATTTTTCCTATTTATCAAATGATTTTTGAATAGAAATAGACTTGTCACATTTACTCTACCTTGGTAAATATGATGGTATTAACAAGATTATAAGGCAAATATGTAAACTACTTGGAACTATGTATGTACCTTCTGGATTTTATAACTCTTATTTGCATATACACATCACATACTCCTTATATTAATATATGGATACCCTGTGCTATCATCGTACCAGGCACTGAGGTCATACTGAGTCCATTTCCTATCTTTGTCTACTTGGTGGGCAATATGGACAACATTAGGGTATTGCACAGATGAGGGGGTCAAGTTCAGCATTTCTCTAACTCTGAAATCCACTAAGCGTCTTTTCATGCACTGGCCAAGTAACAGACTGATTATCTTATCCTCTTCCTGTTTATGTTTTAAACAGCATTTCTCAAATCTCTGTGAGCAAATAACTTTCTTATTAACATGTAGGGTTCCTTGAAAGACATGAGTCTGTGAGTCCCTGTTCTCGTCACTTTTTAAGAAGGAGCAACTCAGTGACAGATTTGGATAAATACCTGAATCTGAGGGATGATATGAAAAGAAGTAGCTTTTTTAAAAAACCAAGTTGAATTAAATGGAAAAGATACCTTATTTTAATCACAATTGATTGATAGGACTCTAAAGTTGTGTTCTGATTGACTTTTTTTTTTTTAACAGTAAGATTACATTTTAAAATGTCTATAGCAAAAAGTCCTTCAACCATCCAAGTCATCACTCCTTTCCCTTGAATTATTACAAATAACTTTAAAAATACTCCATCTCATGTATTTACTCTATCTCATGTATTTACATCTCACTGTTTTTTATATGCACATATTCTAATATAGTTTTGAAAACTGAAATGGGATCATTCTTCTGCATTGTTCTGAACCTTTTTTCAGCTTAATAATTTACCTTGATTATCGTTCAGTGACAGTACACCTACCTTGTTATTTTTAACCATTGCATAAGGCTGGAATGATGGGCACAATTTGTTTAATCACTCCAAATTAGGCATTTAGGTTGTTTCCAGTTTTTTAGTATTACAAATAACCCTGCAATAAACATGTCTTGGATATGCATTCTTTTAGTTTAAAATAGTCTTGTTCCTTCAGAAAGTTGCTCAATAATTGGCTTAGAAATTCTTTTGTACTAATTATTGTGATTGCTTACTTTTGAATTCTGTCTTTAGTCTATTGTTTTTGTAGTATATAATCCTAAACTATTAAGACTAAAGTGGCCCTTCTGCTAAGAATGCAATTTAGCTTAAAGATGAGATTGCTAAATAAAGACTTAAAAATTAACCTCTTTGGAGCTGTGACTTCCTGATGAAGTGGTAACGCATGGGCAGGATCTGTTTTACATCTGGACAGCCTACAGGGGAAAATGATGTGATTTGCAAGAAGCTATTTGTCTGCTTAGGCTGCTGGAGGATGGCAAGTGAATGTATTGTTGTTGAAAGATTTTTTCCATTAATTTTTTTTTTTTTATTTTGAGTTGATAGATTCACATGTGGTTATAAGAAATAATACCAAGAAATAATACCGAGTAATCCTATACACTAGTTTCCCCCCATCATGATATTTTGTAAAACTGTATTACAGTATCACAGTTGGGGTATTGACATTAATATTAGTGTAGTCAAGATACAGAACGTTTTCATCTCCGCAAGGGTATCTATCTCCTTTTGCCCTTTTATAGCCGCATCCACTTCCTCTACTTCTATGACGTCTTTAACCCCTCATTACGACTAATCTGTCCTCCACCTCTAAAATGTCATTTTAAGAAGGTTCTTTAAGTGGAATCAGGCTTCTCTGGTGGCTCAGGTGGTAACGGATCCTCCTGCAATGCAGGAGACCCAAGTTCGATCCCTAAGTCGATCCCTTGGAGAAGGAAATGGCAACCCACTCCCGTATTCTTGCCTGGAGGGTTCCATGGACAGAGGAGCCTGGCAGGCTCCCGTGTATGGGGGACTAACACTTTCACTTGACTTTCACTTTCTGAAGTGGAATCATACAATGCGTAACATTTGGGGATTTAGTCTTTTTTCCTCTGAGCATAATTCTCTGTAGAGTCATCCAGGTCTTTGGGTGTCCTGTTTTATTGCCGGCCAGTATTCCATGGCAGGGATGTACCACTGCCTGTTTAACCATTCACTTCTTGAAGGACATCTGGATTCTCTCCAGTTTGGAGCTTTTTTTTTTTTTTTAAGCTGCTATGAACATTCATATACAGGATTTTGTGTGAATGTAAGTTTTCATTTTAGGGGGTTAAATGCCCAGAAATGCACTTGCCAGGTTGTATAGGAGATGCATGTTTAGTATTTTAAGAAACTGTCTGACTGTTTTCCAGAATGCCTGTACCATTCTGTGTAACCACCAGCAATGTATAAGTGACCCAGGTTTTCCACATCCATGCAAGCATCTGGTGGTGGTGTTATTTTTTATTTTAGCCTATTCTGATAGATAGGGAATGCTATCTCATTGAGTTTTAACTTGCATTTTCCTGATGGCTAATGATTTTAGCCATTGGGATTTTAATGCATTTATTAGCAATCCATATATCCTTTTGGGTGAAACATCTGTTCCTATCTTTTGCTGATCATCTAACTAGATTGTTTGTTTTTTAATGCTGAGTTTTCAGAGTTCTTTCTGTACTCCAGAGACTGTCCTTCACTCGATTATGGTTTGTAAATATTTTCTCCAAATCTGTAGCTTATCTTTTCATCTACTTAACCAGGTCTTTGCTGAGCAAATGTTTTAAATTTTGCTAAAGTGGAACTTAGCAATTGTTTTCTTTTGTAATTTGTGCTTTTGGTGTCCAAGAACTCTGCCTGGTGCTAGACCCCCAAAAGGCTCTCTATTTTTCTTCTAAAAGATTTATAGTTTTATATTTTACATGGCTCACGGCTCACTTTAAGTTAATTTTTGAGGTAGATTGAGTTTTCCCCCGCGAAGGATGTCTACTTAAGCCTCATTTGTGGAAAAAGCTCTTGTTCCTCCGTTTGACTTGCTTTTGCTCCTCAGTTGTGTGTATTTGTGTGGGTCTGTTTCTGGGTTCCCTTTTCCGTTGCATTGATCTCTGTGTCTCTTCCTCTGGTAGTCACACACAGTTTCGAGTTGAGTAGCTCTCTAGTAAAATTTGAAAACAGGTAAACTGATTCCTCCCACTTCATTCTTCTTTTTCAAAATTGTTTTAGCTATTCTAGTCCTTTGTGCCTTTTGATATAAAATTTGAAATAAGCATGCCTACATTTTAAAATACCTTGCTGGCACTTTGTTAAGAATTACAGTAAATTTATATATGGGTTTGTGGGAGAACTGATATCTATATGCTGCTGAGTCTCTCATTCCTTGATCACAGTGTGTCTCCCCGTGTATTTTCATTGTTCTTTAATTTCTTTCATGAGCAGTTTGTAGTTTTCAGTATACAATTCCTGTGTATATTTGTTAGAGTTGTGCCTAAGTATTTACTTTTTTTCATTCCAATATATCAAAATACAATATGCTGAATTCACCTATTAGTTTTAGGAGGTGGGTTGGGGCTTGTTTTTTGTTGTTGTTGGTGGTGGTGTTTTTGCTTGTTTGTTTGTGTTTTAGAATTCCTTGGAATTTTCTAAATAGACAATCATGTAGAGATAAAAGTTTTCTTTCTTTCTTTTCAGTCTGTATGACTTTAATTTCTTTTTCTTATCTTATTGTAGTGACTGAATAAAGATGATGAGAGGAGAATTCCTTGCCTTTTTTATGATCTCAGAAGGGTTTCTGTGTTTTTTTAAACTTTAAGCTAAAATAAAATCTTACTTTTCTTAAAGACAAAGTAGACTGTTTTTCTATTTCAAAGTGTGTTCCTGTACTAGATACTACTAACAGCTGTCTTATCACCACACCATGGCATTTAATTTTAACTTAGTCTAGAGAAGTTAGTTTATGCACAGTATGTATGTAAACTCCTATTATTTTTATTAAGAACCACCTGATAAGTTTTATGGAGCATACTGATGCTATTTCCCAGAAAAAGTGAGTTTATATATGTTTAAAACAACTCTTTTTGTAAAATTCCTTCTTTCTTCTTAGGAAAGATTAGAAATCATTTGGGTACTGTGTGCATGCACAGTTTCTGATTGGTCTGTCACATATCAAATAACATTTAAATCCAGTTTTTAAGTGTAACAAGTTTTCCTCTACCTTGGGATTAGTTGATATATGGTACAAAGAACTGGCATTCTCCTCCTTATGGCAGTAAACAGAGGAGGCCGAGGGGAATCTTTTCCAACTTTTCAGTACGAGATATCTGAGAATCTTTTTTTTGCTTTTTCTGCTAGAGAGAATAGTGTCAGGGTGAGGAAAAAAACCAAGGGTGGTCAGGATTGGCCAAAACATGGATTATCCTGCTGAGTCCTTTAGACCAGGCTAACTCATACTTGACTACATGTCCTAGTTTATGGTAATTTTTTTACCTGAGTTATTACAATTCAAATCACTTGTCATTTGTATCTGTATATTTACAACATGCCTAGTTTGTTGACAAGTTAAAGTAGAAAGAATATGAACACACACACATTGTGTGTGTGTGTATGTGTGTGCATTTAAAAGGTGGAGGGGAACAGCTAAACATGGGAAATAATTCCTAGCAGTTCTCAAAATTCTCCAAGCCAGGCTTCAGCAATACGTGAACCATGAACTTCCAGATGTTCAAGCTGGCTTTAGAAAAGTCCGGGGAACCAGAGATCAAATTGCCAACATCCGCTGGATCACCAAAAAAGCAAGAGAGTTGCAGAAAAACATCTATTTCTGCTTTATTGACTATGCCAAAGCCTTTGACTATGTAGATCACAATAAGCTGTGGAAAATTCTGAAAGAGATAGAAATACCAGACCATCTGACCTGCCCCTTGAGAAATCTGTATGCAGGTCAGAAAGCAACAGTTAGAACTGGACATGGAACAACAGACTGGTTCCAAATAGGAAAAGGAGTACGTCAAGGCTGTGTATTGTCACCCTGCTTATTTAACTTATATGCAGAGTACATCATGAGAAACGCTGGGCTGGAAGAAGCACAAGCTGGAATCAAGATTGCTGGGAGAAATATCAATAACCTCAGATATGCAGATGACACCACCCTTATGGCAGAAAGTGAAGAGGAACTAAAGAGCCTCTTGATGAAAGTGAAAGAGGAGAGTGAAAAAGTTGGCTTAAAGTTCAACATTCAGAAAACTAAGATCATGGCATCTGGTCCCATCACTGCATGGGAAATAGATGGGGAAACAGTGTCAGACTTTATTTTGGGGGGCTCCAAAATCACTGCAGATGGTGATTGCAGCCATGAAATTAAAAGACGCTTACTCCTTGGAAGGAAAGTTATGACCAACCTAGATAGCATATTAAAAAGCAGAGACATTACTTTGCCAACAAAAGTCCGTCTAGTCAAGGCTGTGGTTTTTCCAGTAGTCATGTATGTGAGTCATGGATATGAGAGTTGGACTATAAAGAAAGCTGAGGGCCGAAGAATTGATGCTTTTGAATTGTGGTGTTGGAGAAGACTCTTGAGAGTCCTTTGGACTGCAAGGAGATCCAGCCAGTCCATCCTAAAGGAGATCAGTCCTGGGTGTTCATTGAAAGGGCTGATGTTGAAGCTGAAACTCCAATACTTTGGCCACCTCATGCGAAGAGTTGACTCATTGGAAAAGACCCTAATGCTGAGAAGGATTGGGGGCAGGAGGAGAAGGGGACAACAGAGGATAAGATGGCTGGATGGCATCACCAACTTGATGGACATGACTTTAGGTAAATTCCTGGAGTTGGTGATGGACAGGGAGGCCTGTTGTGCTGC
The DNA here is from genome assembly GCF_054371585.1 of Giraffa tippelskirchi. NCBI lineage: Eukaryota > Metazoa > Chordata > Mammalia > Artiodactyla > Giraffidae > Giraffa > Giraffa tippelskirchi. The sequence goes on along the minus strand of NC_137286.1, from coordinate 58,350,471 downwards.
AATTCATGGGATCGCAAAGAGTCAGACACAACTGAGTGACTGAACTGAACTGAGTTTGTAATTTTATGGTTACAGTCTCTAACTGAAATTTGTCGTGATTGGTTAATGTGTCATAGTAATTAACCTCCAACTCATCAGTATGACATCTTGTTACAAGGAACTGAATCTAATTTTCTTACATAAAGGATGTTTTTAGAAACAATGCAGTGTATATCTTGTTTGTACCAAGAACTGAATGTACCCGGTCAAGTGCTTGCAGGTGCTTTTAGACGTGTGAGTTTCTTCACCCTTCTTTCTCTCAGATATTACAATTCCCTGTTTCACTGTAGCGTATGAAAGTAGTGTTGTACACTGAATTTGGGAGCGTCAAGTGATCGCATCCCTAGAAAACTTGCACTCATCATTGGATGTGGTGTTGACCAGTCCTGGGGGCATGGGCTTTGAGATCCCACAGACATCATGACTTGTAGGGTTTTTCCCCCCAACCCCACTTCTATTGAGATGTAATTGACATACAGCACTGTAAGTTTAGGGCGCACAGCATAGTGGTTTGACCTCCATGCACCATGAAATAAGCTAGTGAACATCCGTCCTCTTACATAGATAGAAAAGGAAAGGAAAAAGAAAAAAAATATTTTTCCTGGTCATGAGAATTCTTAGGCTTTACTCTCAACTTTCGTACATAACGTATGCAGCAGCATTAGTCATATGAACCATGTTGCACGTCATATCCCAGTACTGACTCATTTCATAACTGGAAGTTTGTACCTTTTGACCACCATTATCATTGCCACTCTCCCCACCCCACTTCTGGGAATTGCAAATTTGATCTCGGCTTCTATGAGTTTGTTTGTTTTTGCTGTATAATTGACCTACAATACTGTGTTAGTTCCTGGTGTACAACTCAGTAATTCGATATTTCTATACATTTCAAAATAATCACCACAAGTCTAGTCACCATCTGTCCCCATACAAAGATATCACATTATCGCTGACTGTATTCCCCACAGTGTCCGTTTTATCCCGGTGACTCAACTGTTCTGTCGCTGGAAGGTCGTACCTCTTACTCTCCTTCTCCTAGTTCGTTCCCTCCCCTGCCCCCTGCCCTCTGGGAGCCGCCTGTTCGTACCTGTGCCTCTTTGTGTTTTGTATGTTTGTTTGTTTCATTTTTAGAGTCCACGTACAGGTGAAATCACGTGGTATCTGTGTTTATTCTTCTGACTTCTTTCACTTAGCATAATACCCTCTAGGTCTATCCATGATGTTGCAGATGTCAAGCTTTCATTTTCTCTGGCTGAGTAATATTCCATTGTGTATTTCTGTATGTAACATATCTTGTTTATCCATTCATCTGTTGGTAGGCACTTAGATTACTTCCATGTCGTGGCTGTTACGAGTGATGCTGCAGTACGTAGAGGTGCATCTCTTCCAGTTAGTGTTTTTGTTTTCTTTGGAAGAATACCAGGGAATGGAATTGCTGAATTATATCCTATTTTCTATTTTTAATTGTTTTGAGAAACCTCCATATGGTTTTCCATAGTGGCTGCACGAATTTACACTCCCACCAGTGGTACACAAGGGTTCCTTTTCTTTACATTCTCAACAACACTGTTCATTGCTTGTCTTTTTGATAATTGCCATTCTGATAGGTGTGAGATGATATCTCCCACGGGTTTTGTGAAACTCGTCCAGAGACCTCATCAGTACATTGAGAAAAAATACACCTTTAGAGGCATCTTGAGGATTCAAACATATAAGTGGGTAAAGCAATCTAGCTTGCTATTTTTATACTGTTAATGTCAATACTCAGTAGCCTGTGTCATTTTCCCTCAGAGCTCCTTCTGGTGTGATTGCCTCCCCAGGCAGTAAGGGAGAGCGAGGCAGGAGGTCTGACCATGTCTGTACTGGGACGCCCAGTACAGGTTCCGTGTTGTACGTGTGGAGTGTGGATATCTTTCAGGTTTCCTTGAACAAAGCACACTGCACAGCTGCTAGCTGAGCACTGCAGCCTAGCTGGGCTGAGATGCTGCGTGCCTGGGTTGCTGGTGGCTGTCTGATCCGATGATGGATGGCTTTCCCTGCCCAGCCTTCTCGTTGGTGCCTGTCTCACCCTCCCCTTCCGAGCACGGTCCATGCCTGCCCCAGACACCCCCATGCACTTGTGGGCTTCGCCACGTAGAGGCTCCTGAATCAGAGGCGTCAGAAGCAAGTTGCTGAGGTCTCTGGTTGAGCATTAGATTTCCCAGCTCATGACCTCTGTACGGGGCTTCTTCCTTCCAGCCATTCAGGGCCGACACCCGTGTCGAGGCCAGGAGATGCAGAGCAAGGGGAGGGAAACTTGAAGACGAAGCTCGGTTTCCTTGACTCATGGACCTCGGACTCAGAGTAATTATCACTGTTGCAGATGGTCCTTACTGTGTGGTCTTACTGTTGAGCAGGGAGTCAAAACAACAACAGCAACTAATATCTTGACCTTTTTGAACAGATCACCCATTTTTGGAAAAAAAGTAGCTGACTGCAGGAGGGGTCCCAGGTCTCAGAGCGGGGGGACCTCCATGCAGCGTCTTTATGGGTTGCATACTACCGTGAAGCCTCCGTCCTCTTTTGCCCACGTTGGGAAGATAGTCCGGGTTCGTGTGAGTCTTTTTCCCTCACGGGGCTTGTTTGGCATGGTTTAGGGGAGGACACTGTTCCCGGGCCAGCCGGTCACAAGATGCCCTAGCAGGTGGACTGCGAGCTGGGCTGTTTGGAGCTGCCTCTGAAAGGTGAACACCCTCCCAGCTTGTTGCCATCCTAACCTTTTCCTCAGTCGTGGAGAACTGATCCTGGTACGGGCATTCCTCACCTCTCTCACCCACTTGAGCACTGCATAGGGCCTGCCTTCAGGGCAGGGATGGCAGTATTTCTGGTTGGTGATGACATCCCCGAAGACCGTAGCTCAGTTTAAATATCCCCAGGAGTGCCCTGGATCCATCACCACCAGTGAGTCCTCGTCATGAGACCTGGCTGGAGGGAGTCGGGTAGAGCCTCCCGTCCTGGCTCGGGGAAGGAGTCACCGTGCGGCTCATTTTCTGTCCTCCCCGGCATCTGTCTGGCCTGCAGGGGAGAAGGAAGTTACCCTCTGGGCCACTCCTGGCCAACCTGAGTTTTCTGCATCTGGGGCTTGGGCAGAGCATGTCCCCATAGCCCTCCAAATAAACACCTTCAGACAAGTGCAGACCCTGTCACAGCGCCCACCTCAAAACTGTGAACAAGGAGATCCAACCAGTCCATCCTAAAGGAAATCAGTCCTGAACATTCATTGGAAGGACTGACGCTGAAGCTGAAACTCCAATACTTTGGCCACCTGATATGAACAACTGACTCACTGGAAAAGACCCTGATGCTGGGAAAGATTGAAGGTGGGAGGAGAAGGGGACGACAGAGGATGAGATGGTTGGAGGGCATCACCGACTCGATAGACATGAGTTTGAGTGAGCTCTGGGAGCTGGTGATGGACAGGGAGGCCTGGCGTGCTGCAGTCCATGGGGTCGCAAAGAGTCGGACATGACTGAACTGAAGTGAACAGGTTGACTAAATCCAGGAGAAGGTGTTGGGCTGTGAGCACATGGAAATGGCCAAGGCGATGTTGCCTGTTGGCATCCAAGTTAAACATTACCCAGCCCCCCCCCACCTTTATTAGAGCTCTGAACCCATGGAAAATGGGCATTGAGTGTCCCGTTTTTATTGAGCCTGAAAAAGGTGACCCTTTCTCTGGTGGCTCAGATGGTAAAGAATCCATCTGTAATGCAGGAGACCCAGGATCGATCCCTGGGTTGGGAAGATCCCCTGGAGAAGGGAATGGCTACCCACTTGTATTCTTGCCTGGAGAATCCACGGACAGAGGAGCCTGGCGGGCTACAGTCCATGGTGTTGCGAAGAGTCGGACATGACTGAGCAACTAACACTTTGACACGGTCGCTCACTTGCCCTCACCCCGGGTGTATTTCCAACCCAGATCAGTTCTACATTGAAAACACTCTGTGGAAACTTTGAGAATCCTCAACTCAGAAGGAAAAACTTGGCATTCTCAAATGGTAGTTTCTGTGAGGGGTGTGTGTCTGCTTCTTGAATGGGTCACAAGCATTTTGTACACGTGCCTGGAGGCCGTTTGTGGCGTGAGGACCTTTCCTTTGCAGAGGGCAAAGCAGGCAGTCAGGAGGCAGGAATGAGTCGTGAGGCCCTCTCTTCGTGAGGAACGGTGGGGTCCCCAGTTTGCCTGTGGGACCACCGGAGCCTGGGGCCACATTCCAGGGATGGCCAGGGTTTTTTTTTCCCCTTTAGTGGCATTTTTGGTTTTGGTAACTGGGTCCATGGTTGCTATAGGTTGGTGAAGAACACTGGGGTAACCTGCATGCGCTAATGCTGGACTGAGGGGCTTTGTGCAGAAGCAGAAGTTAGAGACACCCTCAGAATGGAGAGATTTTAACTGGAAAGCAGTAGATTTTGTGCCACTTCCAAAGTCAGAGAATGGCCCGCATGGAGGCTGCCGTTGCCCTCATCGCAGGGCTCAGGGGAGCATCGTGCGCACGGACGACGCTGGAGGAGGAGACAAGGGCACCTCCCCTGTGGGGAGCCCCGAGCTGGGACCAGCTAAGGTCAGAGGGCGAGTTGTCCTGCTTCTCTGACATCCCAACATCCCAGACTCTCTTCCTGTGCTCTGAGCCCCGTCACTTAGGCAGGGTACGTTTAGTCAGAGATAGCAGTGTCTGTTTACATAGTACGTGCATCTCTTCCATTAAAGGATTTTTAAGGCATTTATCTAATGCGCGTCTCCTTTTGTCGGGGGATCTTTTCTCTGATTGCATGTAAATAATGATGTCAGCTCTGCAGTTTGTGTGATTTCTCAAGCTGTCTGTTTACTGCTCGATCTGACCAGGGCTCCCTGAGGCTTCTTGGGCCGTGCTGAGCCCCGACGGCCCTGGGAGGGTGGTGCGGGCTGGTGGTGTCCCCTGAGCTGCCGCAGATGTTCCGCAGCGTGGGGACTGTGCAGAAGCAGCTTCAGCCATCCTTGTGCAAAAACACGCTTTCTCGCCCCCTTTTCTTTTTTTCCCTTTGCTCTGTATCCCCTTGGTTTCCAGCAAAGCAGTGGACTTTGTGTTTTTTTGTGGTTTCTCAGCAGTTACTTCTAGCATCAGTTTCAATTGATTACAGTGGTTCAAGAATTTTTATGCTCAGGAGTCAGTTAAATATTATTTTCTCTTTCAATTCAGAAATTAGTTTTAGAGTGACTTTTTCTTTTTTTTTTCTTTTGTAACCACCTTCCCCCCTTTTTTAAGTTTCTGAAGGCAGGTCGTGCTTGTAACACACGAGAACACGTGAGCCTGTGGCTTACTTTCCCCAGTTGACTTTCCTGGTCATTTACCTTTCTGTAAAATGGAAAGACAAACAAGCAAACCCTTAAACCCAACTCAGATCATGATTGCCAACTTCTTTCTTTGTGCGTAATATTTTCTTTGTATAGATACATTATTTCTAGGTTATGCCTTCTTTATTTATCTTTGAAAGACCAAAAAAAAAAAAACCACCTTACACTGTTTACAAGAACTCGTTGTTCTAAGGCTGTACAATTGTGTCTGTGACGCTTTTTTCCATTTGGAACCATGGGGGCGATAAAGTTGATGTCAGCTGGCTAGCTGCCTTTTTTTAAAGGCAAAAATCCTTAATCGTTGTTTATACTGTAATCATTTTCATTATGTATATAGTGTGTGTCTCAGAAAGTCAAATGTCACAGTTCCAGCCTCCTGTTTGCCCTTCCTCTGCTCACTGCTTCCCTGTTCCTCATCTAGTCCCTTTCCTTTGAGGAGGGCATTGTCTTTCATTTGAAAATTCCATACCTTATGAAGAAGGTGACATTCCATTTCTTAAATGTAGTTAAATGCAACCAGGACTATTGAAGTGGACCTTTAAAATTATGTATGCCGTTGAACTTTTTCTTTGGGGAAGGCGCTTTTCCATTGGATGCTCTCACAGTTTAATAATTAAAAAAAAAAAGCAGGCTGTACAGGGATATGTTCTTAAATCCTGTGGCCAGGACCCCTATTCTAACCCAAGGGCTCTTTTGCGGCCTTGGGAGGGTCTTCCACTCTGAAGAGAGAGGAATCCCAGAGGAAGCACCATTGGAGGAGATGGTCTGAGGAGGGGTGCTCTTGGAGCTCAGAGAAAAAGGAAGCCCAAACACAGAAAATAGCCCTGATTTGCTCTGAGTGCACCCCACCTGCCAGCATTTAGCATCTGTGACTTAGCCAGAGGAAGTACATATTGGCCACTGAGTTCCTATGGCTTTTGCTCTGGGACTTTGCGCCCCAATGGTACTCCGTGAAGGAGCAGGTGGCTCTGTTCCACTTGGGTTTGGGAAGGAGCCGGGCAGGTGATTAGAGGAAGAAGGTCTTGGCATCACAAGAGATATCATGCTTGGCCATCTCAGTGTGCGTTTGGGGGTGCAAGCATGTGCCATGATGCTGCAGGGCTGAGTACACCAGGGAAGTGGGGTGCACACTGCAGGGGGCACCTGGGTGACCTGTGTCTTTGCCTAGAGAGATCATTGCTTTGTTTGTTTAAACAGAGCATGTGATGGAGCCATCAGGGATCATTTCTCCCGTTTTTCCAGGTGGCCTGTACCTCGATAGGGCTGTGACAGACCTGCAGAGAAAGCCTTAACTTCCACGTGGAAGCATACCTGGGGGAGGTCATCGCAAATGCAGTTTGCCCGGAGCACAGGTGCTGGGGTGCAGCGAGTAGAACAGGGAAACATCACGGGGCCTGGGAAGGACGCTGACTGAGGAGCTGGGGCCCTCGTCCCTGCAGTTTTGATGGACTCAGCAAAGCCCCTGGCTCCCTGGTCTCCTCTCTCTCTATATTCTTGATATCTCCTAGTCAGGTAACTATAATCGCATACAAAACCATGCCCAAGTTTTCATGAGGCTGAAGCTTGTCCCCAAATTTCCTTTTAAAGTTTTCATAACTGTTAGTTCCTGTTCAGATGGCACCGTGATGATGGATTCTTGATTACAAATGACTTAACAGTGCCTAATGAACTACTGACTAATAAATGTCAGCATATACTCTTTTAGTGGCTAGATCACATCCTTGTGATGCCAGGGAAGCCTTGCGTGTGTGGTTGCCCTTGTTATAGGGTGCTGTGCCTTTACCAAATGCAACAAGTGTTACTCTGGTATCTCGAAAGAATTAAGAAGGCAACAACCAACTTACTTTGTATCTTTTCCTCTAATAATTGACTTTTAACTTATTATTTGTAACTTATTAAACTTAGTAAGCAGTTTTTGTTGTTGTTGAGTCTCTCAGTTGTGACTGACTCTTTGTGACCCCATGAACTGTAGGCCTCCAGGCTTCGCTGTCCATGGGATTTCCCAGGTAAGAATACTGGAGCAGGCTGCCATTTCCTTCTCCATGGTAAGCAGTTTATTTTTCATTAAATTTTACACATACAAGGATGAAGCCAGGAAGAGTGGTGATCTGTTCAAGCATTGAAGTCCATCCTTATCTGTGACCACCTGCCATGTAACGTGTGACCCATGGACTGTGAAAGAGGACTGTTTTCCAACCTAAAGCGTTGATATCACAGATTGACAAGCTATTTTGCCACCTGATAAAAAGTAAAATGGATGGATGGATCTTGGAGATACTGTCCAAGTGACAGAAGCCAGTCACATAAGACCACCTATTGTCTGATCGCATTTTTAAGTTGAAAGTGAAAAGGCTTTGTGACCAATAACGGCTGAGTGTCGTTTAGTAAACAGAGTTGCAGTGCTGGAATGAGTTAAAATTCACAGGCATGTGTGGCCGAGTTAATGATAGGCACAGTCAGCACCATGTTGCATGGCAATGATTCACAAACAGAAGGGAGCCCATTTAAGGTACCTGTTATTTTACACAAGCACAAATGGAGGGTCTTGGTGGTGTGGTTTGCAGGAAAAGCAGAAGGTGAGAGGAGAGTGGAAATCTGTTCCAGTTGCTTTTGTATATACTCTCGTCATAGCTCCTCACCTGGCCAGGGACTCAGTGGAGGACACTGGGTAGGGTTTATACAATTCTCTTTCTTGGTAGGGCCATCCAGGCAGTTAAGAGTTTCTTTCTGTCCTTCTTATTACCTTAAAAATCCCCCAGTTCATGTCCTATAGAATACTTGAGTCAGATTGCCTTCATACCTTTAAGGTATGAAGGGCTGGCAGTAACACCATCCCCTGCCATTTATTTGCTGATCCAAATGAGTGTTAACTGCAGAATATTGTATATGTAGGGCGATAGAATCGGAGCCTTCAAATGGTAGCTGCTTAATCTCGAGAGAAGTGAAAATGACTGACACCCACCATTATATGGACTAAGCATTTCTGAGGCATTTGCGTGTATCTTAACAGATAAGAGCACCCACAAGTGGGATTTCTGCATGAGATTCATCTTTGGAAATGTAGAAGACAAATTAGCAAAACATTTCTAATTTTAAGATGTGCGTTTTGATTTGATGTCTGTTTGTTTGGAAAGAGGCTTTTAAAGTAAAAGCTGTCAGTGTGTAGCCATTACCATCAAAGGCTAAATCCTGGTGGGAAGTTACTGCACAGGTTGCCACACTAGGATGGATCTTTTCATATATATTTTTTATCTTATAACTTCAATCTTTTTGATTTACATCCCTAGATGGGGACAGGTGGGAGGCCAAATTCCCAAAGCCCAAATTTTAAGCAGTTATTATTCCTCTTAATTATTGGATGTTTCCTTGAATTTACTGAGTTTTAATTTTCGAAAGGTTCACTTTCATTTTTGGATATTTTGTACCAATATTCTATGCATAAACAGAATTTTTTATATGTTCAGTGAGTTGATATTTGGGGGTGGGGGGATGGCTGTGGGTTGCTTCTTGTGAGAGACCAAATACAGACTGGAGTTCAACAGGCTTTTGAACCAGATATTTCTATGTGCTAAAACTCTGTGAACACATGTAGCTTTGTCTGCCATTGTATATTACTGTATTGATTTTTTCTTCCCCCTCCTGGAAAGCTCCAGGCCTGTCTGTTCTATACCAATACAAAGGCTGGCCTGTTCCCCTGGGCCACGACAACGAGAACCTCTGGGGTCTGTGAAGTTGCTCCAAATTCTCTTGCACTTGATCGTAAAATTCCATTCCAATTTTATATGAAGTTTCGTTGTCAAAAAGAATAAACAATCGTTCAATAGATCCAGTTGTCAGTTGCTAACAGATGTGGAAATGAACAAACAGCAAAAAAAGCAAAAGTCTCTCTTTTAGGAAAGAAACACAAGTACTTTTAAAAACCCTTGTATTGTCAATAAGTGACTCTGTTTTAAAAGCATTTTCAAACATTTGTAATGAAAATGGAGGCCTTCTAATGTTTCAGAGCTTAGGGAGAGCCAGCTTACATGTAATCAAATGCTCCTGTTACTGTTATCACTGTAGTAATAGGGCTTAGTTCTGCCCTTTAAGTCCTGGACTCAGGTTACTCCTGGTCTTAGCAGTAGTCACAGTATGTTTCGCTGTAAAAAGAGACTGCATCCCAACACTTCTCTATATTAAAACACAAGGAGATGCCAGACTGTTAAAGTGCCAGTTCAGATGTTTTTATTTTGACACAAATATTAGTAAATATGTCATATTGTCCCTTGCTAAATATTTATAGCTTAGAACATATACTCTGGTGTATAAAATATTTTATGAAAGAAACATCCGTTTCCTCAAATTTCTTCCACTGCGTTGACATCAATCTGTAATTTATATCCAGAGATCTGAACGAAAAATTCTCTGTGAAGACCCTTTTATTTCAATGAAGATAAGACTATTCAAAGAGGGAACACCCTTGACTCTTTGTGACCCTTAACGGCAGAATGTTCTAAAATATGTGTATTTTCCCTTTTGCTCAGATTTTAATAGCTTCACTTTTGCAAGAAGGCTCAAAGCAGGGGTGACTTATAGGGTACAACTTTAGTTTCTGAGGGGACGCAAGGTGCACAGGGGAGAGTTGATTTGATCTCGTTGCGTATGCGATGGCCATGACAAGTGTCCTGTGCGTGCCCGTCCAGAAGGGAAATGCTGTTGTGAAAACACCGTCTCTTCTGACTTCAGCTCCATGACTGAAAGACGTTGTTCAACAGCTGTGAGTTTACAAGATATTGCACACGGAGTACTTTCCTTGGCTTCTTTAAACAAAAAAAAAAGAAAGAAACCAGCCTGGACTCCACAGTTTGGGATTCATGGCCACAGTTCTGGGCTTTAGGAGATGGCCCTCAGAGGAACTCTTCAGTAGACAGAGGCTTCATGCCAGGTGTCTGAGACGGTCTTGCCCGAGCGTGGAAGGGTGTAGAGGGTACGGCCTGCAGGCGAGCGCAGTGCATGTGAGAAGCCAGGGGGCAGGGCTGGAGGACGAAGGCTGGGTGTCCCCAGCCGCTCTGTTAACAGCTGAGTGGCTCTCCAGGATGGGTCGGTCGGTCACTGTATTCACAGAATGGACTCGAGGATCAGTAAACAAACCGTCTCCTTTACGTAAGTGGCGTTCTGATCTGTCTGTGCAAAGTTCCACTTCCTAGCTGAGATCCTCTGAGGCACTTTTATGTACAACTGCTCTGCCAATGTTTGCTGTCATTTGGTTGTAGTCGTGGGCTTCAAAATGGAATCATTTCAGAGCGCTTCCTCTGCAGTAGTTTGGGAAATGCTTGCAGTACCACGTGACCGTGATTCACCGCGAACTCAACTGGAAAATGTGCCTAGTGTCTCCCTGAAGCAAGAATTGCTCGCCTCTTGACCCTGGTCATTTTAGGCCTGAGTGTTCAACCTTGTTGTGTGGACGTCAGCACTGTGTAATCTGTGACCTTCTCTGCTCTCTTCCAAGCTATGGCCTGATTGTTTATACCTTAGCATTGCTATCAGTTCGGACCACAAGTCATGAATCTTTCCCTGACCTTAACCTCACTGTGGGTTGGCTTAAGGAACAATCTGGATCGGCTGATGTATAAGCACTAAATTATGTGAAAATTAATAACATTTTAGCCCTCAGCTCCTTAACTAAAGTAGTGGGAAAAGAATTGAATGTTTTATAGCAGTAGTAAATTATCTAGGAAATAGCTAAAAGGTGAGTTTTTATTTAACTGACGTTTTAAAAAGTGGAATGAAAGAAGGTGGGAAAAGAAAGAGTCATTAAGAAGGCTCACTTCAACCTGTACGCTGTGTTATTTTAACTTTGCCCTCTAGGCTTGGTTAAATAGTCATGTATTTTATGTCTTTAAAAACATATCCACATGTATTAGTAAGTTAAAAATTTAACAATACACAATTATGTTAGAATTATTATGTTTCTTGAAGAAATGATCTAACTTTAATGAGCATATTTTACAAATGCTGTTTCCCGAGAACCACTGCTTCTGGATGGAACATGCCAAATATCTGGGGTTCACCCCGTGTGTTGGTCACAGTGTCTTTCTAGTAAGTTGAAACACCTATTTAATTATCTTCTGCAAAAAAACTAGCCGGGTCACCACTGCGGCTTGTAGTGTACCTTTTGGATATCTGAAATGCTGGCGATCCTGAAGGACGGCACTTGTCTGCTCACCGTCTCTTTCTCGTGGATGGACTGTGCTCCGCCGTGTAGCCCAGTGGGTGGTGCTGGGCTGTGAGCAGCTGTGGTGCAGGAGGAGGTGGTCAGCAGGGTGCCTGGGCAGCAGGGGCTGGGTGTCGTGTTGGGCACTGTGCTGGCTGGTTTGTGGTGGACTTTCCTGTGCCCCCTGGGAAGGTGGGGGTGGAGAAGAGGTAAAGATGCCTGGGTGTGTGTGGGGGGCCCGGGGGTGTTTGGGGTCTGTTGTGAAAGCCCACCCCTCCCTCAGTTCTGGATTAACTCCAGTCAGATCGTGAGGGTCACCGGCCATGTAGCAGAAATGAGAACTTGGTGCAGAGCATTTCGTGTCTGCAGCAAATGCTGCTGAACCTCTGGCCTGTGCCCGGGGGTCCTCCCTGAACTGAGAGTCGTGCAGGGAGCCAGAGCCGCACGGTCAGCTTGGTCCTTCAGTTTACATTGCTCTGGGAGCACGTTTGTCTGGCAGACAGCATTGCTCCTCAGATGTCTTGGAACCCCGGATCCACAGTCTGAGCTGCTCAGTTCTCAGGACTAGTAATTGGTGATTTTAACCTGGTTTCTCCACTTCTTCTTTTCTAATGTATGATTTAACTGGGTAATGACGTCTTTTGGGTCCTTTCTCCCTGCATCCCCCTTAGCCCCACATCACTTGACAAGGGCAGGGATCTGATCTTGCTTTTCTCCCCCGTTCTCCCAAGCACCTAGACCGAGCCCCCGTCACCGCCGCTCCGGTCAGTGTTTGCCGAGTGCACGTCCACACTGGGTTTGTTTGAACACCCTCGCTCACGGATCCTGTCGGAATTTTGAGAGTGCGTCTGACACTCGAGGCCAGGGGCCCGGGGTCTCGGGGGGCAGCAAGCTTGCTGCCACCTCGTGTAGGGGGCGCTGGTGCCGGAGAGGGTCCCCCACATCCTCCACGGCTCTTCCCCCGGGACCCACAGAGGCCCGTTTCGTGGTCCCGGCTTCCCTGCTGCCACGACAGCAGCACCATTCAAGTGCCACGTGCGGCCTGATGGGCAGTTGGTCTTGTTAGGAGGGTCACCCGCTGTTCCCGCTGCACAGGTGGTGAGTGCGCCGGAGGCCAGGGGGCTGGGCGCTGGGGTCCTGGCACTGGTTTCTAAGCCTGTCTCCGGGCAGCCGTGATGAGCACGCTGAAGCCCGCTCAAGGGGAAGGGGAGCTGACGCCTGGTGTTTGGACGGTCCTTGGCTGTGTGTGGAGCTGCTCACCTGTGGTGACAGATGTCGAGCTGTTATTTAGTAACTTAGGTTTGTTTTCCTTTGCGCACAAATAAGCCCCAGCTCTTGAGTGCTTCTGCCAGCAACCATGGAGCCCATAATCACGCCGGCGTCTGCAGGCAACAGAGGTGTTGCATTGAAAGAGAACCTTCAGAGTGTGTGACGCAGGGAAGAACAGGCCCTTCTGTCCCGTTCCCAGACTTGCCTTGTAAAAAACTGTCAGCGTGCACACCACCATCCTTCAAAAACCCGGCCCAGTGCTTGGGGGCACTGCTGTAGGCGCTTGGGGCCCAGGGATGAGTAGATGCCCGCTTGGATGGAACCATTCTAGTGGCACAGATAGATCATAGTCAAGCCATCATGTTCGACAGTGATGTGCACTGTGAGCAGGAACAGATGAGTAACTGCTGTGTTACTCTCTGGGGTGGGGTCGGGGGGCTTGGTGTTGGGCTCTCCGAGGAGGGGATGTTTGCCCTGAGAGCATGAGTCAGCCAGGAGGAGATATGCAGACGCAATGGCAGGGGACCCCCGGCGGGAAGCTCCCGAGGTGGGGGTGATCGCAGGGTGTGTGCGTGGCGGGGCAGGACTGATTATCGCCTGACACTCTCAGGGCACCTGCTTGGTGTCAGGCGCTGTTCTCGGTATAGGACTAGAGCCACGGGCGCCGGGAAGGTCGGCCTTCATGGAGCTTTTGTTAAAGCAGGGCAGGCTGGGAGCTATTCCGGGCGGGGCACTCTTTTCCATAGAGCGCTCAGAGGGGGTCTCCAGGGAGACTACATTTGGGCAGAGACATAAAGAAGGGGCACAGGAAAGCCAAGAGGCTGGAGGGCCAGGGGCCATGGTGAGGACCTTGGCTTTGCCTGGGACAGGCGATGGTAGGGTTCTGAGCAGAGGAGCAGCTGTGGCTTCTGAGTTCCCAGTGGACCCTAGGGCCCAGACAGAAACAGAGAGGCCAGTAGGAGAAGACAGTAGCCCTGATCAAGGGCAGAGGGTATGCACCTTAGACCAGGATGGTGGTGGAGGTTGTTGCGAGAATCCCAGAGGGCCAGCAGGACGGGCAGATGCATATGGGATGCTTATACGATGGCAGAGAAGGAAGAAGAGACAGATCACGGGGCTGCAGCCCATGAGTGAGGGGCAGAGGACTGGCCCAGGCAGATCATCACACTGGGAAGAACGAAAAAAAAAAAGGGTTTTGTTCTGTGTGCTAGAAAGTCAGCCGAGAATTTAGACAGGAGGGTGAGATGACATAGTGACAGCTTAGCAACAGCAACTAGCGTTTGTTGAGCACTTACTGTGTACCAGGTCTTAAGACTACCCTGTGAGAGTCAGCTCCATTGTTAACACCCGTTCTACAGGTGAGGATGCTGAAGGATAGCGAGCTTAGCCGTCTTGTCCTGTACCACATATTTAGTTCGGATCAAGCTTGATTAGATGGTTGGATGGCATCACCGATCCAATGGACATGAATTTGAGTAAACTCGGGAGTTGGTGATGGACAAGGAGGCCTGGCATGATGCAGTCCATGGGGTCGCACAGAGTCGGACACGACTGAGCGACTGAACTGAACTGAAGCTTGATTAAATGATGTGCACCGTAGGATATATTTTATTGTTCCTTTAGGGAAGTTGCCATGTCTTTGGGTAACTATACCCACACCCAAGGGACTTAAGAAACATTTTAATGATTAGCAGTTGTTTAGGAGTGGGGCCAGAGACAATTTAGGTATTAGTTCAGTTCAGTTCAGTCGCTCAGTCGTGTCCGACTCTTTGCAACCCCATGAATTGCAGCACACCAGGCCTCTCTGTCCATCACCAACTCCCGGATTCTACTCAAACCCATGTCCATCGAGTCGGTGATGCCATCCAACCATCTCATCCTCTGTTGTCCCCTTCTCCTCCTGCCCCCAATCCTACCCAGCATTAGGGTCTTTTCCAATGAGTCAACCCTTCGCATGAGGTGGCCAAAGTATTGGAGTTTCAGCTTCAACATCAGACCTTCCAATGAACACCCAGGATTGATCTCTTTTAGGATGGATTGATTGGATCTCCTTGCAGTCCAAGGGACTCTCAAGAGTCTTCTCCAACACCACAGCTCAAAAGCATCAATTCTTTGGCGCTCAGCTTTCTTCACCATCCAGCTCTCACATCCATACATGACCACTGGAAAAACCATAGCCTTGACTAGATGGACTTTTGTTGGCAAAGTAATGTCTCTGCTTTTAAATATGCTATCTAGGTTGGCCATAACCTTCCTTCCAAGGAGTAAGCGACTTTTAATTTCATGGCTGCAGTCACCATCAGCAGTGATTCTGGAGCCCAAAAAAATAAAGTCTGACACTGTTTCCACTGTTTCCCCATCTATTTCCCATGAAGTGATGGGACCAGATGCCATGATCTTAGTTTTAAGCCAACTTTTTCCCTCTCCTCTTTCACCTTCATCAAGAGGCTCTTTAGTTCTTCTTCACTTTCTGCCATAAGGGTGGTATCATCCACATATCTGAGGTTATTGATATTTCTCCCGGCAATCTTGATTCCAGCTTGTGTTTCTTCCAGCCCAGCATTTCTCATGATGTACTCTGCATATAAGTTAAATAAGCAGGGTGACAATACACAGCCTTGACGTACTCCTTTTCCTATTTGGAACCAGTCTGTTATTCCATGTCCAGTTCTAACTGTTGCTTCCTGACCTGCATACAGGTTTCTCAAGAGACAGGTCAGATGGTCTGGTATGCCCATCTCTTGAAGAATTTTCCACAGTTTATTGTGATCCACACAGTCAAAGGCTTTGGCATAGTCAATAAAGCAGAAATAGATGTTTTTCTGGAACTCTCTTGCTTTTTCGATGATCCAGCGGATATTGGCAATTTGATCTCTGGTTCCTCTGCCTTTTCTAAAATCAGCTTGAACATCTGGAAGTTCACGGTTCACGTATTGCTGAAGCCTGGCTTGGAGAATTTTGAGCATTACCTTACTAGCATGTGAGATGAGTGCAATTGTGCAGTAGTTTGAGCATTCTTTGGCATTGCCTTTCTTTGGGATTGGAACGAAAACTGACCTTTTCCAGTCCTGTGGCCACTGCTGAGCTTTCCAAATTTGCTGGCATATCAAATGCAGCACTTTCACAACATCACCTTTGAGGATTTGAAATAGCTCAACTGGAATTCCATCTCCTCCACTAGCTTTGTTCGTAGTGATGCTTTCTAAGGCCCACTTGACTTCACATTCCAGGATGTCTGGCTCTAGGTGAGTGATCACACCATCGTGACTATCTGGGTCGTGAAGATCTTTTTTGTACAGTTCTTCTGTGTATTCTTGCCACTTCTTCTTAATATCTTCTGCTTCTGTTAGGTCCATACCATTTCTGTCCCTTTCTTTGCATGAAATGTTCCTTTGGTATCTCTAATTTTCTTGAAGAGATCTGTAGTCTTTCCCAATCTGTTGTTTTCCTCTATTTCTTTGCACTGATCGCTGAGGAAGGCTTTCTTATCTCTCCTTGCTATTCTTTGGACTCTGCATTCAGATGGGAATATCTTTCCTTTTCTCCTTTGCTTTTTGCTTCTCTTCTCTTCCCAGCTATCTGTAAGGCGTCCTCAGACAGCCATTTTGCTTTTTTGCATTTCTTTTCCATGGGGATTTTCTTGATCCCTGTCTCCTGTACAATGTCACGAACCTCCGTCCATAGTTCATCAGGCACTCTGTCTATCAGGTCTAGTCCCTTAAATCTATTTGTCACTTCCACTCTATACTCATAAGGGATTTGATCTAGGTCATACCTGAATGATCAAATTGGAAGTGGTCAAACAGGAGATGGCAAGAGTGAACGTCAACGTTCTAGGAATCAGCGAACTAAGATGAACTGGAATGGGTGAATTTAACTTAGATGACCATTATATCTACTACTGTGGGCAAGAATCCCTTAGAAGAAATGGAATAGCCATCATGGTCAACAAAAGAGTCCAAAATGCAGTACTTGGATGCAATCTCAAAAATGATAGAATGATCTCTGTTCGTTTCCAAGGCAAACCATTCAATATCACGGTAATCCAAGCCTATGCCTCGACCAGTAATGCTGAAGAAGCTGAAGTTGAACGGTTCTGTGAAGACCTACAAGACCTTCTAGAACTAACACCCCAAAAAGATGTCCTTTTCATTATAGGGGACTGGAATGCAAAAGTAGGAAGTCAAGAAACACCTGGAGTAACAGGCAAATTTGGCCTTGGAGTACAGAATGAAGCAGGGCAAAGGCTAATAGAGTTTTGCCGCAAGAATGCACTGGTAATAGCAAACACCCTATTCCAACAACACAGGAGAAGACTCTACACGTGGACATCACCAGATGGTCAACACCGAAATCAGATTGATTGTATTCTTTGCAGCCAAAGATGGAGAAGCTCTATACAGTCAGCAAAAACAAGATCAGGAGCAGACTGTGGCTCAGATCATGAACTGCTTATTGCCAAAAATTTAGGTATTAAAATCTCCCTAAATCTGAACCCATTGTATGTGACTCATATACCTCCTCCTTCCATGGGCCCCTCAAGAATGATCATGGGTACCTTCCCCTTACCTGTAAAGCCACAGAGAACCACAGGCCTATATGTTTCTACGTGGGAATTCTCACATGATGGTCAGAAGGTCTGAGATGAGTTTAAAAAAAAAAAAAAAAAAGATTGTGGATTCCAGGCGGCAGCCACTGAGGTAATCTCTTTATCAAGGCTGGTGTAATTTCTATAAGACTTGTTTATTGTACTCTCATTTTGTTATCTTGACGTTACTGCCTTTGAGGAGGTTATAGAATTATTGTGATTTAATTACAGACCAGGTATTTCACAAGATTCATTTGTTGTCTCCACGTTATTTTCTCATTTCTTCGGCTGTCAGTCCCTGGGTGAGGGTGGGAAGGGAGGCCTGCGGTCGGGGAAGAGAACATGGTAGAAATGGGTGCTCTGTTCAGGAGGGCGCTGAGGGCTTCTGTCCCATCTGGGCAGGGGGGCTGGCAGGGAGCTGTAAGGACAAGGCCGCCTGGGCCCCAGCCCTGATGAGCACGGCCGGACTATAGGGGGATGGTAGTGTTAAAGTTAGGATTCTCTGGAAGTGTAAGGACTCCCCTGCACCCCTTGTCATCTGAGATTTTTGAAACCCTGCTTGTGTTTTTTGCAAGAGCAGAGAGGGGACTAGTTAATAGCGCTGACCATCTTGTCTCTGGGGAGAATTTATATCTCAGTTTACTGGAAGACAGCTCTGGTATTAGGGCAACAAGAAGGGTTTTATCCCTGTCCCCCCTTCCTGTGCTCTGTTCCTACTTAATTCTTGCATTAAAACCATTCCTGCTAAATTAGAACCTGCTTTTGTGTTTCGCCCTTGTTTTGAAGAAGGGTTTTAAGTCTAAAGAAAATGGATAGCCTCTCATCTATCATGGTGATTTCTGACTTTCCTAAGGGAAGACGTGTTTGAGTGAGGAGGCTTGTTCCTTTGCAGGAAGGAGGTGGGCCTGAGAGAAGTTTTGCTGAGAGGGGAAGCTTGGAAAAGGGCTGGACGTGGGGGGACTCCCGCCAGAATGCGGCATAGCCATTGTTCTCTGTAGAAATGTACAAAGGAGAATTAAAGTTGTGCATAACCTCCTAGAGATTTCTGCCCTGGCTGTGAAAAGTTCGAGTGTGGTGCTATCAAGTTGAAAGTAGACAGTTTAAAAACTCCACCTCTTCTGGAAGTTTGTTGCCACCTCCACAGTGTTCTTGCCTGGAGAGTCCCAGGGACGGGGAAGCTGTTGGGCTGACGTCTATGGGGTCGCACAGAGTCGGACACGACTGACGCGACTTAGCAGCCACCCCAATTTGGCAGTCTTTAGATAAACTGGCAGCCCCCATTTTGCCAACAAGTAAGAACCTTTGATTTTTGTTTTTTATGATTATTTTTTAAATAGCAGGGAGGTGAGAGAGTCGGCGAGTGACTCAGCAGACAAGGAATTTCTTTATGCCACCAACTGGACCTGTGAGCCGGCTTCCCTGGTGGCTCAGCTGGTAAAGAGCCCACCTGCAATGCAGAAGATGCCGGTTCGATTCCTGGGTCGGGAAGATGCCCTGGAGAGGGGCATGGCTTCAGCCCTGCTCCCCCGAGCCGCTCTGCAGAGGCCCTCTGCCGATCAGAACGGACCTGGAACTGGAGAGGAGCGGTGGTGCAGGAGCCCCAGAGGGCAGGCCCCTGGGGCTGGAGTCTGCGGGGTTCTCTTTGTTTCCGTTGTCCGTCCCTCTGTCTTGGAAAATGCAGAGGCAGACCCGGTGCCGGCTCCGCAGCTGCTGAGGCAGAGCCGGCTTTTTATGAATGAGGCCTGGGCGGGGGAAGAGAGGGCTTGTGTTACGGAGGCAGTTGGTTGGGTAATGTGTTTCATTCATGCCCAGCTATCTAGCCCCGGCTGTATTTTAAAGGATATACTTCATTTTTCGTCAATTCAAATGAGGTTTTTCTCCCCCCAACCCCCATGCAACTGTCCATAAATTAGGACACTAAGCATGGTGTGTGCATTGATTTTTTAAATTTTTTCTTCAGTGTTTGCTTATTTAGTTGGAGGGAATGGTAAGGGAAGTGAACTGGCAAAGGGAAGGCAAGGCTCCGTCATCCCCGGGGGCCTTGGTTATGTCTCTGTCCCTGAGCCACCCCCGTGGAGGCAGGCAGTGTTCCTGTGCCCGCCGCCAGAGAGAGGGGGTGCTGATCTGGGGCACCTGCTGCCTGGGGTCTGCCCGGGTCTGCACGTTCCGCCCCCCAGGCCCGCTCTTCTGCCTCCAGTGGCCCTGGAAGCCTCGTTGTGGTGGCCACTGTTTTGGTGAATTGGACGCTGTGTGACAATGTGAGCCCCCCTCCCTGCCCCCGCTTCCCGCTGGGAGCGGAGCCCAGAGGGCAGGCATTGTCCCAGCGGAAATGAACCTCTGTCAAAACAGACTCCAGAGAGGGGTGGCGGGGTTACAGTGCCCCCCGAGCCCCGGCAGAGGGCCGCTGTCCTCCGAGAGGGCCTTAGGCCTGGATCAGGCCTCTCCCCCTGACCATCCCATGTGCAGAGAGCAAACCCCAGACCGACTGGCCGTCCACACCACCCTCAAAATGATTCCCCAAATCGGAAGTGCCAGATGGGTGCCGTTGGGCGTGTTTGGGGGGAGAGAATTGCTCTGAGGCTTCATGGCTGTGGATGTGGAGAGTGACTGCTGGGAAGTCGTGCTGCCGTAGAGCGTGAGCGTGCCCTCCGCCAGTGTGGACGCTGAGAATAGAGGCATGAGGCTGGTTTCTGGCGCCAGCTTTAAATAGGGCCCTGCCCTCCCCTTTGCTAGTGGCAACCAGATGCTTTAAGACACCTGACGCCTGAAGTCACAAGCTCTCCAGATGTGCCAGGTGTGTAAACGGAATCGGCGGGCACCCTAACGGCCCCTGCCCAGCGCCCGTGTGGAGGCTTCCCGTCAGCTTCCTTTTGCCAGCTCCTCTTTCCGCTCTCCCTCTGCCGGTGGTGTGGACGGCCGGTTGGCCTGGGCTTTGCGCTCTGTGCGCGGGATGGTCAGCGAGGACAGTGCGTTGTCACATAGCTTGCAGCTCACACGACACTTTTGCTGGTTGCCCTAATTTCTCTCCGCTGTGGGTGCGGTGTGTCCCATCACCATGGGGACGGCCCCTCCCCAGCCTTGAATGCCACACCTGGGCTGTTTTAGGCACGGGTGATACAGGTTGGATTTTTGTTTTGGTTTGGTTTTTACCCTGAAAGGAAAGTATTTCACTGCAGTTACACCAAAGGAAGGGATGAGAAGGAAGGCATTGAGGACTTGATGTAAATAGCTAGTCTTGGGTCCTAATTGTGCAGTCTCTCTTTTTGAGCAGCAGCCAACATGATGTCACTGTGTCCGCATCCTGAGGATCTGAACTAAAGGCCCGCTGCATGGGCCAGCTTTGGGCACAGCGATGCCTTCGGCTTTGAAGTTCGGCGGGGGTCCTGACTAGAAAGAAGTCAGAGCTGACCCAGGGTGTGCCTGGCAGGTTCTAAGATGACTTTCAGAGTCTTACGGCTGACAGTGGCAGGTCACTTAAGCCCACAGGCTAGACCCTTGGAGGATTTCAGGACTTCAAGAAGGAGAAGGGATGGAGAAGGATTGCTGTAACAATTAAAAGAAGGAGCAGGAGAGGACTGCTGTAGGAGAGGGAGCAAAGTATCTCCAAAGCAGGTGTTTCCTTATGTAGGAGATTGAGATGTTGTAGCAGGTGACTGTGCCACTGGTGATAAGACCGTTTTAGTTGAGGGAGTGCTCCCTGGACTACCCAGAGGTTAAGTGTCAGCAGGGGCAGGGGCTGTAGCATCTTCTTTCTGAAAGATGAATAGAAGATGGGAGGGGGCAGATAAAGCAGGACTGAGGAATGTTTGGGGTTTGGTTTTGTGTGGCTTACGGGTGGAGGATTTCACCAGTGAGGTCAAGAGAGCCAAAACTGTCAAATTCAAGAAGTATCTCAGAGATACTTTGGCCAAAAACAACTTTGGGGAGCAAAGGCTTTGAACTTGGCTCCTTGAAAGACAGTGTGCGGAAATTCACATTGAAAGAATGCATCCCATTGTAGCCACAGCCGTATGTGCATGTAGACATCTGTATGCACTGTGTTTGTCTTGCCTCATTGAAACATAAGTTTTTTGCTTGGGTTGATTTCCCAAGTAATCAAAGCTCACTTTTCCGAGCTCACGGTATTTAAAATTTTCTTTTAATTGTTGTTGATTGACAGCAGTTTGCTTTCTTTAAAACAGATCATTTTTATGGCAACCCATGGCACTATTGTGAAACCTGGGGCTTCAGAATCTGTTGCCTTGTGGGGCTCTGATTTTTCGTTAAATGGCCTTGGACATCTATGCATGTGTCTATTTTATGCATTTGGTGTGTTCTCCTGTATGCTGGGATTGTTAATTCTGACCTTAGTCTCTTGCTAAAGTAGATAACTGTGAGTTTTTATAAATGATTTTCCATGAAGCTCAGAGGACTTTTGTGATTGCTCTTATGTTGGTGTCAGGTTGCACATGTTTTGTGGTTGAGATTCTGTAATAGAATTCTGTCCGTCCGATCCATAGAGTGTTAAATGCGTAGTCATAAAATACATACTTGACTGAACTCCAAATGGGAAAAGATGTCTTTTTAATGATTTTAGATTTTGAGTCATTGCTATTTATACTGTTATATTTTTCTTTCTCATGTCCATGGTCTTCATCAAATCAGGAATTTTTGGTCCATTTACCTTACAGTTTTTTTTTTACACATAGTTCCTTGTATTTTCTCAGACAGGAGTTGTGCTGCTTGAAATGAAAAGTAAATGTAATGTGTCACATTCTATTGGTAACTGTTTGTTTCCACTTTAGGCCAACAGGAACTAATGATTTTTTAATTGTACCTGGCTTGAAACACAATGCAAACATAGTTTCCTACTGCTGCTACTTCTTTTTCTCCCCTTAAGCTGGATTCAATAACTTGGAGGTAATTAAAAATGTACGGATCTCAGAAATGCACTTGTGTTCATGGTCATGGGTTCACCAAGTAGTGCTCATGTATAATAGTTGGATAGGAGCTATGAGCACTGAGGTGATGAGTAGCCTGTTTTATGTATTTATTACATTATTGTTTCTTTAGCGGAATGAAACAATCTTCCTCTGTAGCTCTGGAGCGCTGTGAACTATCCCTTTGGGGAATTATCATGCTATTTTGCAGGGTGATCTTCTCTTCTGAATGTCGCTGTGTGTTGCCAGTATCCCAAGGACCGGTTTGGGACTAAGACAAAGGACTTAGGGGCAGAAGGGAGGAAATAAACACACGCCCTTTCCATCTTAAAAGCAGGGTAGTAGTTGCCTTGTTGATTTAGCTTGGAGACTGGAGGATGAAGTGCTCCCCGCAGGGTAAGTGCCCTGGGGGGCCCTGAAGGAGAGGTTGGGGGGGGGCTGTGCACACAGCAACGCTGTGAGCGGGACTGGAGTCGGGAGGGGGAGTGCTGAGAGCCTCAGCCGCTCAGAAGACACTCGCTAATCCGCTTGTTAGAAGCTACACTGAACTGGAGAGGATAAACAAAAACGGGAGATTCTTGCAGATAACAAATCCAGGGTAATCATCCGCTACAGTTTGAAAGCATCACCACGTTCAAGGACGTTTTCTTTTGGGGTGGTTTTGTAGTTAAGATTTGCATTTAGATGCGTGATTCCAAATCCTGAGGGATTAGTGGAGTATTTAAGGTAGATGGGAATCTCATAGATGAGCAGGTTAAATTTCACTTGAAGATGCACCTGTTTAAACTTTCTGCTGCCGGAGTTGGCAGGCATGTGAAAAATTAAAAGAAATTTGGATAGATCTTGTACGCCAACCCTTTGAAAGGCTGATTTTCACTTTGGGTAGAGTGTTTCTCTTTCTTCACAGAGCTAGTGTTCCTTGAGGATTGTTTTCCCCGAAGCGTGCAGTCAAAGACCCTATGTTTGGACAGAGCAAGAAGACCAGACTTCCCAAAGGCAGGCTGCGTTTTCATGTGCTTTTATGCTCATCCTCTCTAGAAGGTCTCGGTCTGTTTATATGGGTGTGTGTGTGTGTCTGTGAGTTTATTCAAGGCACTTTGCACGGCCCATCTTCACCTCCAGCACTCCTGCAATGCAGCCCTCTTGTCTGTTAGTTCCCCTGTAAGTGATGACCTGTGATAACTTCAGGAAGAAGGATTTGTTTTGCTTGTCTTGCTTAACTAACTAAATCTTTAACCGTGGCCCTTAAAAGAACCTCTGAAATCCTAAAGTAGCTCTAAGTTATTACCATAAACTGTTTTTTTCTTAGCTAACATAAAGAGCTTAAATATCCTTGTCTTTCTGGTTGGTGGGCTTTACGACCAAAATCATTTCTAATAGTTGTGCTCGCTTGTTAGGGAAGACAAACGCATCTTTGGTCCTGTGAACTAGCAAAGCACTGGCCGTGCGTTTCCTGTGGCCCTTCTGGTGGGGGAACGTTGGGGCCCGGCCTGGGGGCAGGCGCGGCTGTGTGTCCGTGAGGGGCAGGAGTCCATGTGGACCCACACGTGTCCCCATCCAGCCTCTGGTTCCTTATCTGTTTCCAGTTTCTGTGAGTCTGTCTTAATCTTTCCTGAGCTTTTGATGAGCTCGTTAAGAACGCTGGGGAGGGTTGGGCAGCACAGTGATCGTGCTGAGGCCCAGCGGCCGGCTAGCGGCCCAGGGCTGTCTCATGCGTCAGAGGCGGCGCAGGTCGGCCCGTGTGCACTCGGCAGCCCTCCTGGCCGCCCCCGCAGCCCGCTCCCCGCCTCCCTGGTGCTCCCAGCGGCTGTTCAGGGAGTGCTGCAGTTTATGGGGCGCTCCAAGGAGGCCCCCATAGTTGTCACTCTCAGCTAGCCCACGAGCACCCCGACACAGAACGCAGCCTCTCCCCCCAGCCCCGTCCTGGTCCTTCTCGCGTGTTTGGGATGTTGGGGCTCCCTGGCGAGAAGGAGGGAGGGGTGCTGGAGGAGGAGCTGGGATCACATGAACCACGCTTGTCAGAGGCGTGCAGGTCTCTAAGATGGGAGGAGGGACGCTGCAGTGCCTTGTCCACCTGCTGAGCCCCCTTGAGGTGGCTCAGCTCTGTGTGCCACGCCCGCTCTGTGTGCCACACCGGCCCCGTGTGCCACGCCAGCCCCGTGTGCCACGCCGGCCCCATGTGCCACACCCGCTCCGTGTGCCATGCCAGCCCCATGTGCCACGCCAGCTCCGTGTGCCATGCAGATTCCATGTGCCATGCTGGCCCCGTGTGCCACACTGGCCCTGTGTGCCATGCTGGCCCTGTGTGCCATGCCGGCTCCATGTGCCATGCAGATTCTGTGTGCCATGCTGGCCCCGTGTGCCACGCCCGCTCCGTATGCCATGCTGGCCCTGTGTGCCATGCCAGCTCTGTGTGCCATGCAGATTCCGTGTGCCATACCCACTCCATGTGCCACGCCGGGCCCGTGTGCCACGCTGGCCTCATGTGCCATGCCTGCTCCGTGTGCCACGCCCGCTCCATGTGCCACGCCGGCCTCGTGTGCCACACGGCCCCGTGTGGCATGCCGGCTCCGTGTGCCACGTGGCCCTGTGTGCCATGCCAGCTCTGTGTGCCACGCCTGCTCCGTGTGCCACTCAGATTCCATGTGCCACGCCAGCTCCGTGTGCCACACTGACTCCGTAAGGCTGGCATAGACCCAGCCCTTCTTGCAGTGCCTCTGCTGGTGTCTCCCAGCTGAAAGTTCTGCCCCTCCCATCCCTTCATTTTTTTCTTCATAAGAGTTGAACAAAAAATTTAAAAAAAAATTCTGATTGAATAGTAGGAACCTCTCTCTATAACTGGTGTGTGTAGGAATAAATATTAAATAAACACCTTCCACTGGGTGTTACCAGCACTCCTATGGGGATTCTCTCATGATGCTTTTTCAGCATTATTGAGGGAAGAAAAGCCAAGGATATGTCTTGCACTGGTCTTCCTCGTGGACATGTGTTGAAAACCAGGAGCCATCCTGTGGCTGGAAAAGCCCATTATCTGGTCTTAGTAAGAGATAGCCAAGGATGCGTGTTTACGAATACCAGGCCTCTGCACAATATTGACATGAGTGTTTGAGGGCACAGCTGACTCTAAACCAGAGGTGATAGTCAATATCGCTCAAGCTGAAAGTTCCGTGAGATCTGAGGGGACATGGTCTGCAGGCCCTGAAGTCAGAGCTGCCTCGCTTGGCCCAGGCCCACTCAGGTTGTTCCCCTGAGTCTGCCTCGCAGCTGCTCCACAGGATGCTTTGTTTACTGTGGCATGGTTGGAATTTTATAGATTCAGATAAGCTGGAGGTAGTTTCACATTTTTAACAGCTGAAAACATGCTAATCATCAAGCTTAGATTCTCTCAAGTAGGGTGCTGAACATAGGCTACATTGTGGATGTATTAGCAGAGGAACCACATTGTGAGATGGACCTTTGCTTTGCCTGCTTGAACCATTTACCTCCAGGCAGCTTTCTGGAGACTTTCCTTGCACAGCGTTGTCCAGATGTATTCCTTGGTGCTATTGGAGGCATTTTGGTTGTGTGGAGCTTGTTAGATTTAGATTCCCAGCATGGTGTTGGAAGCGGTGTACCCTGGGAGCCATCCTGGCTCTGGCACCGGTGCCTCTGTTTCCTCCTCTGTAAGATGGCATGGACAGTGTGCCCCCTCGGGGGTTTGTGAGGTTTAAGGGAGCCCGTGACTGTGAGGACCTCACTGTGGTGCCAGGACCACAGTAGAACACCACCCGTGGAAGCGTAAGCCAGCTCCACGTTTGTCAGCATCGTTAGTCGTTAATGCATGTGCTGTCCCTGGCCTTTTTTTCCCCTTTCTTCCAGCAGTAGGGTTTTCTGTCAATATAGAGAAAGCCTCTGTGATTCACACAGTGTACGTTCAGAGGAGACCACAGCAAGCTGTATGAAAATAGTATGTGTGAATTTAGTCAGAATGTTTGAGCCACAAGTTTTCCTGTAGATATTGTCTTGTAGTTGGAAAATTCTCTTAAGGGCAGCTTCAATGAACGTTCCTTTTTGATGGTTGAGGTGTCACTTTTGTGTGGGAAAGATCACACTTTTGTGTGATACAAAGATACTATATACGTGTTGTCCAGGACAGGCGTGTGACACCCTGGCACGGGGCAGGGTGATGCTGGGTATCCCCGCGAGCAGCATGGATCAACCCAAGGGAAAATGACATTTGTTGGTGTAAGAGCTATTAACATTGTAAAGAATTTTAAAGTAATAATAAGGTATTGGGATGTTAGTTAGCACCAAATTAGATAACTACAACTAAAATAGCGTTTCACTGATTCCGAAACCTGAAGTTGAAAGATTTCCGTTTTCCTCATCAATATGTTTCTCTCCCTCAAAAATGTTTCCAACTGTGGGATAAATGATGAGGAATTGTTTCACTTTGAGTTTTTAATGCTGCCAGCGCAGCAGCTTTGCACTGAAAGAACGGTGGCTATAGGAATGACTATTCAGCTCCCTGGACTACTGTGTATACCTGTGTCGCCAACAGCACATGGGAAGTTAAGCATCCACTGAGATGCTAATCGACCCTTATGGGGTTTGGTGCTGGAGGCAGGATGATGACCGTGACCTGACCTTCACCGTAAGTCTGTGCAGGGGTAGGGCAAGTGTGTGTTTGAGAGGTTTCTGTCAGACAGCTGAAATGAGGGGCTTTTAAGATGCGCAGCTATCCGGAGCCTGCCAGGCCATGCAGGTGCGGGGTCAGGAGGCTGCGGGGTTGCTGTGGTGTAGATGGTGAAAATCCGAGCAGGATACGAGTCCAGGGTTCTGGTTCGATCCCTTTGACCTTCCACGAGGCGGGGACGCTGACTCTCCCTGGTGTGTCCTGGGCTGGAGTCAGCCTCGGGCAGCACAGGGATGGAAACCTCGGCCAGTGGCCCTTCAGGGTGCTGGGAGGCTTACGGACCTCCCGTTGTAAACTTGGATCATGATGCCTTTTCCAGAGCAACTGAGATTGCACTCCACCAGCTCAGGGTCAGGAGCTGGAAGGGCTGGCTTCTCCTCTGCTAGATCCGGGAGAGAAGCCATCAGCGTGAGCTCCGTGCCTCCCAGGTCCTGCCGGTTCCAGAGGCTTGCGTGGTGCCAGGGCCCAGGGCATCAGATGCACTGCCTGCCTGCCAGACGAGAGATGTGAACCACCGCGGTGAACTGGCAGTGACTTAGGCTCTTCCTTCATTTTTTTCCTCCATCCTTTGTTTTTGTAACTCTGCTGTGTGGACACGAGATTATAAACCCTGCACATGTAATCTCAGAGCTGCTAGATTCAACCCCAGAGAAGGCTCAGTTGGGTTTTGAGGAATACTTAAAAAAAAAATGTGGGTCAGTTCCATTTTCCAATGTTAACAACCGAATAAGGGCCCTGCCTTGACCGCGAGGCATGTGCACAGAGTCCTTGGGGAGTGCCTGCAGTGGGCACGACTGCTTTGGAGAGAAGTGGTTCCAGTGGGTCTCCTGCGCTCCGTCTTGGTTGCTGAGATTGTGTTCCCCGTGTTGGGTTTGTCCATGCAGTGAGGACCCACCTCCCCCACCATGGGGTCTGGGCGGGAGAAGGACTGGGTCACCCAGGACTGACACGGAGCTTGGCGTGAGCTCCTTCAGGGAGCTCCACTCTGAGGGGGGCCCACACAGGTCCTCACTTTGCAGATTTTGGGGTGAACTAAGCAAAGAGTGGTCAGGGGCGATCATGAAAGTCATGTTTATGGTTTGAGTGAAGGCCAGCCTTGGGAGATGGGCCCAGGCTGTCAGACGTTATGGAAGGTGTGGGGCAGGGCGCAGTTTTTCCATTGCATCTCAGAGTAACCTGACCAGCTTCCTGCTCTCTGCTTTCTCATGTCAGTGGCTGTGCTGTTTGCTTAGTATCTGCAGTGTATCAACCCAGCGTATTAGAGCCTAACTCTTGTCCAATTACTGCATAGTGAAGCTAGTACCGACATACTTTAGACAAGACTCCCTACCTCACCCTTCCAGTAACACTCTGCCATGTAAAGGTGAAAAGTTAAAATGTCTTATTTTAGTCTTTTAGAATAAGTTAACGTTGAGAAGAGCAACACTTGTCGAGTGTTTATGTATGTATATGGCCACCCCTTTATATCGTATTTATAAGTGAGCAGCTCTCTTGTAAACCGAAGATTCCAAATGATTTTCTCAAGTTTGAGTCAAGGTTTGGCAAACTAGAGCCCACGCGGCCACATCTAGCCCTCCGTACCTGCTTTTGTAAATGAAGCTTTCTTGGACCACAGTCATACTCCTTTGCTTACCTCTGCAGCTGCTTTCTTGCTGTGATGGCCGTGCCAACTAGTTGCCACACAAACAGCACAAGTTTCAAATCGCTTTTCAGAAAACATTTGCTGAGCGTCAGTGTATTTGGTAGAGGATCTAATCTCTCCCTGAACACCTCCGTGTCCAGGAACCTCATCATCTAATGAGGCAACTTGTTTCATTTTCAGACAACTAAAGAGTGCAAGCAGATTCTTCCTTTTTAGAAACAAACAAAACCCTACTTCCTTATAACTTGGTTCCTTTTATTGGTTCTACTTGTATCTTATGAGCCATAAAAAAATAAATATCCCTTCAAAATAATGGCCCTTTTGAATATGTGAGGACAGCTCTTCTGTACCATCTGAATATTTCCTTCTCCAGATTAAACATTTCTTGTTCCTTTACCTGTTCTTTAGTCCAGAATTTTTAGTCTCCCTTTGATAAATTCTAGTTTAGCAACCCTCTGAGCCACGTCCCTGAGAATTAAAATACCACCTTTGGTGGTCACAGCCAATAGAAATCAGACCCAGACTGTTGACTAGCCTTGGTTTGGATGCCATGGCCCCTGGGATGCAGCTGAAGTCTGTTATTTTCTTGGAGCTCGTTGACATGAGACAGCAAAGCACCTTGGACTCTCTGACCCTTTCAGCTGTTAGGCACATCACCAGTGTATTATGCTTGGTGGTGGTCTACATTGATGTTATTTTCTAAAAGCTTTTTTAAACCTTGTTGTATAACATTTGGACCTCCTTTCCAACGTGATCTTTTTATATCCAATTTTATCTAACTTACTTGCCTCTGCTGTCAACTTTATCTTTGAATTTCATACACATGTTGTCCAGGCCTTTCCTTGAGGCCTTGTCCTTGGGCTCACCAATGGATTGTCCCCCTTGGGCTTGACTCCAGGCAAGCTGCCTTCACAAGTATCATGAAATGTACTATTGTTGGCAAGCGACCATCAGCTCATTATCGTAAGTCCATAGACCCACTTCCTTTCTTTTATGCTGTTTCTAATCTTCAGCTGAAAAGCAGTGGTTTAAGTGGCTTTGCGGGCCGTTCTGGTGAATTAGGAATTCCTCTTCAGATGTTCTCATCATCCTCTTTGACTTGAACGAGGGTTCCTACCCCGGGCCTTGGAAGTTTTGACTTAATTGACGTATGCTACCCGGCAGGCTGCAGTCCATGGACTCACAAGAGTCGGACATGACTTAGCGACCAAACCGCCACTGTCACCGCCACCTCTCCATGTTAATCATGCCTTTTTGTGCTCTGTGATTCTGTTGCTTTAATATATTGAGGCCTTGCTGACTCTAGAGAGACTGCCCCTCCCAGAAGCAGCCAGTATCTGGGACAGTAGGGGAGCACTCCTTTCACATGTAAACTAAGCAGGCCAGAGCCGGGCCCCATCCTCCACCTCCTGTTTGGGGCTCTCACACTCAGCCCCCTTCTTACCCCAGGTACCAGACAAGTAGACTCAGCCCTGCCCCCGAGAGCCCTCTCCAGTATTCAGCTCCAGCCAACCCTCCGCCTGCTTTCCCTGCCTCACCCCTGCCTTCCTGCAGAAGCCACTGTGAAAGCTCGTGGTCATGCTCCCCTCTGCCGCCTGACCGCCCGGGACTTCCCTGAGCGGCGGGGTGTAACACTCTCCTCGAGAACCAGGGCTACAAACTGCCTTTTCAGTGGCAGTCGTCTCCTGATCTGCTGCTCTCACCATACCTGAGAAATAAGAAATGCACTGCTATAAAAACATGTTGAGATCGCCTTACGCTGAGAAATGGATGAGAACAAGGGCAATGTCCTCGACGCAGAGTGGGCCCATCGGTTTCTTATGTCTGCGCGCTGAGGCCTGACAGAAGGTGGGAGGTGCCTGGGTCCTGAGAATTTCCTCCTCCGGTGAATTAGGTTGGAGATAACCCCACCCAGCTTCATCATTATGACTCAATATGTTGAAAATCACCGTGAGTTTTGATAACCTAGCTCCGTTCAGTGGGAAAAGGTCCGTAACAGACTCTGGTCTGCCGTAGTCGAGACTTTTACCTGAAATGCTGAAGCCCAGGCAAATGTGAAGGCATCTCTCCAGTGTTTTGTCAGTCGTGAGATGAGTGAAGTCAGCGTGATGCTGAATAAACCGGAGTCTGCTGCTTGAGCCTCATAACAAATGAAGCACATGATTGTGGACTGCTCGCCTCACTAGGTCCTGTCGAGAAACCAAGATTAAACTTTAAAATACATTTTAGTTTAAGTTACTGGCATGAATGATAAATCCCCTCAGAAGAGCACTTTACTATGCAGCTGAAGGTCCTTTTTCTGCCCCAATGTTGCATTGATTGCTGTAGCTTTATATGGTTTGTTTACATGGTTTGAAAAAAAAAATAATGTATAAGCTCTCCAGATGGCTTTCAGAGGCTTTATTTGTATGTTGGCAAATTGGAACTCCATTTCATCTAAATTGGGAGACTGAAAGAGGTGAGTAGGAGAAAGACCATTAAAATAGGAGAAGAAATCTCTTTGTATCAAATGTCACTGGCTCAGATTGGAAGAGGGGCCATTCTGAATTACTGGTAATAGAAAGACGATTTTCAAATCTCCTCAGTGGGAATACACTGAAGACTTCCCTGGTGCCTCAGTCGGTAAAGAATCCTCCCGCTTTGTAGGAAACCCACATTTGATCCCTGGGTCGGGAAGCTTCTTTGGAGAAGGAAATGGCAACCGTCTCCGGTATTCTTGCCTGGAGAATCCCATGGACAGAGGAGCCTGGGGGGTTCCAGTCCATGGGGCCGCAAGAGTCAACTTAGCGCCGGAACCACCCCCACCACAGTGGACATACTCCAGCTGGTAAATAAGGCATTCTGGCTGAGGGACTTCCTTGTACCCGTGGGGAAAATCAAACTTAAATTCTGAAAGGGAATCATAACGCCCTATGTCTCTAAACACAAGTCAGGCAGCACCCATAAATAATGAGTTTTGTTCTTTAGTTCACCTTTCTAACCAGGAAGAGTATTAATAATTAGCATAAAAATATAGGCGCTCACTTAAACTCTATTTAATTCTGAAGGAGTATGAAGTTTTGAGACATAAAAACAGGGCTGTTTTGAAACTTTCAGCTTATTACAATTTAAAATCATGGGTGACATTTCATAGAAAGCTTACAAGTAATCCCCTGCGTAAAATCACGTGGTTGGCATTTTAGAGCAGATGGTGAAAGGAGAGCTTCCTGGGCGAGGTCAAAGGCAAAGGAAACCCTAGGAACAGTGGCCATTGTCCTGAACGGGCACTGCCCCTTCCCTCTGCTCACAGCCTCTTCCTTTCCTGAAGGAATCACTGTGGTGAAGTTGCTGAATAAATGAGGAGGGGGCATCGCACGCACCCCTCTGCAGCAGAGGGAGGCTGGCCTCTGAAAGCAGGCCTTTGTGTGCGCTGGGCTGGGCCCCTGCAAACGGGGCACAATTCGGCTATTGTTTGTTTGGGGAAAGCTAAGGCATCCTATTGCAATTATTTATGGAAGAAAAGATGTGATGTTTTTGGAAGGGGTTGGGTGTGGGAGGGAGGGAGGCTCACCTCTTGGGCCATCTACTCCCGCTCTCTCAATGGGTGGAGAGAATGGTCAGTGGCCCTGCATGTTGGGGTGTGTTTGGGAGCAGTGACGGTCATAGCATCCCTGGCTTTGATCCCAGGGTTGAGAGAGGGGTTCGCCTTCCCCCAGGTGAGGCTGCTGGGACACAGCTGTGTTCTCCGGGGGCTGCCAGTCCCTCTGACCGTTTGGTGCTTTCCTGCACTGCTGCCCACACTGCCCGCACCCTGGCTGAGATCTTCACTCGGCGTCAGTGGGCGTGAGCA
The DNA here is from genome assembly GCF_054371585.1 of Giraffa tippelskirchi. Classification (NCBI taxonomy): domain Eukaryota; kingdom Metazoa; phylum Chordata; class Mammalia; order Artiodactyla; family Giraffidae; genus Giraffa; species Giraffa tippelskirchi. Next base: position 58,317,949 of record NC_137286.1, on the reverse strand, counting down.
CGTGTCTGCAGTAGCCCCTCGCCCTCGCTGTGCAGCCTGCAGCCGGCCGTCCTGCCTCCTCCTCAGGGGCGCCTCCACTCCTGCAAGTGAGTGGGGGCATCGCGTGAAGCGCTGTTCTGAGCCCTCAGCCCACATTCGCAGTCCTCTGCGACCGGACAGTTACAGCCCTCGTGCCTGAGCTCACTTCATCTCCCCTGAAACATCTGCCTCTCCCTTCTCTCCCTCATCACGCCAGGTGGCCCTCATCGGGTCTGCCGTCTGCTTTCCCTGACCTCCTGTGAGGTGAGCCCCTCGCCCTCCTCAGGGCTCTTCCTGAAATTCCCAAGCTGACGGGTGCCGTGCCCACAGCAGACCATCAGGACTGTGTGTGTGACTGTTTCACTGTACACTTTCCATTACAGAATCCCCGTTACTCATTCTGCGTTTGCATGCAGACTCCCTTTTCAGGGGCTTCCCTGGTGGCTCAGATGGTAAAGAATCTGCCTGCAATGTGGGAGACCCAGGTTCAGTCCCTGGATCGGGAAGATCCCCTGGAGGAGGGAAGCACTACCCAGTCCAGTATTCTTGCCTGCAGAATTCCATGGACAGAGGAGCCTGGTGGGCTGCAGCCCATGGGGTCACAGAGCATCGGACATGACTGAACGACTAACACTGCTACTACTACTGCCTTTTCAAAGATCCAGTAGTTGGGAAGCACCTGGGCGTATGGAGTGTGGTAGAGAGAGCAGACGGCGATCCCCGCTGGCGGGTCTCTCCCGGCTGCCCAGCCTCCACGACTTGCCTTGGGTTTCTGGGGCAGCTGAAGGCTGGGTCCGAGCCTTACTCAAGTGACACATGTACCTCTCCTCACTGTTGGGTGTGGAGAGCAGACACTGGAGACTCACTCTGCCTCCTTGGGATTTTTTCCCCCAGGCCTGTGCTTCAACATAACATTGAGATTTGATGTTCCCCAGAGTGAACAGACATGGATAACTACTCTCTGCAGATACTGCTGTTGATTATTCTCTCCTGTCCCCCTCCATCCCCAGAGGACCCTGAGATTGGCACAAACGCGATGACTTTCTTGGGAGGTGGGAGTGGGCCGGGCTCAGAAAACGGCTGGAAATGCTCAGTTGTTCCTGTTTGAAACTCTGGTGGCTCAGATGGTAAAGCGACTGTCTACAGTGCTGGGGGTGGGTAGGTGTGTGGCTGGGAGGGCAGTGGTGCTGTTAGGCTGGGGAGTCAGGGAGGCCTTGCTGAGAAGGGTTGCCGGAGGTCAGCCACAAGAAATTAAGGGGGAGAAGCAAGAACCAAAGGTTGTGAAGCAGATATGGACTGACGACTAGCCTGGACCCTGGCAGAGGAGGGAAATGGTGTGTGAATTAGCACGGGCTGTGATGCCAGAATACTAGAGCCGAGGTGGCTTCACCTGGAGACATCTGCTTCTCACAGTTGGGAAGCTGGAAGGCTGAGATCGGGGTGCCAGAGCACGGTGGGGTCCTGGGGGCATCTCTTCTGGCGTGTAGATGGCTGCCTCTGCTGCGTTCACACGTGGCAGGGGAGAGCGCTGTCTCCCAGGAGGACGCCAATCCCGTTGTATCAGGCCTCTACCCCCATGACCTTGTTTAACCCTAATTACCTTCTTAAAGGCCGACCGTCCAGGACAGTCACACAGGTGTGTTAGGGCGTCACTGTAGTGGTTTGGTGGTGGGAGGGGGGGTTGGGACACGCACGTGTAAGTGAGGCCATAGCACGGAGTTACGAGATGGACTGAGCCGGAGAAGGTGGAGCCTGTAGGCTGCGGCAGGAGTAACAGCTTCCGTTGACATCAGCAGGGAGCCAGTGATGGGCTGGAAACAGACATGCTCCTATGTATGTGTTACAACAACATGCTGGCTGTTGTGTGGAGAAAGGACCAGAGCCAGGGGAAGGGCAGTTGGAGTGAAGCAGGGGGAGCGGTGAGGAGTAACTCTGCTGGGACAACCCAGTGGAGACAGACCGGGGTCTTGGACCAGAGCTGGCTGTCAGCCTGGGGATGAGGGACAGCTGGTGTCAGGTAAGTCTTAGCCAGGGGGTGGTCCTGTGCATTGTTGGGGGTTCAGCAGCACCCCTAGTCTATGGCTTACTAGACACAGCGCTCCCTCCTTATGAGCGTTTGCGAAGTGGGTGGGAACAGGTGGGGTGGGGCAAAATGGTCTCCTGATCACCTTGGGATCAGAGTGATGACATCTGATAGTGGATTCATCTAGGAATATCTAGGGATTTGTAAAATGTGTAGAATCTGAAGAATGGGGGGAGAAAAAGAGTTAAAGCCAAGAGAGACTTAGACTTCTTGGCTTGGACAGAACAGGGGATGGAAGTATTGGTTCCTGAGCCAGATGGGCAGTGAGGTGGAGAAGGTCTGAGACGCGTGCAGAAGGAGCTGCAGCTCTGTCTTGGATTTGCAGAGTCTGAAATGTCTCTTAGACATCCCGGAGAAGAGCTAAGAGGGAGCCAAATATCGGAGTCTGGGGCTCAGCACACAGAGATGAAGAGAAGTATTGAATAGGTAAAAAAAAAAAAAAGATTAATTCATCTAAAAATAATAAGCCATTACATGTAAACATGTTTTTGCGGTGGGGGAACCTTCCCCCTCCATCGGTGTAGTGAGTGGAGAAGCAGTGTGTTGCCAGATCTCTTTGACGACTGGCGTAATGGAATTCAGCTGGGTCCCAACATCTGTTCCCACCTTCAGTCTGCTGTCAGTGTCACATGCTGGAAAAGTCCGCTCTGCACTCCGGAGACAGTGTGAGTGAAAAAGGCAAGTGATGTCTTTGTAGCATTCTGAAAATTGGGTGGTCTCATAGCCCCTGCTCCTCCACATCCGTGACCCGGACACAAGGGCTGCAGAACCCCCAGGGGTCCACTGACCACACTTTGAGAACCACCATCCAGAGATTCAGTTCCCTGATTTTTATGCTGTTTAGCGTGTGGCCGGGGCTCCTCATCATTCCCTCTCCACAGATAGTGAGTTCTATACCCCAAGCTGACATTTCAGTTTGGCCCTGTCTACCTAGGGACTTGCTGAAGCCATTTCCATATATGTATAAATTTAGCTTTACTCTCTGCTCATCAAAAGACACACACATGTGGGTACCTTCATGTTGCAGAAATACATCCTAAACAGCAGAACACGTTCCAAGGATATGAAGAAAAGTTTTCATTATAGAAATGATAACTGAGTTACTTGGATAGTAAAAGAGTCATCTTTTTTAAGCAACACAATTAAAATAATTATATTTAAAGGAAATATTTCTAAAGGACATTTTCAATTGCTTGCATTGAAGAGAATATAATGAACATAATCTCACTTTTCTCAGTACGCAAGGTCATCACTGTGAAAGTAGCTTCATTTTCTGATGAGATAATAAAGTGATGTTCCCAAATAGAGCAGTGTTTTTCATCTGTGGCAGTTGAGACCCCTTTAAAGGTAAAAGGTATTCACTGCCCCTCAGTGTCATTATAAATTACTCTGCTATAAAGATACTTAAAGATACTTAAATACTACAACCATTAGGGATAAATGTCTTATGATTCTGAATCTTTTTTATAACTATAAATTAAATGCATACATTAAATGCAGATGACAGTCCAAAATGCAAACCCAAACGTCAATTTAGTGACATGGTAATACTTTGCTAAGACTAAATTAGCATTCAAAACATGAATAAACAGCTGACGTCAAAGGCGTGAGTGCCTTTGAGTTGTAGAATGCTTCTCTTCAGCATTTCCGTTGGCTTTTCTTTTCAGGTATCCGAACGGCCTCAGTGCACATAGAACACCGTGCCATGGTTTGGTCCTCAGATGCATATATAAATGTGTGTTTGTATATTAAATGCACCTTTTCTCTTGGTGTGCAAGAGCTAGAATAACACAGTTGGCTTCCGGTGTGTTTTGGATGTAATAGCAGCGTTAAATTCTAAGAGGGTTAAACAGATGAACTGGAGGTTAGAAAGGTGGATCATATGCAGAACGAAAGCAAACAAAATGAAAATTAGAAAGGGGGACTCTCAAGCCCGCAGGAGGGTGCTTGACAGGCTTTGATGTGTGAAACACTGCACTCTGCTGAATGTGCCAGCGTTTGGAGAGCTGTGTTGGCTCTTTTGTATAGGTGCCATTTCTTTGCATTCTTCATGTTACTTTTGTTCAGATTTTACCACTGTCTCCAGCCTTACTCCCTAAAATTGGCTGCTTATGATCTACTATGGGCTTGGAACTTAAATATTTAATCATGCTAAAAGTACATGCAAGTTAATATTCAGTAACCGTGAATTCAGATGAGTAGAACAGAATTGTGAAGACATAGTCACCAGGGCCTCTTCCTTACTAGATTTTGGGTTTGTAAGGGAGGTGACTTGCTAGCCAATTGAGTTAAAGATAAGGGAGGTATGAGATGTGGATTGTACTCTAAGATGCCTCAAATATTTTGACACCTAGTATGACTTCTTTTCCACGGATGATGAAGCCAAGGCAGAGAAATGAGATGTAGTTCTCTGACCTTTGTTCGTGATAGCAGTGCTGCTGGTTTATTCATGAAACTCAGCCTCAAACTACTAAATTTGCTTTTGATATCTTCAAGGAGCTTTAAGAATAGGATGCCTGGGCCAACAGGCCAAGATTTGAAGTATCACAGGGTGGAAGGGAATTAATGACTGGCCCAGCACATGGAGAGATGTGTTCTCACACACACACGTTTACATTCACTGTGGCTTCTGAATCCCAGCTCCAGGCCGGCTCGGTTTCCTTCTCCTCCGCAGGTAGTCGTGAACGTACAAGGGATATAAAGTGCTAAAAACATCTGCAGAGTATATTGCAAATACGAACTACTCTATAAACGATAACTAATAACTGACAAGTCTGTGCGGGGCAGATCTGTACAATCACAAGGAAAGAGGTGTCCAGCCTTTGGAAAAGTGGAAAATTCCCTTCGTCTCTGCAGGCACTGTTCTGAAATGGTTGAGCCACCTTCAGACAGTTCTCTAGTGAGTGTTCTCCAGTGAAGACGGCCCGAGAGAGCAGCCCGTCCCGAGGTCCTGCCTTCCTGAGACTTGTTGCCCAGGGCAGCAGTGGAGTGTGGGGCTTGGTCCTGCCCCTGGCCTGCAGGCCAGGGGGGAGTTCCCACGTGTGTTCATGCATATCTTGGTGATGTTTCTGCAGGGAGCAAGTTAAGTACAAGATTGGGGTCACAGGCATGTTATAGCCTTGAGGCCTTTGTATGTTTGCAAGTTGATGTGGCTACATTTCCTACTCGATGATCCAATTCTAGAGTGATAGGAGTTCCTGTCTTACAAGATCCCAGTGAGAATGACTGAGCTTAACTTAGAATTTAAAATGCATTTTGAACCATGGGTATTGGAAGCTGGTGAGTCATTGGGCTTCTTCATTGGTTTGGGTTTGTAAAGCCTGTTAATTTCTCTCTCTTTTTTTTTAAATACATTATCCTAAAAGGAAGCATTTTGCTTTGAGTTGAACATGAAAAGTTAATAATTCGCACTGGGAGCCTTGAATGTTTTGGGACTTGTGTGGTCACTGGCTCTATGGAAGGTGGAAAAAATGAGAACAAACTGCTTTATTTTCCAAATCAGAAAGGAGTTGTTCAGACTTCTGGTGGTCACATTGTTAACACAAAAACAGTAGAGTTAGGTGAAATAAATTAAGATGACTTATTGTGGAGAAAGAGAGGTAGTGTTTGACTCAATTAGAAACATTCGCTGAGTTTTTGACGTGTGAATGATTTAAATGCGGCTCTGGCACAGGATTGCATGTGGTTTCCATTTTACAGTTTTCCTGCTTGAAAACAAACTGTCAGAATTTTTATTGAAGTCAATCCGATTTAACTCACTTAAGGCTCAGCAGCAACCTTTTGCTCCTCTTCCCATCCCCCTCCTCAGACCAGGAGAAAAGTCTTAACCAGGGGGTGGTGTTGGTGGAAACCTGCATCTCACCAGTTCTGTTATAAACTGGGTGACCTTCAGCAAAGGCTGTTTGACCCTTGATGACTCCACAGGACATACCTCTTCCTCTCTCTTTCTCTTTTAAATGACTTGGCCTGGTGAGGTCCCCAGCAAGGGGAAGCTGAAATACCAAGTTGAATAACAAAGTGATTTCACAGGGGAGCCACTTGGAACAGTTGGCACCACGTGCCTGGCAGCGACTTGAAATGCCCATCACACGAGAGTGGGGGCTTCAGACCCCCTCCCTGCCCTTCTGGTCGGCACCTTTCAAGAGCAGAGGCGGAGCAGTTACTGAAGCAGGCCCAGCAGTTCACCGAGCTTCATCTTAACCAGCTTAACATAACTCGTGCGTTCTCGCAAAGCATCAGGGCTCATTCAGAGCTTGTTTTCTGTGTCTGCCCTACCGATATGGCCAAACCGTTTCCTACCGAGTGAGCGCTGGGAAAGGGTCAGCCCGGGTTCCGGCTGACCTAGGGAAGCTGAGCAGGGCTGGTCTGTGAGCCCTGTGGCGCCTTTCCAGGTGACAGACCCCCGGGGTTTTAAGCTAACGTTCCTTTTCCAGAGCTTGGAGCAATAACCTCTTGCTTTCATTAGCATGGGGAGGTTTTGCACAGCCTCCACGATGTTCTGTTTGTGACCTAATAGTTAAAACGCTCCCAGGACATGCGTCTCACTTGGACCACCCTGGTCTAAGAAAACATAACAACCACCACAAAAAAACAAAAATAAATAAACAGCTTGCTTAAACTACCACTTTCAGGCATATTCTCAGAGAGAGAAAAGACTGGACCTCCTTAAAACCGAGCAGGAGGAACTGCACTGATCTTTTATCACTCAGTTATTTGTGAATGATGTGGTTCGAACAAAACTGAAAGGAGACCAGTCTTTCTTTCTTAAAATATGCTTGTTGTATCCAGACAGAAGTAACGAGCGGAGGTAACAGGAGAGCGTGGTCGAGACCCTGGCGGACTGCCGCGGACTGCCGCTCACCCGGGAGAGGACGGTGGTCTGACGCCCCAGGCTGTGGTCTTGTTCAGTTGCTCAGTCCGACTCTTTGCGACCCCGTGTCCCTCCCCGTCTCCCGGAGTTTGCCCAAGTTCATGTCCATCGCATCAGTGATGCCGACCAGCCGTCTCATCCTCTGACGCCCTCTCCTCCTTCTGCCCTCGGTCTTCCCCAGCCTCGGGGACTTTCCCAGTGAGTCGTCTCTGCGCATCAGATGACCAGGATACCCCCCATCTAACAGAGAGCAAGTGCCAGGCCTGTGTGCACCCCTGCCTGTCTCTTCTGGCTTTCCCGTGTGTATCAAGCCGCTCGTGATAATTAGCAGGACTTGGGAGGAGTTTTCTTCTCTGCCCCCTCCTTCCTTCTTTTATGCAGATGCTCAACATTTCCCTCCCTGGCTTAGCCCCACTGCCTGTCTCCTTAGTTCGGGGTCACCCTGGTAGAGTCCTCACCATCAAGCCTTTCCTCCGCTCCAGTCCATCCTGCAAAGTAGCCAAACGGTTTTAGCTAAAGATCCATTTTGGTTAACACATTCGCCCACTCAAAATAATTCACACGGGCTCCCTATGTCTCTGATGTGAAGTCCTAACTCTGACACTCAAGCTGTCCCCGCTCCAGGCCTGGGTTTATTTTTTGCAGCTTTCTGGAAATTTCTGCGTCAGTATCTCCCACCCTCCAGCCTCCATGCGTGCTTTCTCCTCTGTGATTGGACTTCCTTCCTACGCTCCTTCCTTGACCATCACTCCCTAACTAAGGTCTATTTTCTCCCCAAGTTGTAATTTTCAGTCCCTCGCTTAGACTTGCTCGTGTACCAGGCTGGTTTTTCCTCTGACTTCACAAACTTAGTATAACCCGGAGGCTGTCATACTGGTGCCCTGGGTTGCTCAGCGCCCGGGACTTGGGAGCTGGGTGACCTCTGTGGCCCTCGCCATCACTTTCCCTGTCTTTCAGGTAGAATGATCGTCTCTGTCTGTCAGGGGCGTCGTGGGGATGGCGTGGTGCGGCCTGTGTGTGTCGAGTGCTCCAGGTGGTATCTGGTGCATTCTCAGCGCCCATAAAGCCCAACTCATGGCGACCGTGCTGGACTCCTGGAGACAGGGAGATCCCCCATCCTCCCCGCAAGTCCAGATGCATACACACTGAAGAAATACTGGTTGCATCCGTGTGTGCATACACTACTGTACCTGCTGAAACTACCTGAGTACTTTTTAAAACTAGCCCAACTGTACATTTCCTTCAGGGATTTAGCTTGCTAAATGTAGGAAAATGATAGAATAAGTAAGCTGTGTTTTTCTTGTGATTCTACTTACTGTCCGTATTGCAACTTAAAGATTTTTGGAGAGCAATGTAAAAGTGATTTACTCTTCTATAATTGGTTTCCCGAAAGCAAAATTATATTTATGTGAGCTGCAGTGAGAGATGCAAACGCTATAATTTATTGTCGAGGAGCATTTTCAAAGTATACGGGAGGACCAAAGCTTAAGTATGTTAAACGTTTTCGAGGAAGACATATTTAGACTATAAATCTATAGACTTTGGGGGAAATTTGTTTTCCCCCAAATTTCTTCTCTTCCAGGTGTATGAAGATCTTAAGTTCTTAGGCCTCACTGGGAAGAAGATTTAAGGTTCCAGGAGTACGTTTGTATCTCTTAAATTGCCTATTGTTTATCAATGACACACATAACTGGTTTGGGGGCGTGTTTACTGTAGCATTCCCCACTCTAGCTCTGAGCAGTTGCCTGGCAGCGTGTGTGATAAAGACAGAAGGAAGCACTGGATTTCGCTGCTGACAAGGATATCTTGAAAGTGTTAGAGCACCTGAACAGGCAGTGAAACAGTGAGAGCCACGCCCGGAGCAGTTTGCTCACTGCGAGATGCCTGCAGGGTTTAAAATGGTTCTGACCACACAGCTGCCTACGCTGACACTCCCATATCACACTCAACACTCTTCTTAGGAGAACAGGAAGATAGTTTATCTTGCTATGCACTTGCTATGTTACTAAGATTTGAATTTAGTACCAAGAATAAATGATTATCTGTTACAGATGCTGATCAGCTAAAAATTTTCAGCAGTCTTCCAGCACCCCCCACCCCCACCCAAGAAAAAAGAAGAAATAACAAATGAACGGGACAGTGCAGTCTCCTGCCGGCACTTTCATTCCTGTGTTCAGGAGTTTGAGAACCCATAGCTCTTGGAAAGAGAATGCGTGGAATACATTCTGTGCAAAATGCTTGGCAGTGGGGATCTGAATAGCACCTCAGGGCCTGATTCCATTCAGACCCTGGTCCAGATAGCTTTGTTGAATTTAAGTGATGTTAACATCCTTAATGAACCAAAGAGCCTGGACTAGGTGTCATTCTAATTCTTATGAGGAGAGTTGATGGAAACCCTCTGACTTGGTGAACCAGCACTTGGAAGCAGTGTGAATTGGTTTAAAGGCCATTTACAAAAGGAGGAGTAAACGGCCTTTTAAACCATCTCTTGCTCAGCTGATTAAACGTTGTTTCAACTGCTGGCAACAATCAGAAGGAAAAAGACGTCCTCCTTGTGGTATTCCGCAGTGGAGAGGGAGACTTGAAAAGAGATGTTTCCTTCCATCCCCATCTCTCCTGCTGAAAACTGATGCATCAGCCACATATCTAGTTTTCCCTGTTAGTGAGCTTCTCTGGTGGCTCAGACGGTGAAGAAGAATCTGCCTGCAATGCGGGAGACCTGGGTTTGATCCCTGGGAGACCTGGGTTTGATCCCTGGGTTGGGAAGATCCCCTGGAGAAGGGCATGGCAACCCACTCCAGTATTCTTGCCTGGAGAATCCCATGGACAGAGGAGCCTGGGGGCTACAATCCATGGGGTCACAAAGAGTCAGACATAACAGAGCGACTAAACACAACAGTAGTACTGACTGTTAGTCACCAGCAGTTTACTAACTGGCCTCCAAAATTTGGTGGTGGGAGTGGGTATGTGTGTGGGGGGGAGGATGATCTAAGAAAGAAAAGTAGTCAGGAGACCTCACCAGAACACTCCATGCTGCACAAGCGTGCCCTTTAGAGTGGTCCCTCTCGAAAGAACAAGACTGCCCTGCTGCTGCTAAGTCACTTCAGTCGTGTCCAACTCGGTGCGACCCCGTAGACGGCAGCCCACCAGGCTCCCCCATCCCTGGGATTCTCCAGGCAAGAACACTGGAGTGGGTTGCCATTTCCTTCTCCAATGCATGAGAGTGAAAAGTGAAAGTGAAGTCACTCAGTCATGTCTGACTGTTCGCGACCCCATGGACTGCAGCCCACCAGGCTCCTCCGTCCCTGAGATTTTCCAGGCAAGAGTACTGGAGTGGGGTGCCATTGCCTTCTCCACAAGACTGCCCAGTTTGACTCTGTTGACTTGGAAAGGAGTGAGTTCTTGTGTTCCTCCCATTGCTGTAGATCCTTTGCCTAAATTTTTCACAGTCCTTCCTTCAGCCTCAGGAGAGGCTTTCCTTTGAGTCCCAGGGAGTCAGGCTCCAGACAGGATCCTAAAAAGAGCCCTCTCACCCAGGCATACAAGACACGGCACCTTGGTTGGGTCCCTGCCACTGGATAGGCTGGCTCCGGGCTGTACAGGGAGTTGGGATGGCATGAAATGACTCTCCTGAACGTGACATCTTGTGCTTCTGACTCGTTGGTTTCTAACAGAGAGACAGAATGGCCTCTGGAAACATTGGGGAGGACAAGGGTGTCTGGTCCATCTTGGAGGAGCACACGCGCTTTCTGAACCCCTCTGACCACACTGATTTTCAGCTCCTGTGTCCCTGCTGGCTGGGGGGTCTCTGGGCCCAACCTCCCTTGCCAAGTAATTAATGATGTGCAAAGAAAACACTTACAGGCAGGCATGAATGGGACCTATTATTCAGAGGAATCCTAAAGTGAATATTTTTCTAATTCATATTTGTCCTAATTATTTATTTTTGTATTTACTGAGCTTGTTTTTATTTCTTCTATTTTCAAGCTTGTTCTTTTTTTTTTTTTTTTAATCCTAGGGAAGGCCTATTATTTGCTATTTAGTACATTTGCTCGCCTTAACATCACAGTGCATGACAGAATTGACCAACTCAGTTAAATGCCATACAGTCCTTTAGATGAACTTGATGATATTTGAACTACTAGAGAACAACTACTTTCAAGCCCTCAGAAACACTTAGTTACAATTGTTGGCTTAATTGCACATTATTCTTATTCAGTGAAACAAGTCCCTGAGGGCTTCTTGGGACACTGTGCCTTGTTACTAAAAGTCCTTCTAGTTATAAGTCCTTACCAGCTGAAAAACTTCATTAATTTGAAAATAATCTCCAATTCAGACTTGTATTCAAACAAGTCATTTTACCAGCAAGTCCAGCTCAAAGAAATTTTTTTTAAACACTTTTGATGTGTTTAGTAACAGGAGATTATTTTTGCTTGATTCCGTGTTGTTCCAGTGATCAGTTCCCTTCACGCCTCTAGCATTATCCATGCCTGAGATTACATGATGCTAAGTAGTTGGAGCACTGATTTGATGGAATTGCTCCATGACTTTTCCACCGCAATAGCTGCTGTTACCTTAAAAAATAACTTGAGTTCTTTCCCCCCTGTATCAAGGTGTTACACAAATATATATTTAGGCTGTTTGGGGGTTACAGATGGCAAACAACAAATCCATATTTAAGAACGCATTTGCAAGCCAAAATTGAGTGGTGAGCCACTCCTGAGTGTGGGTCTGGGGCAGCGGGGGTTGGGGGGAGCTGATGTCTATTTTGCTTCGTTTTGTGGAATAATTTTTCACATTTCTGTTTAGCATTCATGATGCTCTAAATAGAAGCAGGAGAACAGTGTAGCTCTTGGATCCTGGGAGAGGCAGGCCACGGGAGCTCCTGCTGTTTGGGGACAGTCTGTGAGTCTGTTCTTTTTATGTGCAGCAATTATGACCTTGAAAATGGGTGACTCTAATAGCGGCATTTGTCAAATTGAAAGATTTTTAATGCATCAGTGCCAAAGACCAGATCATCTCGGAGGACCAGAATTGACCACTGCTGTGTTTGCAGCACAGTGTTTTGGTGAAATCTGAAACCCTCGCTTTTCTCCATGTACCTTGTATTTTATTGGGAAATTATTTATTTATGAAAATAACTGATATGAAAAACAAAGTATAATTGAAGTTAAGGGGCAGTTCCATAGAGTTGTAGCCAACTGACTCATCAGATGTCTATGATAAATGTGTTAAAGGTGATTTTTCAATACTGAGACAACAGGGGCAAGTAGCTTGTCACCGAAGTCTTGTTTGTTTGCTTGTCCCCACTGTATCCTGGCCTGGAATGCCCTTTCCCCTCCATTTAGCAAAGCTGACCCACCCTTTGGGCTCAGCTCCAGCCTCTCTGGAGTGCAGCGTTTCTGCTCTCCTGACTCTTGGAGCCGCCTCCAAGCTTCTGGAGCAGTCGCCCTGTCTTCCACCTTTCTGTCTGAGTGGGAGCCGCCTTCATGGCTCCGTCTAATACCGCTGCAAGGTGTGTCCTGCCTGGACCTGTCTTTCCCCTGAGTGTTTTCTTTCTTTCTTTTTGCCCCATGTCTCCCACGTCCACCAGACTCACACATGGGAAAGGCTCTCATCACCTCATGCTCAGCCGGCGAAACACCACGTGCCTGGCTTCTTCAAAGCCAGCAGGCCTTCCGGAATCTACCAGTGATGAACTGGCCTCAGCTTCGAGTCTTGATACCTGTCATCCGGCAGCAAACTCTGCTTCTTCCTTTCTACCTAAAAGCTCACCTTTTCATTCGTTCCACCCTCATCTGACCCCAGGGTTTCCAGCGTCCCACGTGGACTTTCTGCACCCACTCTCTCCAGATCTGGATCCGTCTTGCATTCCCACCTGCCAGCTTAATGCTCCTTTGCATACATCCTGCTCAGGCAGGCAGGTTGATCACTGTTACCGGTTCTAGAACCCCCACCCCCACCCCACCCCCCACCCCCCGCTTTCTCATGGGACCTCCTCCCCTTCTTACTGCAGTTTGCTGTCCTGACAGGATCTTCACAGCATCTCCTCTTCTTCTGTTTTCCCCGAAATAGAGTTCACTCTCTTTCCGCGTGTCTATGTCCTTTTTTTATATACATGTCAGGGAATTCTTCCTCTCAGCTTGCAGACTTCACATTGCTTTTACCCTCTGGTGCTCGAAGTTCAGTTCAGTCGCTCAGTCGTGTCCGACTCTTTGTGACCCCACGGACTGCAGCACGCCAGGCCTCCCTGTCCATCACCAACTCCCGGAGCTTGCTCAAACTCATGTCCATTGAGTCGGTGATGCCATCCAACCATCTCATCCTCTGTCGTCCCCTTCTCCTCCCGCCTTCAATCTTTCCCAGCATCAGGGTCTTTTCCAATGAGTCAGTTCTTCCCATCAGGTGGCCAAAGTATTGGAGCTTCAGCATCAGTCCTTCCAATGAATATTCAGGACTGATCTCTTTTAGGATGGACTGGTTGGATCTCCTTACAGTCCAAGGGGCTCTGAAGAGTCTTCAACACCACAGTTCAAAAGCATCAATTCTTCAGCGCTCAGCTTACTTTATAGTCCAACTCTCACATCCATACATGACCACTGGAAAAACCACAGCTTTGACTAGACAGACCACCAGGGAAGTCCCAAACCACCTCTCCTCTTAATCTCTGTGATTGACTGGGACTGACCTTGCCCTCTCCTTCCCTGGTTTGACCATGTGACTGCGCTGGCCCATCAGCATGTTGCATCTCTCAGTCAAGTGAAAGCACGAGGCTCAGGATGGGCCAAGTTAGAGTGAATTCAGCACTTTCACTGGAGCTTTTGGGGAAAAGACTCTTGTGGTGGCCAAGCTGCTAATTCTGGAGTTGTTAGAGGCCATCATTGTTACCATCTCCAGGGAGAAGCTGCTTGAGGGGGTGCAGCCTTCACAGAAGAAAGCATAGCTGAGAGATGAAGATTAAATATGGATGGCATTGCTTGTGCTCCTGGAACCACCCATGCCTGAAGCCGATTTGCACTGAAACTTACAGAAGCCCATAAATTCTTTGCCGAAGCTTATTTGAGTTGCGCTTAGGTTACTAACAGCGAGAAGTATTTACTGACGGCCCACGCCTCATCTGTCCTGCTGCCAGGCACACAGTGATTCAGAGAACAAACGTTTGTTGATTGAATGAGTGAGTCCATGTGTGGGAATAAATAAGACATGAGAAACAACCCCCATGAGCTCTCAAAGAGTTCAGATGAGGTACTACTACTAGGAAGGCCCATAAATAAGAAAATGGGCTTAAAAAAAATTTGTTTTGCTAAATTTAAATTCTAAAGCTAAACAAGACATAGGAAAGCTCACACACTGCCATTCAGTTCTGTTCTTTTTGCTTTTAGACCATAAGTCATCCTCATTAAACTAGGAAGGACCTTTGTTGGCCAACTAATGTCTCTGTTTTTCAATATGCTGTCTAGGTTTGCCATAGGTTTTTTTCCAAGGAGCAAGCATCTTTTAATTTCATGGCTGCAGTCAACATCTGCAGTGATTTTGGAACCCAAAAAAATAAAGTCTCTCACTATTTTCATTGTTTCCCCATCTTTTTGCCATGAAGTGATGGGACCGGATACCATGATCTTAGTTTTCTGAATGTTGAGTTTTAAGCAGCTTTTTCACTCTCCTCTTTCACTTTCATCAAGAGGCTCTTTAGTTCTTTTTCGCTTTCTGCCATAAAGGTGGTGTCATTTACATATCTGAGGTTATTGATATTTCTCCTGGCAATCTTGATTCCAGCTTGTGTTTCATCTAGCCTAGCATTTCACATGATGTACTCTGCATGTAAGTTAAATACGCAGGGTGACAATATACAGCCTTGACGTACTCCTTTCCTGATTTGGAACCAGTCTGTTGTTCCATGTCCAGTTCTCACTGCTGCTTCTTGACCTGCATACAGATTTCTCAAGAGGCAGGTCAGGTGGTCTGGTATTCACATCTCTTTAAGAATTTTCCACAGTTTCTTGTGATCTACACAGTCAAAGGCTTTGGCGCATTCAATAAAGCAGAAGTAGATGTTTTTCTGGAACTCTCTTGCTTTTTCTATGATCCAGCGGATGTTGGCAATTTGATCTCTGGGTCTTCTGCCTTTTCTAAATCCAGCTTGAGCATCTGGAATTTCATGGTTCATGTACTGTTGAAGCCCGGCTTGGAGGATTTTGAGCATTACTTTGCTAACGTGTGAGATGAGTGCAGTTGTGCAGTAGTTTGAACATTCTTTGGCATTGCCTTTCTTTGGGATTGGAATGAAAACTGACCTGTTCCAGTCCTGTGGCCACTGCTGAGTTTTCCAAATTTGCTGGCATATCGAGTGCAGCACTTTTAACAGCATCGTCTTTCAGGATTTGAAATAGCTCAACTGGAGATCCATCACCTCCACTAGCTTTGTTCATAGTGATGCTTCCTAAGGCCCACTTGACTTCGCATTCCAGGATGTCTGGCTCTAAGTGAGTGATCACACCGTCGTGGTTATCTGGGTTGTGAAGATCTTTTTCTTCCTTCTGGTGCTCTACTTCTGTTTAATTTCACCACTGTGTGCAGCTTCTGTGTACCCAAGAAAGTGAAAGTGTTCATCGCTCAGTCGTGTCTGACTCTTTGCAATCCCATGGATTGTAGCCCACCAGGCCCCTCTGTCCGTGGGATTTCCCAGGCAGGAATACTGGAGTGGGTAGCCTTTCCCTTCTCCAGGGGATCTTCCCCACCCAGGGATCAAACCCAGGTCTCCTGCATTGCAGACAGATTCTTTACCATCTGAGCCACCAGAGGCCTCAGTGTACAATCTGTGTACCCAAGATTACAAACTCCTAGAGGGCAGGGATTAGGTCTTACAGGACTGGAGGGCAGATAGATGTTTTAATATACTCTTACAGCCCCTGCTGCACTCAGAGGTGAAGGAATCACATGTGTCTTATACCATAATGGGTCCCTGGCACGTGGCACAGACCCAGGGAACTCATTACATACTTATGTGAATGACTGAATGAAGGAGAGAGGCCAGGAAGGAAATATTTTATATTTTACGTTATTAGATTATCACTGAGATGTTTAACCTCCTAACAAATTAGATGTTTAGAGTTACAATCTAGGCATTTTATTCCTACTCAAGCAGCTGAAAGATTAAGGATAATCCTTTTACAGATATATGTTGACATGTCTCTGTGAATATGAATTAACTATGTAAATCTTAATTGCCTTTTGTGAGTGCACAGTTTTCTCTAGAAAAACAAACTTAGGTGGGATGCTTCATGAAGCTTTAGGCAGCTTTCTTTTCTCTCTTTTAGGACACAATGAATTACCTTATGCTAAATGTGAATTGGCTTCCTAAATTCTGTTTACTTGCTGTGTCTACAAAAAAAAAAAATTGATGTAATGTAAGCCAGGGCTTACAGAATTTCTGGCACACTCATCGGGTCCCTATTCCTCACAGATTTGTAAAACCAATTTCTTGTTTCCGATAGTACTGTTATCAGTTTAATTGCTTCAGATCCTAAACAGTCTGTATCTGTGATAGTGATTGCATTCATCAGTGGCCTTGAGTGAGCCAGTGAATTTCACTTAGTGTCGTGGGCTTGGATTGGCTGAATGATGCTAGCCATACTAGGAGGAGATGGTGGGGGCCACATTATGGACCCTCTCTCCAATTCAGAACTGTCAAAGACAAGTCACTTTGGTTGAAGTGTCCCCTGGTACCCTCTCCTGAAGCTCAGTACAGTGATATGATGTAAAGGACCATACTAGAAAAGCAAACAAACTTAGGTTCTTGTATTAACTCATTTGATCACCATTCACATCACTTTCCTTGACTGTCAAACAAAGAGTTTTGAACAGTTTTAACCTCAGTGCTCCCCATGTGGAAATTTTAAGAGTTACCATTTATGGAGTCACCAGTTGCAGCATATTCTCTGTTCTAGACCTTTGCCTGTAGTATCGCTTAGAGTCCTCTGAAAATGAAAGTGTTTGTTGCTCAGTCGTGTCTGACTCTTTGGGACCCCATGGACTGTAGCCCACTAGGCTCCTCTGTCCATGGAATTCTCCAGGCAAGAGTATTGGAATGGGCAGCCATTCCCTTCTCCAGGGGATCTTCCTGACCCAGTGGTTGAACCCAGGTCTCCTGCATTGCAGACAGACTCTCTTTACTGTCTGAGCCACCCGGAAAGAGTCCTATAAAGTGATATGAATGACAGTTTTTAGTGTTAT
Organism: Giraffa tippelskirchi; assembly: GCF_054371585.1. NCBI lineage: Eukaryota > Metazoa > Chordata > Mammalia > Artiodactyla > Giraffidae > Giraffa > Giraffa tippelskirchi. The sequence goes on along the minus strand of NC_137286.1, from coordinate 58,300,745 downwards.
ATTGACTTGACTGATTGATTCCATCTTAGCTGTTGACCTGGTCAGTCTGATTTAATCCAGCCTCAGAATGGATTTACAAGTAGAGAGTTTCCTAATATGTGTTGCAGTTAGGCCACTGGAGTACAGTATTTGCATCAGCTGTTTTGTGGACAGCGAGTGGTTTTTTGATGCTGATACCTTTACTGTCCCACATGAATGACTTGACAGTGGTTCCTGTTGTTGAATGGCCCTTTGATGGTTAAAGTCTAAAATTTTCCGGAAATTACACAAAGAATTTTTAAAATATGGTGGGAGTAGGCGTTGTAGGGGGGCATGTATCAGTTCCACGAGAATCTTTAGGGCAATTTTATGCTCTTAGGAAGAGCATGTAATAGCAACACAGATACGCAAGCTTATATCACACAAATCATTAATCATGCATGCTCTTGACAGGGAGATTATTTTCCAGTGTTTTTTTATTTTTTTTTTAAAGAAATCTTAAAAGCTTAAGCCTTTTTTGTTTGCTTTTTTTATTAAAAAGTAATTTGGAGCCAGTAACTTAACCTGTTTTTCATAAATGTGCTAGCTTGAGGCAGCCAAAAAAACATTCATGCTTACATAGTTGGGGTCCTCAAGTGAACTTATGTGTTGGATCATGATAACTCTAGTAATTGCTTGAATTATCCTTGTTGAGTAATAGTATGGACCCTGAATACAGGGTTTGATTTTATTACGGCCAGATGTCTACTCTGCTGGGTTTATGGGACTTGCTAAATGCCATCTCTTAGTTAAAACCCCGACCACTCTTCTCCCCTTCCCCCAGGAGATGAATCCATTCTGTCTTCATAGCATGTAACAGTTTGTGTTGTTATATGTTTACAGCTGATCTTTGGCTAGACTGTGGCTTTTTAAAGGATTTTTAAGACGTTTGAGCTAATTCTGACTTATCTTTGTACCCCCAGCATCACCGTATACCTGACACCCAGTAGGATTTACACTTATGATAGAAACACTAAATGTTCATGAGAGAAGTATCAGGAGGAGTCACTTCCTCTGGCTGTGGTAGTTGTCATCTGTTCAAAGTGGGAAATACACTTAAGAAAATTGAGGCAATTAAAACCATCCAGCTTCAACAATATAATCTGTGTGCTTTTATTGTGTGAATTATTTCACTAAAGGATCAGGTTCTGGTGAAAACCCTTGGCTTCATGCTTGTTTCTGCTTTGTTCTGCCTTATTCACCATTCAGCCACCAGAACTGCTGCATGGGTCGATAAGGCTGTCCAGCCCTATTGGCACAGATAGAGCTGGAAAAGACACTGAACTCTGGGGGTTACCAGAAATATCAGAAATCAGAGCAGTTTCTGTTAGGTGGGGATCTCCGAGCATTCTTAATTTTGCTAATCCTTGTAACAGCTCTGAGAGACAGCCTTGCTAGATGGGCCGGGCCAAGCAGTCCTGTATGGTTCGGTTGGCTTAGGCACTGGGGACCAAGGGGGCCCTTTGCCCTTGGACTTGGGAGGGTACTGATTGTGAAAGTTTAGGTTGTCCTCATACCCTAGCAGACACAAACCCAGCGTGCGACGTACATGCTACTGCTTGTCCTTAGACTACTGTCCCTGTGACAGCCATGTAAGTTGGGGCTTTGGGGTGTGGGGGGAGTCCGGTGTGACACACCTGGGTGCCTGCCTCTGTTTGTAAGTGGGAGAGTATTGAGCTGCCTCAGAGGCTGTACTGGAAGCAGTGAGATCTTTGTCAAAAGTAACTCAGGCTTCTTCGGTGGCTGGGCAACAGAAAACATGACACACTGAATTTGAGGGCTCCGTGGGGAGGGTACAGTTAATGCAGCCGATGTTCTTTTGTGTGAGTTACTGTTAAGACGGGATGCAGGTAGGACTGCCTACCGTTAACTCTGACCAACTCTTACCAGCAAAGTGGAAGCACTCATCTTACCCTTTCAGTGAAAGTTGCAGAAGAGGGATGCAATTTTCATGTGGCTTTAAAGTGGAGATTTCCTCCTGGAAGGATTACTCCTCTCAGTAGGAGAGAGGCTTCCAAAGTTGTTTAAGAGTGTTTGTGTTCCCCTCACAGATTAGCATGGGCAAACACGGTGACCCTCTTCAGTTAATTTTAGTTATTTTAGGCACAACAGGTCAAAGGGGCAGGGTAAAGGTGGAGAGTTACGCGTCCTAGAAACAAGTGAAGTGGACTCAGCCTGGAAGGGCGTCGGGGAGGGTGGAATGCCAGAGTTGTCCCAGCAGCTCTCCGTGCAGCTGTGGTCTGGGAAGACCGGTTCCCAGAGCCTCTAACTTCTGTGTGAGGAAGTCGCTGCATCATCCTTCAGTAACTTACTAAAACCTTGTCAGGACTTTATTTTGCGCAAAGCCAAGTTCTGGATAAAGAGTGTGTGTTCTGGAGTTTAGCCCAATTACTGCCGTATTTTTGAGGGAGCTATGCCTACTGAAGGGGTGGGTAAGGATTGTGCTAAGTATACAGAATTTTACACTTTCTCAGTAATTCCTTTTTCCTCAATGTTACTGTGGCTTCTTTATTCACCTTCTTCCTTCAGTCTCTTGAATTTGAATTTCAGTATGTAATATCAGCAGTGTTGAAGATTATAAAATCCATCAAGGGAGGAACGTCTGGAGTGCTGGAACCAAAGCCAGCACGTTTGTACTGAGGATGACCCCACTCACCAGGGCGAAACTGAACAGTCTCTTTCTTTTCTTTCTTTTTAAAGAAACTTCGTATTCTGTAATAATTTTAGACTTATACTAAAGTTGAAAAAATGCACGGAGAGTTCCTAAAATGTCACCCAGTTATCCCTAATGTTAACATCTTGCATAACCATAACCCAATTACCAAAACCCAGAAATGAACATTGGCATAATACTATTAACTACAGACTTTATTTGGATGCCACTAGTTTCTCCATGAATGTCCTTTTTCCAGGCTTCATTGAATTTGTTTGCTGTATCTGTGTGGTCTCCTCCAGTTGTGACAGTTCCTCTGTCTTTCCTTGCTTTTTTACCTTGATCCTTTGGGAGATTATCGATCATTTCTTTTAGAGCATACTCCTCCGCTTGTGCTTCTCTGATGTCTTCTCATAATTAGACTCAGTTTCTATATATGGGGGAGGGAGACCACAGGAGTGAGCTTCCTCTCAGTGTATCATGTCAGGGTGATGCCAGGGTGTTTTCTCCTAGTGATAGTAACTCTGGCCACATGGTTGAGGACCGGTTTCTCCACTGTAGAGCTTCTGCTTTGTAATCTTAACGTCTTCGGGGTGGAGGGATGATACTTGGGGACTGTGCAGATGGCCTCTTTCTCATCACTTGCTAATGTTGGCATCCCTTGGTGGCACTTACCCGCAACAGTTACTACTATGATGATCTAATGGTGAGTTTCTATTTCCTTCTATGTGTATTTATAGGGATTTTTTTTTCTGTAAGGAAGAACTTCCCCTTCACCCCTGAATATGCTCTTTAACCACATTTTCCTCCAGATAACTTTCTGGCTGGCTGAAAGTGATTTACAGACAATGGAGATGTCTCTTAAATGTTGAGAGGACAGCGATGCGCTGAATCCCAACAATGTCGTCCTTACCAGGCATTGAGAGTCTACAGACTGCCTTGACCACCATTCTGATTTAGAGCTGTTGGATTGCCAAACGTGTTAGAGATTTGCAAAATAGTTTCCAAACATTTAGAGTCCTTCTGATACTGTTTTTGGTTTTTTGTCTGTTTGTTTTTAGTATTTCTTTACCAACAACTTTTATTTAGTAGGATTTTATGGAACATATGTTGTGCTTACCTTTATTGGAACGAATGTATATTTTTCTATTTCAGTGTTTTCACTTTTCTACAAGCATTTTAAGACATCATCCCGGCCCTTTTCTTTATCATCTTTCTGCATTTGACCATCTCAGTGCTTCCAAGCATCTTCACCAAATACTGAAAGGTCAGCGAATAAAGTGAAATATATTTCTTCAGAGTTGTATCAAAAGTACAAGCTGTAGGTTAGAAAAAAAAAGAAGTTGACATTATTGGCTAAAAGGGGTTTCTGAGATTATCTGTAGATTTCAATTAGCCATACTCTTTGGCCTTGCTTACCGCAGAGTATCAAAAGCTGGCCATCCTGCAAGGAGATAAGAGAGATAGGTTGCCAAAAATTCTACCAAATGATGATAATGATATATTATTGATGTACAACTGCTTGAATTGCGGGATCAAGATAGAGTCCTCAGCAGAGATGGTATGCAAACTCACTATGCTTAGAAAGAAGAAAATGAAAATATCCTCTATGTGTTGTATGTAAAGTGATGAAAACGAACATGTGACCCTGAAAATTCTCTGCCTCTCATGTCTCGGTTTTGCAGTTGAAACTGATGTCTGGAATGTTAAGAACTCAGGCAATTCTAGGACTTGTTGGAGTATGCATACAGTATTTAGGAGATGGAAATGGTAGGGGTGCCTGCTTGTTCTCCTGAATTCCAAACTTTTCGTTTAGAAGGTAGATGGCAGCCCGTCCACAGCCAGGCAAGTCTCCAGAATGGCCCGGGTGCCCATGCTTCTGCAGCACACGGCTTTCTCGTGCTCTCGCCCAGGGGCCTCTCCAGGACTCCAGGGTCAGAGGGCTGGGCAGCGTGCTGGTCTGAGCGTAGTGTTACCCTTGCCTCTCTCATCTCTGTTTATCGGTCGGGCCCAGGGCCCAGAGCATCCCATGGGCAGGAGACTTGGAACAACTGAAGTCCGCTACCAGCCAGAAGCAGCTGGCTGCAGTCCCCTGGGAGCTGCTCGGGCCCCTTTGTCACACCTGACACTCTGTCCCTCAGCTTTCTCCTCCTGACCACGGAAAAATACAAGAATTTGTTGTTCAGTGTCTGTTGGAGAGATAGGTTCCTGCCTGTGCCGGGAGAGTTCCTGTTGTCTCAGTCCTCACTCAACCCCCAACTCCTGCCAAGGCCACTGAAGGCAGGCGGGAGGACCTGGGGACTCAAGGGCAAAGAGGCCCCCAGGTCTCACAGCGGCACTGCCAGCCAAGCTGCAGCTTGTCAGCCGTTCAGGACTCACATTCCTGCTGCCAGTGAGCTTACACTTGGATTACAGCATTTGCTGTGTGCCGGGTATGATGCTTAAGCATTTTGCACAAACTGAATCAGTTTTCACATAGCATGACTATGCCCATTTCAGAGGTGAGAAAACTGAGGTACGGAAAGGGTGAATGATTTGACTAAGGAAGCATAGCTAGTAAATGGTAGACCCAGGCTTTGAGCCCAGTTGGTCCAGCCCCAGATCACTTTCTCTTAGACCCTACTCTCGGCGGCCTCTTTGGAGAGGTGCCCCCACTTACCCTCTCCTGCACCCACTGCCAGACACACTCTGACTCTAGCCGGGTGGTTCAGATGCTCAGATGGCTGGAAGTGGTATCTCCACTCTGTATGCGTGAGACATGAAAATGTTAGATTCAAATGCCACTGAGACTTCAGATAAGCTGGTGGCTCTCTGTGGAGGAAGGAGGGCCTTTTTTAGTTGCGTTCCCCTTCTTTCTAGATTGAGGGGCAACGGCACCCCCCAGGGTGGTGGAGATGCTAGTAGTTGAAGATACAACAGCCCCCTGATTCTGCTTTGACCCCATAAATGGCAGGTCCAAGACCTCCCATCTTGGGTGGATGTCTCCTCTCAAATGGTCCCTGGGTCTTCATTTCATTTCAGAAGGAAAACCATTTGCCTGCTGTCATTTTATCTGTAATATATATATATATATATGTGTATATAAAATCCAAACTTCTACCTTATTATTAGTTTTTCAGTTACTCTTTTCACCTGCCTTCCAAAAGCTTAGTTGTGCCACCAAACTTCAACCTGGCCCTTGGGCTTAACTTTGTACTTAAATCACTTCCCCTTGTAGTTTTAACTGCATGTTCCATTCTCGCCTATCTTCCTGGGCGTTACTGCTAGCATGGTTGGGGCCGGCAGGCCATCAGGGATCCCCTCAGCCCTGAATGGGGGCATTCCGGCAGAGGAGGGCGTTCAGTGTGCCCAAGGCATGTGATGTGAGAGCCAGTGTTGATGAAAGATACTGCAAAACCAGCGTGTGCTGTTATCAAACCTGACCACCTTAAAACGTTGCTTTCTGTGGGAGCAAAACAGGCTTTTTATAGTCTTTTTAAAGAATTATTTTTAAGAAAAATAATTCTTTTTAATTCTTCTGGTATTATCTACCGTTTCTCCTGGTATCAGTGGGGGGAAAGTGAGTAAGTAGTAACCTTCAGAGAAAAAGAGAAGATAGAGTGAGAAAATGTACCGAAGGGCTGGCTTTTACCAGTAAGTTGTTTTTAAAAGTATATGTGTTTCTGCAAGTGTGTGTGTGTGTGTGTGTGTGTTGAAAGTCAGTCACCCTGCCGTCATGCTGAAGGTATCTAGTGCATTGTACAGGCTACCAGGAGAGCTGTTTCCTCCGTCTTGCCTTCTCTCCACTGGGACACTTGAGTGGTCACCCTGCCTGTGTGTGGCCGGCCCCTGCGGCTTCGGTGCCTTCCCAGCACGGACCCAGACGACGGTGGAAGGAAGCCTTGGGGAGAGTGTCTGAGGGGTGCTGCCTGCCCCAGGAGGGGTGCGGCGGGGTGCCTGTTTCCTGCCCCTTGCTCTGGCCATCGTGGGGTGCTTCTCCTCCTCCGCGGCCCGTAGGGACCCCCCCCCCCCCCGCCGCTGTGCTGTACATGTAGCCAGAAGATCCCCCTGGAAAGGCGGCTGCACAGACAGTGCTGCATGTCAGCGCCCGCACTGCTGGCTTCCCGAGCAGGACTGCGCCTGTCTTCCTGGAAGGGAGCGACCCCTGGCATCTTCATTCTTGATTAACTCCTTCCTAGGACTCCTTCAAGAAGCAATTTTCTGGGTGCTTTGTTTTTCTTTGGTTTTGTTCCTCCCATAGACGGGAGCAACATCCTGCTTAGAAACACCCTGTTATGATACTTGAAACGGCCTCCTTGGAAAATTCCAGAACAGACCCCTCAGTCTCTGCCCCTAGACAAGCGAGTGATGTGCCTTCCCGGCAAGCTGAGTACCCACGACTGTTGCACAGTCTCAGCCGGGAAATCTATGCTTTGGACGTTCGTGTTTTGGTTTTCACTCCTTTACTTCCTTTGCAAAGGCAGAGACTTCCTTATTAAAACGGATTTTGCTCTGAGGGGGCTAAGAGAAAAACAACCTATTGTCCTGTAGCGGTCAAAGCCGTGCTCAACAATGGGGCGGTTGTGCGGCTGCCTTGTGGGTTAGGGGGCAGGGAGAATGTTCATAAAAACAAACTTTTGAAGCAGGGACAGTGCACGGCTTTGTTTACCTGGCACTCTAAACTTAAGGGACTTATTTTGCCTGAAGAACAATGAAGTGCAGAGTTATGATTAGAAAAGTCTGGTGTAACTGATGCGTTAACAATCTCCGAGGTTTCTCTCTCTCTGGCTTAGGATGGTCATGTACGTATTTTTCTGAAGCCAACATCAGAACTGTCCATCAAAGGCAAAAAATAGGCCTCAAGAAACACTGTCTTTTGGCAAAGAAAGACAAAGGTCCTTGTTCTCCAGGCCAGTGTGCGTATGTGTGGAACGTTTGAAAGAACCATTTTGAAATGAACTCAGGACGAAAGGCTGTTCCAGAGTCATTCTTGCAGAGACGGCACAGGATGTGTGCAAAGTGGAAATACAGTCATAACAGGACTTGTTCTCTTTGACAGTATCTCTCTTAGTCTGGGAGTGAACGTTTCCAGAAACTCTGTACAAACTCAGTTGCGCTCTTTTGTCTTGATTAACAAATGACAGTATACAGGGTGGGTGGGATTTAGAGTTCTCTTTTTGTTACCAGGTCTGGGATCTAAGTTAGAAAGTTACCGTTCTTATCTAAGATGTGTCTTTTGTTTGCTCACTGGTATGTGCTCCATTTCCACTCACCACCTGGTGGGTTTTGTTAACAGTTTGCTCAGTAACTTTGTTTCCTTATCACATCTTTCTTCCCCCACCCCTGAAAATTAGAATATTGGCAGTCATTGCCTAAGGAGAGGTCAGGTGCCTTCACTCTCTCAATCTGGGAGTGGGTTAGAGCTGTCGGCTCTGCCCCCGGCTGTGAAGGCTGTGATGTACTGTGTGCCCCCTGCTGAGGGAGCCCCGCAGAGGGCAGAAATGGACGGGGTGAAGCCTTTTCTTGGGTTCTGTCTCCTTGCCTTAGAGTCTTGCCTCCGGGTGGCATCTGAAAGGAAATCCCTGTGCGCCCAATAGATGGCCACTGTAGAGTATGGTTGGTCTTCTTCTTCAGGCTCAGTTTCCCTGTGCAGATGGATACCTAGCTTTTCTTCATTCTTTTTCATTTTTTTCTCTACCTTTATCTATGAAGAACACAACTCCTCCTCCTGACACAGACATCCCAAGGAATGACAGCAGGGCTGGGGTGCCCAGTCTGAGTGCCCGCCTCAGGGTGCCTGGGGAATGTCTCCTCAGAAGTGACTTCTCACCTCAGAGCAGGGGCCAGCCTGCCCTGAGTCTGGAGGGCCCACGCCCCTCACCCAGGCCGAGCTGCATCCTCAGCCTTCGGTGCTCTCACACCGTCACTCAGAGGCCGTCCTGGGATAACGGAGGCAGACAGAGCTAGGGGCAGAAGTCACGTCCAAGGTCGGACCTCTGCAGAAAGGCAGCCCTGCATGTCTTCAGCATCCTCTGGGTTCCCGTGGCCTGCCTTCAGTCTGGGTCCCAGTCCTCGCTGAGGAGACCGGCAGGCTGGTCCTCGGGTGGACGGCCGGACACCCCTCCTGACAGCTCCCAGGCACTCGGTTCCCCAGCAGAATCGCCGTCACCCACGGCACGGCCCCTCTTCAGAAGGGGCGCCTCCACCACGGGAGGGATGCTCTGTGCTCCACCGAGCTCGCTGATGCCTGGCCTTCTCAGTCTCTCTCTCCTGACCAGAGTGCTCCACTGGGCAAAGCTGGGGTCTGGGGACCCCTGCTCGGCACCGGGATGCTGCTGAGCCACGTGATGCCTCTTCCTTCTTAACCTGACCACGGAGAGCGACTTCCGGTGACCGTGGAGGTTCCCTTTGCTGTCCTTCGTGGTCCAGGAGACATTCCTGGGCTTTCTGCAGAGTGTGATCGTTTTCTATTTTACCATAAGTAAAGAAAGAAAGAGTGAAGTCGCTCAGTCGTGTCTGACTCTCTGCGACCCCGTGGACTATAGCCTACCAGGCTCCTCCATTCATGGGATTTTCCAGACAAGAGTACTGGAGTGGGGTTGCCACTTCCTTCTCCAGGAGGTCTTCCCGACCCAGGGATTGAACCCGGGTCTCCTGCATTGTAGGCAGACGCTTTACCGTCTGAGCCACCAAGGAAGCCCTACCATAAGTAACAGTCTATCAAATTAACAGTTGCTAGAAGAGAAACTAGATACAGAATTATATTGTCAGCAGTGCATTTTCATAATAGCAGTGGAGAAACAAATCCTTACCAGCAGCTGAAACACACTGAAGAGATTCCTATGAACCGTGTGGTCTGCTTTTGTTTGTTTGTTTTTGGAGCAGATGGGCTTGTTTGCTTTTTGCTTAAACATTAATCAAAAATCAATTTATGGCTATGTAAGTGGCATTAGATAATTCTCATTCTGACTCCAGTAAATAATATCTATTTGTTCATGTTAGATAAGTCTGGGGGGTGGTGAAATGTAAAATAGAATTACATGAGATATGACATATGGCTATGTGTTTTATAAATTAATACTTCTATGCCTGTGGGAGGAGAAGTAATTTAGCTTACTGACAAAAGGAAAAGCAAAGGAAATTCCAGAGGAAAAACAGGGTAGCAAGTCTAAATAAATTTGGAAGATGAAGAGAATTGATAGTTTACTTTTATGTCTATTTAACAAGTCATTTCTGTGATGGGATTAGAACCATGAGAAAAGGAATATTCTAAGTGCTGAACATTTTAATGTACTCCATTAAAGTACATTAACTTGAACTCTTTTTTAACTCTTCTGCTGACAAAAAAAATGATTCATTTGATGACTGGGGTGGTATCATATAGGCAAATGTATTTATACATATTTTCCCCTAATCTTTTAGCAGGCATGTCTGCATTTGTAAATAAGGTGCTTGAGCTAGTCATGTTTGTGCAAAGGTAACTGACATTTCCCTGATATGAGAAAATAGACAATGAGGTTTTGCTGAGTAACTATTATATATCCATATTCTATGTGTAGAGAGGTATACATTCATTGAAATAGCCAGAGAAAGTGAGAAATTATTCAAACTGCTATTAATATTCCCTTTTTCATAGATGTAGATCTGTTAATTGTAAGAAATCTGTTTTTAAATTAATCAAAAAGAACTTTTTATTTCTTCCCTAAGATTCATTTAGCCTTGAAAAGGCCAAAAGTTTAATGAAGCTTCTAAATGCCAATCTTTCCTTCCTTCTGTTAGAGAATATGCTTCAACTATAATTACATTGGCATTGTTTGAAATATTAGTAGTTCTACAGCTAGATGTCTGAGTTAGCTGAGAAGTGTAAAGGTAAAACCTGGAAGATTTCATCAGGAACCCTGGAGACCCTCTCCTCACAGCATACATTGATCCACCAAAGGATTTCATATGAGGGTTCCCCCCGCCCAGCTTTAACGAGCTGTAACTGACAAATGAAAATTGACCGGCTTGACTGAGGTGTACAGCTTAAGGTCGTCATGTGCATGTACGCTGTGAAATGCTCCCCAGTGATGCTCATGACCGTATCTATCACCTCACTTTAAAGTGAAATTCCCCTCGAATACTTTTGCCTGACTAAACCTGGAAGGATCTGGAAAGTACCCTCCAACTTTGCAAACTCTTCTTGTATCTACCGCATATACAGTAGGTGCTCAGTGACGCTGAGAATAGGGAAACAAATACAAATACTCTTCTAACACTTTATTCAAGTGCTGTTAACAGAGTAGGCATTCTGACTTTTCCGTGACTGGCGCCTTGGAATTTATTTTTCTCTTACCCTGATTCAGGATCAGAGCTGGCCTGGTGACCTTAGGGGAGCCTTGCCTGTGCAGTATGGGAATTGAGCTGGTCCTCTGCTTCCTCTCCTCCACTCACATAGGTATTCCCTCTTCTCTCTCCCCAGCCCCACTCCCCCTTATGTATACCCTACCCCGCACCCCTGGTTTGCAGCTGTCAGTTGAGGTGAGCCTGTGGAGCTCCCTGTTCGCAACTGATGGGCAGCGTTGTGTTCCCTTCTGCCACAGCAGCTGAATCATCCTCGCCTCCATCAGTTTTCTGAACGCCTCACCTAGTGATCCTGGTGGGGAAATTACAGTGATTAGTGCTCCAACTCTTGTTTGCCCATAAGTGTTCCAAAGTAGTATTTTAAAAAATTCTTCTAAGATATGTTCTTCTTTCATAGTAGATACAGTGAATATTAAATGTCCCCTAATTGCCTGAAATTTCTACTGTAAAATTGAGTTGGCAGCTTTACAGACTAAAAGGTCAGAGGAACGGGTAGACAAAGGCTCACAATTTCTAACAGCATCCTTAGGTTGCCTTGCCTACCTTACTGTTGTATGACTACTGTCAGGGCTGTTTTTATTCAATCTTTGTTCTTCTATAAGACATATTCATTTTGCCATAGCTTCTTTGATACCAACCAAAGGAAAGAAACTTTGTTTTGATTATGTATACTTTTCTCCCCTCCATTCATTGACCTTAATATCAACATTTGTTCTTTCAAATGGTCGCACAAGTCATGCATAAAAAGCGGGTTGGTATGGGTGCTGAGAATCCACTCGTACCTTGTGTTGTTTAGCAGTTGTAACATTTTCTGTTGACTCCTTAGTGCTTCTGCTAGCTGGCTCGGATAAAGTTATCAAGGGTACCATGGGAGGCATGAAGGCACAACAGTGTGGCTTTACTAAATTTGGAAATAATAAATGAGCGAGGAGAGAATTTAAGGGTAATTTAGCTGAATTCAATTAGTCTTTCCTTTTGTGCCTATAGCTTAAACTACAGTGGGAAGAATGTAAGGACAGGAGAAGTTAAGACCCCTTTCCAGGAGCACCGCTGGCAAGTAGGTGCCTTTGGTCTGACCTGTTGGTCTGTTCTAGCACTACCACAGGGTGCTCTGAGCCCCGAGATGCTGTCCAGCCTGGGGGTGGGGAGGGCAGCGAGGGTTCCCAGAGGTCTCTGTGTGGGAGACCCGGTGGAGACGGGCTGGCACCGCCGAGCTCATGACCCACTTCTGCACGGGCACTGCTGCTGCTCTTGCACTGCCGTGGAGAACTGTTTGAAAGCTGCTGGGTGACCCCCTTTGTCCCCCACTCAAGATTAATTTTAGCAAGTCAGTGAGTTAGTATGACTAAGGGAAACTACACACAAACATTTTCTCAGGATGTCTGCAGGCAAATATGTGAATGCTCAGTTTTTGGCCTGGCGTAAATGAAGTGCAGCCTTGACCCGGGAACACGTTACTTGGCTACCAAATATTATGTTGGCTCGTTAAGACAAAGGCACAACAGACCATTCTGTGCAGGGAACTGTCTCAGGATAGGTAGAGAAGTGCCCAGGGATGCCACGACAGCCCCAGACCACACCAGCTCTTCGACTCTGCGCTGATGAACTAAGAGTGGTGGACAGTGTGCTATCAGGAGAGAAAAGTCTTCGGAACCAGATAGACCTGCCTATATCTGGATCTGGGTTCCACCATTTGTGTACATTGTCCCTAGCTGTAAAATGGAAATGATCAGACCTGCTGCCAAAGATTAAGTGAAGATAAATTTACAAACAGTGTAACTGCCAAGCAGGTAGTAAATGCTCATTGATAGCCTTGGAGGTTGCAGGATGTCTGAAATCTGATGACACTAACCTCTGAAATATGTTTATTTGATTCATGTGATTTGAGGCTTTTCTGCTTCCAATCTCAGAATTGTCTGGCCCTGCATTATATGGGGATTTTTATTCTCTTCTGTTCCAAACATTTGCTAATAAGCACCTTTGTTGCAGGTTAGCTTCTCTGACAGACTCCAGGGTAACGTTAGGAATGCAAAAGATTTAGTAAGGAGGAAGACTTGTGAAAGGGAGAAGGGAGGAAGATAATGGCAGGGTGGACGGGCAGGACACATGTGCATCTAACTGGGACGCTGATCTGACAAAGGCTGTGCCAGCCCTCGGGGAGATCAGAGCAGAGTGCCCATGTGAGGAGTCCTGGTTGGATGGAGCTAGCCAGGCCCTCGGAGAACCCCACTGCCATGCTCAGTTCCTGGCCAGGGGACTGCCCTCAAAGTGTATGACCCTAGAAGACGTCGCAGCTAGAGACTGAGCGACGCTGCAGCCAGACTCAAGTCCTGTCTGGAGGAGGACCCACGCCGTGCATCGCTTTGTTCACATAGCCCTTGTTTTAAGCTGGAGTCTCTCGATTTGAAAACTAAATGTTTTCAGTGGGAGTCTGGTTATTCCTGAGGGGGTATATCTTTAAAACATATGGCTACGTGAGAGGGGACTATTTCTTGACTAATAAAATGCCAGCAGATCCTTGCAGTCATCACCTCAAGGGAAATACAGGCCATCACCCACGTGTTTACACTTAAGTGCCAGTCTCCTTGGATGTTAGCTGGTTTAGACATATGCACTGCTAATATAGTCAGCTTATTCAGCCTAGCCAAGACAGTGCACTTCCCAGGTGGCTGAGTGGTAAAGAATCCGCCTGCCAATGCAGGACAGGCAGGTTCCATCCCTGGGTACGGAAGATCCCCTCGAGGAGGAAATGGCAACCTACTCCAGTGTTCTTGCCTAGAAAATCCCATGGACAGAGGACCCTGGTGGGTTACAGTCTGTGGGGTCGCAAAGAGTCAGACACGGCCGAGGGACTGAGCAAACAACCAAGACAACACTATCTTCCTCAAGTTCCCAAGAAGGCATGAAGTCAGCTGCTCCTCATTGTTAGAATGAGTCCTTTTTCTTTCCTGTGTACTAAAGCTTGAGGATACCATATTCTCTTTGCCAGCACCCTGCCTTGGCCCCTCCAGCAATACACCCCACACCATTTAACTTACTTGTTTTATGAATGCCAACTCAGAATATGTAACTTGGATGCTTGATTAGGATCTTAACCCTTACCTATTGTTAATGAGTATTCAGCCTTTGAGTTTTTCCATCCCACTGTATTCTTCTAAGGGCACAGAATAGAATGTCTTCTGCTAGAAACAGCATAAACACATTTATCATAATTCAGTCCTACAATACGCAAGTAACTTGTTAGAAGATATTATAGAAGAAAAAGCACCTCAGAATTAACAACAAAACTTAATTTTATTTAAAAAAAATACAAAGACAACTTGAATAAATGGAAAGACATATTATCAGACAGGAATAATCAACGTTATCAAGACGTCAGTTCTTTTCAAGTTAACTTGTAAATTTAATGTGATCCAAAGACCAATTAGATGAATTCTAAAGCTATCATGAAACAAACAAACAAGATAGCAAAGAAAACTGTATCAAAGCAGTGAGGACCCCCAGTGTTAACAGATTTTAAAATAGATCATAGAGTCTGAATAATTAAAACAGTGAAATACTGGTGCATGAACAGGCCAATAAAACAGAATAGACAGTCCAAATATAGACGCAAGTACATAAGGAAATTTAGTATTTGATAAAGGCCACCTCTGAAATCAGTGGGATAAAGATGGATTCTTCACTTACTGGCACTGGGGCATGGGTAACCATCTGGAAAAGAAGTAAAGTTGTATATATACATCATACCCTACACTACACTGAATTCCAGATGGATCCAAGGTAAAAATGTAAACAACAAAACTATAAAAGTGCTAAAACAACACAGGGGGAAATTCCTTTACAACCCTGAAGTGGGTAAGGCCTTTTTGGTTTCAACACAAAATACAGAAGGCAGAAAAGAAAGCATTCATAAGGACTGAATACATTATTAAAAATAAAAACAAAAAAACTTCTGCATAGCCAAAACCCATAAGCAAAGACTAATGCTAAACTGGGAAAAATATATGCAACTTCTGTCTGAGACAGACAGCTAATCGTGCTGGTTAAAACAAAGAAAAGAAAAAACCAGAAATCTTGGAAATTGATAAGGAAAAGACTAACAATTCCAAAGGATTTGGGGTAAAATATTGAACAGCTAATTCATAGAAAAGGAAATACACATAACTATTAAGCAATGAAAAAAATGTTTTAATCTCACTCATAAAAAATGGAAATTAAAACAACACAGAGATACCATTTTTTCACCTCTCGTATTGGAAAAAATTCAAAATTTTTGATAACACTGTTGTAAACCTGCAGGAAAACAGCCCCAAGTTGCTGGGAGGACTGTAAAATGGTACCATATCTGTGGAGGGGAATTTGGCAATATCTCTTAAGTTATAAATACATATACCCTTTGACTCAGCAACTTTGGGAAGGGCATTTACCCCAGATATACTTGCACACATACAAGTGACTGTTGTGCAAAGTTATTCAACATGCCACTGTTTGGAATAGCAATAGATGGGAAATAACTCAAATATCCATCAATAATGTAATAGATAATAAAGGTCTTCCCTGATAGCTCAGACAGTAAAGAATCTGCCTGCAATGCAGGAGACCAGGGTTCAATCCCTGGGTCGGGAAGATCCCCTGGAGCAGAGAATGGCTACCCACCCTAGTCTTCTTGCCTGGAGAATTTCATGAACAGAGGAGCCTGGCGGGCTACAGTGCATGGGTTGCAAAGAGTTGTACACAACTGAGTGACTAACACACAATAAAGGGCAGTGACTTCCAAAATTGTGGGCTTATTAGAATCCCTTAGGGAAATTTTTTTTTTTTTTTTTTTTAAATTTCAAAGTTCAGGTCATACCCCAGACCAATTAAATCTATCTCTGGAAGGTGGGACACATATTTCATGTTTGTTTGTTTGTTTTAAGTCCCTCAAGTGATTTCATTGTACAGACAAGTTTGAGAACTATTGAATTAGGGTTTATCCATACAGTGAAATGTTATTTAGCTGTGGAAATAGATATCTTCAACGTATATTAAGTGAGCAAAATAATAAGCAGAACAGTGTGCTGTTGTTGTTCAGTTGCTCAGTCGTGTCCGACTACGACCCCATGGACTGCAGCACGCCAGGCCTCCCTGTCCATCACCAACTCCTGGAGCTTGCTCAAACTCATGTCCGTCGAGTTGGTGATGCCATCCAACCACCTTATCCTCTCTCGTTCCCTTCTCCTCCTGCCTTCAATCTTTCCAGCATCAGGGTCTTTTCCAATGAGTCAGCTCTTCACATCAGGTGGCCAAAGTATTGGAGCTTCAGCATCAGTCCTTCCAATGAATATTCAGGATAGATCTCCTTTAGGATTGACTGGTTTGATCTTGCAGTCCAAGGGACTCTCAAGAGTCTTCTCCAACACCACAGCTCAAAGTCATCAATTCTGCAGCACTCAACCTTCTTCATGGTCCAACACTCATATCCATACATGACTACTGGAAAAACCATAGCTTTGACTATATGGACCTTTGTCGGCAAAGTAATGTCTCTAATTTTTAATAGACTGTCTAGATTTGTCATAGCTTTTCTTCCAAGGAGCAAGCGTCATTTAATTTCATGGCTGCAGTCACCATTCTGCAGTGATTCTGGAGCCCAAGAAAATAAAGTCTGTCATTGTTTCCATTGTTTCCTCATCTATTTGCCATGAAGTGGTGGGACCAAATGCCATGATCTTGGTTTTCTGAATGTTGAGTTTTAAGCCAGCTTTTTCACTCTCCTTTTTCACTTGCATCAAGAGGCTCTTTAGTTCCTCTTTGTTTCTGCCATAAGGGTGGTGTCATCTGCATATCTGAGGTTATTGATATGTCTCCAGGCAATCCTGATTCCAGCTTGTGCTTCATCCAGCTCGCATGTCACATGATGTACTCTGCATGTAAGTTAAATAAGCAGGGTGACAATATTCAGCCTTGATGCACTCCTTTCCCAATTTTGAACCAGTCTGTTGTTCCATGTCTGGTTCTAACTGTTGCTTCTACTGTTGCTTCTTGACCTGCATACAGGCTTCTCAAGAGTCCGGTAAGGGTACTCTCATCTCTTGAAGAATTTTCCACAGTTTGTTGCAATCCACACAGTCAAAAGCTTTAGTGTAGTCAATGAAGCAAAAGTAGATATTTTTCTGGAATTCTTTTGCTTTTTCTGTGATCCGATGGATGTTGGCAATTTCATCTCTGGTTCCTCTGCCTTTTCTCAATCTCTTACTTGTGTGAAAGGCAAAAATAAAAACATTCATATTTGTCAAATACTGTAAGCAAAGTATGGAAAGGAAGATTCTATGCTGTATCTGACATACTAATATATATTCATTTCTGAGCTACAAAGTTATTACCTACGCCAAGTTTTTAAAAATTTTTTATTGTTCAAAGTGCTAAGTTTGTCAATAATTTTACCCTGGCCCACCGTTAATCTGTATTTGTTTGGGAAAGTTATATAATGGATGATACATGTAACATGTTACACAGGGAGCAAAGAGGGACCCCTGGTTCCAGCTGTAGAACCTGTGATTCTCAGGACAACTGGGACTCCTTGGGTCAAGTGGGGCCACAGAGCTTAGTCCTGTCCCCACCTTGCATGGTTCTGAGTGTCAGGTTGAGGGTTCTGAAGCAAACCCTCCCAGAAGACTCATCTTCCCTTTGCCTAAATGTGTTGCTGGTGGCTTCTCCTATGCTGTCCCTCATGGTGCCCAGAGTTCCTTTGGATCGAGGTACACTGGAGACGTGGTTGTGAGTCCAGCAGAAGAAAAAGAAGATCGACTATAAAGCCAGCAAGTGGGTAATCAGATAAGAAGGATGGTAGTTAAACCTCATGATGAAAATGAAACAGATCTGTGTAATAGTGGCCGGTAGGTGGGCGTGGTGGGGGTAGAAGCGACTTTTGAGCAAGAGAGCTGAAACAGGAGGAGGAGAGAGAGGGGGTCTTCAGGGAGAGGCAGTGGGGAGGGACCTGCTGGCGGAGCCCAGCATGAAAGTGGGCGCACTGTCGGGTCTGGAGACCAGAATGGACCGGTCTGGGGACCCCTGGTGGGGGTGGCACTTTGTGGATCTGCCTTTCAGTTCTTGGTTCTTGCGTGCACCATGCCAGCTGTCGCGGTGTCCTGGCCAGGCGGAGAGAGGAGCAGATACCTGGAGGCCTGTCTCTCTGAGATGCTCTGGGGGAAGGGGTGGCAGGAGCTTGTGAAAGGTCTGCCCAAGGTAGGCAGTATTTTTTAGGCAGAAGAGGAATTTGCCAAGTAGGGAGGGCAGAAAAGGGCCTGAGTGGCAGAGGAGACAGCAGGAATGGCTGTGTGTGTTACGCAACCATTGAGAGGGGCAGAACTGCCAGGGCCTCCACCTGGGGGTCGGGGGGGTGGGGTGGGGGTATGTGTCAGCCAGAAGCCAGCTCTGAGAGCACACTCTGAGTGAGCTGGGGGCTAGGAGAGGCTGAGGACCGCGCACAGAGGTCCGGCAAGTCCAGAGCATGCTTACCGCAGGCCTGCATCTCCATAGACACACACATCATTAGCCGACACCACTTCTGCCCTCGGGAAGTTAGTGTCTAGAGAGGCGGACAGAGCTGCGATCCGAGTCTGCATGCAGTATTGGCCGTGCTGTCAGGGGCACTGACAGGCGCGGGGTGCAGGGGCGGGAAGTGCTGGAGAACAGTGGCCTCTCCCGGGCTGGCAGGGGATAGCACAGAAGGAGCAGACTGAGGGAAGGGCGTGAAGGGTGTGTGTGGCGGGCACTGGGGCCTGCGACAGGAACCGAGTGTCCTAAGGGAGAGAGGTTGGCTGGAAGGAAGGAGGCTGCAGACCTGGGGGCTGGGTCTAGGCTGGAAGGGACAAGGGCAGTAACTCCACACTGCAGGCAGTGGGGGCGAGGCGCTATTGGAGCAGGCAGACAACAGAGGCTGGCAGTCCGCGGAGCGTCGGAGAGTGGGGTGGTGGGAAGAAGGGGGATGATAAAGAGGACCCCCAGGTTCACTCTGAGTTGCGTCCTGCAAGGAGCCCTTTGTATCTTTATTTTTAAAGCTCTCCAGCAGTCTGGCCACGGGTGGCAACATGGCTTACTGTGAGAGTGTAGAGTCAGCAGGCAAACAAGTGTCCTGGAGATCCCTCCTATGTTCAGCCCCCGCCCCCACCCCATCAGCACCGGGAGGCCCCTCTGTGGACTCTCTCAGGAAGGCGGTGTCTGGAAACCTCTGTGCTGATGGTGCCCCTCCTGGAAGCAGCCCCAGGAGCTGCAGGGCTTGGGGGAGCAGCACCTCCATGCTGGAAGCTGCCGATTTTCTTGCTGAGGTCCCAGGAGGATGGTGAGGCCAGGAGGAGGAGTGGATTGTGATTCAAGTCAAACCAGATGAGGAGTTAGCGTGGCATGTCATATCCTGGGTGAACTACCCCCTCTATGGAAAATGCAAGTTAACTGCTTATTTCCAAACACGGTCAGTCCTGAGTGAGATCACAGCTCCAAAAACTTGTGATGAAAAGGTCTAACAAGGCGTCTAATTCACCTCTGTGAAGGGCACATTATGTAAGCAAACAATTTTTAGTACCAGGGTTTAAAATCACTTCTGCAGAGACAAAACTATACACTGTGGAGGGAGGGGGGAGAGGGAGAGTCAAGTGAATCCGCCCTAGCCCGCTCCCTTTTGGGAGTTTTTAAGTTGTAGGAAGAAAAAGGAGAGCGAGAATTGTAGAAACAAAACCTTTTTGGTTTTCCACGGAACAAAAATGATGGGAAGCTGCAAGTCAGCAGTTCTCGCCCAGGGGATCTAAAGGGCGCCCACTCCTGTCTGCTTTTCTGGGGGGCGCTCGGCCGTCTCCCCGCCGCGGGTCCCTTTTGTCTCCATGCCGCCCGGGCTCGGGGCGAGGACCGCTGCGGCGGGCATCCCGCGCCCTCCCCGCCGCGGCGGACCAAGGTTGTTTACTACTTTCTACTCCGAGTGGCACGCCAATCACGAGGGCCCGCCCTCCCCACCGCCCAATCGGCTCGCTGGGAAAGTCTACCGAGCCAGGGGCCCGGGCGCCGACTGGCCGGAGCGGCCGTCAGTCAAGCGCGCATCCCGCAAGGATGCGGCGGGAGTGTTGGGGCCGCGATCAGCAGAGCGGCGGAGGAGTAACCTTCCACATAAACAAGATGTGCACCCCACCCCCCCCCCAATAAGCCGGGGGTGCGGGCGCCGAAGCGTAACCCAGCCCTGGGGCCCCAGCGGAGCCCAGCGAGCGGCGCGCGGAGCCGGGGAATCCCTCCCTCCCTCCCCGCGGCCTCCCGCCCACCGCCGCAGTTGTAAACACGTTTCCCTCCATGTCTGTTTTCCTTCTCGCAGTGGCCATTACAGGCTGCTGTTTACCAGAATCTTGCAGGGCACGGACGGCTTCTGGCCCCCGTCCTCCCTTGCCCGCGCCCCCCTGCCCTCATTCCGGCCTCTTTCTTTTCACTCCGGCTAATCTTGCAGCCTAAAGGAGGCTGGGTTGCAGTCAGGCTGGTTTTCCTTTGATTCCTGCCCATGTGGGATAAGTCACGCTTTGTCAACATGCACCATTTTCTGCGGAGATCGTGCCTCCTTTTTAAATTGCGTGCTTGGGCTAGACGGATTTTTGTTAGGGACACTGCACACGAAACTGACGCAGCTCTGGAAGGACTGGGTGGGTTTTTTGTTGTTGTTGTGACTGTTTTGGGACGCTGGGAACGCTATTTTAATTCTGCGTTTCCTTCCAAAACGGGTCTTGACTCTCACCCACTAGCAGGTTTGAGATCTGTCGCTCTACCACACCAGCAGCACACGCAAGAAAGACAGCATTGTGTGAGCTCAATGTTTTTGTACCTTCCTCTGTGGTCTGAATCAGGTTTCCCATTTCCAGCTGCACAATGTGGTTGTATTCAGTGTGATAGGGGCGTAGTGGACAGAAATTATTTGCGACAGGGCTGCATGGAAGATGCGGACTGGAGTTTGCGCGGCCGGGAGCAGCTTCGGTGTCTGAAGCTTCTCTGTTATGCTACAGAGGCTCCGAGCAGGAAGCGCAGGCAGAATGGCAAAATCCAGCCTGAGCATGTGGCATTCGGTTCAAAAATGCCCCCCCCCCCGCCTCTTTTTAGGAGCGGCTGTTCCAGATGACATCCAGTCTTGTTTAGCAATTCTTTTCAAAAGAAAGGAAGAGTTCTCTATAAAGAGAGCTTGTTTTGGGATATTTTGTGAGAAGCCCCGTTAACAAAAAATAAATGATGATTTTGAGGTTCTCGTTTGCTGAGTGGAGGTTAGGCCTCCTTCGTGCCTGAATCACAGTCACAGAAAGAGAAGGCCTCTGCTTCTTGGTTTATAGTAACTGCGGGAACACAGTGGAGCTGTAGCCGTGGGGCGGGCCGTGTCAGCCCTGCAGCCTCTGTACTTTGTCGGCAGTGGGGCATGTGAGGTGCTTACTAGGAGGGAAAGATACACTGCAAATACAAATACAAGGAGTGGTATATGGTTGTCATGATTTGTAAGAGCAGCTTCCAGGCCACTTAAGCCCTAGGAAATATGTCCGATTCCAACCTAGCAGTCCCATCCGATTTGGATTTCTTTCCCTCCCTCTCCCTCCCTGCTCTCGCTGTCCCTTTGTCCTCCGCAACTAGGATAACTTTCCTGAGGGGAGGGGTTCCAGGGCGCCATGGGTTGGGAGAGGGGCCAGGGCAGAGTTCCACCCAGCCTCGGGGGCCCTGAGGTTCTGGGCGGCACCGTCGCCCCACCGTGTGAAGTGTCAGACAGGGCGAAGGAAGGGCGAGAGGCACTGCAGTCTCAGGCAGAGTGCTGTCATGCTCTGAGCCCCAGCTTTGGCCCTTCTGAGCTCACGGGGGCCATTCCTTTGACTTCTGTGAGCCTCGGCATCCCCCTGGGTGAGATGGAGAGTGTGACGCCCCGTGCAGGGTTGTGGGGCCTAGGGAAGCTCCCTGGGAAGGGCGCCTGGCTCTCTGCGGGACCCCTGGAGGTGCCCGACTGGCCTCTCTGCTCAGCCCTCTTTCTCCTGCGGCCCCTTCCCGCGGGCCTCCTCTTGGTTCGGGGTAGCACGCTGAGCTCATCTTTCACTGGGTTTCTCTGTCACCTGCTCTTCTTTGGCCAGGTCAGCCTGTTCGTTTTTCCACGCCAACAGCCTGTCTGTGCCAGTAAGTCACGTCTGAATAACCAAAGCCTGTCTCCCTGCGGGAGGACGCCAGGGCAGGCGGCTCCGGGAGCCAAGCGGCTGTCTCCTGTTCAGATAAAGCGGGGGGAGCAGGAGAGCCCCAGCGGCTCCGCTGACCTTGGTGGCGGGACACCGGGTTGGAATCACCTTTAATCCCACCCCAGGGTCAGGTTCCCCGGGGCTTTCCCGCGTGACTGGGCCGTGAGCTCGGTGATCTGGCTGTAGCCCTCCCCGCGCCGGCCTCCAGACCCCTCAGCGCCCCTGGCTGGGCACGGCTCCCACGGCCACTCCTGACCAGCCTCCCCAGTTCTGGGTGTCCCCCAGGCCCACCCACTGCAGCTTCCAGAACCAGCTGCGGGCCGCCCCCCCCCCCCGCGGCTCTGGCCCCTCCCCCCCTCGCCCTGTGGGGCTCGCCCTCAGCACCTGTGGGGCTCGCAGGCTGGCCGGGGTGTCCTCAGGGCCTCGGGGCATCTTTTGCTTTCACGGCATCCCCCAACCTGAGTCATATAATGGCACCCCGGCTCTGGAGCCAGACACACTGGCACCTTGGCCACATGACCGACCCTCTGAGCCCGTCTTCCCTCCTCTGTAAAGAGAGGTGACAATACCTGTCCCTTGGGGGAGCCGTGAGGATTAACTGTGCTTGGCTCCAAGCTGGCTCCTAGTAGGCACTCGGAAAGTGTGAGTTCTGGTAAGCGGTTTTTGTCAGCCATAGATGGAGATGTATGAAGGACCTCTGAGAGAGTAGGAAGTATGCAAAATCACTTCCTGGAGGACCAGTAATGTTGCTACCTTTCCTCCATAAGAACGGGTGCCCTTTACTGTTTTTGTGCTTTTCTGTGTTCTACTTAGCCAGCCCTTGATAAATATTTATTAAACAAAAAAAAAAAGCGCTTCATGTGTATAAATTTAAGATCTGTTGCTTTGTCAACAGTGATTTTTAGGAAATCACTTATAAGTCAGATTAGAAGCCCTCATCTGAAGGAACTGGGCCAAACAGGAAAATCTGAGCCCCTTGCTTGAAGACAGAGGCGTCCAGTAAACACGAGGGGCCCAACAGGTGCTTACTGACCATTGTCAAGTATGGGTTAAAAATAAATGGGAAGTTCTGAGCAGTGAAAAAATGATTGCATTTGAGGTGCCCGCAGCTCCTCCCAGTGCCATGCAGCTGGTTAGATTGCAGAAGCAGGTGGGCCCCTGATGTGGGACAGCCATGGTATCCAACGCATGAGGCTCTGCGTAGAGGGCAGGGGACAGGGTCACTGTGATGCCCGCTGTCACTGTGGGAGAGGTGTGGAGTGTGCTGATCTCTGCCCACTGCTGGGACCGTAGTAGACATCTACCCTGATGCTTGGTAGTCCTGAGCCATTAGAACTGTTGAGTTTTGTTCAGAAAACATTTGTGGGATGCCTGCGGGCAGGTACTCAGCTAAACTCTGGGGGTACAAAGAGGCAGAGCCATGCCCAGCTCCTTCCTTGAAAGTGTGCCCAGGACCATCATCACCTTCCTGACCCAAGCAGGAATTGTGTAACCTGGCATCATAACAAACCTGGTCCATAATTGTCACCAGGGGAGCTTTTCCAATTATACGGCTACAGCTCTGTGACCTTGGGTAAGTCACCTAATTTCCCTGAGCCTTGATTTCCCCCTCCTCCTGGCAGAGAAAATATCAGAGTGAGGGGTAGAGGCGATAACATGTATACAATACTTAGTGCTATGCTTTTTGGAAGGAGCCACTGATGGAAGATACTGAACTGTAGCCTGCATACGTGCATGAATCAGTCTGCTGAGTTATTTTCAGTTTGTATCTGAAAATAAAGGGTGGATTGCTCTCCAAATATAAAAGAATTGGATCCAGTCTCTAAAAGGATGTTTGCTATTCTTCGGCAAAATACCATTCTTCTTAAGTTTCATTCAATCATTCCACAAAAATCTGAGCATCTGTTTTGTCCCAGGCACTGTGCTTGTAATGGGTGTACAATAGCAAACAGAACACTTGCTTTCTGCTCACCTCAAGCTGACAGTTGGACGGGGAATGTAGACATTAAATAAAGAGAAGTGTGATGATGGCCATATAGGGGGAAGCCTGGTAAGTGTTTTAATATGTAACACCTGCTGTGTGTTTTAATGTTGAAATGAATCTTGGGAAGATGTTTCCATCTGAAAATAATGATCTACCCTTTTGCCTGTGAACACCTCTGTTCTCTGTAGGCAACAGGAATCCTTGTTCATGTTTTGGGTGAGAGGTTCTGTTGGTAGGGAATAGGCGGGTTCACGATAGAAAGTACACTAGACATGATGCGGAGGAGAGACTATGTATTGGATTTTCCTTGGCTTGAGCACTGATGTGGCTTAGAGAAAACAATTGTGTGCAAGTAGAAAAGTGTTGCTTAGCTACCCTTAAGTGACCCCCAAATTCAGGTAAACCATTTTGTGCAGAGTTTTAAAAATAAATGTACATAACCAAAGCTCACAGCTCTGGTCTTTGATCTAGACCAGAGCTGTCCTGTGGAACTTCATGTGGTGATGGCACTGTTCTACATCTGCCTTGTCCAGTAAGGGAGCCGCTCGCCATGTGTGACCGTGGAGCACCTGAAATGTGGCTACTGGGGCTGAGAGATGCATTTCAGATTGTATTTAATTTTTAATTAATTTAAATATAAATAGCCACATGCGGCTGAGGTTTGTGGCCACAAGTCCACATGGTTCCAGACACAAGATTAACTGACAAAATACTTTCCTCTTAAAGTACATGTTTATTTTCACAAGGGTAAATAAGACCTGTGTATTTTACTTTTCCTGTCATATTTCAGGTTAATAAAGGGGATGTGCAAAATTTTAAAAATGCAACACAATCAGACCAGCTGTCTAATTGCACACATTTTCTGGAGCTATTGTTGATTATCAGCAAATGCTAAATACTCCTAATGACCTAAGAACTATAAAACTATAAAACAAGCAAGTCATCTTCTGTAACTGAATTCCAGTGGGTTTCTTAGTTGAGAGACAACTCAGAACGGCTTCAATGTTCTATCAAGTGGCTGTTGACTCATAGACATTCAACAGCTTTTGTGGCTGTGAAAGTAAGATGGATTTTAGAAATTTTGAAACAAAATGGAAACTCTCATTTAGGGTTAACTTTTGAGTGGAGTGGATTTTATTTCTTCTTCTGGCTCATCTGTGGGTTCCCCCCCACCCCCACCCTGACTTTGTTGTCTCACTAGGTAGTGAGAATAAAGCCTGGCTGGTCGGTTTCAATTTTATTTAAATTCATTTTGTCTTCATTCCTTCTAATCTAGCACAGTCCTGTGATGCATTGCGATCTGAGTGTTCCCAGGAAACATTGACATATAAAAACAATTTTCATGAAAACATTTCCACTTATATTTGATTTTTCTTCTCAATAGAAAAATATTTCCAACTTAATCCTCCCTCTCCCCTCTTGAAATGAACTGCATGCTTTAGAAATAACATCAATCCACCGAAGTCCACAAGGACAATCTCAGCCATTTAGTGGAGGTATAAAGCACTGAGCATGATCGGGTGCAGAGGCACAGACTGACTTTCAGGCTGCTAACGAACGTGGGCAGGCCCCCACGCGGTCGTCCACCCAGTAGCAGGGCAGGCGGCACAGCACTCAGCTATGCCGCAGAGCCATCTCACTCCATCTTAAACCATCATCATCATTTTTATTTTGAACAGCTTGCGTTTGCCAAAGCCAGTTGATGTTGAAACTTCCTGTTTCCAAACCCCATCTGACGTCTGGAATCAGCTTTGCTAGAAGGTGTTCAAACAGGCCATAGAGTGGCTCATTCTTAAGGAATGGCAGGCAAGCATGCCCCTCTCAAGGCTGGACTTGGGCTTTCACTCCTACCCCTTTGTCTGGTTTTTGTTCCTCAGTGACTTCCCCTTACTAGGAAGCCCCGCCCCAGGGGAAGGTGAGCCTCTTCTTCCAAGGAAAAAATAAAAACAAAAAGACTTGACCAACATAGAGACACATTCAGTTTGAGCTCCACCGTGCAATGCCTGTGAATATTGGGGTCTGTGCGAAAACGTAGCACGCATCTGCATAATGATGAGTGCTTAGAACACAGGGGTCGGTCTCATTTCATTAAGTAGTTTGCAACCACTCTGAGTAGAGGCTACTAACATTGTTTTACTGATGAGCAAAGGAAGGCTTGAAGAAATAAACTGTCCATGTTCACACATCCAGTAGGCGGGCGAAACGGGATTTGAACCGAGATCTGCCCAGCTTTTAAATGTATGCTTTTCTGTGCTCTGTGGCACCTACCATCATGGCACTCAGACGTTAGAAGAAATTCTCTGTTTCGTGTTTTTCCCCAGGAGCTCAGTAAATGAAAATTTCCAGTTTGTAAGCTTTTCTCTCACGAGGGGAAAGAAAACCCTTGGGTTTCTAAAGCAGTAAGAAGATAAAAAAAGTGATTTGATTATATCTGGGTTTTTGACTAACTTGTATTTTGGTAGTAATCATGGACCTTTTTCAAACAATATCAAGAGATCTAGGATTTTTCCTGTAAAAAACTGTCACTACTTAAAACACACGTGTTTCTTAAATGCATTGATTACATGCACAGTGGTTCAGTTAGGGGGTGTCACAGCTGAAATGTAAGAATGCACTGGGGTTAGGATTTTTTTCCTCAAAAAGAAGAGCTAGCAAATTCAGGAGCTGTAGTTCTCTGGGCCTTTTACATTGTTAGGTTTTTGTGTAGGCAAAGCTGCAGACCTTGGTCATGGGTGCTGGTCCTTGAAGTATTAGCTGCGTGGATTCCTAAGTGTCTGATCAAAGTCTTAGACCAAGTTCGGTTGCTCATATCCAAAAATAAGTCAAAGCTTATTTCGGTCTCAGTACAAAAGTGCAGATGGCCAGCTCTCCTGATTGCAGTTGGGGTCTTGGGTATCTCACCTCCTTACCAGATGATAAACTCCATGTGAGCAGACATTTTGCTCTCACAGCTGTCTCTCCAGTGTGTTCCGTAAATCATCCATCCAGTAAATAAAGCTGAGACTACGGCACCAGTGTTTGTACACTCTCAATCTGAAAACCTTTCCAACATAGAGTATGTCCTTCTTTGCTTCTTATGCTCGTGAATATGATTTAATCATTTCTGGCTGACTAGGGGACAGTACTGAGCAGAAGCTGTTCTGTTATGCATAATACAGCAATAGCCTCAAGGTCTAGTGGGAGGCAGTTTGCCCCATACTGGAGATTTCTCGTGCTTGTTGTGTTCTTACGGTCTGATTTTATCATTTTTATGTCTCCATTTCTGTTTTAATAGACTCTGCAGGAAGACAAGAGAGCTGTGTCTCTCAGCCCCTCTGTAGGTGATTACTGGCTGCTTGCTCTTTGCTGCGGGTATTTCAAACACAGATTTGCAAGCTCATCAGAATTGTGTGTAAGAGTAAATAGGCAATACGTGCAATGTAGCTTCTTTCTGATCCTTGGCTATATACCCCCAAACGTGGATTTGCTGGATAGCTGGGTTCTGGAAAAGTGAGGGATTAGTCTGTGAGCAGGATTTTCCTTCACTTCCTTCATCTGATAATTTTCTTCTTCTACTTCCCTCCTTCCTTCCATCTCTGTCTTTCTCACAATAGGAAAATGGCTAGAGAAATGAAAGTGAATGGGACACATTCATCCACGTTGAAAGCTAACGTAGTGATCAAAAACCATCTTTGAAAGGCACGCTGTCCCCACTGTTGGAGCCTAGACCAGCCCTCATACCATGTTTAATGATAGTGTTTTAGGAGGGTCACCCTGTTCCTCACTGTCAGATAAACATGCCTGCAGGGGCTGTCCTCATCAGCTTGGAGGGTCCTCTCACCCTGCTGGTCTCTTTTCCTGGCCCACGAGGACTCTGCTGGCAAGGGGAGCTCCGTCACATACCCTCAGACATACTGCTCAGTATAGCTGTAGCCCAGTTAGCACTCCTGGTTCCTCCAAAAGCCCCTCCTTCTAGGGGACACCAGCCTTCCATTCTCTTCCCTTCCCTTCTCTAATGCTGACTTTGTAAGCGAGCTGTGTCTTGATTTGGGAGGCCAAGTGGCTGAGAGAGCCTGGATCCTGGAGTGAGGTCAAGCAGAGTCCAGCCACACCTCACACACACACCCCCCACACAAACACACACACACAATGACCCTGGCAAGTCAGACCAGTCTTGGAGCCTTAGTCTCCTGTCCATAGAAAGGAGCTTGGATGGATTTAATCAGCACTGCGTCTGGCCAGGCAGGGGCTGAATCAGGGGCACCCCAGTCCTGCATAGATGTTCGTGTACTTAAAGGGGTCGTGCATCCCTTGACAACAGTGCCCTCACCTTCTCTTGCACATCTGATAATGCTGGGATCGCCAAAGTAAAAAATAACAGCTTTTGCACATTTGTTTTTGGCCTCAGTTCTCTATTATTCCCCAATGAGGATCATTTCATTTGAGGCCAATACGTGAGAAAAGAAGTAGATCAAGCTTTTCCAATGAGATTTTAGTGCAACCCTGACCAACTCTTTTGATTGCCTTCGCTACCACGTAGTGGCGGATCAGGAAACTGTAGGACTTGTGATGCTAGGAAATTGCTGCTAACGCAGTGGAGATTTTTGCTGTTGAAAGAATTTGGTCTCTTCTACATAACGGTAAGAGAGCAGAAGCCTGTTTATCTGCAGCAGATGACAGAACAGAGTATATGTTCAAATCAGGAAAACGCCATTCTGACTACATGTAAAACAAAAAGATAGAGAATTGTTATAAGGATCCAAGAGAGCCTTGCAGTTTTCTGCCATCCGCTCTGGTGATTGTTTTTCTTTGCATCCCTCAACCATCTTACTTCCCTCTTGGAGGAATTAAATGTTCCGCAACACAGCAGGATGGAAAGGGCCCCAACATGCAATCCCAGTTCTCCACTGGGGGTTCCACTGTCAGCTTTTCGCACAATCTTTCTCTGGTAATCATCTGTAAAAAGTAGAGATTTGCCTTATCTCCAAACTAGAGGTTTACCTTACTTAAGAAACTCTGTCTTGGAGGGTGGGATTTTTAGTAACTGGTTCAAGTGGGAAGCACTCAAAGTGAGATTTTGGAGTTTACCAGTGATCAACTGGCATATACCCTAACAGCTCAAGAGTCCCTCAGTTTAGCTGATGATAAAGTTATAAGCTGCTTTCTTTTCTTTTATGAAATTTTTAGTAAGATCATTTTGTAGCATTTAGATTTAAAATAATTTCAGGCTTGCAAAAAGTTACAAAAAGTACTGAGTTCCCAAACCCTCTTCAGCCAGCTTCATCTTAGTGACTGAAATACTGTCCATTATCTGAGCCAGGACATGGGAAGCGGTGCAGCGCCACACATCTCTAGACCAGACTCAGACCTCTCCCGTCCTCCACTGCCTCCTTCAGGCCCTAGATCTAGCAGAGGTGCCACCTTACATTTGTCGTATCTCTTCAGTTTCCTTGAATATGGACGTTTTCTTCAGTCTTCCTTAGATACTTACTCTCTTCACACATTTGAGGAGCATGGAGCAGTTATTTTGTAGAATGTCCTTCAGTCCGAATGTGTGTTTCCTCCTGATTAAACTCAGGTCATACATGATCAGGAGATGCCCGATGCCCACGTGTTTCATGTCTGCCGATGATCACTTTGATCAGGTGGTCTCCGTTACTGCTGTCTCCCTTCATACTTAGGAGGCATCCATCCTGTTCATACTGTTCCTCATTATTTCACCTACTAATTTTAACATCTGTTACTGTGGTGTTTGCCAAATGGTGATTTTTTTTTTTCTATTTCTGTTTTCTACACTTAGTAATTGGAATTCTACTCTGAGGACTGTTATGTATTTTTAAAACGAGGGACATAAAACTTTTTAAATAGCAGTAGCAGCTCCACTTTTTCTGGGAGGGCAATTATGAATGACACGGAGCAGAAAAATATGCAGAAGCCTAAGTAATCTCAAATATGAATGTTATTTGAAACGTCGTTGCCATTTTTCCCTTCAGAGGAGGTGAAGGAGAAGGGAGGAGATCTCAACTGCCAAAAATGTCCCATTAATTTTGGTCCTGGCTGAAAGTGCCTCTTGCTCTTGAGGACTCAGAGACGGAACATGACTGCAGGACTGATTCTGAAGCACAGGCCCTGGATGTTTTGGATGAGTTAGGAAGGCTTACCCACCATAAGAAATTAAATGAGTAATATGAAATTTTATCTCTGAGGTTATAATGCTGTAATTAAAAAGGTGCCCCAGATACCGTTTTCTTCTTTTAGAATAGATACTATTACTGGCATCAGTGAATAATTTAGAGGAGCCCCCTCCCATTTAATTTTCAGGAACCCAACATCATATTCATATAAGGAAATCTTTATTTTGAATTCTCCACCACTGAAAGATTAAAATTACTCTTCAATCTTAGACTAAAAATAAATTTAAATATATATTTTACAATATGTATTTAAATATTTTGGGCTATTTTATTCTTTGATTTTAGTCCTACCTATATGAGCTTTTATATTTCTTATGCCTTAAAAGATTAAAAAAGTATTTGTACTCAACTATATTTTATTAAAGCTCATGCATCTATTTGAAAGAACTGTGAATGACTACATTTTTTAATATCCTGCAATCCACCCCAGTTTGTGATCTTATTATCACACTCAGACAAGATCATACTAGGTACACTGGGCTTCCTGTGGCCCTCATTCTTCTTCACTGATATCAGTAACTTCTCACAAATTAAATTTTAGGAGTTTGAAACGTAACCGTTTTATTAGGAAAAGAAAAAAAGAACCTCAGGCACTCTCAGCCATAGATGCTCAATGGGACAGGCACACATTTTCAGGGCCAAACAGGAATGTTGGCAGCAGCACTGATGGTTCTGAATTAGTTTGGATGCTAAATATATGTGTCTTTTAAAGGTGTGGCCGCCTAGAATTCAGAAGACCTTCTACTAAGATTCTTCTATGTGTGCAGTTTCTTGGTGAATGTTTTAAACTTGGCCTCAGCAGAAGCAGATAGCTAACACTTATTTGTTATTTCTAGACCCCCAGTTCCCATGTTGGAATAAATTCCATCGAATTGACTGAATTATTGTATTATGGAACAGCTTCAGTAGCTGCACTCGGACGTGCAGACGGAATGCCTTAAGCTTCTGCCACGCCGCGGGCCACGGCTGCAGGCGGGGCTCAGCCGGCGCACGCGCGATGCGGAGGGCGGGCCGGGCCACGTGACCGCGCGCCACGCCCCCCGCCACGTCACGTGGCCCTGGGCCAGCGGGGCGAGGGGACCGAGAGGGGAGCTGCGGGCGTGGCGTGGCGGTCCGAGGACTGCGCTCGGTCCGGGCTGCTGCTTTCTGAGTTTCCGATCCCGGTAGTGCAAGTCCGTAAAGCAGTTTCCGTGTGTCTCTGAACCCCCGGCTGGCTCACGTTTCCCCCGAAACCGTGGTCTGAGCCGTGGGGCCGCTGGCGCGGTGCGGAGCCACGCCGCCACCCCTCCGACGTGTCCGGGCGGGTGTGGCCGGGTTTCCCGTGTCGGGATCCGCCTCCTGGTGGACGCAGAAATCGTTCAGAAGAAATGCACTGCACACTCCGGGTTCTTAAGCAGAACCGAGTTTTGGTGGAAAACCAGCCGCCCTAAAGTTGTAAGGAGAGTGCCCTACGGCTCTGGCCGCGGGACGGGCCTCGCAGGGTAGATGACCGCTGAGGTCGTTCAGGGCAGGATTCTAAATCAAAATAAAAGGTGTAAATGTGATTGCAAGAGAGAAAAATTAATACGGACGGAGAGGGTTCGTTCTCACATTGAGCTGAAGTCCCGCGGTCTTGCGATCGCTCCCAGTTCCTCGTGCACTCGGGTCAAATACCGATCGACTTCGGCCGGAATGTTGGCCCCATCCGTCCGTCCATGGGACGATGCCAGCGCCTCCATCCCCCGGCGCCGCCACGGGCCGCGTACACACACACTCTTCATTTGCCGGCACCCAGTAAACGCAGATTCTAATTTAAATCCCGGCACTCGCATTTCTTCCCATTTCACGTGAATTTAAGGTTTTCTTCGTTTTGCTTTCAGTTCATCTTCATTAAAATGCAGTAAAGCAAGGGAGTTTATTAATGGAGATCCAGTGTATAGAGGCAGTTTGGTGAGAGAGGGAAAGATTCGAAAGGTTAAACCTCATGTTACAAATCGGAAACAGACTCATAACTTTGAAAATGGACATCGAACTTTTGATAAATTATTTCAGAGGAGTTCTGGGGACCAGACATGCGGTAGGTAACTGCGTCTCTGGTCATCAATTGCCGTGATTTCCTTGCGTCAGCTCCAGAAAATCAGAATATTCATGAGCTTTCAGGTTAGACTCAGACCTTCAGGAGCCCTGAAATTTTCCTGTTAGGATGAGA
Organism: Giraffa tippelskirchi; assembly: GCF_054371585.1. Taxonomy (NCBI): domain Eukaryota; kingdom Metazoa; phylum Chordata; class Mammalia; order Artiodactyla; family Giraffidae; genus Giraffa; species Giraffa tippelskirchi. The sequence continues at coordinate 58,268,200 of NC_137286.1, read as the reverse complement.
GGCAGTGCTGTCAGTGGTTTTGGCAGCTGAATGAAACCAGAGAGAGAGAAGCAGGGGAGAGAGGGCTGATGTACGTTGGTTTGGCCCCATCATCCTGCTTTTAATTTGTGAAATTTAAAGTTTTAAAAGTCACGTTGAATGTGTGATCCGTTTTAGAATTCACTGGTTATATATCGGAAGTGGTTTTGTTTTTGTGAGTTTCTTTAAACAAATGACGGAGGTTTTTGTGTTTTGCTCTGTCTGCCCAGGCAGCATTGCTACACTTTTTTAAATTCATGAAATACTCACCAATGAGCCTATTCTTTAGCCCTCCTCTCCTTTTGTGATGAGAGGACAAGGAGGCAGACACCAATGGCGCCTCTCACAATGGAGGTTTGTTTGTTTATTTTTTAATTTAATGGAGGGATTGTAGATGGTTTAAAATTTCCTTGTTCCTGGACAGAGAGAGAAGAGAGGAGAAAAAGGAATAATTAGTCTATTCTAAACAACTTCACCAGTAGATAGTCCATAGGCATTAACTTCAGACAACAACAGAAGCCTCATTCTGGACCTCATCCTCAGATGTTTTACACAAATTTGATTTATTAATTAGAATCTTTCTTAAAGGCAGAAATTCACTGAAGTCGTTTTTAAGAACTTTAATTAAGTTACATGTTAATAAAGATGGCAATTTGTAATTTCCTGTTGAAATATATGAGAAGCCCTGCCCCTGCCCCCACCCCCAGCCCCAGTCCCTGAAACCCCAAGGCTCCTTTGCCCGCTTGAAGAGTTCCTACTCAGCTGCTTCTGTCTTCCAAGCCATGGTCCTCACAGCGGAAGTATGCTTGTCCTTCTGATGTGTATCTTTCATGACATGAGTGTTTACCTTGAAATTATTATCTGTGTGTACATCTCATCTTCAGAGCCTGCCTACAGAAGGCCTTGTGCATTTCTGTCAGCCCTCACAGCGCCTGGTGTGTCTTCTAGACACGTGCTATCAGGTGTTAAAAAGTGTTAGTCCTCAGTCGTGTCCGACTCTTTGCAACTTCATGGACTATAGCCCACCAGGCTTGTCTGTCCATGGGGTTCTCCAGGCAAGAATACTGGAGTGGGTTGCCATTCCCGTTTCCAGGGGATCTTCCTGAGCCAGGGATTGAACCAGGGTCTCCTGCATTGCAGGCAGATTCTTAACCACTCGACCACCAGGGAAAGCCCAACCACCAGGTCTTAAATGAACGAATATTTAATCCATAAGAACTAAGAGAAGAAATGCTCTGTGTATCTTTTTAAAAAAAGCTGTTGTTAATAAACAGTGTGTTTGGGGTAGTACTAATTCCGTGCCCTACCAATTTGTGTAAATTATGACATGAAAAGTAGAAATAACTGAGAAAAAAAATATAAATTTAGATTAAGCACAGCAATAAACTTGTCACTTTTTTTAGATAGCCAAATTCATGGCTTTTTGGTCCTTTGGGGTGGCCCAGAATAGCTCTAACAAATCTGTAAGGCACAAAACTGAGCCTCCGGCGGTGTTAGTGCTGAGCTGCTGGCATTGAGTATTTTTCTGCTTCTCACCATTGACTTCCTGTTGAGTCACAGCCTCATCAGTGAGTTACCTGAGCGGGTTATGAGAGTTACCATGGAAGCTGCACTGTAGATGCTGGTAGAAGATCGCCTGGGCTGGAATTTCTACCTCTTTGTCTTTCACGCGCCGCGTGGCTGTAGGCAAGCTGCTTTCATGCCTCAGTTTGGGTTCCGAGGGTGGGGAAGGAGCAGGGCTGTCCCTTTGTAAGTTGCGGAGATTAAATAGGCAGCATTTGCCTCGCTCCTCGCTCCTCGCACGGCACACGGAGTGGTGAGTGCCCCGGAAACGCAAGTGCCTTGCTGTAATGATAACATTCATGTCTTCCTCACCACCTAGTACCTTCAGCTTTTACTTTCATCAAGCTTTTGAGAGAAAGAGAGAATTGTTTTCATCAGAAATTTTTAGTCTGCCCAGCAGCATGTATGACCTAAAAAACCTTGCTGTTGGGTCAGATGATTTCTTTGGTTATTCTAGGGGAAAACCAGCCAAGAGAGAAACCAGAGGACTATGGGTTTATTTCATTTTATTCCTCATTATCTGAAGAGGCTCCTCTGATTTTTGTCCTGTTTCTTCCTTTTTAGGTAGATGGAGGAGAGTAGCTTTTCATATTATTCTTGTCATTATTGTTATTTGTTTAATAACAACTCGCTATCAAAACATAGAAAAGTACTTATCCTGTGGGAAACTCTCTTCTGTTACTTATCTGCTTTCAATTTATACTTCGTCTAATGCCTAAGAGAATTAGAATTTGAGGCTGATTTCAATTAAAGAAAAAAAATAAACCACCTGAGGGACAGAAGACCTGAATGGCCAAGTCAGCAAGCTACCCACCACCACGCCAGAAGGACTGTAGTAGACTCTTCCTGGAATGGAGTTCCTCTGGGATTCTTAGCAGTCAAAGCAAGAAAGGAAATCCAATAAAATCTGTATATATCTACATATATACCCTGCCCCGTATGCATATTTTATATACAATTTAAGAGCTTTGGCTTCCCTGGTGGCTCAGTGGTAAGGAATCCGCCTGCCGACGCAGGAGACTGATCCAGTCCCTGGTCTGGGAAGATCCCCCACGCTGCAGAGCAACTCAGCCCATAAGCCACAGCCCTTGAGCCTTCCTCTAGAGCCTGGAACCTGCAGCTGCTGAGCCCACGTGCCAGTGCTACTGGCGCCCTGGAGGCCGTGCTCCCCAACAAGAGAAGCCACCGCAATGAGAGGCCCGCACACCACCCTGCTCTCCGCAACTGAAGAGAAGCCCTCGCGGCATCGAAGACCCAGCACGGCCAAAAATAAATAAATCAATCAATAAAATTATTTTGAAAAAGTCCAAGGGTTTTGCTTCTGCAAAGCTTGCGTAAGTAACAGTCCAGGGTTAAATTAGCACCTGACCTCTACCTGTGTGTGAGGCCCTCTGGAAGGAGCTGTGAGACAAATATAATTAAGGAATGGTATCCCTGCCCTCAGGGAGCTTACAGTTGAGTAGGAAACATGTGAGTATGTCACGAGCCATTGAACTAGTGTACCCTTAGCATCTGCCACTGGCCAGATTTTAGGCATGGCCCTGGAAACACAATGATGCAGAAACGTAGAATTCCTACCCTGGGGGGCAAGGGAGGGGGAGGGATAAACTAGGAGTTTGGGATTAATGTATACACACTACTACATATAAAATAGATAATCAACAAAGACCTACCGTATAGCAGAGGAGACGGCTCAATGTTATGTGATAAACTGTATGAGAAAAGAATCCGGAAAAGAATGGATATATGCTATGTATAACTGAATCACTTTGCCGTGCATCTGAAACCAACACAACATTTTAAATCAACTATATTCCGGTGTAAAATAAAAATTAAAAAAAAAGGACTCCCAGCCTGGTGCAATGTACACTAGTGGAAAAAAGAGGAAGTGGCATTGCACAAAATAAAGTCCATTTTTTGAACTGCTGTAAAATATATGTAAGATAAAACTTACCACCTTAACCATTTTTAAGCTTACAGTCCAATGGCATGGAGTCCGTGCACATTGTTGTGCACGCGTGCCCACTACCCATTTGCAGAACCCTTCTCATCTTCCACAACTGAAACTCCATACCCATTAAACAGTAAGTCCCAATCCCCCTTTCCTGTAAGCCCCTAACCAAAAACATGTCTTTGACTATAAATGTGGCCGGTGCTTTGTAGGAGGTAAGCAGGGTGCTGTGACATAAAGTGATGGGGCAGCAGGAATGGTCCCCACTCAGGAGAGGTTTTTTGGGGGTGAAGACAGCCAGGCCCAGTGCTGCAGGTGAGGGAGGCAGGTTGAGGGTGGGCAGAAGCAGAAGCCAGGAGAAGGAACAACTTGTCTGAAGGCCCAGAGGCTCCAAAGGGTCTGCTTTTTTCTAAAAGGAAAAGGAAGGCAGTGTATGTGGAGCAGGGGCCAGGAGGGCGAAGTTTTCAGTTCAGTGTGTCTGTGTGCTTTGGTGTCTCTCTGTCACGATTCAGTAAAGTCGCCCCTGACCTGGCACTAAACTAAAATGAGCCATGTGCGGCTTTTCAGTAGCCTGGACCCCAAACTCCCAGCTACATCCCAGAACTCCAGGCAGCACCTGCGCCAGGAAATCACAGAGATCCTTACTGCATGGACGAAGGAGTTCATTTTCGCTGCTGCAGCCCTGGAGCCGGGAGCTCTGAGAGGAGCAGGCAGCTGTCCTACTCCCGGCTGCCCTTCCCAGCGCAGTGCCCTGGGGTAGGGGCTCAGGATGCAGGAATATCCCCACGGCACTGGCGCCCGGGATTGCTTCTGTGAAGCTGGACCAGTGGGTTCTAGATAGGGAGGCGCAGGTGGCGTGAGAACTGGACAGTCTGACGGGCGCTCCGGCCAGCTGGCCGTCCTCCCCGCCTCCACGAGGACGAGCCAGCCCGGGCTGCCTGTGTGCAAAGCCAGTGTTTTTTTTTTTTTTTTTTTCAAATAGCCTGCACATGTTCTCAGTTGCAATGCAGAAGTCTAGCCTGAAGATCCTGGAAGAGATTCCTTTGACCTGGAAAATCGCAGCGGTGGATATTTTTACACAGCTCTCAAGCAAGCCTCCAAGTGGTTCTCGTAGAACCCATAAATTTGAGGAACCTCAAAATGGACAGTAGAAACTAGTTGCGGAGCCCTTTTGAATAGTTGTATTGAGTACTGCCTGTTTGAGCATTGATGCTGCCTGTCTCAAAGAGTTCCCCTCCTCCTCTCCCTTGTCACCTTAGCCCAGAAATTAGCACCGTAGATGCTGCCTCATCTTACTTTATTGCTTACATGGAGTTTTTTCCTTCCCTTGGAGGAAGGAGCTTGTATATTTCTTTGCTAATGCTCAAGAGTCCTCATGTAACCTGAAAAAAATTGTATTAAGTTATTTTGGAGCAGTTTGTGACTCTTTTTTGAAGAGTCTTTTGAAACATAGAAAATTTCTTTTTCTTGTCTAAAGCTTTCAGAGGTTAGTTACTGCTTAGTAAAAGTTAAAGTTTAACATCCATGCTTGTGAAAGCCTTCTTGGTAGACTTCAGAAACTTTCATCTGTCCAGGAAAGTGAAAGTGAAAGTCACTCAGTCGTGTCCGACTCTGTACGACCTCATGGACTATACAGTCCATGGAATTCTCCAGGCCAGATTACTGGAGTGGGTAGCCTTTCCCTTCTCCAGGGAATCTTCCCAACCCAGGAATCGAACCGCTGTCTCCTGCATTGCAGGCGGATTCTTTACCAACTGAGCTATCAGAGAATCTATCCTTGGCTCTCAGCAAACCCACTCAACCCCACCCACCCCTCGTCGATTTGCATCTTTAAAGATCTGCATCTTTAAAATAATAACTGAAACTGCATTGGACCCCAAACGACGTAGTCTTGGGTAAGTTATTGTCTACCTTGTGCTAGATGAAGATTATTTTGGAGCAAATGGATTTCAGAACAGCACTAAAAAAATGGAATCGGATGCTAAAGCTAATCCAAAATTTATATTTTAGTTTGTTTGGACAGAGATGAAATTGGAAATATTTTAGAATCCTGTCTCTTGGTTTCCTTTCATTTTTCTTTTTTAGCCACATCAACTCTCCCTCTGAAACAAAATCTTGTGTGATCCCCACTGTCTGAAACGGATCAGAGACAAGGCTCTAGGTCTCTCGCTGCCCTTCCCAGTGCATCATGGGAAGGTTCCCCGCAAGGCACCTCCAGAGGGTTAGATCGAGACACTTGGGTCACAGGGTGAGGCCAGTTATCTCGCCTACCCATGTACCGGTCAGCTGAGTGGGCAGATAGTTGGCAGAGCCAGGCTAGAACCCTCGGACCTTAAAATCCAGTCTAGGGACCAGATTGTCATGGGAAAAATGCTCAGTACAGTTGCATGGTTTCACCACATTTAGTCTTGCACCCAGAGCACGAGGCGGCACTACTTGTCCTCAGTGTAAACTGAGGAAACTGGGTGCCTTTGTCGGGCCACAGTCGATAAACGGCAAAGCTGGGATATAAACTCACTTCTGTGTAACCCCAGGGCCCATGTTCTTCTCTAATCTGAACACTGGCTGCTCATTCTTGCCCTGTCTCCAAAACAGAGGGCGAACATCTCACAGTTTTAAACACTGACTCTCTCTAAAACCAATTTATTTAAAAAGTAGATAGACATGACTTAGGCCCTTAAAAATGTGGCCAACCTGGCACATAAATGGGCATAGGCGGTTTCTAAGTTTTTGCTTTAAATTTTGCCAGCATAGCTTCTTGGCTGGTAGTCCTGTTTGCGTTGTAATATATTTTTGACATGAGTTATGTGGAGAGAAATGCTACCACATGCCATTGTGTTGCTCCACCCTGAGGGCAAACCAAGGGTGTCCTGGGGTCACATCAGGGGATGTGTGCCCAGAGCCGGAAATTGCTGAGTGGGAGGGACTGGGGTAAATGACAGTGTTCCAGGGCTGGTGGACTTGCTGCATCGAGTCTCTCACAAACATGTCGTGACACGTTAGTATATGAGCTGAGACATGTTGAAGTTTCCCACCTTCTCCTGTTCTGTTTCTTCATTTTCACTGATGCTTCTTTCCAGTATCAAAATATCTCCTGTAAGTTTAGGACCAAGGTAAAGATTTATTTTTGTTGTTGCTCAATCACTAAGTCGTTTCCGACTCTTTGCAACCCAATGGACTGTAGCCCACTAGGCTCCTCTGTCCATGGGGTTTCCCAGGCAAGGATGCTGGAGTGGGTTGCAATTTCCTTCTCCAGGGGATCTTCCCAACCCGGGGATCAAACCTGAATCTCCTGCATTGGCAGACGGATTCTTTACCAAAGAACCACCGGGGAAGCCCAAAGACTTATCTTAGGCAGATTTATATTCTTGATGTCCATCATTGTCCAGTGTGAAGATACAGGAAAGAAGCCCCAGATAAAGGAAACAGGACCACTGGCTGCCTTCTCCTGGCTGCTTTCAGTGTACACTAATTGGCAGATTGTTTGCATTAATCACAAAAGCAAGACATGCCCCTTACGAAGGGGCAAAGCCACGTGGCCGCTGCTCCTCTGCTCCCATATGTGAGACCTGACAGCCAGCCAGGATTTGAAAGTATTCCATTGGGATGATGTTATTTTTTAAAAAACACCTGGCTAATTTAATATGAAGTGTTTATACTTCATTTTTCTGGCAGTGGGTTTTCCATGTAGGTGGTAGAAGATTTCCTGTTAAGTTTTGCAAGTTCCAGGGGAGGAGAGTTGCACGTGTGCCCTCTGTGGTCACAGAGACCAGAAGGGGTTGCTCAATCCACTGGCATTACCATGGCGTGGGCGGATACAGGCTATTACAGAAGGTGTCCTTTCAACCCCTGACTGCTGCAGGTTCGCAGGTATGTTAATGAAAATTAATAGGAATGGCCTTTTTAGGAATTCCAAATACTGAGTCTTGAGGAGGGATCGTCTTTCCCCCGAATGTGTGCTCCAGTTGGGACTGCTGTGCAGAGCACCCCGTGGGTGAAACGGATATTTCGAGCATGACTGAGCTTATTAAGAGCCTGAGGCGCTTCCTCTACCGGGGGTTTAGAAATTTCAAAGGATGGGGGTTGAGGAGGGAGGAATTAGGAGCATGCGATGTTGAGCTGTCAGGAGAGTGGAAGCAACAGGTTCAGCATTTCTCTTCTGTGCTCCTGCAGAGCCCTGGCATGGGCTGAGGGTGGGAATTTAGGAAGATAAGATCTTACCATCTGCCGAGCAAGAGAAAGTGGATGTGGGGGACAGTTTAGATGCTTTTATTTATAGGGGTGGGGAGCTGGCAGGGCGGTGTGGGGGGATGGTGGAAATACATTTAACAGGTTTTGCTTAGAGGAGAAGAGGTATATTTGTGCAGTAGGAGGCGTGTGCAATTCAGAGGGAAATACCTGAATAGGCAGTTTCAGAACTGGAAAATGGGGAACAAAGCCATTTCGAAATTTCTGGTAGTATCAAAGTGGATTTGTGGATGGATTATGGCGAGGGGTCCTGTGCTTTTAAGGTTTGAGATCATTCTCTTTTCTAGGGAGTGTGTGTGTTGGGTTGTGGGGTGGGAACATCACATCACAGGGTGACTGGAGCCCTGGGCCCCAGGTCCTGGCATCAGCTCTCTGGGGTGAAGACAAGTGAAGCCAGAGACATTGATCTGAACTAGAGATCAATTCTAGAGTTGCTTTCAGCTCCAGCAGACGAGGAAGACTCCTTCCTTTGGGCGTTTGTCTCATTTCAAAGATGCTCCCAGCTCAGTGGTGAAGCAAAGCAAAGTCATGCAGCCTAGACTGGGAGTGGGGTGTGAGCCCTAGGTGAGGGGTCCTCCTGGGTGAACAGAAACTGAGAGGTCTTTGCCTTTCCCGAGCCTGCCCCTTAAGGCGATGAGCAAACGCTGACTTCAGTCTGTACCCTGGGTTTCGGGTCACTTTGATTGTTTGCAGAACACGTTCTTTCTTTGTCCCTTGCCAGTACTTGTTCTCTCTATGAGTAAATCACAAACGTCCTGAGGGATGTCCTCCTGGGCCAGTCTGCAGCCAGGGAGGTGGCTTGCTTCCACGCCTCCCCGAGCCCTCTGCTGGGAGGTGAGGATGCCCCAGAACGCAGGTTGTTTTCACAGGAAATTCGAGGAAGTTGCTACAGAGCTTAATCCTCTGAAGGAAAAAACAGATAGCTCTTGAATATTTTTAGATCTTTGTTTTCAGTTTATTCAAGTCCAGGATTTTGGATAAGATTTTGGAAGAAAAGATTTATGGTAGAGGAGTCCACACCTTTTATTTTTTTTAAGTGATTTGGCCAGTTTGAGGTTTTGTAGTTTCAGGGAAAGGGTTAAGAAGTTTACTTGGGGAAGGAGAATCCTGTGCTCTGAAAGATGCTCCCTGCTGACCCCTTCCTTTGCAGGCATACTTTGCACACTCCCGCCGTGTGCCAAGCGTGTGCGTCACAGGCACACTCATTGGAGCCTGAGTACAATCCGACCCCTTTATGTTTATGGACTTTTTGTGCAAATTACTTTAGTCTTCGAGCCAAGGGCAGAATGAAGGAATGATCCTCGGATGTGATTTCCAAGTTTGGGGCCTCATTTATGTTTTGCGTTGCCCTGCCTGTGTTTTGTTTGTTTGTTTGTTTTAAGATAAAGTTAGCCTGAGTGTTAAGTTGTTTCATCTTTCAAAGCAGATTCCTCTGAACCCTGGAAATCAGACTGTAGGATACAACAGATAATGTTCAGGAAGCCGTTGAAAGATGAAGACGTGGGATGCGGGAAAGGTTGCTCAGACAGGCAAACAGGAGGGGGAGACAGAGCCACCTGCCTCCCGGCTCGAGTCAGGCTTGCTGTGCATTGTCTCTTGGCGGTCAGGTTGCTCGCCATGAGAGCGGGCGAGTGAGTGGCAGTGTCGGAAGGGAAATCCCTGGAATTTCCACCCAGCGTTTCAGAGCTCACAGCAAGCTCTATCATAGTTTGCTTCAGATTTCAGCTTTCTTAGAGCCCTAAGTGATATTGGGTGGGCCTGCAGCAAAACAATTCACTTTATAATCTGGATAATACTCGGGGAGAAAACAGACACCGAAAATCGGAAATGATACGAGGAAAAAATGATGCTAGATATTTAATGGCTCAGAGAGCAAATAAAAATTCACTCTCAGATGTTTTATTAATTAATAGGAAAAGGCAGAAGATACCTGTGAGCCCATCTCTGTTGGGTATTTACAACTGAAACACTATCAACTAGCAGTGTATGCAGATGTCTGTGTTGGCACTTAAATTGAACCAAGTATTACCTGTTATTTACGAAAGCGCAAAACCCCAAAATCTCAACTCTTAGAGTTTTAAAAATGGGGAGGAGTCTTACTAAACTTAAGAATCCTTCAGTCACCCTTTCTGAAGTATTGAATCTGGGTTTTTCTTGGTTGAAATGGAGGAAATGACAGTTTCTAACACAATGGATTATCAGGATGAAATCTTAGCACTTTGCATGCATTCTGCCCAGGTTCATAACATTTTTATTAAATGTGCTGTCCCACCACCCACAAAAAATAAAAGCAAAATATAAATATGAGCCGACAGAATTCTGTGAGAACAGCAGGTTTTGTTTAATAGTAATCTTTGCAAGGACATGCCAACATTCTACACTTGTGTGCTTTTTCAAGGCACCTTGGAATCATGAGATAGATGAAATGTAAGTTCTGCAAATTTAGGAGCATTGGGGTTCTCTTGTCCAGTTCTCCAAAAGGTGGTTCTCATAAAGTCCGTGTGGTAATTCCGTTAACCAGAATAGACGACTATCTGGGACACCTGTTCCCCCATCTCTCCCTATAACAGAGTCTACTGTACTTTGAAAGTCTGGTGGATCTTTTGTGGTTTCTGCACAGTAGTAAAAATAATTTAACTCCAGGAAATGGAGCCAGCAATCCGATTAGATAATGGAAAAGAATAATGTGGTGTTCTAGCATAACATATACTCAGAAATACATGTTTACAAGTCCAAAATTGTGCCACCAGGAAGTAACAAGATCAAAGGAAAAACGACCAGAGAGACTGGAGGGTAATAAATCACTGGAAGGTTGTGATCTGTAGTGGTTGCTATTCATGCTCCTTGGGTAGATTTCATTACAGAAAAGGGGGGAGGGATGGGCAGGCATTTTTCTCTATTCGCCTAAAAAAATTCGCAAGGCACAATGCTATGTTTAGAAAGCATAGACAACTTTAAGGGCTTAAACAAATTTAAATACGTGCTCAGAACTTAAGCTCCCAAGAAGAAAATGGACCAAAGATATTGAGAGACAGTTCATTCAAGAGGTACTTCAGTGGGGTGGGGTGGGGGTGAGGGTGGAATCCAGGTAACCCAAGGGACCCAACCTTACTAGCAGCCAGAGAACTGAAAGGAGATGCCTTTTCCCCCTTCTAACATCAGGAAAGAAAGGCAAAAAAAAAAAAATGTAATTAGGGATCATTTTCCCTTCTTTCTAAGAAGACGTGCTCCACCTTGCGGCTGTAGCAAAGAATGGTACTATGGTCCCCAGAAGCGTTTTTGTTTTTTATCCCCCAAAAGAGATTTCCAAGGGGGCTTTCCAAAATTGTGAGGTCCTCGGCCAGATGTGTGTGCTCCCAGGGAGGCAGCTTTGGAGGGACTCGTGCAACACCTGTCAAGAGGCTGCAGCACAACTCATCTACGGGTGCAGGCTGGCGTGTCCCAGTCTCGATCCACACAGACTGTAAAAACTGACCTCCACAGCGACCTCACTCATTCTGTTATCACTGTCTCCTGGTGAGCGGTTCCGTTGTTGACATACTTTATCCAAAACATTGCTGGTTTCTAAATAGTAGTTTCCCTGCGAGTGGCTGCCTTCGGTTGATTCATTTAAATTATGGTGACACAAATATTTATGCATATGGAAAGGGGCTTTTTCATGTTTCATTGAAGCATTGCACCTTTTGGACTAGCAGTTTCTACCAAAATAAATAGGCTGAAGGGAAGTGTGTAGCCGCAGTTGTGCAGCATGGAGCTGCTCGTGGGCATGTGTGGTAGGCAGAGTATCGGTAGCAACGATACTGGTCAACACCAGTAAGGCGTGTAATTGCCCAGAAATGGACCCTAACACCCGTTTTAAGAGAGGCAGCCAAAGCCACAAAGCTGGAGGCCTCTCCCTCCGAGCTTGGTCTCCACTTGGACGAAACAGCCCCCAATTTGTCCCTGCGGGACACAGGCCTGCCTTGTTTGGAAATCAGCAAAGTTTAGGAGCCCACAATACCTCACATAACTCTGTGTACAGTAACAGGGAGTGGAAATAGGGCTGTGAGCACGCACAAGCAGACGAGTTATAAATATAGACTACTCTCTCAATTCCTCTTCAGTTAGTCATGAGGGGACAGTGTGAGTTTTATAAACTTATAAGGAATATACAAACAGTTCCAAATTTAAAATAACTTGGAGTAATTTTTAAGTGTGTGAAAAGAATATTTTTTTTTTTCCACCCTGTCCATTTACGCGTCTGTGGCAGCCGGTACCTCCTGTGCCAATGCCTGGTGGTCACAGAACTGGGGATGAGTTTCAGCAGAACTCCTCATCAGATGGGGATGCTTCTCCTCCTCTTTGGAGACAGACTCAAGCAGAGCTGGAGGAGGGGTGAGGGGTGTGAGAGACACTGTGCCCCGTGTGGAGAAGCCGGCAGAGACCCCAGGGTGGGGGCAGGTTCGTGCTCCCGCATCTCTTTCCCTGGTTTTTCCTCCTATTAAAACTTGTTCGTATTTGTAAAAATTTTTATACAGGCTTCGAATATGAGTTTAGCGGAAGGAATCTTTGGAAGATTTTAGAGTGCATTAGGATAGTCCGATTTTCTGAAGAGTATATTCTGTTTTATAAACACAGAGGCAGTGGAAGTCAGGTCTGCCCTGCCCTCTTAGCACCTGACCTGATTCCTTTCCTTCTCCCTCCCACCGCTCTCCGGAGGCCTTTCTGTGAGGCAGCATCGACGCCATTTGCCAGGCCCTCCTCCAGAGGTGAGGATCATGCGGACACCTCGTTTCCGTCAGGCAGAGCTGGCAGGAGGGTCTCGGACTTGGGGACCCTCCCTCCACAGGTTGCGTGGCTTTTCCTCTTATTTCCTAGCATCAGAGGACGACAGAAGGTAGTCAGTGTGACAGGTTCAAGTCTTTCTCCCTTTACGATAGATCCAGACCGTGAATGGATCCTGGAGTCCCAATAGTTGATGGAAGCATCAGCTTCCGACCGGCGTGCCTGTGTTTCTGCCGCTACACAGGAGCGGAAGGGCTTGTGGGGCCAGCGCCGTCGCCGGTGGGTCGCCAGAGTCAGAGCTTCCGGATGGAAATGCAGGGGTGAGGGACTGACGCACCGCAGCGCAGACGAACCTTGACTCTGTCATCCCAAGTGGGAGAGCCAGACCCAGAGGTCACGTGGTGAGCCGGCCCCTGGCACGTGGGCCTCAGGGACCGCTTTCGGGGAAGACACTTTCTCCATGGATACTGGGCTGGGGGCAGGGGGTGGGTTTCAGGGTGATTCAAGCACATTACATTTATTGTGACCTTCATTTCTCCTATTGTTACATCAGCTCCGCCTCAAATCATCAGGCTTTAGATCCCAGAGGCTGGGGACCCCTGGTGTAGTATATGATTCCATTTGTATGAAGTGTTAGAAGAGGCAGATCTGTAGAGACAGAAAGTTGATCCGTGATCGCCTGGGGCTTAGAGGGGCAGGGGGCAGCGGAGGGGTAAACAGCTTCCTCTTTGGGGTGATGTTTGCACAACTTGGTGAATATGGTAAAACCCATCAACTTATACACTTTAAATGGGTGAAATTGTGTATGAGTTCTATTTCAGTCAAGCTGTTAGGAAAATTGTGAGGGAAGAAAAAAAAAAATCACAGCACCCGCAGTAACCAAAACCAGCAGTTTAGCCAAAGGAAGATTCCTGGACTGCCTTCCGTGGCTCACTTAGCTTTTGGTGTGAGTTGCAGTCCTGCACTGTGTCTGCACTAACCGCTGCTCTTTCCTTACTCTTCCTAATTAGCTCTTGACGCTTTTATTTAATAATGGTGCCCTGAGTAACCTCCCTCCTGGGTTCCTGGTTGCCTTTTTCTTTTTCTTCTGTTTTCTCAATAGTCTGCCCAGCACTGCATATTAGATCCTGGAGACTTCAGGGATCCAGTGGTACTTTCTGCGGATGATCATTTCTTTTGCTCATTAATGAAATCCTCATAGATGCCTTTAGTAGCTAGTCTGAAACATATCCTCAGACACCGTAGCTTAGCCGTGTACCTTGTGTACTAGTCAGTAGGGATCTACTTGCAACTTGGCTGTGTCTGTGATCTTAGACTATGTATGTTTATGTGCCCAACCAAGGGGAAGGCACAGACCTGTTTTTTCTTTTTCCTGACCAAGGTTGGAGCCTTGCTGAGACACAGGCTTTGGTGAAGAGAGTGAACTCTGGTTATCTAATCTCACGAGTAAGACTTGTTTGGGTGAAAAGGGCTCTGAGGGTCACTGAGTCTCCCCAGGTCCGGCTGCTCTGGCTCCTGACAACACGGTCACTTATACATGTAGTCGCCTTTGCCCCACAGAACGTGCCCTCAGGGCCTTCCCCCACAGGAGCCGCGGCTTCACTGTTGCACCGAAGCAGTGAGGGTTGCTGATACACGCGTCAGGGCTCACCTGTGAGAGAGAAGAGTAGCTGTGAGACTTCTGTCTGCTGTAACCCGGTAAATAGAGAATCACTGCAGATGGGGACTGCAGCCATGAAATTAAAAGACGCCTGCTCCTTGGAAAAAAAGTTATGACCAACCTAGACAGCAAATTAAAAAGCAGAGACATTACTTTGCCAACAAAGGTCTGTCTAGTTAAACCTACGGTTTTTCCAGTAGTCATATAGGGATGTGAGAGTTGGACTATAAAGAAAGCTGAGCACCGAAGTATTGGTGCTTTTGAACTGTGGTGTTGGGGAAGACTCTTGAAAATCCCTTGGACTGCAAGGAAATCCAACCAGTCCATCCTAAAGGAGATCACTCCTGGGTGTTCATTGGAAGGACTGATGCTGAAGCTGAAGCTCCAATACTTTGGCCACCTGATGTGAAGAACTGACTCATTGGAAAAGACCCTGATGCTGGGCAAGATTGAAGGCAGGAGGAGAAGGGGATGACAGAAGATGAGATGGTTGGATGGCATCATCGACTTGATGGACATGAGTTTGAGTAAACTCCAGGAGTTGGTGATGGACAGGGACGCCTGGCGTGCTGTAGTCCATGGGGTCGCAAAGAGTCAGACATGACTGAGCAACTGAACTGAACTGAATAAATAGAGGGCTTCCCAGGTGGCGCTGTTGGTAAAGAACCTGCCTGCCGGTGCAGGCAACTTAAGAGACGTGGGTTTGATCCCTGGAACAGGAAGATCCCCTGGAGCGGAGCATGGCAACTCCACCCCACTATTCTTGCCTGGAGAATCCCATGGACAGAGGAGCCTGGCGGGCTACAGTCCATGGGGTCACAAAGAATCAGACACAACTGAAGTGACTCAACGCACACACCAAATAAATCATGAAGGCTTAGTGGGTCCATCATCCTTAATGTCACCTGCACGCTTGACCCTTCTCCAGAGCATCATGTTTTGTGTTTTGTCCTTCCTCCAGACTAAGTTCACCTTTGGGAGAAGAAGAGGATGTTGAGACTGCTGATTTATTTTTTCCTGGTGATGCCAACTTACAGAGAAAAGTGGCATGAGAAGAGCCCCCTAGCCTTTTGCTTTTGGGCAGCAGAGCCTGGTGAGAACTTCGTGCCAGCATGGAGCAGAGCAGGGGAAGCGCCTGTGACCCAGTCAGATAGATCTGGGTTCCAAGCCCAGGTTTCCAGCTTGATAGTTATTCTCTTGGATGGTTAATAGACCTGGACAGTTATAAAATCTCTGTGCTTCCACGTGGGCATCTACCAGTGAGCATAATGCCATTGCCCCATGTGATTGTTAACGTTAAGTTAAATAATAAATATAAGGTTGAGTCCTGTGTTTAGACTCAGAATACATTCATGTAGGAGAGACTCCAGCAGCTATTGTGAAAAGAGGACAGGAACGTTAGGTGGTTCGATGGTCGGAGTGAGCTAGCTGGGTGTGACAGTGGGAGTTATCTTGAAGGTCATGCAGAAAGCCCCCGAGCGGGCCGCCTCGGTCATGGAAGACCGCCGCTGGCCTCAGTGCCCTCCTGCTCCACGCTGCTTACACTGCTTCTGCAGCGGTAGGCAGGTTGTGGACAGGTGTTAAGGAGGAGTGTTGTTCATGTATGTTGAATGAACTGTGGCTTGAGTATGGCCTTCAGGAGGAGGCCGGGATCACAGCCTTGGAATTTTGAGACTGAGCAACTGTCCAGGGCTATTAATCATCCAAGTGAGTAACTATCAAGCTGGAAACCTGGGCTTGGAACCCAGATCTATCTGACTGGGTCAGAGGCGCTTCCCCTGCTCTGCCCCATGGTGGCACAGAGTTCTCGTCAGGCTCTGTTGCCCAAAGGCAAGGGTGTGCAAGAAACCACCCACCTCCCCGAGTTTCAGGCACCTGAATGAGGCCTGGGGGGAGCGCCCTGTAGGAAAACGCATCCTGGGTGGGGTGAGGAGGAGCTTGGTCAAGCGGGCTGCCGTCAGGCAGTAGCACTTTCTCCAAGCGAAGGAGCTCCTGCAGCACTGCTGTGAGGCTCGCCTAGGTTTCTGCAGAGCAGTGCCTCAGACACGCATGGGATGATGACCTCTTAACTTTGTTTCATCTCTGAGGATTGGGGCTTGATGAAAGGTGGAACGTGGCTGCAGAAGCCCTGGTTGCGTTTGAACTGGGGCCGATTTAAGGGCTCTAGGAGCTTCCCGCATGAGGGTCTCTGCTCCTGCGTGTTCTGAAGCCACCTCCTGGCCCCTCGGAAGGAGTGAAGGCTGGAGGAGACAGGTGATGGGAAGGCAGGGGTGAAGAGGGAGGGTGTATCACTTCCTGCCCCCTCTGCACGCCCTGGCACTGCAGAACATCCATCTGCCAACCCAAAGACGCTCTGTCCAGGGCCCTTCCTCTCAGGAAGGAAGAGGACTCAAAACTGAGTCTTGAAAACCCCTTCAAAGACCCCGAGGAGGAGCTCCTCTGTGTACTCTGGGCTCGGGAGAAAACGAGCGCTTTCAGGCTCACTGCATTCTTTGCTTCGGGAGCCGTGGTCTCCCCTTGTTAAGCAGCCTCTGCAGGCTCCCGAGAGCTCTGTTCTGGGACCTTCCTGCGTGCCCCTGGGTGCCTTCCCCACGCTCGAGTGCTCATGCTAACCTTGCTGCTTCCAGCAGAGAAACTGAAGTTATCTTCAGCTTCTAACCGTTGCGTGGTCTTTAGTCTGGCCACTACTATGATAGAATGTTTTCTCCTGCGCAGGAGGTGGTTTCTTTTGGCTTTGAGGAGAGAAACGTTAGAGCGGATGCAGCTCTTCTTTCTGAATGTTTTAGACACCAGGGTTACCACTTGATTCCTCTTCATGGCTAGTTCTTCAGGTAGAGAAGCCGGCTAAAATGAACTCGGCCTAGGATTTCTAGGCAGTGGTTCTCTGGAGTTTTCCAGTAGCAGTTTCTCAAGACGTCAAGACAGATTCTTCTTCTTATCTTCCTTTTGAGAAAATTGTGCTTTACTCATTATATGTACGTATGATTTATAAATATATATACACATGCATATATATGCGTGTGAGTGGAGCTCACATACTATTGTGCCAGGTTTATTTTCATTTTATTTCATGAGTCTAAGCATTTTTGCGTAAGCCTGCTTTTCCACCCTTGCTGACGTATTTAGAGAACTCCAGACTAAAACACTGGGATGAGATGCTGCTTCATCTTGAGCCCGGGAAGCCTTGCAGCTCCTCTCCTCTCTACCCCTTTGATGGTTTCTCCTCTTGGAATGGTGGGTGGGGAGGAGTGTGTGCCTGCGGTCAAAAGGCAGGAGAGATGGAAGAGTACTTGGCAGGATGAAAGGCTGTGGGCCCCCTGGCCCGAGGTGGGTCCTCCCTGACCCTCTCTGCAGTCCGTCACGGCTCCTGGAGATGGGACCCCCTTTCTGTCCAGCTGGGACATCCCGTCAAGGTGGTTCTCCCACCTTCTTGGCTGAAAGGACCAGCATGGAGCTCCAAAAGCAGCAGGGCCTGCGGGCCCCAGAGGCGGCCGTGGGGGCGAGCCTCTCTCTCCCCCCCTCCTGCTGCTTGAGTCGATGAGCAAAGAGGAAGCAGTGAGGCCCCACCTCGCCTGTCGGTCCTTGGGATCAGGTTTGTGAGGCTTAGAAGAGGAATCCCATAAATACATTATCATCCTTACTTAAGCCTGAGCTTGGTGTTAGGTCTATCAAGGAGCAGGGAAGAACAGAAACGTGGGACCCAGAATTCACAGGTGAATATACAGAAATCCACTTGAGTGGGTTCTTTTAAGAGAACGTAGGTATCGGAAAGGCGCAGGGACTCTAGTGGGCGCTGCTGGGCCCTGTGGGTGGTGGAGACCTGCGGATCCAGCCCCGGGTCCTGCCGAGCTCCTCTGCGTCCACCCGCTGACCAGGCTCCAGGGCGCAGCGTCCATGCAGTCCCAGGCCGGGCGGCCGGTTCGGATGTGCGCACAGACAGCTCATTCTGAACTGAAGCGCTCTCTGTGCCCCTGCTGGGGAACAAGGTTTCACCCCATGAGCCTCCCGCTTTTTCCATCTGTGCGGCTTCGTCTGGGCCACTGCCATGGCCCACCATCGTGGGGACCGGGGGCCTGCCTTTCTCTCTTCCGCTCAGCAGCCAGGGTGATCCGTCCAAACGGCGGACCTGCTCGTGCAACTCCCTGTTTAAAATCCTCTTTTCTCTTAAGAATGTTTGAGACTCCGATAGGAGTTAAAAAGCCCTTCTGGTGGCTCTCTGCCGCCTCTTGCCACCTTTCCTCTCGCCCCCGCCCCCAGGTTCTAAAGCCTGCATCCTGCAGTCACTAAGTCTGGCTCTCTGGCCCCTGCCCCCCGCCAGCCCTCCTGTCACCCCCTTGCACCCCCCGACTCCCACTGGCCTTTCAGGCTGGGGGTCCTGGCGGTCCCTTCCCCTTGAAGCCCTCCTCACCGGCCCTTTGCTTGCCCCTCTCGTATTCCCACTGCCCGTCCTCAGGAGCTGGGCTCTCTTACCTGCAGGACCAGACCTGGCTGATGTATTTAATGGT
Organism: Giraffa tippelskirchi; assembly: GCF_054371585.1. NCBI lineage: Eukaryota > Metazoa > Chordata > Mammalia > Artiodactyla > Giraffidae > Giraffa > Giraffa tippelskirchi. Next base: position 58,249,491 of record NC_137286.1, on the reverse strand, counting down.
CCAAGGAGGCTTGCCCATGCTCCCAGCGAGCTGGCTCAGAGGTCTCTGGAGGAGAATGCCAATAGCCTTGGGTGGGCTTCCGGCCGTGCTGAACGGGGGCACTGCTGTGAGTTCAGCGGACCCAACCGGGGCTGCCCTCCCCTCTCCTCCCCTCCCCATGGTGTGTGATGGAATCAGCTCCTCTCCTGGCCAGGCAGGAAAACCACAAAATCTCTCTGGACCACAGGTCTCGCTGATATACTCGGGAAGTTGAAGTGTGCTTTCCTGGAGTTAGCAGCCATTAACCTTAGTGCAGAGTGACGCTTGTCTCTTAGGAAAGGCACCCTCTTTTTATGCAGAACTGTGGTATGTCCCTTAGGGTACCCAGAAATGCCTAAGAGAACCCTACACTAGTCTGTATTTTGATACAGAAACTTGACCTTATTTCAGCATCCATGAACTGGTTCTGTCCTTTCGAAATTATTTGGGATAAAATGTTTGTGTTTTTTAAACTCGTGTGACTAAGTGGTCCCTTTCCCCTTTTTTTCTTGTGTGAAGAGGTTGAGTTCTCCATCTTCTCTTCCAAAACTGTGCTTTTAAAAATAGTTTCTCTGAAGTAAAGATTGTTAAAGAGCTTATTGGCAAGAAAAGAAAGAAACATTTTTAAAATCCCTAGAAAGAATTTAATAAATACAAGGACTCCAGGGAGGGAAGGAGAGAGTTAAAGGTTGATGTATGTGACTTTTTACCTGTCCCCCAAAATGAAGAAAATGAGCTTTTAAACGCAGTGCCTCATTTTTATGGGATTGTGGCCCTGAACGAATCCTTTCAGTGCAGATGTGGGACCTGTTGTTAGCTTTCTCAACAGTTTACATAGGCGTTTGTTTTTATTGTTGGTCGCTGTAAGAATTCCAGTGACTAGAGAGATCCGTTTGCTCTCCCCTGTGTGTCTTTGTTGGTTTCTAGCACCTTCCTTTTCCCTTTTCCCCCTAAAAGCAGAAACGCCTCTCATCAGCTTAGGTGAGCTCTGATTCACGGGAGCCAAGGAAGACCTTCCTTCCCTTCTCCCACAGCTCTGTGATTGGAAATTTGGTAACTGTACTAAATTTTAAGTTTTGGCACTTGTGTGGAGCAGCCATCCGTCTGCTGGCTAGACACACTGCCCGGGGCTTTTCAAGAAATCCCTTAATAGTCCTGAACACTAATAATATTTATATACATTGAGATGAGGCAAAATTTACAGCGGGCTTCTGGGGCTGGCTCCAGGACTGTCTAATCCTGAACTTCCGCGGGTTCTCCTGCCCGCCTCCCAGAGCCCTCATGGATCGCGCTGCAGCCAGGGGAACACTGGCTTCCACCCCTGAGTTTGTCCTCCAGCAAATGGTCTCCTTTCTCTCTCCCTTTCCCCATCACACCCGGTGTTTATTTCCCCCAAAGAATTTGATACGTGTTTGTGCACAGTGGCATTATGTCATGTGAAAGATCTGTGATTGCAATTTGTGATCCCTTTAAGAGGAATTGTTCTGTGTAGGAACAGAATTTTACCTAATTTAAGCTTTACCGAAATTCCTTCTGAGGCAGCTCCCATTGCTGAAACAAAACCCTACCTCCCTAGCCACTGTGTTGCTGTGGCAGGAATTGACTAATGGAGCGGTTCCGTGCAGTGCACCCCTGGAGGGGGTGTGTGCTGCAGTGGACCACTGCCCAGAGATGCCATTTCAGTGGAATAGGGAGAGGAGTGCAAAACATTATCCACAGGTACTTGGTCAGGTGTTTTTTTTTCTTTCTCGTACTGAAAATGCCCAACATTTGCGTTTGAGTCTGAGCGTACACAGGGCATTTTTATATGCTTTTAAATGCTTTTAGTTTTTAGCACTACATTAATACCTATTTGATATTGATGTCTGCTAGCCTTTGACTGTGTGGATCACAATAAACTGTGGAAAATTCTGAAAGAGATGGGAATACCAGACCACCTGACCTGCCTCTTGAGAAACCTGTATGCAGGTCAGGAAGCAACAGTTAGAACTGGACATGGAACAACAGACTGGTTCCAAATAGGAAAAGGAGTACGTCAAGGCTGTATATTGTCACCCTGCTTATTTAACTTATATGCAGAGTACATCATGAGAAACGCTGGGCTGGATGAAGCACAAGCTGGAATCAAGATTGCCAGGAGAATATCAATAACCACAGATATGCAGATGACACCACCCTTATGGCAGAAAGTGAAGAAGAACTAAAGAGTCTCTTGATGAAAGTGAAAGTGGAGAGTGAAAAAGTTGGCTTAAAGCTCAACATTCAGAAAACTAAGATCGTGGCATCTGGTCCCATCACTTCATGGCAGATAGATGGGGAAACAGTGGCTGATTTTATTTTGGGGGGCTCCAAAGTCATTGCAGATGGTGACTGCAGCCATGAAGTTAAAAGACACTTGCTCCCTGGAAGGAAAGCTATGACCAACCTAGACAGCATATTAAAAAGCAGAGACATTACTTTGCCAACAAAAGTCCGTCTAGTCAAAGCTATGGTTTTTCCGGTAGTCATGTATGGATGTGAGAGTTGGACCATAAAGAAAGCTGAGTGCCAAAGAATTGACACTTTTGAACTGTGATGTTGGAAAAGACTCTTGAGAGTACCTTGGACTGCAAGAAGTTCCAACCAGTCCATCCTAAAGGAGATCAGTCCTGGGTGTTCATTGGAAGGACTGATGTTGAAGCTGAAACTCCAATACTTTGGCCACCTGATGCGAAGAACTGACTCATTGGAAAAGACCCTGATGCTGGGAAAGATTCGGGGCAGAAGGAGAAGGCTGAGGATGAGATGGCTGGATGGCATCACCGACTCGATAGACATGGGTTTGGGTGGACTCCGGGAATTTGTGATGGACAGGGAGGCCTGGAGTGCTGCAGTTCATGGGGTCGCAAAGAGTTGGACATGACTGAGCGACTGAACTGAACTGAACTCATCATTTTATTGATATGTAACATTTTATTTAAATTGTAAGCAAGGAAAAAAGGGTTTTACAAGTAGATATTGTTCCTAGTTAGTGTCTGATGATGAGCATAATATTCTTAGCCAATGTTCGTTCCTCCAAACACAAGCCTGGTGGTGGCTGATGGCCAACGAGTAGCCCCGGGGCCTTCAGTGCTCTGAACGGGGTGTGTGCGCTCAACATGGCAGGTCTGTGCTACGACACTGTGCACATGGTTTCTGCAGTTAGTTTCATTTTTAACTCTGTGAACCTTGCAGATCTATTGTAGCACGTGAACTCTGTAGGGGCGGTAGAACATTTCTTCTCTGGCTTGATCCCGCTGCTTCTAGCACGCCCCCCTCTGGTCATCATACCCTCTGTGCTGCTGCCGGATGACCTCTTTCTACCATGAAAACCAGACCATTGTGTTGTCCTGCCCAAAACCTTCAGTGATGCCCACTGTCCGCTACTGAGCCAAAATGCCTTGGACAGGCTTCTGAGGCCCCTCTGAGCTGCCCTCCTCCTCTCTCCCACCTCACCTGTTACTGGATCCCTGCCACCTTCCCGAGCACCCAGTTCTCCCATCACAGCAACTCAGTTGCTTTTACACATGATTTCATCTGTGTCATCCTTATTTCTCCTCAGCTGTTAGCTTTCAGCTCCAGCCTCAACACCTTTGCGAAGCCTTCCTGGGCACCCAGGTGCCCAGGGCAGACTATGCACCACCACTGATTCCTGTGCTTACTTGGTATATTATCCACCCCTTAAGAACAGGGTCTGGCACACAGCTACAGCACACACTCAATAAATAGTTGCTAGGTGGATGATTAAATGAAGGATAGGTAGGCTTATTTTCTCTCGTTTTTACTTTAAAAGCCTGAACTTAGGGTTTGCAAAGTTATTCTTTCTTTAGATCTTGGGCCTTGAAGTTACCTCTGTAATGGATATGTTGAACTTAAATAGTCATTTTAATCTGCGATTACTAGATCAAGTGTGATATCTGAGAGTCTAGTGTGTGGCAGGTGTGTGTCTGTGCATTTTCTGCAAATACAAGTTGGTGGTATCAGCTTCAAGATGATGCCTTCCATAGACACAGCATTTTAGGAACTCCTACAACAACATACTTTTTTGGTGTGACTCCTTGTAATTGATTGAGTAGATTAGCTTTTGGAAACAGCCAGAAATCATTGAGAGGCAATTCTAGTAAACAACAATGACAAACCAACAGTCACAGTCATCTTCTTTGCTTATGTGTGGCTCTGAACGCACTTCTCAGTTGGGATTTGTTCAGTTGCGTCTAACAAATAGCAGGCACTTAAACAAGACACAAGTTTATATCTTATTCATGTAAAGAAGTCTAGAGGTAAGCAGTCCAGGGTCAGCCTACTGGCTGCACAGTCGTGAAGGACCAAGTTCCTTTGATCTTGCTGCACTGTTCTTAATGGGTTACCTCGTGGCCTAGTATGGCTGCTTGAGCTTCAGGCATTATCCCTGTATCCTAGCCAGCAAGGATGACAGGCATACCCGCTTTGTTTGAAGCACTTTTCTGGGAAGTTCCACCCCAAACATTTGCTACTAGCTAGAGTAAACTAAACGTTTACTCACTAGCTAGAACCTAGGTTGCTTTTAGCTACAGGAGCAGCTGGGAGATGTAATAGCTAGCTAGGAGGCAAAATGCCCAACTAAAAATCAAGGTTCTATTACCAAAATATATAAGAATGAATAATGGAAGGTCACCTGTTTGTCTCAGTCAAAAGATGATGATCAGAGGAGAAACCTGAAAAAAAATTTTTAAGCCTGACAGTATCATGAGAATTTGTATCTTCCAAGGTGACAGTATTCATTTGAATGTCCAAGTTCTGACAGCTGTTTTTAAATGCACCTTTTGGCAATAAAATAGGTACTCCTGCATGCAGCTACCAGATGTGTAGATTGGTACCAACTTACCAGAGGACAGTTCAACCCCGGGAAGGCTAACTCTGGAAACTGATTCTATTGAAATAATCAAGAATTCACATGAAGATTGACTGCTCATTGTCCTAATAGAATGTTGGGAATAAATGAAATGTCTAATAGCAGGAAAGTGATTACAACTTACGATGCACTATACTATGGCATGCGATGCAGCTGTTAAATTATTGTCAAATTCACAGTATGTTATGCCAAAAAATGTTTTCAGAATGACTTGATCCTTTTTTTATAGATGTTTGCATTTGTATGTGTATGCACAAGCATAGAAAATGATCTGGTGGGGGAGTCTTCATGGAGGTACTGATAAAGTGCCATTGTGGACAATGTAGTTTGTAATCTGATTTCTGATTTTCTTCATCTTTTTCATTATAAAGAAAAACAATAATAGAATCTTCACTAAATAATGCATGTCAGAGTCAATAATCTACATATTTAAATAATTTTGTGTTTTCCAACTCGTGGAAAAAGTAGGAAGCAGATAATGCAAACCAGATTTCGTATTTTGTTGACCTGTACTTCATTTGCTAGTAAGGCTAACGGCCCCTAGAGTGTGATCCTTACGGCACTGTTATAGAGAGAAATGCCAGCTCATCTATTTGGGACAAGAATTGTGGCTCTCTGGCTCTTTTAGACACTCCTTTCACTTATCTTTAACATAGAAGGGCTTACGGGAGATGGTTTGTAATGATATCTTATGGTCCTCTGGGCTGGAGACACTGCCCACCCATCCACTCTTAATGTGAGAAAAACCATCAGACATGGGGGCTTCTCTGTGATATATTAGGTTGTGGTACATGAATATGTTAATATCATTGTTTATCTTGGGTGAGACCTTTGGTATGATACAGGCAGGCACAAACTTTCTAAAGCTAATTTGTCAACCCGAATAGTATCATCTTTAGCACATTCTAGTTTAATCATTTTAAAAATAAATGAGCATTTCTGCACACTATTTAAACATATTTACAGATATCAGAAATATTTAAAGATATTTCAGTAAGGAACACATGCAATATGCAGATTGAGTAGCACAAATAATGCCTTCTAAAGTAATAATAAAGTGTATGGTCCACATAGTGCTTCCAAGGTATCACCCATGCCACAGGTAACCTCCCTAGATGGGGGCTACTACCCCGTTTAGTAGATGAGAAAAGAGAAGATCAAGGTCAGAGACCGTTAAGCACTCCTCCAAGACCAGACAGAGTCAGCTAGGAGAGGCTGGATGTTAACCCTGCTCACCGGACTCGGAAGGCAAAGTCCTGCTCCCTGTCCCAGTGAAATCCTCAACCTGTAACACTGTGGATTCAGGCGTCGGGGGGCCCCCGCGGGAGGCGGGGGGTGCCGGGTGGGGGCCCCAGCGCCCAGCGGCCTCACGCTCTGCCTCTCCCCACAGTGTGCCCCAGCGCGTGCGGGAAGCGGGCGTGCACGGAGACCCACGAGTGCTGCCACCCCGAGTGCCTGGGCAGCTGCAGCGCGCCCGACAACGCCACTGCCTGCGTGGCCTGCCGCCACTACTACTACGCCGGCGTCTGCGTGCCCAGCTGCCCGCCCAGCACCTACCGCTTCGAGGGCTGGCGCTGCGTGGACCGCGACTTCTGCGCCAACATCCCCAACGCCGAGAGCAACGACTCCGAGGGCTTCGTCATCCACGACGGCGAGTGCATGCAGGAGTGCCCGTCGGGCTTCATCCGCAACGGGAGCCAGAGGTCAGTGTGGGCGCGGGAGGGCGCTGCCTGGCTCCATCCAGGCGCGACCCTGGGGAGGCTAAGGGAGTCGGGGCCCTGCGGAGGGCCGGCGTGACTCCGGCTGCTGATGGCGCCAGGCGCCACGGGCAGGTCTTCTGGTTTGGAAGCAGCCCGCCTGGACGGTTGGAGTGAAGTGCCTGATTTGCTGGCTCAGGTCCCAGGAGGGCCCTGACTCCCTGTGCGCATGCGGGGCTCTCCCCCAGAGCCGGTGGGTAGGGGAGACTATAGACAGGTTTTCTCACCTCCAGGGCTACTCAACACTAGACTAGTGAAGGCTTTGGAAGTGCGGGAGGGAAGACGGAGCAACCCTACCAGCATCCGTGAGTCAGTGAGCAGGCATAGGCTCTTAGCACTGGCTTCTGTCCTCCACTCCAAACAAGCAGTGTGTTCCATCCCATTGCTACACATACACACACATACACACACTCCATCACATCGCTGCACACACACACCTCTTAGCACTGGCTTCTGCCCTCCACTCCAAACAAGCAGTGTGTTCCATCCCATTGCTACACACACGCGCGCGTACACACACACACACACACACACACACACTCCATCACATCGCTGCACACACAGCCTTCACCCTCCCTCAGTTTTCTCTGTGTCTCATTTTCCTTCCTGGACATTAAGCTTTGGAAGCGAAGAAGTTCCTGACAGCAACATCCCTCTGGTGCATGCCAACCAGACTTCTGTGAAGCTGTTATTAGGTTTAAGTTTTTGAAAAAGCAATGCCAGCATTCTTACAAAATATAGAATTTTAACCTTGCAAGCAAGATAAGGTTTGAGACCTGGGTTTGCTGGTCCCGCTTCTGGACCAGAGCAGAGAACACTCAAGAAGGAGTCCTTCTGATGGAATGGACTAAAAATGCCTGCTTCATGACTACACCAGAGGACCCTTCTATTTCGGGTTCTTAAAAAATAAAGCTATTCAACAAATACAAACTACCGCTGGAAAAGGAAATCTTCATTTTGAGTGTAATGTGTAATTTCCCTTCTGTGTGCTACCTTCTGTTTCTGCAAACCTCATCAAGCAAGTCTTGGTAAAGGAGCATCTGTTTCCAGTGTAATATTTGGAGATGTTGCTCCTTCCATAGGCTTAACTTCAAATCAGAGATAACGCTCACGTTATTTCATAATATTAAATGTAGAACACTCTGCCTGTCATCGTTTCTGTAATGACTGTAATAGTAAAAATTACTCTAAATTCTTTGAAATGGTAAATGTGCCAAGGATACTGGTGAACTGTGGAGTATACATATTCCACCCAAAATAAGTCTGCCACATTTTGCTCACATTTTATTGGCAGCCCTAGAACTTAAAATGGCTTTGCCAGTCCCTGGGCAGTGCCTGGAACCCAGTTTAGGCTCCACCACAGTTCCTGCCCAGACTCACAGGACTCACACACAACTTTAGCCACTAACTTGCCGCCGCGGCAGCTCCTCCCCGGGCTGGGGGCTGAGCTGGGGCAGCTGGTGCATGGCCGGGGGCTCATAACTTCCTCGCCCAGCCGCTGTGTTTCTTTTGATGCTGGAGGCATTCAGTCATGTGCAGCTGCCAGCATCGTGGGTGAAGCAGGGGCGCTGTGCCCTGTGAGCTTCTTCTACTGTAATTCATTCTTCGAAGAATTAAGCTGTTATTTTTCCTACTCACGCTTGCAGTCTGTTCAAAGCTACAGATCTACCTTTTCCACTTTAAAATAAAACACCATCAAGAACTAATAACAACTCCCCCCACACCTCAGCCTTTAAGGCCTATTTGACACTTATTTAAAATACTTATTTTTTAATACTGTTTATACCCTCTCTGTACCAGAATGGATTTGAGGAAGCTTCAACTATAAACATGCAATCAGAGCACTTCCTTAGAAAAACATTTTTTAAAGTACTTGCTGATTCCTAGACATTTTAAGAAAGGTGTTTGGTTCAGAAATTGCTATTTGAATAAAATGTCAGGGGAACGAAACACACACTTAACCTACAACCCAGAAGTTACCCTCTTGAACATTTATTCCAGAGAAATGAAAACTTAAGTTCCCACAAAAGCATGCACACAGTCATCAGTAGCAGCTTTTAACAGCCAAAGCCTGAAAATAGCACAGATGCTCCACAATAGGTAAAGGGCCAAGCAACCCGTGATCCATCACACCATGGAATATCAATCAGCCATAAAAAGAAACAAACTATTCAAACACACACAACATGGATGGATCTCAAGGACATTATGCTGTTGTGTAAAAAAAAAAAAAAAAAAACAGTCTCACAAGGTCACACACCAGCATCACAGAGATGGAGAAGAGATGAGTGGCTGCCGCGGGGCAGGATGACTGAACGGGCAGCACGCGGGAGATGTTGGTGGGGTGGGCCGGCTCGCTGGGACCACTCGGGTGATAGGGTGACGTAGAAGGATACTCTTGAGCTGTGCCCCTGTCAGTCTCCTGGGCTTCCTGTTGCATTGTCATGCTGTAGGCTGGAGCCACCGTGGGGACTGGGTGAAGGATGCACAGAGCCCCTCTGTACTATTTTTGTAAGTTGCTGTGTGTCTGTAATTATTTCAAACCACGTTTTTGAAAAGGGAGGTGGGGCCTTATATGGTATGTAGGTAAATTAGAAGCAATAAAAGACCAACAAGGAATGCTGAGGAAAAGCTGCTGCAGGCTCTAGAAGTGAAAGTGTTGTGGTGTCAGAGAAAGGGGAAAGCTCCATTGCTATGGTCGGCGCGTTTCCTCTGGAAACCTTCTCTCATGTTTTCCCAACATGAAATAAGAAAACAGTAGGGAAATTGTATTTATCTATAAGCTTTTAAACAAAGCCCTTCATCTCTGCCTTAGATATGCGGTGAAGTTCAGTGATGGAGGGCAGTACTTAATGCTAAGAGCTTTAACTTACACTGCTTTCCTGGATGTTTCTCACTTATCTTCATGAAGTTTGAAAGATCATTCAAGAGTAATCATGTAAATATGTGGCTCTCCAGTTCACCATCCTATTACACACACATCCCATAATGTTGTATCATTTATTTTGTTTGGAAATTGACCCAGCTTTCTGCGGTTCAGAGAGTTGGATTAGTGTTTTGTCCGCTATTCCCTAAATAAGGAAAAGTACCAAGGTCACTCGCTAGTCCCTGGCTGTTGGTGGGTTTGTGGCACGTCCAAGATTGCATGTGAAATAGGAACTCATTACAAAGCAATGGAAGTTCCTGTTTTTATTGTGTATGCAGCAAAAACAACATTTGGATCGATTTACAAGTTTCTGCCAAACGCTGTCAAGAAATTATTTCAGTGGTGCTTTAGCAAGAAAATAATGGATCTGTGCTACAGCACGTGCCTTTTGGAATCCCTCCCTGGGCCGCTGGCTGCAGGAGTTCGGTTCTGATCAGTGGCGGGGACACTGCTGTCCCTTTGGCGTCCCCGTCCACTCTCCCAGCAGCTCCTCCAGGTACGCCAGCAGGGCCCACGACCTCAGAGAACAGCTCTGTTCTTCTTGGGATCCCCTGGTGTCTCCCTTCTGCAAAGCTGTTTCTCTCACATGGGACCAGCTGGCTCACCAGCCCCAGCCTATGATACACACATGCCTCAAGGGTGTATCATGTGTTTTGTCTGGAAACAGACAGCACGTTTTTCCTTTGTAGGCAGTTTCTCCTTTGGATTGCTGTTTGAGTGGCTTACCCTGGGTACGCTTGGGAATGAGCAACAGTATGACCACTCGAATGCTTCTGCCAGCTGCTTTCTGTAATGTGGACTATAAAGACACCTGGAATAAAAGCATATCTTTTAAGAATTTTTGTAATGCAGGAAGACAGACTCAGCTTTCAGTGAGTTGGGTTGTTTTATTTTCAACAGCATGTACTGCATCCCTTGCGAAGGCCCTTGTCCCAAAGTGTGTGAGGAAGAAAAGAAGACAAAGACCATTGATTCTGTCACTTCTGCTCAGATGCTCCAAGGATGCACCATCTTCAAAGGCAATCTGCTCATCAATATCCGACGCGGCAGTAAGTATTCCCTCTTCCTGGAAGAGAGGGCCAGACCTCTTGGTTTTCTTTTGTTGAGCTTTTCCTACTTGTCCGTGACTCACAACTAAAGTATGGGCCTAGAAAAACAACATGGTACGTAAGCCACATGCTCAGTGCCCCTCCTTTGAGCTTCCCTCAAAGATTAAAAAAAGAGAGAACAAGAGATTGAAAGGCAGTCGGCATTTTAGCCATGGGCACAGCATTTATTTCTGCACAGGGTCATCCCTCATCTCTCTTAAGTCACATCTTATGCAGGATATGCATGTCTCAACACATCCAAACCTCAGGAGAGACGGATGGATCAGAGGTGTGACTCAGCAGTCTCCAGCCAGAGCCAAGGCCTCAGAGCTTTAAGTCCAGAGAGTCTTGGTTACTTGGATATGTGGAAGAGACTGAGCAAGGGAAGGGTTTAATGATATCAGTTTAAAGTTTTATTCAGTCCAAAGTTTTATTCAGTCCATCTCCAAATTTACTTCTGAGAACCAAGAGAGATACAAGTATATGTATGTCAGCGTGTATTTGAAACTTCAGTCTCACCACCCTCTGTAGGATTCGCCACTATTTTCAGTAGCTGGTGTTCCAGGCAATTGCATGTGTGAAGCATTTCTGATTGACTTATTTGGTGATATTTTCAGTTCTGATCTGTAATTGACAAGGGCTTCTAGTTATGGTGCCTTAAATTCTCTACCACTGGAACCACCTGATGAAGGTACTGATAGTTTCGTAAGCTAGGACAAATATAGTAAGAAGGTGCTGAGGTTGAAAGGGACTTTTTTTCTAAATTCTTAAAAAAAAAAATTTATATGGTTTGAGGGACTTCCCTGGTGGCTCAGATGGTAAAGAATCCGCCTGTAATGCGGGACACCTTGGTTCCATCCCTGGATTGGGAAGATCCACTGGAGAAGGGCATGGCGCGACCCACTCCAGTATTCTGGCCTGGAGAATCCCATGGACAGAAGAGCCTGGAGGGCTCCAGTCCACGGGGTCACCCAGAGTCGGACACAACTGAGCGGCTAAGCACAGCACACAGCATTCTGTGCATTTACTTTCCCTTAATATTGATACTATTTGTACAACGAGTGACTGCTATTCTTAGGATTTAGAGATGACAGCATCAAGCTTTCTGCTTAGTTTTTTAGAATTTTTGGATAGCCCTTGATTTTCACAACACCTTTCACCCCTCCACAACAGAGAGAACTTTATTTCCACACAGCTAGAATTTTATTGCTTTCATGGTATTCTGAAGTTTTATTCTTTTTGCTCTTACTAGATTTCCTAATTTCTCAAACAGATTTCCTCATTCCCTAGAACGTACCCTTTAAGTGCCTAAAAGTGATAGTCGCTCAGTCGTGTCCAACTCTTTGAGACCCCATGGACTGGAGCTCACCAAGCTCTTCAGTCCATTGAATTCTCCAGGCAAGAATACTGGAGTGGGTTGCCATTCCCTTCTCCATGGGATCTTTCCAATCCAGGGATCGAACTCAAATCTCCTGCATTGCAGGCAGATTCTTTACTGTCTGAGCCACCAAGTAAGCCTTAAGTGCCTAACCCTTCTTTTATTTTTCATATTTGTGTCCTCAAAATAGGAGAAGGAAATGACAACCCACTCCAAAATTCTTGCCTGGGAAATCCCATGGACAGAGGAGCATAGTGAGCTACAGTCCATGGGGTTGCAAAGTCGGACATGACTGAACAACTGAGCATGCACACATGCATCCTCAAAATATTTTTTAAAAACTTCAATCCATGAATCAGGAAGTATAGTTTACTATATAGTTTGAGGAGGAATTGGTACATATTTGTGCATGCTCATGAAATGTGCCTTCCAGTTCATATCCACCGCAGGAAATTGGTTGGACATCTTATTGGAAAGCCCCCTCCTCAGCCTTGACTGAAAGGCATGAGTCCTGCCACATGTTTAATTCAGAATCTTTTCCTTGAAACATCAACTGTAGGCAACCGCTAGTCTTTACAACTTGAATTTCTCCACTTCTCTTGGAAAGCCGTCACTCTGTACACAAACATAGAGCCTTACCCTGGAGGACAGTACCCTTATTCTTTGATGTTTATCAGTGGAAAGCAAAACAGAACCTTTTAGTAACTAAGCCTTCACCGGTCATACAAAGTACAATTCCATTGGTTGCTGCTACTGCTGCTAAGTCGCTTCAGTCGTGTCCGACTCTGCGCGACCCCATAGACAGCAGCCCACCAGGCTCCCCCGTCCCCGGGATTCTCCAGGCAAGAATACTGGAGTGGGTTACCATTTCCTTCTCCAGTGCATGAAAGTGAAAAGTAAAAGTGAAGTCGCTCAGTCGTGTCTGACTCCTAGCGACCCCATGGACTGCAGCCTACCAGGCTCCTCCGTCCATGGGATTCTCCATTGGTTGAACCACACCCAATTCATTATAGTATGCCTTGTAATTTTGGCATAAGTTGAACTGAAGCTTATGCTTTCTATTTACTGTGAGAAAAAGGCTGTAAGAGTAAAGAAAATATACTGTTCATACATCTTGTCATTTTTGCACGTGTGTTAGCAATGATGTTCCCAACTCTTTTCCACCTGTGAGAATCATGAATGTGCATTATAGAAAATTTAGAAGCGTAGAAGTGAATTATTGAAAATTCCCTGCTAATAACCATTGTTAATATTTTGGCGCATTTTCCTGCAGTTTTAGTAAGATGGAATCTTTAAATATAGATCCCTGTATCTTAGGAACTAGGAATGCAGCAGAAGCAGTTCCTAGTGAGATGAGAAAACATTGTTTGTTTAGTCATGCCCTTCTACTGTGGAGGCAGTGCTGTTGACAGAGCATATTAGAGATGTTCCCTGGATGTGTCCGCCTTAGTTAATTGGCAGTCTGGTGTTTACGATTTTACATTCTGTTAATCAGCCTGGGAGCTGCAGCCCTCAGCCTTCTAGAAACTGCCCTCCCCCCACCTCGGGGCCCATCCCAGGCGACGATGGGAGTTGAAAGCCACGCTTAGGGAAACGCATTTTTGACAAAGGGCAGGGATCCTGGGAGGCCTCGCATCTCAGAGGCACCAGGGAAACAAGACCTGCCCTGGATTGCTGTCCACACGGGTCTGCGAGAAACCACGTGTGTCCCCCGTGTGACCAGGCGCGCAGTAACCCTCTCCCCCGCACCACAGACAACATCGCTTCGGAACTGGAGAACTTCATGGGACTCATCGAGGTGGTGACGGGCTACGTGAAGATCCGCCACTCCCACGCCTTGGTCTCCCTGTCCTTCCTGAAGAACCTGCGCCAGATCCTAGGGGAGGAGCAGCTAGAGGGGTAAGAGCTCCTGTTTCAGCCCCTGACGCCCTCCCGCCACCGTGTAAGCGCGCTGCCTTCAAGGTTTTCTCGTTAAAAAGAAGCGGAAGTGCCCGCAGTGGGGGCGCCCTGCGCGGGGCACCTCTTCGAGGGGAGTCTCCTGCAGTCAGGATTCCCCATCCTCGCGCCTGGGTCGTGACCCGTCCGGGGTCGGGTGTCTGCCTGTGGCCGGCAAAGCAGCAGACAGGGACGCACGGGGACCAAAAGCACCGAGCGGGGGGCTGACGGGCTCACCTCTCCGTGAAACCATCGTCCCGGGCCCCTTGTCTCCCTCGGGATGCTGTGGTCCACTACGTAAAAGCCATTACGTCTTTTCAGACGTGTTGGAACGCCAGAGATTTGGAGGCGTATGAACAGTTCATTTTGTTACAAAGAAATCTTGATTCACAGAATTGTTTCCATTGATCAGCTCATAGGATTTGCGCTACTGCTAGAATGTTTGCCTTCTGCAGAGATGCGCTTTGTGATAAGGGTTTTAGCGTCGCCCGAGGCCATTCACCGCTTGAAGAATGAAAGTGGGTGCTTCACAAGTGCACACATGGACAGATTCCCTCCGGAATTCACCCCGGGGTGTTCCTTTGCACGTTCGCTTCTCTTCACAGGCTCCCCTTTAAATACAATTCTTGCCTGGCTTTAAGCTACTGCTTCGAAATAAAAGGAGACACCCATTAATGAGTTAACTCCTTCTAAAGAGAATTTGGGGAAATAATTTAGGAAAACAAGAGGTGGGAAGGTCATGAGAAAGGTTGTCTTTGCTGATTTATGTGCCCCGATGGATAAAGTTACCACATAAGGGTTTCCTTACAGCCTTCCTGCTTTTCTCAGACTCACTCTTGGTCAGTCTTGAATTCTTAAAATTCCATCATCTGATATAGCCAAAGAGAGGGGGCAGCACTTCATTCCATCCTTGAAAAGCACTCTGTCCTCCCCGCTGGGAACCCTGATTCTTTAGAAAAACTTCTTTCTCCTGGTGAATCCACGGAGGCTGCTGCTGCGCTCAGCCCAGACGTCCCAGGTCACCAACATAGCAAGCCAAGGCCCTGCCAGTTTGAGGTGATGGTTATTGTTGGTTGTAGTAAACTTTAAAATGAATTTTAGCACAGCTATTTTTTCTTTTCCTCCAAGTAGGTTTTTCTGGAAACTCTGGTGATGGTAAGCACCTCTTCTTTAGCATATTGGTACCTGCAAGTTTTCCTTCTGCTTGAGGATACACTTCCCCACCCCCACCCCCACCCCCAGGTTGAGCAAGTGATATGTATAGAGGGGGGAGCTAGCAGGAGAGTTCAATTAATTTTTATTAGAAATTATTACATGACGTGATTACCTATCAGTTGTGTGTTAACTAAAAGTATTATGCACTCAAGTGTAGCTGAAAATTAAAGTGTGATTTGTATTTGCAAAAATATTTATGACGTATTTCTTATTATCTGAATCTTGTGTAAAGCCTGAAGTCCCAGTGGGGTCTTCTTACGTATACGTGTCGTCTCTTAGGTGTTTGGACCACTTCCAGGCTCGGCGAAGCTTCAGGCCTCCCCTGCTCTTAGTTCTTTATTTGTCAGGGGATGGCAGTGGTGAGCCTGCCGATGGTCAGTCGCCCTGGTAGCTCTGAGGAGGCTAAGCTTCCAGCCTTGGATTTCTTCCTGCCATTGCTGGGAGGCTCTCTCTGTAGCCGGAGCACTTGAGAACCCAGCCTCTCTTCACGAGAGCTGTGTTCCTTTGACTGCCTTCCTCACCCATGACCAAAACGGTCTGGGTCGTAACCTTGCTTGTGATGAGTACCCCTGCAGCTGGCTTTGGATCAGGTGTGACCAGGAACAACTCAGTTCTGTATTTCTCCTCCTCAGACTTAGGAAGGAGGTTAGGTCCAGCCCCTTCACTCCTATAAGAAGAGTCACACAGATACAGAGAACAGACTAGTGGTTACCAGCAGGGGAGAGGGGAGAGGGTGGGGAGTATAGGGATAGGAGATTAGGAGGTACAAACTACTACTATAAAAGAAGCTGCAGGGATAAAATGCACAACACAGGGGACATGGCTGAGATTTTATAATAACTATAAATGGACTATAACCTTTAAAAATTGTGGGGACTTCCATGATGGTCCAGTGGTTAGGAATACAGGGGATGCAGTTTCGATCCCTGGTCACAGAATTAAGATCCCACAAGCCACGTGGTATGGCCAAAAAACAGAAGTGAACTGTAAAAACTATGAATCACTATACGTACACCTAAAACTATAAAAAATGCAAGAAGAGTCCAAAGGAAGCAGAAAAGAAAGGAGGATGGTAAATAGATAAATGCCAGCAGTGCTGAGCGCACTTGGCCAAGTGCCACAGGGAAAGAAAGGGCACATGCCATGGGCATGAGAAAGAGTCAGATATCTGATTAAGAAAGATCAGACAGGCTTCTGAGAAGAGGTGGCTTTGGAGATGGGCCTCGGAGGGTTTCCGGAAACGCTCCGCGAGCGGAGGGTGAAGAAAGGCGTTTCAGGACAGGAGAGCAGCAGCAGAGGCAACGAGCTGGGGCGTCCTGGGACCTGTTCGGCAAAAAATGCTGGAAAGGTAGGTGGTATTAGGATTACGTAAGCTGTTATGCACCCAGGTGTGGAGGTTATAATTTGGATAGACAGTGGAACCTGTTCAGGATGTTTGAGTTACCAGAGTGTTAGTAGAACCTTTCACTTCCATGTGCTTTTGCTATAAACCAAGATGACTTTTACCCCAGGGGTTCCCACACTTTGCTATACATAAGAGTCATCCGGGGGCTTTTAAGGAATCCTGATGGCCAAGTTGCACTCCATCCCAATTCAGTCAGAATGTTTATGGGTGGGATCTAAGCATCAGTGCTTTTCTAAAGATTGCCAGGTAATTTCAGTGTTTGGCCAGATTGGAAACCACTGCTTTACCCCTTTATTTCTTCTTCTCATAAGCATGTCCCCAAAACACTTTGATTTTTTGCCTAGATATTTTTTTGTCACACTGTTGTCTTAAAGTATGATTTTTCTTATATCTCTCATGACCAAATAAGTGCTTCCACTTGGTCCAGTGGGAAGAAAGTTTTATAGCCTTCTGTTTTGATGCTGAACAGACAAATTAGTAGTACATAAATCCTTTTTATGTGTCACCCTTTGCTTTCCAAACTAGAACGGAGACCTGTCCCCAAATGTCTCCTGAGTAGCCCAGACTACAAAGTCAAGTCCAAAATATGAAATTCAAGAACGTTACCTGGAGTAGACCTCTTAGTCCTCACTCAGAGTGAGCTGATTCTAGAATCTGACTTCCAGGATGCTGATGGACACAGGGCAAAATTATGTGGGAACAGGCGGCAGGGCTGCTTGTCTCTCGAGAAGGGGGCCAGACAACATAGGCAGTCTAAGGTTAAGCCAGAAGAATTCAGATGGCCAGTGCTTCCTTGAGGACATCACTCTGTATAAGGTGATGGTAAGCCAGAAGAATTCAAATGGCCAGTACTTCCTTGAGGATATCACTCTGTGTAAGGTGATGTGTTTCTGGAGTAATAACCTTAGACATTAAGACCAAAGTTCTGCTACTTTGGAAGGAAGTAGATTTTGGAATACACATGTACAAGATTTCTATGAAATGGCTAATTTGTAAGCCCTTGAAAAAGAAAGAAGATATTTCTGTCATCTGAAAAAATTCCCTTATTTTGAACAACGCTGTTTTGTGATCAGTTCAGTTCAGTCGCTCAGTCGTGTCCGACTCTTTGCGACCCCATGAATCGCAGCACGCCAGGCTTCCCTGTCCATCACCAACTCCTGGAGTTTACCCAAACTTAAGTCCATCGAGTCAGTGATGCCATCCAGCCATCTCATCCTCTGTCGTCCCCTTCTCCTCCTGCCCCCAATCCTTCCCAGCATCAGGGTCTTTTCCAATGAGTCAACTCTTTGCATGAGGTGGCCAAAGTTTGGAGTTTTTGTGATAGCATCAGATAAATGAGTTAAAATTTCAGATTTGTTGGTGCCACTGAGGATAGTTGCCCTAAAAGGAAGAAGAGTTAGACTGAGGTGGTGGGTTATAAGAACCGGAGTCTTGGATACACTCAGGCATCTCTGCTCATGTCTCTACCACTTGGCTTTGCAACACTTTGTACTTTATTCTATCTTCTTGCAGCTCTAAGATTAGGTTGCAACATGGCTATACTTTAACACTTCTTTGGCATTTCCAAAAAACGTACACTCAGACATGTGACTCAGCAGTTCCAGGATCTACCCCAGTATCTACCCAAGAGAAACGAAAACACGGCCCCACAAGACTCGTTCAGGATTGCTCATAGGAGTATTATTCATAGTACCGTCCCCCACCCCGCAGCAAATAAAAGCCCCACTGGAAGCAATCCAAATGTTCATCAGCAGATGAGCAGATAAATAAAACGTGGCACAATGGGTTACTGCCCAACAATAATGTCACAACACGAATGAACCTCAAAAACATCAGGTTAAGTGAAAAAAAGCCAGCCACGAGAGACTCCACATTGTACATTAATGAGTGATTTCTGGAAAAGGCAAAACTGTGGAGACAGAAAGCCGTGAAGGGCTGGGGCTGGAATCAAAGGTTGAGCACCACTGGGAATGAAGAGCTTTGGAGGTGCTGAGAGTGAGGAGGGGTGGAGAGGCTCCAGCACCGCCTCGTGGGGATGGCTGGACCCCTGTGTGAGTTTACTGAGCTCCTGGAACTGTAAAAGCTTACAATGAGTGAATTTTTTTGTAGATAAATTATATCTCAGTAAAGCTATTTTTAAAACACTCAAAGAGGAAACATTTTTAGAGTATCTGTTTGGTTCTAGAGACACGTGAATATAAATTCCTACCCTTGCTGAACCCCCAAGGCTGGTATAAATATTGAACTTTGGGGGAGATTTGGACCTGGTCGAAAGCAGTCTGTTGCAGACAGATTAGAGACAGCCTCTGTTGAAAGACCAAGCCCTCCATCCGCTGCAGAGGACAGTGCTGGAGATGGCCCCCATATGCTGGGTTCTGATGCCCCCTAGGGACCGCAGGGAAGAGGCTGTGGTTTTTTTCTCTGAGAAATAAAGGGAATGATGATTGCTTTTTTCCAGTCTGTCAGTGAAGTTTGGAAAGGGGGAGAGTGTTCCTTCCTGCCCCGCCCTCCCCGCCCCCCCAGCCCCATCTGTCCCAGCTAGGGAGAAGCTGAAGAAATGCTTTATCTAGAGTTGTTGCCTAATGAGACTGGAGACGATTCTCCAGCCCTAGAACTGGCATTGTCTTCTAAGTACGAGGAGAATCCCCAGCATTTTGCCTTCCTCTGCTTCGCAGTCCTTCCTCCCCTTCATCTGAGCAGGTGGGGAGGTGGTGCTGTGGACAACTCAGAGGTAAGACAGCCCTGAGCCTGGAGCCATAAATAAAACAGTTAGGTGTGCAATATGTGCTGGGCATTTAGAATGTTGATGCAGGTAATATATAGATGTCTTCAGGGAGATAACCTCCCATGGTGATCTACATTTTGGCAGATGGGACTCACCCCAAGCATAGAAACAAACATTTTTTGCAACCTTAAGAGCTGGGCAAAGGACACCAACACAGATAAAATCCAGGCACCACGGAGTCTTCGAAGGGGACAGAAAAATAAACAGTTTTTAAAAATACATTTTGAATGTAAAGGCAGTCAGCTTAGAAACAATTAGGAAATCACATTTACAGAACAATTGACTTAATCAGCCTGTTCCTTTAGGAGACAATAAAATCTAAGTGTGTTTATGTGTGTGTTGAAGATGCGCAGACAAGTTCCTGCCTTTTCCCACCTCTTAATCCGCACCTGATCTCGGAAGGAATGTGGGGGCAGCGGGCCGCCAGCCAGGGCTGGGGAAACAAGAGCGGTATTGACGGGCAGCTCGTGAATGGCTTGGTTATTATTGTGATGAGGGTTTTATTTTTATTTTCTGTCGCTTACTTGGGCTTCATAACGACTGAGTTTTATTGATATTGGTATCCTGGCTCCAGGCCTTCTCAGTGTTGTAAAAAAAAAAAAAAAAAAAAGTTTATATTTACTGTAAAAAGATAATCTTGCTTTTCAAAATGATTAATCACATACACAGAATTTCAGTGTGCCTGCCATTCATTTGTCACATTCCTGATTTATAATTCATGCTCCCTCCCCTGAGGAGATGTTTTGTTCAGAAGGTATTTTCAGTAGGGTTATATTCCCTGCTAGTGAAATTAGTTTACTAAAATAAAAGCCTCATCCTAGGTTGAGCCAGAAGTTTGACCTGGGTAATTGGCCTTCACTCTCGGCTCAGAGGTTTCAGCACCAACAAGGAGATTTTGTCCCTTGTGGTTACGACTTGGGCGCCTGGGAGCCGCCAGACCCCAGGGTTTGTGTTGACCCGCAGAGCGTCCTTCAGAGCTGGGACTAGCCCGAGGGCAGGGCTGACACCCCTCCCCCGGGCAGCAGCACCAGCGGCCTGGCAAGGAGGGGCACTGTGGACCCCACCTTTCAGGTCCCGGCCACCCGCCTGCACACGTGGCCTTGCAGTGCCTAGCCTGAGCCTCGATTCCTTTGGACAATATTTCACATTCATGTTCCAGCATGTTCCTATGTTGGGGAGTAAGCACTCGCTGAAGGGAAAGCATTTATTGGCTTGCCCATTTTTGCCGCCTGACTTGGTGGCCCTGGATGTATCTCGAGGCCCCAGGTGGGTCTGAGAGGAGCCCCTCTTGGCTTCCGAGCTGCCGGCTTTGGACCCGCGGGCTCAATGTGCCCCTCCGCTACCCCGGCGCCTGCGGGGTGCAGCCCAGGGCTAGTGAGGGGCTAGGCTTCAGGCCGGGGGCAGGTCCCCCCTGGGCGCAGCGGCTCCTCCTCCTGCAGACCCGCAGGGCGCCTGTGGTCCCGTGAGTGAGTCGAGTGGACGGAACTACAGAAGGAGCGGAGGACCTGCGTGCCTGCGCGCAGCTTGTGGACAGCACCGGTCGTCCTGGACCCCCGTCTCGGAATGCCCCGGGAACTCCCGGGGAGATGTACGGGCAGGAACCGGGCTTCTGCTTAGCTCAGCCTGTGGGCTGACTGGCCGTTAGAGGCCTGGTCTGGGTGTGACTGAACCTCACTGGGCGCCGGGAGGTGCCCAGCGCACCCCGCCCCAGGGCAGAGGAGCTCTCCGGGCTTCCGTCTGGTCCATCCTGGCTCTGGGAAGGGAGCTGGGGTCCTTTCTTCTCTGCTGTGTGTGTGTTGGATCTCTGAGTGGGTCTTGGAAACCACACATAATGTGGGACCAGTGCCTAGACTCAGTTTTGTAGAAGGTGCTGGAGCAAACCCCAGAAGGAAATAGGCTGGGTGGGGGCAGGATGAGGAGGGGTCTGAGGTCTGCAGGGAGCAGAGCTGTCAGTGCTGAGGACTTGGGTGCGGCCGTGACCCTGCCTGCCTGGTGTACTGATGCGCTGCAGACCCCAGGCTGGAGCTGTCCACTCTCTTGCCGCCCCGAGTGGGGATTTTCTAGGGAGACCTGGGCTAGCGGCTGCCGATGCTGGCTGTCCCCCCGCCTCGCCTTCAGAGGTGGCCGTGTCTGCTGCTTCTGTGCCCACCCACCGGGATGGACGTCTGACGTGGTCAGCTTTGGACACTCTGCCCCTCATGGTGCTCAGCATCTGTTAGACCAGTCCCTCTCCAGGTGTGGTCCCAGCACACACAGCATCAGCGTCCCCTGAGCACTGGTTAAAAATGCAGATCCTCAACACCCCTAGACCTGCTCAGGAGAAACCCCCCCGGTGGGGCCCAGCCCTCTGAAAATCTGCCTTGTGTGCCCTGAACTTGGACGCTGAGTGGCTGTCGCCTGGATGGGTGGCCTGGGGGGTTGCCCCTCAGGGGCCATTTCTTCTCCCCCACCTTCTCCAGTGACCAGAGCTGAGACTTTTCAGGGTGGGGTGCATCTGGAGGAGGAACTGACCCATCTCCCCATCCCGTTCTCTCTCCTACCCGCTGAGCTGCACGGAGGGGATGGGATGGGATTTAACCCCGGGGATAATGGCAGGCTTTCTACAGCAAATATGTAAGCTGTTCCGGTTGAGTAACAGAGCATATCTGTTCTCCCGTGCACTGATTTCAAGTGTGTTGTACATACTCTGCTATAACCAGAGGCGTTTCTGGAGAATGATTTGAGTAGCAGCCTCTAATGTGAGAAGCATAATCGGGGTCATCAAATTAGTGTTTTATCTGTTTTGACATTATCCTTGAATCACATTGTTGCTATTGTTAACAGGGATTCTTCCTTCTTAGATACTGTTAATAATTCCATCTCTGATCGGCAGAGGCGGTGTTTTCTGGAGCCACGTGGCGAAGAGTCCCAGAGCAGGGTGGCTGGAGGCAAAGGATAACGGTGCTCATGCTGGTCTCTCTGCTTCCAGGAACTACTCCTTCTACGTCCTTGACAACCAGAACTTGCAGCAGCTGTGGGACTGGGACCACCGCAACCTGACCATCAAAGCTGGGAAAATGTACTTTGCGTTCAATCCCAAATTGTGTGTCTCGGAGATTTACCGCATGGAGGAAGTGACGGGGACTAAAGGGCGCCAGAGCAAAGGGGACATCAATACCAGGAACAACGGGGAGAGAGCCTCCTGTGAGTGCGCCCTCCCACCCTGCGTGGTGGCTCCTGTTCGTGGCCCCTCCTTGCTTCACTCAGGCCTCTTAAACCAACACCTGGACATCTTCAAAGGCAGTAGTGAGGCAGATTCGTATTTGTCAATTTTCCACGGCATCTGTCTGTGTATAAACATTTATAAATGGGTTCTCACTCAGATTTTAAAGGGGTGCTTACTGAATACACAGAGTTAATACACAGAGTTAAGCATCTTTTATGCTCACGCACACTGTTGGATTGTTTTCCAGGGGAGGGCTGGTCCCCCCAGCCCTGGGACGGAGGGAGCGAGCCTGGCCCTGAGTCTCCGGGGTGGAGGGGAGGTCTGAGGGCAGGGGGGCTCAGCTGCAGCCCCTGTGGCCATGGGCCCCCAACCAGGATCCTGGTCCCACCACAGCATGAAAAATGGAGAGAGACTGCCCCCCTGAATTAATACTGCTTTTTAAATTTAGAACAGTATAATTAGAATCTTATATTGGTTACATGACTTCTGCTTGAAGGTTTTGCCTCTGAGCAGTGAGTTTCTCACCTAACCCTGTATGTAAAACTGCTTTTAAAAATGATGTGCTTCTGTGTGGCTGGATCAGGTTATGCAAGTAAATTGTCTCTCCACCATTGGCTTTTGATAAGAGACAGTATGTGAAAAACATAGACTGATCCCTGTGATCCAGGGTGATTTGCACACACACAGACGCGCAGGAGAGAATCTTAGAGACCGTCAGCATTGTACTCTGTTTTGTGGGCTCTGGATTCACCCCGTAGACTCTCGAGTTGCTCAGGAAGGGATTTTAGGAGAGAGAAACCCGACGCAGAGCTGGAGGGCCTTATCCCTGTGCACCCCACCACCACCCTCAGCACATTCCTGTTTAGACGATAGCAGAGTGGATGTTGCAGAGTTCTGTCAAAGTGTTTTTCTGCTCAGAGTCAGCCAGTCTGACCTGTCGGATCATGAATACAGTAGCCATTTATTTTCTTTTGGGGAAAAAAAAATCATATTTCCTGTCTAAATAACACTTTAGCGGAAACTGCAGCATTTTTTCCATCTCAATCCATCACGTTTTGCCGCACAGACATCTTAATTTGTAACTGTTGCTGGCCTCTGCTTCACCTCCCGAGGGTGTGGTGGGACTCAGGCAAACCCAGGGCAGGGGGCGGGAGGGCCAGTTCCTAGGAGAGCTCGGGTCTCAGCCCCAGGTGGCCTCATCAGCCCTCCCCGAGTTCTCATCAGTTTGAATCTGCCTGGGAGGAAGGGGACCTGGGACAGCGTCCCTGTGATGCTCCCCAGCCCAGGCTTCCTCCCACAGAGGATGGGAGCCATGCCAAGTGAGGTGGACTCTGTCAGGGCTCAGTCCTTGCCCTGCTACATGTTGGCACTGCCGGAGCCTCCAGGGAGTTTCTGGAGGTGTTGCACAGGAAGGTGTCAGTACCAAGTTCAGACTAAGAAAAGTTCCCCTCTCATGGCACACCTGCCCCGTTACTGACGCGACCAGGCAGATCCACAGTGCTACAGGTGTCACCTTGTCTAAGAAGACTCTGCCAGCATCAAGGTCCGCTCACGCTCCCCAGCCCCCTCGGTGGCCCCCATCTCAGGCAGGGGCAGAGAGACAAGCCCCCTTGCTGCAGCCAGCAGCCCTCTTCCAGGTTATTAAGAATCGCCCACAGGTTCACATCCAGGGCCCCACGTGAATGGAAACAAAGGACCGAGCCCCTTGCAGGCCCGGTAGCGCAGTGTTTGGGTCCTTAGTGGAAACAGCAGAGTCACTGAGACGTTCAAACAGGGGCTTTGCACGCACAGCCAGCTTCAGGGGAGAGGGTCGTGGCGGCGGGCAGGTGGCCCCGGGGCGCATGGGAGGGGAGGCCGCAGATCGCTGTCCCTCACGGGTGTGCCTCTGCCCAGGTGAGAGTGATGTCCTGCACTTCACCTCCACCACCACGTGGAAGAACCGCATCATCATCACCTGGCACCGGTACCGGCCGCCCGACTACCGGGACCTCATCAGCTTCACCGTCTACTACAAGGAAGCGTGAGTGTCTGCACCTGCGGATGGCCTTCTGTGGGCGGGCTCCATCCTCCCCTCCCCACTCCCGTCAGGGGACACCCACGACCACCAGTGACAGCTGTAAACAGAAATGTGTTTTCTCAACCCCTTTCCTTCTTCAGTGGGTGCTTAGAGGTGCTTGAATAAAAAAAGTCCAAAGGGAAAAACCTACTTTGTGACTTAGGTCAGCCCAAACATTCCAAAGCTGGGGTGGAGCCTGTGGTGGGGGCATCACTGTAGCCTTGGTGCCCTCTAACCCGTAGTCCAGGGATACCCGCCTCAGGGTGCTCAGCCCCCCTCGAGGTGACCCTCACACAAGTCTGTCGTCCAGTCCCGTCACTCCCTCTGTGGCCTCTTCCCAGATGTGGCCCTCCAAACAAGGGATGGAGAATGGAGAGAGACTGACCTCATGTCTCGAACCTTTCAGGATCTCTCCCCAAATCTGCCAGGGGCATTTCTTGTCCTTCAAGGGACACCTGCCTGCCCGGGCAGCCAGCATGCCCAGGCAGCCAGCACATCTCTCCTGATGGCAGGGATGTCTTCTCTGTCCGCCCCTTCCTTCCGGTGCCTCCTGTTTCCAGGTGGTTTCCCGGGGCTCTTAGTCACCCTCTTCACCCAGGTCCCATCTTGAGGCCATAGGGCCCTCTCCCGGGCGCTTGGCTTCCCTGGAGCTGGAACCAGAGCCACGGTGACAGCATCTGGTACCCTTTCCCCTGCTCCAGCTGGGCCCTGGGAGTGCCGTGGCCATGACAAAGTCCAGATGCAGGATTCTCCGGCATTCAGTGTCCTTGCACGCGGGAGTCACTTGTCCTCCGTCACGACCACAGGGAGGGGTGTGTGAGTGTCAGTTTCAGAAACCAGTGGCTGTCCAGCCCTTCCATCTGAGGGGCGTGGGATCCCTGCCCAGCTCCGCATCTGTGCAGAACCACCGTCCTCTTTGACAGTCCTACTAGTGCTCTGGCAGTGTCGCCTGGCACTTTCACCAGGGGGTTGACGTTAGTGTCTGAGATAATCTGGAAACTAAATATTTGAATGTGATAAAGATACTTAAGCAATCAGAACTGTTTGTGAGCAAATTAGATTTTGGAGGCTGTATTTGAGAAGCTGTTTTTCTGTGGCAAAGGCTTTCCTCCAGAAGTTATTCTTTATCAATAACTGATGTTTGCATTAAGTGACTGCCCTTGTTTTTTCTTTATTGCCACAGTGGGAAGAGAGGGAAAGAATATTTGTATATCCTCTTCAGGAGCAGTGTTTCCAATCCCAGTAATTACAGAACTTACTCTTCCTGAGGCAGAGGGTTTGATTCTATAGTATATGGAGAACCAAGTGAAACCTGGAGTCCGGTAGCTTACTTTTTTTCTATAAAGATTTAATTGCTGATGTGTTTTAGCTAGAATCCCCATTATGGAAAGTGGAAGGGGGACACCTGGGGGAGGTTTCTTAGCGCTTCAATGTCAGCACCATAAAGCACTGTCTGAGCTTCGTCGACTGTGTTTCAGCCCCTTTAAAAACGTCACGGAGTATGATGGACAGGATGCCTGCGGCTCCAACAGCTGGAACATGGTGGACGTGGACCTCCCGCCCAACAAGGACGTGGAGCCTGGCATTTTACTGCACGGGCTGAAGCCCTGGACGCAGTACGCCGTTTACGTCAAGGCTGTGACCCTTACCATGGTGGAGAACGACCACATCCGTGGGGCCAAGAGCGAGATCTTGTACATTCGCACCAATGCCTCAGGTACCCACGCACGGCCCCCACCGTCCCTGCCTCATCAGCCCCCGTTCCTGGCTCACAACAAGATGCAGTCAGAAGGCTGTCCCTGAGCTGTGCCCATTGTCTCTCCCCATCCTGGGCCAGCATGTCTTTCATTTGTCTGTCTTGTCAATATATCAGTGTAATACCTTAGCAGTATCATATTTGTTTTCCTACTCCCAATACCCCAGCCTCTTCCAGGACATCTTCTCTGGACTTGGCAACTTCTTCCGTCATCATTCTGATTGTCCTGGACCAGTAAGCCCAGGTCCCCAGGGTGCTGGGTTGGTTTCATTGCGAGGCCCCAACGGAATACAGTCCCCTAGGCTCCCCTTGTCATTTATTTGGATAGTTGGACCTCTGGGAACTGTAGCCCTGCTGGTTGGCGTTCCAGTTTATCTCAGGCTCGCTGGTTTCTCACCTTCATCCCGTAGCACCTAGGGTTCCAAGAAAACAAACACAAGTTGAAAAGCGTGAGAGGAACCACGTGGTAGACGTTGCAAGTGCTCCCTGATGACAGTGTGCCGCCTCCTCTCCTGATCCCCATTTTCTAAATGACCTCATTTCTCAACTCCAGAATCTGAAACTAATGAGAGCAGACGTTTGTGTCAATTTTCCAAGTGTGTGAATACCGGGTTAGAAGTAGGGAAATGCACATCATTTTAAAAGGCACTTAAACATTCTTTGATGATAGCCATTGTTACAATGCGTAGGCTGTTACAACACATATAAGCTAGCACAAAGTGACTTTACACGGCAAAGAGGGAGAGGAGAAAATGTTGGTCCGGAAATCCTTTTGCTCATGTTCTCTTGCCTCCTTCTCCCCTCCCCTGTTCCAGCCCAATGCTCTTCTAAGTGGCTACAGTCGTGTCCCTGATGGTACAGCGTTTGTATTAATAAATGTGACACAGGCTTCTGATTCTAGGCCTGGGATGATGTAGCAGAGGCTCAAGGAAACAGAACAAGTTGCTCAGCCTAAAAATTTGGAAGTAATTCATTGTGACTAATTTGGGGAAAATAAAAATCTTTCTTTGCTATGACCAATTCTTAAGAATCTTTTCCCCAAAGATGGAAAACAAAGCACTGCACAAATGGGATCAGTTTGCCCCATTTGGCGCCTGTCCTTACAGGTAGTAGTCAGAGAATGAAATGGCTTAGTCCTTGGCTTCAGTTTTTTTTCTCTGTGACACCTGTTATTGAAACATCTCGGGGTCAGCTGTGTGTTTCTGAAATACTTATTCTAGGAAGCGCTAAAGTGGCCTAGCATTTAGTAGTTAAACGTTTTCCCAGAGAAAGTTAGCATTAGTCATAACTTTTTCCTAAAGTGTCCTTCCTTACAAGTGTTCAGAACCTCATGTATATGTTGTGCCTTAAGCTTTCAAATTTGAAAAGCACTTTGCATAGGAAGCTCAGCTCAGTGCTCTGCGATGACCTAGGGGTGAGACAGGGATGTGTGAGGGAGCCTCAAGAAGGCGCGGATATATGTATACAAACAGCTAATTCATGTTGTTGTACAGCAGAAACTAACACAACATTGTAAACCAGTTATACTCCAATTAAATTTAAAAAAGCAGCTTACATGACCACATTGCTTAAGTGGCATGTAGCGAAGGTGTTTTTCGCACTTTGGTAAACCTACCAAAATCAATGCTTTTTTTGTGAACCTAATGAAAACAAGATTTCAGTGGTCCCTGGATGCATTTGCCCTTTATACACAATTCAGCTCTGGGTTTGGGATTTAGGGGCAATAGTAAGTACAGTTTGACCAGATTCTTATGCTTTGCCTGTAAATCAATATTATTTTGATGGTAACAAGAGTCCATGACTTGAAATCAGGGCTTTATGTGTGTTCCAGGTATTTTTAGACTTCTCATAGTCATAACTCCATACTTCCACTGATTCATGGTTATACAGTTGTCAGATTTACAGACCCTTTTTCATGGCCTTTTCCTCCGCCCCCCACCCTCCATCATCCTTTTTACATCCCCCTTTCATTTTGGATTTTTTCCTTTTTTATCAGAGATTCAAAATCTCAAATAAAATAGACGTCAGTTGTTTTTTTTCTAATTTTTTAAAAATTTAGGATAATTACTTTACAATATTGTTTTGGTTTCTGCTACATATCCACATGAATCCGCCGTAGGTATACCTATGTCCCCTCCGTCTTGAACCTACCCCCCACACAAGGCAGTCGGTTTTACCATTTGCTGGCACTGCCCGAGTTAACCGTTTTGGAGGATGGCAGCGCTGATACAGGAGGACAGCCCAGCATTTGCATTAACTGTAGATTCTAAGTCGTCCATCCCAACCCCGGCTGCGCCCCCACCGCCCTTGGCCATCGGCTGCTCAGTCATGTTTGTCATCGCGGAGATGACCTGAGAACAGATGCTATAAAGGGAAAGGAATACAGTTTGGAAACAAGGTTCGGTTGGCGTCCTGTGTCTCTGTGTCCACCGCCATTCTCCTATCCCGGTCCCACTCTGGTGGGCGTGTGCTGAGTGTCTGGCAGCCTGGGTCTCGGCTTCGTTCCATTTTCTGAAGTGTCCTTTGCCCCCTTCCCAGTTCCTTCCATCCCCCTGGATGTCCTCTCGGCCTCAAACTCCTCTTCTCAGCTGATCGTGAAGTGGAACCCGCCCTCCCTGCCCAACGGCAACCTGAGCTACTACATCGTGCGCTGGCAGCGCCAGCCCCAGGACAGCTACCTGTACCGGCATAACTACTGCTCCAAAGGTGAGGGGGAGGCCGGAGGGGGGCAGCCCCGCGACCCCCAAGCCCCGAAGCCGCACCCCGGGCGCGCCGGCATCTGTCGGGGCGTGAGGGGGCAGCGGCGGTCCTGAGCCCGGGTGCCCGGGGCTCTCCCTCCCCGGGCAGCCCGTATAACTTGGCTCTCACGGGGCCACTCTGTTCCGAGCAGACAAAATCCCCATCAGGAAGTATGCCGACGGCACCATCGACGTCGAGGAGGTGACGGAGAACCCCAAGACCGAGGTGTGCGGCGGGGAGAAAGGGCCGTGCTGCGCTTGCCCGAAAACTGAAGCCGAGAAGCAGGCGGAGAAGGAGGAGGCCGAGTACCGCAAGGTCTTCGAGAACTTCCTGCACAACGCCATCTTCGTGCCCAGGTACCGCCATCTTGGTGCCCCGGTACCACCATCTTCATACCCGGGCACCGCGTCCTCCGCGGCGCTGCCGCCCCCACCCCAGCCGATGGTGCTCAGGTTGACTGCCCGGAAGTGAGGCCCCGGGGGCCGTCACGGAGAGCCGACAGGGCCGGCGACCGGCTGGGCGGGTGGGCGCTCAGCCCTGAGGGACGCGCCAGGCGCTCGCAGCCTGCGCTGTGGGGCCCGTCAGGGTGACGGGCTACAGGTGACAGCCGCCTAGCCCCCTGTGGGTGGCCTGTGGGCTCCGGGAGCGGCGAGCACCGCACCGGCCACGAGCAGAGAGGAGCCGGAGTTTGGGCCCTTCCTGCGCTTGCCTACTGGACTCCCAGCCTGGCCGAGGAGGAGCGAAGTCAGAAGAAGAAACTCCGAGTCAGTTTTGAAAGGGGCTCCACCTCAAAGCATAACCGAGCACCACAGTCCCTTGAACAACAGTTTGTGAGGCCGTGCCAGAGACAGCCTTTCCAAGCCAAACAGCTCAGTCCCAGGGCATCTGTCTTCTCTGTTGCTCCAGCCTCCACTTCTGCCAAGTGGGGACACATTGGAGGAAAATAAAGGTTTAGAGCAGAATTATTCAAGTTGCCAAAAGCTGGGAACAACCCATGTGTCCACCAGCAGATGAAGGGGTGAGCCCAAGTGGTCTTTCCCTACGATGGAGTATTATTCAACCATATAGAGGAATGAAATTCTGAACAACACGAATGAGCCTTGAAAATACTATGTTGAGTGAAAGCAGCCAGATGCAGAGGGTGATATTACATGATTCCATGTGTGTGAAATATCCAGAACAAGCAAATTCATGGCAACGGAAAGTAGATTAGAGATTACCAAGGGCTAGGGAGAGGGAAAATGGGGAGTTATTCCTTACTGTGTGTAGAACTTCTGTTTGAGGTGATGAAAGATTTTGGTGATGGTTACACAGCATTATAAATGTCATCAATGACACTGTATTTTACACCTAAAAGTAGTTAAAATTACAAAGTTTTCTTATTTTTTTTTTTTTTAATTTTAAAAGTTTGTTTTACCACAACAAAAAATAGTTTAAAATAAACAAACAGAGGGACATCTAACAGGGCAGCCTGGTAGTGTCTGGGGAAGGAGATGGAAACGGAGTGGTGGTTGATGGTGCCTTTTTCTTCCTGAAAAATTGTAGCACGGGGTTTAGAAACAACCTCGTGCCTGAAATCTGGGCAGAGGAGCAGGATCCAGGCCAGTCTTGTACCTGCAAGCCCGTTTCCCCACCCCTGTGGTGTCCCTGCTGCCAGCGCATTCTCCTGGGCATCCCTCTTCTCCCAGCTCGCCACCCACAGGGACACCAGCGGCCCCGGCTTCTGCTTAATTTGCATTTGCTTTGCCCTCAAAGGCTGTCTTAGGTTGTAGCAACAGAGGGTTTTGAAAGAGACTTCTATTTTCTTGTCAAGTGACCTTCCAGATATTTGTATAGTAGTCAAAGATAGACATCTTACTTTAGAAGTCTTTAAAACAGGAAATCAAGACCTTTTAGAAGTGGAGGCACTAGTTTTTTTTCTTTTTTCCAGGAGAAACTCTAGGTCATTTCACAGCTTTGTTCCTCCTCCCTGCTCTCTTGCTGTTGAAACCATAGCCCCTCCCACCCTGCCCCACCAGTGACGTGTTCTGCTTGCAGTGGATGGTAGGGCTGCAGCTCACGTGTTAGCCCAGATGTTCTGTATGTTGTGCATGCTTTCAAGAATCAGGAAGTTTTAGGGAGGTTAGAAAAGAGCTCAAAGATGTTTTCAAACTAGAACCCAGGTTCAGTGGCTTTTCCACCATCCTGATTCATTAACAGTGAATTTGGGGCTGGCTTGGGCCTCCCTCCCAACAGACCAGGAAAGGACTGGTTCAAAATTGGAAAAGGTATACCACGAGGCCATATGTTGTCGCCCTGCTTATGTAACTTATATGCAAAATACATTATGCAAAATGCCAGGCTGGATGAGTCACAAGCTGGAATTAAGATTGCTGGGAGAAATATCAACAACCTCAGATATGCAGATAACAGCACCCTAATGACAGAAGGTGAAGAGTAACTAAAGAGCCTCGTGATGAGTGTGAAAGAGGAGAGTGAAAAATCTGGCTTAAAACTCAGTATTCGGTGGCTCAGTGGTAAAGAATCCACTTGCTGATGTGGGAGACATGGGTTCGATTCATGATCCTGGAAGAGCCCACATGCTACAGAGAAACTCAGTCCATGCTCCACAGCTATGAACCTGTGCTCTAGAGCCCATGCCCTGCAACAAGAGAATCCTGAGCACCGCAACTAGAGAAAAAGCCCACACAGCAGCAAAGACCCAGCACAGCCAATAAATAAGTAAATAATTAAGAAAAAAAAAAGAACCCAACATTCGAAAAACTAAGATCATAGCATCCAGTCCCATCACTTCATGGCATATAGATGGGGAAAAGTGGAAACTGACTGACTTTATTTCCTTGGGCTCCAAAATCACTGTGGACTGTGAACTGCAGCCATGAAATTAAAAGATGCTTGTTCCTTGGAAGGAAAGCTATGACAAACCTAGACAGTGTATTAAAAAGCAGAGATATCACTCTGCCAACAGAGGTCCACATAGTCAAAGCTATGGTTTTTCCAGTAGCATGTACGGATGTGAAAGTTGGACCATAAAGAAAGCTAAGCACCGAAGAATTGATGCTTTTGAACTGTGGTGTTGGAGAAGACTCTTGAGAGTCCCTTGGACTGCAAGGAGATCCAACCAGTCAATCCTAAAGGAAATCAACCCTAAATATTTACTGGAAGGACTGATACTGAAGCTGAAGTTCTGATAGTTTGGCCACCTGATGATAAGAGCTGACTCACTGGAAAAGGCCCTGATACTGGTAAAGATTGAGGGCAGGAGGAAAAGGGGGCAAAAGAGGATGAGATGGTTGGATGACATCACCGACTCAACAGACATGAGTTTGAGCAAACGCCGGGAGACAGTGAAGGCCAGGGTAGCCTAGCATGCTTCAGTCCATGGGGTCGCAAAGAGTCGGGCACAACTGAGCGACTGAACAACAGCTATCGATTAACTACTCAGGGAGCATGAGGTAGTTTGCATGGTAAGGCTGAGGTTTGCAGTGCAGAGAAAGCAAAATAAATGATGAAGGAAATCCCCATATTATTTGTTGGTTGTTATACAAGGGGGTTGAATAGTTCCTTTTATTCCAAGGTGAAGATTTTTCTTTTCTTTCTCTTACTCTGGCTCAAGTCAGAGGAAAGACAAGAGAGGCAGAAGCCCTCACTCAGAAGCCATGTTTCTTTCTTCCTTGCAGACCCGAACGGAAGCGGAGGGATGTCATGCAGATCGCCAACACCACCATGTCCAGCCGGAGCAGGAACACCACGGTGCTGGACACCTACAACATCACAGACCCGGAAGAGCTTGAGACCGAGTACCCTTTCTTTGAGAGCAGAGTGGACAACAAGGAGAGAACTGTCATCTCCAACCTCCGGCCTTTTACTCTGTACCGAATTGACATCCACAGCTGTAACCACGAGGCTGAGAAGCTCGGCTGCAGCGCCTCCAACTTTGTCTTTGCGAGAACCATGCCTGCAGGTATGGTGTGATCCAGCTCACCCACACCCAACCTAGTGGAGACAGAGGCTGACACTCTTAGTCTCAGTCCTGCTGATTAAAGAACAGTGGTCATTTGCACGTGACTTGGTAGCCCAGTAGGGAATGGCATTCATGCATAGCGACCCCACTCCCACCCCAGTCTCTCCATACAAAGTACTTGAGAGCAGGGAGCTCAATTCAGGGTCGACTCTTTTCCTTCTTTTCGTGGGTTTGCATCATGCATTCCCATGGCCCTTTTCTGCCAGGCCCCTCCTGAGTTCTCAGAGTTCCATGAAATCCCCAGTGTGCTGCCCTGATTCAGAGTGAGCATCACTCCTCAGGATCAGTTCCTATGCAGCCTTTGGCCCTGCTTGTTTAGTCTTCACCTTCCCCTTGTAAGTTAGAACCCACCTGTGGCTCAGACAGCCACACATCCACCTTTCAGGATGGGCGAACTGCAGCATTTGCTTCCCTGCAGAGCTGGCAGGGAACATAGAGTGTCTGCTTCTGGTGATGGGGCCTCCTGGGTGCGGTTCCAGCACGGACGTGCCTCTGCCAGCCGACCCAGCCTTCGTCTCATCACCCTCCCAGGAGAGATGCAGCCCAGCTGATTTCTCAGAGCCCTTCCCAGCTGGAACTTACAGTGTCTTTGCTCACCACCTAGCTTACTACTTTAAGAAACAAAAGCAAGAGAGCAAGCACTCAGCCTCCCCCGACATCGGGAGGAATCGCTGATTCCACCCCAGCGAACTTGCACTCACCACCAGCTTCCTGGCGGCTTCCTCCCAGGCAGGCTCGAGGACCATCCTTCATGCCTGCCCAGAAATTGCGTCTGCCGCGTGTAGATGCAGAGCGCAGGGTCCAGGACCCAGCCTGCAGGCTGGAGCCGCCGCTTCTGCTCACGCCATGCCTTTTCCATGCTGCTGGTATCGACAGCCTCGCATAGAAGCCAAGAACCAGACCTGAGTGACTTGAATTGCCAAGATTGTCCTCCTGTGCTTGAGAGTAGGCTTTTCTGTTGGGGGACCGGAGTGGGAAGGGAGGGTATGGTGGCATCTTGAGGCTTACAATCATTAGGTTGCTCCGATTCCAAAACCCCTGCTGTGTGTGCGTGGCCAGGCCAAGAGGAGTCACCGCAGCTGCTGTCCACTGTCCTGTGTGAGGGGTTGGGGAGGGTGTTCTTAAGTTAGTCCAGTGTTTCTGTCCCTTCTTGGGGACTTTAATCTAACTTTCTTGCCTGTTTCAATTGTTACACAGAAGGAGCAGATGACATTCCTGGGCCAGTGACCTGGGAGCCAAGGCCTGAGAACTCCATCTTTTTAAAATGGCCAGAACCTGAGAATCCCAATGGATTGATCCTAATGTATGAAATAAAATATGGATCCCAAGTCGAGGTGAGTCTGGACACTGGCCACATGTGGGTGCATTTCCGTTACAAGTGTGGTGTACGTTACACCATTACACAGGGCGCCCCTTGATTAGCTGAAGACTTGAAACAATGGAATAAGGAAGTGAGTCAGTGAGGATTTAGGTCTTTTTAGCAGCTCTATGCTCTTTGAGGAATTTTCACGATATGCAGTTTTCACTGGCTTATCCTCACCACCCCTCCAAGAAACTGTTTCTTTACAGAAAATGATCTTTTAACCTAGAGACTGATCTTAACAACTTAATCTTTCTGAAACTCTTTTTGGTTAAAGAGATAAGGTTTGGTTAACACTTGGGTGTGCTTGCAGTTACCGGAGGACTGCCACATGTAAAGCTGGTGTTTTCCCTTTTATTGTAAATTGGGGTCAGCGTTCAGTGGGAGGCAAGAGGCCAGGCAGCCACAGCTGCCCTTTTCCAACGTGTGAGGTGGAATTGACGTGTATGTTCTCTTTCCTCCAGGATCAGCGGGAATGTGTGTCCCGACAGGAGTACAGGAAGTATGGAGGGGCCAAGCTAAACCGGCTCAACCCAGGGAACTACACAGCCCGGATCCAGGCCACCTCTCTCTCTGGGAATGGATCGTGGACGGATCCTGTGTTCTTCTACGTCCAGGCCAAGAGTAAGGCCATGGTTGGGAGCCGCTGATGGGGCCAGGACCGGGGAAGCCTGGGTCGTCTGGTTTTCTGATTCCCATCACCCACCACTGAGAAGAGGCACACTAATGCCAGCACCCCGTCTGGGGGCTCAGGCCAGGGAGCTGCTGCACGCGGGGTCCCTGCCTCTGAGACCCTCTTTTGAGGGAGTCAGCAAGAGGGCCCTCGCTCTCAGCTTGATTTATGTCCAGAGCATTTTGCAAAGTACTGAATTGACCATTCTGCCTTCTGCTTCGTCAGGGATGCTGCTTGGGGCTCAGACTCAGGGCTTAGAATCCTAAGGGGGAACACAAACCTGGGGGCCTTCTGGTCTAGCCCGCTTCAGGGCAGGAGTCGCAATGACAGAATCCCAGGCCGAGGCATCGCCCCATCACTGCTCATCGGTAAAATACAGATGCACTTATAAAGCAGCAACACACATTGAGAGTACACAGTACTCCCTGTTTGGTGATGGGCTTCCCAGGTGGCGTGGGTGGTAAAGAACCTCCTGCCAATACAGAAGATGTCAGAGACTTGGGTTCGATCCCTGGGTCAGGACAATCCCTTGGAGGAGGGCATGGCAACCCACTCCAGTATCCTTGCCTGGAGAGTCCCATGGACAGAGGAGCCTGGAGGGCTGTAGTCCATAGGGTTGCAGAGTGTTGGACACGACTGAGCGACTTAGCACACTTGCGCACACACATTCCCCATTCAGCACAGAAACGGGGCCATGTGCTGAGTTTACCCTCAAACCAGCAACACGACAGGATTCTTAGAAGGCCATTCTGTGAGAGGATGTTAGATTTTAAACCTGAGTTTTGTAAAATGTATGAGCATAAGGGCACTGTACTTTCTTGGCCAAGAAAATCTGGTATTTTCGGTTGGTGACATAAATATTTCTTGTTATTTTCATTTTGAGATTGTACTATTTTGTAGTAGAAACCAGATTTTTAAGATTATTTTATGTTCAGATAATGGGATCAGTTCAGTTCAGTTCAGTCGATCAGTCGTGTCCAACTCTTTGTGACCCCAAGAGCTGCAGCACGCCAGGCCTCCCTGTCCACCACAAACTCCTGGAATTTACCCAAACTCATGTCCATTGAGTTGGTGATGCCATCCAGCCATCTCATCTTCTTTCATCCCCTTCTCCTCCTGCCCTCAACCTTTCCCAGCATCAGGGTCTTTTCAAATGAGTCAGCTCTTCGCATCAGGTGGCCAAAGTATTGGAGTTTCAGCTTCAACATCAGTCCCTCCAATGAACACTCAGACAGATCTCCTTTAGGGTGGACTGGTTGGATCTCCTTGCAGTCCAAGGGACTCTCAAGAGTCTTCTCCAACACTACATTTCAAAAGCATCAATTCTTCGGCGCTCAGCTTTCTTTATAGTCCAACTCTCACATCCATACATGACCAATGGAAAAACCATAGCCTTGACTAGACAGACCTGTGTTGGCAAAGTACTGTCTCTGCTTTTTAATATGCTGTCTAGGTTGGTCATAACTTTTCTTCCAAGGAGTAAGCATCTTTTAATTTCATGGCTGTGATCACCACCTTCAGTGATTTTGGAGCCCCCCAAAATAGTCAGCCATTGTTTCCACTGTTTCCCCATCTATTTGCCATGAAGTAATGGGACCAGATGCCATGATCTTAGTTTTCTGAATGTTGAGCTTTGAGCCAACTTTTGCACTCTCCTCTTTCACTTTCATTAAGAGACTCTTTAGTTCTTCTTCACTTTCTGCCATAAGGGTGGTGTCATCTGCATATCTGAGGTTATTGATATTTCTCCAGGCAGCCCAGCGTTTCTCATGATGTACTCTGCATATAAGTTAAATAAGCAGGATGACAATATACAGCCTTAACATACTCCTTTTCCTATATGGAACCAGTCTGTTGTTCCATGTCCAGTTCTAACTTGCTTCCTAACCTGCATACAGGTTTCTCAAGAGGCAGGTCAGATGATCTGGTATTCCCATCTCTTGAAGAATTTTCCACAGTTTATTGTGATCCACACAGTCAAAGGCTTTGGCATAGTCAATAAAGCTGAAATAGATGTTTTTCCTGGAACTCTCTTGCTTTTTCAATGATCTAGCAGATGTTGACAATTTGATCTCTGGTTCCTCTGCCTTTTCTAAAACCAGCTTGAACATCTGGAAGTTCATGGTTCACATATTGCTGAAGCCTTGCTTGGAGAATTTTAAGCATTACTTTACTCGCGTATGAGATGAGTGCAATTGTGCGGTAGTTTGAGCACTATTTGGCATTACCTTTCTTTGGGATTGGAATGAAGACTGACCTTTTCCAGTCCTGTGGCCCCTGCTCAGTTTTCCAAATTTGCTGGCATACTGAGTGCAGCACTTTCACAGCATCATCTTTTAGGATTTGAAATAGCTCAACTGGAATTCCATCACCTCCACTAGCTTTGTTTGTAGTGATGCTTTCTAAGGCCCACTTGACTTCACATTTCAGGATGTCTGGCTCTAGGTGAGTGATCACACCATCGTGATTATATGGGTCATGAAGATCTTTTTTGTACAGTTCTTCTGTGTATTCTTGCCACCTCTTCTTAATATCTTCTGCTTCTGTCAGGTCCATACCATTTCTGTCCTTTATTGAGCCCATCTTTGCATGAAATGTTACCTTGGTATCTCTGATTTTCTTGAAGAGATCTCTAGTCTTTCCCATTCTATTGTTTTCCTCTCTTTCTTTGCACTGATCACTGAGGAATGCTTTCTTATCTCTCCTTGCTTTTCTTTGGAACTGTGCATTCAAATGGGTATATCTTTGCTTTTCTCCTTTGCTTTTTGCTTCTCTTCTTTTCACAGCTATTTGTAAGGCCTTCTCAGACATCAGTTTTGCTTTTTTGCATTTCTTTTTCCTGGGGATGGTCTTGATCCCTGTCTCCTATACAATGTCACGAACCTCCATCCATAGTTCATCAGGCACTCTGTCTATCAGAGGTAGATAATGGGATCAGACAGGTCATAACACTATTCCTGACTGCTTGCTGGAGAGAAAGCAACCCCCGCTTGCTGAGTGGTGCTTCTTTTGGGTCGAGTGGGCAGTTCCCACTGTCCTGGTCCCCTCTGGTGTCCACATCTGTGCTGCTCTGGTCCAGAGTCTGAGTTATTAAACTCAGGATTCAATCGATCCAGCAGTCCATCTGGTTAGTGCCTAAAAGTCAAAGACACACATGATATTTAGAAATCTACGGTGTGACAGATACCAAAAGAAGGATAGGGGGAAATAGAATTGCCGACCTTGAGGCATCATTTTATGAGCCTGGCACTGTATGAGGGCTAAACAGATGCTTAGACAGATCATTCCATCATCTAAACTGGTCTGAATCCGCCCCGCGCCCTGCTTCTCCTGCTCTTTCCAGTTGGCAGGTGCCATGCCCTCCGGCACGGGAGCTTGCTCTGTACTCCCAGAGCCCTCCCCAAAGAAGTGACGTCTTGCCCTGCTCTGTGGCCTTCTCCTGTCCGCATCCATCCCTCAGGAACAGAGCCCAGGTTTAGAGGACTCATGCGGCGCTGTGTTGTTTGAAACAGCAGCATGGGCTTCTGAGGCGCAGTGAGCTTGGCTTATCGGCGAGAAGACAGCATCCTGTCTGCCGTCGCCCCCCACTGTTAACCCTGTGGGTCCTGGGAGCCGGTGGGGAACCCGGAGCCCCTCTGGTGGCGCCTTTCCAGCAGGAGTTGGCAGACACCACAGGGAAATGGGATCTGTGTGCCTGCTTCCCTGTCAGGAGGCTCTTCCTTGTGTCAGACCAGGTTCCCTCCCGCGGGGACTGAGCCTCCTCTCCTGTTCGATCCTCAGAGGAGACGGAAGCTTTGGAAGCTTTCTGCCAATTGCTCTCCTTTTAGGAGCCCTTCATGTGCTTGAATACTATTAAATTACTCTTCAGGCTTTTCTTCTCCAGACTAAATAATCTCAAGTTTTGGGGCCTTTTCTCATAAGCCAGTCTCAGAAACCAATTTTCCAGCTATTCAATCATTCTGTTCTTCTCTGGATGTGTTCCAGTTTCTCCATGTCCCTGTTGAAATGTGAAACTCAAAAAGAACACGGTACAACCTGACCAGTAGTATAAGTGATACACACAGAAGAAATAGTCCTCAGGGGGCAAAAAAAAACCTCCCCTAGCTTCCCAAAGGCCTTGTTAACTTTCAGCTGTTTTCAAGTACTAGGAAATGTGGGAGCCTGCATCCATTTCTAGAGTACTTTGATAAAAATACTTTAATTAAAAAATTAAAATAGGTTTAATAGTCTTTACAGAGTAGTAATAATGGTAGTATTTAGTGGCAAAGGAATTATTGATGGGGGACCTAATAGATGTAACTGGGTCCCCAGTGAGTTCCACCCTCGTTTCCACATAGACATTTCTCAAATATCCCACAGGCACTTGCGATGCCTCGTGCACAAAACCAGAATCACAGCTGACACCTTCAGAATCCCTCCCCTCCTCTGTTCCTCAGCTCAGTCTGTGGCCCTTAACCCACACAGCACCCAAGCCGGGAGCCTCACAGCCACTGCTCCCCTTTCCTTCTCTCCTGCCACCCCACTTCTCATTCAGACCCACATCTCATCTTTTCTGCCTCTGAGTCCAGCCTCCGTAGCCACCACCACCAGCTGGGCTGTAGCCACTCCCACCAGCCGAGCCCCTAAGGCACTTATTTCGTGGGGAAAGTGCAAGCTGGGGGTACAGGAAGCCTGGGTGCCAAGGCCAGCCCGCTGCCTGTGTGGCCTTGCGGGGGACAGGTCGTCTCTGGGAGGCTCGGTCATTCGTAGAGAAGGAGCAGTGGTTCCTTCGTGAGGTCCGAGTTGGGCAATGCAGAACATGCCCAGGACCCCTCCCTGGGGAAGGGCAGAGGGCCCTCCCCGAGTCCTTGGGCACAGCCAGCTCTCCCCACCCAAGTCCCATCAAATTCACTGCAGGGCTGCAGCGCTCTCCCTGTTCCTGCTTGTCTGCAGAGTGAGGTTCACGCTGCTTGGCCTGAACGGGGCCCCTGGGAGCCAGCCCTCACTTCTCTGCGGCATCACTCCCAGCCGCGCTCTGCTCGGCCAGCATCTCCTGACTCCCTCCCGACTCTTCCTGCCTCCCTGCCCGCTTGCCGTGTGTGTAGTCCGCCTGTCTGGTTGCTCTGCTCCCTGTGGATGTGTTGCTTGCCAGCGTCCGGCTGAACTTTCTAAGCGTGTGGATCAGTGTCTAGCCTGTCAT
This sequence comes from Giraffa tippelskirchi, assembly GCF_054371585.1. Taxonomy (NCBI): domain Eukaryota; kingdom Metazoa; phylum Chordata; class Mammalia; order Artiodactyla; family Giraffidae; genus Giraffa; species Giraffa tippelskirchi. The sequence goes on along the minus strand of NC_137286.1, from coordinate 58,209,083 downwards.
CTGCCATCTAAGAGCTGAGCGTGGTAATGAGCAGGTGTGAGCTCTGTGGTCTCAGACTGTAACCGTGGCCCCTGATGTTTGGGGAGAATTCAGAGCCGCTTTGGCAAGGGGTGCCATCCAATTACTCTTGTTTTTTCGAAGTTGTCTATGGAAGTGTCTTAAGACAGATTGAGCTTGAGCACTATATACATAAAAATCTATTCATCTTATTTTAGCAGATGTGTGCAGTTCCAGTAATAGTCATCTAACTGTGTGTCTGTGTGTGTGCACTCAGTTGTGTCTGACTCTTTGCGACCCTGTGGGCCTCGGCCCACCAGGCTCTTCTGTCCATGGGATTTTCCAGGCAAGAATACTGGCATGGGCTGCCATTTCCTACCCCAGGGATTGAACCCATGTCTCCCAGGTCTCCTGCATTGCAGGCAGATTCTTTACCGCTGAGCCACCGGAGATTAGTTTACTTGAATCCATCATTTGAACTATTTCAGAATATACTTAGGTTGACAATAAAAATGACTCTATTTCTCAGTTTGCACTTCTTTAATATTTTTGCAAATGACTTGGTTTTGTTTCTCTTTTTTTGTTATAGCCAACTAGAATTCCTAGTTCGCGTTAAGCAATAGAGGAATTCTCAGGGATTTTTTTTCATACTTTCAACTAAATATGAAATACGTTCATCTCCTGACATGCTCTCATTTCTGGCTTGTTTCTGCAGCGACATACGAAAACTTCATCCACCTGATCATCGCTCTGCCCATTGCGGTTCTGTTGATAGTGGGAGGGTTGCTTATAATGCTGTACGTCTTCCATAGAAAAAGGTGAGTGCCTTGGTGAGAAGTTCAGACACGCTGCTTTGGAGTGGTGTGATGATTTGAACCTGAGTTGAGATGAACTTTTTGAGGAGTTTAAGCAAATATCTTATGGATCGGAACATCTGATTTTCCGGTCAAATGTTCTTTACAGAAAAAGGGAACATTTTCTAATGATTCAACAGTAGAAATTTTTTTTTTTTTTGAATCTGGTTGACCCATCACAGATAGTGCTGCTTCTGCAAAGCTTTTTCAAACATGATATTTTAACCCCGTCCATAAAATAAGCTTTCAATTTCCAATGAAGTAAAGAAAGAAATGTTTCTAATTTGAGGCCAAGGAGGAAGCCAAGAGAGGCGTTAGGGTGAGCTGTCCTGACAGCACTTCCCTCCCCCACTCCTCCCAGTCCTTAATGAATCAGAACAAATAAAACAGATGAAAGTACAAACAGAAATGTGTGGGCGCTTTTTTTTTTCTAACCTAAATTTCATCTTTTTGGCAGAAATAACAGCAGGCTGGGAAATGGAGTGCTGTATGCCTCTGTGAACCCGGAGTATTTCAGCGCAGCTGATGGTAAGTCCATGCCTGAGGTCCTAGCTCTGGAGCTTTTGAGTGTTACTAATTCAGGGGAAGAGGTTTGCATTGTTTTGAGATACCTTTGACCTCAGATCTGTCTTCATTAATACTTTGTTTTTTTAAAAACCAAAGTTTTGAGCAATTCACTGCATATGTCAAAAATTCTAGGACTGTCTGAGCTGCCCCAAGAGAAGACAGGCTTCAGAGATGAATGTGGCCGGTGCAGTAATTCATTTATTTAATTGCCTGAAATTTTATGCTAGAATGAAAAAAGCTGTGTAATAGTCAGCATCTAGTTGGAAGATATGCTGCAGCTGACAAAGCAGTCCTTTTAAACTAGTTTTACCTTGAGTTTCATGTCTTTAAAATTGTCTTTGATCACCACGACTTCTGAGCTTTTCGTATCTTGGAGATTTTCTGTTCATTCCCTCCTGACTGGGGCCTTAATATTCATACTCTGATGGCCCGTTCACATTCCCTCTGGTAATTACTCACGAGAGCTAATTTATTTAAACGGCTGAGAAGGTCTGACTTGGAAGTTGGATTGTGCTTCTTTTCCCCTTTTTTGCTATCCTGTCTTCCTAGTTTGCCTAAATCCAAACTTTTCAAAGTAAGTTGGGGTGTGCCCTTGGACATTGGGTGCCACTAACTGGCCCTTTGCTAGGGGCATTCACAAATGCCAACCCATTTGATCCCTGCATCCTTATGAAGAGTGAAAGTGTTAGTCACTTAGTCATGTCTGACTCCTTGCAAACTCATGCATGGGCTGTAGTCCCCCAGGCTCCTCTGTCCATGGGATTCTCCAGGCAAGAACACTGGAGTGGGCAGCCATTCCCTTCTCCAGGGGATCTTCCTGACCCAGGGATCAAGCCCTGGCCTCCTGCATTGCAGGCAAATTCCTTGCCATCTGAGCCACAAAGAAACCCTGCAGAATGGATTTTCTGATGCTTCTCTGTCTCTTCGTTGGGTGATGAGGCTCAGAGAAGAAACACGCCCAGGTCATAGAACTAGGCAGCTGGGAAGTCAGGATAAAGCAGTCCCAGGCACCTTGTTAATGTGTGGTGCAGTCGCTGTGGGGAAGGACTGTGAGGTTCTGGGGGTATTGCAGGCAGGCTGGCCCATGGGAGGAGCTGGACCCAGTCTGTCAAATGCATAAAGAGTGGAATTAGGTTAATGTGTTCAGAAAATTGTTTGACTCGCTCATGCTTCAGAAGTAGAAGTGTATATGCAGGAGACGTGAAATAAAGAGTCCTGATTATTCTAACTGCTCATCCTCATCAAATGAGGAAACGATTTAAAAACACTATATATAAGTGTGTGATTTTTATTGCTGTGATTTCTTTAATAATTTCTAATTCACATTGTGTTTACAGTAGAACCAGTCAAAAGCAGAGTCCTCTGAATGGGAATCAAATGTAGAATGATGAGGACATTATAAAGGTCTCACGAAGTTGTATTTTCAAAAAGGCATGTATGTGCCTCCTTGGTGGTCCAGTGGTTAAGAATATGCCTTGAATGCAGAGTTCCAAAGAAAAGCAAGGAGAAATAAGAAAGCCTTCCTCAGGGATCAATGCAAAGAAATAGAGGAAAACAACAGAATGGGAAAGACTAGAGATGTCTTCAAGAAAATCAGAGATACCAAGGGAACATTTCATGCAAAGGTGGGCTCGATAAAGGACAGAAATGGTATGGACCTAACAGAAGCAGAAGATATTAAGAAGAGGTGGCAAGAATACACAGAAGAACTGTACAAAAAAGATCTTCATGACCCAGATAGTCACGATGGTGTGTTCACTCACCTAGAGCCAGACATCCTGGAATGTGAAGTCAAGTGGGCCTTAGAAAGCATCACTACGAACAAAGCTAGTGGAGGAGATGAAATTCCAGTTGAGCTATTTCAAATCCTAAAAGATGATGCTGTGAAAGTGTTGCACTGAATATGCCAGCAAATTTGGGAAACTGAGCAGGGGCCACAGGACTGGAAAAGGTCAGTTTTCATCCCAATCCCAAAGAAAGGCAATGCCAAAGAATGCTCGAACTGCCGCAGAATTGCACTTATCTCACATGCTAGTAAAGTAATGCTTAAAATTCTCCAAGCCAGGCTTCAGCAATACGTGAACCGTGAGCTTCCAGATGTTCAAGCTGGTTTTAGAAAAGGCAGAGGAACCACAGATCAAATTGCCAATATCCACTGGATCATCAACAAAGCAGGAGAATTCCAGAAAAACATCTATTTCAGCTTTATTGACTATGCCAAAGCCTTTGACTGTGTGGATCACAATAAACTGTGGAAAATTCTTCAAAAGATAGGAATAGCAGACCATCTGACCTGTCTCTTGAGAAACCTGTATGCAGGTCAGGAAGCAACAGTTAGGACTGGAAGAAGCACAAGCTGGAATCAAGATTGCCGGGAGAAATATCAATAACCTCAGATATGCAGATGACACCACTCTTATGACAGAAAGTGAAGATGAACTAAAGAGCCTTTTGATGAAAGTGAAAGAGGAGAGTGAAAAAGTTGGCTCAAAGCTCAACATTCAGAAAACTAAGATCATGGCATCTGGTCCCATCACCTCATGGGAAATAGATGGGGAAACGGTGGAAACAGTGTCAGACTTTATTTTGGGGGGGCTCCAAAATCACTGAAGGTGGTGATCGCAGCCATGAAATTAAAAGATGCTTACTCCTTGGAAGAAAAGTTATGACCAACCTAGACAGCATATTTAAAAGCAGAGACATTACTTTGCCAATAAAGGTCCGTCTAGTCAAGGCTATGGTTTTTCCGGTGGTCATGTAAGGATGTGAGAGTTGGACGGTGAAGAAAGCTGAGCGCCAAAGAATTGATGCTTTTGAACTGTGGTGTTGGAGAAGACTCTTGAGAGTCCCTTGGACTGCAAGGAGATCCAATCAATCCATCCTAAAGGAGATTAGTCCTGGGTGTTCATTGGAGGACTGATGTTGAAGCTGAAACTTCAATACTTCGGCCACCTCATGCGAAGAGTTGACTCATTGGAAAAGACCCTGATGCTGGGAAGGATTGGGGGCAGGAGGAGAAGGGGATGACAGAGGATGATATGGTTAGATAGCATCACCGACTCGATGGACGTGGGTTTGGGTGGACTCCGGGAGTTGGTGATGAACAGGGAAGCCTGGCGTGCTTCAGTCCATGGGGTCGCAAAGAGTCAGACACAACTGATCGACTGACCTGAACTGAACTTGCAATGCAAGGACACTGATTTGATCACTGGTCGAGGAAGATCCCACGGGGCAGGGAGCAGCTAACCCCTTGAGCCATGGCTGCTGGGCAAACACTCTCAAACCCACGAGCCACAGGTACTGAAGCCCACACACCTGGAGCCTGAGCTCTGCCACCAGAGAAGCCACCACGGGGAGAAGCCTGCACAGCAACAGAGTGGCCCCCGCCTGTGACGACTAGAGAAAGCCTGCGTGCTGCAACAGAAGCCACCACAGGCAAAGATAAAGCGGATAGTTTTTTTAAACTAAAAGGCATGTACGCGTACAGACATACCTATACATCCGTTTGTGTGTGTGTGTATATATAAGGCAGAGAGAACGTTCTGGAAGGATACATACCAAACTTAAAAGAGTAATTACTTGTGGAGAGGGTCTTTTTCTTAAAAAAAAAAAATAGATGATTTTTATGCATTGTTTATGTAAATGTAGTTTTTAATCAATCTACTAGTATAGATTATTATATTATTTATTAATAATTTATTATTAATATAGGAAAATGCAAGGCCACTTCCCTGCTCTATCGGTTTGGAGTAAGACTGCTGTAGAGAATAAAGCATAGAAGATTGGCTTTTGCAGCTTTGACTATGAAGTATCTAGGAAGTTTGAGAGAGCACAATAAAATCAGACTCTAATGGCGATCTGAATTCAAGTTCTGTATCTTTCCAGAGTGCTTTCATCATATAATGTCTTGATTCTTTAAAAACAAAACAAAGAAAATTTACTGTCACTCAGGCCAACAGGTAGAAATACTGTCACCTTATTTGAACTTAATTTATTTGGCCTTTGGACAAGCATCTTATAGCTAGTTTCCTCAAGGGGCAACAAAATGACATCGCAATTCAAAAATGCTTAAAAAACTTCTCTCTCCAAAAGCTAATCTGCATGTCACCATTCTCCAAGCACACTGAAAATCCCCTCCGGGGAAACGCTGATAGCATTGTGCACGTAAGCCTCTGCTGCCTGGCAGGGCTTAGGGCTGCTGGCGAAAGTCAGGGCTGTTGGGTTGAATTGAGGGAAGGGATTGTGAGTATTGACTTCAGCCACCTCCAAGGGATGAATATGATTGGTTTTAACTCCATGTTTCATGGTGTGCTACATAGCTAATTCTGATTAAAAGCAAGCCTGGATTTTCAGAGATAAATGGATATAGACTGTCTCTTTATACTTTCTGAGGGGTATCAGAAAGAGTCTTACCTACTGGGGTGTCTTACGTACTTACTCTCCTAAGCAAGCATCAGCCTCCTCTTCCAGGCTATAAACTGTCTTAAGCCGTATGAAGGGTAGAATTCCATTTGTGACATTCCTGAACACATACTATGAAATACAAAAACGTATGTGAAAGAAAATTCTATATTGATTAACATAGTCCATATTGGACATTCCTTAGAGGTGTAAATGGTGGTATCTCCTGGGCCTGATTCATAGACTTTACTTTAAGAGGGTGTCAGAATACAGCTGTCAATCCACTTCTTCTCTTATATCCAGCCGAAGGCCCACAGTTAACATCTAAAAGCATAAAGGCAAACACAGGTTCCCAGTATTTCTGCATTTCTGAGCCAGGACCACCTCTTTCCAATCAGTGGAGCCGGCCAGGGGTTCCCCACAGAGCATTGGAAGAATACGGTTATAACTGAAATCTCTTACGGCTCTGTGGGACAGGTACATTTTATTTTAGTTCTCACCTACCCATCAGAGCGGTAGGTTGGATGTTTTTTCTGTTTTCTTTCTTTCCTCCCTTCTTCCTTTCCCTCTTTCTTGTTCCTCCTGCCTAGAATTATTTATTTATTTTCTTAAACCAAATTGAATCTGACCAGAAGCATAGGCTGGAGAGGAAATCATATTCAGGCTTAGTCCTCGCCAAGTCTCACTCCCCAGCCCCTCACCCCAGTGGTGGGAGGTCCGTGAGTTCACAGAGCCCAGGCCCAAGTCCTGGGGAGAGCCTTCTGCTCATCAGCTGTCCCTTCCTCCATGCTGGTCACCGCTGACTACTCCTCGGGAGTAATGAGCAGTGTAGCTTGTTGCTTCCATGGGTCACTCAATGCCCCAGAGCCTCTGACAAGGCCAGAGAATCTGTCCAGGCTAGAGCAGAGCTACCAATGGAAGTGTTAAGGCCAGTCCCATAAGAAACCTGAAATGTTTCTAGTAGCCATGTACAAAATAGGAAAAAGAAACTAGTGAAATACATATTGATAATGTTTTCTTTAACTCAGTATATCCAAAGTATTATCAGTTTTAATATGCAGTCAGTATAAAAGTTATTGAAGTATTTACATTATTTTTTGAAATCCAGTGTGAATTTCTTATAGCAACACCTGAAATTGGACAGCTTTCTGTTTCTTACTTGCTGTTGGTATCTTTGAATTATCTAGAAATCCGTGAAGACTTGAGATTCTAACGTTTGACTGTACAGTGGCCTTGCTGAAATCCCCAGCCTGGGGGAGACTCCAGAACAAGCCATGTGCCCTTGTCCCCTGATGCTCTCCTCTGTGGGCTCCAGGAGGTGGCCTTGGCCCTTGTCCTCTGATGCTCTCCTCTGTGGGCTCCAGGAGGTGGCCTGTGGCCCTTGTCCCCTGATGCCCTCCTCTGTGGGCTCCAGGAGGTGGCCTGTGGCCCTTGTCCCTGATGCTCTCCTCTGTGGGCTCCAGGAGGTGGCCTGTGGCCCTTGTCCCCTGATGCTCTCCTCCGTGGGCTCCAGGAGGTGGCCTGTGGCCCTTGTCCCCGATGTGCTCCTCCGTGAGCTCCAGGAGGTGGCCTGTGGCCCTTGTCCCTGATGTGCTCCTCCGTGGGCTCCAGGAGGTGGCCTTGGCCCTTGTCCCCGATGCGCTCCTCCGTGGGCTCCAGGAGGTGGCCTGTGGCCCTTGTCCCCGATGTGCTCCTCCGTGGGCTCCAGGAAGTGGCCTTGGCCCTCCTTGGCCTGGGGTTTGCCCAGAATGTGTTCTGCGCGTCCCCGGTCCCGAAGGCTCAGCTCTGGCCTCTTCCTTCTCAGTGTACGTGCCCGACGAGTGGGAGGTGGCCCGGGAGAAGATCACCATGAGCCGGGAGCTGGGCCAGGGCTCCTTCGGGATGGTCTACGAAGGCGTGGCCAAGGGCGTTGTCAAGGATGAGCCCGAGACCAGGGTGGCCATTAAGACGGTGAACGAGGCCGCCAGCATGCGCGAGCGGATCGAGTTTCTCAACGAGGCCTCGGTGATGAAGGAGTTCAACTGTCACCACGTGGTAAGACGGGGCCCTGGGTGTGGCCGCACCCTCGGGTTTGCCGTCTCGCCTCGGCTTCCGGGGGGCTCCCCGTTAGACGCTGTGCACCCGGAGGTTCCGGATGCAGTGCAGGGCCGGCCCATGAGCCCTGGGGCCCGTCATCCAGGGGTAGCCGAGTGGGGGTGGTCCTCACCCGCTCAGCCCTTCTTGCTGTGTCGTTCCTGACAGGTGCGCTTGCTGGGCGTGGTGTCCCAGGGCCAGCCAACGCTGGTCATCATGGAACTGATGACCCGGGGGGACCTCAAAAGTTATCTCCGGTCTCTGAGGCCAGAAATGGAGGTGAGTTTGATTTTCATCCGCATCCCATGTCATCTGTTCCTTTTCCTTTAGAACCTTCCCCAGAAGATACTGTGTCTTTAAATTCGTGTGCTTTTCTTGCTGCCTGCTTGGATCTCAGTCCTTTATAGCTGCAGTCCCCAACCATTTTGGCACCAGGACTGCTTTCGTGGAAGGCAGTTTTACCACAGACTAGAGCGGGGGGTGATCTGGTGGTGATTCAAGCGCATTACGTTTGTTGTGCGCTTTGCATGCGTGCTAAGTCGCTTCCGTCATGTCCAACTCTTTGCAGCCCTATGGACTGTAGCCTCCCAGGCTCCTCTGTCCATGGGATTCTCCAGGAAAGAATACTGGAGTGGGTTGCCATTTCCTCCTCCAGGGGATCTTTCCGACTTAAGGATAGAACCCACATGTCCTGCATTGCAGGCCGATTCTTTACCCACTGAGCCACCTTAAGGGAAGCCCTTACTGTGCACTTTATTTCCAGTCTAACACCGCTGCCGATCTGACAGGAGGTGCTGGTCCGTGGCCCAGAGCTTGGGGACTCCTGCTTTATACGAAGGAGTTCCCTGACTGTAGAGAGACCTGGATCTTCAGTGAGAGGCCCTTGCCAGTTCGCAGATACCCTGTTAACCAAACCCCTGTGGGCTTTTGCTGCTACCTCATTCTCTACCCACTGCATCATCTCCTCCAGCACCGTCTCTCTGATTCCCACCCACAGACCCGTCCACACTGCTGACTCCCTGTAGCCTTTCCTGCCCCCCAGTCCGTCTAGGGGTACCCATCTCTGCTGCCTCCTCTTGGGCCACGCTTGTCAGAGTTCAGTGTCAGGTTGACCTGACTCTTCTGCTGGGATGGCTTCCCCCTATGTTGGTGCACAGACTCCCACTCCCTCAGAAGCCCCCGCCCCACGTGCACCTTCCCCCCTCCTGTGGGCAGTCTGAGCCGTTGAGCCGAGGGAGCCCTGTTTTTGAAAATAGGGCTCCCCCCTGCATCCACATTTCCAGCTTTATCCTCAGTCAGTGTCTTGCTTGAGCTTCTGAATGATCATCGCCTCAGCTGAACCATGATCTCTGCCTGTTTTTGGGAAAAATATCAATTTGTATTATGAGCTTCAGCTTCATCACTGTGGTGTCTCTCCTTCGGCAGTGTGAACCCAGCTTTTAATAATTGGGAGGCATGACTCTTAAGAGAGTAGTTCTAAGAGTAAACTGGGAGATAAATACTTAGAAGGAATACAGCCACATCTGCCTTCCACTTGACTGACTCACTGGGTCTCTGGTCCTCGCTCGGATCCTGACTTTGCTGCCTATTGAGGAAGCATTGGGTCTGCTGCACAAATCTTGGATCCTGCCCTTTCTTTACCCTTTTTGAATGTCTGTAGCCTGTCTCTGAGCTTAATCCTTTGTTTTCTTCTTTTAATTGGCAACTGAATCATCTCCCCAGTAGTAGTTCCTTAGTTTTTGTTCCAAGCATTTGTTCACACATGGCTTCCTTTACTCACAGCAGGTGGGTGTGGTTCTGCGAGGCCCACGGAGCCCCGTGTGGTGTGGACCGAGGCCACGGCAGGGTGGTTGCGACACGCCCACCCTTTGTTCTGCCTGACGGGGCGCCCAGCTCCCCTGGACCTCAGTGCCTTTCCCCAGCCCGCTCTGTAATACCCAGACCAGCACAAAGAGCAAGGCTTCGTCGGCTGGTGGTTGGAGACGGGGCAGTGTGTTTCCTAACAGGTTCATTGACGCCGCCTCTGAGGAGCCCGCAGCACTTGCTTCCTTCGCCCCAGTCTCAGACACGGAGTGAAGAGCCCGCCGCCCTCGGCCTGGCTCTGCCTCTAGCTGTCTGCGTCCTCGGGCAGCGGCTTCGGGCTCTGGGCCTTGGTTCCCTTCCCTGTGGATAAGAGGGTTGGTCCTTCTCATATCAAAATTTCACTGTTAGGTTTGTCCGATTTAAAGTTGTTCTTTCTAACCCATGTCAAGTATAAAGCTGTGTGTGCTTGTCCTGTGAGCTGTTATGTCCTGCACGCCATCTCCCCCCACCCCCGAAGGTTCACACGTTCCCCTTGCTGACCGTGGATGCTCGTGTGTGCACGTCTTAAGCAGTTCTAAGCAAATCAAAGGTTTCTGTTCTCTACAACATCTGAGAGCATGGCAGTATTAGCACCCTGGACTGACAGAAAGTCAGCCCTCTCTTTCAGTAATCAAAATCAGGTTCCTTTCTTTGCTCCTGTTTGTCATATTAATCATGAATGGCCACTTCTAATAAAGAAAGAAAGCGAAGTCTCGGTCATGTCCGACTCTTTGCGACTCCATGGACTGTAGCCCGGCAGGCTCGTCTGTCCGTGGGATTTTCCAGGCAAGAGCACTGGAGTGGATGCCACTGCCTTCTCTGTCATATTAATCATGAGTGGCCACTTCTAATAAGCACCTAACTTAATACTCCACAACTTCTTGAGCATAAACTTAAGATTTTACCTCCAGTTTCCTAGTGTACCAGGCACATCTAAAGCCCTGGAAAGGCTCATCCACACAAGGCCACTTTGTAAAGGAAAGGGATGTTCTGGCTTACCCTTCGGGTCATCTCGTCACTTCCCCAGGCAGCTCAGTGATGAGGATTTTAAACCACAGACATTTCTGATAGTAGCTTCAGAATTCAAGTGTAGGGAACCAACCCACAAGTACTTGGAAAGTTGTTACCCTGCTTCTAGAAGCCAGCTTTGGGGCAGAAACTGCCCCCTCCGTGGGCAAAGCCAGCAACCCCTAGGCATGGTCCCAGTTCATCCTCCTAGCAGTGACCCCACCTTGACCACAGGGGTGTGAAAGAGCCCAGGCAGGAGCCAGTGCACACTCTTGTCACGGCCCAGGGTTTGAGCTGGGGAGGGCACGCATGGGGCCTGTCAGAGCAGGATGGCTTTACGTGTTGCGAGAGGTGCTCTGTAGTCAGGGAAACCGAGGTAAAGTATCGAACTCACGCAAGCAAGAGATGGTCGGCATCCAAACCTTCTTTGGGGATAAAGAAACTTGGCCACACATTTTATATGATGTTTTTCTAAGTGGACTTATTATTTGGGGTATTTCTTTTCAGTGCCGAAGTCGGTATGTTACCCTCCTCTGCAAAGAGGAAATGTTTATCCATGTTACTTGTTGGACATGGGTCCCCTCCAGAGTAAGTGTCCACTGAACTTAAATGAACTGTCAAAGGCTTGCTTTCCACAGCACACACAGAAAATTATAATCCAAGGAATGCCACTCTGTAAGGGGAACAAATTAATCTTGATGTCTTTGTACTTTAGAAGAAAGCAGAAGGGAAAGAGAAGGATTAAGTAATTTATAACAAAGCTTTCATGGGAAATAATGTATCCAGTGTCCATTCAGGAAACCCGTTTGCTTATTCCCATACGGCCTTTGTAATGTCCTCTCCCTCCTTTTCCCTGTATGGACTTGAATTGTAGACATAAAAGGAAGACGTAGATAATTAGAATTTGAGCATCCAGAATTCTTAATGTCAAAAATTGCTGGCTTCACTTTACATGCTGTTGGTCCCACCCCACACCAAAGGTGCTGGTCCGAGTTGTGTTAACAGGTGCTCCTCTCTGCAGCTCTGCATTGTGGTCAAAGGGCAGTGCCGTGGCCTCCTCCTGAGCCAGCCTGGTTTCCTCGTAGAGTGACTTGTGGTGCTGAGGTTGAACAGAAGAGGATTGACAAACCCTGAAAGAACGTGGGCTGGGAAAAATTCCTAAATTCTCGTGTTTTTTTTTTTTTTGACTCTCCAACAGAATAATCCAGTCCTAGCACCTCCCAGCCTAAGCAAAATGATCCAGATGGCTGGCGAGATTGCAGATGGCATGGCATACCTCAACGCCAATAAGTTTGTCCACAGAGACCTCGCCGCCCGGAACTGCATGGTGGCTGAAGATTTCACTGTCAAAATCGGAGGTGTGTTCTCAGCTTTTCAGATCTGAGTTCAAGTCGCACATGGTTTAGGGACCCCGTGGGCATGAACCTACCCGTGGAGAGGTCTTCCCACACATCCTGTGACTGCAGAGCCTTGCTCTTGGGAGTCATGTGATTGCGTCCCATTGGTAGTCACAAACCCAGCCAGGCTGGCTCTAATCTTGATGGCACATGGGCACAGCGGTCCAGGCAGTGGGCAAGGGTGAGCTGAGGCCATAATCCCTGAGGTTGCCTCTCTTGGCATTTGGGGCATTTCTCGGCAGAACAATTCTAAGCACCGGTTCCAGAAATAGTTGAGAAAATGTCCTCAGACGATTTTGACTTGGGCCTTGACGATTTTGACTCTGGTCACTGGTTAGGAGTTTATTTCAGCCTTTAGGCCTGGTTTTAACTGTGGTCCTTGAATCTGCTTGATCAACACACGTGTAACGTCAGGGCTGCTCAGGAACCACCTGCTCTTCCCACTATGAGATGACGATGGTTCAGAACAATGCTAAATATTTATTCTGAGAAGCTGCAGGAAGACTCTACATTCAAAAACTATTCAAAATTAGCCCCTTTGCCTAGCCCGTGAACTGTCTGTTCTGGAAGTGCTCACCTTCCTTTAGCAGAGCTGAGGTTTTTTTATTCACACACTGATTTTTGAATGAATATTTTGCCCTTTTGATGAACTTTGAGTAGCACCTCTAGAATGGTTTCCCAAGTAGGATGTCTATCTTTCATTCGTAAGGAGCTTGAGGCGATGGATGGAGCTGTGTCACAGAGCAGATGTACTTGGCCTTCAGTTACTCCATGCGTCCCTAGATTTGGCCCTTTGATGCCCCTGAGAGTCTGAGAGGCTGTCCTGCCCCGGGGCTCCCAGGGAAGACCCTCTGGTCGCTGCCTGGGCGTCCTCTGTGCTCCCCCTCCCCTCCCCTCCCTTCTCAGTGGTGACTCAGACTATTCCCACACGGATGCCCACCAGCTCCCCTTCCCCAGCTGCGGAGCCGGGCAGCCGCTGACTAGACTAAGACCCGGTTCTGCCACCAGCCGCCTCGGGGCTTGAGGCAGGCGTCCTAAGTTCCGTGAGCCTCAGTGTCTTGACCACGGAAGGGAGCTTGATTGTAAGAGAGCCACGAGATGCTGGAGGGACTGGGTGCGGGACGGCTCAGGGCACCTCAGCGCCTGGCGCGGGCACGTCCTAACTCCCTGCTGCTCCCTCGCAGCCCTGCCCGCCACCCCGTAGTGCCACTGAGAATGCCCCCAAGAGCCATTCTTGTGCCACTTGCCGCTGAGAGTCCAAATCAGCAAGGACTCAGTTTGCTATTTAACCAGGTAGCATATCTATAGTGACATTTTCTTTGTACTTGTGTTTTTCTTCCTAAAATTTGAACTTTTTTGTTTTGAGTTAAGGAAGAAATAGTCTGTGCTCTTTTTCTGGGATTTCTTTTTTTTTTTTTGTACAAGTAAAAGCAAATCCTCTAATTTGCATTTCACTGGATTAATTTGGAGGTAAGACTTCAGCTCTTCATTTTTGTTCTTTACTAGGGTTCAAAAATGTTTTTCTAATGCCCAATGTCTCATGGATTACAAACACAGCAAGCAATTTTACCAGAGGCAGTTCAATGGCCCTTAGCATAGGACAAGGAAATTATCTTGGTTAGCATCCAAGGAACTTTGTTCTCTTTGTTTGCTTTGTAGCCTTACCTCTTTGTGGCAGAGTTAGAGACATAAATGAACGTTTTAAAAAGGAGAGTGGCCCTTTCTCCTGAGAAGGAGACGGAAGAAGCCCTGTAAGGAGAGGTTACGTGATTGAGTGGAAAATCAGAATCTGACAAAAGAAGCAATAATTTAGGATTACAAAGCAAGCCTGCCATCAAACGTAATTATGTGACTTCTTCTAGAGTCATGGAAAATGGAAGACATTTTCAAAAATGAGTGGGAGTATTATGTTGAAAAACATTATTGAGTAATAGCTTCAGGGCCTAGTAAATAGCATCTCTTAGGCAGCTTGCTGTGGACTTTTTTCGCCGAGAATTGGTACTCTCAATATTTTCCCCCTTATTAGACAGTGAAAGTACTTTCATTTCCTCTGATAATGAGGCAATGCTACCAAGTAAATAAAAGTCAACATGCTCCTGGCTATTTGATCATGGTTTTAGACCACAGATAAATGACCTTTGCTCTACACAATATGTATTTTCCTGACAAACTATGGGCCTTGATGATTTGTAAGATGCCTCTCATTTTAAATGCAACGAGGAAGCTAACTTTTTAACAGAATTACGTTATAAATATATTTAAAGGCAGAGATGTCTGGGCATTTGCTTGTCATGGGACTCACTGACCCTCACAGTTTCCGCCTCATCAGACGGCAGCGCGGACACCCGTCTCCCTACACAAGCGCCCCCTTGGCTCGGCCGCGGGCACAGGCCCTCCTCTGAGCCGCCATCGTTCTCTCCGCTGCTGCCGCGCAGTGCTCACCCAGGGTAACCTCATGCCCTCTCTCCTCCTCACAGATTTTGGGATGACGAGAGACATCTATGAGACAGACTATTACCGGAAGGGGGGGAAGGGGCTGCTGCCCGTCCGCTGGATGTCCCCTGAGTCCCTCAAGGACGGAGTCTTCACCACTCACTCTGACGTCTGGTACGAGTCCTGTCCTGTCCTCCCGTTTCCTGTTCCCTGTTGCTCGTGTCCAGCTTTGGCTGAGTGTGATGCGGGCCACTCCCTCGTCGTGGACACGTTCCTGTTGTCAGTGGGCACTTGTGGGACCTAAAGACTTTGCAGGACCAATATTTCCTTCAGTGCTGAGCTGCTCACCAGATCATTAGGAGACCTAGAGACACAACCCCAGAGGCTGGGATGTGGGGACAAGCCAGAAGACATCACCTCTTTCTGCTTCATCCCCTGGCTGCCTTCTCTCATTTTCTTTCACAATAGATAGATACCATGTGTGGGGGGCGGGGGTTTGCTTCACCTAATTAAACCTTCAGATTGCAAACATTGCTTATTTTAGAGCCGAAGCTTGAGTTTGATGTGTTCTCCTGCTGGTCCCATCTGCTGTCTGTTCCTCTTCCAATGGGTCTTCCAGGGGGTCATCGTTGACCCAGGGATGGTGTGGAAAGCAAAATGTCCCCCTTGGTCGTGGTCATACCTCGGGGTAGGGAGCGTGTCAGTTGAGGCTGCAGAAGCCTCTCACTCGCAGTGTTTGTTGCAGCTCCTCAGCAGCCTTGTGGAGAGGTGGTCAGGTTCTGAAATACGACTGAGGTTCTTGGCAGGCGAAGGTGCTGGCATGTCTGCCTTCAAGAACCTCAGCGAGTTTCTTGGCTGTCCTCTGGGGAGATCCCGTTGCTGATGTGTTACAGAAATGGTAGTTGTTTACTCTAGCCATCGGGATGACCACATAGAGGAGCTATTTAAACAGTGACAGACGTCATTTTTTTTTTTTTTTAACCTCTTGACCCTTTCACAGTTCAAGGGCCTTGGATCCTGTTTTGAAGACAGGTGCAAATTGGAAATAACATTAGAATATGACCCAGCAAAGCATGATTGCTTCTTGAGCTCAAGTATGAGATCTGTTTTGCAATCAGTCTGTTCAAGATGCTTCTCTCTTCATGGTCAGATCAAAGTACTCAACGCCATTTTTAGACATAGAGATGACGGGGAGGGTCAGGCCTGGGTCCACGCCTGCGTCTGTTTATTCTGGGATCCCTGCTTCCAATAACTTTGAGGTCAGCTTACAGGGCAATAAAATAGAAAACCACAAGAGCCAAGGAAAACAGGGGCAGGGCAGAAAGATAAAACTAGAGTTGTTGATATCCCATAGGCTAAATTGACCAAATTCTGGTTAGCAGTGATTGTGACAAGCTGCAGCAAAGCGTGTTCATTGCCATTTTTCTCCCATTTG
Organism: Giraffa tippelskirchi; assembly: GCF_054371585.1. NCBI lineage: Eukaryota > Metazoa > Chordata > Mammalia > Artiodactyla > Giraffidae > Giraffa > Giraffa tippelskirchi. The sequence goes on along the minus strand of NC_137286.1, from coordinate 58,193,076 downwards.
ATGACACAGACATTATGAACCAGGAGGAAATACATACATATACAAACAAGAGTAGGGATTTCATCTTCATTCCATTCACTGTTCAGGCTTTGACAGTGCTTTAGCTTTTTTTTGTTTTTAATAGCCCTTGAGGATAACACTGGTAAGGTGGGTGGGCCAGGATGATGGAGAATATAGAGGGCTTCTCAGTGGCCCAGAATCTAAAGTGCTCCCTCTGGAAGGGATGAAAATCATTTCTGAGTGTGTTCAATGGCACAGAACAGTCATCCCTGCATAGTTAAAGTCTAGAAAGAAATGCAAAGAAGTGTATCTGACTTTGAAGGAGATACCTCTGAATTTTAGGATAAGAAGGTGTTCTGAGGTCAGGACTGGTCCCCGAGCCCCATCTACAGCACCGCTGACAGCTGGTTGTTGAGCTTCTGCTCACATATTTCCCTGGTACTGCTAATTCCCCTCCCACAAGACAGACTGCCCTGATCCTTAAGACATCCTTGGGTTGGCAGGTCTTTCTCATGCTGTGCTTAAGTTGGCCTCTTGTTGATACCCCATTGGCCCTTCCCTCTGCAAAACAGTTCACAACCTGCTCTGGTTTTGATAAGACAGGCCTTGGAGTTAAAAGGAAGTGCTTTCTCTGCTTGAAACATCTCTGTGTTTCCTTGCTATCCTCGGAGACATTATCCCCAGGCCTTTGGGCGCTGTGCTTGTTCCCCCTAAGCTCCCTTGTAGCACTGTGTCCCAAAGGAGTGGTTCCTTTGGGTTAGAAGACACAGGTGTGCCTTGTAGGCATGGAGGAGACGAAGCACACGGCTTGGGAGGTGGAACCCCCAGCTTGAAGATGTATTTCCTTCCCGAGCAACTGACTAGCCCTACAACAGTCTTCATTTCCTGACTGAGGAGCTTTCCAAATGGCCACAAGCATCCAGAGTCTTTTGCTCCCACCTAGAGTTATTGGTTCGTCAGTGACAAATTCACATCAGCAGGGAGTGTGGATATCCCTGTAGGTTTCCATCTGCTGGTGGGAGGGACCTTGACAGTTCCTGTCCTGGTGTGAGGAATGCTGACCTTGACCAGCACTGGAATTGACATGAGACTCACCAGGTTGTCCCTTCCTTGCGGAAGACACCTCAATGCTCATAATTAGAAAAGACTTCATACAAGTGCATTTGCCTAATGTTTAGGGATTAAGTGCACAAAATTCAAGGCTTGGTTTCGTATGAGGCATTGATGTCAATGTCACACTGTAAATGACCTGCTCCTGAAAACCTGCAGGCATCGCATATTTCTTAGTGTCTCTGGCTATGTGGCCTTGGTCAAATCATGGAGCATCTGTGGACTTTGGCTGCTTGTTTGTGAGGTAAGGTCTATTTGGGGATGTCTGAGGAACCTCGATAGGTGTTTAAATGGCCCCTGTGACAGCTGGTGAGGACAGAGAGGCACATTGGTGGTGGAGAGAGATGCGTTAGCCTCCACAGGTTGGGGCAGAAAAATGACTGACCTCAGCTAGTCATGTCCTATGCAGGACAGCCGCACTCCAGCACTACGTGGGCCTCACTGACAGGCGACGCTGACATCGAACCCGAGTCGCCCCGGGGAAGCCTGTGGGGAGAGCCGATTGTGTCACCTGCTGTGTTCCTCATGGGTGTGACCTGACATGGCCCAGGCACAGCGCTCAGAGCGTACGAGAACAGGGTACTGGAGACACGGTCCTGGTCCCTGGTGAATGAAGTCTTGTGGAGAACAGGAAGTGACCCTGACAGGCTGAGATCACAGACCCCCTTCCCAGAAGAGCTGGAGTCATGGGGCACCCTGAAGTATGGACTGTCCCCTATGGAGTGGTGAGGCAGTGGGGTCTTGGCTGTGGGGATGCTGGGGGAAGCCGTAGTGGTGAGAAACGCTGAGTGCGTGTGGGGGGACGGTGGGACTTCCTTGGGGGAGTCAGCTGAAAAGAGAGCGAGTGAGGCCCTGGCTACTGTGTGAGGGGTTCAAGACTAGTTCTTCAGGTGCTGTAAGGATTTTCAAGGGTGCTGGGCAGGAGAGTGACCTAGAGCCATGTTTAAAGAAGTTCGTGATACCTAGGGTGTAAAGCTCCACCAAGTACAATGTTGGTGCCGAAAAGGAAGTGTCCTGCAGTCCAGGTGAGGGGGCCATCTGCACTGAGGATGTGCTGGGGGCTGGAACGAGGGGACCAGACCTTTGGGCAAGTCCGAGCCTGCGTGGACAAGCTGTGCTGGTCCTCTGAGGAGGTGCAGGAAGGAAGACCTCAGGGTGCCTGTCAGATGGGAAGGAGCGGCAGCAGCGAGGCCAGAAGAACAGGGTGACGACACAGAGGTGAGACCCGTCTAGGCAGTGAATCTGGAGTGGCCCGGAGCTTGGAGGGGGCGCTGCCCAGCGGGCGCTGGCTGCCTGACAGCCGTTGGCGCCACCGAGGAGCGCGCGGGGCAGGGGGTGCCGGGGACCTGGGGGAGCCGCATCTTCAGGTGATTCTTCAGTCCAGGCTTGCAGTCAGTTGGGTACCGCGGCCTCCGAGGCGGTGACCTGGGTGACCAGGCCGGTTCCACCTGCAAGATCCCTCAGCCCACACTGACAGGGGAGCCCACTGCCCTCAGCCAGGCCTGTGAACACCGTGCTCGGGGCTTCGGCTCTTCCAGATCTCTCGTGCAACATCGAGACTATTTTTTGGTCACTGAGGTTCAGAAGGACTTTGGGTGGGTCGATCCTCTGAGGACTAAAATTCTGTTTGTCTGACATCTGCTCTCGGCATCAGTTTGAACAAAACCCCTTTGTTCATGGAAAGTGGTTGAAGGGTCAAGTAAAGCATTCTGATGCAAAGTTCGTGGCCCTCCTGGCTCTGTTCAGCCAGGTCCCCGGAGCTCTGGGTGGGAAGGGACGCCCCAGAATTTTTGGTGCAGCTTTGCCCACACTGCTGGCCTGTGAAGGTCCAGTCGGAAGCCCCTCAGGCTTGCTCTTCACTGCCGAGTGGCCAGCTTTAATCTGTGGAAATGAACCGAAGGGAAAGGCAAATAGACCGTGGAGTATTTGTGAAAGACGGCGATGTGTGCTGGGAAGGCACTTCTGGTTTGCGGCTTACAGCACTGCCTTTTTGAATATCCTTGGCCTGAAGTTCCTGTGTATGTGTACGTCCATATTAGTGTGTTTTCCAGCGGTGCTCAGTCACTCAGTCGTGTCCGATTCTTTGTGACCCCATAGACTGTGGCTCGCCAGGCTCCTCTGTTCATGGGGTTCCCCAGGCAAAAATACTGGAGTGGGTTGCCATTTCCTTCTCCAAGTAGTAGGATCTTCTAAATCAACCAGCAGAGGCGCATTCAAGGCAGATTGCACTTGAGCCTGCCCCCCTTGCTGACGTGGTTCCTCGGCTGCCCCCTTCCCCCTTGGCTAAGCTCTGGGCTTGAAGGATCCTTCCGGGTATGGGAGCCCTGTCCCAGCCAGTTCTGCCGACTGCTGTCCCCACCTGTGAGGCTGAACCTCCCTCTCCCCAGGCCCCCCTGGACCTGTAAGATCCCCATTGAGCTTTTCAACACCCCAAGGCCAAGGCTGCCAGCCCAGACCAGTGAGGTCAGTCAGGGGCCCAGGCACTGGTATGTGTTAAGAACTCACCAGGGGAATCTGACCTGCAGCCTGCATTGAGAACCACCTAGGTAGAAGTTTCCAGAACAGGAAGTTTGTTGACCAGCTTGCTCGTCCCAGATGGCATTTGAGGCCACTAAGTCACTGTTCGAGCCAGGCCTGGGGACCAGCACTTGATTATCAGTGTTATGGATAAAGCACATTTAGGAGACGTGTCCCTGCAGGGCCCTGAACTCCGTTCACCCAGGGCTCCCATCAGAGATCAGGTGCTCGCGGGCCCTGAACATGCCGTCCTCTCAGCTGGCAGAGTCGTGCCTCCAGAGCTACGACACACGAGGTGGCTGTTCCACACTTAGCCCCGTGCCTGGCTCGTGCCTGACGTGTGCTCAGTTGCTGGAAGGGAGAGGGCTCCCGGCCCCACCCCCCCTTTCCGAGCACCTCACGTTTCTTTCCTCCTGGCAGGTCCTTTGGGGTCGTCCTCTGGGAGATCGCCACGCTGGCCGAGCAGCCGTACCAGGGCCTGTCCAACGAGCAAGTCCTTCGCTTCGTCATGGAGGGTGGCCTTCTGGACAAGCCTGACAACTGTCCTGACATGCTGTACGTATGTGCTGGGTCCCTGCGGCCTGGCGCTGCTGGACTGGCCAGAGCAGTTGAGATGAGGGCTTATCTTAACGGAAGAACCTGGGCATTTGGGCTGGTGCCTTAATCCCACCCCATCTTCCTTAATCCTGGGAAGATTTTTGCAATGCAGTTTGCATTGCAGTTTCTCAGGCCAAACGTCTTTGTGAAATACTTGACCAAAGCAATCTCTGCCAGTCTTCTCCAGGCAGAGTTAAAAAAAAAAAAAAAAAATGCAGCAACCTGACACTGATTCCTCTGAAGCCACAGTCCCGGGCTGCTCCCCCACCATTGGCGGGGCTCCTCCGGGCTTCCGGGGTGACCTCGGACCTCCCGCTGCAGGCTGCTCCGGGACGCTGCCGCCACCTGCGTCCCCTCAGGCTTCTTCCCTGTGAGGTGTTTCCAAAAGGTGTAAAAAGTGTGAGGGGTGGGCGGCCGTGCGGACTGGGAGGCAGTTCAGGGGGCCTCCTGGCACACGGCTCTCTGTCCTGAGATGCGTCAGAAATGGGAAACGGTCCCCCAGCCTCGCGGGCCTCCCTGCTCCGTGTTCTGGGGGCAGGCCCCTCTGTCTGCGGCGGTCAGCACTGCTAAAGGGGTGCGGGCGTGCAGGTGTGCTGTGCCCGGGTCGTCAGGTGCAGACAGGCATGGGTGAGGCGCACTGGGCTTGCTTTCGACGTGCACCTTAACGCAGGGCTCACGATTTTCTGGATCCCGATAGGCGGAAAGTAGGCTTCCACTAATACCTCAAGACCAATCCAGGGATTTTCTAGAAGCGCTTTTCAGGACAGGTTGGGCCTCACCTTGGAAAGGACCCCAGAGGAATTGCTGGGCTGTCTCTCTGCCCACGTGGAAGCCCCCCCCCCGCGACCCCCTTCATATCTGCCACCTACCCGCGCACCAACCTCGAGTGAGCCCCGGCTCGGGGAAGGGCTGCATCGTGGTCAGATGATACAGACATGAGTCAGGCACCGCATTGAGCGGGGACCAGGGAAATCAGCCCAACAGCCGTGAAGCCTCGGTTCATTTGGTCTCTCAAGGTTTCCATGGATCAGGAAATGGGAACGCTGGGTCCTCTGCTCAGTCTGACAAGGTTGAGATCGAGATGTCAGCCCAGCTGTGATCATCTGAGGCTCAGGGGCCTCCCTCTCCCAGGCCCCTTCAGGCTGCTGGCAGGAGTCGGCTCCTTGGGGCTGTAGGCCTGAAGTCCCTGGTCTGGCTGGCTCTCAGCTCCCGGTCCTTGCCACCACTACCCCACTCCTCGCCACAAGAGTCTCCCAACGAAGCGGCTTTCTTCTGCAAGGCCAGCAAGAGGATTTCCTATGCTGCTATTGACATTTTTTTTTTTTTTTTTTACCTAATTAAGTCATCCATGCAGGGTAGTCTCCCTTTTGATTAACTTAGAGTCAGTTATTAGAAGCCTAAATGAAGGAGTGAGATCTCATCACGTTCACAAGTCCCTCCCAGGCAAGTGAGGGGATCATACGGGGCATTTGCACCAGGGGCGGGGATCTTGGGGACCATCTTAGAGTCTGACTGCTGCAGCCTGGGAAGTAGAAACTGTTGTCCTGGCAATAAATCAAGGTTTTGGTTTTTCTCTAAAGCACTTTTAGTGTAGCTTCCAAGACTGGATCCATAAGCTCCAGGTAGAGGGTGGGGGTGGGGGGTAGGATCTGTTCTCCTGGCTCTGACTGTGCTGCTGCTTTGAGAGAACGTTAGCTGGGCATCCTACTCCTTAGCTGCTGCTTCTGAGCACTGGCTCAGCCAAAGCCTGTTCTATCTCTAGGATAGCTTCCATGGAGTTAGGAAAGAGGCCAGAGAATGCCACAGGAAAGGCAACACGTTTGCCTCAGTGTCTGTGTGTGTGTGTGGGCCCGGCCTAGGAAACCTGCATATGTCCTGGACGTGGGCACAGAATACACCCACTGTGACAGGAAGCGCCACTTCTCAGGAGGCCGTGCGTCAGGGGGCACCAGGCATCCTGGATCCCTCACCAACAGACTGCCTAGTACAGCATCTTCAGACTTCGGGACCCAAAGTTGGAAGAGACTCAGACAGCCACTTAGTGCTTTTTCTTGCCCGTCATGGAAACTTTCCCTCTTCTCCTGTGTATATTTTTAATTTTTTTAGTTGCAGCATAACATTATCTGAAACTTAACAGTTTAAGACAAGAGAAAGCATTTATTATCTCACAGCGTTTCTGGAGGTCAGGGATCCAGGAGCAGCTTAGCTGGCTGGCTCTGACCAGGGGTCTCCTGAGGTCACAGTGCGCTGGCAGCCAGGGTTGCCGTCATCTGAAGGCTTGACCGGGGCTGGGATCCACGTCGAAAGCAGGGCACTCACCGCTGGGGCCGCGTGAAGCCTTAGTTCCTCTGTGATGCTGCTTGAGTGTCGCCATGCTATGCAGCTGGCTTCTCCTAGGGCAGGGCTCGGCAAGCCTTTTCTCCAGAAGGACATATAGTGAATGTCATATAGTAAATAGTTTCAGCTCTGTGGCCCCTGCGATCTCAACTGCAGCTGCTCACCTTGGCTGTTTACAGGAGCAGCCAGATATATCACAGGAACAGGTGTGCTTATGGTCCAGGAAACTTGATGGCTGGATCCTTTATTTGAATTTCACATGGCTTTCGTTTTGTTGCACAATATTGTTCTTTTTTGCTTTTTTTCCCAGCCATTTATTGATACAGATATAAAAGCCATCTTTCGCTCCTAGGCCTTGCAGAGTCAGAGAGCACGCCAGATTTGGCCTGTGGGCCTGGAGCTCGCCCACCGTGCCTGAGGGCAGTCACTCCCGGGGCGGAGCAGAAACCACGGTGTTCTTTGTGGCCTACTCGTCACACTGCTTGGTGCCCAGCACCTCCTGTGGGCTGTGTCTGATGTGACAGGCCATTCTGTGAGGCACGGACACCAGGATGCGAGGGTCTCGGAGGTCAGCCACCGCGCCCGAGTGGTGACTGCCCTCCACTCTGAGCAGTGTAGCCACAGTACTGTCAGCAGCCCGTGGGAAGAACGGTCTTCCTTCAGAGCAAAAGCATAAGTAGTGGACTTTGAGGAATGATGCCCGCTGAATTCGCATGAGCGTGTCCAGCGCCAGAAGAGAACCTAACACTGGAAGTGGTGGTGTGTTAGCAGGTGTAGAAGCAGTCCAAGAAAGCAGGTGTGCGCTCTGTTCGTGTGGCTTGGGGGTGGGGGGAGGAGAGGCACTGTTCCTGAGCTTTCTCTTTTGTTGACCTGAGTTGTCGTTGTCTCTGAGAAACTTGTGGGGCACCTGAAGCTGATCTGCCCCCAGGTGACGGGAGCTTTAGTATAATTTAATATGCCTGGGAAGCAGCGCCCCTGCCCTGGGAAAGGCAGCGCACTTCCTGCTCCCAGCCTAGAGTGACAGGGAAACGTACATGGCGCGGTTACTCTGGGATATTAAATGTATAATTCAGGAGGCCCCTGTGCCCTGCCAGCCAGAACCCCCTTGGCAAACTTTCTCCCTTCTAAGGAAGAACAGAGCGAAAGGAGCCAAGCTGGTTTCATAGAGAGTATCTGTGTTGTCCTTTTGAATTTATTGATGAGCTTAGGTGAGGAAGACATGTTCTGGGAGATGGGGCTTCTTTTATTACAAAATTGAAAGAATCCCTCTTGTTTTTCCCATGGGAGAGGAAAGTCACTGAGCCCTTAGGAGCTGCCTGAAAGCCATGCTGGGCCCCACGTGGAAGAGAGCTTGTGTGCTTCAGTTTCGTGGTTCTGGAGGTATGGACGGTGCCCACAGGGTAACGGGGCAGGTGTGCAGGGGCTGCTGGTGGACCTCAGCTCAGTGTCTTCGCTCGGCGATGCCAAGGAGTCGCCGGCTGTTCCTGGGCAGCCAGCAGTCCTGATGCCCTTCAGACAGTGGGCGCCCAGCTTTAGAGGAAAGGCGTCAGGGACCGGGCCGTAGTGCATCCAGGCCTGCGCGTCTCAGCCCTGAGATGCAGTGTGGATCGGTTAGCAAGGGGTGGAGACGGCTTCGGCCTGCAGTTCCTTGACCTTCTCTCACGCTCAGGCCTCCACACTCACGCTGCCAGAGTCCCAGGGTCCCTCCGAGCACGTGCTGGCTGCTGTGGCCCGGAGCCGGGGCTGCGGGGAGCGGTCCCCACTCCCAGCTGGCCCGGTCACTGAAGGGCCGGGGCTCTGAAGCCGGGACCCAGGTGGAGCAGAGCCGGGTGCCAAGCGAGGAGCCTGCTCTCTGCTGACGGGCCCCCAGATCGCGCAGCTAGACTTCTGCCAGGGAGGCCTTCAGGGTGCGGCATTCAGAGAGGAACTTGAGCTCTCAGTCCAGAGTCGTCAACTCATGAGTGAGTCTGAAGCAAACTCGGTAGACTTTGGTTGTTTCGCAGTTTTCCAGCACAGTTTTTCCCTATTGCTGACTGTTGGAGATCCCGGGCCAGTTTTATGGGAATCAAGTGCTTGAGTGGGATACAGACAGGCTGGGATGGCACTCATGCCCGGAGAGCCTGCGGCCGCTTCCCTGGGGGCTGGGCCCTGCCTTCCATCTCTCCCGAGGCAGGAATGTGGGCTGAGCAGTCAGTCTGGCCCCTGGCCCTCTGCCCCTGCCGGCCGAGAAGTGGGGCAGGAGCCCGAGTGTTCAGGGCTGCCGGGAGGCAAGGAGGGGTGCCGTGAGCCCCGCAGGTCCTCTCTGGAACGCCATCTCTTTGTCATCACAGGGATGATGGAGGCTGCTCTTGGCGGGTGACTGCAGCCTGCCCGTGCACAGCCGGGCCGAGGGTGAGGTGGAGACGGCCTCCGCAGGCGCACAAAGGCGGTGGCTCCGTCTGGTCCTGCCCAGGTGACAGCCACACACACGCGTGCCTCCTGTGCGGGCATTCAGTGCAAGACAGCTCCTGTTTCCCAGAGCTGACCAGTTATTTTTTAAAAAACAAGAAATGTGGTTTTTTTTAAGAGTTTTATCAGCTCATAAATCCTTCTAGAGTGTACTGGAAAGTTTTCTTGTGGAGATAGTGTAAACAAGGTCTTGAATCTCGCCGAGTAAAAAAAGACTGCCTTTTATGGGCAGCACTGGAGGGCTGTGACTCTGGAGAGGGTCAGACGCGCTGTCACGCGGCTTGTTCGTGCTGATGTCTCGCACAGGCCTCCTCCCCTGCGGGGGGCACCTCCTCAGCCCCAGCCTGAGGGGCCCGAGCCAGGACACATCACGTGTGCTTGGCCCTGGCTGCGCTTCTGTTCAGGCTAGAGAGGAAATCACAGCTGAGCCGTGGAGAAGCATGTCGTGTATTTATGGCTCTTTTTTTGTTTTTATTGGGAGGGGGGGTGTCGGTCCTTTTTCATAGGAAATGATGGAAGTGAGGATATGGAAGGAGGCTCGTTTGCCATCTGACCCAAGAACAAGCTGCCAGTTTATCTGCAAAGCCCCCAGACACCTGTGACTGTCAGTGGACGGCCAAGAGAGGAAGACGGGGCAGGACTGTGGTTTCTCTTGTTGAGGCTGAGAGCAAGTTTCTCTTTCTGAGGTTGGTGGAGGCATTTCAAAGTGCAAGCAGGTCATTCATGAGACTTCCATTCCTGCTCCACCCTCACTCATTTGGAGATCTATAAAATGGGGCTTTATTATGATACACACCTTCGCAGACCCACGCAGAGCAGTGCCGTATACACCCATAAAACTCCTGAGAGCACTGATCAACTACCGTGGAGTTAGCGTCGTGACCTCGTGTAGGTGGTTTAGTTGGGAGGGGAAAAAATAGTCAGTCTTCAGGTTTTGTCTAACTCTGTCTCCGCTAGAGCAGGAGTGGCAAGCTTTTTCTGCAAAGGGGCACACGGTAGGGCTCACAGGCCAAACCATCTCAACTATTCAGCTCATACAACTACTGGTTTGAAAGCAGCCGCAGACCATATGTAAACAAACGGGTGTTTCCCTTGCAGTAAAACTTGATTTACAAAAGCAGGCAGCCGGCCTCCTGTTCCCACCCTCACTCAAGGTCACATCCTCTTCTCTCCAACTAGACCTGACACCCTTCTCCCCAGGTCAGAGGTGCCTGGTGGATGGACCTGGGAGCCTTCCTGTCCCCTTGAGCCTTCTCTCTTTGAAATGTTCTCTGGGGCCAGACTCAGGTCTGTCAAGTGTCAGCCTGAGGCTGGAAGCCAGTTTGGGGTGCTTTGAGCTTCCTAGATGTGGGGAATGGCCATTTGGCCATTTTTTTTGAAAAGTATCTCATTAGCCAGAAGTTTTGAAACAAAACATAAAACAGTTTCTGGCGAGAAAGCAGAAATGGAAGGGAAGGCAACCTGGTCTCCATGAGAAAAGGCTGCTGGCTGCTGTCTCCTCAGAGCCTCCTCCACGCTCCTGGCAGCCTGGACCTTTGTTCGGCCACCTCCTGCGTGCCCTGGACGTCTGCTTAGCTGGAGTCCTCTGCATGCCGGGTGAATGAGGGTTGCCCCTCCCGCAGCTGTGCTGAACTGTTGTCAGGGCCTGTTCCTGGCTCTTTCCCCGTGCAGCCGCCTGTTCTGGGGGCCCAGGCCCGATGCTGGGCTGGTCCCCGTGGCCACGTGACGCTGAGGCTTCCCAGGGGCTGCAGCCCCGGTGCCCTCTCTGCCCGTCCTGGGCCTGAGCAGGGACCCTGGCCCCAGGCCCCACTCTCGCTGGGCTCAGGACAGCCCGTCTCCCAGGCTAGCTCTGCCACCTTGGGGCACACGGCGAGTAGCCTGAGCCCCGGCACAGGACGGGGGCCGTGCGCCCCTTCTGTCTTGCAGCCACACTGCCTGGCACCGCCTGTCCTCGGTTCCCTGCCAGTGGCCCCCTGCGCCCAGGAGGGAGCTTGGAAACAGCGTGGGTGGAACTGAACGAGAGAGCACTGTGGGGAAAACTGATCGCTGCTCAGCCTCCTCAGTGTTCTAATTCTGGAAATAATGTTTATCCAGTGGCTGCAGGAGATGCTTCAGATAGAAGGCTGGTTTGTGTTTTAGGTAAATACCTGTAATAAGAGGCTTTTGTAGGGGGCTCAAACACCTACAAAGAATCCGCAATGTGGGAGACCCCAGGTTCCATCCCTGGGGAAGATCCCCTGGAGGAGGAAATAGGAAACCCACTCCAGTGTTCTTACCTGGAGAATCCCATGGATGGAGGAGCCTGGTGGGCTACAGCCCATGGGGTCGCAGAGAGTAGGACACGACTGAGTGACTAACACTTTGGCTTGTAATAACAGACTCTGTGTGGAACCTGTATTTGTCCCTCTCAGGATGCGAGAGTTGGGGTTAAGTCCTGCATGTCAGTGAAGTGACCACAGAGGTGGGCCTAAGTCGGGAGAAGCTGAAGGCTATCTGTGTCAGAGAGAGACAATGTAGATACTGTACCTGTGTCAGAGAGAGAGAAAGGAGATACAGAGAGACAAAGTAGATACTGTACCTGTGTCAGAGAGAGACAAAGGAGATACTGTACCTGTGTCAGAGAGAGAGAAAGGAGATACTGTACCTGTGTCACAGAGAGACAAAGTAGATACTGTACCTGTGTCAGAGAGAGAGAAAGGAGACACTCTCCCGTGTCAGAGAGAGACAGAGCTGCGGCCGGACGGGCGGCAGGCCGGCCTGTGGCGCGCTTGCTGCGCTCGGTGTGGCGGGGCTGCCTGGCCCGGCGCTCTCCCGGCGGGGCCCACCTCTGCCATCTCCCCGCAGGTTTGAGCTGATGCGCATGTGCTGGCAGTACAACCCCAAGATGAGGCCTTCATTCCTGGAGATCATCAGCAGCGTCAAGGACGAGATGGAGGCGGGCTTCCGGGAGGTCTCCTTCTACTACAGCGAGGAGAACAAGCCGCCGGAGCCGGAGGAGCTTGACCTGGAGCCCGAGAACATGGAGAGCGTGCCCCTGGACCCCTCGGCCTCCTCTGCCTCCCTGCCGCTGCCCGACAGACACTCAGGACACAAGGCCGAGAATGGCCCGGGCCCGGGCGTGCTGGTCCTGCGGGCCAGCTTCGACGAGAGGCAGCCCTACGCGCACATGAACGGGGGCCGCAAGAACGAGCGCGCCTTGCCCCTGCCCCAGTCCTCGACCTGCTGATCCCGGATCCCGGCCGTGCACACAGTAACGCGCGCGCGCGGCGGCGGGGGTGGGGAGAGAGTGTTCACAATCTATTCACAGCTTCCTGTACCTCAGTGGATCTTCAGAACTGCCATGGCTGCCCACAGGAGACGGCTTCTCTGCAGTAAACACATTTGGGATGTTCCTTTTTTCAATATGCAAGCAGCTTTTTATTTCCCTACCCAAACCCTTAACTGACACGGGCCTTTAAGAACCTTAATGACAACACTTAATAGCAACACTTGAGAATCAAGTCTCCTCTCTCTCCCTGTCTCTCTCTCTCTCCACACCTTTCTCTTTCTTTCTGCTTCATGATGGAAACACATTTGCCTCAAGCCCAGCCGGGACGCCCTTGGCATCGGATTGAAGCGAGGGCTGCCCGTCTGTGGCCCATGTTGCCCTGAACACACCTACCGGTCACTGTAGGTCTTTATAAAAAACAAACACGTTGAGACGGGATTTTTTTAACTGTGTCTTTAACATTTTTAGGGACAAACGAAATTTACAAAGGGCCATCATTCACCCAAGGTTGTGACCATTGTTAACGCTGCCAAATTCTGCCAAAACCCCGAACTTTTCCCCCTCACCGCCTTCCCCACTGTTCTCTCATTTCCAGAGGCCTGGGCGAGCCGGGAGCTAGTCACTGGTTAAGGGCCGCACTGCTGACGCCCCGCGTCCAGTTATCTCCGGTGTTCCGAGTCTCGCGTTCACACAGGTCTGATGGCTTCTGACGAGGTTATTATTTGGGGGCACTGGACAGAATGAGACTCGCTCTCAGTGAGGATGGGGAGAAGCTGGCCTGGCTTCCCCACCCCCCTTTCTGCACCCCCACCTTCTAGCCACTCCCCCCCCCCAGGAATCCTGGAGGAAGCAGGCCCTGCGGGGGTCTGGAAGACAGGCTCTGAGTAAAGGTCGTCCATGTGCCAGTCTCCTGTCCCCGCCCAGCCCCCAAGGACACAGACGGGAAGGGGTTGCCAGGGACTCAGCCCAACTGTTCATGCAGGTTTGCAAGGAAAGCAATTCCAACACCACCACAACAGTGCGAAGAAAAGCAGTAAATGGATTCAAGCATTCTAAGCTTTGTTGACATTTTCTCTGTTACTAGGACTTCTTCGTGGGTCTTACAGTTCTATGTTAGACCATGAAACATTTGCATACACATCGTCTTTAATGTCACTTTTATAACTTTTTTACGGTTCAGATATTCATCTATACGTCTGTACAGAAAAAAAAAAAAAAGCTGCTATTTTTTTTGTTCTTTATCTTTGTGGATTTAATCTATGAAAACCTTCAGGTCTACCCTCTTCCCTCTCTGCTCACTCCAAGAAACTTCTTATGCTTTGTACTAGAGTGCGTGACTTTCTTCCTCTCTTCCCAGTAATTGATACTTATATAACATAATTTGCCATGAACTGTTTGATGCCTTTTTATAAATACATAGCCCTCCCTGCTCCCCCTGCCCCGTTAGTTCTGTTCTACCCGTAGGCTCTGTGGGCACGAGGCTGGTGAGGGGTGTGCGGAGAGAAGGCAGGTGCCTGCCCCGACCCTCTCTCCCCAGCCTGCCCTCACACAGCGTCTGAGTCTGTTACAGTGCAAGACATGATACAAACTCAGGTCAGAAAAAAAAGGTTAAATATACCGCACATCCTTGTTCAGTGTTGACACTCACCATTGTTGACAAGTCTCACCTTCTCTTTCCCTTGCCTTTGTTTCGGTTGTGACACACATATATCTATTTTTTTAATTCTTGGGTACAACAGCAGTTTTAACTGCAGACACTAGGCATTTGGATTACTATTTTTTTTAAATGGCTATTTAATCCTTCCATCCCACGGAAAACAGCTGCTGAGTCCAGGGGTGCAGCGGCACGCGCTCCAGCGGGCCCCTCTACGGCTTCCCGCCGCCACCCCACCCCCCAACCCACCTACCTGTCTTTAGAACCGGAGACACCCCAGGCCCCCCCCAACCCCCGGCGCTGGTGGGGAGTGGGGCGCAGGGGCGGTGTCCTCACGACGCTGCCGGCAGCCCCCCGCCAGGTCGGGACAGCGGGCGCCCTCCCCGGGGAGTCGTTCCGCGGCCAGCAAGCCAAGTCCTCGGAACCCGGGGGTCGCGTTTTGTTTAGTTTTTAGCACTTCTAACCAGAGTGATGCCAGCACAAGAGTTGCTTCCGGGATGGAAATGTTTAAATTATGAGTAAGAACAAAGCTATACAGTTTGATGATTGCTAGTTGCGACTGGAGATGAAACACTAAAGAGAAAGCTGGTAGTGCTTTTTTGCTTGTCAGTAGTTTCAGTCTCACTGTTTCCTCTAGTCTCTGTCCCATAGTTTTTCCCTTTAAAAAAAAAAATGAGAAAAAGAAAAAATTGAGGTATTATATGTAGGAGTTTTAATTTATTTTGTGATACCAGTTTCGATCACTGTAGAGAAGCCCCCTTATGAATTTAAATACTGAGAAAAGGGTTTGTGTGTGTGTGTGTGTGCGCGTGTGTGTGTAAGACAGGACAGTTTAGGGGTTTTTGTTTTGTTTTGTTTCCAAACATTTATCTACCTCACTCTTATTTTTTATATGTGTATATATAAAAGGAGTACATCTCACATCTCTCAGCACCTGACAATATGCCGTTGATACTGGTAACCTCATGCACACCACAGGCCGTACACAGCAGGTGACGCAGGGCGAGGCCAGCCTGTACCCCGGGGTCCCAGCAGCACGAGCTCACCTCCCGACTTGCCTTTTGCTGTGACGGCTCGTTTGGCGTCACTCCTGGTCTCCTCCTGACTCAGTCTCCCCAGAGGTGGGGAGGGGCCCGCAGGATGTCTTGGAAACCTGCTACTCAGTGCGGACTTGGAGGGGTGGGGCAGACAGCCCTGCGGGGGTGGGCGGTGGTTTCCAGTCTGGGGCCCTGGCCGAGCCAGGGCCCCCACCGCCCCTGCGGCCGCGGGGTGAACTCAGCGCCCCCTGCGGCCAGGTGGGCTCCGAGCGCCGGGCCGGGCCGAGCGCCTCCCCTGCGGGTTCCGACCTGGTGGTGACCAGCCCCAGGTAGGACGTTCGGAGAAGAGTCCCCGCCTCCCTGTCCAGGCTGTTCTCTCCACTTTGCCCTCACCTCCTTCCCAGGGGCAAACAAAGACGAACCAAACCTTTGGGCTGGAAGGGGCTGTGCCTCCCCCCCCAACCCCGCTCCCGCTGCTCATGGGCGGGCGGCGCCCCCTCCAGCAGCTGCTCACAGGCACTGGCGTTTCATCTGGGAAATGCAGTGGGGCGGATCTCCCCGAGGGCGGCGGCTCCTGTCTGCCCCCAGGACTGCAGTTGTGCTCAGGAGCTCCTCTCTCCTGCTGGAACACCCCTCTCCTTCCCCAGGTACCCTGGCATCTTAAGGTCATTGAGAAGTAGTGTTTGATCAGGGTTCCTGCTTCCACACTGTAGGTGACCCCGTGGAATAGTGGCCTCTCCTGCGTTTTGCACATACCTACCGGTTTCCACAACTGGATTTCTACAGATCATTCAGCTGGTTTTGTTTAAACTGTCCGAGTTGTTGGTGTCACTTTTTGTTTTATGTAGGTGGTTTTCCTTTAAGTAGAGAGAAAACACTAACAGTATAGTGCCCATCATAACAAATGCTTCAGAAACACTTAAATAAAAGAGAATTTTTTGCTTGTGTGATGGTGCAGTCATTTTACTGGACCAAACCACCCACCTTGACTATACCAAGGCATCATCTGTCCACAGTTCTAGCCTCATTTTACGCTCATCTCCCCACCTCTTCTTGGTTTCCTCCTTTGTATGCTCCAAATAACTTAAGCTGAGTTGTGGCATTCTCCATGCAGCCTCCTTCTGACAGCAGCTCGCACTGCTTGACGTGACGTGAACCACTGAGGCACATCATTGAATTGATGTGAGCATTAAAACCTGATCACACACAGCCCTTCCCTGAGGCAGCAGGAGCTGGTGTATTCTGGAGACGTTGTTGAACTGCAGCTGGGTGAGACCCAGACCACCCCAGGACTCCCTTAGAGGATGTCCTGACATTTGACACAGTTGGAATGAGCTTCCTCCTTGGAAGATAGAAGACCGTGTTCATGGCCAACACTGGCCTTTCCTTCCAGCCTGTTTCTTATGACTTGGAACAACATTTCAATAATAGAAAAAAAATGGTTATTGTGGAACTACTCAATGGAAAAATGCTTGGCATGAAGTGGTGTGTTTTCAGTTGGGTAACAGATGTCAGAGCCCAAGTATGATGCCAAATTCTAGGCCAGTTTGTTCCACTGAAGCCTCTTTCTCAGCAGCCCACCTCTGCTGGCAGGTGGCTGTACGGGATACAGGCCGCTGTTATGACAAGGTCACACGTAGCTCAGAGCAGCGAGAAGGCTAGGATACTTGGTCCAAGGTCCTCGGCTGTCACCGTTGGGTCCTCGGGCCAGACAGTGTCAAAGGCAACTCTTGCCAGAACACAGACACCCTCCAGTTGACAGTAAAGCTCCATGGTATGCCTTGGCCCATTCCAGCAGTCCCAGTAATGCATTTAAGGTTTGGGGTTTGTTCTTTTGTTAATATTACTTTGTGTTTGTTGGCTGTCTTTCCATTTCCTGGGCTAAGCAGCATTGAGAGACATGGCCCAGAGATCCACTCTTTAAGAACCAGTGATGAAAATCAAACTCTTAACTCCACTCTGACATAGTGGGTGGTACAAATGAGAACATCAAGAGAGGATGTTGCTTAGATTGAACCTCTGTTGCCAGAGATGCTGAAGATACAGACCTTGGACAGGCCAGAGGGTTTCATTTTTGGCCTCCAGCTTAGATGACTAGTTGGTCATTTAGAGAAAAAGCAGATGAACACTCCTTGATGGTGGAATGAGGAGGTGGCAGGAAACCATTGTAACAGGGATCAAGAAAGACATGGAGAGAGGAAAGCATGAGCAGAAGGTACAGGGCTTGGAAGAAGTGTGGGCTGTGCTTGGAACTTGATGGTTTCTGAAGGTATCAGACCACATCAAGGCACGACAGTCATCCATGGGCATTTGGTGTCAACAGATAAACCTAACATCCTACTTTGGAAACTGTTACTGCGGAGTTCAAATTGTTCAAGAACACGAACTGCATCGCACCCGTCAGTTGTCAGTTCTGGGGCATGACTTTAGGGTTTTGTTTTATTTTGTTTATGCAAGAACATAATGATCACTCATCTGTATGTCCACGTTTGTGTGTGTCCACATCTTTCTGGTAAACATTGTTGTAATTAGTCACTCATTAGCGTTTTCAATAGGGCTCTTAAGTCCAGTAGATTACGGGTAGTCAGTTGACGAAGATCTGGTTTACAAGAACTAATTAAATGTTTCATTGCATTTTTGTAAGAACATAGAATAATTTTATAAAATGTTTGTAGTTTATAATTGCTGAGAATAATTTAAAGACACTTTTTTTCTCTGTGTGTGCAAATGTGTATTTGTGATCCATTTTTTTAGGACACCTGTTTACTAGCTAGCTTTACAAGATGCCAAAAAAAGGATTTTTCCCTGACCCAAGCCGTGGTTCACCCTCTTTCCCCCCATGCTTTGTGCCCTAGTTTATAACAAAGGAATGATGAGTTAAGAAGTAGTTCTGTATCTTCAGTATCTTGGTCTTCCAGAACCCTCTGGTTGGGTAGGGGATCATCTTTTACTGCTCATTTCCCTTTGGAGTGTAGCTACTTTAACAGACTGAAAGAACCTCATTGGCCAAGCAAATTGCAGAGGTGTTGCAGCCCAGCGGTGCCGTGGCGCCGTCCACATCTGGTTGGGTTGGTTGGTAGCTGTACCGTTAGGCGGTGCCTCGAGATGGAAGGACTCCATCGCACAGCTCACGGTTTTCACAATGAGCACAGCACACAGGCTACCACAAAAAGATGGCAATTCTGGCACACGCAGGCCATTTGCTTCCATGCCTCATATCATGATTAAGGCTTTGCTATGACAAGGAAGAGACCCTATTTTTATTTGAGGCAGAGCACCGAACTTAGATGTTTTTCAATAGAAAACAAACTCTTTTTAATAAAAACTACACACATTCAAGATCTTTTTTACGTTTGACTCCATTTCTTCCGGCTCTCAGTGGGTTATTGGCCGTATCAACACAGCTCCACAAAATCCTCATCACTGGGAACACCTGGGTGTTTTGTGCTACATGGGAGAAAGGTCCAGAAACAGTCTGGGTTTTGTTTGCAACTTTTCCTTTGGATGTTTGGTGTTGCGCAGACACAACCACAGGTGATGGATGCTTGGCAGAGACACCTGTCTGCTTTCTAAGCCAGTGAGGTTGAGGTTGGGGGTTTGCCAGAGTTTGTCTACCTCTGGGACAAAAAAAAAAAAAATCAAACCAGAAGGCACGATGGAATGGATGCATCGCAAATAATGCATTTTCTGAGTTTTCTTGTTCAAAAAAAAGTTTTTAAAAAAAAAAGTAAAAAAATAAAAAAAGGTAATAACATGGCCAATTTGTTACATAAAATGACTTTCTGTGTATAAATTATTCCTAAAAAATTCCTCTGTTTATATAAAAATCAGTAGATGAAAAAAATTTCAAAATGTTTTTTTGTATATTCTGTTGTAAGAATTTATTCCTGTTATTGCGATATACTCTGGATTCTTTACATTACCGAAAAAAAAGAAACTTTGTCTATTTTGAATGGCTGAAGCTAAGGCAACTTTAGTTTCTCTTACTCTGCTTTTTTCTAGTAGTTAAAGTACTACATGGTTTAAGTTAAATAAAAGAATTCTGTATGCATTTTGGTCTCTGATTTTGCCCCTCCCCACCCCTTCTGGAAGGATTACCGCACTTCTGAGCCGGGAAGCTGAGCTACGGGTGGCGTGTGTGTTCACACGTGTCGCTGGGAGGTGTTCTGTGTGAAGGCTTCACCCTGTTTCTGACAGCTGAACCTTCTAGGCATGCAAATTGCAGGTGAACAGGAAACCTATTTGCTCCATTACATCAGCCAGAAGAAATTTTGAATTCCTATAAAATATAGATGTCTGTACTGGATTTTTGACTGTTGTGTAGGCTTTTCCATAGACAAAAGTCAGGCCAGGGCAGGCTTCGTCTGGGCGCTTCTGGGGCAAAGGACTTTCTTCACACTTTCACTGCCTTGTTGGTCCCTCACGGTCAGCACACCTCCTCGGAGGGTACAGGTGAGGCCATGGGCAGGCCCACAGGGCGCGGCTCACGGGCGCTGCACAGACACCGTAGTTACTTTGCAGCCGACGATCTTGGCCTACCCCAGTATGTTGTGTGAAGTCGCTTCAGTCCTGTCCGACTCTGTGCGACCCTAGGGACTGTAGCCACCAGGCTCCTCGGGCAAGAATTCTGGAGTGGGTTGCCATGCCCTCCTCCAGGGGATCTTCCCGACCCAAGGATTGAACCCACGTCTCTTCCGTCTCCAGCACCGGCAGGTGGGTTCTTTACTACTAGCGTCACCTGGGAAGCCCTGGCCCAGAGACTCTACAAATCTGGGGATCATTATCTTTGCCAGAGAAAATGTCATGGTAGAAAGTGTGAAGACATGTTCTAAGGAAACAAGCTGTACATGTCCTAGAATCAAACCTTACACATCAGAAAGACAAGCTGATCATTTATTAAACTTTGATCATGGGACATTATACATCAGTAATAAAATCAGGCTACTGGACAAAGGGGGCTGGCTAACTAGCAAGGTGTAGGCAGTAGAAGTAAATGAAAGGCTATGCTTGCTTACGACCTGGTGAATGTCAAGTACTTGGACCTAAAAACAAAAACCAGGGGACTCTCAACTCTCAGTGTTGCCCTGGAGTTTTGCTTCCCATTGTCACGGAGAGCCTGGCACCCAGGAGACCTTCACCAGAGGACCCGTGACTCACAGCAGGCTCAACGTGAGGCTCGGGTGGGCATCTCATCTCTGGAAGGAGCCCAGATTCCCACCACCCCGGGCGGGTGGTGCTGTGCCTCCAGGCTGCAGAGGCGCAGTCTGCACCTGTCCTCAGCCAGGGGAGCAGCAGGGTCTCCTGAGGATGAGGGTGCTGGCGTTGAGACGTGCGAGACCCTCTCCCCACCGCGTCCCTGCCCAAGCCCGCAATCCAGCAGAACTACTTCCGTACCCACCCTCACAGGTCCAGCTACGAGCCCGCACGCAGCGTTCTCTCATCACTGACGGGCGTTCACATCCATTCTCTCACCAGGTCTTCACAGTAACTCTGCAAAGGAAGGATTTCTATTCCTCGGTTTTATAGATGAGCAAACACGCAGACATGTCCAAGACCCCCCGGCTGTTAAATGACCAACCCGGGGCTGAGACTTTTGAAGCTGTGTCAGCTTTCAAACCGTCTCAGAACTGCCCGCACGTCAGCCGTAACTAAAGAGACCCCTGTGTGTATCGGGAGGATGGCAGGCCACTTAGACCAGGAGGTGAACTGGTCTCTGGCTGCTCCCGAAAGAACCCTGGTGGCCACAGTGGGTGGGAGATGACGGGTGTTCATCAAGAACTCTGGGCCTCTGACTGGATGGCATCTAAACGTCTGCTTGGCGCCAAGCCACATGCATTTTACAGTCTGAAATAACACTGGAGCTGGGGCCCAGAGGAGGCCTGCTTGCCACCATCCTGAGACGAGCTAAAATAAGGCGGGGTCGGGGGAGTGGTCCAGGGCTCTGGGTAGCAGGTGTTTGCCTACAATTGCAGAAGGCTCTCCTCATTAATAGCCATGCAGCCAGACCTGTGCTTGGTGTCCAGACCACACCACCCCTCTTGCTGCCTTTGATCTGCTACAGTGGGGACTTTGATCTGTTTTATGTCAAGTGAGCCAGTTCCATTCGCAAAGAGGTCCTGTAAAATCTATTACAAACACACGAGTGTGCTGGAGGGCTAATGGTAAAGTGCGTTCCTTTGCCCAGTTCCTCTGTTATTAAGGTACAGCTGCTGTTTCTTACACTGAATAAATGTGGGCATTAAGTGATGATTTTTCTTTAAATGAAGTTAAGTAGAAAATTACAGTGTGAACACACCAACATAACAAGAAATTTCCCAGAGCTTAGCTCTCCCTCCAAAAAATAATACGGCCAAAGGGGTTTCCAATGGAGATTTGCCCCCAGAAAACACTGGGAAAGTAAAACCTTGTTGTGAGCAGCTTGGCACAGTGCCATAAAAGCAAAATGAAAGATGTAACGGGGAGGTTCTGTTTCTTAAAAGGCAGGAAAATACTGACTATGGTAGAAGAGCTAAACCCAGCTATTAACCTTTGCTTTGGGGCCAGACACTATGGGGTGAATGTGACATGGCATAGCTACCATGAAAAGCAGTACAGCAGCGCCTCCAAAAATGTAAACTCAGAATTACTATATGATCCAGCAATCCCACTAGGTATAGTCACACATGCACATACACACACACACACACACACACACAACTAAACCAGGATTCTAAGAGAGATTTGCACACCAGTGTTCATAGCAGTAGTATTTTCACAATAGCTAAAAGGTGGAAGCAACCCCGTGTCCATCAAAAGATGAATGGATAAACAAAATGTAGTCTACATATACAATGGGGTATTAGCCTTAAAGGAAGGAAATTCTGACGCATGCCACATGGATCAACCTTGAAGATATTATGCTAAGTGAAATAAGCCAGTCACAAACAGACAAAAATTCCATTAATATGAGGTCTCCAGAGTAGTCAGATTCAGAGAGGGAGGGTAGAATAATGGATGCCAAGGGCCAGAGGGAGAAGGGAGAAGATAACGTTTGATGAGTGTGGAGTTTCAGTTTGGGATGATGATGGTGGCAAGGGTTGCCCGCATCAATGTACATATTGCCACTGAGCACTAAAAAATGGTTAAAATGATAAATTTCAGGTTATGTGTATTTTATGATAATTTTTTTATGAAGTTATAAAAGAAAAAGCCCAAACACTAGAGACTCGGTGGCTCAGAGGGCGCTTGCAGCACCTGGATGCCCAGGCTCAGAGGACCAGTGTGGGGCGTCTGGAGTGGTGGCCGCACCCGTGTTTCCCATGTCGGCCAGTCACAGGTCATCCCACCGCACGGGGCTCTGGGGAACGAATCAGAGGTCCCAGCGTAGGACAGCATCACAGAGGCCCGAGACATAGACTTTAAGAGGGGAAAAAGACATTACTAGCATTTCATTTTATTGTCAGGAAAACCATAACTGAAGCTAGTTAATCCCCTATGAAATGTCTGCCTTTCAGAGTGTTCTTCTTTCTTCTGACAATAAAATAACCCTTTGTGATTTCGTTGAGCGAATTCAGAACATTTTTCCTCTGTGTAAACTGTTTTATAAGCAATTTTTTTTTTTTAAAGCCTCTCAAAGCACAGTTGAACTCTACACACAGGATTGAAACATTTAATTTTCTCTAAAGGAACAGTCCCCTAGTTGCTTCTCCCCAGCTAGAACTGCAAAGGCTGAGCTTCTGGTGAACCCGGTTTTGAGCCCGGGCCTTCTCAGTCTCCTCCAGCATTTCCTGGATGATGACTTGCAGGGCTTTTCCCAGCAGGCTGGCGGGCAGCCAAGGAGATAAGGGAGGCACGTGGATGAGCGCTGCGCACCCATTTCCCTGATGCAAAGACAGGTAGTAGGCGTAATCGCAGACATACCTACAACCACAAAAAATGCTAGGTTACTCCTCGGACCAGCCTCGAACCTCAGATAGAGGCAAGCAGAAGCGGCAGGGCCGCAGCTCTGAAGCACGAGGGGACCGCCACCCAGGAGACCCAGCTTTTGTTCTTCTGCCTCAGAAAGAACCTGCTGCTGGGAAAGAGCATGGAGAGACTGGCTCTGGGCCTCACGTCCAGCAAGCGTTTGATCCCTGGGAGGCACCGGATTTCCAACCAAGGAGTCCAAGACGCTCTCTCCCCAGCCTGCAAACCCTTCTCATTCTCGTCTGCCTTGACTCATTTTAGGGTCAGAGTTGCTTCAGGTCTTTGCTCACGACCCTCCAACCCCCACCTTTAGCAGGAGTTAACATAAATTCTTATGTTAAAAGATCCAGAAATACGCAAGGAAAATACAAACAAACAAACAAAACTAGATGGAACCGGCTAAGACCAAGATGGCCACAAACTTGACCACCAACAGACCCTAGGGCTCATTAGACATTGATTTTTCTAAATTAGCATATTAAATGACACTGTACCTAAATGACCAGACATTAAGGGAAAAAAGAGAATTAAAAGGGGGCGGCACCCCACTCCCCGGAAAAAACCCTGACCCTTCCCAGGTAGACTAAAGCATATGCCTCCCCATCACCGGCCTCACTCCTCTTGCCTTTGTCTTTATTTTTAAAATTAAACCCCTCTCACCAGGTGGGTGATAAGTTGGTCTGTGAACTTAGTTGCTGCTTCTCTATACTTTTACTTGCTGAACAAAGCTTGAACCCAAGTGGGAAAAAGAAACCTCTCCAACCCAGGCAGAGAGGGTCCAAGCAAGGTCCATACAACTTAATTCAGTAACAAATTTTGGAGTTCAACGTGGGGCACACTCCATCCATTAATTCAGGGTTACTCACTGACCCAGGGCCAACAAAGCCAGCTAAATAACTGAACCATGTGCCCCAATTCTTGACCTCTGGGCCAGTGAAGGATACTAGAGATAGAAATTAAGTTGGAGACGGAAAAGCAGCCAAAGATCAGGTGGAGCACCCCCACCCCCACCCCAGCATATCTACAGCAATGAGGCTTGCAGCAATTTGGGGAAGCCTGGCCTACCTCAGATATGCAGATGACACCACCCTCCTGGCAGAAAGCAAAGAGGAACTAAACAGCCTCTTGATGACAGTGAAAGAGGAGAGTGAAAAAGCTGGCTTAAAACTCAATATTCAAAAAATGAAGATCATGGCATCCGGTCCTATCACGTCATGGCAAATAGATGGGGAAACAATGAAAACAATGACACACTTTATTTTGTGGGGCTCCAGAATCACTGCAGATAGTGACTGCAGCCACGAAGGTAAAAGATGCTTGCTCCTCAGAAGAAAAGTTATGACAAACCTAGACAGCATATTAAAAAGCAGAGACATTACTTTGCCAACAAAGGTCTGTCTAGTCAAAGCTATGGTTTTTCCAGCAGTCATGTATGGATGTGAGAGTTGGACTATAAAGAAAGCTGAGTGCCGAAGAATTGATGCTTTTAAACCGTGGTATTGGAGAAGACTCTTGAAAGTCTCTTGGAGAGCAAGGAGATACAACCAGTCCATCCTAAAGGAAATTAATCCTGAATATTCATTGGAAGGACTGATGCTGAAGCTGAAACTCCAATACTTTGGCCACCTGATGCGAAGAGCTGACTCATTTGAAAAGACCCTGATGCTGGAAAAGACTGAAGGCAGGAGAAGGGGATGACAGAGGATGAGGTGGCTGGATGGCATCACCGACTCAATGGACATGAGTTTGAGCTAGTGATAGACAGGGAGTTAGTGATGGGAGTTAGTGATAGACAGGGAAGCCAGGCATGCTGCAGTCCATGGGGTTAGTGATAGGAGGGAGTTAGTGATAGACAGGGAAGCCGGGCGTGCTGCAGTCCACGGAGTTGCAAAGAGTCAGACACCACTGAGCGACTGAACAGATTGAGTGACCCAACTTCCGGGTGCTGATCCAACTTCAGCCAATAAAGCCGGGGTTGTCTGTAGAGGCATCTGGTTGAAGCTAGACCTCTTTATAGAGGACTGGACTGGGCAATTGGTTGTCTAAATTGAGCTAATCCTCTGGTAAGGGGAGAGGGTGATGAGACAATTGGTTACCTAGTTGGACTGGATCCTGGCAAGAAGATCTAACTGGACGGGATCTTTATCTGAGCAATTTATATGACTTAGAGCAGAGGCCCCAACCTCTGGGATCTAATGCATGAAGATCTGAGGTGGAGCTGATAGAGTAATAATATAAAGTACACAATAAATGTAATGCGCTTGAATCATTCTGAAAGTATTCCCCCCCACCTCAGTCGTGGAAAAATTGTCTTCCACAGAACTGGTCCCTGGTGCCAAAAAGGTTGGGGACCGCTGACTTAGAGAACCATTTTCCCACTCCTGCTTCACCCTATCTCCGGGAACTGCTTGCTGAGAGCAGTCACCTATATCAGGTATTTCCTACAGCCTCACAGTGGGTCTGGGAACACTGAGTCACTGACTTCGGAGGGGCTTTCTAACTAAGACCCTCTTGGATAGTGTCTCCCCTTCCAGCCCCTGCAAAGACTGGTTCAGGTTGCAGTTAGAGCTCCCAAACCACTTGGGGTGGGCCAATCCTGTGGGATCCGCACGGTCATCAACCTTAGGAAGTGGCCACTGGGAAGCTGAAAAGAGACTAGAAATAAGGACTCCTCGATATGGGTAACCCAGCCTCTATCCCAGTGAACACTGCTCAGGTACATTCTCCGTAACTGTAAACTCTTTGAGCAGCACCCACTAACAAGGAGACAGCTTATTTTCTTTGGTAACACTGCATGGCTCCAGTGTAAACTGGTGGATGGAGAAAACTGGCCAGCTAACGACTCTCTAAATTATTTTTCAATTGGATCACTATCGCTAGTATTAAAAAAGAAAATAGGATGAGATCCCCTATGTCGGATTTTTCATGGCGCTTAGCCAAAAAAGGGGCTCTGGAAAAAATGTGGGGCCAGTTTAAATTTCTCTTTCTTGGGAAAGATTGAGGGCAGGAGGAGAAGAGGGCAGGAGAGGATGAAATGGTTAGACAGCATCGCTGATTCAATCATGTCCGACTCTTTGAGATCCCATGCATGGACTGCAGTCTGCCAGGCTCCTCTGTTCACGAAATTCTCCAGGCAAAGAATACTGGAGTGGGTAGCCATGCCCTTCTCCAGGGGATCTTCCCAATCCAGGGATCAAATCTGGGTCTCCAGCATTGCAGGCAGATTCTTTACCATCTGAGCCACCAGGGAAGATCCCTTCAAGGAGGAAATGGCAACCCACTCCAGTATTCTTCCCTGGAGAATTCCATGGACAGAGGAGACTGCTGGGCTACAGTCCATGGTTTTGCAAAGAGTCAGACATGACTGAAGTGACTTAGTACATTTCAATAGACATGAGTTTGAAGAAACTCAGGGAAATAGTGAAGTACAGGGAAGCCTGGTGTGCTGCAGTCCATGGGGTTGCAAAGAGTCAGACAGGACTCAGCAACTGAACAACAAGCTTTGAAAAAAACCAAATAAATAAAAAGAATATTCATGAAGCAAAGAAGCCCTAGCATGCATTAAGCCTATAATAGAAAGTCTATTCAAACAAAGGCTTCTTAGACCCTGCCAGTTCTCTTGCAACAGTCCTATTCTGCCAGTAAAAAACTCAAGAGATAACAGCTAGTTCATGACCTCCAAGCTATAGATACAGACAGACAGGAAAGAAATTCACCAAGGTCAAATCCCCAAACCGTACTCTCTACCCTAAACCCCAAGAGCATTTGGTATCCCAGGTGGTGCCAGTGGTAAAAAATCTGCCTCCAATGCAGGGGATGTTAAGAGAAGTGGGTTCGATCCCTGGGTCAGGAAGATCCCCTGAAGGGCATGGCAACCCACTCCAGTATTCTTGCCCAGAGAATCCCTTGAAGAGAGGAACCTGGCGGGCTACATTCATAGGATCCCCAAGAGTCAGACACAACTAAAGCGACTTAGCATGCACTTAGTTAGACTTAAAAGACACCTTCTTTTGTCTGCCCTTAGCCTGGTAACCTCAATACATTTTTGCATTTGAACGGCAGGATCTAAGCAACAGGAGAAAACACCACTTGTGCTGGGCGGTTCTGCCCTAGGGATTTAAAAACTCCCTCACCCTTTTATGGCTTCCCTGGTAGCTCAGATGGTTAAGCGTTTGCCTGCAATTTGGGAGACCCGGGTTCGATCCCTGGGTCAGGAAGACGCCCTGGAGAAGGAAATGGCAACCCACAACAGTACTCTTGCCTGGAAAATCCTATGGATGCAGAAGCCTGGTAGGCTACAGTCCATGGAGTCGCAAAGAGCCGGACACGACTGAGCGATTTCACTTTCACTTTCACCCTTTTAAGAAAGGTTTCAGCTGAGGATCTCAGTGACTTTGAACCACAACAGGGGACTATCCTTCAATATGTGGATGAAATTCTAATCGCCAGCCCCATCAAAGAGCTTTCTGACCATAACAAAGTTAACGCCTTAAATCATCTGGCAGGGAAAGGATATAAAGTTGCAAAGGAAAAAAGTCCAAATCTCCCTCCAGCGGGTAGAATGCTTAGGATTTACTAACAGAAAAGGGGCACCGGGCACTATCTAAGGAGAGGAAAGAACGGACTTGCCAGATGGCACCCCTAGTACAAGAAAACAGCTCCAGGGTTTCCTGGGGATGCCTGGCTCTGCCATGTGTGGATCCCCAATTCTGGCTTAATTGCTAAGCCCTCCTACGAACAATTAACCTTGGCTCTTTTGAGCAGACCCTCGACTGTGCCTCAGCATTCCTGGAACTGAAAAACCATCTCATGAGAGCCCCCAGGCTAGCTTTACCCAGCCTGAGCCACCCTTCCATCTATATGTACCTGAAAGAGGAGAGACTTCCCTGGGGGCGCCCACACAGAAACCAGGACCTCTGACTCAGGTTGTGGCCTGTTTTTCTAAACCACTGGACCAACCGTTTTTCTAAACAAGCTGTAGCGGACGGGGACAGGCTTCAAATGCCACTGCTATCGCTACCCCCATATCCTAACTCTTACCTCCCACATGCTCCCCAGAAGAAAGAGAAAAGGCTTTGTGATGGGCCTGTTTTAAAAGCCCAGAATACCTGGAATGGATGGTTAACAATCATGGGCAGCTGCTCTTCAAGCTACTGCACTTCAAGCCATTTGGAATGGGCACTTCAGGCCATATTACAGGCTGTGCTGTGCTAAGTCACTTTAGTCGTGTCCGACTCTTTGTGACCTCCATGGACTGTAGCCTGCCAGGCTTCTCTGTCCATGGGGTTTTCCAGGCAAGAATACTGGAGTGGGTTGCCATCTCCTCCTCCAGGGGATCTTCCCAACCCAGGGATTGAATCAGCACCTCTTAGTTCTCCTGCATTGGCAGGCAGGTTCTTTACCACTAGCGCCACCTGGGAAGCCCAATATTACAGGCAGGAGACAGTACATCAATGGCTTATGACATCTATCACTACTCCCAATTTCTGAAGCCTCCTTAACAGGTGGTTGAACCAAGCCCTTTCTGCCTCCAGAATAACCTCAACACTCACCCCTCCAAAGTCAAGGGAGGGACCCCTACCACGTACAGAGGCACATAGCCAGGTCAAAGCTAGCAAACAGATTTTACAGTAATGCCCTGGGCATAAGGAAATTTTCAGATATTTGCTGTTTTTGACTGACACCTTTGGCTAGATTCTGCCCCAAACCAAGACTACTTCAGAGATTTCTAAGGCCCTACTCAAGGAAATAATCCCTCAATTTGATCTCCTTAAATCCATTCAATGTGACACTGGGCCCGCTTTTCTTTCTCAATTACTAAAGAAATCTCTAGAGCACTGGGAATTAAATGGAGGTTGCACCCCTCTTGGGCTTCCCCAGGTGGTACTAGTAGTGAAGAATCCATCTGCCAGTATAGAAGACAGCAGAGGTACAGGTTCGATCCCTGGGTTGAGAAGATCTCGTGGAGAAGGAAATGGCAACCACTCCAGTATCCTTGCTTGGAAAATCCCATGGACAGAGGAGCCTGAAGGGCTACAATCCATGGGGTGGCAAACAGTCAGACACAAGACCACAATCCTCAGGAAAAGTAAAAAGAATAAATCCAATTTTTGAAAGAAGTTAAGCCAAACTATGTCAAGAAATTTATCAAACTTGGATCTTTCTTCTCCCCACAGCACTTCTCAGAATGCAATTAGCCCCTAAAGGAAAGCTCGGGTTAAGTCTGTATGAGATCAGGTATAGGAGGCCCATTCTTGAAGGACCTGCCTACAAAGCCAACCTTAGGGACACGGATGACTGAAATATGCCTTGCAGATGGGAAAAAAAAATCAAAGCTTTACAAGCCTTCCCCTTCTGACATGGTTTTACATCCTTTGTCCCCTGGAACTGGGTTTATTTGAACACCTGGACGGCTGGAAATGCACAAGACCAGTTAGATCCCAAGTGGGCAGGACCTTATCTTGTAATCTTGACCAATTCAGTGCCTGACAATTGTAGAGTATAACTCTGGGGGCCACCATACCAGAGTAAAGACAACACCTATGCCTCTGGAAGTTACTGAGCCACTTGCTCAATTATAGCTGTGTGAACCTGTCACAGATCTTATATTCCTTTTCAAAAGGAGTAACCCTACCAATAAGTAAGTAATGTGATGGACAGGCTTAGCAGTCGGCCTTGTCATTGCTACTGTCTTACTTGGCTTCCACTGTTCTGTCAAACCTCCTCCTTCTGGTAAACATTTCCTCTGTCCATGCTGGATACAGGGAATATTAACATTGGAGGCAGGATGAGTGGCCATTATTGTCTATTCCTTCTTATCTTCTCAGCTCTATCTCTTACCACCATCTGTGAAGAATGGGGATTCAGTGGTGAATTTCTTGAGAATTATAGCCTGCTGACAAAAGCTATCCCAGCGCTGAATCTGTCACCCCCCCTCTCCAAGTGGCACCTATGGATTAAAGGTATTACATTTTACCCTAAGAATGACAACCTCACTCTCCTCTTGGTCCTTGGGTCTGTTAAATCTATCCCTCCCCCTAGAGAAGAAAATGGCAACCCACTCCAGTATTCTTGCCCGAGAAATCCCATGGACAGAGGAGCTGCGCTGGCTACATCCATGGGGTTGCAAAGAGTTGAACACAGCTGAGTGAGGGACAGCACAGCAAACCTATTCTTCCTAAAGTTTATATCCCATCCCTAAAGCAGCTTCCCTGCTTGGATTCCCTCTATCCAACACAAAGCAGACACTCCACAGGGCCACCCCTATGATCAGGCCTGCTGCCACTGCCCCTATTAAACACCTCTACAAAAAGGAGGGACTTACAGTGACATCCTAGGGCTACTCTGGACTCTGACCACGACTTCTTCCATCACCCCACAATTTAAGTGCCCTGAGATTGACCCCTATGGAAAGCTCACCCACTGTGCCCCTGCACGACTTGATGAATACCCACGAGGACCAGATGGGAGATGTACTTATTGCAGATGGAAAACGCCAGTTGTCTCACAGTTAGTATATGGCCTTCCTAAGGCCTGGGGAAAAACCGCTGGTCAAGAATCCCTCAGTGATCCCCCATTAGGCAGGTGGGCCTCTCTCCTCACTCTGCAAGGGCACCCTCTGGGGCTAGCCTCTTTCTAATGTGATTCAGCTCCCCAGAACATATGCTCTCTATGGGTACCTGCTCCTTCGTGGCCTGAGAATAAACCAAGTGCCCCATCAGAACAATGCTAACTCCTCCTTCCCTTCTCTGGGTGGGCTCTAGTCCATCCTTGTTTAGATAAGCCCAATCCTGGGGACACTGCATGCTAGGGCAGCTAAGTTCTCAGAACCTAGGTATAACCATTCATAAGATCACCCAGCCCCAAGATAAAAGGGCAGCAAGAGGGACTTCTCTCAGACTAGTGGCCCCCTGCAGAAGGTTTGCACACCATGAAATCACTCTACAAAATCTCACCCAGGCCTTTAAAGACTGGTCTAAAAACACAGGGAATGCCTTACAAGAACTCCATACTTCTCTGGACTCTCTAACAAATATTCTTAACAACAGACTAGCCCTTGACTGTCTCCTTGCTGAGTAAGGGGAAGCCTGCTATGCATATGTCAGTAACTCGGTAGGTTGAGATAAACATAAAAAAGATATGAGTAAGCTCAATGGTTATACAGATAGAACACGCAAGGCCAAGATCCAAGCTCCATCTGGAACATAGTCAAGCAGGGTCTTCCCAGGTTAACTTGCCTTTTTCCATTTCCTGGCCCCACTAATTGCCATTATCTTCTTGCCTATCTCTGGGCCTTGTCTTGTCAACTTCCTTAGTAAATGTGAATTTGATGACTTTGAAGTCATCAAGCTTCAGATAACACAAGCCTGCAAACAATTGTGACTGCAGCTTGATGACAATTAGACTTAATTTAGGCTAGTCAGGAACAGTTCTGCTCCCCTAATCCAGGGGAAAATGGCACCCATGTTCAGCAGGAAGCAGCTTCAGAAGTCAGACCTTCACTCTTCAGTGGCTCTAAAGAATGAGAAGCAGTAACTAAGAAGAGGTGAGGGTGGTGTTATTGCCAGAAGTGCTCCAGATTTTTGCTCAAAACCTGCCAGGCCCCACCTTTAGCAGGAGTTAACATAAATATTTAGGTTAAAGGATCCAGGGATAAGAAAGAAAGCTACAAACAAACAAAAACAGATGGTAACAGTTGGGACCAAGACGGCCAGGAACCTGACCTCCAACAAACCCTGAGTCTCATTATACATTAGTTTAAATGATTATACATTAACATTAATATTAGGCCAATTTGCCTAATATTCTTAACATGACACACCCACTGGTAGCCAGGACCAGCCATTAAGGACCGTAAAAAAGATAAAAGCAGAGTGGCATCCTGCTCCCTGGAAAAAGCCTTCCCAGGTAGACTAATGCCTATGCCTCCCCATCATTAGTCTCACTCCTTCTCCCTTTGATTAAATCCCTCTCACCAGGTGGGCAAGAAGTTGGTCTGTGAACTTAGCTCTTGCTTCTCAATTCGTTGCCCACTGAATAAAGCAAGAACCCTTCAAGGCTCTGTGAGGGCCTGAATAAGGCTCATAGGATTTAATTCAGCAACGATTTCTTCATTCTTTTGAAGGAGGATTAACCACCCTCTAGGGGATCAGAATCTGGAGAAACAAAGGAAAATTAATCTTCATCTGAGGCTAAACTAGAATGGTTAATTCACAACTTTGCTGCAATAAATAAAAGTAACTCAGCAATCCCATTACTGGGTATACACCCTTAGAAAACCACAATTCACAAAGGCACAGGAACCCCAGTGTTCACTGCGGCCTATATACAACAGCTAGGACCCGGAAGCAATCTAGGTGTCCACTGACAGATGAATGGATAAAGAAGTTGTGGTACATATACAATGGAATATCACTCAGCCATAAAAGGAATGAACTTGAGTCAGTTATAGTAAAGTGGATGGACCTAGAGCCTGTCACACAGAGTGAAGTGGGCAAGAGAAAAACAAATATACCATATTAAAGCATATGCAGGAATCTAGAAAAACGATGTTGATAAACCTATTCACAGGGAAGGAATGGAGATGCAGATGTAGAGAACAGACTTGTGAACACGGCAGGGTAAGGAGAGGGTGGGATGAACTGGGAAAGTAGTATTGACATACATACACCGCCATGTGTAAACCAGAGCTAGTGGGAAGCTGCTGTGTGACACAGGGAGCCCAGCCTGGGGCTCTGCGGAACCGAGAGGGCTGTGAGGGGGAGGAGGGAAGAGGGGCTTGCAGGGAGGCTCAAGAGGGAGGTGAGATATATATATAGTAAAGCAATTATCCTCCAATTAAAAAAAAAAAGAATAAAATACTGGAAAAAAACAAAAGAAAGTCATCCACAAAATGTTAGTGGCTCTCAACATCCCCTACCCACCCCTTCTCTTCTGCCAGCTACCAAAGGCTAGTGAATGGGAGGGTCCTCAGAATCAGTCCTAGGCAGAAGTAAGCAACCTGTGGGTCTGCATGATGACTCTGGGCAGCTCCAAGCACCCAAATGATGGCACAGGATGGCACATCCTGGGAGGAAGTTTGGTCAGAGGCCTCTTCAGCCCTTCCTCCTCCCCTGCAAGCCCAGTAACAGAACGCACCTACCCGCGTCTCGGGAAAAGGCCACCTCCACGCCCTCCACGGCCGCCCGCCTGCTGACCGCCTTCATGCTGACCTCTGACGTGACCACTTCTGGGCCACCCGGAAGGCACACGCCACCCTCAGGCCTGAAGCCCCGGATATCGGCGTCCCGGTAGCCTCGGTTCTTGCTGCACTGCTCCAGAAAGATGGCCTTGGCGGCGGGGTCCACGCCCACATGCACAACGAACTGTGTGAGCACATGTGGAGGCCGAAGATTAGGGAAACTGGACGTCTCCTCTGCTCTCCAGACGGTTCAGAGGAGAGCCCTGGGGGGCAAGACACCCCAACCCCCCAAATATGCCAACATCACACCCCTCCCCTGCCTGCTCCCCTCGGTGAATGTGCTGGAACGAAAAATAGGTGGATAGACACCTATGTGGAATCTAATTTAAATATTTTCCTATTTCAAAATATTCTTATAGGGCAGTGAATTCCCCTTTTCCCTGAGTGTCCCAGCTTGCATCTAAGACTGTCGCAGGAGAAGCTTCAGTCTTTCCCTGGAAGCTTCCGTCTCTTTTATGAAACTTTAATAAAGGAAGTTAGTAACAGTCTAATAAAATCCTGTTAGAATTTTTTGAGCTGCTTATTCTTCCTCTTTGAAAAAAATAGCTTATTATATTATCAAAACATCAGGGTATCTTAGTGGTCTGGTGGTGTATGTTCTATTAATATCATCTGGTCTTCATATTTCGGGGATGTTTGTACCAGTTTCCTGCATAGTACGTCTGTTCTGATGAGATGTTCTGGGAGTGATGAAATGGGCCTCCCCAGGTGGGCCACTGTCCCGCCTTCCAGTGGGGGCCGCCCTTCAAATGCTTTCCTAGGCCAAGAGGTCCTTGCCTCTCAAGCCAGCTGCTCCGTGAGGGCCGGGCTGGGACTGACCCTGGGCCTCCCTGTTAGGCGGAAACTACCTCTGAGTCCAGGCTGGGAATAAAGCTTCCATTTCTCTTCCTCCTTCTCTCTTTCCAAAGTTTTATTCTAAGATTCTACTCTGTATTTCATCTTAAACTTTTATAAATAGACCCTTTTGAAATTGTCTGGGCTCTTACTGGTGGGCAGGGGGCAGGGTACACTTGAGCCATCAACCCTAGAACCAGAGTCCTGGGGTTCACAGGCTCTGGGTCTTCACACATAATCAACCCCCCACCCAACTCCCATACCCACTGCCTCCCTTGCTGTCATTTACTTGCGGTTGAAGATCTTCCCAGATTCTGGCGACCCTCTGCTTCACTTCCCTGTAATCCACCGGCAGCTGAAGAGTCTGCAGCTCTACCTCCACGTCACTCCCCAGGCCCAGCTGGGAGAGTTCCTGCAGAAAGAAATAGGCGGGTCACCTTGCTTGTTGGAGGGCCACAGGGAGTTCCTGACAAGCCAAGCTCAGGGCCATCCAGTTCCTTGCTGGGGCCTTTCGGGGCCTGGACCTGCCCTCAAGGAGCTCCCACAGTGGCGAGGGGTCAACAGGGGGACCGGAGCTCCTGCTGCCCGCACAAGGCCCCATATAGTTGCTCTTGTCAAGGTTTGTCAAGGTGCACAGACCCCAAAGGCATGCCTGACCCAGTCTGCAGGTTAGGACGGAGTTCACAGAGGGGATGCAGGGTACTTCTAGGGGACAGATGAGAGTGAGCCAGATGGAGAAGCTGGAGCAGGGTGTATAAGGCAGAGGGAGGTACACAGGGAGCTGAGAACAGAAATTGATCACCTCTCAGTCTTGCAGATGGAAGTCCAAAACCAAGGTGTCAGCAGGGTGATCTTGCTTCTGAACCTTGCAGAAGGCTCCCGCCTTGCCTCTTCCAGCTTCTGGCAGCCCCTGGTAGTCCCTGGCTTGTGGCAGCATAAGTGCAGTCTTCACAGCCTCTCCCCTGCATGTCTGTCTTTCTGTCCAGGCTGTCTGCCTTATAACAACACCCCACCCATGACACTCTCTAAGGCGGTGCTTTCCAGAAGGCTGGTGGCGTCACTACTGCCAAAGCAGAAAGTTCAGGAAGGCCAAACTGTACTTCTCTGTGGCCTTTGTAGTTATAGGTGTGGGATGCAGTACATTGGACACTGAAGTGAAGTGAAGTGAAAGTCACTCAGTCGTGTCCGACTATTTGCGACCCCATGGACTATGCAGTCCATGGAATTCTCCAGGCCAGAATACTGGAGTGGGTAGCCTTTCCCTTCTCCAGGGGATCTTCCTGACCCAGGAATCAATCCGGGATCTCCTGCATCGCAGGCAGATTCTTTACCAAGTGAGCTATCAGGAACCTGACATTTCTGCGTGCTTTATGTATCTGAAAGACAATGCCCCAAAGTCCTGTTTCTGCTAATTGGCGGTTTCTTTTCAAGCTTCCAACATGGTGCTCAAACAGCCTCGACCACAAGCTGACATTAGAATCCCTCCCCTGCTGGATTCCAATGGAACTCCTAGTCTGGGGCTGCACTCCACAACCAGTCACCTTGACATTTCAGTGCAGAAAACAGGAACAGGCAATTTAGACGGAATAAAAACAGATGTCACACTTTGCCTCACACCAGCTCAGCTCACCTTTTGCCATCAACTAGATTAAGGAAAACGTCTAATGTTTATAGATCTTTGGATATCAGAAATGCAGATAAGGAACTGCAGACCAGTATAAAGTTGAACTTTTTCAAGGATTACCAGGGAATTACTCTCCAGGGTCCTTCTGACACATTTTCTCTTCCTAACTAGAGTGTCACCCTCTATCTCTTTTCCTCCCAGTTGTCCCAACAGGGGGAGCTGGCACCTTGGCAGGTCTGCCATGTCACCAGCTCCAGGGACTCTGCTAAGGAGCAGCCAGCGTCCCCTGGAAAGAGGTGACTACTGTTGCCCACACTGTGGGGCTGGAAGTCCAGGGGCTCACTGGTTCCCCTGGAGCCCTTTGGGCAAGAGGAGCAACAGATGGAGCCAACAGACACCCCCCTGAGGACAGAGGGCAGACAGGAAGGTAACTACACCTCCACGGGCTACAGGCCTCCCAGGCCCTTGGCCAGGCTGTCTGGATGGCTCTGGGAAGTCTGCAGTCATCCAGAGATCACTGGGACATTTGGTCAGCTGTACTGGTATTGGGAGAGGGAGCTATGGACTGAAAATATGTCCCCGACCCAAATTCATATGTTGAAACCCTAACCTCCAATGTGATGGTATTTGGAGAGGTGATGAGGTTTAGATGAGGTCATGAGGGTAGGGTCTTGCACGATGGGATTTCATCCATGTATGCATGCATACTAGGTCAGGCATGTCTGACTCTTTGCAACCCAATGGCCTCTAGCCCAGCAGGCTCCTCTGTCCATGGGATTCTCTAGGCAAGAATACTGGAGTGGGTTGCCATGGCCTCCTCCAGGGGATCTTCCTGACCCCGGGGTCAAATCTGCATCTCCTGCGTCTCCTGCATTGGCAGACAGGTTCTTTACCCCTGAGCCACTTTGGTAGCCCACATAATGGGATTAACGCCCTTATAAGAAGAGAGGCCAGAACCTTTCTTTCTTTGCCATTTGAGGCAGGACACAGCCAGAAGATAGTCATCTTTAAGTCAGAAAGAAAGTTCTCACCAGGAACCAAATCTGTTGGGACCTTGATCTTAGGCTTCCCAGCCTCCATGTACTTCTCCGTGAGAAATACACGCGTGTTGTTTAAACCACTCAGCCTGCAGCATTTTGTTATAGCAGCCTAAGCTGACTAATACAGGGGAGCTTCCAGCTGGTAATGAGAGAAATCCTGGTGGAGTTTCAGACACATGCCGGTTCATCCATCCAGCTCATCATAACTCTTGAAAGTGACACAATCAACCTGGGACTGAATTCAGAAACTGATTTGGGATACTGAGGAACTCTTTCCAACCTGCAACCATGCAAAGAGTCTCCAGGCACTGTCTCATGTGGACGCCCTGCTCCCTCAAGCATGTGTTCTAACGCGCGTGCGCACGCACACACACACACACACACACACAGTGCCCTGGGCCATCTACACTGTGACCCATGGCAGACAAGAGCGTTTTACAAAAACTAAGCCAAGCTGGTGGTCATCAGCAGCCTAAGCCTGGAATGAGGAGGGTCTAGGGCAGAAGGGGGCACATGCAAAGTGAGACCCCATTATAGCACCGTAAGAAAGGGCATGGACTTTGGAGTCAGAAAGATGCAGGTTTGAGACCTGGCTCTGCCAGCCTTTTTTTGGCTACAATGGGTCTTTGTTGCTGTGCTTGGGCTTTCTCTAGTTGCAGAGACTGGGGGCTTCTCTTGTCGTGGAGCACAGGCTCCAGGCACGCAGGCTTCAGTAGTCGCAGCACACGGGCTTGGTAATTGCTGCTCATGGGCTCTAGAGCGCAGGCTCAGCAGTCATGGTGCAGAGGCAGAGGTGCTCCACAGCATGTGGGATTTTCCCAAACCAGGGATGGAACTCACGTCCCCTACATTGGCAGGTGGGTTCCTATCCACGGTGCCACCAGGGAAGTCCTGCCACCTTTCATGGGGCAAACGTGGGCATGTTATTTAGCCTTGGTGCATCTCTGTTTTCTCATGTGTGAAATGGGCATAACTAAAAGTTGGAGGAGCTTTTACAAATATTAAATGATTCACAAAAAGTGCCCAGCACAGTATCTGTCACATAACTGGGGCTTTATACGAAGGCCCAATGTGTATAATTAGTCCATATTAATTTGAGAAAGTCATGCAAGAGGGATTTATTAAAAGTAATATTTATTAGAATTTGATTACTTTCAGCCTGTCAGAAGCAGGGAGAAGAACATTCTGCATAAGCAGACACCAGGCCACTGGTTGCCACCACCCTTTCTGCCAAGGAGGGTTGGTGGTTTTAGCAAAGCGAGCGTCAGTTCTATGCAGACAGAGCCAGGGGTTTGTACCTTCCAGACTGGCACACTTTCTCAGCTAGAACTGCAGAGTGTTTTGTGCTCAAGGGGCCAGGGGCAAAGCCTGGTATAACTCTCACCGAAGTGGAATTTAGGGTACTGCTCTTGCCAGAGGAATCACCAGGCTCCACGGGGAGCTGAGAGCCTGTGCCAGGCCCACAATCCTTCAAAAGCCTGAACCCCGCCAGTCACAAAGGCCCTCGGGAATAAGGGAGCCCCACCTTCTGCCTCTTCCTCCCACTTCTTCCTGCCTCCATGTCATCCAAAATCTGGTCGCCAGGAACACACGGAGGTTTAACAAAGAGAACCAAAAGAAGGAGAAAAGACACCAGTTGTTCTCTGATTTTTTTTTCAAATCCACCTGGATTTTTCAAATCCAGCTGGTGCTGCAAAATGGTTGCTGTTTTTCCACAATCTGAGTCTTCTCTCATCTAATGGGAGTCTGCGGCTAGTACCGTGAAGCAGGAAGGTATTTCTTCATTCAAACTTCCCGAACGCTTGCAATGCGGTCCTCTGCGGGGCTTGGCCTGTCCGGGAGGTTCACATTCTCAGAGGAGGTGGAGTATAGGAATGGGAAGGGATCGCAAGACTTCTGGTTCTGGTTCCAAGGGCTGTGTGGGGCTGTACTGGGCTGTGGGAGTCTGAGGACCTTCAATTATTAGGGGGTTAGGAAGGAGCTTAGACCCCACATCTTCCTCTTCTTACTGTGTCATTTGTTGATCAGTTGCTCAGCCATGTCCAACTCTTTACAACCCCATGGACTGAAGCACACCAGGCTTCACTATCCTTCACTACCTCCCAGAGTTTGCTCAAATTCATGTCCACTGAGCCTTCTTTACAGTCCAACTCTCACATTCATACATGACCACTGGAAAAACCATAGTTTGACCTTTGTCAGCAAAGTGATGTCTCTACTTTTTAATATGCTGTCTAGGTTCATCATAGCTTTTCTTCCAAAGAGCTCAGTTCAGTTCACTTCAGTTGCTCAGTCGTGTCCAACTCTTTCCAACCCCACAGACTGTATCGTGCCAGGCCGACCCTGTCCATCACCGACTCCTAGAACTTGCTCAAACTCATGTCCATTGAGTCAGTGATGCCATCCAAACATCTCATCCTCTGTCGTCCCCTTCTCCTCCTGCCTTCAATCTTTCCCAGCATCAGTGTCTTTTCAAATGAGTCAGCTCTTCGCATCAGGTGGCCAAAGTATTGGAGTTTCAGCTTCAGCATCAGTCCTTCCAATGAATATTCAGGATTGGTTTCCTTTAGGATTGACTGGTTGGATCTCCTTGCAGTCCCAGGGACTCTCAAGGGTCTTCTCCGACACCACATTTCAAAAGCATCAATTCTTTGGCACTCAGCAAGCATCTTTTAATTTCATGGCTGCAGTCAGAGTCTCTAGTGATTTGGAAGCCCAAGAAAATAAAGTCTGTCACTGTTTGGGAAAATTATTGAAACTTACCAAGCCTCAGTTTCCTGATCTGCAAGATGTAGTAAAAACGGGACCTCCCTCACAAGGGCTGCTGTGAAAGTTAAGCAAGACCATGCACCTGGAGATACAGCCTAAGAGGACTGCAAAGAGGGGCTTCTGATCTGAGCTTGGAGGACTAGCAAGAGTGTTCAAGGGAAAGAAATTAAATAGCGGGAGCTTGGAGGTGTGTGCAAACAGCCTTCTCTCCTCCCTTCTCCCTCCCCACTTCCTTCCTTCTGCCCTCTCTCTCTCCCTCCCCCTCCTCCTTTCCCTTCTCCTTCCATCCTTCTCTCGCTCACTCATCCATCAGTCATCAGATGTGGATGCGGCAG
This sequence comes from Giraffa tippelskirchi, assembly GCF_054371585.1. Classification (NCBI taxonomy): domain Eukaryota; kingdom Metazoa; phylum Chordata; class Mammalia; order Artiodactyla; family Giraffidae; genus Giraffa; species Giraffa tippelskirchi. The sequence continues at coordinate 58,153,322 of NC_137286.1, read as the reverse complement.
AGGCCCTCGTGGGGCCTCTGTGCTGGGCTCTGGCTGAGGGTCTTGTGTGCCTGTGTGTGCGTGTCTGCGGGCTGACCATGGAAGAGGAAGTGACAGCCGGTTCTTCTTGACCTGCAGGGTTGGAAGGAATCTGGGGGCCATCGGCTGATCCTGGAGATCCAGGCCTGTGCTCCCTCCAACCTCATCTAGCCTGGAGGTGCCCCCTGGACACAGAAACTAGGGTCAGGGCTGGGAGGGGCTCACCAGGCACAGGAAGAAGCCGTGGAGGTGACAGGGGGTCTGACGTATTAAGTACAGGGCAGCCACCAGGGGAGCATAATGCAGCCATTCTAAACGGTTTTACAAAGAATGTATTGACACAGGAAAACCCATGCAGAGAAACCAGTTTAAAAGTAAGGATCTCAGACTGTTTCCCGCAGCCATTTATGGAAACGGGAACATACTGGAAACGAGGCGAATTAGGGGAGATTCTCGTTTCTTTCTATATTTGTCGTAACATTTTCAATGTGTATGTAGCATTTTTCTGGTTCTAAAAGTTTAACAAAGAGTCTGGCTGGTAATCAGACTAGCTGCCCCAGCAGCATCCTTGCTATGTGCAGGCAGCACGCCCAGCACCTCACCCCAGCCCCCCAACCTTGTCACCATTTTACAGGTAAGGACAGTGAGGATGAGTTTAAAAGAAGGGAGCCGTGCCAGGGAGTCCTCACAAAGGACATGCTGCCAGCTGTTTAGGGCTGACCAAGGGCTCTCACCAAGGGCTTGGAAAACCTTAGGATTGTGTCCAGGTCACTCTCTTTTCCTTAACAAAGCCAAGTTCCACTCTCCACATTTGACAAATGACCAGCCCACGCCCAATATCCTTTGCTTATTCCTCCAGAAGTCCAGTAATGAACAACAGTAACCCAGTAATTCTTGATCCTCTGCTTAGAGCAGTTGTCTCCAAATATTTTTGACCACATGCCACTATTGATGAAAAGATTTTAGTATGCACGCATGCATGTGGGTGTGCAGGCATACACACACACACACACACACACTATCATTAGCTGGCATCTTCATGTCTCAAGGCATGATACAGATTTGATGTGGCCTTCACTGTTTATGTTTATTTTACATACAAGTGTATGTAAATCTGTATTTATAATGGTTCTCTTAATTCTTCCCTCTTTTTGGCCAATTTGTTATTAGACTGTTACGGTTTTTACATCAAAATGTGACTGGAGGAGAACTCAGATGAGGTGAGATAAAGGATGACTAGGCTGTTTTCACATGTGTTCAGGTTTGCATCATATTATCTTGTATCTTTGGGTTTTTTCAAGATCCTTTTTGTAAGGATTCCTTGATCATAATTTGAGGCTTAGTTTAATTAAAACTGGATAATATTAATTCTGAAACACATTAAGTGAAGTGAAATACTTTATCAGTCAGTTCAGTCGCTCAGTCGTGTCCAGCTCTTTGCAACTCCATGGACTGCAGCATGCCAGGCTTCTCTGTCCATCACTAACTCCCAGAGCTCACTCAATGTCCATTGAGTTGGTGATGCCATCCAAACATCTTATCCTCTGTCGTCCCCTTCTCCTCCTGCCCTCAATCTTTCCCAGCATCGGGGTCTTTTCAAATGAGTCAGTTCTTCGCACCAGGTGGCCAAAGTATTGGAGTTTCAGCTTCAGCATCAGTCCTTCCAATGAATATTCAGGACGGATTTCCTTTAGGATGGACTGGTTGGATCTCTTTGCAGTCCGAGGGACTCTCAAGAGTCTTCTCCAATACCACAGTTTAAAAGCATCAATTCTTCAGTGCTCAGCTTTCTTTATAGTCCAACTCTCACATCCATACATGACCACTGGAAAAACCATAGCTTTCACTACATGGACCTTTGTTGGCAAAGTAATGTCTCTACTTTTTAACATGCTGTCTAGGTTAGTCATAACCTTTCTTCCAAGGAGCAAACATCTTTTAATTTCATGGCTGCAGTCAACATCTGCGGTGATTCTGGAGCCCCCCAAAATTAAGTCTGTCACCATTTCCATTGTTTCCCCATCTATTTGACATGAAGTGATGGGACCAGATGCCATGATCTTAGTTTTCTGAAAGTTGAGTTTTAAGCCAACTTTTTCACTCTCCTCTTTCATTTTCATCAAGAGGCTCTTTAGTTCTTCTTTGCTTTCTGCCATAAGGGTGGTGTCATCTGCATATCTGAAGTTATTGATAGTTCTCTCTGCAATCTTGATCCAGCTTGTGCTTCCTCCAGCCCAGTGTTTCTCATGATGTACTAGGCATATAAGTTAAATAAGCACGGTGACAATATAAGCCTTGACGTACTCCTTTTCCTATCTGGAACCAGTCTGTTCCATGTCCAGTTCTAACTGTTGCTTCCTGACCTGCATACAGGTTTCTCAAGAGACAGGTCAGGTGGTCTGGTATTCTCATCTCTTTAAGAATTTTCCACAGTTTGTTGTGATCCACACAGCCAAAGGCTTTGGCATTGTCAATAAAGAGAAATAGATGTTTTTCTGGAACTTTCTTGCTTTTTCAATGACCCAATGGATGTTGGCAATTTGATCTCTGGTTCCTCTGTCTTTTCTAAATCCAGTTTGAACATCTGGAAGTTCACAGTTCATGTACTGTTGAAGTCTGGCTTGGAGAAGCTTGAGCATTACTTTGCTAGCATGTGAGATGAGTGCCATTGTGTGGAAGTTTGAACATTCTTTGGCATTGCCTTTCTTTGGAACTGGAATGAAAACTGGCCTTTTCCAGTCCTGTGGCCCCTGATCAGTTTTCCAAATTTGCTGGCATATTGAGTGCAGCACTTTCACAGCATCATCCTTTAGGATTTGAAACAGCTCAACTGGAATTCCATCACCTCCACTAGCTTTGTTTGTAGTGATGCTTCCTAATGCCCACTTGACTTCGCATTCCAGGATGTCTGGTTCTAGGTGAGTGATCACACCATCATGGTTATCTGGGTCATGAAGATATTTTCTGTATAGTTCCTCTGTGTATTCTTGCCACCTCTTCTTAATATCTTCTGCTTCTGTTAGGTCCATACCATTTCTGTCCTTTATTGAGCCCATCTTTGCATGAAATGTTCCCTTGGTATCTCTGATTTTCTTGAAGAGCTCTCTAGTCTTTCCCATTCTGTTGTTTTCCTCCATTTCTTTGCACTGATCACTGAGGAAGGCGTTCTTATCTCTCCTTGCTATTCTTTGGAACTCTGCATTCAAATGGGTATATCTTTCTTTTTCTCCTTTGCCTTTTACTTCTCTTCTTTTCATATCTAGTTGTAAGGCCTCCTCAGACAACCATTTTGCCTTTTTGCATTTCTTTTTCTTGGGGATGGTGTTGATCACTGCCTCCTGTACATTGTCACAAACCTCTGTCCATAGTTCTTCAGGAGCTCTGTCTATCAGATGTAAGACCTTGAATCTATTTGTGACTTCCACTGTATAATCTTAAGGGATTTGATTTAGGTCATACCTGAATGGTCTAGTGGTTTTCCCTACTTTCTTCAATTTAAGTCTGAATTAAGACCTACAAGATGTTCTAGAACAAACACCCCCCAAAAATGTCCTTTTCGTTATAGGGGACTGGAATGCAAAAGTAGGAAGTCAAGAGATACCTGAAGTAACAGGCAAATTTGGCCTTGGAGTACAGAATGAAGCAGGGCAAAGGCTAATAGAATTTTGCCAAGAGAACACACTGGTCATAGCAAACGCCCTCTTCCAACAGCACAAGAGAAGACTCTACACACGGACATCACCAGATGGTCAACACCGAAATCAGACTGATTACATTCTTTGCAGCCAAAGATGGAGGAGCTCTATACAGTCAGCAAAAACAAGACCGGGAGCTGACTGTGGCTCATATCATGAACTCCTCATTGCCACATTCAGACTTAAATTGAAATACTTTATAATAAATTAAAAATGATTCAAAAATGGAGGGCCTAGCACCATGCTGTCTCTTGCTCCAAGGATGACGAATTTCCTTTTCCTTCAGGAAATCAAGCCTGTTCAGGAACCTGCAGATGTAGCAAGCCAAGCTAGCTTTGGTACAGCTATGAAATATTGTTCAAGGATAATTTGATTTTTATAGACTAATAGAAATTCACACCCATTAGGTGGCCAATATAAGAAAATAATAATTGTTGGCAAAGATATGGAGAAATCACAACCTTTGTGCACAGTTGGTGGAAATGTAAAATGACACAGCTGCTATGGAAAACAGTATGGACATTCCTCGAAACATTAAAAATAGAATTACCATATGATCCAGCAAGCCTATGTGTGGGTCTTATTGAAAAGAATTAAAAAGCAAGAGCTCAAAGGGCTATTTGCATATTCATATTCAATGCAACATTATTCACAATAGTCAAGAGATGGAAGTAACCCAAATGTCCACTGATGGAGGAACAGATAAACAAAATGTGATCTATACCAACAATGGAATATTAATCAGCCTTAAACAGGAAGAAAATTCTGGCATATGCTACAATATAGATGAGCCTAGAGGACAATCTATGCTCAGTGAAACAAGCCGGTCACAAAAAGACATACTGTATGATTCTACCTAACTGAGGGATCTCAAGTGAAAGTGAAAGGTGATCGGTTGTGTCCGACTCTTTGCCATCCCATGGACTATACAGTCCAGAATTCTACAGACCAGAATACTGGAGTGGGTAGCCTCTCCCTTCTCAAGCAGATCTTCCCAACCCAGGAATCAAACTGGCGTCTCATGCATTGCAGGCAGATTCTTTACCAACTGAGCTATCAGGGAAGTCCATGAGGGATCTAAATTGGTCAAATTCATAGAGACAGAAAGTAGAATAACAGTCATCAGGGATTTGGGGAAGGAAAATGGGGAGTTGTTCAACAGAGTTTTAGTTTTGCAAGATGAAAAGTTCTGGATATCTGTTGCACAACAATGTGAATATACTTAACAGTACTGAAATGTACACTTAAAAATGATTGAAATGGTAAATTTTATCTTTTTATGATAATTTTTTAAAAAAAACATAGAAATGGAAAACCTGATATTTTCATGCCATGCTCCAGTGGATCAACTTGCAAATTTGCAACTTTGCATTTTCAAAATCATTTTGAAAATGATTTTGGGTCCTCAAGAAAGTGCTGATGTAGGAAGTATTCGTAGACAAAGGTTGGATGGGCCTGCACACCTCTCATCTCTGCTTAGGAGGTCGGGCAGGAAAGGGTTAACCCAGCAGGCAGGGGCTGCTCAAACTCCGCACACTGCCAACCAACAACTGCCTTCTGACTGGCCCTTGGCTGGCTCCTGGGAGAAAGAGCTCTGAGCCCTCGGGGTGTTCTGCCTGATTAGACCAGTTGTATATGCCTGTGGCCTTCGGTCATATCATGCTAGTTTGATTAGAGTTTATGCCAACAGTGTGATTTATGGTGGACGCCTGTTTTTGCTCTGGAGTCTGAGTAGCTTAGGTCAGGCATGCAGGCACTGCATACCTATGTGATTGACCCCAGTAAGAATCCTGGACACCAAAACTCCGATGAGCTTCCCAGGTTGACAACACTTCACACCTGTTGTCACGTGGCATTGCTGGGCGAGTTCCACAGCTCCATGCGGCTCCACTGGGAGACACCACTTAGGAGCTTGCAGCTGGTCTCTCCTCGTCTTTGCTCCACGCGCCTTTCCCTTTGCTGATTTCAGCTGGGACCCTTTTCCTGTAGCACACCACAACTGCATCTGTGAGCACAACAGCTTGAGGGTGGTCTTGGAGACCCCCCAACACATAGGCACCTCAATGTCTCCTGGACCCTGACTCTCCTTTAGAATCATTTCTTCATTTTCTCTAACTAGCTGTTTTTTTCCAAGCAGAAAAGAAGGCAATTTTCTCTGTTTCCATTCTTGTTTTTTTCCAACATTTTTCGAGTCCTTCCTTTGGCCAAGCACTGTGCTGCCCTGTTCCTACCGCAGAGAGGAAAACACCCGTGCAGAGGAACTGTCCTTAGGGCAGGTGGAGCGGGGGCAGGAGAGATGGTGCTACTAGGGTCAACTTGGAGGTCACAACACTTGGTAGAGTCAGTCAGGAGAACAGACTCAGAGTCTGGTGGGTACAGTTCAACTCTGTATTTGCCCCTAAAGTACTAACTCAGGCATTTGACTTTGGGCAAATGACTTTGACTCTAAGAGCCTTGATGTCTCATTTATCAGTTCAGTCGCTCAGTCGTGTCCCACTCTTTGTGACCCCACAAACTGCAGCACACCAGGCCTCCCCGTCCATCACCAACTCCTGGAGCTTACTCAAGCTCATGTCCATCGAGTTGGTGATGCCATCCAACCATCTCATCCTCTGTCGTCCCCTTCTCCTCCCGCCTTCAATCTTTCCCAGCATCAGGGTCTTTTCCAGTGAGTCAGTTCTTCAAATCAGATAGCCAAAGTATTGGGATTTTCAGCTTCAGCATCAGTCCTTCCAAAGAATGTTCAGGACTGGTTTCTTTTAGGATGGACTGGTTGGATCAATCTCCTTACAGTCCAAGGAGCTCTCAAGAGTCTTCTTTAACACCACCATTGATGTTCAAAAGCATCAATTCTTCAGTGCTCAGCTTTCTTTATAGTCCAACTCTCATATCCATACATGACTACTAGAAAAACCATAGCTTTGACGAGACAGACTTTTGTTGGCACAGTAATGTCTCTGCTTTTTAATATGCTATCTAGGTTGGTCATAACTTTCCTTCCAAGGAGCAAGTATCTTTTAATTTCATGGCTGCAGTCACCATCTGCAGTGATTCTGGAGCCCAAAAAAATAAAGTCTGACACTGTTTCCATTGTTTCCCCATCTATTTGCCATGAGGTGATGGGACAAGATGCCATGATCTTAGTTTCCTGAATGTTGAGTTTTTAAGCCAATTTTTCACTCTCTTCTTTCACTTTCATCAAGAGGCTCTTTAGTTCTTCTTCACTTTCTGCCATAAGGGTGGTGTTATCTGAGTATCTGCAGGTTATTGATATTTCTCCCTGCAATCTTGATTCCAGCTTGTGCTTCATCCAGTCCAGCATTTCTCATGATGTACCCTGCATATAAGTTAAATAAGCAGGGTGACAATATACAGCCTTGACGTACTCCTTTCCCAATTTGGAACCAGTCCGTTGTTCCATGTCCAGTTCTCACTGTTGCTTCTTGACCTGCATACAGATTTCTTAGGAGGCAGGTGGTCTGCTATTCTCATCTCTTTAAGAATTTTCCACAGTTTGTTGTGATCCACACAGTCAAAGGCTTTGGCATAGTCAATAAAGCAGAAGGAGATGTTTTTCTGGAATTCTCTTGCTTTTTTGGTGATCCAATGAATGTTGGCAATTTGATCTCTGGCTCCTCTGCCTTTTCTAAATCCAGCTTGACATCTGGAAGTTCACAGTTCACATACTGTTGAAACCTGGCTTGGAAAAATTTTTGAGCATTACTTTGCTAGCATGTGAGATGAGTGCAATTGTGCGGAAGTTTGAACATTCTTTGGCATTGCCTTTCTTTGGAACTGGAATGAAAACTGACCTTTTCCAGTCTTGTGACCACTGCTGAGTTTTCCAAATTTGCTGGCATATTGAGTGCAGCACTTTCACAGTATCACCTTTTAGCATTTGAAACAGCTCAACTGGAATTCCATCACCTCCACTAGCTTTATTTGTAGTGATGCTTCCTAAGGCCACTTGACTTCGCATTCTGGGATGTCTGGCTCTAGGTGAGTGATCACAGCATCATGGTTATCTGAGTCATGAAGATCTGTTTTGTATAGTTCTGTGTATTTTTGCCACCTCTTCTTAATATCTTCTGCTTCTGTTAGGTCCATACCATTTCTGTCCTTTATTGTGCCCATCTTTGCATGAAATATTCCCTTGGTATCTCTAATTTTCTTGAAGAGATTGCTAGTCTTTCCCATTCTATTGTTTTCCTCTATTTCTTTGCATTGATCACTGAGGAAAGCTTTCTTATCTCTCCTAGAACACTGTATTCAGATGAGTATATCTTTCCTTTTCTCCTTTGCCTTGAGCTTCTCTTCTTTTCTCAGTTATTTGTAAGGCCTCCTCAGACAACATTTTGCCTTTTTGTATTTCTTTTTCTTGAGATGGTCTTGATCACTGCCTCCTGTACAATGTCATGAACTTCCATCCATAGTTTTTCAGGCACTCTGTCTATCAGATTTAATCCCTTGAATCTATTTGTCACTTACCCTGTATAATCATAAGGGATTTGATTGAGGTCATACCTGAATGGTCCAGTGGTTTTCCAGTGGTCCAGTAAGGTTTTCCTACTTTCTTCAATTTAAGTCTGAATTTTGTAATAAAGAGTTCATGATCTGGTACCTTCTGGTACCTGCAAATCCTTATCATACTGCAGAAACTCCTGATTGGCTTCAGGTTTATGCTCAAGCCCCTGTGAAACTACTACAAGATGGTGGAGTAGAAGGGCGTGCGCTAATTTTCTCCTGCAAGAACTCCAAAATTACAACTCACTGCTGAACAACCATCGACAGGAGAATGTTGAATCCCACCAGAAAAGAGACCCCATGTCCAAGGGCAAAGGAGAGGCCTCAGCAAGACAGTAGGAAGGGTGAGATTGCATTTAGAATCAAACCCCATCACCCACCAGAGATGCTTGGAGGGCTCAAACAAAACCTTGTGTGTACCAGGAGACCCCACAGAGACTGAGCCAGACCTGCCTTTGAGTGTTTAAGTGTCTCCTGCGGAGGTACAGGTCAGCAGTGGCCTGCCGCAGGAGCAGAGGCTCTGGGTGCAGCAGATCTGGGTGCGACATAAGCCCTTTTGGAAGAGATCACCACCTACTCCACCACGGAGCTGCCAGAACTTCCACAGGACTGGGGAAACAGACTCTTGGAGGGCACAAACAAAACCTTGTGTGCACCAGGACCCAGCAGAAAGGAGCAGGGACCCCACAAGAGACTGACCAGGAGTCGCCCGTGAGTGTCCAGGAGGCTGGCAGCGGTGTGGGTCAGCGGTGGCCTGCTGCAGGGTCGGGGGCACTGAGTGCAGCAGTGCATGTATAGGACCTTTTGAAGGAGGTCACCGTTATCTTCATCACCTCCTCCATAATTAGGTCTCAGGTCAAACAACAGGGAGGGAACACAGCATCGCCCATCAACAGCAGATTGGATTAAAGATTTACTGAGCATGGCCCCGCCCACCAGAGCAAGACCCAGTTTCCCCCTCAGTCAGTCTCTCCCATCAGGAAGCTTCCATAAGCCTCTTATCCTTCTCCATCAGAGGGCAGACAGAATGAAAACCACAGTCACAGAAAACTAACGAATCTGATCACATGGACACAGCCTTGTCTAACTCAATGAAACTATGAGCCATGCCGTGTAGGGCCACCCAAGATGGACGGATCACGGTGGAGAGTTCTGACAAAACGCAGTCCACTGGAGAAGGGAATGGCAAACCACTTCAGTATTCTTGCCTTGAGAACTCATGAAGAGTCTCATCTATAAAACCGAGCTGTTACTGCTGCCCTTGCAGTGGTTTGCATGGCGATACTGTCCCTGTAGAGGTGTTTGAACACAGGTAGAGGGCTCTCAGAGTCTGAGGGGAAACTGCTGACAATGCCTTGAGGCTGAGATGCTGTAATATCCTCCAATGCACCTTTCACTTTATCCCACCCTCTACACACCACAGCAGTCTCAGAAGAAGAATACTAACTCTACCTTAAACAACATGATGACTGAAAACTTTAAGATATTAATTTTTGTTTTGCTTTTTGTCCTTAAAGTAACTTGCTGTGTTTTAAAACTACTCATCATAGTTTCTCTCTGTGTGGTTATGTCACCAGCCGGACACACTGTTAGGCTCATTAACTCAACTTACTCATAATTTGTATGGATTCCTTTTTAAAAAAATTTAATGTTCTTTTATTAGTATGTAAAATATGTCACATGGCTCCAGAGTTAAACCCACAGAACAGCTTTACTCAAAGAAGTGTAGTTCCTGTGCTTTCCCCCTCCCCTCCATGAGAAACCATTTTTTAGTTTTAAGATTTATCCTTCAATTTCAATTTTCATAAACAAATATGTGACATATATTAAGGCGTCCCCCTGCTTCTTATATACACTTTCCCCATTTTTGTGACGCTATCTTTTCTTATTTTTGCCAGTGTACATTTAGGAGAGCTTCCAGAAATTCTGCGGATTGCAGAAGCAATCCATACATCATCTTGCTGGGGCTGCCAAATTCCTCTCCACTGGGGTTGTACCACATTGCATTCCCTCCAGCAAAGTATGACAGTGCCCGTCAGCCTCACAGCCTTGCACACTAGCTGTCAAACTTCTGGATTTTTGCCAATCTGATCTTAGCATGGCTTTAATTTGCTTTTCTCTTACGAGCAAGTTTGAACATATTTTCACATGGGTAACAGTCATTTGCATTCCTTTCTCTATAAAGTGACTCTCCATATCTTAGGGCTGCTTTTCTATAGGGTTGTTCGCCATTTCCCCCTATTTATAGAAGCTCTTTGTATATCAGTGATATTTCCTTTCCACTTATAAGTTTATCGGCTGCATCTGGCTTATGATGACTGGACAGGACTGAGTGGGGAAGAGAAAGGATGGGAGGGAATACTGAATAGCAATAGGAAGTCTGCCATGTTCAGAGACCTGGCTAGAAAGGAAGGTTAGTAGAGACTGCTGCTGGAATTTGCTTTGTAGAGGGACATGATTGGATGTTATTAATCTCTGAATATACCTCCAGTGGTTTTTGTCCCAAGAATAAAACTGTGCCTTCATGGTCTGTGAACAGTACCCTCAGCCACAGTGAGTCCCCATCTGGGAGCCTAGGGAGACTTAGGCTTCTGCGTGTGGCTCCCAGACCTATGCAGGTCCCTGGTCTTCTATGCAGCCAGGAGCAGAGGCTTAATCAGAACAGCTACTTGACGCATAACAAGCAAAATCAAGGCTGTTGGCAGCAGGGAGGTGCTGTTTAGGCTACACGAGCAGCAGTTCATGCTCCTGACAGGGGCTGAGCAGCTGTGGGAAGTAGAGTCATTAGTCACATGGTCCTTCTGGCAAGGGAGATGTTTTTACAAAATGAAGTGTTCTCTGGGTGTCAGTCCCCCTAGACTTTCTACGCCACAGAGGTCTTCAACCTCAGGTCTGCTCGGTTTACCCTGTCTCTGCAACTGGGTGGATGCTAGAGACAAACTGGAGGCCAGGACAGAAGCGGAGCAACAGACACAGAGAAGCATGTAATGGGCGAGCAAAGGTGGCCAGGCTCAGTGATAAATGTGGGCAGAAGTAAAGACTGATGGTGAAGTAAGCCAGACACGAAGGACAAATAGGAAATGACTCCGCTGACGTGAGGTTGCTAGAATAGTCAAATCATAGAGAGAGAGTGTAATGGTGATTACCAGGGAGCAGGAAAAGGGTAGTTAGAATTTAATGGGTACAGAATTTCTGTTTGGGATGGTGGAAAGTTCTGGAGGTGAATGATGCTGATGGCTGCACAACAGTGTAAATGTACTGCTTAAAGGTGTCAGTTTTATGTTATGTATATTTTACCACAGTTTTAAAAAGTCACAGATTCCCCATCACTCTTTTCCGTCAATATTTTTTAACCTGACTAAAATGTATAGTCTGAAGAAAGACTAAATTCAAAGTAAGTCACTTAGGTAAGGCTGATGTCTCCAAATTTCAGACAGGGCTGCTAATTAGCAGGGGATTTTTAACAAAGTCTCCCATTTTCCATGGCTGAAAGCCTTCTGGAATTCTATGGCGTCAAGATCTAGAAGTTGTCTTCTCAGATGACAGCAAGGGGATCTCAACAGTGTCTGAGCTGAAGTGTCAGGTTTGCTGAAGGAGTCCCAGGATTTGCGGAGTTCTTTTCTTCTAAAGAGACACCACCCTTCTGCAGGAATTTTCTTTGTCTTGAGGCTATAAAAACTGGCCACTAGGCCACAAAGGGGTCCGCTCTGTCTGGACTGTCAGGAAGTCAGCCCACTGGGTTTGCAGTGCCCTTCACTATCTCCGCTCTTTGTTCTCAATAAATTCATGCTCTTCTGAGATACTGTGTGTCTGGAAACTCTTTTTCAACCCACACATGGACCACAAAATCTTGGTGGCCTGTATGGGGACTCTTGGGGGCTCCCCCCAACTCTCTCATTTCCTTTTCCTTGAACCCTCTGCAAACAGACAAGTGGCTGTGGAAGCAACGGAGGAACTCTGGCCAAGGTTACTGTCTGGCACGTTCCCAAGGCCCCACAACCCACGGTGCCCCGGTCGCTGCCGACCAAGCAGGTGAAGGCTCTCCTCTCGTCTTTCTCCCTTGGGCTGAGAATCAGACCAACTAACAGCGTGCCGGCAGGGGTCAGGCACTTAAAAGCCATTAGTGTGCCTGCCGCTTGAAGACTCCTGTAAACGGAGAGGGGAGTCATGGAACAGACCAGGCTGTTAGAGCGTCTGTCCCCAGTAAGACAATTGCTGTGAGCCATGAGGCGCATATGGTTTCAAACAAAACACTGAGCTTGCCCCCTCCTTTGGCCACTGCCTTCCCAGCAGGATTATGAGGTGGGTTCCTCAGCCTGTCTTCCTGTCACTTTCACTTTTTTTTAAAATATAAATTTATTTACTTTAGTTGGGGGCTAATTACTTTACAATATTGTAATAGTTTTTGCCATACATTGACATGAATCAGCCATGGGTTTACATGTGTTCCCCTTCCTGGACCCCCCACCCACCTCCCTCCCCATCCCATCCCTCTGGGTCATCCCATTGCCCCGGCCCTGAGCCCTTGTCTCATGCATCGAACATGGAATGGTGCTCTGTTTCACATATGATAATATACATGTTTCAATGCTATTCTCCCAGAACGTCCCACCCTCACCTTCTCCCTCAGAGTCCATAAAATTGTTCCATGCATCTGTGTCTCTTATTCTGTCTCGCATATAGGGTTATCGTTACCATCTTTCAAATTCCATATATATGCATTAGTATACTGTATTGTTGTTTTTCTTTCTGGCTTACCTCACTCTGTATAATGGGCTCCAGTTTCATCCATCTCAGTAGAACCGATTCAAATGTATTTTTTTAATGGCTGAGTAATATTCCATTGTGTATATGTACCACAGCTTCCTTATCCATTCGTCTGCTGATGGACATCTAGGTTGCTTCCATGTCCTGGCTATTGGAAACAGTGCTGCGATGAACATTGGGGTACGACCTACAGGAACCTGAGTGCTGCCTCTGAGCCATCTCAGAAGTACCTTCCCATGTTTCAGGGAGTTGTCAGATGATGCGTCACCCAGTTGCTCCTGGGAATCTCTCGTTTCTTTCTTTCTCTGCTCCAGTTGCATGGACCCTTAGTCACACAGTGTTTGTCTCAGACGCAGGGATCATCTCTCGCAGTTGGAGGGAACTGTTGGGACATTTGACCATCTTGTGCCTCAGTCACACAGAGCGATCCTGGGACAAAGGGGACATTCTGACAGCCGGTGACTCCCAATACCCCCATTCCATGGCATTTAGGCTAAGAATGGGTTCTGGCATGCCTTGGAAGTCTGCCTCAGACTCACTCCTTGACTGCATTCTTAGGAACTGGAAAAACATTGACCCTGAAAATCTCAAAAAGAAAAGGCTCGTTTGCTTTTGTGATTTGGCCTGGCCCCACTATAAACTGGGGGGCCAGGAGAAATGACCTCTTCATGGCACACTGAGTTATAGCACAGTCCTCCAACTCGATCTCTTTTGCTGAAAGCAGGAAAAGGACTCAGAGGTTCCTTAGGTTCGGTCTTTCATGGCCCTTAGTCAGAATCTGGATCTGAGGGACTTGGACCGCGCGTGTCTTTCTGCTGCCTCTCACCCCCCAGCCCCCTCTGTCTCCCTCCCCGTCAGACCTTTTAGATGACTCCCTACTTGACCTTTTCTATCCACAACCCAGCCACCCCCTTTAGCTTCAGGCTCAACTCACACCCTCAACTCACACCCCAACAGTGTCTCAACAGCCATCCCTTATCAGGACAAAGGCCGCATCTCCCTTTTCCACGCAAGACTGAGGACGACCCAATGCCAGGAAACAAAGTCTAATACGCTTGCCTTAAAGAAAGTGGCAAAGGCAGACCTGGGCACCATTAGAGTCCATGTTGCCTTTCCCGTGTCTGCCATTTCTCAGAGTCAAGACAAGTTAGGTTCCTTCAGTCAGGACCCATCACTTTGATTAAGGAATTGCAGGCCCTCACTATAGCCCTCAAGCTAACTTGGGAAGACATTCATGTAGTTGACCACTTGCTGTACTCACGAGGAAAAGAAGAGGCTATGGGCCTTAGCCTAAGCTTGGGCAGATAAAGCACACACTCAGAATCCCAGCGAAAACTGAGTGGGGGCAGCTGCAGTCCCAAGAACAGACCATGGATGAAGCAGCCAGGCGAATGATGAAGTGCTGGCAGGGGGATGAGCTAGGAAAGACTACATGATCACCTGCCTGCTAGAGGGCATGAGAAAGGCAATCATCAAAACCGTTAATTATAGCAAGCTTAGGGAAGTTTCCCTGGTGGCTCAGATGATAAAGAAGCTGCCTGCAATGCGGGAGACCCAGGTTCAATCCCTGATCAGGAAGATGCCCCAGAGAAGGGAATGGCTACCCACTCTAGTATCCTTGCCTAGAGAATTCCATGGACAGGAGTCTGGCAGGCTACAGTCCATGGGGTCACAAAGAGTCAGACTCAACTAAGCAACCAAAATGTTCATTTTTTTTCACTTAGGGAAGTTACGCAGGATCCTTCTGAGAATTCTGTCTTTCTTCAGGCCTGGCTAGCAGTCGCCATGGGAAAACATACCCACTTAGATCCAGATACTAATGAAGGAAGGGCTATCCTTATAGTCCACTTTATAAGCCAGTCAACTCCAGACATTAGGCAAAAGCTACAGAAACTAGAACAGGGCCCACAAACACCATCCTGTGTCTTGCTTGATAAGGCCTTTAAGGTCTCTAACAACAGGGAGGAAATTTCTAGGAGTAGGTGGGAACAGAAGGAGAAAGTTCAGTTCAGTGGCTCAGTCATGTCAGACTCTTTACAACCCCATGAACCGCAGCACACCAGGCCTCCCCGTCCATCACCAACTCCCAGGGTCCACCCAAACCCACGTCCATTGAGTCGGTGATGCCATCCAGCCATCTCATCCTCTGTTGTCCCCCTCGCCTCCTGAAATTTTAAATGACATGCGCAGCACACGGCTCTTGCCACTTCAGTCCCCCCACAGCAGGGATCTACGGGCACACCTCCCTTTCTCAGAAACCTCCGACCACCTGCTACCAGTGCGGTCAGCCAGGGAGCATGGGCAGGAACTGCCCCGCTCCACTACCCGATACTTACCGTCACCAGAAGGGCCACTGGAAGGGGAGTTGTCCCTCCATCCCTCAAGCAGGTAGGTCAACATCATAGCCACCCAATACCATAGGTACCTCTGAACTCAGCACTCACAGCTGAAATCCAAGTCAACTTCCGCTGTCAGTGGTAGGTGACCATCAAGAGCTGGAGTCAGACTGCATTTTAGGTCCTGACCTCCTGGACACAGATGACTGAAGGTGCCTGGGGCTCAAACTATAGGCCCCTATATCCCCTATAAAACCAGAGGAGCCCTGGGTGACCCTGGATGTGGTGGGGGCCATTGTAACCTTTCTGACTGACCCTGGGGCACTTATTCAGCCCTTCTCTGGTCCCTCTCACTATGCCTCAAACCTCCTAACAGGGGTGGATGGACAATCCTCCTACGGCCGTTCACTCCTCCCCTACCTCGTTCCCTGGAAAATACTCTGCTCACCCACTCCTTCTTAGTCTTCCTGACCTGCCCCACCCTCTGTTAAGCTGAGATTTATTAATAAAATTTAAAGCTACTTTATCATTTATGCCAGTAAATATGGCTTTAACAACAACTATGAAACCGGTTCTAGCTAAAATCCTGCCCCAGATCCTGAGGCAAGTTCCTCCAGAAGAATGGGATACTTCTACTTCCAGCAGGTCTGCTACAGCCACCCCAGTACTTATCCGTTTAAAGGATCCTAACTCTTTCTCTAGAGTATCACAATATCCTCTTAAGGAGGAAGGCTTAATAGGATTGAAGCCACTAATCTCCAAGTTCCTCCAAACTAGACTTCTAATCCTATGTAATTCTCCCTGCAATACCCCAATCCCAGCAGTAAAGAAGCCTGACAGCTCCTACCATTTAGTCCGAGACCTGAGGGTTATCAATCAGGCAGAGGCCCCTATTCATTTGATAGTACCTCACCCACATAACCTTTGAGGTCAAATCCCTTCACAAATCCAACAGTATTCCTAGACCAGAAGGATGCCTTCTTTTGCATTTCAGTCCATTCTAACACCAAATTCTTGTCTTCAAATGGAAAGCCCCAAATACCAAATACACCCAACAACTCACCTGGACAGTCTTGCTTCAGGGGTTTCAAGATAGTGTTCACTTGTTTGGTCAAGCATTAGCAAAGGCCCTTTCATTGTTAATGCTGGAGGGCGAAAGCTGCCTACTCCAATATGGTAGAGATCTCTTAATTTATAGTCCTGATAAACTAACTTCCCTCGTTGCTCAGTGGTAAAGAATCCACCTGCAAGGCAGGAGATGCAGGTTTGATCCCTGGGTTGGGAAGATTTGCTGGGGAAGGAAATGGCAACCCACTCCTGTATTCTTATACCTGGAGAATCCCATGGATACAGGAGGCTGGCGGGCTGCAAGTCCATGGGGTTGCACAGAGTCAGACATGACTTAGCGACTAACAGCACAACAACATAACTAACCTCAGACAATAACGCTATTCTAGTTCTTAGCAGCATGAGGGTACCGGGTATTCCCTGCCAAGGCACAAATTACTTCCCAACAAGTCACTTTCCTGGGGCTAATATTAACCCCTGGAAAAAGAAGTATCGCCCCTGACAGAAGGAAGTTAATCTTAGACATGTCCATGCGAGCTACCAAACAACAGCTTAGGAACTTTTTAGGAATGATAGGGTTCAGCCAAATTTGGATTTCCACCTATGGCCTATTGGCCAAGCCTCTTTATGATGCCCTTAAAGGACCAGAACACCTCTGGACTGGAGCCCTGAAACAGAGGCAGCTTTTACACAAATAAACAAGGCCAGCCTTAGGCCTATCAGATCTAACAAACCCCTCTCTCCCTTTGTTCATGAAGAAATGGGGTGGTTCTGGGGGTACTAACCCAATCCCTGGGACCATCTCAGCACCCAGTAGCATATCTATCTAAAGCACTGGACATA
Organism: Giraffa tippelskirchi; assembly: GCF_054371585.1. Classification (NCBI taxonomy): domain Eukaryota; kingdom Metazoa; phylum Chordata; class Mammalia; order Artiodactyla; family Giraffidae; genus Giraffa; species Giraffa tippelskirchi. The sequence goes on along the minus strand of NC_137286.1, from coordinate 58,136,071 downwards.
ACACCTCAGAGATGGCCTTCCTATCTAAAAGCTTTAGCTGTCACTGCAGTTCTAGCAGCTTTCAAACTCACAATAGAGAACTACTTACAGTTTACACTCCTCACCAGGTCTTAGATGGCCTCAACTCCAAGGCATTCCATTGGATTTCAGACAGCAGAATTCAAAAGCATCAAGCTTTATTCTTAGAGGGGTCAGAGATACCAATCAAGCCTTGTCCCACCTTAGATCCTGCCACTCTCCTGCCCAACCCAAACCCTAACACCTTCCTTCTACATTTCTGTTTAAAGGGATGACCAAGCCGAGTCATAGGCTAGGCCTGGAGAATTCTGAGCATTACTTTGCTAGTGTGTGAAATGAGTGCTATTGCGCGGTAGTTTGAGCATTCTTTGGCATTGTCCTTCTTTGGGATTGGAATGAAAATTGACCTTTCCCAGTCCTGTGGCCACTGCTGACTTTTCCATATTTGCTGGCATACTGAGAGCGGCACTTTAACAACATCATCTTTTGGGATTTGAAATAGCTCAGCCGGAATTCCATCACCTCCACTAGCTTTGTTTGTAGTGATGCTCCTAAGGCCCACTTCACACTCCAAGGTGTCTGGCTCTAGGTGAGAAATCACACCATTGTGGTTATCTGGGTCATTAAGATCTTTTTTGTATAGTTCTTCTATATATTCTTGCCACATATTCTTAATATCTTCTGCTGTGAGGAAGTTCTGAACTGAGAACTTCCAGATATTCAAGCTGGATTTAGAAAGGGCAGAAGAACCAGAGATCAAATTGAATCACAGAGAATCACAGAGAAAGCAACAAAATTCCAGAAAAACATCTACTTCTGCTTCATTGATTATGCTAAAGCCTTTGACTGTGTGGATCACAACAAACTATGGGAAATTCTTAAAGAGATGGGAATGCCAGACCACCTGACCTGCCTCCTGAGAAATCTGTATGCAGGTCAAGAAGCAACAGTTAGAATTGGACATGGAACAACAGACTGGTTCCAAATCAGGAAAGGAGTACGTCAAGGCTGTATATTGTCACCCTGCTTATTTAACTTATATGCAGAACACATCATGCAAAATACCGGACTGGATGAAGCACAAGCTGGAATCAAGACTGCCAGGAGAAATATGAATAACCTCAGATACGCAGATGACACCACCCTTATGGCAGAAAGCGAAGAGGAACTAAAGAGCCTCTTGATGAAGCTGAAAGAGGAGAGTGAAAAAGCTGGCTTAAAGCTCAACATTCAAAAAATTAAGATCATGCCCTCCAGTCCAATCACTTCATGTCAAATAGATGGGGAAACAATGGAAACAGTGACAGACTTTATTTTCTTGGGCTCCAAAATCACTACAGATAGTGACTGTAGCCACAAAATTAAAAGACTCTTGCTCCTTGAAAGAAAAGCTATGACCAACCTAGACAGCATATTAAAAAGCAGAGACACGACTTTGCCAACAAAGGTCCATCTAGTCAAGGATATGGTTTTTCCAGTGGTCATGTATGGATGTGAGAGTTGGACCATAAAGAAAGCTGAGCGCTGAAGAATTGATGCTTTGAACTGTGGTGTTGGAGAAGACTCTTGAGAGTCCCTTGGGCTGCAAGGAGATCCAACCAGTCCATCCTAAAAGAAATTAATTCTGAATATTCATTGAAAGGACTGATGCTGAGGCTGAAGCTCCAATACTTTGGCCACCTGATGCAAAGAGCCGACTCATTAGAAAAGACCCTGATGCTGGGAAAGATTGAGGACAGGAGGAGAAGGGGATGACAGAGGACAAGATGGTTGGATGGCATCACCGACTCAATGGACCTGAGTTTGAGCAAGCTCCGGGAGATGGTGAAGGACAGGGAAGCCTGGTGCTACAGTCCATGGGGTCACAGAGTCAGACACGACTGAGCAACTGAACAACAACAACACAGGGCTAGGCCAGATCCGTGCCTTTACCCACTCCAGACACAGAATGGCTTATAGATGGCAGATTTCCATACTGTTCTCTTCAGCTTATAGATGGCTTATAGGAATGCTGAAGGGGCTCGGGGTATGCCACAGTCAACTTTACGGAAGTAACAGAGTCAAGATCACTTCACAGGCCAAATTCTTCCACCCACAAAAGCAGAACCCATCATTCTAACTAGAGCCCTCAAAGTAGGAGAGGGACTATGAGTCAATATTTACACAGACTCAGCATACACCTTCCATATAGTCCATGCCCATGTGGCCATTTGGAAGGAAAGGGGTCTATTAACTACACGTCATACTCCAATTAAGCATTGGGCCAGAGATTTTGGGCTTACTAGAAGCTATAAAATCCCCACTACAGGACATCATCCACTGCAGGGCAAACCCAAAGGATTCATCAGATATAAGTAAAGGAAATAATAAAGCAGCTAAAGAAGCCAAAAAGGCCACCCTAAGCATCATATAGGCTCCCCTGATCCCAAGTCTAGACTTCTTACCACCTCAGTACTCATCCTCTTAACTCACAGAAGGACAGAACTGTGGGTTCATTTTAATCCCTGAAGGATGGCTACTGAGCCCAGACAATAAACTCCACTTACCAGAAGCTTCCCAATGGAAGATACTAACCCATCTGCATCAGGCCACCCATTTAGGGGCTGAATTGCTCTTTAAACTAATGGGGACAATATTCACCAGAAAAGGAATCCTCTCAACCATTCAGTCAATATCCCAAGCTTGTCCTGCTTGTCTCCAGGCCAACCCAGAGGGGGCTATAACCTGCCCCCCACCATCCCACTCTTCATCCAAACCAGAGGCGAGGAAACCAAATCTATTGGTGAATAGATTTGACTTATATGCTCCCTTGAAAAGGCTGTAAGTACCTCCGAGTGATGGTAGATGCCTTTATAGATGAATTGAAGCCTACCCAACTAAGACCAAGGACACTGAGGTCACCACTGCCCTCTGGGAACATGTTACACCTAGGTTTGCACTTCCAAGCTCTTTACAATCAGATAATGGCCCTGTGTTTATTTCCAGTCTGAGCCAAGGTGTCAACAAAGTCCTACAAATGAATCACGATCTTCATTCAGCTTTACACCCTCAAAGGTCTGGAAAGGCAGAAAGAGCCAATCAGGCCCTCAAAAAGTACCAAGTGATAGAAACTAGCAAACCTGGGCCACCCTTCTTTCCATCGCTTTCCCCAAATCCGGGACTCATCCAAGCCCTTATGAGATCATTTAGGGGAGATCATTCTTACGCACAGACCTCTTCCTTGATCCTGAGGCCCATTACCCAGTACACTATCTTACAGTTTTAGACTTAACTCTTAAAAATATCTGGGAATACCAGGACCAAAATAGCCCCAAGCCAGATTCTAATTTTTCAGAGTCCTCCCTGCCTAAATCCCAGTGACTGGGTATACATTAATACTCTTACACAGGATGGAAATCCATCAAAGCAGTGTGGACAGGACCAACCTAAGTCTTGCTGACCCTCTCACAGTTGCCAAAATCCAAGGCTTCACCTCCTGGATCCACGTGTCACAACTGAAGACAGGTCACAAGTCTTCCCCTCTGTCTGGGATGACTCTAGCTACCAGTTATGAAGGCATGGAGCATGCCTATGCCCATTTAGGGAAGTTCTATTTCAACATCACTTTAGACATCAGCCTAGACCCCAGGAATTGTACCTGTTTCCTCTGTGGCTTCAATGCCTACTTGTATCTCCCAGCCAACTGGAGAGGCCCCTGAACGCTTGTATACGTAATTTCTAACCTTACTCTTATAAATGACAATATCCCACTTCCCCTGTACTCTCAATCATAGGGAGAGGAGGGCAGCCCCTGCCATAATTTCAGTTCTGGGGTTACTCATGAGGGTAACATGCGCTCAGTAGGCACTTTAAAAAAAAATAATATAACCACATTTATTTAAGAGTGTATTCCAATATATTAAGAATGTATTCCAATATATTAAGAATGTATTCCAATATCAAGTGGCAAAGTTCAAAAATGCAAAATCAAAATCACTTTTGCACCACCCTAGTAATTTTACACATGGTGATGCATATGTTTCAGTGCTACTCTCTCAACGCTTCCCACCCTCTCCTGCCCCCACTGTGTCCACAAGTCCATTCTCTACGTCTGCATCTCCATTGCTGCCTTGCAAATAGGTTCAACAGTACCCTCTTTCCAGATTCCACATATATGCATTAATATATGATATTTGTCTTTCTCTTTCTGACTTCACTGTTTAATAGGTTCTAGGTTCATCCTCATTAGAACTGACCCAAATATGCTCCTTTTTATGGTTGAATAAAGTTCCACGGTGTATATGTACCACAGTTTCTTTATCCATTCCTCTGTTGACAGACATCTAGGCTGCTTCCCGTCCTAGCTATCATAAATAGTATTGCAATGAACGTTGCGGCACATGTGTCTTTTTTGATTATGGTTTCCTCAGGGTATATGTCCAGTAGTAGGATTGTTGGGTCATAAGGTAGTTTTATTCCTAGCTTTAAAGAAATTTCCATACTGTTCTCCATAATGGTTGTGTCAATTTGCATTCCTACCAACAGTGTAAGAGGGTTCCCGTTTCTACACACCCTCTCCAGCATTTATTGTTTGTAGATTTTTTTTTCAGCAGGACTTCTAAATTCAGGTTTCACTGCTCGACAACTTTCCCTCAAACTTACCCAACAGGTTGTCAACCTGTCAACAGCCCAAATCCACACTTTACAGGAATAAATAAAATCGCTAGCAGGAGAAGTCTTACAGAAGAGAAGGGCTTTAGACTTACTAACAGCTAACCAAGGTGGGATGTGTGCAGTGTTGAAGGAAGAGTGCTGCTTCTTGGTCAACCAAGCAGGCCTGGTCCAGGCTAACCTCTGGGCACTACTGATAGAATAAACAGAGAAAGGAACCTGTGGGGAATTTGACCTGTGGAATTCTAAGACCAATATTTGGTCCTGGTTCTCCTAGCGAATCCCTCTTCTGGGTCTCTTGATAGCTCTTCTACTGCTACTAATCTTCGGGCCATGTATCTTAACCTTCTTGTTAAGTTTGTTTCTTCTAGAATACAACAAATTCACAAATGGCAGCATGGCGAGAATATCAGCTGGTCAACTCCTGGACGGCACTGGAACAAGCCACCGTATCATTCTGTGGACCCCCACTTTCTTCCTTAAGTATACCCTGACAGAGAGCAGGCAAAGGGAACCCAGGGCCCTACAACGTCTGTGTTCAGCTTGAAGAAGTCAGAGCAGGCATCATTCACCCTTTTTCTCAATGACCTGGGTCCTGATGGCCTGAGACAGGGATAGAGAGGCAGCAGGGTAAGAAGCAAAAGATTTGGCCCATGAATAAAAAGGTGGGGTAAGGTGGAGTCCTATATCGAGGTTGCAGGACCAAATCTCCAAAAATGTCCAAGCCCCATAGCAACTGTTGCCATGAGCCCCCCTGACCTAAACCAGCCAGTAGCCCAACTGCATATTAGGTGAAATATGTACCATATTGCTTCCTGATCAATCACCTAACACCAGCCTTTCAGCAGACATTTCCTTTGTCCTGAGGCTATGAAAGTTGGCCACTAGCCCAAGAAAGGGGTTGGCTTTCCCTGGACAGCCAGGAAGTCAGACCGCTGTGTTTGAAGTGCCCCTCACTAGCTCTGCTCTTTGTTCTTAATAAACTCACTCCCTTCTGAGATATTTTGTGTCTGGAAATTCTCTTCCAACCTGTGCATGGACCACGACATTTTGGATGGCAATTATTCCCCCCTGAATTCTGTATTGCAAACCCAGGACAATCTAATTGTGGTTATTTCCCCAGGAACCAGGGAAGAGGCAGGGACAGCGGGAGTCCAGACTTTTCTGGTGGCCAGAGTTTGAGGACATGAGCTTGTTGGAAGTGGGTATGGTTTTGGAAAAGGCAGCTTGTGATTAAATGGTGTTTTCTTTGAGGCACTAGTGAAGATGCAAGCCGAGCTAAGACCTTATAGGTTATTTATTATTTTATCTGACTGAATCCTAACAGCAACCTATCAAGCCAAGAAAGGGAGAAGGAAGGAGGATCTGGTCAACTTGGGCCTCAGTCTCTTCACCTTTATCATGGGAACAATAATAATACTGTGTCTACCATAAAGACTATCAACACCCCAGGGAGGTCAAGTAAAATAGCCAAAAAAAAGAGGTCTTTAGTGACTCTGATAGAAGCAGCTTGAGTGTGGAACCAGGGATGGAAGCCAGAGCGTTATAAGTGAATTTAAAAATTAACAGAAACTATTCTTTCTCTCTCTTTTCTTGATCTCTCTGGCCAGACATTTATCAATTTTATTGATTTTCTCAAAGAACCAGCTCTTGATTTGTTTGATTCTCATTATTATGTTTCTGCTATCTAGTTCATTGATTTCTGTTTTCATCTTTATTATTCTCTCTTTTCTCCTTATTTGGACTTGATTTGCTCTTTTCCTAGTTTCTTAAGGTAGAAGCTGAGGACACTGACTTGAGACCTTTCTTCTTTTCTAATATCGTCATTCAGTGCTATGAATGTCCCAAGTTCTGCATTAGCAACATGCCACAAATTTTAATATGTTGTGTTTTTATTTTCATTTACTTCAAAAGGCTATAATAGCACTTCTTATTCCTTCTTTGATCCATGGTTTACTTAGAAGGGTATTATTTAGTTTCTAAATATGTGCAAATACGTGCAGATTTTCCAGATATGTTTCTAGAGCTGATTTCAAATTTAAATCTGGTGTGGCCAGAGAACTACTTTGTATGACTTGAATTCTTTTGAATTTATTCACACTTGTCTTATGACCTAGCATATGGTCTCTCTTGGTAAATGTCCTACATGCAGTGAACAGAGGTGTATTCTGCTTGGGGTGGAGAGTTCTATAATGTCAATCAGGTCAAGCTGGTGGATACTTTGTTCAGGTCTTCTGTATCTTCGTTGATTTTCTGTGTGTTTCTATCCATTATTGAAAGGGGAATGTTAAAATCCCTGACTATAATTATTAATAAGACTTACAGTTCTATTAGTTTTTGCTTTGGGTATTTTGGAGGCACTGTTCTTAGGGACACAAATGTTTAGAGACATGTTGTCGTGATTAACTGGCTTTTAATATATGCGCATGCTGTGCATGCTCAGTCACTTCAGTCGTGTCCGACTCTTTGTGACCCCATGGACTGTAGCCCGCCAGACTCCTCTGTCCATGAGAATTTCCCAGGCAAGAATACTGGAACGGGTTGTCATTTCTTTCTCCAGGGGATCTCCCAAACCGGGATCAAACCAGCGTCTCTTCTGCCTCCTGCATAGGCAGGAGGGTTCTTGACCACTAGTGCCACTTAGAAGGCCAAGCTATAAATATATAACTGTCTATAAATTGTGAGCTCTTAGAACCTAGTTACCAAGACAGGTGGAGGTCAGAAATAATCTTACAATGGGCAAAAGAGAGGAGGATCCCAGTAGGATGCTGCCTCAGGACCACTACCCCAAATGCATCCTAGGGCTCTCAGACCACATCCCCATCTCTGGGAAACCCAGCACCTGAAATCTCACCTCCATAGATCCTTTGGGTTTGACAGTTCCTGTCTAGATATTTCTGCAAATGCCTGTGAGAGAGGAAACCCTGAATCAGGACACTTGCCCACTCACAGAGAAGGTGTAGCATGTAAGGGGGGGTGGGACCCAAAGCTGGGATAGTCAGGAACATCCCAGGGAAATGTAACCATATCAAGGCTGGTCGGGGGTGCAGCTTAGTTACCTGGGATTAGATGTCAGTGCAGAGGCCCAGGACCCATCAGTCGTGTCTCAGATTGGCCTGGAGCCTGGTTCAGATCCACTAGGGCCTCCACAGCTTTTAGAATCCCAGGTGTAGCATCCTTAATGCAATGTTGAAGTTTTTTAAAAACGTGAAGTGTGTTTTCAATGTGGATGCGAGGACCGAAATGAGAAAACCCCTTCCTAACAGCCTTTTGTTTGTTTCTGCAAAAGCTCCGTTCCTCCCCACAGGAACTAAGGGTTGCCTTTGAATCCCAGTTCAAGCCGACATTCTGCTGCCTGAACTCCAGGGTCCCACTTGTTTGTGTTTTTTCCTCTCGTGTCAGACTGTGTGTGTTGCAGGGTATATTTTCATCATATTTATGGCAACACAAATACAACCCTAGTGCCCTCAACAATCTGGTTTGGATTCCACAAAGCAAGGAAAACAGACTGGAGTGTTTCCTATACTGATAAGAGTAAGCGATCGAGAAAGGATGTGTTCATCAAATCTGAGCCCAGAGACGGAAGGTAAAGCATTACTGTACGAACCACCAACAAAGCAAATGCTCTGCCCAACTGTAACAAAACGTAAGATGGAATTGACTAGAAGATTCTGATTTCAGAATGCCAAAATGTTATTTTAACAAAGGAAGTGTCTCCCTGGTGGCCCAATGATGAGAATCCACCTGCCAATGCAGGGGACAGGGTCTCTGGTCTGGTAAGATTCCACATCGCATAGCAACTCATCGCCTGTACCAACTACTGAGCCTGCACTCTAGAGCCCGAAAGCAGCACATCCTGAAGCCCGTGCGCCTTGAGCCTGTGTTTTGTGAAGAGAAGCCACAGCAATGAGAAGCCAGCACACCGCAACGAAGGGCAGCCCCCGCTCACCACTAGAGAAAGTCCACGCGAAGCAATGAAGACCCAGTGCAGCCACAAACAAAGGAATGAATAAAATGATGAGAACAGGAAGCAGCTCTGCGTCAATGGACTATGATCAGTGATGTGATGAGGACAGGAATACAAGTAGATTTATACAGAAAAGTAATGCAGTTAACTTTTAACAGTGTCCAGCTCAGTCTCACTTTCAATGGTGGAGGAGGAAATGTGGGATCTTGCCCTTCCCTTGGAAGAGGAATGTCAGTGAGCAGGAACACTAAAGGAGGTGGGAAAGAAGAAGATGCATTTTGATAAGGAAGCAAGTCATAACCCACAGTGTAAAATAATTATCCATGAGTCCATAAGGCATAAAGAAATTATGTCAGGGGACTTCCCTGGTGGTCAGGAGGTTACGAATCCACCTTGGAGTGCAGGGAACACGGGTTTGATCCCTGGTCAGGGATCTAAGATCCCACATGCTGTGGAGTAACTAAACCTGCGACACGCCGTAACTACGGGGCCTGCTCACACCCACATACCACAGCTGGAGAGACCGCGGGCCACAGTGAAAGATCCCACATAATGTGACCGAGATCCCACTTGCCACAGCTCACACCCAACACAGCCGAACAAACAAATAAATATTTAAGAAACGAAATGACTTAATAAATACATAAACAGGTGAGGCAGGAAGAGCCAAATCTTCCATGCAGATGCATCACACACAGTTTATGGAGATACTCTGTCCTCAAAGAGGCATCATTCCTCACTCCTTGAGTGTGAGCGGCACAGAGCGATCTCATTCCAAAGAGTGCAGTATAAACGGGGGGGAGGAAGCAACCTTACAGCGAGAAACTTGGAAGGACCCCCGCAACCAGGTGATCAAGGTCAGCGTCAATGGTGATCAGTCACATCAATGGTGATCGGTCAGTACATGCTTCTGACATGATGGGACGAGAATGGTACTTGACCTCCGTGCTCCTCCTCCCCAACCCTACCTTGTCTAATCAAGAGAAAAACATCAGACAGATCCCAACTGTAGGGCAGTTTATAAAATATCCCACTAGTATTTCTCAAAACTGTTAAAGGCACCCAAAACAAGGAAACTCTAAGAAAGCATCACAGACCAGAGGAGCCGAAGGGCACGTGAGGACTCGGTGCACCGTGCCGTCCTGGAGGGGACCCTGGGACAGGCAAAGGACGTTAGGAAAAAAGCAAGGAAACTATGGACTTCCATTAATAATAATACATTAACCCTGGTTCATTCACTGTGACAAATGCACCACACTAATCTATGACGTGTAAGATGTTAACAACAGGGAAACTGGGGGCTGCGTATATGGAAATTCTCTGTTCTATCTTCACTATCTTCATAACTTTTCTGTATGTTTAAATTTTAAAATTTATGTTTAAATTTTAAAAAATTATTTCAAACAAACACATGGGAAACAAGTCAGTCTGCTCTGCTTTGGCACTAGGAAGGAGCTGAGGACTCTGCATTTGCCAGGGGCCAGCGGTGGGGGTAGGGGGACCTTCAGTAAGACCTTAGAAAGGTGCTGCTGTCATTTTAAAAGATATTACTCTTCTTTTTCTGATTTGTCATCCTATCAATGTGGGGATGGATTTAAGGTGCAATGAAAAGTCAACATTTGACTCACTTGTCTCTAAAGGCAGGTTTTCCCCCCAGATAAGCAGACTAAACGCATTTCCCTGAGTGTTTAATAAAAGCCAGGTTTTTGAAAGCCACAGTGGACACTCATGAACATGGAATGAGGGGCTTCCTCCACCAACGTGTATGTTTTCTCTTGGTCCTTGGGGGGCCCTGCAGTCGGGCTGCTTGGGTGGGCTGCCACTGCTATGGGGGCAAGCCTTCTGCCCAGGGCCCAGGCTCTTCATCATGGGCTCTCACATTCCTCATATCCTCGTGCCATTTCAAAGTGAGGATGCAAGGACAGTCCTACTTCAGGCTGTCCCAGGGCCAGCATGAACTGGGACAGCAGTACAGCTCCTTCTCTTCCCACTCACAAGATGGGTTCACACTACATAGTCACCAGATTATGACATCACGGAAAAGGGTTCAAGTGAGTTGGGGCTACCAGCCTTCAAGGTCAAAGTCCACACAACCCAAACAGGTGGCTGCTCCAGAAGTGAGTGGCACTGAGCTGGTTTCTGTCATAGGTGAGGTCCCTGCACGTGACAGGGAGATGCTGGGATCTCCCTGGATCCTCATGCTGGTGACTTTATCCCAGGCCTTCCCGCGTTAACCAAGAAAACAAAACAAACCTCACTGTGGGCCAGGCTGGAAAAACATCTGTCATATATGTGGTCTGTTTCCCATAGGTTGGAAAAAGTTTTATCATGGGATTTGGTAGGAAGAATGGAGACACTCTTAGGAAAGAAAATAAAGCTGAACCAAAAGAAAGAATTTCCTGTCACTTGGAGAAGCAAGCAGTGTCCTGCCTGTCTCTGAGTGTGGTCTGAACAACTCATCCTGATTTCTAAGGTGTTCTTCAGCTTGGTGTTTCTTTTTTCGCTTCTGATTCATTGCCATTTGTTCTTTATTATTATGCTTTTAATAGCAACATGTAATAAAGGCACAAAGCCACCTCATCTTTGGAGTGTAAAGAAACTATTCTGCATATCAAGTTGATCAAATGTGGCAAGAGCTCTGACGTCTTGGCCCCCCAGGCTGGGTTTATTTTAAGTGCAGTTATATAATATCCTAGTCCAACTGACCCAGGGTGTGTTTTACAAAAGCCTGGTTTTATTTGCTGCCTTTACAGGCTCAGGCACTTCTAAAAGAATTCAGGACGTAATTTCTTTTGAAAGCATATGAGGTGGTACTGGCTCCAAAATGAGAGTGTCCAGAAAACTGGAGATAATGCACAGCCATCACATAAGTCAGTAGATGAGATCTACCACTGGGAAGGGCAGGGTGCCCTGTACAGGCCAGTCTGATGTTAAAGTCTTTGGTACATGCTGTTGGTAGGTAGCATTAAGTCACCCTTCTGGGAGCTTGTAAGAGATGTCTTTGTTCGTCGGGAACTTTGAGCATTTATATTATTTTTTCGGTATTTTCCTTCTTTTTAGCAACAATCTCCCATTTAAGTGAAACCACAACAAAAATTCACTCAAGCTATTATTTAGGAGCTTACCTGTCTTGAAGACAAGATGCCATGAGCATAGGACTGCACCCTTTTCCTCTCTCTATCATTGCATGTACCCCCACTAACAATGCTGGGCATCGAGGAAGGACTCATGAGACAGAGGCACAGTATTGACAAGGTTGACTTTTTGTGGGAGAATGCAGGAGGACAGAAATGACTGACAACCATTCATGTATCCAGTCAACTCAGAGCAACTGGAAAGCTCACTTCAGGCCGGGCCCTCTGTGGAGACAAGGGTCCCCACAGACAGCGTGTTGCTTATACTGACTCGGGGAGCTCTGTGTCCTCTTGCGCGTCATTTAGCCCATCAAAGCAAGTTCTGCATCTGTGTAATGGGTCCAGTGTATACACCTGAACTAGCTTAGACCTTCGTCTTAATACCCCACTTAGATGACTAGCCCTACAACGGGTGCTCTGTGGGCCACATGCTGGCACTTTCAGTGGCTACCCCCAGGGAGATCCCAACCAGATTCAGAGGGTTTAACGCTGAGTGGAGTCCACACACACACAACAGGGACACCCTGAAGAACCCTAGATGGTGCAGGAAGAAGCAGTGGTCCAAGGACTGAGGGTGAAGTAGCCTGTAAAGAGATTGCAAGTACCTCTGCCCTGGAGAGAAACACCAGAAAGAAAGGGAAACCAGAAACCATACATGGACAGCAGGGACCAGTGCAGAAGGCACATGGGTGGCAGAGGACACCGAAGCTGGGCTTGGGTTTGCTTTCTCATCAGCTGGTATGGAGATTTCTGTTCTGGTCATCAACGCTGTGGTCTCCCTGTGAGCAAGAAGATCAAGCAGCTCATCATCTATCTGTGTCTCAGGCACAAAGGGAGAGCTTCAGAGACGGGCAAGATGAACTCATAGCAGACAGTCACTCAAGATGACGTGGACATCGGGCTGAGGCATTTGGGTGAGCCTCACTTTGCTCACCCCTGGTTCACTGAGTAGTGGGTCTTGATTTCTTGAGTTCTGGAGAGTTTAAAAGCCATGCTGGTTTTTTTTTTTTTTTTTGCCATGCCCCAAAAAATAAGATCCCGTGGCTTGTGGGATCTTAGTTCCCCGACCAGGGATTGAACCTGAGCCCAGGCAGTGAAAGTGCCAAGTCCTAATCACTGGACTGCCAGCGAATTTCCTAAAAGCCTTTTTTGGGCTAGAAGAGGTCTTCTTCTGAACTGAGTGCTGTTTTCCCCCAGGTGAAGAGTTAGGCGAGTGGCCTGAACCTGGACTTCACTTAGTAGAACCACCTGAGATTGGATTCTAGGTTTGGCCACTTCATGGCATGTAGGTTTGATAGTCAACCTCTCTGAGCACCCATTTCCTCACCTGCAAAAGGAATAAGAGTATCAACGTCTTTGGACTGCAGGAAGAATTCAGCAAGCCACTCTGCATGAAGTGTCTTGGAGCACCCAGCGCATGGAGGGTTGGAAAATGTATCCCCTTTTGTCAGAAGTTACCCTGTCTTTCTTTCACTGCTGCTTCCACCAGATGGCCTTCTCAGTGAACCACCCCTCCCCCAACCGCCAGAGGTACAGCTTTGTCTCACTTTGCTTTAGGTTCCTTTCTTTTGTATGTTCTCCAGAATGAAATTAATCTTTTCCTTTTTAGAGTCTCATAGTGGAGCACTTCTCAGAATCTGCTTTGGTTATAATTATCTTATTCATAAGCCACCTCCCCTCCTTACATAGGAATCCCTCTAGGGAACTATGATATAAAAAAAAGTATATCTAACTAATCTTTGTCCCCAGTTCCAGGCACATAGCGTCAAAACTCTCCTAATTTCCAGAGCACCAGGAGTGTCTTTGTTATGCTGATACGGTGACTCATGGTAGCCTCTTGATGGCTGCAAGATGGGATCTGGTCACCAGAAAAACCAACCACTTGATTAGTTGATGGGGACTTCTAGTTGCTTGACCTTCAGGGAGGTGAGACGTAGTTCAATCACATGGCCAGTGATTTAACCAACCTTGCCTACACAACAAAACTCCAATAAAGACTCTGCATACAGAAGTTCAGTGGAGTTTCCTGGTTGATAAACGTATTGATGTGTCAGAACAGTGCTCGGCCTGACTCCACAGTGACAGGGCAAGAAACTTCTGCATTTGGGAGCCATCCGGACCTCACCCTATATGTATCCTTTATTTAAAAAAAAAAAAAAAAAAGTAAGCTTAGTGCTTTCCTGAGTTGTGTGTGTTATTCCAGAAAATTATCAAAACTGTAGAGGTCATGAGAATTCCCAAATTTATAGTCAGAAGAACAGGTGACTTGGGGACCCTTGAAATGCAGCTGGTATCTGAAGGGAGGGTAGTCTTGTGGAGGACTTTGCCCTTAATCTGTGGAAGTCTGCGTGTGCTCCGGGGGTTTAGTGTCAGAATTGTATTGCAGTACACCTACCTGGGGGCTTCCCAGGTGGAGCTAGTGGTAAAGAACCCAACTGCCAATGCAGGAGACATAAGAGATGTGGGTTGGATCCCTGCATCAGGAAGATCCCCTGGAGGAGGGCAGGGCAACCCACTCCAGTATTCTTACCTGGAGAATCCCATGGACAGAGGAGCCTGGCGGGCTACAGTCCATAGTGTCACACAGAGATGGACGTGGCTGAAGTGACTCAGCACGCACACACACACACCTAGCTGGGGTAGAATAGGAACAGGAAGAGACTCACGTATTAGTAGTCAGTCAGTCAGTTCAGTCGCTCAGTCGTGTCTGACTCTGCGACCCCATGCACTGCAGCAGGCCAGGCTTCCCTGTCCATCACCAACTCCCGGAGCTTACTCAAACTCATATCCATTGAGTTGGTGATGCCATCCAATCATCTCATCCTCTGTCGTCCCCTTCTCCTCATGCCTTCAATCTTTCCCAGCATCAGGATCTTTGCAAATGAGTCATTTCTTCGAATCAGGTTGCCAAAGTACTGGAGTTTCAGCTTCAGCATCAGTCCTTCCAATGAATATTCAGGACTGACCTTCTTTAGGATGGACTGGTTAGATCTTCTTGCAGTCCAAGGGACCCTCAAGAGTCTTCTCCAACACCACAGTTCAAAAGTGTCAATTGTTTGGCATTCAGCTTTCTTTGTGGTCCAACTCTCACATCTATATGTGACTACTGGAAAAACCATAGCTTTGACTACACGGACTTTTGTTGGCAAAGTAATGTCTCTGCTTTTTAATATGCTGTCTAGGTTGGTCATAGCTTTCCTTCCAGGGAGCAAGTGTCTTTTAATTTCGTGGCTGCAGTCACCATCTGCAGTGGTTTTGGAGGCCCAAAAAATAAAGTCTGTCACTGTTTGCACTGTTTCCCCATCTATTTGCCATGAAGTGATGGGACTAGATGCCATGATGTTAGTTTTCTGAACGTTGAACTTTAAGCCAACTTTTTCACTCTCTTCTTTCACTTTCATCAAGAGGCTCTTTAGTTCTTCTTCACTTTCTGCCATAAGGGTCATGTCATCTGCACATCTGAGGTTATTGATATTTTTCCTGGCAATCATCTTGATTCCAGCTTGTGCTTCATCCAGCCTGGCATTTCTCATGATGTATTCTGCATATAAGTTAAATAAGCAGGGTGACAATATACAGCCTTGACGTACTCCTTTCCAGATTTGGAACCAGATTATTGTTGCACGTCTGGTTCTAACTGTAGCTTCTTGACCTGTATACAGATTTCTCAGGATGCAGGTAAGGTGGTCTGGTATTCCCATCTCTTTAAGAATTTTCCACAGTTTGTTGTAATCCACACAGTCAAAGGCTTTGGCATCAATAAAGCAGAAGTAGATGTTTTTCTGGAACTCTCTTGCTTTTTCTATGATCCAATGGATGTTGGCAATTTGATCTAAGGTTCCTTTGCCTTTTCTAAATCCAGCTTGAACATCTGGAAGTTCATGGTTCACATACTGTTGAAGCTTGGCTTGGAGAATTTTGAGCATTGTTTTGCTTGCATGTGAGATGAGTGTAACTGTCTTCCAAATCAGGAACTGCATATATACATACATACATATATATATATATATATATATATATATATATATGTATATATACGTATATATGTGTGTGTGTGTATGTGTATATATATATATATATATATATATAGGTTGAACTGAGAAGAGCTGACATAATATTTTGTGTATACATCAACATCATTATTTTTTTGGCCTTCCTCTGATTGGGGTGACCCATAAAATTAGGGTCTTGGTGGAAGGCAGGGCCCAGCTCCTCTCACAAATGCTGAAAAGATCAATCTCATTGAGGCCAGAGCATGATCACCCAGCCAGATGCACTCATCTTTGACTTTGACTCAGTAAATCTCTCTGAAAGAAGAAACTTCCAGCTTCCCAGGGCAACAATAATGCCAGTGGGAGTATGCAGCAGCCAGTGTCACTGGGACAAGCTATAATAATTAGTATTCAGCAGATTTTCTATGGGTGATTTTTGGCCCCTTTGATTAAAGTTTTGTTCTTTTGTTTTTCGCATTGTTTTATTTCTGTGTTCTCTTGGAAGTCACAAATTTTTTCTACTCTTCATAGCTATTCTTGAAATTTTGCCATATATATATGTATATACATATACAAAGCAATGCAATTCAATGCAATCCCTATTAAATTATACATATATATATGGATTTATTCCAAACATGGTAGGATTTTTCAATGTCTACAAAACAATGTGGTATTCCACATTAACAAATTGAAGAATAAAAACCACAGGATCATCTCAGTAGATGCAGAATACACTTTTGATAAAATTCAACATCCATTTACGATAAAAACTCTCTAGAGCATGGGCAGAGAGGGAGCATACCTCAACATAATAAAGGTCATGTATAACAAACCCACAGCTAACATCATACTCAATGGTGAAAAGCTAAAACAATTCCATCTACCACCACATCAAGAAGAATAAAATACACAGGAATAAAACTACCTAATGTGGAAAAAGACCTATACTCAGAAAACTATAAGATGGTGATTAAAGAAACTGAAGATGACTCAATCAGATGGAAAGATATACCATGTTCTTGAGTTGGAAGAAACAATATTGTTAAAATGACCATTCTGCCCAAAGCAATCTAGATTCAATGCGATCCCTGTCAAATTACCAAGGGCATTTTTCACAGAACCAGAACAAAAAAAAATTTTTTTTTTAATTTGTATGAAAACACAAAAGACCCTGAATAGTCAAAACAATCTTGAGAAAGAAGAATGGAGCTGGAGTAATCATACATTCTGACTTCAGACTATACTATAAGGCTACAGTAATCAAAACAGTATGGTACTGGAACAAAAACAGACACATTGATCAAGGGAACAAGATAGAAATCCCAGAAATAATCTCTGCACTTGTGGTCAATTGATCTATGACAAAGGAGGCAAGAATATACAATGGAGAAAAGACAATCTCTTCAATAAGTGATACTGGGAAGACTTGACAGCTACACATGAAACAGGGAAATTAAAACAGTCTCTAACACCATATACAAAAATAAAATGAAAATGGATTAAAGACCTACATGTAAGATCTGCTGCTGCTGCTGCTAAGTCGCTTCAGTCGTGTCCAACTCTGTGCGACCCCATAGACGGCAGCCCACCAGGCTCCATCGTCCCTGGGATTCTCTAGGCAAGAACACTGGAGTGGGTTGCCATGTCCTTCTCCAATGCATGAAAGTGAAAAGTGAAAGTGAAGTTGCTCAGTCGTGTCTGACTCTTCGTGACCACATGGACTGCAGCCTGCCAGGCTCCTCAGTCCATGGGATTTTCCAGGCAAGAGTACTGGAGTGGGGTGCCATCGCCTTCTCCAACATGTAAGATCAGAAACTATAAAACTCCCAGAGGAAAACATAAGCAGAAAACTTTGACATAAATTGTACCAATTTTCTTTCTGAATTCATCTCATAATGTTAATAAAATAAATAAACAAATGACTAATTAAACTTAAAAGTTTTTGCACAGCAAAGGAAATCATAAACAAAATGAAAAGACAGCCTACAGAATGGGAGAAAATATTTGTAAATGATGCAATCAACAAGGGATTCATTTCAAAATTATGCCAACAGTTCAATATAAAAAAACAAAACCCAATCAAAAAATGGGCAGAAGACCTAAACAGACATTTCTCCAAAGAAGACATACAGATGGGGCCAATAGGTACATGAAAAGATGTTCAACATCGTTAATTATTAGATAAATGCAAGTCAAAACTACAATGAGGTCCCACCTCACACTAGTCACAATGCTCATCATAAAAAAAGTCTATAAATAATAAATGCTAGAGAGGGTATGGAGAAATGCAAAGCCTCTTACACTATCGGTGGGAATGTAAACTGGTGGAGCCACTATGGAGAACAATATGGAGGTTCCTTTAAAAACTAAAAATAGTTAACACATGATCCAGCAATCCCACTACTGGGCTTATATTAGGAAGGGACAGAAACTTTAACTCAGAAAGATACATGCACTCCAGTATTCATATCAGCACTATTTATAAAAACCAAGGCATGGAAACAACTGATGTGTCCGTCAACAGATTAATAAGAAGATATGGTAAATATACATGATGGACTATTACTCAGCCATAAAAGAAAATTAAATAATACCATTTGCAGAGACATTACTTTGCCAACAAAGGTCTGTATAGTCAAAGCCATAGCTTTTCCAGTAGTCACGTATGGATGTGAGAGTTGGACTATAAAGAAAGCTGAGCGCTGAAGAATTGACATTTTTGAACTGTGGTGTTCGAGAAAACTCTTGAGAGTCCTTTGGACTGCAAGGAGATCAAACCAGTCAATCCTAAAGGAAACCAGTCCTGAATATTCATTGGAAGGACTGATGCTGAAGCCGAAACTCCCAATACTTGGGCCACCTGATGCAAAGAACTGACTCATTAGAAAAGACGCTGATGCTGGGAAAGATTGAAGGTGGTAGGAGAAGGGGATGACAGAGGATGAGATGGTTGGATGGCATCACCGACTTGATGGACATGAGTTTGAGCAACCTCCAGGAGTTCATGATGGACAAGGAAGCCTGGCTTGCTGCAGTCATGGGGTCACAAAGAGTCGGACACGATTAAGTGACTGAACTGAACTGATTTGCAGCAACATGGATGGAACTAGAGATTATCATACTAAGTGAAGTTAGACAGAGAAAGACAAATATCATATGATATCACTTATATGTGGAATCTAAAAAATGATACAAATGAACTCATTTATAAAATAGAAAAAATTCACAGACACAGAAAAAAAAATTATAGTTACTAAAGGGGAAAGAAGGAAGGATAAATTAAGAGTTTGGGATTAACAGATGGACACTACTATATATAAAACAGATAAGCAAGAGCCTACTATACAGCACAGGAAGCTATATTCAATATCTTATAATTATAATATAAAATAATATGAAAAAGAATATATACATACACATACACATATATAACTGAATATATTGCTGTATACCTGAAACCAAGATAGCATTGTAAACCTGTACTTTAATTAAAATCAACTATATTTCAACTATATATATACACATATATTTATGTATATATATACATGTACATTTATGTATTTATATATATATATATATATATATAAAACTTAACAGAGTCTGAATTTGATTTGATATCAGGATGGCCTGTCTAGGCAAGGGCCTTAGAAGGCTCAATCACTTCTCTTGAATTCTATGCCTTCATTGTCCTATATTTTAGTTCAGTCTTTTATTTTTAAGCTTGAAAAAGTAAAAGTGACAGTGTTAGTCACTCAATCATGTCCAACTCTTTGCAACCCATGGCCTGCCAGATTCTTCTGTCCATGGGATTTTTTAGGTAAGAATATTGGAGTGTGTAGCCCTTACCTTCTTCAGAGGATCTTCCCAACCCAGGGATGGAACCCAGGTCTCCTGCACTGCAGATAGATTCTTTAACATCTGAGCCACCAGCGAAGCCCACAATCAGCCATTTATTATTATTTTCATTATAATAATTTCACAAATATTATATATCTTTTGTGACTGGCATCTTTTACTTAGCATAATTCTAAAGTGCCTTTTAAGTCATCTGTTATCTTCAGGTTCTAAATCTGCTTTTGTTCATTCTTACTCAGGGTAATTTGTTTCTTTGCATATTTGGTGATCTTTGATTGGAAATAAATGCTGAGCTTATTTTGGGCAGTGGTGGTTTGGTTGCTAAGTTGTGTCTGACTCTTGTGACCCCATGGACTGTGGACTGCAGCCCGCCAGGCTCCTCTGTCCATGGGATTTCCCAGGCAAGAATACTGGAGTGGGTTGCCATTTCCTTGGGGGTCTTCGTGACCCAGGGATCAAACCTGAGGCTCCTTCATTGAGGGAAGATTCTTTATTGACTGAGCCTCTAGGGAAGCCCCTAACTTACTTGTTTGCAGAAAATCTGAGGTTTTAAAAAATCAAGAGAAATTGCATATACTTTGCTGGGAGTCTGGGTGCTAGAGACCACAGGATGCCCCTTCAAGGGTCCGGCTTACAGAAAGAGTTTTGGTTTCATTCTAACCCCTTTGCTAATGACAATACTGATAATGGCATATGTCCTTCCTGCCTTTTTTGTGTTGTGGGTGCTGACCACTCACTCTTACAGGCTGCAGCCCTGGGTATGTGTAATATATCTCTTTGCATGGTATGATGTATGTGAGCTTTCCTTTACTACTGTGTGCCCAGCAATGCACAGAAGTTCTGTCTTATCTAGTTCATCTGCAGGCAAAGGGCCCTTCAGAGTACCTAGTTTGCCATTCTGCCTCCCCTTCCTGGGAACCCCTAGCCTGCTTCTGTTTCTGCCCTTCTGCCCTGTTTCTCCAGCTTTATTGGTGAATCTTAAATGTACCAAAAAATCTCTACCCTCATTCCATTTCCTGTGTGGATCTCCAAAGTCAGATTCTATTAGCCCACAACTGAGAAAACTGACTTGTAGTTTCTTAGTAATAACAATATTTGTGAGCATTAGCAGTTACTCTGTCATGCTCTGAGGGCTTTACATGTATTAATTCCTATAGACATTACAATCTTCCCATTTTACAGATAAGAAAATTGAGGCACAGAAAAGCTGAGTGACTTGTCTTGCAACTGTTGGCGCAGGGAGGTGAACCCTGGCAGCCTGGCTCTTTTCCATTCTCATGACTGCAAAAAGAAGGGCTTAGGGCCCATTTGGGATTTAGCAGAAAAAGTCTTGTTTTTCGAGGAACTGGCTGCAAACACCCGGAAACTCATAAAGCCCTGACCTAGCCTTTCTGGCATGTTATGTGCAGCAGTGAGGCTTGGCAGTGAGCCTGGGGTTCTCTGAGTTTTTTTTGCTGGTTGAAAAAAACCCAAGTTCTAACTCAATAGTGGAGTTTCCTTGACCGCATCTGTACAGACAGGCTAGAAAATCAATGCTACAGTGGCTGACAATGCACGATTCAAGTGGTTTTGCTACATTTTCAGCTTGACTGGGAAACTCTGAGAATAGACTCAAGACTCCACCTTTGGCTTGATCCGACAGAGGCATGAAATTGATGGTCAAGTGTGAATAAATAGCCGGCTGTGCTCTGAGCCTCTTAGTGACACCGTGTGGGGACGGGTACAAGTGAAGCAATTGGTTCAGGGAGAAGAGCTCTGCTTTACAGACGAGACCGCCCTTCAAGTCCTGTCCAAGGATGCGCTTTCTTCTGATTACTTTCTTAAAAATTAAGCCATGTTGTTTATAATAATAACCACGTATTAAGCTCTTACCATGTGCCAAGCATTATGCTTTATAAAGTTACCTTTACAGACTTAACATACGTCTTTGCTTCACACACTTCCCTCTTTTATTCCTCAGAACCACCCTGGAGGTCAGCACTATTATTCCCCCATTTCATGAATGAGGACACTGAGGCTGGGGGCTGTGACTTTCCTGAGACCCCACAGCCAGAAGGCATCTTCAGTTCTCAGGGCAGCAGAGCCTGCCTGGGCCACTCCCCGTCCCTCCCAGGGCGTCCTTTTAGCCTGTTTTCTTACTGCTGAGCTAGATGGGCCCCCTGGGTGCAGCTGAGTCACACCCAAGGACCAAAGCCTGGACCGTGTCCCAGGGCACCCAGTGTGTGTTCTCTCCCCTCGCATGTGGATCTGGTCACCAAGTGGACTAGAAGCCGGGTTTTCTCGGAACCACAGAAGGAACCAGGGGGGCCCTGAGTTCCTGGGTCTGGGCTCGTAGGGATTTTACCTTTACCGCTTCCCAGCTGGAATTCACCAAGTGCTGCCGGAAGGGCCCGAAACCTGAAAACAAAGACAGTCTGGTTTGCTCGGGCCAGGCTTGGGCCGAGGTATCTCTGCTTCTGTGTTGCTCCCTGTCCCTCCTTGGGGACCTCTTGTGGTTCCTGGGGCCATCAAGGGCCAGTGGGGGCTCCACACACCCCTCTCCTGTGGAGGCTTGCAACCTTACCAATCTGGGAGCGTTTCCCAAGTCCTCTTATGTGAGGTGTTGTGGGGGAGCCCAAAAGGAATGTGGAGCTGATCCACTGCCAAGTTGGAGGGCTCCAGAGGTGTGTGCACATATGTCCAGTTAAAATGCACGCTGTGTAGAGAGCCCAGAAACATACCCATGTGAATATGCCCAGTTGTTTGTGACCAAAGGTACAAGAGCAACTCAATGGAGATGGAATAGTCTTTCAACAGATAGGGCTAGAAAAATCGGACACTCATCAAAAAAAAAAAAAAAAATGGATCCCTCAGCCTGCACTGTATACAAAAATTAATTCCACGTGGATCATGGGCTCAAATGTAATGAGTAAAATAATAAAACTTTTGGGGGTTTAGTGGAGAAAATCTTGGGACCGAGTGTTAAGCAAAGAGTTCTTAGACTTGATACCAAGTGCATGATCCACAAAAGTAAAAAATGAGAAAGTGGACCTCATCCAAATGAAAATCTTTTGCTCTGCAAAAGATCCTGCTGAGAGGATGAAAAGACATGCTGCAGACAGCTGCGAATCACATATCTGACAAAGGCACTGTATGCAGAATGTGAAAACAACTCTCAAAACTCAACTTTCAAAGACAGTCCGACTAGAAAAAGGGGAAAGACATGAAGAAACATTTCCCTGAAGAGGATATACAGGTGGCAAATAAGCACATGAAAAACTGTTCAACATCATTAGCCATCAGAGAAATGCAAATTAAAGTCACAGTGAGATGCCCCTGCATTTCTATGAGAGAGGTTAAATTAGAAATACTGGTAATACCAAAAGCTGACAAGGATGAAAAGGAACTAGGTCACACAGACACTGTTGGTGGCAAGGTAAAATGGTATGGCCACTGGGAAATAGTTTGACAGGTTCTTTTAAAACTGAAAGTGGACTTCCAAGGACTTTCTCTGCTCCGTATTTACCCCAGAGAAATAAAAACTTACTGTTACACAGAAACTTATACACAGATATTCACTGCAGCTTTATTTGTAATAGCCCATAGCTAGAAATCGCCCCAATGTCTTTCAATGAGTGAATGGTTAAATAAGCTGGTTCATCCAGATTACAGAATACTGCTATGAAAAGCACTGCTATGAGCAGTGAAAATACAAAAGTGGAAACAACCCAAGGGTCCATCAGCTGATGATGAATAAACAAAATTGATATTAGCCATACAATGGCATATTATTTGGCAATAAAAATAAATAAAGTGTTATGAATACATGACAACATGGATGAACCTTGAAAACATTAAGCTCAGTGAATGAGGCCAGTTACAAAAGTATATCATTCCACTTATGTGAAATGTCCGAATTGGCCACCTATAAAGACTGAGCTTGAGTGTGTGTGTGTGTGTAGTGGGGGAGTAGGAGTGAGGATTAGGGGGTCGAGTTTCTTTTCAGGGTAATAAAAATGTTCTAAAATCGATTGTGGTGATCAGTGCATAACTCTGTGACTACACTAAAAGCCATTGAACTGTATGCTTTAAATGAGTAAATTGTATAGCATGTGGATTATATCTCAATAAAGCTACTAAAATTGCTTTAAAAATGAAGGAATTATTGGTATACACATCTCAGATGAACCTTAAGGGAATTATGCTGAATGAAAAAAGCCAATCTCAAAATGATACATATTGTATGATTCTACCTATATTTGTAAATTATAATTTACATCTATAAAATTAATTATAGAGATGAAGAACAAATAGCGGTTACCAGGAGTTAGAGATAGGCGGAAGGGTGAGTGTGGTTCTAAAGATAAAATTCAAGGAAGCCTTGTGATTTTGGTTCTGCTATATATCTTGATGCTGGTGGTTACACGAAGCTAAGCATGGGATAAAACTGCACAGAGCTGTGCATGCGTGTGCGCACACACACACGCACACAGAGTTATGCCAAGGTCAATACCTCAGCTTACATACTGAAGATGCTGACACGGGGGGTCTGGCTCTAGGGGACCATTCTATACATTTCTTTGCAAATTCTTGTGAATCTATAATCATTTCAAAATTTTAAAAGAAG
Organism: Giraffa tippelskirchi; assembly: GCF_054371585.1. Classification (NCBI taxonomy): domain Eukaryota; kingdom Metazoa; phylum Chordata; class Mammalia; order Artiodactyla; family Giraffidae; genus Giraffa; species Giraffa tippelskirchi. Next base: position 58,111,846 of record NC_137286.1, on the reverse strand, counting down.
TGTGATTTGGTCCAGAGTTTCTCAAATGCTAATGTGCATGCATATCTTATTAAAATAAAGAATCTGATTGGACAGGTCTGGGGTGATGCTGGAGATTCTGAGTTCCTAACAAGCTCCCCAGTGGTACCAAGGCTACTGGCCCTCGCCACACCTGGACTAGCAAGGCTTTGAACAACTGGGATCAGAATTCTTCACAGGGGGAGAGAGCATCTGGAGCAGATGTGATTGGGGAAGTCTCCAGGAGGAAGTGGGGGTGAGCCAGGACTTTATGGGGGGGAGAGGCAGAGGAATTGCAGGGAGTGAGCCTGGGTGAGGAGAGCTCCAGGGAAGAGGCTGGGGAGGCCTTTACACTGGGAAGGAGCGAGAGCCAGACGAGGCTTGTGGACAGAAGGGCCTGTTCCTTGAACTGGGAACACTTACCTACACTGTGTATGATTGTGTCATTTAACTGCAATGACAATCTCTAATAAAAGGAAATTAAGTAGAATTTTGCGTTGGGGAGGACAGCAAGCCCCCTCTGGGACTTGCTTAGGAAAGGTTTTCTGCTGGCCTGGGCAGAGAGGCTCCATCACCCTCTCACTGTGATTGCTGCTCCTTTTAATGGCATCCACACCATCCAGCGGCCCCATCAAAGCTCAGGCCATGGTCCAACGACAGCCAGGAGTGGTTGGAGACCTCAGTGTCTGGGTTCAGGCTTCTGCTGTTGCATCTCATCTTAGCCCCACCACTTAGCAGCACAGTGATCTTGAGTAAGTTACTCAGCTTCAGTGCCTTGGCTTTCTCATCTGTAAAATGGGCACTAATCATACTAATAGAGTGGTTTGCATATTGAATAAATCAATAAAGTGGAGCATCAGCAATACTGCCTGGAGTACAGGAAGCAGTGACAAGTGCTCACCTTCATGACGGTGACAGGTTCGTACCTCCTGGGGCCGATTAAACAATGCTGAGTATGGCATAGATTAGTTCCAGAATCTAGTAGGTGCTCAGCAAATGCCAAATCCTTTTTCACCATCTCTCCCAGTAGCGTGGGATGGGCTCCAACTAGATTCTTGGTCTGCCATATTCTCTCTGATCGTCTGATGCTACCATTTCTCAGCCTAAAACCCCCCACCTGGGCACCAAGCCTATCAGTCAGGGATCCTGACCTTTCTTTTCCATGCTGAGATTTCACCTGTACTTCAGGCCTCTATTTCTCTCTCCAGAAAATGAGAGGCATGTACAGGTATGTATGTGTATATATATATATATATATCTGCATGATTATGGAGACAGAATTCCCAAGATCTGTCTGCCATCTGCAAGCTGCAGACCCAGGAAAGCCAGTGGAGCAAATTTCAGTCCGAGGCTGAAGGCCCGAGAACCAGGAACACCTGTTTGAGGGCAGGAGAAGACTGATGTATCAGTTCCTGCCTTCAGACAGAGGGAATTCAACCTTCCTGGGCTTTTTATTCTATTCAGGCCCTTAATGGATTAGATGACACCCCCCCACCCTGGGGAGGGCCCTGCTTTCCTGAGCCCACTGATTTAAACGCTAAGCTCCTCCAGAAATATCCTCGTAGACACATCCAGAAAGAAGGTTTAACCAGGGGTCTGGGCACTCCGTGGCCCAGTCAATTGACACATGAAATTAACCATCACAAGCCCTTTAGGATGGTGGGCTAGGAGGAGGGACCAGGCCCCTGGGGCCTCTTCCTTCATCTCTCCTGCAGTGTGGCCGGTGCTCAGAGCTCAGTGGTTCCTGCCTGGCCCTGTAGGGAAGGTCAGCAGCTGGCAGATGGGCCTGTGACTGGGGAGGGACTCACTGCAGGGGGGGCGGTGGGCAGCAGGTGGGGGTAGTGTTCTCCAGCTCAGCTTTACCAGGTGAGGCTTTGAGTTCTAGCAATCTGATTCCTGGGACGCCATTTCTCAAATCATGATTCCGAGATGGGGAGGAGCTATGATGAACTACCAACCTCTGGAACCCCACCCCTATCCCCACCCCTGGACCTCGGACCTTCAGAGCAGAAGCCAGTTCTGGAGAAGACTGTGCCTCTGAAGTTAGGGAACCTCTGGTATAAAGCACTCACAAGTTTGACTCACAAAGGGTAAAACTTTCTCAGGGAAGAGAAAAGTTTGGGACAGGATGTCAGGAAATCTAGTGGTGTTTTCTGACTTTGACTGAATCCTATAAAATAAATAAAACTGAAGTTGCTGAGCAAAAAAAAAGGAAAACATTGAGATTAAGGAAAAACCACTGGGAAACCAAGTACCTTCTGGGATGCCTGTAGGAATACTAAAAATGCAGTGACATTTTTTAGTCCCCGCCAAGTCACATGCTGTTTTAGAATCATATTCAGATCACTGTATTCAGATCATCTCTTATCTGTTTTCAATTAGGCAAAACAGCTCAGCAAATGAAAGTCTGAAGCTTTTGTTTTGCATGGTCAAACCTTACATTTCACACTTGGCAGCCCCTCGGGTGGAACTTATGAAAAGTGGCTGGAGAAATCTCTGGAATCGAGAGAGGCCCTTCGGAGGGAGGCAGGCTTTCTGCCTCCCATCATCACTGCGTGGTGCCAGTCCGAAGGCCTTGGTCTTGAGGCAGTTTGTCAGAGCTCTTGTTCCCTCACCATCTGTCTCCGTGCCAATGTCTTGGCGAGATTTACATGTGAAGCAAATCCAATTAAACGAAAAGACCGCCCCTGGCAGCTCAGAGCATTTTTAATAAAGGCAGGCCACGCTCTAGAAGCCAGTGGGCATTCCCAAATCACCGCTGATTATCAGGTACCATCAAACAATCTAGAGTTTGCCAGCAAATCTCAAGCTGATAGGACAGAGGTAGGGGTCGTTGATGTGAGTCTAAGACCTGCCCTGGTGCTTTAGCATTCAGATTTCATTTGTGACAAGTATCGCATTTATCAGGTTATAGTGTGCTTAGGAATTCAAGGGTAATTTGAACCAATCTCTAATACCCAAAATAACACAAATGAGAACAAGGGAGATAAAAGGTTTTCAAAAGAACTTTCTTTTTCTCAGAAGGTTAACAGGAGTTTGATTATAGTCTGAAAATATTAAGATTTCCCACACACACGGGAACCCTTGTCTTGTTTCCTTCATCCACACAATTCAGAAAACTTCAAATATGCCAAATGTGACTGACTAAAAATAAAGAGCTGTGTGAAGAAATCAAGCCCTCCAGGGACCAGCTGTGACAATGACTGGGGGTGTCTGTTGATTTCGAATGCGCTGGTAAAAGGTAGGAGTGGGTGGCTACCATTCCTTCTGAGTCGACCTTCTGGGGTTCAAACTCTAACTGGTGGCTCTCAAAGGGTGCTGAGCGCTCCCTGAGTGGCTGGAAAGTCTCCAGTCTGCAGGGGAGCTATGGGCCCCTTTCAGGGTGGTCACTGCCCCCTTCTTTCTGGGCTCCCTGCTCCACTTCCTTGCTGCCTATGAATAGCTGCACCCTAGTAAATGCCACAGAGGCCCCCAGCCTCCGCTTCCCCACCCCCGTGGGCTGAAGGACAAAGGTCTAAGCCACATGTGGGCACCACTGCGTACGCCACTCAAGAGTTATTTGAAGTGAATGACACGGCAGAAGCAGAAAAGCCGCTCCATCGCCTGGTTGTTTTTTTTAGCAGGGCATAGCAGGAAGTTAGCTCCATCCGGAATTATTGGCACCACCAGTTGCCACTCTTTTTTTTTTTTCCCCATGAGGGAGCTATTTATGACCAGGATCAGGCAAGTGCGCATTCCACGGACAGGCTAAAGGCAGAGGCAAGTGGAAAGCAGAAAAATCGCCTTACCGGTCACCACCACGCAGCTGGACTGGGAATCCATGGTAGCCGAGCGGGGAGCGCGCGTGTGCGCCTGCGCGGGTCACAGGCCGGGCCCCGCTGGTGTTGGCCTCTGGCTGGGATGAATGGGGACTAACCACCCCGCAGCGTTTGGGGGGCCCTGAGAGGCTGAAGACTCTGGGGGTGGGAGGAGGGTGTAAACAGTGCCCCTTGAAAGCAGACAGAGCCGGCTCTGGGCGCAGGGTCTGCAGCCACAGGAAAGCGGAGGGTCAGAGCGCCGCCATGGCCTTTCTGGCCACCTGGTTCTGGGTCACTTTGTTGGTCCGAATGTTCAGCCGTGAGGCTGGCGACCAGCTGTCCCAGGTTCCTGGGACTGGGATTGGGCGGGAGCTAAAAGCTGCTGCCACCCGTTACAGCCCCAGCAATTCATGATGGTGGGGACACTTACAAGATGTTTGTTTAGACCCTGGCTGGATAAAATGTGGTAACTCTTGAAAGTGATTCTGCAAAATATGTGAGGAAAAAAAAAAAGGAAAAAGCAACAGCAGCCAAAACCACAGATGAAGCTTATGGTTAAAAGTGATGGTTGAAAGCACCTGCCGTCTATAAGCTGTGGGTCCTCAGGCCAGTTAATCTCTTCCCACCCTTTTCTCCTTTCTGCGCAAAGGGGACGGTCACAGCACCCTTTCCTGGGTAGAGAGCGCCAGGCATGGTCGCCAGCCCTCCCGCAGCCCTGGGGGCAGAGGCTCACGCAGCCGGAAAGTCTGCGCGGGCTTCCCTGGCTGAGGTCTCACCACCCCCAGTTCTGACCTTGACCAGTGCCCAATAGGGCCCCTGACTAGCTACATGCCCCGTGAAATGCGTGGGCTTGTCTTCTGGCTCCAGGGACATTCCCCGCCCCCCTTAGTTGTGTCCCAGTAACCAAAAGGGCTAACACCTGGGGCTAGTTCCTCTATTGGAGAAGCCACATCATGAAACATGAAACTTCTTGACCTTTCAGAATAAACTACTTAAAAAAAAACTTTTTTAAAATTAAAAACACTTTTTTTTTTTTTTTTTACAAAAGCTTTCTAACAAAAGGTACAAAACCCATAATTCTAGGACTTCCCTGGAGGCCCAGTGGTTAAGACTCTGCCCTTCCAATGTAAGGGGCACAGGTTCAATCCTGGTTGGGGAATAAGATTTTACATGTCTCATAGCACAGCCAAAAAAAAAAAAAAGAACAAACAAACCATAATTCTTTTTCCACATCTGAGTGTGGTCATCATAGTCTCCATCCAGGGGAAGCCAGTAAAACACCATGTCCCCCAGCATCACACTGCTTCCCCAAGGTCAGAATACTCCGTAACAGAGGGTGTGACTTTGAGGTTTCATCTTAATTGGCCCCCTGATAAAAAAAAAAAGTACACCTCCACCCCTACTTAATTGGGATCACTCCAACAAACTAGACTCCACCTGATGCCTTCCTGGGTCACTGAACCGATGGGACATTCCTTTTAATTGGCCCCTGGTGTGGGCTGCAGGCTTATTTACAGACAACAGGTGGGGATTGGCATTTGCCCCCAGTGGCCTTGCCCTGCCTGCTCTGGGAAGCTGGGGCCACCTTGTTTTGCAGGAAATACAGAGGGCTTTGCATGTCACCTTATTTTGAGATTAACATAGACAATACAAAAATCCAAGTTTAAAAGTAATAAACAGCTTCTCACATTCTCACTGTCGAGGTTTTCTCTTCCTCCCCGCCTCCCACCCCCACCGCTGATAAATGGATCCCCTGGTTCATGTCACTCAACGAGTCCTTCTATCAGAAGGGTTTGTCCATCACTTATAAATGAAGAGATGAAACCACTGGAAATGCCCACATTTGTAAAGTTCGTCACTGCTAATGTCAAACTCTTATATCAACACAACTAATGAGGTTTGGGTATCTAACTTGTGTTTACTAATGTCAACTTAGCATGCCTCAAAACTGACTCCTCAGCTGTTAAGACTGCCCATTTTTAACACTGCTACTTTTCTCTACTTTTCTGATAATGAGGCTGCAATTTTTATTTTCCAAGATTTGACATGAGCAACTGAAATGTGCCCTGGAAATTTCACTTTCCCATAATTCACTTATTTTCTTACATCCTAAAATTTTCTCTAATTTTATAATCAATAAAAAAGAAAATGAGAGACCTACATTTTGACTTAGCCACAGTGACATGTCTAATTGTATTCATGCCCCTTTGGGAGAAAAACAGACACACATTCTCACTCTCAAAAATGAGAACAATTCAGAGAAGTATGGATTCAAGGTCTGACATCTGCACTCTTTTCACTGTAAAACGAATGGTCCCCAACAGTCACCAGTGTCAAACAGTCTTTAGACCGATGAAATATAGTAAGCCTGAGAATGAATAAGGCAGCTAAAGAGAGCTGTCTTGTTTAACAAAAAGCACAGTGATCTTCGTTACAAGTTAGATTCCCGAGAGGAAGATAGTTGTAATCATATTTGACTCTGGGGTTAAGAGGACAAGGTGTGACCCTCTCTCAGTGAACTGGAAAGCAAGCAGCAGTATGCAGGTGTTCTCAGCTGGGAGGACAAACGGGGCTGCCAAGGTGACACTATCCCAAGACCTAAACTATTTCTCATTTTGAACCAAACATACAACCCTGTGAGGTTTGTTTTAATTTTCTTATTGGCAAGTTGTGACTTCCTGCTTAAGCAAGAAGGATTTAAAAGGTTGTTTATCGTCTCTGACACAGACAACTCTTGCAACACGTTTTGTACACTTGACATAAATGAGGTGTAATCAAACTGGTCAAATTCCTCTTAGGTGGAGAAAATAAATCAGCGAGAAGCACTGGTGGTTAAGATAATAATAATGATGATAATTTAATAATAAATAATATTAACTCTCCTCTGTCAAACATCAGTGCTTCCAAGTCAGCTACTTACTCTACCATAAGACATAGAACTGATGGCCAACTGCCTCTTGTCAAAGCAGTTTGAAAAATGTCACTCTTTTAAGGTAGCTTTTGAGACTCAACCTCCCCTATTACTTTGCTTTTTCATCTTAATAATCCAGCAGGGGTGGACATACAGTTTCTGTAGAGCTAGATGGTAAATATTTTAAGCTTGTAGACTGCATGGTATTTCCAGCAGCCATAGATAATATGCAAATGGTGGGTGTGGCAGTGTACCAATAATTATCTATGGACGCTGAAATTTTAATGTCCATGTGTCACAAACTGGTATTCTCCTTTTACTTTTTCTTCCAACTATTTACAAATGTAAAAGTTATTCTAGCCCACAAGCTGCACAAAAATAAGCAGTGGGCTGGGTTCGGCTGTATGTTGTAGTTTGCCAAACGCTGCCCTAGAATATAATTTTTATCCTATGCAGAACATGACACAGCTGGTGGTAAAGTGACCTTGTGGTATACATGAACACATTTTCAGTTAAGTGAGCAGATTTTAATTAAAATCAAAACAGGGATTAAGTAATTCAGAATGTTCCATCAAAAACCCATTGCTTTCTCCTTTTTGTTAGGTTCACCGGGTGTTAAATTAGAGGAGCATTCTGAATGAATATGGTGGACAGTTTTGTTTTCAAAAATGATAGCACTTATGATTTTTAACCGCTGTGGAATTAGCTCTCTGAAGCAGCTATCAGTTGACATTTTTTCTCACTCATCTGTGTGTAACTGCTAGTTGTGCTAGGCAAGATTGGGCTCCACCACCCAGAATCCTGAAGCTGTGTTTCCTTTTGGGGGGAGAGTTCAGATGCCATATATTTACATTTTTAACCTTCCTACTAAAGCCTCGCTCTCAAATGCTTATGACATTTACTTATTTAAATATTAAAATTTTGAGACTTTTATAACATTCTGAACCATTTAAAACTGTTTTGAAACAATTAGGACACTGATATGTTAGAGACCATATAACAATGCTGGCCTTATCTTAGCGTTCCATGGGAAACTGGTTTGAGAGATAATAGTTTTTGTAACTTCACCTATGAAATTTGAATTAATAGCTTGAAAACTAGTGCTTTGAAATTTCTGACAGTCTGCTGTGATAGACTGTAAATCTATTTTACTTTTCTTCTTTTCTTCAATTACATTTACTAATCGGTTATTGCTCATATATAAGAAAATTGTTAGCTTGGGTAAATGCCAGTCTCATATCCAGCCAGTTTTATGAGATCCAGTAGTTTCTAAAATCAATTATCACAAATTCCTAGGTAGACAATCAAATAGTCTGTAAATGAGTTGTTGATTTCTAAACCATCCTCAAACAGTTTCCTTACATTTTATAGGAGGAAGGTCTGTGGATATTTTTCCTCGGTCTTGTATCTTTCCTTTGATTTTTGCTAAGTCTTGCTTTTTTTCCTTTTTTTTTTTTTTCAAGGATTACATTCTCTTGACTGAAAAGTAACAACTGCGGCTACAGCAATTGGTTTCTTATTAAAATCCAATACCTCGCTAGCCCTATTGTCTAAATACTGGATTTTTCTTTCAAATTTCACAAATACTTTGGGAATGCCTAAAACAGTTGTGTTCTTAACACTGAGGAAATTCCTGTGTAGATGAGTGAGGCCATTTGAAGGATGAAGCAGTGCGCTTAACAACCTCCTGGAATGAAGGGAAGACCGTACTGAAAGCATGCTCCAGGCCCCTATTTTCCAGTTTACATATATAAACAATATTTTTCATGTTTTCTTTGTTAGAGTCAAGGGCAGTTTTGGCGTCAGAAGTGAGTGCCATGTGGCTAAGTAGGTTTGAGGATGGTTTAGAAATCAACAACTTATTTACAGGCTATCTGATTGTCCACCTTGGAATTCTGTGATAATTGATTTTAGGAACTACTGGATCTCATAAAACTGGCTGGGTATGAAACTGGCATTTACCCAAGCTAACAATTTTCTTATATAAGAGCAATAGCTGATTAGTAAATGTAATTGAAGAAAAGAAAGAGCCATTAAAAATAGCCAACAAATATCAGAAATATATAGGAATAAACCTATCAAGAAACATATGAGATCCATTTATAAGAACTGTAGAACTTTGGCACCAAAAAAAAAAATAAGTAAGAGTAAAGTAAAAGACCTGACCAAGCCAAGGTATGCTATGATCTTTGATGAAAGAACTCAAAACTTTGAAGATGTTAATATTCTGCAAATCGGTGTTCAAAACTAGGCACAATCTCAGTCAAACCTCAATCTCCTTAATTAGCTGGTTCCAATATTTAATGAGGGAAGATTTGTCCTCTCAGATATTTAAATTTATGATAAAGCTGTGGTAATTCAAATAGCGTGCTATTGTAGAAATAGTAAAGAGGGTAATAAAGCAAGAGTCATAATGTATATAGGGATTTAATAAATGGTTAAGGAAGTAATTAAAATTAGTGGAGGAAAGAATGGGTCATTTGATGGTGTTGGAACAATAGGCGATAGTGAGATATATTCCTTATGCTACACTCATAAGTAAATTCTAGTTGGATTTAAAATTCAAATCTGAAGACCCAAAATAGTACAAACACTGAAAGCAAATGTAGAAGGGTTTATTTCTAATTTGGGGGTGGTCTCGGCCTACCCAAGCAAGACAGAACACTCAGAAACTATAAAGAAAAAGAAGTATTTGACTAAGCTCTAACTTTGCAACAGGAGTTGAATAAGCAGCTGAGAAGCAGGGAACTTTTCAGTTTACAGCTCTTTGTTTTAAAAAGAAGTAACAGGAATTCAGTAAACAACCATGTAAGTAATTTAAAAAAACAACACAAAAACTTTAAAAAAAAAGTATCAAGGCTTTTGAACACGTTTTGTTCAAACAAACAATGTATGTTTTGCAGCAGGGGTTAATGAATCTTTAGCCCTATGTGCCAGCAGCGTAAGGAGCATCCTTGATTTACCAAGGGCTCCACACAGGCACAGGGGCCAAAAAAGAGGTTTCTTCCCACCTCAGGGCCTTTGTACTTGCTGTAGCCGTGGCCATTTTCCCTTCCCACACTGCTCATTTTCTTCATGGTTTTCCCGCCTCCGATCCCCTTTCTCTATTTTTTTCCCCTTAACTCTTATTTACCATACCATTCTGTTCTCTTTATCTCCTGCCCACTCTTGCCCAGCAAGTAGCCTCCGTGAGGGCAAGGTTTTGTTCATTTTGTTCACTTCTGAGTCCCTAGAATCTAGAACAGTATAGGTCCTAAGCTGCTTCAGTTGTGTCCGACTCTTTGCAACCCCATGGACTGTAGTTCACCAGGCTCCTCTGTCCATGGGATTCACCAGGCTCCTCTGTCCATGGGATTCTCCAGGCAAGAATACTGGAGTGGGTTGCCATCCCCTCTTCCAGGGGATCTTCCCAACCCAGAGGTCAAACCCAGGTCTCCCACATTGCAGGCAAATTCTTTACCAACTGAGCCACCAGGGAAGCCCAAGAATACTGGAGTGGGTAGCCTATCCCTTCTCCAGGGGATCTTCCCAATCCAGGGATCAAGGCCGTGTCTCTTACATCTCCCATGATGGCAGGTGGGTTCTTTACGACTAGTGCCCCTGGGAAGCCCCATAAGGCCCATAGTGGGAACCTAACAAACGTGCATTGAATGAAAACAAGGAGGTGTTTGGAGGAGATAAGTGTCTGAAATGCTATCCCTCAAGAAGCTCTGTGTTTTAATCATTGTAGAAAATGAAATCTCACAGTTGCAAGAGATGAGTCAGGGTGGCTCTGAGGGGAGCCTCCAGCTCTGGACACAGCAGATACTGCAGTGATATGCAATGGAAGTGAAACTGGGGCCATTTTTCATTTTCTGCTTGGGGATCCCCTGGTCTTCCTCAGGTGCGTTGCAGGGTGGGGAGTAGCAAGAGGCTCCCCTGAGCCAGTGTTTGCTGGGGTGCAGGAAAAATGCAGGGAAATGAACTCTAGACCCATCCTGGGGGCAGAGGGCCAGAAAGGCTGAGGATGGAGCTCCAGGCTGAGGAGGGAGCCAGGCCAAGGGCAAACTCCAGAGCTGCCAGCCAAAGAGGGGAGGTGCCAGCTGACTGGCCACAGGCCTTTGGGTTCCAAGGCCACTGGTGTTTTAAAACCACCCTGACAAAAAACACCCTGAAACAGGCCAAGAAGAAATACTAGAGAAGCAATTGCTTCTCACTGAAGTTTGCTCTCTTAAGCGAGTACAAGCTTGAATATTTAATAAATAACAGTATTAGTTATCAGAAAAAGCACTTTACAGTTGTTAGGAAAGAAACAGAAAAATGGGAAGAAAAAATTACCGGCTGCCCTGCCTTTAAGTGTCGTTCGTTGTCTTTGAGCGTCCTTTCAACTGTATGAATTTTCAAAAAGGTATAAAACCAGGGATTCTTGCCCACAGAAATGGAAATAGTAGAATAAAGTGGGAAGGGGCTCAGAGAGTGGGGTGCCGGACCTAGGGGCCCTGGTGAGGACCTGAGGCTGCGAACAGCTCCTCTTCCAACAGAAATAGTTAGAGTCTATGAAAGTGAAAGACGATCAATCCTGTCCCACTCTTTGCGACCCCGTGGACTGGGGCCCGCCAGGCTCCTCTGTCCTTGGAATTCTCCAGGCAAGGATACTGGAGTGGGTAGCCTTTTCCTTCTCCAAGGGATCTTCCTGATCCAGGGATCGAACCCAGGTCTCCCGCATTGCGGGCGGATTCTTTACCATCTGAACCACCAGGGAAGCCCCAGAGGGACACTAACTAGTCACTACTCATCGGAGGCGGTGATGAGTGGTGCAAACATGCTGTGCAAACTGTGTAGGGAGCCGGGGTCCCTAGCGACAGGTTGCAGGCCCCCGGAGCAGGGGGCGGGCGCCGTGGGTACCAGGGCAGTTCAGGGCGCGGGCGAGGCCGCCGCGGGTCCCGGTGCCGGGGCATCCCTAGGGGCCGGGCCGGGGCGGGGCGCGGGGCGCGCGCGGGAGCATGGACGCGGAGGCCGCCCGCGGAGCCGCAGGTAAGGGGCGCGGGGGCAGCCCGGCCGCCGGCCCGCCAGCCTCCTTCGCCGGCCTCCGTGTGGGCCCCACCCCGCGTATCGGGTTTCAATGGCTGGGCTGGTCCGAGCGCTCCGGGCCCCCGCGCTTCGGAGCGAGACCGTACACCGCGCGCCGCGCGCAGCCAGGGAAGCTTTGCCCGGAGTCGGCGCCAGGGCGCAGCGAGCCGCGCACCTGTGGCCGCGGCGGAGCGAGACAGCGGGCGGTCGGGGAGGACGGGGGCTCGGCGCGCGGGGCTCTAGCGCCCACCGCCCGGAGGCGCACCGCCAAGGGGTCTCGGTCACCGCCCTCCCGACCGTTCCTAGGATCCCCGGCCACCGGGGACCCGCGGGTTTGACAAGCTCTCTGCCTTCCCGTAACCTCGGCGGCCTAGGAAGCTCACGGTGGGGGCGGGTGGGGGTGCTCCATAAAGCGGCTAGGGTGGCGGCGGGCGCCCCTGCGGCCCTGGCTCGGGGACTGTCAGTTCCGGCCCCGGGCCAGCCGGCCAGCCGGGGCGCCTGGGGTGGCGGGCGCGTCCGGGAGCCCGCCCCCTCTCCGGAGAACCCGGCGAAACCGTGTGCCTTCTAAATTTGAAAGCACCTAGTACAAATACCCGAGAGCGTTTCCTGCAGCCCTGCAAAGAAAGGAGTGTGTGGATGGGCGCAGGCATAGACAGGGGCGTTGGATGCTCTTCTGCACTCTTCCCCCTGTCCCCTCGGGGACCCGCGGCAGGAAGGGCCCCGTGGCCAGCGCTCAAGGCCTCCTCGCGTCCAGTCCCGCCCTCCCACCAGCCCTGCGCCCACGTGCAGTCAGAACGCAGACTGGTCGCTTTCTCCCACCACACACCTCTATAAGAGAAAAGTCAGTCTTATAGAGGCTCCTTGCCTTTTATTAGAAGCCAGCGGCGGTGAATTACTTGTTTTTATAACTTGCATTCCAAAGCTGTGACTGAGTTGTTTTTCCCCCGATCTCAAGTGAGGGAGTTAAGGACGGACGGTGGCCACGCCACTTGTATGAATCAGTGACATTCCCCGTGAAAAGTGTGTCTTGGTCTAGAGATCGAGAAAGCAATGGCAACCCACTCCGGTACTCTTGCCTGGAGGATCCCATGGATGGAGGAGCCTGGTGGGCTGCAGTCCATGGGGTCGTGAAGAGTCAGATAGGACTGAGCAACTTCACTTTCACTTTTCACTTTCATGCACTGGAGAACGGAGAAGGCAATGGCACCCCACTCCAGTACTCTTGCCTGGAAAATCCCATGGACGGAGGAGCCTGGTAGGCTGCAGTCCATGGGGTCGCTAAGAGTCGGACACCACTGAGCGACTTCACTTTCACTTTTCCTTTTCAGGCACTGGAGAAGGAAATGGCAACCCACTCCAGTGTTCTTGCCTGGAGAATCCCAGGGACGTTGGAGCCTGGTGGGCTGCCGTCTATGGGGTCCCACAGAGTTGGACACGACTGAAGCGACCTAGCAGCAGCAGCAGCAGCATTGGAGAAGCAAATGGCAGCCCACTCCAGTATTCTTGCCTGGAGAATCCCAGGGACAGCGGAGCCTGGTGGGCTGCTGACTATAGGGTCACACAGAGTCGGACACGACTGAAGCGACTTAGCAGCAGCAGCAGCGGAGATGGAGAAGGGGTTTCGTCTCCAGGTGTAGGAGAAGTACTATTTCGTTTGTGATTTTTTTCTGTAGTGCTTCCTGGGAAGTCGGTTGATAAGTGAGTGCTGTTGCCTGTCTGTTGCTTGAGAACTGGGGCAAGAAGAGAACGTGTCTTGTTCCTTTGATATCACCTTTCTCATCTGCAAAATGGAGGAGACTTTGCCCAGTTGGGGACTTACTGTACAGAAATACCTCATGTATTTTCAACACTTAGCAGGTCTGCACGCAAAGCTCAGTTTGACTTTTTCCCCTCCCCTCTCTCTCAGAGTGGTGCCTGAGTCAGAGAGTTCCTCCCAGCTAGTGCCTTAGACCTGCTTATCCTACCCTTTTAATGGGAAAAGTAATGGTCGTTTCGTCTTCCGGAAAAGTGCAGTTGGCCTAAACGGCTTCGGGATTTTCCTCTATTTATGTCAGCGTTTGCTGTGGCTTTCATGGTTGCTGACGGCCCAGATGACACACAGCAATTGCACATTTTTCATTCCCACGCGTGCTAGATTCTAATGGATGGGAGTTCTACCTAGCTGAATCCATGCCAGACCTCTGACAGCCCATTTCCCAACAGGGCTTCAGCCACGCATGCCTACATGGGAATGAATCCTTTTTCTTTTAGCAGGGAGGCATGAAACTGAGAATTGTTGCTTTCAGATAAGGCTGTATGCCGGTCCCCATTTAGTTCTAGCACGAAAAGCTAGGGAAAGGGCATGTAACTTTCCCATGAGAGTTGCCTCTGTATCTAGATGAGGTTCCTCAGTAAAGGTGTGTCTGGGGTGGGGGTTGCCCTCAATAATTCAAGACATATCCCAGGACCACACATGCAGTCTCTCTCTTTGAAAGTTTGCATGTGTTTTTAATTTCCCTGATACTGAAGGCCTTCTTGGGTTCCAGCAGACCATCTGTTGCTGTCATTTTAGCTTGGAGTGTAAGAAAGGAAACAGTCAGACACAACTGAGTCCTGTTACTCCTCTCATCTTTTACCTTGAACTTCCCTCATCTGCAAACCAAGATCTTGAACTGCCTCATGAGGATTAGCTGAGACCTTGCATTCATCAGAGTGGACTGCTGGGTCCCTGGGGAACGTTTCAGTAGACTCAGACAAGCTGCTTTGTTTTTGCCCCCTAACCCCTATTTACAGGGCTTCCCAGGTGGCGTTAGTGGTAAAGAACCCACCTGCCAATGCAAGAGACCCAGGAGATGCGGGTTCAATCCCTGGGTGGGGAAGATCTCTTGGAGAAGGGCATGGCAACCCACTCCAGTATTCTTGCCTAGAGAATCCCAAAGGCAGAGGAGCCTGGCGGGCTATAGTCCATAGGGTTTGGTCATGAAGAGTCAGACATGACTGAAGCTAGTTAGCACGTCCAAGTTTACACAAATAATTGAAGTGTTTGTGAGAATCATCTGTTGTATGATCTCCATTGAGGAAGTCAGTTTTCGAGTTCCAGTTTAGAAAAGTTAGGTGCCAGACAGTTTGCCACGGTGATAAAAGCAGAGCTTTGGAGACAGGAAAGCCAGCGAGCAAGGAGGAAGCTTGCTCTGGGGGAACAGGGACCGTGGTGATGGCACTAAAGGGACTGACTCTGGGAGGGTCAGCCCAAACACACAACTTCAGAACGGTTCTGTGTCTTCCGGTTGGAGACACGGAAGAGTTAGTCAGACACTCTGACTCTGGAGCAGGCAAGGAATCTAGAAAGGCCAGTGCTGGCCCCGCGCCCTGTAGGGGACCCCTGTTACTGAGAGGAGGGAGTAGAACAGAAGGAGGTCTGGGGAGGGCGTCTCTCCCGGGGAGGGTTAGGCTCAGGCAGGGAGAAGCTCTGGAAACCTGAGACGAGCCATCGAGGCATCGGAGAGGGCCCCGGGCTGAGGGAGGCCAGGCAGGGGCTGACTTCAGGGCTCAGGAGAGGGGCTGGGGAGGGAGAGGCCACAGGGAAGGGGGTCAGAGGTCACAGACCCTGAAGGCCATCAGGCGCAGCTGCTGTTTCTGGAACTTTTTCAGGAAAAGAAGAGGGAGAAGGCTGAGGAGGTGGTTATGAGTGCAGGAAGGTTCCCTCGCGTTTTTGGTGGGGACACCTGAAGGCATTTTTGGTACACTAACCCTCAGAAGCACCTTTCCGCCTGCCAGGCATGGCTGTGAGCCCTTTCCAAGTGTTACCTCAGTTGACCCTCATGTGCTATGCTGTGCTTAGTCGTGTCCAACTATTTGTGACCCTGTGGACTGTAGCCGGTCAGGCTCTTCTGTCCATGGGATTCTCCAGGCCAGAATACTGGAGTGGGTTGCCATGCCCTTCTCCAGGGGATCTTTCCAACCCAGGGACCCAAACCAGGTCTCTCAAATTGCAAGTGGATTGTTTACCGTCTGAGTCACCAGGGAAGCCCAAGAACACAGGAGTGGTAGCCTATCCCTTCTCCAGGGGAACTTCCTGACCCACGAATCGAACCAGGATCTCCTGCATTGCAGGTGGATTCTTTACCAACTGAGCTACCAGGGAAGCCCAATTGATCCTTATAGTAAATAGTAAAGGTAGATACTAATTTTATCCCATTTGACTGGTGAGGAAGCTGAGGCACAGAGAGAAACCGTTTGCCTAGTCACCTGGCAAGTAAGTGGCAGTGTTGGGATTTCAATTGGTGGCGGTTTGACTCCCAGAGAAAGGGACCTCTCATGGGGGTGATGTCTGCCCCCTGCCCCCCCACCCTAAAACCAAAGTGGAGGCTCAGGAAGATGATATTCCATGAGCCAGTTCCTCAGAGATGAACTCATGTTAACAAAACACTTCAAAATAATTTTAAATATTCATCAGCCATTTTGATGAATATTTTGGTCAAATATTCATCAGACCAAAATGTAGAAGTATAGAGGTGTCCTCTTAGAGGAACAGGGATCTGGCAGATTGGGTGGGTGGGTGGGGTCTCAGTTCCTGGGGGCAAGTCTTCCCTGGGGGTTGTGGCAGAGGGCTGGACTGGGCCCCGGGAACCCTGTCAGTGTGACTTGAGCTTTTGTGCCCTGGGACAAGTCTCCATTGCTTCATCAAGAGGGAAGGGAGAGGATGAGCGTGTCTCTAAAAGTCCACTCTGCTATGAAGTATGTCGCGCACTTCCCGTCACTGTAACCAGACTGTCATCCTGCTGACGGTAGGACCTTACTGATCTTTCTGTCCTTCTGCCCTGCTGGCTGCTGGCACACGGTCGGAGCCCTGTGAGCCTCGGATGGAGGAATCATTTCCTTTCAGATGCTGGTGAAGGCGTTTGTTGGTTCCCTGGCTATCGGGAGGGTTTCCAGGAGATTTTGCAGATTTGTGTATTAGGATGTCTGACGGTGCTGCGTGCTGGCCTGCCATCCCTGGGATTGAGCGCCACTGGTCAGCCCATCCCCCGGGAGATGTCTGTCCAGGGGTCTCACTCTCCCTGGGAAGGCCTGGCTCTCAGTGAGTGTCCAGGCTCTCTAACGGATGCCCCTGTCTGTTGGTTGTGATTCTTTGCCATGTAATGGTATCCATCCTATAGATGGTCCTTGTCCACCTCCACCTCTAGACATCAAGGGGTATTTTACGTCTGTATTAAATGGCTATCTCTGCTATACGAGGCCAGGCCAGAGATGGCTGGTGTCCTAAGCTCCGGCTCCTGCCGTGGCCTGGCAGAATAGAGTGAATGACCGGGCAGCCAGGACTTGGGCTGGGAGGTGGGAAGGGGGTGGGCACTGAGGTGTTGTCTTTCTGACCTTTGAAACCCTAATCTGGTGACTGCCTGACTAGCCTTAGCAGGGTCCCTGCCAGCAACTGGCTCCTAACTCCTCTGAGGACATTCTTATTTGTAGCTCAGCCCTGGGAAATTCCAAACAGAGGATTATAGCAAATGGCTGTGCTTTCTGCTGTGTTGTGTGGCACAGAACACAATTTTAGGGCAAAATTCAAGCACACTTGGCGGTCAGATGCTCCTGGCGTCATGTGACTTTTAACATCAGGGTTATTGTTGGGGGTTTAAGTGAGTGTCAGTAGCAACTGAAGGTCTAGGGCCTTTGAATGATGCTTGCTTGGCTTTAACAGCTATGCTTTACAGATTCCATGCCTTGCAGCGCACTCATCCTCTGCTGTAGGCTTTCTTTTCAAGGCCAGTGATCAGCAAACTTCTGTGGGGGTGGAACACAAAGACTGTGCCTCCAAAGGCCCTATCCTGTGGAAATCCAGGCTCGTCTTTCTCCCCGCTTCTCTGAGCCACTGGGGCTGCTCTCCCGGCAGACCCTGTGCACTCCTTGTGCCCACACAGTAGCTTTGTTTTCTGCTTAAACCAACACCTATTGTCTGTCAAAGCACAGAATGATTTTGATGTTTCTTTGCTCCTCCGAAGCTGGGCAGCGAAGGGACCACTGGAAATGGCTTGAGGCTGAGGGCTGGGGGCTCCCAGGGAGGGCAGAAGGGGAGCTCCTGTTCATGTGTGTGTTGGGGGCTCCCAAGGCCCAAAGCCTCCTAGACCGCTTGGTTTCCTTGTCTTGCAGAAATTAAGACAAATGTGTTTTTCTTGGAAACCAAGTCTCTAACCACTACTTGCAAATTCCGCAGACAGAGAGAGAAAGCCGCATTCGTTTCTCCATTGCACTGGGCTGAAATAACCCCTCATGAGAGTCCCTGAGTATTTCAGGGTAAGTGCTTGAGAAGCTGAAGCTGTGATGATGCCAGCCTTGCCATGACTTCTGCTCCCTGAGTTGTCTCCCCGCCCACTGTGCCCTGTGAGATGCTGCTTAGTGGATCGGTTTTGCCAAGTGTTGTATGTGGGGAGACGCATATAGGCCCAAACAGGGAATTACACATGTTCATTCGTTTTTACCTTTATGTTTTCTAGCAAGTGATTTCTGTAATGCATGTATGTAGCCCACATTTGGGCTATTAGAATGTCTTGAAAAACCATTATTGTAAGCTCTGTAGAAGGAAAATAATTGTTCTGTGTTTTTCCAGAATGCACGATAACTGAGTAAAAATATAAAAAATGCTTGCTAGAAGCATTAATAAAAATATGTCCTTGTGCAAAAGCATAGTCTGGTTACTTGTTGATGAATATGTTTTTAATCATAAGAGTTAAATGTGAATATTGATAGATCATCTTGTTTTCATTTCTTGCCTTTTTTAAAATTGAGATTTCCCCACCCTGGCCCTAATTCCATTTTTTCCCTCTCTCCTATTTTGAAATTTAATATCTATATTTCTATTCTTTTAGGGACTAACTTAGACATTTTAGTATGCATGTGATTTCTAACTAATCCTGAAATTAATCAGTTTTAAACTTTCTCTGAAATCATATAAGGGCCTTTGAGTGACTTCACTCCAATTACTTCCTTTCCAATTTCTTTTCTTTTGTTGTGTAGCACCTTAGTTCTATTATGATTTTTTTGTCTCCTTAAAGTAGATGTTTTTGTTTTGTATGGTCAGCGTTGGCTTGGGTTTTATCCACATGTTTCTCATTTTCTTTGCTCCCATTCCTTCTTGACTAATTTCCTCTTGAGGTCAATTTCCTTTCCCTTGATAAGCACCCTTTTAGAAATAACTTTAGGGAAGATATGCTGGTAGTAAACTCAGATTTTGTTTTTCTAAATGTTTTTATTTCACCCACATTGTTGAAAGTTACTTCTGCTGGATGGAGGGTGAAGTTATCTGCTCTCTCACTTTAGAAATGTTCTTCCATTGTCTCCTGGCTTCCATAGTTGCCATTTAGAAGACCGCTGTCAATGGGGTTCTCCTTTTCTTGGGAGGATCTGTCTTTTCCTTCTGGCTACTTTCATCTTTTTGTGTTGTTGTTTTGCAACTCGACTATAGTATGTTAAGGAGGGGAGTTTTCTTTATTTTCCCTGCTTTAGGGTTGGTTGGGATTCCAGAGTCAGAGGATTGGTGCCTTTCATTAATTCTGGAGAAATTTCAATCAAATTTCATCAAATCTTGACTTTTCCTTATTATTTTTTCTCCTTCTGAAACTTTAATTACATTGTTGCTGGATGGAGCTCATCATTCTACTTTCCATCTCCCTTAACCTGCTTTTCATATCTTCCACTTGTTCTGTCTTTCTGTGCTGCATTCTGCATAATTTCTTCAGACATATATTTTCAGTTCATTGGCTATTTCAGACATAAATTTCTAGAAGCTCTATTTTCTTTCCCTCTTGAATCTTATTGGGCATTTAACAAATCTTGGCCCTTTACATTCCATATTTAAACTTTTGAAAAGATATTTCACATCTCTATCTTCAGTATTAGATAATTTCAATATCTGCAGTGTTTGTGAGTCTGAACCTATAGTTTGTGCTGACTCTTTTGTGGCAGTTTATTTCATCATACATTAGAGATTTTTGAAATCAGATCTAAATGACTCCAAAGCTCTTGCCCTCGTGCCCAAACCTCACTGCCTATATGGGTGGTTCATCAGTGTTTTAATACCAATTCAGTTTGTAATATCTCAAGGAAAATATTTAGTATTTTAGAATAATGTACAGCTTGTTCTTCTGTTGGCAGGTTCATCAATTTCCCACTTTGGAAAGAGCTAGGATCTTAACAGCAATTAAACTGTTTCCAATGTTAGTTTATACATGTGTCACAATATGAAAGCTACTAGTTGAATTGCACTGACTTATATGAAGTGGTGAGGCTAAAGTAGACAGTCCGGCCCCTCACCGCCCCCTCCATCTAGCAGCAAATTCTGCCCTGTGCACTGCCGCATCTAGCTCATGTCTTCCCGTTATCTTCACTGTCATCATTAGTCTAAGCCACTGTCATCACTTGTCTCAGCGTGCACTGCCTCCGGTTTGGTTTCCTGCTGCAGTATGACCTGGCAGAGGCAGTAAACACGCACTCCAGTTATGCCACGTCAGGACCCTTCAGCAGCCCCCTACTGCATTTTTCTTGAAACCTGAAGTCTGGAACTTGACCAGAGTCCTGTTACCCTGGCCTCTGCCTGCCTGCTTCCTGTGACCTTACCCCTCTTCTCTTGGCCAGGCATGCTGCAGGCCTGCTGGCTGCCCTTGGGCACTTGCCCTCTGCTCCTTTCTTCCTTCTGCACAGCCTGTTCCTTTGGTCTGGGTGGCCCTTGATCTTGCTCAGCACGAGGCCAGCATTTTGTTCTTCCATCCTTCTGCTTAATGGTTACCTCCTTAGGGAGACTGTCCCTAGTTGTTCTGTCCTGTCTCCCACCTCCCTTGTCACTTGCCTCCCTCCATGCCATCGGGGTGTTTAACTGTTTTTATGTTTCCTGACCAGGCTGTAAGTTCTAAAAGAGCAGAGGCCACTTCTGATTTTTCACCATTGTGTTGACTAGCACTTAGCATGGTGTCTGGCAATATGAAATTTCCTAAGTGATAGCCCAGTTTTATATTATACATTTATAAAGTAGCTTTATAGCAGATAGTTTTTTCAAACCTTTGCTGTAGGGTTGGTGATGAATGTGATCTGGGTCTGATTAGAGCTCTTCCTAGGACCGCAGGTTATCGGGAAGACCTTGGTCTAAACTGAGGTCACCCTTTGGCAGGGACTCTGGGAGCAGATATCATAGAGGCCTCAGGGCATTACTACTATTCTACTGCTACCACTACTACTGTTATTACTACTATTATTGTATTTTTAAAAATGGGTAGTGATTTTTTTCCTCCAAGCCTTAAAGTATAAATGACAAACACTCAGTCTGTCCTCTTTTCACTGAAGCCAGCTCCTAGCTTCTGCCACCTTTCTTGGGGGTGTGGCTTGGCTGGACAGTGGGCACAGGTGGCATCATTGCCCTGTGATGCAGGTGCTGGAGGAATCCTGTGTAGGTTAGCCCGTTTAGACCACATCAGCCTTGCCACTTATCTCTTTGTGAATTCATTCACTCTTTCTAGTTCTTACAAGCTTTTAAAATAGTTAAAATTATTGTTAAAATTGTTAAAATTATTAATATATGGACCAAAGAGTTGAATAGACGTTTCTCGAAAGTCATAGAAATGACTGGTAAGGGACTGCTCTGGTGGCCCAGTGGTTAAGAATCCATCTAGCAACGCAGGGGACATTGGTTCGATCCCTGGTCACGGAACCAAGATCCCACATGCCACAGGGCAATTAAGCCCATGCGCTGCAACTGCTGAATCTGTGCACTTTAGAGTCTGTGCACTGCAATGAAAGATCCCGCATGCCACAACTAAGACTCAACACAGCCAAAGAGAGAAAGAAATGTTTAAAACAACAGCAACAACAAATGGCCAGTTAGCACATGAAAAGATGCTCCTCATGACTAATACAAACGAAAACCACAGTGAGATACCACTTCACACCCATTTGGATGGCTGTTATCAGAAAAAGCAGAAAATAACAAATGTTGGGTGAAAATGTGGAGAACTTGGAACCCTTGTGCATTGCTAGTGGGAATGTAAAATGGTACAGCCACTGTGGAGTGTGGCAGTTCTTCAAAAAATTAAACATAGAACCAGCATATGATCCAACAATTCTACTGCTGAGTATATACCCAAAAGACATGAAAGCAGGGACTGGAAGAGATATTTCTAGATCCATATTCATGGCAGCATTATTCACAATAGCCAAAAGGTGGAAGCAACCCAAGTGAACATCAACAAATGAATGGATAAGCAAAATGGGTGTGTGTGTGTGTACATATATATATATACATATATATATATATATATGTATATATATAGAAGAATATTATTCAGCCTTTAAAAGGCAGATATTTTAAACAGTCCTATACTGAGCACTCACTGCCGTTTGTGCTGGTACACAATGTGTGGTCCTCAACATGATATAAATTAGTAGCTATGCAAACTGGTAAAGGCCCTGTTGGAAATCTCAAGATCTGGGTTTGAGTCTTAGCTCCATTACTAACTTTCCATTTCTGAGTGTGTTTCCATATCTGAAAAAATGGGTTTAATTTTTTGTTCCTGCTTAACTTCAAGGAGTTGATGTAAATTTCAAACAAATGAGAAAGTACTACTCCCTTTTGTTAACTGTAAAAAACTGTTCATATAAGGTATAAAATGGTACATTTTAGTGTAAGAACATACCACTTTTTTTTTAATGCTTTCTTTCCCCAAAGAGAGCGAAAATTGTGAGAAAATTGTTTATCCACAGAAGGCAGAATGTTAACTTTCTTTTATATGTCTTCTGTTTAAAATTGAGCTGGTACTCACCTGGATGGAAATATTTCTGTTCAGCAGGTACCTCTTCATCTACTTTTCAGTTTTGCACAGAAAAGACCAATGCCTTTATAAAAATGTAGCTTTCTCCAGAAACAGACAGATGCAGAGAACAAACATATGGATACGTTTGTTTCGTGCAGAGAACAGATGTATGGATGTGTTTGTTGTTCCCCAAAGTGGGAAAGGGGATATGTTGGGATTGACATGTCTATACTACTATGTATAAAAGAGATAAATGATGAGAACTGACTGGATAGCACAGGGAACTCGACTCAATACTCTGTGGTGACATAAATGGAAAGGAAATCCAAAAGAGAGGGGATACATAAACTGATTCACTTTGCTATACAGCAGAAACTAACACAACACTGTAAAGCAATTATACTCCAATTAAAAAAAAAAGATGTAGCTTTCTCAACAGATTTCCAAATATTGGGAAGTAACTGCGCCTTCACTAAGTGGCACACTGTCTAGGTTTAAGGTCGTCCCACTCTTCTCCATTCATTCTCCATGTGTAGTAGTCTGGGTGATAAGGCTGAGTATTTAAAAAACGAGGCTCCAGCTTCATCTAGAACTGAGTCATGGAGACTGAGGATTATTCTACTTTGAGTTCTCCTTGTTGCTTTGCGCAGGGCTGAGCGTGCCAGAGAGAGACCCAGTTTTTGTCCTCTTTAGAAATATTATTGTTAGCAGTGTAATAGATGGACATATAGGGATGTGTGACTTCTGGATGAAAGTATATAAAGTCCTCTAACAGCCACAGTTTTTCGATGGGTTCTGAGAAATGTTATTCTGTGACTACTGGGTAAAAGCATGCCAGTGATGAGTTATTTTTTTTTTTCCAGAGTTGTGTGCTGTGGTTTAGGGCTCTGCTTCCCCGCTGCACAGCTGTCCCCTCCCCCCAGCACTTTCCCACCCTCTCAGGTCTGCCACATGTTGTGATGGTGTTACTGACACTGGAGTTTGGTATTTTTACAAGTTCCTGTTCAATTAAATTCAGGATACAAAGAATCAGGCTTTCCATGTTGTTCTCCTGAGTATGTGCCAAAGCCCTCTTCCTTCCTGGTAAAGGTTAGACAAACAGGGCACCGTAATGCTGACCACGTGGGGTGGAAGGGCTTGAGTTCAGGGGCAAGGCAGGCCTGAGCTTCCTGCAGCTGTATCAGGTGAGGCCCCCTCTTCGGTTACCATTTGTGAGACATTTGAGATGCTGTTTCCTCCTGTCCCCCCCGTAAGGCTCCACATTTGTCCCCCAAAGTGACACCTCTTTGAATGCAAAGGGAACAGTCTATTTCAGACCCATCTCATCTCCTTTTGAATGATTCAGAGGGAAAAATAGTTTTATCTTTGTATCATTCACCTAAGAATCAGATGCACCAATGCTCCGATTATGAGACCTTCATATTAAAAGCAATTAGGATTACATAAATCTTTGTGTGGGTGGCACACAAAGTCATCTGCATATTTTACCATCTTAGATTTGGGTGGGACAAGTGACTTATTCTCAGCCAAGGCAGTGACAAGTTGCAAGATGGCCAATACTAAATCATAACAGAGCAATGATAGTGATAACAGAACAACAGGTTCCCTGTCAATTCCCAGTGATGAAACCTACCCTGCTACCTACCACCTGCAGACCTTTCTCAGCACTGCCTCCGTTCCCTGACAACTTTGCTCATCTGCTCAGAAATTCTAACATATTCTACATTCTGTCTTCCAACTTTTTTTTTTTTTCAATTCTTTGCTAAGAATATTTTGGCAATCAGCTGCTCTTCAAAAACCAACGAAAATATCCAAGTGTGTATTTGCTTCACCTTCTGTTCTCTCCTCCTCTGAGTGGAGGATCGCTCCGCTGGCACCAAGCTCCCCTTGCCGGTGGTCCTGGGGCTGCAGACAGCGCAGGCTTGCTCTCTAGGAGTGATGGGCTGTCTGGCCCTGACGTCCGGTCACCTCACTCTTCTCGAAGGTGTCATTTGTCATCTGTCAGTCAGTGTTCTGGAGCGGGGGTCCCTAGTTAAGTAAGTTTGGGAGATAAACGCTGGATTAAGAAACTCCCATCGTTGCAAGGTTTCTAAACGTCCTGATTCCTGATAGGTACATAGAACCCCCAGTAGTGAGCTCCGAGCATCACAGCAGGTCCCCTTTTCCCAACTTGCTGGTCTCAGAAACCTCCTTCCACAGCATATCTTGTGAAGCTAGTGTTTCAGAGAATGTATGTGTGAAAATGCTGGCAGGATACAAGGGAAATCAGGAACCTTGGATTCTTTGATATTAAATAAACCCCAGACACGGCCTCACGTAACTGTGGGTATTTCTCGCTGTGCTCAATGGCCCTCTTTAAAAATTAAATGTAATCATACTTCAAGTTAAAAGTAGTTCTCAGTTTGGAGGCGTGCTGTGGAGGGTCAGGATGAAGTTTGCATTTGTGAATACTGAACTTTCTTAAAGCAGACAGCTTGGAAGTGCATTTTTGAGGTGCATGCCTCACTGGGAATCAGGGACCCTGCTGAACTCCTGCTGCTGAATTCTGAGCCATGCAGGTGGCATTTGGAAATCTTCTCCTTTAGGCACTGCCCTGCCGGACACCTGGGTGCAGACACTTCTTGTCAGATGCCCTCTCTCCGGTTGGCATGGAGGAGCTGAGCTCTCTGCTCAGCTCAGAGGAAGGCACTTAATGCCCCTCAGCAGATTTCTCCTGTAATAAGTGTTCCTCTCTCTAATAATTTCTTTTTAGAAGCGAAGTACTTTGTGACGAAAACAACCAGACTGCTTATGTGAAAAAGGAAAGAAAAATTCTGTTCAAGTGATATCTACTCTTAGCCAGTTGTTAAAAACAAAAGTAGCAGACTCTAATTGTTGCATCCTTAAAATTGTTTTCACGTATGATCATGAGCAAGAATTGTTCTTTCTGTAGTTCAAGAATGACAACTCCCAGCCAGTTTTTTCCAGTGACATACGCCACATGGTTACTGACGGGGCTTTCAATAAAGTCAGAATTCTTCAATTGGGGTTAGCAGAATTTAGAATCTCCTTATTAATGTTTCTCTTAATTGCAGACCTATATGAGAAAAATTGCACTTTCCTAAAATGGAAGAATTTTCCTAATCTTTGGCATGAGGTGGTGTTTGGAGAGAATATTCTGCAAGTGATACTGAATCAATAGTTAGGTGCAGAGCATTGATCCTTTTCAAAGTCTTCACTAGTTGGCATTGGAGTTTACATTGAGAGGACCAAGAAATGCTAGAAAAGCTCTGAACGTTAGGACTGGTGGCCGTGGCTGACGGATCAGCAGTGGGTGACGGGCAGTGGCTTGGAAGAGTGTGGCAGGCTCCTTACGCAGCCCTGGAAGCTCAAGCTTTGGTATGAAGATCCTGAATGACTCCAGCATTTTCCCTGGAAGAATGTTTTAAGACAGACCTCTGCTTTTGTTTTTCGGGTGACCAGAGCCAACATGTGCTTAGAGTGAATTCTTACATGCGGGGTTGGTTTGGGGATTTCAATTTCTTTACGGTCTGCACTGAATTATCATTTCAACTGTGTGCCTTTTTTCATGAAAGCATTTTACATCGCACTGAAAAGATTACATTCTTTTGGCTTTGGAAAAATATTTCCTGTTGGGTTCAAACCATTAAAGCCTCTTAGCATTTCGCATCTGGAAGCCCCTGCCTGGGTCTGCCTTCCATCAGCAGCTGGGCGGCCGGCCGGGCTGCCTGAGTGTGTGCGGAAAGCGCCCCAGACTTGTTTACTCCCCGCGGCCTCTGCCCGCCCGGGGGTGCCCTTGTGGTGGGAGGCTGGGCAGAGGGCTTCCTTCCTCCCTGTGTAAGGTTTGCATGTGCCTATGTGTTTGTGCGTGCTTGTGTGTGCCTGTGAGTGTTTGTGTGTGTGTGCCTGTCTGTGTGCTTGCTTGTGTGTCTTTGTGTGTGTGCTTGTATTTGTGTGTGTGCCTGTGAGTGTTTGTGTGTGTGTGCCTGTGTTTGTGTGTGCTCGTGTGTGCCTGTGAGTGTTTGTGTGTGTGTGCCTGTCTGTGTGCTTGCTTGTGTGTCTTTGTGTGTGTGCTTGTGTTTGTGTGTGTGCCTGTGAGTGTTTGTGTGTGTGTGCCTGTGTTTGTGTGTGCTCGTGTGTGCCTGTGAGTGTTTGTGTGTGTGTGCCTGTCTGTGTGCTTGCTTGTGTGTCTTTGTGTGTGTGCTTGTGTTTGTGTGTGTGCCTGTGAGTGTTTGTGTGTGCGTGCCTGTGTTTGTGTGTGCTCGTGTGTGCCTGTGAGTGTTTGTGTGTGTGTGCCTGTCTGTGTGCTTGCTTGTGTGTCTTTGTGTGTGTGCTTGTGTTTGTGTGTGTGCCTGTGAGTGTTTGTGTGTGTGTGCCTGTGTTTGTGTGTGCTCGTGTGTGCCTGTGAGTGTTTGTGTGTGTGTGCCTGTCTGTGTGCTTGCTTGTGTGTCTTTGTGTGTGTGCTTGTGTTTGTGTGTGTGCCTGTGAGTGTTTGTGTGTGTGTGCCTGTCTGTGTGCTTGCTTGTGTGTCTTTGTGTGTGTGCTTGTATTTGTGTGTGCTCGTGTGTGCCTGTGAGTGTTTGTGTGTGTGTGCCTGTGTGTGTGCTTGCTTGTGTGTCTCTGTGTGTGTGCTTGCTTGTGTGTCTCTGTGTGTGTGCTTGTGTTTGTGTGTGTGCCTGTGAGTGTTTGCGTGTGCCTGTATTTGTGTGTGCCTTTGTGTGCTTCTGTGTGCTTGTGTGTGTGTAGCTCCTGGGTTGGGGAGGGGTCTCCCTTCCCAGCTGGCATTGGAGGCCCCCTCCCCTCTCCTGCCTTAAGCAGCTCTGGTTTTTGCTGCCAC
The DNA here is from genome assembly GCF_054371585.1 of Giraffa tippelskirchi. Taxonomy (NCBI): domain Eukaryota; kingdom Metazoa; phylum Chordata; class Mammalia; order Artiodactyla; family Giraffidae; genus Giraffa; species Giraffa tippelskirchi. The sequence goes on along the minus strand of NC_137286.1, from coordinate 58,084,483 downwards.
CCTGTTTTCCAGAAAGCTCACCCAAGCATTTTCCATGTAAGAGGAAATCTGCCCAAACTTCGGATGGGGCAGTCTCCCCGGAGGGAAGAGAAGGAATTAAAGCCCCAAAGGCTGGAGGATCACAGCCTCCTGCTGTCCCTGGCTGGCGCGGGGTGCTTCTTCCTTCTCGAGGTGCAGGGGTCTGGCCCGGCTTAGAGTTCCGAAAGGGGAGCCTAGCATGGGGGCCACGTTGCTGTGAGTATTGACGTGTTTGGATATTCCTTTTTTGAAGGGCTAGTGTTTCCCTAGAGACAGGCCCCACGCAGCCCCATGCTCACGCCATCCAGCTGATTGACTTTGCTGGGTTTCTGCAGAGAAGACCCCCCAAGGGCCTGCCCCTGGGCTGCAGAGAAGTAGCGCCCTGAGGGAGCAGGGTGCCCACCGGGTTCTTTGAGGGGCTCTCCCAACTCTGGCAGCACACCCGGCTGGGGGATGATTTCATGCTCCTCAAGGAGCAAAAGACATTCATGCCTTTCCCCTGACCACATGCGGCCAGAGCCAATGCCAGGGGAGCTGTGACGGCCTCGGGGGGAGCCCGGCAGAGGCCTCTGGGGCCAGTGGTGTCGGGTGAGGCACCCCTTCCTGAGCCTCTCCGGAAAAGCTGGGCCATTACACTGTGCTCCCAGCCCCCTGTCACCAGGGGTCTCAGCATGTGTGTGTGTGTGTGTGTATGTGTGTGTGTGTGTGTGTGTGTGTGTGTGTGTGTGTGTTTAGAGCGGGGTCAGGGGGCATCCGTAAGGCTCTTCCGGCGGCCCTCAACCTCACTGGAGTGGACCGAAGACCTGCGTCTGACACACACCTCTCCCAAGACACGGGCTGGCCCCAGAGAGGACAGGCCAAGTGGGATTTCCACTTGCTCCTTCAGACGGTGTTCCTGGGGGCGTCTGGAGAAAGCCAGCGGATTAAAATCGCATTCGTGGGAGAACTACGTGGCCTGAGTCGGGTGCCCGGGGCTGAAGCAGCCCACTTGCCTGTGCGTTTTCCTTAATTTACCAGGATGTGCGTGGAATCGTTTTTCATACCTGTGGGAAGCCGCGGGATCAACTGGATGAATAGCAGTCTGAACAGAGAGCTCAGCTAAACAACCACCCACATTTCTGAAGTGCGTGGGATGAAAAAGGTGTCGGTAGGAGAGGCCCGTATTGGGGGTTAGGCAGAGCGGGGAGAAGAGAGAACCAGCACGCCGAGGGTCTGCAGGGGGTCTTCAGGTCCGGCAGTGAGGCTGCCTCCCCTGCTGACTGCTGAGAAAGTTCAGGTGTGCACGGCCCTGCAGGATGAGGCGGGCTGCCAGGGCGTCTCAGGTCCCGTCCTAGGCCCAGATGGACTCACACACAGGACTCTGGGACTCAGAGCCCTTGCTTCTGGGGCTCCAGGAGCGCCCCAGGATGCTGTTGAGATGGGCCTTCAGGATGGCAAGGTGGGGAGTGGGGGCCGCCAAAGAGGGGACGTGGGCCTGTAAAGGCCTGTGAGGCTGGCAGAGGAGGCTGTCTGGACGGTGTCACCAACGTCATCGGAGTGTTTTACACACTCTGAGATCAGACAGGTCTTCATGCCCTGGTGTTGCTGCTGACTATCGAGGTGGTCTCCTCTGCAGGCCTCGGTTTTCTCAGCTATAGTGGGAGTTAGGCTGGACTCAGTGAAATCAGAGGCCTGGAGGACTCAGCAGCCTGCTGTCACCTGGCTCCAGGCACTGGCTACAGTGTTTTTACTGGGGGCAGACGGAGGAAGGATGGGCGGAGGGGGAGAGGTGGGGCCAGAGGTTATCATTACGAGATGCTGAGGCCCTGACCTGACGGCATCAGGACGACTGGAGAGAGGTGCTGCGGGCTGAGGCTTTAGGGATGGGTTTGAAGGGGCCCCGAGTAAGGAGCCATCCGGCTGGGCTTGGATCCTGAAATGGTGCTCTGGGCTTTGAGCTGAAATGTCCAGAGTGCCCAGTAAGGGGTGGGAGTCGGGGGCGTGAGTAGGTTCTGCTTGGCTGCCATGTCTGATCAGTTGCTAGGGGCTTCCTGGCCCTCCGTAGTGAAAAGGGACCTGGGCCTCCTTGAATGTGTGTGCGTATGTAGAGAGAAAACGTGCACGTACACACACAAACGCACACACACACCCCAGTGTGTGCCTTCCATAGCAGGATATCTCTGCTACCTAGAGGCACAGTCTTGTCTAGAAAGAGACCCCCAGCTTCATCACTGCCTTGTTCATCATCAGTGAATGGGCTGTTAATTATCCACCTCTTTATTTGAAACATTTGCATCAGTGTATTTATGGTTGCAATATTTTTGGTATGTGTTTCACACTCAAATATTTAAAATTGATAGTGGGAGAGTGTATTTGCTCATCTTTTCACCACTCTGTGTGTGCCAGTGACATTTTCACCATGAACAGTCAGGGGCAGGGCTGAGGCCTGGTCCGGCCCTGCTCTTGACAGCCTCTGTTTTCTACGAGCGCTTCCCCCAAAGTCATCAGAGGCAAACTTGGTGAATTGGAAACATGAAACTTTTTGCTGCTAAGAGCAGTCTCCGTTCCCTGAAAAGTGACTGGCAGAGGGAATGGAGATTCTGAGAGAGAGTAGCAAGCTGCTGTTTCAGTGGGTGTTTATGTGCAGGCTTATCTTTGAGGAGGCAGAGGAGGGGGAGAGGGAAGGAGAAAGAGGAGGAGAAGACAGCTACTCTGACACCCTTCCCACCACGGGAGGCCCAGAGGTGCATCAGAGCAGGGGGACCTCAGGAGGGCAGGGCTACAGATGCCCCCGCCCCCAGGGATGTGCCAGTCAGAGGTGAGCCAGCATCTCAAGGGAAAACCAGCTGCCAGTTCTGAGCTGAGCTGTATGCTCCCAGTGTGTATGGCTATTCAAGGATAGAGTTTCCTGTACAAGTGCGGTGATAAGAAAGAGAGGCTGAGTAGGGACAGGAGATCCCTTACAACTTAATCTGTGCAATAGTCTGTGCACGGCCATATAGATTTGCATGTGTAGTTTCCTAGTTCATACTAACTAGTGACATTTAGACTCTTACAATTGAGCAGCTCAGTTTAAGGAGAACTGACAAGCCAACTTCATAGCAAACGGTAGCCGGCAAAATAATTACTCAGGCTGGATTTTGTCCAAGTTATCAAGGTTCTTACCCGCGGGGGTCCACGCTCAGGGTACCTGTTTGTACATGTGGCCACGGTGGCTGACCCTACTGGAAAATACTTGGGAAACCATTTTATAATTTGAGGATATAAAGAAAGTTTCTGCAGAGGTCTAAGAGGTATCACATTGAACCTCGTGTCTTCTTGGGGTGAGTGCCAACCCCAGCAGCGGGGCTATCTTCTATTTTCTTTTGAATCTTCCTGCTATACTGCTTTTTTCTTTTACACTTAAAAAAATAGATGAATGTAATTTTTAGAGCAAGTTTCAATTGACAGCTCTTTTTCTTTTTCATATTCAAGAAGTAAGTGACCTTTATCTCAATGAAAGAGTGGAGCTCATGTCATTTTTTTGCCTTCTTTATCCCCTAGAGGGCATTTACCCCGTGGATATTTTGGAAGACGACCCTGCTGGGCATGAGGAAGCAACTCTGGCTTACTATGCCATGCTTGGGGAAGGAGCGTGCCCCTCACCAGAGGTTTTCTCTCTTCCTACTGGGGAGCAGGTATGTGTGATCTTCTCATTGGTGGAGAGTTCTGTATAATCTAACTTATTAGAAAGGAGAATGTTAGTGAAAGAGTATTGCAGATTAAAAAAAATCCTTCTGGAGTGAATACTAGAATGATTCTATTTTGAGAAGCTAAAGGAATCCTGGACTGGGATTCTGGGGTCACGAGGGTAAGTCCGGATCTACAAGGCAGTCAGCATGACAATCTGCCGTGAATCCCATGTCTACCACTTAAGAGCTGTGTGACCTTGACCAAGTGTCTTTACCTCTCTGGTCTTGCTGTTCTCATCTCAGAATTTGGGACAATAACAGTGCTTACCTCATACTGTTGTTCTGAGGATTAAATGAGATGCTGTGTGTATTGTCTGGCTGGCCTCAGTCGTCCCATTTGTAAATGAGGGGGTTGACTGACCTCTAGTCTCTAAAGTTTGATTTAGTCCTAAAACTTTGTGATTTGGAATGACGTTGTACCAATTACGATTTTTAGCACTGATAAAATTATGCTTTGAATATGGACTGGAAGAAATTAGAAATGAAAACTTAAGATGGTGGGATTGTGGGTGAAATTTAATAATTGTGCTGTTTTTAAGACCTTCCCCCCCTAAGTTAGTAAAAAGAATATGTGAATCTTGGGCTGTACCTAAATTGGTTACCTGCTTTTCAGATTTGAGGCTGGTTTGTTGAAAGAGGCAAGATTTTCTTGTTTTATACAAATAAAAGTTCACTCATACCAGGAGTTGTTGCTATCTGGCAGGCAAAGTTAGTTGAGGAAGACAGGGTTTTATTTTGCTATACTGGAGTTGTTCGAGAGTTAATTAAAACAATGGCTTGTACAGTTTATATAGTGTGGCTTCCTTGAGATTTCGGGGATGCTTGTTTGTAATCAACTCCTGGAAGAATCCAGCTCCCAAGGGTGATTCCTTATTCTTGATCTGCAGAGGGAGGTGGCTGTACGCACACGCTTTCAGCACCGCCTAGTGACGGCTATGCCGGAAGGCGAGTAGGCGCTCAGTCAAGACTAGGGGCTTACTCTTGGGGGGTTTACACTTGGGGTGCGGGGGGCTGGAGAGCCGAGGGCTGCTGGACAGAGTGTGGGGCATGCTGGGTAATCTGAGCAGTGTGGTGAAATGCAGGAGTTAGCCCTGAAGTACTTTAGGATACACTTTCACTCATCTGCTTTTATTTCATGCTTATTTATGGATTACAACATTACTTACACAACAAAACAAACTCTAACATGTAGTATGCTCAAAAAGTGAATAATTTTAGTGTTATTATTAGCAAAAATCATAATACAATAAGATTTTTACTGGAATTAAGTTGGTTTGATGTGATAGAAGTGCTGAAATGTCTTTCCACCAATTTGCTTCTCCTCCTTCTAAAAAAAAAAAAGAGTCCTGAAAATAATCATTTGGTTTCCTACCATTTTAGGAATTAATTAACAAAGGGTAGCTATTTCCTGCCGCTTAGCAGGTTTTGAAATAGTCTGATTTGTGATGATTATGGATCTCCTCATTGCTTTTAGCAATTTTAACTTTTCTTTTTGATCCCAGAGAAATCTTTTCAAACAAAACAAGACAAGACAAGATAAGGATGTACCATACCGCATCACACTGGTCCTGCCCAGAATCTTTTCTTTTTATAATTAACTCTGTTTTCAGTCTTGAAATTGTCTTATCATATTTAAAACACAATAATACTTATTGATTTCTCCTAGTTATAGCACAGTGTATGCTCAGTGTATACTATTTGGGAACTACAGCCAAGGACAGAGAAAATAAAATCACCCATGTTAACTGCTGTGGACATTTTGGAGAGTTTCTGTTGGATTTTATTTCTGGGCATGCCTTTTTAACATGCAGATCACACTCGGAATACAATATTGTCTATAATAAGCATCTTTCCATGTCGATACGATGCTTTGTACATATTGTTTCTAATAGCCTTAGAACGACTGTCAGATGGGTGAATCTGAGGGCTTCACGTGGCTACCTCAAGGGGCCAGCTCAGGGACTCTTTGTTCACACGAGCAGGCACCAAAATAGTGACGGGTCTCAGGATTTGAGCAGCAGTCCCCCGAAAGCGTGGAGGTCTGCTGTAAGCTTTTACAGGCAGCCTGCCTGCCTCACGGCCCACACATCATTCTCTTCCACTCTCCTCGGTTTTCAAAACAGACTCTGCCGTGGAACGCGTTGTCCTTTTGCTTAGGGAGCTGAGGCCTATGGGTTTGGTGGCGGGGGACAGGACGTGGCACGTGGGCGCTTGAGAGAAGGCAGCCCGGTGTCAGAGACCCTGCTTGGATCCCTCAGGGTCACGCGCACACACGTGCCGGGCGCCGAGGCTCTTCACCCCCGGGGCTGCCTCAGAGCCCAAGGAGAGCCTGGGTTCCCAAGGGTGTGGGCTTCTCGAGGCTGCTTGCAGGGGCCCGGGCCAGGGCAGCGGGCAGCCCGGCTCTGCGGGTGGGCACAGGCTTGTCTACCCTGGTGGCTCAGCCGGTAAAGAAGCCGCTTGCAATGCGGGAGACTGGGGTTCGATCCCTGGGTTGGCAAGGTCCCCTGGAGGAGGGAAAGGCTACCCACTCCAGTGTTATGGTCTGGAGAATCCAATGGATTGTCTAGGCCATGGGGTTGCAAAGAGTCGCACACGACTGAGTGACTTTCCCTTCACTTCCCAGGCTTGTCCAGGCTGTGTGCATAGAGTGGCCACAGGAGGATCCTTGAGGTCAGCCTGGCAGGTGGGGCCTCACCTGGCCTCCGGCTTTTGCAGGTGGAGCCCCAGCGGGGATTTGGGTGGGGAAGGCTGCCCGAAGGGGATGGAAGGAGAGGCCTTGAGGACTGAGGAGACAGTCGGCTGTTCCTGGGTAGGCAGGTGAGGGAGGGGACGATCTGCTGGGGGAGACGGAGGAAGGGCCCCTGTCGGGCTGCGCTTGCATTTAGCTCCGAGTGCCTGAGGCTAGATGTCCTGCTGCCTCCGTCCTGGTCCTGTCGGAGGACCCTCTGTGCCACAGTGTTCTTTGAACGAGCATGTGCTAGCTTGACTGTTAGGCCATTTCTTGTCCCCTTGCCGTTGTGACAGAGCCAAATGGTGATTTTGATATTTTTTTCAGGTTAAACTTGAAGCTTCGTCTCTTTGCTTTTGCACCATGCACCGTGATGAACCTCAACACAAAATCTTGGTCTTGGTTAATCCCCAGGACACAAAGACAGGTTGGTAGTTATTAATGAATTTAGTACACGAGAATTCTGATTTGTTTACAGTGAATGGAATCAAATACCTCGGAAGTGATGGTTGTACTCTTTGGCTGGACTTAGAACGTCAAGGCAGAACTGATTTATTTTCGCCTTTTAGAGATCCATGAGGGTGTTATGGTTTCTGTTTATTGACGCGTGTATTGATTTTTGTATTAAAGACACCAGACAGCTTCTGGCCCAGAGTGACAGTATTCAGAGCTGCTTTTGAGTGTCACACTTGCTGTTCTTATTATTAATAACAGCCTTGCATGCACAGCCTGGAGTGTCACTGCAGCCCTGTGAAGTGCAGGGACCGTTCTTTTTTTTTAAATTTCCTTTCTTCTTATTTCTGACTGTGCTGGGTCTTTGTTGCTGGGTCTTTCTGGGCTTTTCTCTAGTGGCAGCAAGTAGGGGCTCCTCTTTTGTTGCGGTGGCTTCTCCTGTGGCTGAGCATGGATTCTGGGGTGTGCAGACTTCTGTAGTTGTGACTCCTGGGCTCTAGAGGAGGCTCAGATAGAGGAGGCTCATAATAGTTGTGGTGCATGGGCTTAGTTGCTTTGCAGCATGTGGGATCTTCCAGGACCAGGGATCGAACCTTCATCTCCTGCATTGGCAGGCGGATTCTTTATCACTCAACCACCAGGGAAGCCCTGCGACCATTCTTATCCCTGCCAGATGGATGAGGAAACGTGGCCTCTGATGGTCAGCTGGTGCAGGGTAAGGGGTTTTTGCAAGGCGATGATCTGGTGGGGTTTTGCTTCTGGTGGTGAAATTTATGTAATCAGTAGCACATTTATTCTTCCTCCGCGTTATGAAGCATGTGTTTGTGACTGATTTCAACTTCTCAGGTGAGTGCTCTGAGCTCACGTGGATGGCTGTTCTCAGCTGCATAGGGGTGGGGGTCTGGGGCAGCTGGCGGTGAGCAGTGTGAGGTTGGAGAGGGTTCCAGCCCATCAGTCTGCCTGGAGCCCAGGCCACCAGCAAGGTCCTTATCTCAAGAGAGCCCCAATATAAGGTCAATCTATTTAGAAATTTACACTTTTATTATACTTTACTGTGTTTTTACAGATTTCCCGCAGTGACCATATACTGCTTTCCTAATAAAAAATTTAAAAAACCAAACCAACCTTTAGTGAGTTACCCCTCCTTCAAGGATGTGGTATCTGCTGAAATTTTGGGGTTAGGGATCCTTAACTACACTTTGCAAAGGGGCCTCCTTCAACTCTCCAGCTCCCCTGGGGATGAACTTTTGCCTTTCACCCTGTGTGTCCATCTAAGGTCTGTAGTCAAAGGATGCCCTGTTCCACGGGTGTCATAGAGCCCAAAGTGACATCCTTGACCAGAGAACGTTATTTAGCATATATCTATCGTGAATGCTTCTCTCGTTACTAATCCTGAGACACGAGTGTGCTTAGCTAGCTGTCTTGGAGTTTTGGGCATGTTGGTGAAGCCTCCTCCTTGCTTCCGGGCTAGGGTTGGCTGAACTGTGTGTGAGAGCTTTCTGGTCAAGGTTTAGGACACTTCTACTCCTGTTTGGCCAAGTCTTTGTTGGACAAGGGCTGAGATAACCCCAGGACTCTGATTTTGCCTTGAATGCACCAGGTTAGTGAAAGTAACAGGAGGTGCCCACAGATTGTCAAAACACTCTGAAAATATCATCTGCCAATTTTAAGAGGATGTCCAAATATCAGCAGCCCTCTCCTCTGCCTTTTTCTGGCATTTAACAATATTCTGGTTAAAGGTCTTTAACTACATTTGCATAAGGTAAAAACATATGACTGACTCATAAATCTGTTTCCTATTTCCATTGTACTTAATTTTTCAGTTGTTTTTGAGAATGTATTATAATAAATATTCATAAGCTCCAAGAAATCTCACTCTGGACCTTTCTTCATGTTTCATAGAGCTTTAAATAAAGTTTCCAAATGTTTTCCTGCTGCTGGGCTCTGCTATCGTTGCTGAAGTTTTGCATGATTTCCGAAAAGCGCTCAGGTGTTATCCACACCTTGTGCTCTTTAATCTGGTATTTAGAAGCGGGCATCATACATAAATGCCCCTCTGTGGCTTGAGACATGTGGACTCCCAAGCAGCCAGTGGTACCACAGAGCCTCTTGGCCTCTTGACACACGTGCTGCTTCAGCCATGTGCTTAGCTGTGACCTTCGAGAAGGCTGGCCCTAGTTCCTTTGTAATTTTCCAGTGATATTCATGAAGGTCTGTGTGTCTGTGTGTGTGGGTGGTTGCCTGTGTGCATGCTAAGTTGCTTCAGTCACATCTGACTCTTTGTGACCCTTTGGACTGTAGCCCACCAGGTTCCTCTGTCCATAGGATTCTCCAGGCAAGAATACTGGAGTGGGTTGCCGTTCCCTTCTCCAGGGGATCTTCCCAACCCAGGGAGGGAACTCAAGTCTCTTATGTCTCCTGCGTTGGCGGGTGGGTTCGTTACCACTAGCGCCATCTGGGAAGCTTGTTTGTGTGGTTAGATGGAAGCTAAAGAGATCAGAGCTGTTTGATGAGACTGTGAATGAGTTAATTATCACAGTAACTTCCGATAACCCTGTGAGCAAATAAAAGACATCCCGGAGTTGTGAATTCCCTGGTGGCAAGCAGTTAATGTTCATGGCGGAATGCTGTGAAGATGTGAGTATAAGCAGGCCTTGGAGACCTTATGGAGGTTCCAGACCACTGCAGTAAAACGAATATTGCAATAAAACCAGTCCCACAAATTCTTTGGTTTCCCAGTGCATAGAAAAATTATGTTTATATTATTGTCTATTAAGTGTGCAGTAGCATTGTGTCTAAAAAAATGTACACACCTTAATTAAAAATACTTTATTGCTAAAAAAAGCTATCATCTGAGCCTTCAGCAAGTCATAGTAATCTTTTTGCAATAAGTAAAATAAAAAATCACTGATCACAGGTCATCATAACAAATGTAATGATAATGAAAGAATTTAAAATATTGTGAGAATGACCAAAATGTGACATAAAGACATCAACTGAGCAATTACTGTTGGGAAAATGACACTGGCTGAAGGTTGTCACAAACCTTCGATTTGTTATAAAAAAAAATGCAATAAAGTGAAGCACAGTAAAGTGCAGTGCAGTGGAATGAGGTCTGCCTGTAACGCAGCCTTCCAGCTTTCTCCTGTAAGAAGCTGGGGACGTGCTTTCCGTGAAGGTGGTCTGAGCCATCGCTCCGGCTGCCCCCTGCCGCGCTCACACTCCACTGTTTCTCTAATCGGAGGCTGGTTTCTGTCCCCGAGGGGACACAGCCAGGGGCTGCCAGGAGCCTCCCTTCCTGAGCTGCTTCTGCACCTCCCCCAGGGCCCTGGCTTTCATTTATTTACCCTTGTTTCAATACTCCTCTTATTTGTAAATTATTAACTGATCTCAAACGTTTACAAAGATTAAAAGAATAACTCCTCTCATCAAAAAAATTGTCTTTTCTTACCTCTCATATTGAATCAAAAGTGCTTAGCGTTCCAGATTCCCTCAGCTGATGGCCTTTTGCTCCTCTCATTTCTTCCCGGGATCTGTAGGGAATGAGATGAACGTGGATTTTGGTATCAGATTCAACAGACTTGGCATCCTGGCTCTGCCAACTGACTGGGTGACCCAGACAAACGGTTTGGCCTCACTGAGCCTCAGTTTGGTCATTTGCAAAATGGGGACACCTTAGCTACTTCACAGAGTAGCTGTGAGGATGAAATGATTTGTGGCAGAAAATCTGCTGCTTTGGACTATCCAGGGCAGAAAGCAGGCGTGGAATTAGAAGTATTCTTCCATCATGGAGCATCTTTGCATGTTCTTCTCTGTCTTTGAGTATTGCGTTGTAGAGGCACAGGGCTGTAGAATGGGAGGCCTTCCCGTCAACTGCCGGCCAGACTTTGGCAGCTGAATTACCTCCTTGGCAGATTCTGCTTGCAAGCCTTATGGAGGGGAAGGCGACCCTGCGCTAAGGCCATCTAGCTGTTTTGGAACCACTCTTAACGGTAAGACCATTGTTCTTTTTGCTAATCCCAAACTGCCTCGTTGGATGAATATCATACAGTCTGTCCCAAAGCAGCCAGAGATCAAGGGCGGGCCAGGGAGGCTGCACCTCTACACCACGCGGAGGAAAACAAACAGGTGTTGGCTCTCATCCTTGGGAGCGCAGGGGACTGGGGCGCTGCAGTGGGGGCTGCTGGAAAGCAGACGGGACCGGGGCTGTCTTCATGGAAGGGTAATGTTCCCGCTCAATTACAGCCCTATTATCTTTGGTGCTGCTCAAGCCGCGGCTGAAACAAACTGGTGCTTATCTGTGGAGAGCAACGGGGGGATGAGAGGGCTTGAAACCATTTGAACAAGGCTCGAGGAAACCAGGGCTGTTTAGCTTTAGAGAAGGGAGGCAGGGGTCCAGAAGCTCACGGTCGAAAGGGCGTTTAGATCATTAGGCCCAGTGCTTTCCAAGATGATTGAAGTGGTACTGCTGAATTTCAGAAAGAGAAAAAGGATGATCTTTTGACTTTTATTTCAGTCTTAAACATATCAAGGAAAGAGTTTCTGTTTCCTATTAACATGGCTGTAACACTTAGAACACTTGTTAATCTCCTTTAAAAAAAAGAAAGAAAATAGATCTCCCAGCAGAATACCCTTAGCTAGAATTTAAAGATTTGTCATTGTAAGATTTATTTTTATAGTCATAGCACATGATGCCTCTTTTATGGTAGGGCTAAGAAGATGGGATAGAGGAGCCTGACGGACTACAGTCTATAGGGTTGCCAAGAGTCGGACATGACTGAGCGACTGACCACACAGAAGGTGGGCTAGAGATAGGCCAGAATCACGAAGGTGTGGTCTGGGGCTCTGGCTTCTAGTCTGGGGCTTCTGTGTCCTGGGAGCGCCTGCTCTGCTCTGGAACAGCTCCATTAGGATGTTCTTCTTAAGGAGCCCACATCAATGTGTCTGATGTCTCCTCACGGGCCTACTGCCCCCAGAGCAGCCAGCCAGGCAGGTGGGCACGGCCATCCCACACGGCAGGTCTTCCCTGGCTTGCAGCCAGCTGCTGTGTGTCCTGCGTCTTCCTTTAAGACGGCCACGCGTTGCTCCTGCTACAGCTGCTCCTCCTTGGATGTGGGCTCCAGAGCCTACCACTTCCCAGCCCTTCTCTCAGATCTGGCTTCGGTGGGGGCATGGTGGCCAGGCCCTGAGTCAGGGGTGGTCTGGTGGAAAGAAGCTGGGTTTTGGAGTCAAGTAGACCTGAGTTCAGATGTTCTGCCCTTTATGAGTGGGTGGCCTGGATGAAGCTATTTAGCACGTCTGGGCTTCGGTTTCCTGCCTTCCTGCTCAGGGGGGTGGCCCGTGGTCCAGCAGCCAGGGGTCCACCAGGGAACTTGTTAGAAACGCAGGAGCTTGTGCCCTGCCCAGCCCTGCTGAGTCAGCATCTGCCCTGTATCAAGATTCCCAGGAGCCACCTGGGAAACAGGCGCCACAGAACTGGGAGGAGAGGGGTGGCTGGTGAGACCATGCCTCACTTTCCTTGGACGTTCTGTTTCTACAAAATTAGCTTCCGTTTACCTCGGCATTTCAGCAGAACCAGCCCAAAGCTGACACCTCCAGCTAACATGCCTAACCAGCCCCTGGGATTTTAATGCAAACTTGTTGTCAAGACATGGCTTTGTCCTCCAATGTTTGTGTAGCTGTTTTAAATCCACAGGAAGGACTACTTTTATTCCCATTTGATATGTATATATATATATATGTATATATATATATATGTGCGTGTGTATATATACAAACAGATTTATGGAGTTGTAGTTCATGTATCATACAATTACCCATTTAAAGCATACAATTCAGTGGTTTTTAGTGTATTCATAGAGTTGTGCATCTCTCACCACACTTCATTTTCATTACCCTTAAAAGAAACCAACCCCACTCCCCTACCCGCCTCAGCCTTAGGCAGTCTCTTCTGTTTTACACATCTGCCTGTTCTGGACATTTCCCGTGAATGGACTCATGCAGTGTGTGGACTTGCGTATCTGACTTTCTTCATCGCATAATGCCCTCAGGGATTATCCATGTTTTAGCACTGCATTTACTTTTTATGGCTGAATATTATTTCACTGTATGGATTTGCCACCTTTTGTTTGTCTGTTTACTGACTGATGGACATTTGGGTTGTTTCCACCTTTTGGTCATTATGAGTAGTGCTGCTGTGAAAATTCTTATATAAGCTTTTGTGTAGATGTATGTGCATTTATCTTTTCAAGTTTTTTTTTTTTTCTTTAGATTAACACCCAGAATTGGGATTGCTGAATCATGGGGTAGTTCTGTTTGAAAAAAATTTAAGGGACCCTCCCCCCATACTGGTTTTCATCATGACTGCTCCATTTACATCTCCGCCAACAGGGCATAAAGTTTCCCTTTTCTACACATCCTCAGCAACACTCACGATCTCTTGGCTTTTGGATAATAACCATTCTAACAGATGGGAGGTGATATTCCATATGGTTCTGGCTTGTATTTCCCTGATTGTTAGTGATGGTGAGCACTTCTTCGTGTACCTGTGGGCCATCTGTATGTCTTTGGAAAATGTCTGTTCAGATGAAATGTGTTTTGAGATCCAGTTTCCGGGGTGTGGAAGTGGGTGGTTTCCCACAGCATCAAGTAGGTCTCCAGACACCAGCTGGATGTTCTTCTGTTCAGCTCCATTTGGACACTCCCTGGAGAGACCCCCAAAGTCTACAGGTTAAGGCTCCACTCCTACCAGACTCCCCTGCTCCCCACTTTAGCTGCCAGGCTCAAGCCCATGCAGTTCCTTCTGACGGACTGGTTATAAGCCAGAGGTTCGCGTGATTCTACGCCTCCACGTGTTCACCAGCCCAGAATCTCTCTGAACCCAGTCCATTTGGATTTTTATAGAAGCTTCATTACATAGTCATGACTGATTAAATCACCGACCGTTGGCAATTGATTAAACCTCTAAGCTCCCTCCCCCTGGATGTTGGGGGATGGGACCAAAAATTCAAACTGTCTAATCACATGGTTGGTTCTCCTGGCAACCAGGTCCCATCCTTGTGATCCTTGTGTGCATATTAGTTTCTCAGTTGTGTCCGACTCTTTGTGACCCCATGGACTGTAGCCTGCCAGGCTCCTCTGTCCATGGAATTCTCCAGGCAAGAATACTGAAGTAGGTAGCCATTTCCTTCCCCAGGGGATCTTCCCGACCCAGGGATCGAGTCCGGGTCTGCTGCACTGCAGGCAGGTTGTTTACCACCTGAGATACTAGGGAAGCCCAGGTCCCATCCTTAGGTGGGTCCAAAAATCACCTCATTAATATAATAAGTGACACCTTCCCTGCTCTCGGGGCTTCCCTGATAGCTCAGTTAGTAAAGAATCCTCCTCTAACGCAGGAGACCCCGGTTCGATTCCTGGGTCAGGAAGATCTGCTGGAGAAGGGATAGGTTACCCACTCCGGTGTTCTTGGGCTTCCTTTGTGACTAAGCTGGTAAAGAATCTGCCTGCAATGCGGGAGACCTGGGTGTGATCCCTGGGTTGGGAAGATCCCCGGAGAAGGAAATGGCAATCCACTCCAGTATTCTTGCCTGGGGAATCCCATGGACAGAGGAGCCTGGTGAGCTACAGTCCATGGGGTCGCATGGATCGGACACGCCTTGGCAACTAAACCACGGTCATCGCCTTTCCAGTGGAGAGGCTTCCCTGTGGCCCTTAGCGCCTCTGGCTAAGGTGTGTTTCTGCCTCAGCCTCTCTCCTCTGTCTAACCAGCCTCTGCAGGGAGCTCTCCTGTTTCCTTGAATATCTTCCCGGCCTGCCTGAACTTCCTCCCTGCCCGCCTTTTCATACTTTGATCTTACAGAATTGTGCTGGGCCTGGGGACCTTGGCCGTGGGGGCGCCGCTTCCACCCTCCACGCTGGTCCCTGTAGTGTTTGCCCTTTCTGAGGGAAGCTCTCTGCGGGCTCCTCGGCCACGCTGGAGAAGGGAATGGCAACCCATTCCAGTGTTCTTGCCTGGAGAATTCCATGGACAGGGGAGCCTGGCGGGCTACAGTCCATGGGGTCACAAAGAGTTGGACGTGACTGAATGACTAACAGTTTCACTTTTTTCACTTTTCTTAAATCCTTCCCTACGCTCCTGGCCCCTGACTGGTGGGAAGGCTGCGCTGGGGGAGTGGGCAAGATGCCCGGTGATGTTATGGAGGCTGGGTAGGGACGGAGCGGGAGGAGGCGTCCTGCCTTTGGATCTCAGCCCTTCGCGGAATGCCTTAGTCGTGATCAGAAGAGAGGGTGGAGAGGAGGGAGGACAGGTGTCGGGGGTCTGGAGTCTGGGGGCCCCCAGAGGAGGGGGCTGAGGGCTCACCAGGTGGAAACGACGGGGTTTGGGGGGACTGGAGCGGGCAGGAGGGGAATCCAGGAGACACCTGGGCTCTGGCCTGAATCAGTGATAGTGCCCACGGTGCTGGGTGATCTGGAGGGAAAAGCTTGGGCTGAGGGCAACCTGAGCTTGTCCGCAGGGTCTGGGGGCTGTCAAATTGGAGGCGGGGTCTGGGCGTGGACCGGGTCCCAGCTGCACACCGCTCTGCAGCCTTTCCTGGCTCTTTCTTCCTGGAGGGAGTGGGGTAAATTGCAGGGGAGGCGGCATGGCTGAGAAATGGAAAGCAGGGTCCTTGAGGAGAAGGGGAGCGGGGTGGGCGGTGGGGGGGGAAGGATGTTTGTGTTTGTTACCACATGCTGGCTTCCCTGATTGGAACATCGCCCCCCCAGCTCACCTCCAGGACATTTTGTGACCAAGCATAACACTCATCCTTCAAATTGCTGCTAATTTATTTACGGTTTTTGGTGATTGCATGTCATGTGCACCCTGAGAAAAACAAGCAGGGAATCAAAAAATGATGATTTTTTCCTGGAAAAGCGTGCCCATTCTAGGCCTGCAGTGACAGCAAGAGCCAAGGCAAACATTCAGCTGAAACCATAGCTGCTGAGGAGCCGCCTTCCTGGTGGCTGTCGTGGGCTGGGCAGGGATTGCAACACGGTGGGCCCAGGGCCAGGCCTTGTCTGGGCTGCGTTTGGGGCAGGTGGGTGGTGGGTCACCAAGGGTGGGCGGGGGGGGAAGTGACGTGCGCCCCGAGAGGCCCAGAGAACTTCTGTAGGAAGACCCTTCTGGTCTTTCTGGGATGTTCCTCACCGCAGAGCAGGCCGCACAGATTGTGGGCAGGAGTTGCAGGGCGGCGGGTGGGGGGAAGGCCATAAGATGGGAGTGGGGATAAGAAAGTGAAGGTCATGTCTGACTCTTCACGGCCCCATGGACGGTAGCCCACCAGTCTCCTCTGTCTATGGGATTTCTCAGGCAAGGATACTGGAGTGGGTTGCCATGCCCTTCTCCAGGGAATCTTCCCGACCCAGGGATCGAACCCAGGTCTTCCGCATTTCAGGCAGATTCTTTACTATCTGAGTCACCAGGGACGTGGGAGTCGGGGATGAACTGTGAATCTCTGAACTTCAGGGAGAGGGGACCCGGCTAGAGCGGCTCCTGGTTCCCTGGGTGCCTTGAGGCAGAAGTCAGGCCTCCCGGCGGGTGGGAGGGATGGGCCAGACCCACCTCTGTTTAGTAGAGTGAGCCTACGGATGTGAGTTGGTGAAGCGATTTTTGTCTCTCTGGCAAAAAGCAAGCTAATATGGTGGGAGTGGAGGAGAGGCCTGCTGACTTGGTATGCGGCGAAGTAATCGCAGTTTTCCTGGCTTTGAAGTGTGATGACCCCTGCAGACTCAAAGTTCCAGGGACCACCTGGTGAGCAGCCTCCTTGGTACAGCTTCCTATGATTCCATGGATGTTGAATTTTTATGCCTTTATACTTGCGTTTTGGATAATGCGGAGGTAGGCATCAACCTGTAATGGGTCCCATCCTCCCACCTTCTACAAAGGGGCATCCCACTTACGTGGGCTTGACAGTTTAGGGGAAAAGAGCCTCAGAAATTCAGCCTCAATTTAAGTACCAGTTCTGCCTGGTGGCTAAGGTGCCCGTGTGTTTGGGCAAGCATGGGGGTCATCAGGCAGTCCCCAGGCTGAGCAGGACCGGACTTCACAGAAGCTAAGAGAGCCCTGTGCTGGAAATGGCAGGAGTTCTGTTTTCCTTGGGCCGTGATGGGTGCAGATTGAAGAGCTATTTGCAGTGACAGCACTGGGTTTAGGGGACACATGTTGGCTATTGCTTGGGATTTCCTTCTTTATTCCCTGTTAATTTATGGCACTTACTGTGAGCTGGATGTCAGTGTAGGGGAAAACAGCATCCCACAAACAGAGACATGTCATTCTTACCAAGGGACTGATGGTATTTGGAAAACAGGGAAGCTCCAAGGAAAATATTCTGAGTGTCCAGGATGGAGCCATTGTCTGGGGTGGGAGGTGCTTCTTTGAGTCATCCGAGGGTTTTACCACTACAGCTTGGGCTGTCTGCACTTCTCTCTGCTTCCCCAGCCTGAGAAATGTGCTGTGCTGGCCTGGGTGCAGCCTGTGATTTTTAAGATGCCTTTCCTAGATAGACTAGCTCCGGAGTGGGTTTCTTTCTGCCTCCAACACCCTGCAGTCTAGCTGGGCCTCAGCATCCAGGCACCCCCCTCTCACTCCATCTTCCTTGAGTTAAAATCTCAACTCATGGAAACCAAGTTGCTGAAGGCAAGAAGGGCCTGAGACACACAGGGAGGCTGATGTGGATACAAGGCAAACCAGATGTTCCCGTCTCCCTGGCAGAGAGGCGCCCAAGTTCACAGGGCGTGTGGGGAAGTGTTTTCCTTTAAGGAAGACATCTGTATGGAAATGGTAACCCGAGTAATGCGATGTGACAGTTGCCATGTCAACTCGTGTATTTTTCCCCTCCCCTAAATTATTGACCGGCCCAGACAATGTTGCATAAAAGTCATGCAATGCCTTGGAATGTGTTTATGTGCTGTCCTCTGCCAGGACTTTGCAGCATTTTTTTCCTACGTGTATTTTGCTTTCGGGAAGATGGCCTGTCACTTTGGTTTAGCTGTGCTCTGTTTTGGGGGAACTGCATATTTCTTAGATTTGTAACAGGGCAGTGGTAGCTTAGACTCCGGAGGCTCAACTAAGGGGAGCAGGCAGCCCTGCCTGAAGCTCCTTCAGCTGTGATTGAAGAAGTGGGAATCAGGGGCCAGGACATGAACAACTGGGAGTTATTGTGGGGAGGTAAGGGGTGTTCAGGCTTCCCAGGTGGCAGCAGTGGTACAAAACCCACCTGCCAATGCAGGAGACATAAGAGGTGAGGGTTTGATCCCTGGATTGGGAAGACCCCCTGGAGGACGGCATGACAACTCACTCCAGTTTACTTGCCTGGAGAATCCCTTGGAGGGAGGAGCCTGGTGGGCTACAGTCCATGGGGTCGCAACGAAGTGACATAGCGTGCATGCAGGGGGTGTGTGTTTGTCTGTGAGCTTGCACACGCACACACATGAAAGCTCCTCCTTCCTGGCTCCTGTGATGGTGCGGGGCGTGGCCCTTCTCTGTGCTCAGCGCGGGCTGTGTGTCCAGCTGGCCACCTGACCTCGCGGGCTCTATCAGGCGTTTCAGAACAGGAGCCACCACACCTCTCCCTCATCCTCACTGCCTCCTGGTGAAGCACCCACTTCCTTCCGCTCAAGCTCCATCCCCCCGTCTCTTCTGCCTTAGGGCCAGTTTGGCTCACAGGTGGTCTTCCCTGCCCGCCAGGCCTCCCCCTCCCCGCGGCGAGACTGCTGAGTTCAGCCTTTCCTCACTGCTTGGATGGATCTTCACAGCCTCCCGTTGTCCTCCCTGGCTCCGGCCTGAACGCCCCCGAATCCAGTGTGATCTTCTCAAGCAATGTTTTTGTTCTTCTTAATTGCAAAAGGGCTAATTCTTCCCACCTGGGCACCACTCTGATCATGTTTCTCATTGATTGGACTCCTCCAGGGACTTATTACAACCCCAATACCTCAGCCTGGTCCCTAGGAACCCCAGCATCGGAACCTAGTCTGGCTCATCCCTGTTCTTGGAACTCTGCCCCAGCCCTTCCAGACAGCTTGCTATAGTCTGAATGTCTGTGTCACCCACCAAATTTATATGCTGAAATCCTAAACCAGGTGATAGTGTTGGGATGTGGGGCCTTTGGGATGTGCTTTGGTCTTGAGGGTGGGGCTCTTTCAAATGGGATTAGCGCCCTTATCAAAGAGACTCCAGAGGCCTCCCTCGCCCCTTCTGCCATGTAAGGACACAGTGAGAAGTTGGCTATCTGTGACCCAGAAGGCTCTCATCAGAACCTGACCATGATCTCAGACTTCCAGCCTCCACAAATGTGAGAAGTAAATTTGTGTTGTCATACATGGTGTTCTGTCACAGCAGGATGAATGGATGAAGACACAGCCCTTGAGTGGGTGCCTGATGCTGCTCACATCTTGGGTGCTGGTCATGGTATGTTTGGTCCTGGCCTGGTGGCCTGTCTTACTCCTGCTGAGCAACGTCTTCTGCCCTGGGTCCCTGGTGTCAAGTACAGAGCCAAACAGTGTCAGTGTTTGCTGCATAAATGACCACCCCCTTCCCATCGCAAAGTGCAGAGCGAGGTTCACTCTGTTAAGATCTTTCCTGTCGGCCTCTCCTTGCTCATCAGTGTCTTGCCTTGCCACCTCCTCATCTCTCCTCTCATCTCTGTCTTCCCTACTCTGCCAGCCTTCTCAGGGCCTGGGCCTGGCTCTGTCCTCCATCTCTCTGTCCATTCTGCACCTGGAGTATAGTGGTTAGAGCAGGGGCTTTGGAACCAGTGAGACCCCGTTCATGTCCAGTCCCAACACTGCTGTTTGCAGGCACTTGACTTTGAGTTTCCTAAGCTCTCTGAGCTTCACCTGAAAACCAAAAAAGCCAGGTTCTTGGTAGATGCTTGGACATATGGTTCTGGAGAATATTACTACTTTAAAACAGTAATAGTATCATGTTCCTCTCCTCCTCTGAAGCATGGTGGCCACTGGTGGTCTACAGGGTGTGGCCCCAGAGGCCTCCCTGGCTGGAGGTGCTTCACGTCCCAGGTGCTGTCTCCTCCTCCAGGTTGTGGGTGTCTTAAGCCAGAGTCTAACTTGCATTCCATCGGTGGCTTTATTATGTGCTCTTGTTCACAATAGCTACTCAGCATGTGGGTTGGATGAGCACCATGTGCTTCAGAATTGCGGCCTCTGGAGGGCCCTGAACCACCCTGCTGCTCTCCTGTCCTCGATGCTGGCAGATGAGGGGGCCCAGCAAGCAGGGCACACGGTCCACCGTCCCCCGCCGATGTCACTGGCCCTTGCAGTGCTGCTGCTTGGTCCTCTAAGTCCTTCTCAGGACAGCGCCCCACTGCCAAGCCCACCCATCCAAGGTGATGGGTGACAACCAGCTCTCCCTCACCCGACTTTTAAAAAATGATTGTTTTACCTGTTTTATTTAAAGGTATTTAACTACAAATGGATTTAGCTCCATTAAGAACCCTTAGGCAAGGTGAAAGGTTTAAAAATCTTGGGAGCTTCTGGGCAGGTGAAAGTGTGTCCCTTGATCAGGTGTGGTGTATCCTCACCAGCCTGGGAGGAGGATGCGAGGAACATGACGGCCAGCTAACGCTCCCCGATGGAAAAGGACCGAGTGTGGTGGGTAGGAACATGTCCCCACTCACACTGAGAAGTGGTAGACAGGATGGCAGTGGTAAAGGTGGGGAGGAAAGGCAGACATTTCCCATGCAAACCGCAGCAGGAAGTTTGGCGAGGGAGCTCCCAGGAAGGAACAGGGTGTTAGCAAGAGCTTCCACTGTGTCCCTGACAAAAGCCAGCAAAGAACAGAGGCTTTTCATGCTTCTTTGGAATCCCAGAGCAACACTGGAAGCAGGTGGAGGAAGTCTTTGGAAATGACTGAAACGCTTCAGACACTTTGGGTAAAGCAGCTGAGTGAAGTGAGCTCTTTCACCAAAACTGTGTAAAGCCCAGGTTAAGAGGATGTTGAGGGCTCCATACAACAGGTGGGGGACCCAAGGTGGGGCAGGGGGTGAAGGTCTTGCAGCTAGTAACTGAAGAAGCTGGACTCTGAGTCCCACCTGGCGCTGAAGCCTGTCTTCTCCCTACACCAGGTCCACAGGGCCACGTCTAAAGTGCTTCACGTCTCCTGTTCTCTGTCGGCACTGCTTTATGTTCGTAGAGGTGGCATCTGTGAAGAGTGAAAGTTATGTGTTGAGATTTATTTCTCAGCTTGTGGATGTCCATGTGTTCCAGCATCATTTGTTAGAAGGACTATCTGTGTTCTCCTGTGTTGCATTTGCTCTTCTGTCATGCGTGTGTGCTAAGTTGTGTCTGACTCTTTGCGACCCCGTGAACTGCAGCCCTCCGGGCTCCTATGTCCATGGGATTCTGCAAGCAAGAATACTGGAGTGGTTGCCAGTTCCTTCTCCAGCTCCTCTGTCAAAATTGACTACATAGAAGTTGACTACATTCATGTAAGTCTGTTTCTGGGCTCTACATTCTGTTCCATTGATCTGTCTGTTCTCCTGATACCATACTGTCTGGGTGACCGCAATCTTGAAGCTGGGTAGTGTCCATCCTCCAAGTTTGTTCTCTTTCAGTATTGTCTTTTGTCTCTCTTTGTAAACCTCAGAATCATTTCAGGGAAATCCACAAAATAACTTCTTGGAATTTTCATTTGGATTGTATTGCGTCTATAGGTCAAGTTGGGAAGAACTGGCATTTTGACACTATTGAGGCTTCCTATTCAAGAACATAAAATATCTATGTAGTTTTTCTTTGATTTTTTTCATCAGTTTGGTAAATAATTTTCCTTGTATAGCTTTTATACATAGTTTGTTAGATTATATAAACATAAGTATTTCATTTTATATAAGCCTGAGTATCTCATTTTTTGGGGGGTGCTAATGTAAATGGTATTATTTGTAATTTCAAATTCCGCTTGTCCATTGCTGGCATGTGGGGAAGTGATGGGCTTCTACACGTTAGCCATGTTTGCTGCGACCTTGCTATAATCGATGTTTGCCCCCTGCCTCTCCCAGGGGGCAGAGCCTGGGAGAGTGTTTAAGCCTCACCCAGCACACTGCGTGAGGTGTCCTGAGCATGGCCTTGGGTTTGCACGGCTCTGTGCCTCTGCTTCAGGCACTGCCCTCGCCTGTCGTCTCTGCCTGTCCTGAAGCCTTCCCTGTCGATCCAGAACCTGATCTGGCCAACTTTCTGTGGACGCTTTCCCAGTTCAGTTCAGTTCAGTCACTCAGTCGTGTCCGACTCTTTGCGACCCCATGGACTGCAGCACGCCAGGCCTCCCTGTCCATCACCAACTCCCAGAGCTTGCTCAAACTCATGTCCATTGAGTTGGTGATGCCATCCAAACCATCTCATCCTCTGTCATCCCCTTCTCCTCCTGCCTTCAATCTTTCCCAGCATCAGGGTCTTTTCCAATGAGTCAGCTCTTTGCATCAGGTGGCCAAAGTATTGGAGTTTCAGCTTCAGCATCAGTCCTTCCAATGAATATTCAGGACTGATTTCCTTTAGGATGGACTGGTTGCATCTCCTTGCAATCCAAGAGACTCTCAAGAGTCTTCTCCAACACCACAGTTCAAAAGCATCAATTCTTCTGCACTCTGCTTTCTTTATAGTCCAACTGTCACATCCATCAGAGAAGGCAATGGCACCCCACTCCAGTACTCTTGCCTGGAAAATCCCATGGATGGAGGGGCCTGGTAGGCTGTAGTCCGTGGGGTCGCTAAGAGTCGGACACGACTGAGCAACTTCACTTTCACTTTTCACTTTCATGCACTGGAGAAGGAAATGGCAACCCACTCCAGTGTTCTTGCCTGGAAAATCCCAGGGATGGGGTAGCCTAGTGGGCTGCCGTCTGTGGGGTCGCACAGAGTTGGACACGACTGAAGCGACTTAGCAGCAGCAGCAGCTCACATCCATACATGACTACTGGAAAAACCATAGCTTTAACTAGACCTTTGTTGGCAAAGTAATGTCTCTGCTTTTTAATATGCTGTCTAGGTTGATCATAGATTTCTTTCCAAGGAGCAAGCGTCTTTTAATTTCCCAAACCCTCAGCAGAACTGATCCCTCCTCTGGACCCTCTGGACTCTAGCTCCCAGCTCGATTCCAGCATCTATCACGCCCTGCCCTATATTGCAGCAGCTTGTTTAGCTCTCTTTTCTCTGCAGGCTACCGACTCCCAGGGGCAAGGATGCAGACTTACTCAGCAGCCTCTGGGGAGCTGGGCCATTTGTGAGTCCGGGAACTCAGCCCCAGCTAGTTGAATTCGGTTCATCCTGCTGAGCCTTGATGAAGCCAGACAACTGGGAGTCAGCCTCCCTGTCTTAACTTGTTTGGGAAACCTTGGGATGTCACAGAATAAAATCCATGACTGGCATCCTCTTTGTGGTCACCTGTCACTCAGGGGGAGAGGGGGATTAAATCAGAGCACTGAGGCTGGCCTGTAACCCACAGTGCCCTGTTGACTGCTGTCACCACGGCTCAGCCTTTTGCAGGGGTCCAGTCTCCCAGGTCCCACGTGGTGGAGAGCCAGAGGGTACTGATCAGGATTCTATTTGTCTTTTAAAACTACAGACATGCGATTTCTACTCTGCGCCTCTCGGAAATGGCTGGCCCCGGTGTCTCCGGAGTGATGCCCCGAGGCTGGCTGTGCAGTGGATGCCAGTCCCCCAGGGGTCCACCTTTTGTCCTTGCTGAGCTGGAAACAGCCTCTCTCCGAGGGCTGTGCCCTGTTCCTCCTGCCTGTCTCCTCTTGACTAGGTAGCAGGCTTTTCTGATCAAAAGCTGCTGTTCTTTGGAAGGCTGATTCTCTTTTTCAAGAGTCGTTTTTGAGACAATTCATGTTAAGCCTATTAAATTTGATCTGACTTCACCTTCATTGTTATGTATACTTGACAGCTTAAGATTAGTTTTGAAAAAAATTCAATCTATTCTTTGACAACTTGTGTGGCTAATTAATGCTCTACAGAGCACCGTGAAACTTTGCAAGGCATCACACAAACACCAGATCATAACACATTTCCTGTTTGAAACTGTCTCAGTAAATTGAACATCTGTATTACACGTAATACGCCATATTAGTAAATGGAACATCTTTTATTGATTCACCTTGTTAAGCAGGAAAATAATCCTTATGGTTTTAATAAGCCTCCTGCAAGTTCTAGTAGGTGCCATTTGGAGCATGAATTTAGTTGAATAAATGAAGGCAGATGTCAAGCATTTAATTGGCTCTTCTCTCTCTCAGTCAGCTCTATCAATTTTGGAACTATTGTTGGAGAAGACAAAATTCGCCACTGGTGTGGAACTGACAGTGAATTCGATGCTATTGGGTTTTGGAAAGAAGGAACTTGCTGTGCAGAGTTAGTGCTCAATAATAGCTAATGTCATCACTCGGTCTTAAGTTCCTCCCAGAGCAGAGAGGAACAGGGAGGAAGGTGGTGGCAGCTTAACTCGATTGCCTCAAAAAATTTGTGTTAAAGTCTTGAGCCTGACATTAAATGTTCAAGGGACTTTTGCTTTCTACTCGGTGTTGTTTTCCTTCAATTCTCCAGCTAAAAAGATTTGACTGGGAAGATGTAATTTTTTTTTTATCTTGTGGTTCCTGGACCCCTGGGGGCTCAGATACCTGGCTTGAGAAGCAGCTATAAAAACGGCAATAAAAGTAGTATGAAAAGATAGCGGAGGAGGACTAAACTATGGTACATTGAGACAATGGAATATTTTAGCACTATATGCAGTGCTGAACATCATTTTGAGGTATGAAATGTCTATGTCTTTATGAAAAGACATGTGTGCTCAGTCGTGTCTGACTCTTTGTAACCCCCTGGACTGTAGCCCCCCAGGCTGCTCTTGTCCGTGGAGTTTTTCAGGCAGGAATACTGGAGTAGGTTGCTGTGCCCTCCTCCAGGGGATCTTCCTGACCCAGAGATGGAACATGCGTCTCTTGTGTCTCTCACATTGGCAGGCAGATTCTTGACCATTAGCGCCGCCCGAGAAGCCCCATGAACAGACGTGTGAAAGGGAAAGTCGCTCAGTCATGTCTGATTCTTTACGACCGCATGGACTATACAGTCCATGGAATTCTCCAGGCCAGAATACTGGAGTGGGTAGCCTTTCCCTTCTCCAAGGGATATTCCCAACCCAGGTCTCCCACATTGCAGGTGGATTCTTTACCAACTGAGCTATGAGGGAAGCCCCATGAACAGACGTAGAGCAACCTTAAAAGCATTTCACTGTTAGTTCAGTCGCTCAGTCGTGTCTGACCCTTTGAGACCCCATGGACTGCAGCACGCCAGGCTTCCCGGTGCATCACCAACTCCTGGAGTTTACTCAAACTCATGTCCATTGAGTCGGTGATGCCATCCAACCATCTCATCCTCTGTCGTCCCCTTCTCCTCCCACCTTCAATCTTTGCAGCATCAGGGTCTTTTCCAATGAGTCAGTTCTTTGCATCAGGAAGAAACTAATCTGAAAAGACTACATACAATATGACTCCAGCTACATGACCTTCTGGAAAAGGCAAAACTATGGAGACAGGAAAAAGATTAGTGGTTGCCAGGGGTAGGAGGTAGTCAGAAGGGATGAGCAGGCAGAGCACAGAGAGCTTTCAGGGCAATGAAAATACTCTGTCTGATATCGTAGTGATAGATACGTGTGATGATACATTTGTCCAAACCCATAGAATGTACAAGAGTGAACCCTGATATAACCGTCGGGTGATCATGAAGTGTCAGTTTAGGTCCATCAGTTGTAACAAATGTCCCACGCTGGTGGGGGATGATGATGACGGGGGCTGTGTGTCGGGGGAAGGGGAATATGGGAAATCTCTGTTCTCTCCTCTCAATTTTGCCGTGAACCTAAAACTTCTCTTTTAAAAGCAGTTAACTTTCTCTTTAAAATAATTTTATTTATTTATCTTTGGCTGTGCTGGGCCTTTGTTGCTGCACGGGCTTTTCTCTAGTTGCGGAGAGCGGGGGCTACTCTCTCGTTGTGGTGGGCAGGCTCCTCATTGCAGTGGCTTCTCTTGTTGCAGATTATGGGCTCCCGGGCGTGCAGGCTTCAGTCGCTGCAGCACGTGGGCTCAGTGGTTGTGGCTCCCGGGCTCCAGAGCACAGGCTCAATAGCTATGGTGCAGGGGCTTAGTTGCTCCGCAGCATTTGGGGTCTTCCTGGATCAGGGATCAAACCCATGTCTCCTTCATTGGTAGGCAGACTCTTCACCACTGAGCCACCAGGGAAGCCCTAAAACTTCTCTTAAAAACAATCTTTAAAAAAAATTGCCAGAAAGCAGCCAAAGTGACTTTAGTGTCTTAAAATGTGATTTTTAAGCCACGAAAGGAGAGCTGCTCTGTTGGGAGATAAGAGGCGGAGGCCATGACTGGATTTGCCTTTGGAGCAGCCCCTCAGGATGGGAAGATTGGCAGGGGAGACTGGGACAGGGGGCCGGGTGGGGACAGACCAGAGGGCATCCAGGGCTCTGGAGGGGGTGAATCCTGTCGAGAGGCAGCAGGTGGAATGATGGGACCTGGTGGCTGCAGCAGGAGCAGGGAAGGACTGGCGTGTTAATTAGCAGATGCTGATCCTCATCAGAACTTGTCAGCCACCTTGGCTGATCAGCCTGGGTGGTTCCGATGAGAAAGCTGGGGCCTGGTGAGTGAGGGTGTTCCAGGATCACCTCTACTAAGCAGCAGATGTTAGTCACTCAGTCATGTCTGACTCTTTACAAACCCATGGACTGTAGCCTGCCACGCTCCTCTGTCCATGGGATTCTCCAGGCAAGAATACTAGAGTGGGTAGCCATTCCCTTCTCCAGGGGATCTTCCTGACCCAGGGATCAAACTCGGGTCTCCTGCATTGCAGGTGGATTGTTTATTGTCTGAGCCACCAGGGAAGCCTCCATGTCCAAACTCACAGTGGGTGGAATCAACAGGTCTCAGTGACTGTCTCAGAGCGTGGGGGCAGGAGTGGGGTAGGAGAGATATCTCTACCCTCAGTCTCCTGTAGGTCCTAGTCCCAGAGTTCTCTTATGCAAAGACTCCCACCACCCCTGCACTATTTGCCCCATCTACAACTGACCCATCTCCAGCCTCTTGGAAAGAGCATTAAGCTTGGAGTCTCGGGTCTGAGGGCTGGACCTGACCTCAACCCTCCTTGGTGCTTGCCATTCCTTCTCAGAATGTCAGTGTCCTTAGAAGAATGCAGGTGTCAGTTTCATTGTGAGAATGAAAGAAAAGCATGTAAAAGAAGCCAATGCCAAACCCAGCACCCAGGATAATCAGGGTTCATTCCATGCCCTTAGATAATGTTGGGTTTGCCTAAATTTGCGGAGTTCCAAGTTGGGTCATATAGTTGGACTTTAAAAAAAATATATAATTCTCACCCATTGAATTTGTCAGTACTACTGTGTAGCCTCTCGCACCCAACAGCAATGGGGTACATCCTGCGTTGGAGTCGTTAACAGGCCATCTCTGCAGACACCTGTGAAGTCCCTGCAGGTGAGAGTGGTCGCTCTGTCCTGGCCAGTGCTCTCAGACAACTCATCCGAGAAACATCATCTCTTTTCTCACACATAAACTTTCCTTTGCATCTTGACAGTGGCCGCAAGCTGATAAAACTGCCCCTTTGATGACCATGCGCACATCATCATTTTCTCTTGGCTTTCTCTTTCAGTTGTGGCTGTTTATGTGAAGGAGTCCTGGTGGACCACTGAAGATGTACTAAGAACCTCTGATCCTTCAAGAGAAGGTCTGATGAAGGTGAGGCACTGCAAATTTAAGTGGATATTGCAAAACGGGTTGTAAAGGTACGGGTTGTTCAGTGTACTTATTACCATGGTAATAAGTTAGTCTACCTCTGTGGACTCATACAACTGCTCTAACAAAGTACCAGCAGACTGGGTGGTTTAAACAACAGAAATGTGTTATTTCCAAGTCCCAGAGGCTGGAAGTCCAAAAGCAAGGTGTTGGCAGGGTTGGGTTCTTCCAAGGCTGGTGAGGGAGAATCTGTTCCAGGCCTGTCTCCTAACTTCAGCTTTCCTTGGCTTATCAGTGGTGCTCTCCCTGTATCCTCCCATCCTCATCCCTCTGTCCTTGTCTGCTGCTGCTGCTAAGTCGCTTCAGTCATGTCCGACTCTGTGCGACAGCAGCCTACCAGGCTCCCCCATCCCTGGGATTCTCCAGGCAAGAACACTGGAGTGGATTGCCATTTCCTTCTTCAATGCATGAAAGTGAAAGTGAATTTGCTCGGTCGTGTCCAACTCTTAGTGACTCCATGGACTACAGCTTACCAGGCTCCACCGTCCATGGGATTTTCCGGGCAAGAGTACTGGAGTGGGGTGCCATTGCCTTCTCCGTGTCCCTGTCTGGCTCTGTCCAAATTCCCCTTTTCTATATGGACACCTGTCATGTTGGATTAGGGCCCACCCTAATGACCTCATCTTGATGTGATCAACACCCTCTTTCTAAATAAATCACATTCACAGCCCTGGGAGTTAGGACTTTAATATCTTTTTGGTGGGCACCATCCCATCTATAATACTCCACCTTCAAGAAAAATAGTGTTAATGGCTATATGTCACAGATATCTGGCTATTGGTAAATCTCTCTTGCCTTCCTGAGTGGCCTCTTCTGCCTTAATTCTGAAACGTTAATCCACATCATCTCTCTAGTGTGTAAGGAAATTTTATTACATTCCAGTAGATTTATTGGTACTTACTATGAGTTAGACATTGTGCTAGATGCTAGCCTATGTATCACCCAGACTTTTGACAGAGGTTATCTGACTTCAGAATCTTTAAGGTATTTGATTTGTGGACAAAGAAGTTGAAGCTGAGCCACATAGCTAGTAAGTGATTTAACTGAACACAAACTCTAGCCTCTCTGATGGCAGGCCTGGTGGGCTTTGAGGTGCTGTGGCTTTATAGAGACCTAGGATGGCGAGGGTAATGGCTCCCTGTGGCTAAGGATGTTCAGCATCTTTTCATGTACTTATTGTCCATTTTGGGGAAAGTAGCTATTAAAATCCTTGGCCCACTTTTTAATTGGATTGACTTTTTACTGTTGAGTTGTAAGAGTTTTTCTATATTCTAGATGCAAGCTCTTATTGCATATGTTATTAGCAAATATTTCTCCCCTTTCTATGGATTAGCTTTTTCAAATATGTTCCCCTGGACTCCCACCAGCTTTGTTGAGGTATAAGGTGGCACAAGTGGTAAAGAAACTCCCTGTCAATATAGGAGACATAAGAGACACGGGTTTGATCCCTGGGCTGGGAAGATCCCCTGGAGATGGGCATGGCAACTCACTCCAGTATTCTTGCCCAGAGAGTCCTATGGACAGAGAAACCTGACAGGCTACGGTCCACAGGGTCACAAAGAGTCAGACATGACTGAAGTGACTTAGCTTACATGCATGCAACTGACATATAACACTGTGTAAGTTTAAGGAGGGCTCAATGGTAAAGAATTGCCTGCCAAGATGTGGGTTTAGTGTTTGGGTTGGGAAGATCCCCTGGAGGAGGAAATGGCAGCCCACTTCACTATTCTGGCCTGGGAAATCCCATGGGCAGAGGAGCCTGGCAGGCTACAGTATATGGGGTTGCAAAAGAGTCAGATATGACTTAGCGACTAAAGAACAAGTTTAAGGTACTCAGTGTTGATCCGATACACTGCAAAAGGATTACCACCACAGTGTTAGTTAAACCTGCATCACATCACATAATTGCCATTTCTTTTTGTGTGGTGACCTACGCTCTTAGCAACTTTCAAGTATATAATACAAGTATCATTAGCTACAATCACTATGCTGTGTATTAGACCCCCAGAACTCATCCATCTTATTGTTGGAAGTTTGAACCTACTGATCATCTTTCCCTTTTCCCCACCCCCAGACCCTGGCAACCACCTCTTAGTCTCTGTTGCTGTGAGTCTGACCCTTTAGTGTTACACGTATAGGTGAGGTCAAGCAGTGTTTGTCTTCCGCCTTATTTCACTCAGCATCATGCCCTCAAGTTCCATCCATACTGTCTCAAGTAGCAGGAAGTTTTCAGGTCTGGTTTTAATTGATTTGATAGATATTATTTTGAAAAGGGCTTTCTTCCAGTAAATTAATGATGGCTGGAGATTCAGAAAATAAGCATGAGGTACTCAGTGAGGCTGCCTGATGTAGCTGTATGTGTCGCTGACCATAGATGAAGCAAGTGGAGTGAGCAACTGGGTGTTCTAAATTCCAGGAAGAGTCTGGTTTGCTCTTTAAATATATATATATATATATATATATTTTTTTTTTTTTTTCCCAGAATAAGAGTGGTAACTTCTTTTGTGTATCAATTCTAAATTTAGATGAGGAAAGCCCTCACATTTTCTGAAAATGTGGCTAATGCTGTGAACAGAAGCTGAGTGTTAATTCTACTTAATGAACCAGGTTGTAAAGATCTGTCTGCCGCAGCTATGTGTGGGGATAGTTTTCCTCTCAATTTATAGAACTTGGGGTCTTGACTTCTTTCCTTTAATTGCATTCTATTTCTTAGCCAGCTCTTCTTCATAAATTACCAAACCAAACAAAACCGAAACCCAGCTTCCTTAGTGTTCTTTCTGTTAACATCATTAGTGGTCCTAATTGAGGGATTAGAACTTGATCTTAGTTTTTTGTTTTCAGAAATGTCTCTAAGTCAGAATCATATGTCACACATTTCCCCCCCACCCCCATAATGAAATTGGACAAATTAAGTGCTTTTTTTTTCTTCCTTTTTTCTCCTGCCAGGTTTTGATTGGTTATTTCCCTTCTGCCAGATGCAATCTGTTTTTCTCTTCTGGCTTTCCTCTGAACTTTTTGATTTTATAAGTTGAAAAATATAACCTCCTACATCACACCCGTTGGGTTTCGTGATGAACTAGTTATTCTTAAAGTCAGAACTTGATTTGGCTGCTACTGTCTGAGATACAAAATTGGGGTGGCTTCTCAGAGTTAAGCTGGTGTGGCTTTTGCAAATCTTTTCTCATCTAAGATTTGGCTCCAAATAAAGGTGAAATAGTTTGCATTCTGGGCCAATTAATAAGTTTATTGGCACTAAGCACTTTGGGCCATTTGTTAGAGGGCTGCAAGTTGATTTATTTTTATTATTGAAGCATCTGAAAAACATACAAGTGTTTGAGAGACCACTGAGGCAGTCTTCTCCCTTGACTAGTGGAAGAAACTGCAATGAAAATGAACTGTGAGTTGCTGAAGCTCTCCCAGCAAATCTAGGTTGAGAAGCCACAACCACATGTGATGATGATGATGATAAATATTTAAGGGTCGAGTATTAAATATAAAGGGCTTCCCACATGGCTCAGCCGTAAAAGAATCTGTCTGCAATCCAGGAGACCCAGGTTCGATCCCTGAGTGGGGAAGATCCTCTGGAGAAGGAAATGGAAACCCACTCCAGTATTCTTGCCTGGAGAATCCCATGGACAGAGCCTGGTGGGCCACAATCCATAGCGTCACAAAGAGTCGGACACGACTGAAGCGACTGAGCACAGCACACCTTAAATATAAAACCAAGCATCATATTTATGTCAAACTTACTGACTTCCCATGTGGCACAGTGGTAAAGAAAATGCCTGCAATGCAGGAGAAGTGGGTTCAATCCCAGGGTCAGGAAGATCTCCTGTAGGAGGGCATGGCAACCCACTCCAGTATTCTTGCCTGGGAAGTCCCATGGACAGAGAAGCCTGGTGGGCTACAGTCCAGGGGGCTGCAAAGAGTCAGACACAACTGAGCATGCACACAGCAGCAGTTCCCTCTCCTAGAGCTCTAACGGATGAAAATGCAGAAGGGAGCAGCCTTCTGGGCGGCAGCAGGTCCACTGGCCTTGGACTCAGAAGTCCTGGTCTGGTGTTTCCGACCTGGCCTGCCTTCAGCAGAACCCTCATCCAGCTGTCTTAAGTCCTGTTGTGGACGAGGCAGTGAAATCAACAAATGTAACCGCTTACCCTCTTTGAGCTTCAGTTTCCTCACCTGTAAACCAGGTTTTCCCTCATGGCTGGTAAGAATCAAACGGTAGCATGTGGGTGGCAGTCTCAGCCAAGGCATTAATAATACTTTAGCTGATTTCATCGTGGTGCATACGAAGGGGTGATAAACACCCAGACCCTTAGGCTGCCATATGGGGATGTTGTTGGAGTAAAATCTAATAATACTGTCATTGTGTCACTGGCTGTTTGGTTTTACCTCAAGTGCCACATTTTAGTGGTTTCTTGTAGTTGTCCAGAGGACTGAAATTAGACTGTGTCTGGGCTCAGTCACATAGAATGGGGATTGATTAGTTATGTCTGCTGTGGGTGCAGGAGGCCTTCATTTGTACCACCTGTGCCAGCCATGACATTAAGACGCTTGCTCCTTGGAAGAAAAGCTATACCTAACCTAAACAGCATATTAAAAAGCAGAGACATTACTTTGCCAACAAAGGTCCATATAGTCAAAGCTATGGTTTTTCCAGTAGTCATGTATGGATGTGAGAGTTGGACCATAAAGAAAGCTGAGCACCGAAGAATTGATGGTTTTGAACTGTGGTGTTGGAGAAGACTCTTGAGATTCCCTTGGACCTCAAGGAGATCAAACCAGTCCATCCTAAAGGAAATCAACCCTGAATATTCATTGGAAGGACTGATGTTGAAGCTGAAGCTCCAATACTTTGGCCACCTGATGCGAAGAGCTGACTCATTAGGAAAGACCCTGATGCTGGGAAAGATTGGAGGCAGGAGGAGAAGGGGACGACAGAGGATGAGATGGTTGGATGGCATCACTGACTCAGTGGACATGAGTTTGAGCAACCTCTTGGAGTTGGTAATGGGCAGGGAAGCCTGGCATGCTGCAGTCCATGGGGTCACAAAGAGTTGGACACGACTGAGCAATGAACTGTGCCAGCCGTGGGCTATATGAGTGCAGAGAATGCTGACAGGCAGGAACAGGAAGTCATTTTGACTGTTAATGATAAAGCCCTTTTGTGGGCCTGACCTTGACCACAGTACAGTTTCCTCAATTGTCATGACATTGCAATGGGTGAGAGATGGTTCCATATGTAGCCTTAGGATGGTCTGGGCCTTGGGTTCCAGTAACTCTGTGGGGTTGAGACACTAGTATGTGCTCAAAATCTGTCACAAGTCATTGAAAATCAGTTGATCCTGGTGTAGCAACTGTACACCAATAATGACCCTCTATTATTTACCTTCCTTCCAAGAGTCAGAATTCTGGAACTGTCGTTAAAGATGGCAGATTGGGTTTCTCTCTGGACACATCCAGTGTTTCTGCTGAAATGGCTTGCCTGGAAGTCACCTCCTGTTTCACTGACATGTGACTGATTGTTCTCTGTCTCCTCACACTCCATGTCTGTGGCTCTGGAGACCAAGGAGGGCTTTCTGACCCTTCCCCTGCTCCTGGAGGCCAGAATGGGTGTGAAAGGTCAGGGTTGAGAAAACCTCTGTGAGAAACTGTGATCCCCAGTTTGGATCTCAAGCACGAGAAGAATTGCGTGTGGGAGAGCCCACACCTGGCCCCCGGCGTGTGGGTTGATTCCAAGCATAGAATTTATTGTGTCTGACTTTCCCTTCTTGTCTCACTTAGATGTTCTTTTTGTTTTTCCTTCAAAGGTTCAGTCATTTGGGGAAAGGATTGTGCTTTTCATTCTGAACGTCGTTATTTTTGGAAGACTAGAAAGGAATTTGGATGATGATGACATGTTTTTTTTACCTCACTCTGTGAAGGAGGAGGCTAAGATTCTGTGGAGAGATGGAGCAGCTGTTGGATTTTACACAACCAAAAGGAAAGGTGAGGGCCATGCGGGGCCACTGCCGTTTCACGCTTGCGGGGAGGCTGGGTGCCTGCCTGCTTGGAGGACGCCCTGAGCACAGACGTTCCTTGGAGAGAATCTTCTGGTGCGAGAAGTGTCACTAAGTCAGCTGTCATGTAAATAAGCCCAAGGTATGGATTTCATTTTCACCACATTTCTCATTTTACTGGCAAAGAGGATAAAGATCCATTATGGCCCTTGGGTTCCCAGGTAGTGCCACGTCTCTCGTAAAATGGTTGTTGCCATTAATGGTTGTAAAGTGACTTTGCAAGCACAATGCTCTTCGTTTCTTTTCTTTAATGTTACCAGTTTGCTGTCAGGAAAAACACCATTGCTAATAGCTGACATGTGGTGCAAAGGCACACTGGATGCCAAGATTTATAGACATTACCTCAGAAAAGAGGGAGGTCGGCCATGATAGCGAGGTTAGGGTAAAGTTCTGGGACTTATTTTTAGGGGTGGTGAGGAGCAGGGTGTGTGGAACGTGTGCTATTTTGTCTAAGGGATCACACTCTTCTTTAACATGGCTTTCTTTAATAGTTTCTTTGACTTTGAAAGTTCTGTCAACATCTCTGACGCAGCTGGTCAAGCCCTATCATTTAATTTTTACGAAGTTCTGAATTTTAGCAAAAATAAAATTTCCAAGTACATCACCACAGATAGGCTGTTTTCTTAGCTAAGTGTTTTTCCCTGGGGATACACAGGCTACTATTGTGGTTTTGAGCTGTGTATCTGTCCCACTTGTCCAGGATGGAATAGATCTGCATTTCTCACTTTTTTCCTTCCCTCGGTGTGGTGTGAGACAACTTGTCTCTCACGCAAACAAGTCGTGTAGGTCATTATCTGTCAGGGTCAATCATAGAGGCAGAGGCACCGTGTCTGTCAGCTCCTTGGGTCATTGAGAGCCATTTGTCCTTCAATTTCGATGTACTGTTTCACTCCTTGGGGTGGCCGTGTTCTTTAGTCATTCATTTAGATAGACCAAGGGATCTGGAGAATACTCAAAGAGGAAGTATTTTGGTAATTCCTCTTTCTCGGGAGACTCATTGGTTGTCATCTTCTACCAAATGGCTTGTCTTCAGTTTGTGGCAAAATCCTTTGTGCTGTAAATGTCCTACTAACAGTCACGAAAACTGTTAACAGATTCGGACTTGATGTGTGAGCCACGGTTTAGGGGCAGAAAGAGCTTGACCTTGGTCTTGCCCAGTTCTCCATGATATCCCAGACTTTGTTCCAAGAGAATAAAGCAGAGGCTGGGTGTGAGGTCTCATTCATCTCAAGGCAGACCCAGAACTGTGGCGTGGAAGGAGGATATTAAGCTGTTGAATTGAGGCAGATCAGACTCAGCGCTTGGATTTCTGCCTCCTCTTCTCATGAATTCTACAAATCTGATGAAAATCTCTCTGCTTGGGATTCCTTGGTGGCTCAGATGATAAAGAATCTGCCTGCAATGCGGGATACCTGGGTTCAATCCCTTGGTTGGGAAGACCCCCTGGAGAAGGAAATGGCTACCCACTCCATATTCTTGCCTGGAGAATTCCATGGACAGAGAAGCCTGGTGGGGTTGCAAAGAGTCAGGCATGACTGAGTAACTAACAGTTTCACACTCACTTTCTCTGAAGCTGCTTACTAGGTCTCATTGTTTTCACCCATGACCCATGAACTGATGTTTTTTAAGTGGCAAATGACTGTTAGTCACCCAGAAACTAAGTTAGTTGAAAAAGTATCAAAAGAATAGAAAATTAAGTAAATAAAAATATTTTTCTGACAATTAAAAACTTTTTTTTTTTTTATTACTTGTTTCTGGATTAGCTTGGTTTTTGGAGAGCCAGAGTAAAAGTATTTCTGTGGACTAGTTATATAGACTTTGCTATCATCAGTGTTTGAGAGTTCCAGTCACTTTACATGCTTTCTTGTCCTTGGTGTTGTATTTTTAATTTTAGTCATTCTGCAATTTGGTATCTGAGATCTAATTTTGATTTTAATTTGCATTTTCCTGATGGTATTATCATGTTTTCATGTGCTTTTCTGATGGTCATATATAGTCTTTGGTAAAGTGTCTGTTCAAATATTTTTGCCTA
This sequence comes from Giraffa tippelskirchi, assembly GCF_054371585.1. NCBI lineage: Eukaryota > Metazoa > Chordata > Mammalia > Artiodactyla > Giraffidae > Giraffa > Giraffa tippelskirchi. Next base: position 58,048,641 of record NC_137286.1, on the reverse strand, counting down.
TTTTTTTTTATTGGGTTGTTTGTTTTCTTATGAATGTTATTGAGCATTGAGTATTCTTTATATGTTATAGCTCTCTGTTCTTAATCAGTATATTTTGAAAACATTTTCATTTTGGTGTAATAACTTTTTCAGAGTACAGAAGTTTTAAATTTTAGTGCAACCTAATTTATCAATTATCAATTTTCATTATAATTCAACACAAAATATTTTCCAATTTACTTTATGATTCCTATGGTTTCTTTAAAAGTAAGTTTTAAATTTCCAGATATTTTTGAGCTCTTCCAGATGTTTTATTTTTTGTTGATTTTTAATTTAATTCTGTTGCAATAACATACTATAGTCTGTAACATTTTAATATTTTGAAACCTATTGAGAGTTGTTTTATGGCCCTGTATGTGGTTTGTCTTGATAGATACTCCATATGGGCTTGAAAGAGTAGGTGTATTTTGCAGGTATTGAGTTTCATGTTTTGAAAATGTTGGTTAGATTAAGGTGATTGATGATGTCTTTCAATATTCTCACTAATATTTTTATCTGATTATGAAGTTCTGAGGGAAGTATGTTAAAGTCCTTGTGATTGTGGATTCACCTCTTTCTTCTTTTAATTCTGTCTGTATTTTGTGTATCTTGTACTTCCTGTATTTTGGAACTTTGTTATTAATCACATCAACTCATAATTGCTCTATTTGTCTGATGAATTGACCGTTTTGTCATTATGAAGTGGTGCTCCAACTTGTCTTCAGTCATATCTCGTTATGAAGTTTATTTTTTCTGCTATTAATACAGCCACTTCATCTTCTTATGCTTACTGTTTGCATAGAATATATTCTTTCTAGCCTTTTACTTTTAGTCATTTATGTCTTTATATTTAAATCATATGTTTTGTTGACAGCGTAAAACTGGGTCTTAGATTTTAAATCTAGTTTTAATAATCTCTGTCTTTTGACTGAAATATTAGTCTATTTCTGTTTAATTATTGATACGGTTGTACTTAGATCTTCTCTGTTGTAATTTATGTCTTCTGTTTCTTTTTGTTTTTCTCTGTTCTTTTCCTGTCTTATTTTGTTTTAATCAGATAATTTTTACTATTCCATTTTAATTTCTTTCTTGGCATTTTAGCTTTATATTTTTGTACTTTTAAAAGTTGTTGCTCTAGAGATTACATCTGCATCTTAAACTTAGATTAATTTAGAGTGAATATCGAATTACTTAAGGTAAATATAGAAACCTTGCAATGGTATATTTTTATGCACCATTATTATATCTTCATAGTGCTATTGTTGTGTTGATATATTAGATGTTTGTTATAAACCTGTTGCTACTGACTTATAGATTTTAATTTGGATAGTTATATCTTTTAAAGGTGTAAAAAAAAATATGTAGTTTAGAAATGTTTATCCAGATATTTACCATTAAAATTTTTTTTGTATAGGTTCCAGTTGCCCTTCAGGCTAAAGTTCTTCCTTTAAAATTTCTTGTAGGGAGTTGCTGGCAATAAGGTCTTAGGTTTTGTTTACTGAATATATCTTTATTTCACTTACATATTTGAAGTGTTGTTTATCTGGTTATAGAATAATTAGTGATAACTTTTTTTCCTTCAGAACTTTGAAAATATTGTTCCAGTATCTTCTGGCTTTCATAGTCTTTGGTGAGAAGTCAGCAATTAATTTATTGTTATTCTTCACACATAAAATGGCATTTTTCTCTGAATGCTTTCAAGTCTTTCTCTTTAGCTTTTTTGCAGTTTAACTGTGATTTTTCTAGGAGTGATTTTATTTTCATTTATCTTTTTGGGGCTTTGTTGAGCTTTTTGAATCTAAGTTTCCTACCAAATTTGGGAAGATTTTGGTGGTTAGTTCTTCAAATTTTTATGCTCTTTTCTTTATCTGAGATTCCAGTTATATGTATGTTCAGGTGCTTTATACTGTCTTGCAGGTCTGTGAAATTTTGTTCATTTTTATTCAAACATTTCCCTCTTTTTTGGTTGGATAATTTCTGCTGACCTCTATTCAAGTTTATCTGCTATCCCCAAACTATTATTGAGCCTTTTTAAAGATTTCAGTTATTATACGTTTGACCCATATAATTTCTATTATGTATAGTTTCTATTTCTCTGTTGAGATTCCCCATTTATTCATTGAGCATATCTTTCCCTTTAATTTAAAGGATTACTTTAATTCTTTGAACATATTTGTAAAGTCATTTTGAGTGCTTTGTCTGCCAAATCCAACACCTGGACCTATTTAAAATCCGTTATATTAGAGTGACATCAGCAACACGGTGGAATAAAAAGCTCCCCTTCAGCCTACACCCAGTAAAGCATTCGCTGTTCAACGAAAGGGCCTCTACTCAACACACCAGTATGGTGGAAGATCCTACACGTCTGCACATTGAAAGCCGGGTGGACTGGAACGCAGAGGGAAGGCAGACCCAGGGAACAGCAGCCTGGCTCCCTGGGGTGGGAGCGGAGCCCGTCGTCCAGAGAACACCTAGCAACAGCGGGTGAGGGAAAGACCCCTGGCCTCTGAGGTGCCCGTCCGACCCTGACTCCCTCCCACCAGTGTCCTCCCCTGTGGCAGCCGAGTCTGCAACTCAGGGGTCCTGGGCGCCAGGGAAGCCAGCGCAAGCCCAGTGACCCTGGCAGCAGGGAGGCCTCAGTGGCCCCTGGAGACGCACGAAGCAATAATGAGGATGCAGAGCCACACCTCGGAGGGAAGAGGTATAGGGTAGAATGTACCAGTTCTCCAGTGTAACTGGAGGCAGCTCAGGTAAGGAAGAAGGAAATGGCGCCCCACTCCAGTGTTCTTGCCTGGAGAATCCCAGGGACGGCGGAGCCTGGAGGGCTGCCGTCTATGGGGTCGCACAGAGTCGGACACGACTGACGCGACTTAGCAGCAGCAGCAGGTAAGGAAAACCATAAACTTGTGCTATCGCGCCACCTACTGGAAAACAAAAGACTGAATTTCTGCCCTGTTGAATCAAAATCGAGTGGAAAGATAACTACTTCAAATATACTGACAGAGGAACAACTCATCAAGTGCCGTGAAGAAACAACAACACCATACCACAAAAGGAAAATGACAGTTCTCCAGAAGCCAAATTTAAAGTCATGGAATATCACAATTTAACTGACAAAAAATTCAAAAGAGGTGTCATGAAGAAATTCATTGAGGGACAGGAAAACTCGGAAAGGCAGTTCGGTGAGCTCAGGAATAAAAGTAACGATCAGAGGTAACACTCTACTAAAGACTCTAAAAAGAATCAAGCAGAAATTCTGGAGTGGAAGAACTCAATAAATGAGATAAAGAATGCATTAGAAAGCACTGGAAATATTTCAGACCATATGGAAGAGAGAAGTAGTGAGTTCAAAGACAGAAATCTATAAATGATGCAAGTATTAGAGGAAAGAGAAATAAGACATAAAAAATGAGGACCTTCTATGAGATATCCAGCTTTTGGGAAGGGTAAACGTGAGGGTAATGTGTATCCCAGAAGGAGAGGAGAGGGAGAAGGGAGCAGAGAGATTACTCAAAGAAATCATAGCTGCTGCTGCTAAGTCGCTTCAGTCGTGTCCCGACTCTGTGCGACCCTATAGACGGCAGCCCACCAGGCTCCACCGTCCCTGGGATTCTCCAGGCAAGAATACTGGAGTGGGTTGCCATTTCCTTCTCCAATGCACAAAAGTGAAAGTGAAGTCGCTCAGTCGTGTCCAACTCCTAGCGACCCCATGGACTGCAGCCCACCAGGCTCCTCCATCCATGGGATTTTCCAGGCAAGAGTACTGGAGTGGGGTGCCATTGCCTTCTCCTCATAGCTGACAAGTTATCAAACCTGCAGAGGAAACTGGGTATACAAGTCCTTGAAATTAAGAGAGCACCTAATTGCCTCAATGTGAAAAGACCTTCTTTAAGACAAACTATCTTAAAACTATCAAAAATCAGTGACAAAGAATTAATTTTAAAGGCAGCCGGGGTGAGGGGATGATGGTAACGTCCAGAAAAACCCACAGCGGCTATCAGCAGATTTCTCAGCAGGAAGTCTACAGGCCAGGAAGGAGGAGAATGATATTTTAAAGATACTGAGAGATAAAAAATGTCACGTGAAAATACTTTATCCAGAAATATTATCACTCATATATAAAGGTGAAATAAAGACTTCCTGAGATAAATAAAAACTGAGAGAGTTCACCAACAGTAGATGTGCCTTACAGGAAATGTTGAAAGGAGTTTTTCTACCAGAACCAACAAGGTAAAAGGACAGAAAACTAAGTTAATACGTATGAATAGAATCATAAAATTATAACTGTTTATCAGAATCAGTTTTAAACATTTTATTATAGCATAAAGGTTAAAGGGGAAAAATCAGGAAAAAATAACTAGAGCTACTTCAATTTTGCAAAAAACTTACAACATGAAAAGGGCTAATTTGAAAAAAACAAAAATGGAAAAGCGGGGAAAGGACAAGAACCCTATAGGTAAATGAAGATAAGATGCTATCAGCAGAAAAAGGATTATTTTATCTACGAGACATTTTATACAAACCTCATAGTAACCACAAAACATAAATCTAGAACAGAGGCATGAAACATAAAAAAGGAGGAAACTGTGAAAAAGTATCATAGAAAACCACAAAATCAAGATGACAGGCTGGAACACAAAGAAAAAGAAATAGCAGTGATATAGAGAAACCAGGAACAAAAGATGAAATGGCGGTACTAAGTCCTCATTCATCAGTAATTACCCTAAATGTAAATGGAGTGAATTCACCCCTCAGAAGACGCAGAGTGGCTGGGTGGATTAAAAAAGAATAACCAATTTTTTACTGGAGATTCCAGGAGACTCACTTCAGCTCTGAAAATAGACATAGGCTCTGACCTGTCTCTTAAGAAACCTGTATGCAGGTCAGGAAGCAACAGTTAGAACTGGACATGGAACAACAGACTGGTTTCAAATAGGAAAAGGAGTACGTCAAGGCTGTATATTGTCACCCTGCTTATTTAACTTATATGCAGAGTACATCACGAGAAACTCTGGGCTGGAAGAAGCACAAGCTGGAATCAAGATTGCCAGGAGAAATATCAATAACCTCAGATATGCGGATGACACCACCCTTATGGCAGAAAGTGAAGAAGAACTAAAGAGCCTCTTGATGAAAGTGAAAGAGGAGAGTGAAAAAGTTGGCATAAAACTCAACATTCAGAAAACTAAGATCACGGCATCTGGTCCCATCACTTCATGGGAAATAGATGGGGAAACAGCGGAAACAGTGACTGACTTTATTTTTTTGGGCTCCAGAATCACTGCTGATGGTGACTGCAGCCGTGAAATTAAAAGACGCTTACTCCTTGGAAGGAAAGTTATGACCAACCCAGAGAGCATATTTAAAAGCAGAGACATTACTTTGCCAACAAAGGTCCGTCTAGTCAAGGCTATGGTTTTTCCAGTGGTCATGTATGGATGTGAGAGTTGGACGGTGAAGAAAGCTGAGCACCAAAGAATTGATGCTTTTGAAATATGGTGTTGGAGAAGACTCTTGAGAGTTCCTTGGACTGTAAGGATATTCAACCAGTCCATCCTAAAGGAGATCAGTCCTGGGTGTTCATTGGAAGGACTGATGTTGAAGTTGAAACTCCAATACTTTGGCCACCTGATGTGAAGAGCTGACTCATTGGAAAAGACCCTAATGCTGGGAAGGATTGGGGGCAGGAGGAGAAGGGGACGACAGAGGATGAGATGGTTGGATGGCATCACCAACTCGATGGACATGGGTTTGGGTAAACTCCAGGAGTTGGTGATGGACAAGGAGGCCTGGAGTGCTGCAATTCATGGGGTTGCAAAGAGTCAGACAGGACTGAGCAACTGAACTGACTGAACTGAAGAGTGACGGGTTGGAAGATGATGTTCCAAGCAAATGGCAGCCGAAAGAAAGTGGATGAAGCCATACTCATAGCAGACAAAATAGAGTCAAAAAATTACCAAGAGACCAAAATGGATGGTGTGTAAAAATAAAGGGATAAAGGGGACAGTTTATCAAGAAAACATTATAGTGGCTGATACACACCACACACACACATGCATTTAACATAAGGGCACCTAAATACATACAATTGTTAACACACCTAAAGGGAGAAATTGACAGCAACACAGTAATAGTGGGGGACTTCAACATCTCTTATATATCCATGGCTAAATCATCCAGACAAAAAAATCAGCAAGGAAACTGGGCCTTAAATGAAACATTAGACCAGATGGATTGGACAGATTTGTATAGAATATTCCATCCAAATGCAGCAGAATACACGTTCTTCTCAAGTGCACATGGAACTTTCTCAAGGGTAGGCCATATGTTGGGACACAAAACAAATCTCAGTAAATTTAAGAAGACTGAAATCATATCAAGCATCTTTTCTGATCACAATAGTATGGAATGAAACTAAAAGTCAACTACGAGAACAAAGCCGGAGAAATCACAGATATGTGGAGACTGAACTAAGTGTTACTGAAAGACTATTAAGTGAATCAAGAAGTCAGAGGAGAAATAAAAAATTACCTGAAGATTAAAGGAAGATGAAAAGACAACACGCCAAAATTTATAAGATGTAGCAAAAGTGGGACTAAGAGGGACGTTTATAGCAAAACAGGCCTACCTCAAGATACAAGAAAAATCCCAGTGAACAATCTAAACTTACACTGGAAGGAACTAGAAGAAAAAGAACAAAGATAGCCCAAAGTCAGTAGAAGGAAAGAAATATAAAATCAGAAATGAAGGAGGAGAAATAACAATGTATACCACAGAAATACCAAGGGTTACAAGAGAATATTGTGAACAGCTATGTGCCAACAAATGGGACAACCTAGAACAAATGCATGGATTCTTAGAATTGAACAAGTGTCCAAGGCTGAATCATGAATAAACACAAAATCTGAATAGACCGATCACTAGTACAGAGATTGAAACAGTAGTCAGAAGCTCCCACCAAACAGAAGTTCAGAACCAGGCAGCGTCACAGGTGAATTCTACCAAATATTCAAAGCTTTAAGGCCTGTCTTTCCCATACTCTTCCAAAATATGTAATAGAAGGGAATGCTTTCTAACTCACTTTGCAAGGACAACATCACCCTAATACAAAAATCAGACAAAGACAACACATGTATATACACACACACAGAGTGATGAACATAGTCCTGCATCTCTGATTAACATAGTTGTAAAAATCCTCAACAAAATATTAGCAAACAAAATCCAATAATGCGTGAAAAGGTTTGTGTACCATGATCAAATGGGATTTGTTCCAGAGACACAAGAACAGTTCAATGTAGGGACTCCTCTGGTAGCCCAGTGCTTAAGAATCCACCTTCCCATGCAAGGGACACAGGTTCAATCCTTGGTTGAGGAACTAAGAGTCCACATGCCATGGGGCAGCTGTGTGCCACAGCTAAGACTCAGTACAGTCAGAAATAAATGAATAAATATTTAAAAAGTAGTTTAGTGTATGCAGATCAGTCAGCATGATGCAGCACATAAGAAAATTGAATGATAAAAAACATACAATTATCTCTGTAGATGTAGAAAATCAGTTGATAAGATTAAACATCCTCTTATGATAAAAATTCTCAATAAAGTGATGTAGAAGGAACATCAGTTCAGTCACTCAGTTGTGTCCAACTCTTTGCAACCCCATAGACTGCAGCATGCCAGGCCTCCCTGTCCATCACTAACTCCTGGAGTTTACTCAAACTCATGTCCGTTGAGTCAGTGATGCCATCCAACCATCTCATCCTCTGTCATCCCCTTCTCTTCCCACCTTCAATCTTTCCCAGCATCAGGGTCTTTTCCAATGAGTCAGTTCTTCACATCAAGTGGCCAAAGTATTGGAGTTTCAGCTTCAGCATCAGTCCTTCCAAAGAATATTCAGGACTGATTTCCTTTAGGATGAACTGGTTGGATCTCCTTGCAGTCCAAGGGACTCTCAAGAGTCTTCTCCAACACCATAGTTCAAAAGCATCAATTCTTCGGCGCTCAGCTTTCTTTATAGTCCAACTGTCACATCCATACATGACCACTGGAAAAACCATAGCCTTGACTAGACGGACTTTGTTGGCAAAGTAGTGTCTCTGCTTTTTAATATACTGTTTAGGTTTGTCATAACTTTCCTTCCAAGGAGTAAGCATCTTTTAATTTCATGGCCGCAGTCACCATCTGCAGTGATTTTGGAATCCCCCAAAATAAAGTCTGTCAGTGTTTCCATTGTTTCCCCATCTATTTGCCATGAAGTGATGGGACCAGATGCCATGATCTTTTATGAATGTTGAATTTTAAGCCAACTTTTTCACTCTCCTCTTTCACTTCCATCAAGAGGCTCTTAAGTTCTTCTTCGCTTTCTGCCATAAGGGTGGTGTCATCCGCATATCTGAGGTTATTGATATTTCTCCTGGGAATCTTGATTGCTGGGACACACATAAACATAATATAGGTCATATTTGGTAATCTTACAGCCAATATCACACTCAGTCATGAAAAACTGAAAGCTCTCTCTTAAAAATCAGGAACAAGACCAGAAGAAGACTCTTGCCACTCTTACTTAACATGGTATTGGAAGTCCTAGCAAGGGCAAGTAGGCAAGAAAAAGAAATAAAAGGTATCCATTTTAGAAAAGAAGAAGTAAAACTCTTTGTGGATTACCTGATTTTGTGTTAATATATAGAAAACCCTTAAGATTCTACCAAAGAACTATTAGCCATAATCAGTGACTACAGTGAAGTTGGAAGGTACAAATTCAACATACAGAAGTGTGCTGTGTTTCTATATGCTAGCAATGAGCTAGCTGAAAGAGAAATGAAGAAAACAATTCCACTCGTAATTGCCACAAAAACGATCAAATACCTAGGAATAAATTTGACCCGGAAGTAAAAGACCTGAAATGGAAGAAGACACAAATAAATGGAAAGACATTCTGTGCTCATGAATTGGAAGAAATAACACTGTTAAAATGTCCATATGACCTAAAGCAATCTACAGATTTAGTGCAATCCCTATCAAAATACTAAGGGTATTTTTCACAGAAATTAAACAAAAAAAAATCTAGAATTTATATGGAACCACAAAAGACTTGAAATAGCCAAAGCAATCCCGAGAAAAAGGACAAAGCTGGAGCGACCACACTTTCCGATTCCACACTCTGTTTACAAAGTATAGCAATTAAAACAGCTCGGTATTTGCAGAAAAAACGTACATAGGTCAATGGAATAGAATTGAGAACCCAGACATAAACTCACACATATAAAATCTATTAATTTATAACAAAAGAGCAAAGAACATACAAAGAGGAAAGGATTGTTTCTTCAGTAAATGGTGTCGGGGACAACATGGAAATAGGTGTAGGGAGTGTACACGCTCTCTCATCCCGTACCCCAAAATCAACTCAAAACGGATTAAAGACTTGAATGAAAGACCTGAAACCATAAAACTTCTAGAATAAAATGCAGGCAGCACACCGTTTGAGTTTGATCTTAGCAATCCCTGTCTAGATATGTCTCCTCAGGCAAGAGAAACAGCAGCAAAAGAGATCATCAACAAAATGATAAGATTACCTACCAAATGGGAGAAGATACTTGTAAATGTACATATTATAAGGTGTTAATATACAAAAATATATAAAGAACTCATACAATTCAACCCCAGAAAAATAAACAACTTGATTTTAAAAAATGGACTGAATATCTGAAATAGACTTTTTCCCAAAGAAGACATACAGCTGGCCAACAGGCATATGAAAAGATGTTTGACATCACTAATTATTCGGAAATGCAAATCAGAACCACAATGTGATATTACTTCATGCCTGTTGGAATAGATGCTTTCCAAAAGGCAAGAAATAGCAAGTGTTGGCAAGGATGTGGAGAAAAGGAAACCTTCATATGCTCCCATATACTGTTGGTAGGAGCATAAATTGGTGTAGCCACTATGGAAAACAGTTGGGAGATTACTGAAAAATTCAGAATAGAACTATCCTATGATCCAGCTGTCCTACATCTGAGTATCCAAAGAATATGAAAACACTAATTCAAAGAGATATATGCACCCCTATGTTCATCATGGCATTATTCATAATAGCCAGGATATGGTAACAACTTAAGTGCCCATCAGCAGATGAGTGGGTAAAGCTGTGGCGTATGTGTTCAGTGGGATACTATACAGCCATAAAGATGAAACATTGCCCTTTCTGACAACGTGACTAGACCTTCAGGGCATTATTCTAAATGAAATAGATGAGACGGAGAAAGACAAGTGTTGCACAATTTCTCATATGGGAGATATAAAAACAAAAATAACCCAAAGTAAATGAACAAACCAAACCCAGTAAGGACGGTTAGATATGCAGACCAGAGCAGTGGTTACCACAGGGGAGGGGGCAGGAGGGGGAGGGTGAAGTGGGTGGAGGAGCTGAACTGTGTGGTGAAAACAATGAAATCAGTTATTTTGACTATTACCTTTCTTTTCTCCCCTGACAGTTTCCTGTTTCTTTGCATGTGTTGGTTGAAGACTAGATGTTGCAGACTTATTGCAGCAACTCTGACTTTTTATGTATGTGTTTTTGAGGGGTTTTGATCTGGGAGGTAGTCAGCTTGCCTGGATTCAAATCACAAACTCTGTCTCCTTTGATATGTAGCTGCCACTATGTATTGGTACTTTGTCTCATGGCTGCCTCTGTAGCTCAGCCCTGTAGAGGTCTTCTCTGTACCTGCAAAGTTGATGGTTAGACAAGATTTGGGCATGGATGCTCTTGACCCCTGTGGTTTCCTTGCTTCTGCTGGCTTTAGGGTCTGTACCCTCACCCATCAAGCCCTTTTGGCTTCAGCTTTCTGCCAGTTGAGGAATGTCCTTGGTTAAAAAATGCATCAAACTCATAAAGATCTGATCCTGTGCAGTTCCATCCTTCAAGGCTGAGTATCTCTTTGGTTTCTGACTTCTTTTGATTGGGTTCCCTGGGGTCTCCTTCACTCGTGTGTAGATTATTTAGGAGCCAGGAATTTGGCAGTTGCTCTGAATTAGGGTTTCATCCATTCTGTGGTTCCACGTTGACACTTTGCCTTTAAATTTCTAGCTGGCTGAAAATTTCCTAGTCCTGAAATTTGATCTTTGACACTTTTAGCTGGTAAGACTGCAGTTTTTCCTACCAATATTTTCTGTAGCCTTGGGGGTTGAGTTATGCCCTGTGGCCAGTAAGCTGCAAACACACAGGTTTCAGCTATTTTATTTGCAATTTTTTGAAATTAAAATTCCCTCTGGTTTCTGTGTGCTTTTGAATGCCCTATGGCTTCTGTGAGTGATTTTTTAAAATTTATTTTTCAAATAGTTATTATATATGGGACTCTGCATGACCATTTCATTCTACCACTATCATCTGATGAGGACTCTGTCCAGGGAAGAATCATAAAATTTTATTCCTTGCTTTCCCATCCCTTTCTATAAGGTAAGAGAGGAATTTACTTTGATGAACTAAAAAATGGTTGATATTAGCAACCTGCAGGTAAATTAAGCAAAAAATAATTTAGATAATGGATAGACATAATTTACAATGTTTTATTATTTTACACATATGATTTGTGAAAAAAGTCACTGGCAAGTACATGTGGTTTAATTGACTACAGCAGGAGTTGATAGATCAAAAGTTCAGAAGAGTTAATGGTGCGTCTTCAGTCGTGGTCCTATCCTTAGTGCTTGTCACAAAGTCATGTAATGTTGTATTGATACCTAAGTTATGGGTGTAGCACACGGCATGCTTCACAACTTTGCAGCAGTTCAATTTCTCTTCATTAATTTGTATTCACATGAGTCAGCTGTTGTTGTTCTGTCAATATGTTGTATCCAACTCTTTGTGACCCCATGGACTGTGGCAGGCAGACTCCTCTGTCCTATACTATCTCTCAGAGTTTGCTCAAATTCATGTCTGTTGAGTTGGTGATGCTATCTAACCACCTCATCCTCTGCTGCCCCTTTCTCTTACTGCCTTCAATCTGTCCCAGCATCAGTCTTTTCCAGTGAGTTGGCTCTTTGCATCATGTGGCCAAAGTATTGGAGCTTCATCATTAGTCCTTCCAATGAATATTGGAAATCAAAGTTGATTTCCTTTAGGATTGACTGGTTTGATCTCCTTGAAGTCCAAGGGACTCTCAGAACTCTTCTCCAGCACAATTCGAAACCATCAGTTCTTTGGTGCTCAGCTTCTTTATGGTCCAACTCTCACATCTGTACGTGACTACAGGAAAAACCATAGCTTTGACCTTAGGGACCTTTGTTGGCAAAGTGATGTCTCTGCTTTTTAATATGCTGTCTAGGTTTGTCATAACTTTCCTTTCAAGGAGCAAATGTCTTTTAATTTCACGTGATTCAGAATATCTGTTAATTTAGTTTCAGTGAGGCTGTAATTTATAGTTTCATTCTGTGAGGAAAAGAAAAAGTACAGATTCATTGCATAAATGGGATCACAGGGGGCATGTTTCACCTATTTAATAGTACACATTGTTTCTGAACACTTTCATGTTTGTATGTGTGTGACTTGAAGTGTTATTAAAGAAATTACCGGGCAGTAAGATTCATCTATTTTGGCTTTGCAGTTCTGTGAATTTTATAAACCACAAGCATACTTAAAATACAGAATAGTTCACCTCTCTCCAAAACTCCTTATTCTAGTCTTTTCCACTCCCTCACCCCCACCGATAAGCCCTGGAAACCACCGATATGTTCTCTATCACTGTAGTTTTGGCTTTCCTGGAATATTGCATAGTGGAGTCATACCGTGTATAGCCTTGTGAGACTGACTTTTTTCACTTTTTCATGATGCCTTTGTGAGTTATCCACATCGGGGTGTCTGTTTGTAGTCTGTGCCTCTTTAGTGTGAGGAAAGCATCCAGTTTTGAAACAAGTAGATGCTTTGGTGTAGAATGAATGGGATCTTTTCAGCTAGACCTCTTTGGGGGAACATTTGTTAATGGGCCAGTTTGAGTTTCTCCCTTAGTTTGATGGTTCTGTAATTGCCTTTCTTACAAAATATAGACACTTCAGTCATTTCATTATTTTATGCTGAAACTCTCCTTAGATAATCAAAATTAGTGGGGATTTACTTTAACTTTTGTCCTCCAACCATTAATCTACAAGACTTAGCATTCAAGGGAAAAAAACACTGGATTGGTAAGTGGAGAGTCGGCCAATTTAAGGCAGAGCTAGTAAGTATTTTGCTTTTGTATAAAAATATAAAAAGAACACTTTGCATTTCCTGAAACCCCAACATTAATAATGCAAGTCATAAAAACAGGAGCGGCACTTAAAAGTATTCAATGGAGTGACTAGGCATCCAGACAAGCCCGTGCCCTGTGATGCCTTGAAGTGGCCTCAGCTGACGTGTTGGTCACCAGGCCCTTCTGCTCTCCCGTCCCCTGATACTCCATGTCACAGGCCACTCCTGCCCTGTTGTCCCTTCAAGCACGGGCCTGTCACGCCAACTCCTGGACTTTAGCAGAGACATATACAGCAGAACACCAGCTCCTCCAGTGGCTCAGTGGTAAAGAATCTGCCTGCAATGCAGGAGCCACAGGAGACATGGGTTCAGTCCCTGGGTCGGGAAGATCCCCTGGAGGAGGAAATGGCAGCCCAGTCCAGTATTTTTGCCTGGAGAATCCCCATGGACAGTGGGGCCTTGTGGGCGACAGTCCCTGGGGTCACAGAGAGCCGGACACGACTGAAGCGACTTCGTACGGCATGCACAGCAACAGTGGGGTAGTGGGAGTGTGCTGTAGGTTCAGGCACCAACTCTGCTGTCTGATGAGAAGGGGGTTTCTATTGTGAGACAGAGAAGGGCTTGCAGGATGGGGTATTGGAAGGGTGCAGGGGACGTTCATGGGGTGCAACCTGGCTTCCTGTGCTGGGATGGGTACCCAGAAGTCGCTCCGTTCTCATCTTTGCAAGCCAGCTCCCTTTACTTACGTTTCCTGCTTTCTCATAACCTTGCCATGATGCCTACCCAGCTCTACTTGTACGGCCTCAAATGACTGGGACCTGTTATGGTCCTGGTTTCAGTTCACTCAAAACCTCCTGAAAGAATCAGGTTGCTCCAGCTGGCCTGTGGATCGTGGGTCCACCTTGGTGGGTAGGCTTTCGTGGTTCTGATGTGGTCACTGAGCCTCAGCTTTTTAACTGGGCTGCACTAGGGGCAATTGTAAAGACCTATGGCTGAGCAGACACCCCATAACCATCCATGAAAGGAACCAGTAGATAAGATCTCAGCCTGGGCTGGAGTGCTTCTGTTCAGGACCACCCAGCAGCCCTTCATTGCTGCACAGTGGATAACTCATAACAGAGAGAATGTCCCCGCAGCATAGTCTGTACTGCTTGTATGTCCTGGGCCACACAAGTCCTCAGACTCTTCCCTAGACCCCTGGCACCACACCCTCAGCCCTGGGGTGGGACCCAGCCATCTAGGGTTTAATAAGCCCTCCCTCATGTTTCATTCTAGAGTTGGAGACCCAGTCACCCAAGGCATGCAATTTTCAGTGGTAGTTTCTTTCGCTTGAAAATTTTTTTCTATGTTTTGGTTGTATGAACTGATAACATGCAGGGTCCAGCGTTACATGAAACCGAAGCAGTTCTTTCTCTTGTAATTGATAAGTGAGATGAATTACTGATACAGATTTTCTTATGTTAAACCAACCAAGATAAAGCCAGCTTGGCCAAGGTTATTTTCTTTAAGCAAAAAGTTTTTCTTCAATATTTAAAAAAATATAGTTTTATCATACCTTTTAAACAAATTCCTGTTATAATAGTCAAATATATAGAAGTAAATGATACTTTTAAAAGAGAAAACAATAACTAGAGCTTATCTCCAGGTATATCTTGTTTTGGGGAAGTTCATGTTAATGCATTATTCTCAGTTGTTTTGGAGAAAAGATGTTATTGTACAAATAGGATTCTAAACACTTAGTCTTGCTTGTTAAAAGTGATGTGTTTCTGGAGCAAGTGTTGGCAGCTGTGGCCCAGAGACCAAATTCTGCCTGTTGCCTGTTTTTGTAAATAAAACTTTGTTGGAACAGAGCCTTGCCCATTCGTAGTGTCTATGAACTGATTTTGCCCTACGACCGCAAGGGTGAGTGGTTGCTCCCAGAGCCTAAATATTTTCTACTCAGCCCTTATAGAAAAAGTTTGCCAGTGCCTGTTCTAGAGAACACAATTTAAATGTCTCATGCTGCTGCTGCTGCTAAGTCGCTTCAGTCGTGTCCGACTCTGGGCGACCCCATAGACGACAGCCCACCAGGCTCCGCCGTCCCTGGGATTCTCCAGGCAAGAACACTGGAGTGGGTTGCCATTTCCTTCTCCAGTGCATGAAAGTGAAAAGAGAAAGTGAAGTCACTCAGTCGTGTCTGACTCTTCGCGACCCCATGGACTGCAGCCCACCAGGCTCCTCCATCCATGGGATCTTCCAGGCAAGAGTACTGGAGTGGGGTGCCATTGCCTTCTCCGTAAATGTCTCATACTTTAAAGAAAATGATTTTATCCCGATTGATGTTAGTAATGCTCCTTGGTGGGGAGAATTGGGGAACATCTAGATCATTTACTGGTCTCATCAACAGATGGTCAGCTGCTCCAAGTGCCCAGGCAGTCCGGCTCTAACCTTGTGAAGTGGGCTCATGACAGACATGCAGGGTAATTGTCATGAAAAGATAGTGTTATGATCAGCAAAAGTTAACACGACTTTTGCTACTTCTGTTGAGTTTCCCTGGTTTAGGAGTATCCCAAATATCTTTATAATTTACACCTGATCTCTTGGACTAGCAACTGTGACTAGTTGGCCTGAATTGGGTTTTTTAGAGCAACACCTTAACTTTCCTGGTGTCTGGGCCTGGAGTGTCAAGACAGCTGGGCAGTGGAAATGCCCTATGGCACTGTCTTACCACCTGTCTTTTGTACTTTCTTCCTTCCTGAACGATCTCTTTTGGAAGCAGATACAGTTTCTTCTACTACTTCCTGGCTGTCTGCTGCTATCACTTCCCTGAGTGCACCGTCTGTGAAATCTGTCTTGGGTGTCCCAAAGTGAAAGTGAAAGTCACTCAGTCGGGTCTGACTTTTTGTGATGCCATGGACTGTATACTCCATGGAATTCTCCAGCCCAGAATACTGGAGCCTTTCCCTTCTCCAAGGGATCTTCCCAACCCAGGGATCCAACCCAGGTCTCCCGCGTTGCAGGCGGATTCTTTACCAGCTGAGCCACAAGGGAAGCCCAAGACTCACTCCTTTCTTCCTGGAGTGACGGTCTTCCTCATTGTCTTTGATCTGCCGTGGTTCCTGTTCAGGGGTTAGCCTGCTGGCGCCCCTCCTTTACTCTCTGGGGGGATTCGTCTCATCCTCACAGATGGTCCTCCTTCAGGTCCTCCCAAGCTGTTGATGGGAAAGCCCTCTCACTCTGGGTGGTGTGTTTGCCCCCTGGGATGGTAGTTTCACCCTGGATACCTTCTCGATCATGTGTATCTCCCCCAGCACAGTCTTGGGCGTGAGAAGAGAAACCAGCCTGTCACGGTGATCTAGAGCAGCGGTTCCCAACCTTTTGGCACTAGGTTTTGTGAAGATGGTTTTTCCATGGACTGGGGTGGGGGATGATGGTTTTGGGATGATTCAAGCACATTACATTTATTGTGTACTTTAATTCTATTATTATTACATCAGCTCCACCTCAGATCACCAGGCATTAGATCCCGGAGTTTGAGAACCCCTGATCTAGAGTAACGTGGTTTACCCTCTTGGGTTTGGTTTGTTAACATTGGTTTTAGCTTTTTTGTCTTATGTTCATGAATGGCTGTTATTTGTTTAATTATCCGATCTCTGTCTGCGTTGTGCTTTTTTCTCTGAAAAGTTTACCCTGTATTCATGGACTGAGTTGGAGAATCCTCTCCTCTCCTTTTCAGTGCTCTGGAAGGCTCTCCTGGAAAAGTTGGCAGAACTTCCCTCTAAAATCACCTGGCCTGGTGTGTTCAGTGTGGGAAGGGTACTGAGTTCAGATTTCCATGGTCACAGGATAGTTTGGTTTTTCTGGGTTGTATTATCTTGGGTGGCTTCCCAGCCCAGGTGGTGCTAGTGGTAAAGAACCCACCTGCCCAGGCAGGAGACCGAGAGACGAGGGTTCGATCTCTGGGTCGGGAAGATCCCCTGGAGGAGGGCATGGCAACCCACTCCACTATTCTTGCCTGGAGAATCCCATGGACAGAAGTGTCCATAGTTTCACACAGAGTCGGACCTGACTGAAGTGACTTAGCGTGCATGCACACACACACACACACACACACATTCTATTTTAGAAATTTGTCCTTTTCATCTGTTTTCAACTCTCTCAGTCTGCAGTTATTTATCATATTCTCCTACCTTTTACATTTCTGCCACATTTGTAATGATATCTCTACTTTAATTCCTAATGTGCTTTATGAATTGTGTCCTCTTACCTGCTTTAGTAACACTTGCATTTTTTAAAAAACACTTTATGTTGCATCCTTGTTTTCTTTTTAATTCACTTCTGTCCTTTTGTCTCCTTCCCTGTAATTTCTTTGCTGTGGCATCAACACTCCCCATGAGCCGACAGGAGGCCGCCGGGCAGTTGTTCTGACAAAAAAGGAGCCAAGTCCGATGTTTGTAACCTTTCTTAGCCCTGTCAGCTGCCTGGTCTATGAGTGGGTGAGGTCATGGCTGGGGTTCCTACCAACTGTTCTGTGCTATGTGGCGAGGTTTCCTTGGGTTTTATGTTCTGACTATGAGTGGAGTCCAGCCGTGTGCAGCCAGCTTACTGCCTCAGCCAGGACACAGTCAGGCTGTAATATTCTTATTAGAGTTAATTAATATTCTTATTTAAAGGCAAATTTGTTGGCTTTTGGAATGGAGATGGTTTTATTTGATCAGCATGAAGGCGTGATGAGCCTTCATCACGCCTTCATGTTGGAGGGCTGGTGGAGTGTTCCCCTGCACTATCCCAGATTTTTATTTTGAAATACTTTTAGTTTTACAAAAGAGTTGCAACGGTAGGGTAGACTGTTATACCCTTCAGTCACCTTGACCTAAAGTTAGCTTCTTGTATAACCATGACCCAATGGTCAGAACTGAGAAACTAACATTGGTTGATTTTTCCAGCAGTGTTCTTCTCTTGTAGGATCTGACCTAGGATTCTTTGTTGCCTTTAATCTTTAGGTCTTCTTAGCGTCCTCTACCAGTTTGGGACCATTTCTTGGTTTTCCTTGTCTTTCATGACCTGGACACTTTTGAGGAGTGCTGGTCTCTATAATGAGAGTTATGGAATGTCCATTAATGTAGGATCATATGATATTTCTTATGATTCACCCAGGCTTATGGATTTGGGGCACAGTGAAGTGCCCTTTTCCTCACATGCTCACATCAGGTGTGGGGACACAAGATGCCAACGTTACTACTGATGATATTCACCCTGATCACTCAAGGGGGTGTGTATCCCTTTTCTACACTGTGAATTTATTATTTTTTCCTTTCCTTAATTTTATCTTTCTAATACAATTTATTATATATTTTCAAGCCAATTTTATTAAAGTATAATTTTACATCCCATAAAAGTTGCCAATTTTAAGTGTACCATTCAAAGATTTTTTAAAGCAAACCTAGAGAGTTGTATAACCATCACCACAATCCTGATTTTGGGTATTTCCATCACCCCCAGAAGTTGCCTGTTTGGCGTCAATCTCTTTCCATCTCAGCTCTGGGGAGCCACTGTTCTACTCTCTGTCCCCGTCAATTTGCCTTTCCTGGGTATTTCATATAAATGGAAAGATAGAGTATGTGGTCTTCTGTATCTGGCTTCTTTCACTTAGCTTGGTGTTTTTGAGCTTCATCTAAATCATAGCAGATATTAGTACTTCATTCCTTTTTGTTGCTGAGTAAAGTTTCATGGTATGACTATACCATGTTTTCTTTATGTATTTACCAGTATAGTTTGAAGTTTTGGCTATTATGAATAACGCTGGTATAAATATTCATATACCCATCTTTGTATGGACATGCATTTGTTTCTCTTAAGTGGGATTCTAGGAGTAGAATTGGTGGGTCATTTGGTTAGCATATGTTTTAATTTTTTAAGAAACTGCCAAGTTATTTGACAAAGTTTCTATATCATTATTTATCCTCCCAGCAACATATGAGGCTTCTAATTTCTCCATGTCTTGTCAACCCTTGCTTGTCCTTTTTTTAAAAAATTAATTTATTTTAATTGAAGGATAATTTACAGTATTGTGATGGTTTTTGCCATACATCAATATGAATCAGACTCAGGTACACATGTGTCCCCCATCCTGAGCTCCCCCCCTCCACCTCCCCACCCCATCCCTCCAGGTTGTCCCAGAGCACGGCTTTGGGTGCCCTGCTGCATGCATCCAACTCGCCCTGGTCCCCTGTTTTACATGTGGTGATGTGTATGTTTCAATGCTATTCTCTCAAGTCATCCTACCATCTCCTTCTCCCACTGAGTCCAAAAGTCTGTTCTTCACATCTGTGTCTCCTTTTCAGTCCTGCATGTAGGACTGTTGGTACTGTCTTTCTGGATTCCATATATATGTGCTAATAAATGACATTTGTCTTTCTCTTTCTGACTTACTTCACTCTGTATAATAGGCTCTAGGTTCACCCACCTCATTAGAACTGACTCAAGTACATTGATTATAGCCATTTAGTAGGTCAAAAGTGGCATTTCATTGTGGTTTTAATTTGCATTTTAAATGACTAATATATTGAGTAGTTTTTCATTGATTATTAATAATTTGTATGTCTTCTTCAAAGAAATGTCTGTTCGGATCATCTATCCATTTTTAACTGGTTGTTTATTTTCTTTTTGTTGAAACGTAAGAGTTCTTTATATAATCTGAATATGTCATTTATCAGGAACGTGATTTGCAAACATTTTCTTATAGTCAGTGGCTTGTCTTTTTATTTTCTTGGTGGTGTCTTTTGAAACACAAAAGTTAATTTTGACGAAGTCAGATTTGCCAGTTGGTTGTGTCTATTGATGTCAAAGCTAAGAACTCTTTGCCTAACTCAAGGTTGTGAAGATTTTCTTCTAAAAGCTTTATAGCTTTAACTCTTATATTATGTCTAGATACATCTTGGATTAATTTTTTTATATGATGTGAAGTAAGGATCCAGTTTCATTTAAAAAATACCTTACGCATTAAAAAAATTAGCAGACTTTAATTTTTAGAGCAGTTTTTAGGTTTATAAAAAAATGGAGCAGAAAGAACAGAGAGCTCCCATCCCCTCCCACACACTGAGTTTCCTGTCTTATTAACATAGTGCATTGTGTGGTACGTTTGTTATAATTCATAAGCCAATATTGATGCATATATTAGTCCACTGCTGCTGCTGCTGCTAAGTCGCTTCGGTCATCTCCGACTCTGTGCGACCCCATAGACGGCAGCCCACCAGGCTCCCCCATCCCTGGGATTCTCCAGGCAAGAACACTGGAGTGGGTTGCCATTTCCTTCTCCTTTCCTTAGTCCACTAGGCCTCCTGTAACAAAGCACCCACATTGGGTGACTTAAGCAATTAATTTTCACATGATTCTGGAAGCTGGAAGTACAAGGCCAAGGTGTAAGCAGGTTTAGTTTCCTCCGAGGCCTATGTTTTGTCTTGTGATGGCCATCTACTCACTGTGTCCCCTCCTGGTTTTCCTCTGTATGTGCTCATTCTTTGGAACCCGTCTCATGTCCAAATTTCCTCTTCTTACAAGGACACCAGCTGGCCTAGATGAGAGCCCATCTGAAGACCTCATTTTGAGTTCATCACCTCTTAAAGGCTCTTTCTTCAAATACAGTTGTATTCTGATGTACTGGGGGTTTGGGGAGACACAGTTCAATCCATAAAGGATACATCATTATTAACTAAAAGTCCATAGTTTACATTAGGGTTCATTCTTCATGTTATACATTCTGTAGGTTTTGACAGCTGTAGAAAGGCGTGTTCTATCATTGTAGCATCATTCAGAGTAGCTTCACTGCCCTGAAAATCCCATGTTCCACCTATTCATCCCTTGCTCCCCCTCACCCCTTGACAATCACTAATACTTTTATTGCCTTCATAGTTTCACCTTTTCCAAAATATCATATAATTGTATTAATAATTATATGGCTTGGGTCAGGAAGAGCCCCTGGAGACCAGGGATAGGCTACCCACTCTAGTATTCTTGGGCTTCCCTGGTGGCTCAGATGGTAAAGAATCCACCTGCAATGCAGGAGACCTGGCTTCAATCCCTTGGTTGGGAAGATCCCCTGGAGGAGGGCATGGCAGTTCGTCCCACTATTCTTGCCTGGAGAATCCCCATAGTCAGAGGAGGCTGGTGGGCTACAGTCCATGGGGTCCCAAAGAGTTGGACATGACTGAGCCACTAAGCACACAGCACATCCTTTTCAGGTTGGTTTCTTTCACTTAGTAATATGCTGTAAGGTTCTCCATATCTTCTCATGGCATGAAAGTGCATTTCTTTTCAGCACTGAATAATATTCCATCATCTGGATGCACCATGGTTTATTTAGCCACTCTCCCATTGAAGCATATCTTGGTCACTTCCAAGTTTTTTAGAAATGTTTTTTTCTTTGGCTGTGCTGGGTCTTACGGAGAAGGAAATGGCAACCCACTCCAGTGTTCTTGCCTGGAGAATCCCAGGGACGGGGGAACCTGTTGGGCTGCCGTCTATGGGGTCACGCAGAGTCGGACATGACTGAAGTGACTTAGCAGCAGTAGCAGCTGGGTCTTAGTTGCAGCATGTGGGATCTAGTTGCCCGATCAGGGAATGAACCTAAGCCCCCTGCACTCGGAGCTCAGAGTCTTAGCCACTGGACCTCCAGGGAACTCCCGCTTCCAAGTTTCGGTGGTTATGAATATAGGCGCTATAAATATTTGTGTGTAGGTTTTTGTGTAGATATAAGCTTTTAACTCCTTCAGGCACATGTAAATGAGCACAGTTGCTGGATCCGATAGTAAGAGTGGGTTTAGTTTTATAAGAAGCCACCAACCTGTCATTCAGAGTGGCTGTACCATTTGCGTTCCCAACAGTGAAGGAGAGTTGCATTTGCTCCACATCCTCACCAGCATTTGGTGGTGCCAGTTTTCTGGATTTTGGCTGTTCTAATAGGTATGTAGTAGTATCTCACTGCTTTTAAACTTGCATTTCCCTGATGGCATGTGATGTGTAACATCTTCTCATATGCTTACTTGCCACCTGCATAACTTCTTTGGTGAGGTGTCTATTAAGGTCTTTGGCTCACTTTTTAATCAAGTTCTTGGTCTTTTTATTCTTGAGTTTTATGAGTTCTTTGTATATTTTGTATAATAATTCGTTATCAGATATATCTTTTGAAGATATCCCACACCCCTCCCACCCCCACAATTTGTGGCATCTCATTCTTTTCACAGTGTCCTTCACAGAGTAGAAAAATGTGATTTTAATGAAATTTAGCTATCAGTTGTTTTTCATAAATCATGCCTTTGATGCTGTAGGCACAAGTTTATTGCCAAACCCAAGGTCATCTAGATTTTCTCCAATGTTATCTTCTAGGAGTTCTGTAGTTCTGCATTGTACATTTGTGTCTGTGATCCATTTTGAGCTACATTTTGTGAAGGGTTTCAGGTTGATTCATGGTTTTGCGTGTGGACGTCTAACGGTTCCAGCATCGTTTGTTGAAAAGGACTGTCCTTCCACTACTGACTTTGCTTTCCTCTTTTGTCTGAGAGCAGTTGACTATTTGTATGGATCTAATTCTGGGCTTTGTTGTGTTCCAGCTTTATTTATTCATTTTCAGTTAATTAATATTTAGCTTATGGATGTCTAGTCATACTACCACTAGTTGTTGAAAGACTATCTTCTCCCACATTGAGTTACTGTGGTATTTTATAGAAATTCAGAGTATAAGCATTTACTTCTGGACCTGCCCTTCTCTCCACTGATCTGTAGCTTACCCTTGCTCCATCATCACACTGTCTGATTACCTTGATTTTATAAGAAGCTTTGAATTTGGGTAGTGCAAAACCTCTGACTTCATTTTTCTTCTTTTTTCCCCCTCCAAACTGTTTTGTTTATCCTAGAGACCCATTTCATGTCAATTTTACTATCAGCTTGTCAAGTTCCCCCAAAAAAGCCAGCTGGGATTTTGGTGGGACTAAACTTATAGATCTACTTGGGAAGAATTGCCAACTTAACAGTATTGAGTCATCCAGTCCTTGAACATGGAATTTCTCTTCATTTATTTAGATCTTCTTTAATTTCTCTCAACAATATTTTGTCATCTTCAGTAATTTAAGGCTCATGCTTCCTTTGTTAAATATATTGAGTATTTACTTCTCTTTTAATGCTGTTGTGAGTGTAATTGTATCTTTATGTAATTTTGAGCATTCTTAGCTTTGGAGGACTTTGCTATTTGGGGAACATTGTTCTCATCATCTATAAAAGTTGGAAATTGTATAATTCCAACCAAATTGGTGCTGTCATTTCAGGTACATTGAGGGTAAAGTACAAATACTTTATAATTACCACCTCAAGTGACTTGGGGGATTCTTGTTGGTCATAGATTATTTATTCATTCATTTTGGGCACAAAACCAGCTATTTCTTTAGCTCACATTCTTCTGGTTGATGATTTTAGCGAGGCTCAGCTGGGTGGTTTTCTGCCCTCAGCTGGGTTGGCCTGTGTGTCTACAGTCACCTGATCACCTGTTTCTTAGGACCAGCTAGATGTTGGCTGGCACCATGAGGGTGTCTCGCATGGTGGCAGGCTAGCCCAGGTTTGTTCTCATGTGAGTGGTAGAGATCTGAGAGAATGGAGAGGCCCTGGACCCCAACAGGCCTAGGCTCAGAGCTGGTGTGCACTTGCCAGCTTCATTCTGCTGCTCAGAGCGAGTCACAGGTCAGCCAGATTGAAGGGGAGAGGAGATAAACCCCATCTCTTGATGGGAGGAGCTTCAGAATCACATGCAGAGGTGTGCGGATATAGAAAGGGGATAACTGTGGCCACTTTTACAAACAGTTCACTACAATAGTGTGTGCTCTGTAATTCAGCCTGGCTAAACAGACTCTGCATTTGTTTGTTTCTTTGGGAAATTACTCACCTTTGAATTTTTGCAGGCACAAATAGCACCTCTTCCAATAGGCGCTGAGTAGGTGACATGTTTCTTTTCTTAGATTCTGGGGCCTTCAGAGCACAAGCAGCCGTGTAGTTGGGAAGTGAGGAAGGTGAAGCAGTTGGGTGCATGTGGCATTTTCTAGCTTAGGGTGACAAGAGAGGTGAGTGACTGCAAGGGCATATTCCTGTTGCAGACACAGCAACTGTGCTGGTGTTAGTTCTGGTTGCAGTAAAGTTAAATCAGTGTGAAAAAGTGGGAGAGGGGCCAATAGCAGGGTCACTCATGTTCCGTGGAAAGCGGGACTTTGTCTGTTTGTGGAAGAGGTGCGTTGCCATAATCGGCCAAGGTGAACTCTGAACAAGTCCGTACCCTGGAACAAGTCCTAGCCCATTTCCCCAGATTTAGGGGGAACTCTGACATTGCCCAGATGCTTCTCCTTGGCTTTGGGGGGTCTCTGAACTGTGTACAGTGAGGGAGGGGTGTGAGGAGTCTGTGTCGTGGCCTCACCCTGCCTAGTCCCCTGGGTTCGCTGTTATTTCAGGGCAATAGCCGAGTGGCCTTGTTCACGGCAGTTGAGAGCATGTGGGCTGCCAGTCAGCTGAATAGCTGGGGGTTTCGAGTGATCTGCTGTCTCATCTTCGGGGGTTTAGTTTGTGAGGCTGGCGCTGCTTCCAGGGGTACCAGGGACCTGGCCACGTGGGGGTGCCGCCAGGTCCTGGCAGGCTAGCCCGGCCGGGGGGCAACGCGTGTCTCTTGGCCTTCCCACAGGCAGCCGGTGTGGCGACGGCACGGGGACCTGCTACCTCCTGCCCGTCTTGGACACTGTGTTTGTCCGGAGATGCCATCGCCGGCGGGGCCTGGGGCTAGCCATGCTGCGGGACTTCTGCCAGACGTTCCAAGAGGATGAGGCCCTGGGCGTCAGCTGGCCCATCTCGCCCGCCATGTACCAAGGTGACGGCTGCGTCAGGGAGGAGCGTCTGGGGAATGGGACGCGTAACTCCCGTGTGTTCTAGATGATTCTGGGGCGGGAGGTACCATAACATTCCCGTGGGCTTTCTCTTCCTTCTGAGAAACCTCCCATTGCGTCAGCACCAAGACCGCAAGCTTGATCACAAGGGGCAAACCTTGCCCAGCCCCTGAGAAAGAGCTGGATTTAGAAAATAATAAAAACCATAAAAACCAAACCAACCCAGCATCAGAGAGAAGCAGAATGCAGGGAACTTGTGCTCCATTGCTGGTTGCTGCTGGGCCTCAGAGGGCCTTTGCTCTCTCACGAGAAGATGGTAATCATCACTCTGCCCTTCCAGCCAGGAGCCCCAGGGGGACCAGGAGCTGAGGGAAGCGTGCTCCGAGCCCTCCGCGATTTCCCCTGGGGAGGAGCAGGCTTCAGAGGACAGGGGCCGCCCCTGGCCAGCGCTACAAAGACCCTCTCAGGGCCTGTATCTCCACCGGGCAGGGAAGGAAGCTCTGAAGGTGCTGACTGCGAATCGCACTTGGGGTCTCAGTTGCTTCTGCGTCACCCTCGCTGTGCCTGGGCTCGGAAGTGAGCAGGCAGAGTGTGGACAGAGCAGCAGCTGGAGGCTCAAGGCCGGCCGCTCCACGCCTCCCTGACTGCCTTTTATCCGGTATAGTCCTGCCTTGAAATGGCCCAAAGGGCCCGCTGCCCAGGGCCCCATACTTTAGTGCCCTGTTGAGGCTGAACCTCTGTCCATGGAATGAGGAATCTGTGGGCCCAAGGGGATATTCTCAGCCGGGTCCAGGCCACTCCTAAACCAGCTCAGGCTACTGGAACCCCAGGATTCTTGCCAGGGGCTGCCAAGGGCTCGAGTGGACTCCATCTTGGGCCTGTGCACCTAAGGGCAGACCGTAACACCCATCTGCACATCCTTATTCTGGTGGGGTGTCATGGAGTGTGGGTGTGGGGTCCACGTTCATATGTCCAGTGTGCGGGGAGCCGGACAGGGAGGAGAGGGGGGCTGCCAGCTGGGGGCTGGCTCTCTTGGCACTGCCACCCTCAAGTGCAGAACAGCCAGGAGTCTAAGAATTCTAAATTTAAAACTGGCTTTTCCTCTTGTTAAGGAGTTATATTTGTCAAGACAGGAGAGCAGGGCTTTCGATCTAGCACTCGACTAGCTTGGCTTCCACCTTCCGGGTACTTAGCATCACGCCCTCTGGGTTTCCATCTGTGCTCTTGCCAGGGGCCTGATGCAGCCCCCAGCACCGGCAGGACCAGGGTTGTTCCCACTCTGCTGGACTGGAGCCCCTGCCACGTCAAAACACTCACCCTGTGAACGTGGCATAGACATCTACGACCTTGAGGGGGTTCGGAGTCTGGGCGTCTGTGGATGAGCTGGAAGGTTCCCTGCGAGAGGAGGGCTGTGGAGCTCAGAGGGAGGGGCAGTGTCTGCAGAGGGGACTGGGTGGGTGATGCCATGGGGCTGAGTTGGGTCCCCCAGTTCTAACCCCCAGAGTGACTGTATGTGGCGATGGGGCCTGCTGTGTTTCAGTCCCTCAGTTGTGTCCGACTCTTTGTGACTGCATGGGCTGCAGCACTCCAGACTCTCCTGTCCTCCGCTGCCTCCTGGTGTTTGCTCACACTCATGTCCATTGTGTCAGTGATGCCAGGAGCTGTAAGGAGGTGATTAAGGTTGGACGAGGTCCTAAGGCGGGCCTCGATCCAACAGGACAAGTAAGAGGAGGCCCCCGTTAAGACGGGGAGATAGGGCCCAGGGGGTATAGAAGGGCGATGGGGAGAAGACACAGTCAGAAGAGCCATCTCCACGCCAAGGAGGGAGGTCTCAGAAGGCAAGCCTGCCGACGCCTCCATCTCGAGCTTCCAGCCCCTAGAGCTGTGAGAAGATAACTGTCTGTGGTTTAGGGGCCCCCCACTTTTGGGGTTTCACTGTGGCCGGACGGGGTGGGTGAATGTGGGAGGTGGGGGGGTACAGAGAGTTCTGTGCGGGGCAGAGAGAGCCGGGGGTGGGCCGGGCAGGGCCAGCGGCCCCCCTGACCGCTGTGCACACGTCTCCCCAGTCTGCAGGAAGTTCCTGGCGGCCCACCCAGCCGAGCGGGGGCGTCTGTGGGAGGTGGAGCCCCCCGGAGCCTGGGGCCAGCGAAGCAACATCTGGCTGAAGGTTCAACTTCAACAGTCAAGACATCTGGACTGTGAGTGGGGGTGGAGCTGGCCCTGTGGTCTGACCGCTTCTAGGGTCGGTAGCAGAACGGGTTCGGATGAGTCCGCCGGGGAGGCGATGTCTTTGTCGCTGTTGCAGGAACAAAGGAGGGAGCCAAAGCCCCGGGGTGGCATCCTGGCCTGCTGCCGCCTCCCTTCCTGGAGGAGCCACACTTTCCAGACCCTTTGCTCAAATGTTAGCTCTCCCTCAGTGTAGCCAGATAGACCTTGGGGGTCAGGGTCCCCCTGCGGCGATTGGAAGGATCACGGAAGCATGCAAGAAGGCGCCTTGGAGTCGCCGGTTCCCGCAGGCGGAGTGCGGTCATCTGTAAAGATTTTGAGGCACACAGAGGTTCGCGGGGGAGCGGACTCTGTCCCTTGTCCGCTGGGAGGGTTCATGCGGGCAGCGCCCCGCGTTCTGAGTCTGTGAGGCCTGCCTCGCATTGGGTGGTGGGCAACCCAGTTGGAGAGACACCTGCCACCTCCAGCAGGTGTGCAGCGGGTTTGGCGATGGATGGCGTCTGTGCCCAGGTGGGGGGGGTCTCAGGTGGGGAGGCTGACCCCCCCCACAGGCGGCTCTCAGCGGCAGCTGGGGGGCAGGGCTGCAGGTGGGGGGGGTGTCTAACTGTTCAGATTCTCCGGCCGCAGTGAAAGCGTGGCTGCCCTCTCCTCCTGGCCCCCAGCTCCCTTCAGCACCTGTGCCACCTCCAAGGCTGCAGGCAGCTCGTTAGCGATGGGCGCGCTGGGGGCCAGGCCTTCTCTTCCCCTGGGAGATGGAGTCCCCTGAGGTGGTGACAGGGGAGAGCGCCCGGGAGCTTATTGTCGATGATAGCGATACGTTTTGCTCCTCAGCTGCCTTTCCGCCAGGAGGCTTAATGGGTCTTTGCAGAAATTAATGGGGTGGCTGGGCACCTGGGAAGGAGGCCGCGCAGGGCCGTGACTGCGATTCTAATGAGGCGGTTAAGTGACTTGCCCTGCGGCGCGCAGAGTCGGAGATGAAGGGAAGCCGGGTCCTGAGCGCTTGGCCGGGCGGCCGTGGGGCTTCACAAATGAGCCTGCAGCTCCCACCCTGGCCCAGCCCTGCGGCTTGGACACTGCAGTTCCTTAGCTGGAAACGAAAAAAAAAAAGGGCTGCCCTTCAGAATGTGGAAATAGCACGGGCTGGAGGGGGGGTTTGCGGTGAGGGGGGACATTGTCGCATAATTGGGGAGATGGTTTCCTCTGAGGAGAATTCCACTGGGGGTTATTTCAAGAGATGAGGGAGCGGGTGTGGTCTGGTCAGGGGAAGCAGCTAGGATTCCGATGCCATCCCTGTCACTGCAACGCACTCCGAGATGCACCAACTCTCTCCTTTAACGGCAAATGAACTTTCTCAGAGAAGGTTCTAGAAGCATGCTGGAGTCCCTTGAAGGAAGAAGGGTCATTATTATAATTAGGGCTATAATTAGATGACTGAAACTGTAATTTTTTGGAAAACTCTAAATTATGGTCTCTTCACTCCCTGTGTAAATCATGGTTAGTTCCCAGTTTCACCCACACCTCCTGTCTCCCCCCAGGGCCGGCAGTCAGGATTTTAATTCGCTCAGGAAGGTTTTCCGCCAACCAGCTTCATCTTGTAACAATTTTGTCAGTTAGTGCTGACACTCAGGTTTTTTCCAGGTTGGCGAGTGGGGACCACAGATGCAGTCACAGATTAGCCCAGATGCTTGCAGTTTCTCAATTTTCAGTCTGTGTCTCTCCTCACAGAAATCAGCACATGTTAGCCCACTGCGGTTTCCCAACCGTCAGCAAACAAGGCAGGTACTGGAAACTTCTCTTCCCTGGAAATCTCATGAGACCATTTAATTTTAGTTTTTAATTATTCTTAGGGTCACTTTCTTGATTTGTTCTGTTTTTCAAGTTCTATCTTTTGTCCCTTCATCCCTGACTATTATTAAGGAAGTCTCCCACAGTTTCATGGACCATAGGAACAGAACTTTAGCAAGAAGCCCGGTGGGGCCGTGGCTTTTTACATTCTAAGTAAGGCGTAGACATTTTACAACATTCCACAACATCCCAGCGGGAAATTAACTTCTGCTCCTTTCAGATGTTTTAAAATCTATTTTTGAAGCTGTGTCATTTGTGAATTGGGGCTTTTAGAGTTTGCATGGTCCTGACTGTTGATAACATCTGTGGCTTATAAAGGCCCTGAAAATATTTTCAGGCTTATTCAGACCTTTTGAGAGAAGGAGTTTGTGGGAAACTTTTTCTTTCTACACTCAGTTACAGATGAAGCCTTTGAAACTTGACCAATAGGATCAGAATTCTGTCTTATGTGACTTCCCTGAAAGCCTGCACATGCCTAAGTTTCTTTCCTGGAGGACAAGAAACTGAATACATCGACAGTTGTTTTTTTTTTTTTTTTAAGAGAAAAAAAAAAAGTTGCTGGAAGCAGGAAGTAATTACACACAGATTTTTTTTTTTTTTTTCATTTTTAGGTTATATTTTTGCTTTCTTTTTCCAGGTGAATTTTTAGTAGATTCAATTGTCATCCTCAGGGGAAAAAACTTTTTTTTTTTTCTATTTATATGTAATTTTTAAGCTGGAGGGAATGGACATTCAGAGATGTGAAATATTTGCACTGAGGAGGTGGGGTCATTTTTCTAAAAGCCTGATGCTTTGCAGACTGCAGCTCTAACTTGTTCCAGCTTGTTCTGGAGCGTTGGACATTACATGGAGGGTGACTATGCTCCTAGAACGACACACATTTGTCACTTATGGGGGAGAGCTATGCTGAGAGGAGCAAAGGGCAGAACCACCACATTGGAAGGGCTTTTTGGGCGATCGCTGCTCTTTGAGAGGTTGTGTGGCTCCCTCTAGTGGCCACTGTCATCTTCTGCAGCCCCAGATGGGAACGGGTAGGCTTCTGCCTTTGCCCTGTGTGGCTGCTTCTCAGTTTCTCCTCCTTGTGGGTCCAAATTAGTGCAAAAAAAGTATTGCACCTTCATTGCCTAGGAACAAAATGCAAGTGAAAGTTTGATACCTGTTGGCATACTTTCATCCATAACACTGGAGAAGGAAGTGGCAACCCACTGCAGTGTTCTTGCCTGGAGAATCCATGGACAGAGGAGCCTGGTGGGCTACAGTCCATGGGGTCGCAAAGAGTCGGACATGGCTGAAGTGGCTTAGCACACACATAACGCGTGAAAAACAAAGGTTCACTCATCAGGAAAGGAGAAAATGTATAATGAATTATCGACTTCATTCTCTTATTCAGCTGATTACTGCTAATGGAGCATTTCTCAGCATTTCTCATTGTCCAGGTGATCAGGATATAGTAGTGAACAAGGCTGGTTTTTGTGAAGGAAGGTACATGGACAACTAGTACTGTGTTGTATAAAATTTTTACATATCAGAGAGAGCTAATGAGGGCTGATGTTTTTAAATGCTTATAAGTAAATTTTCCCAAACCAAATTTTGGTCATTTATGATGTCTGGAAATGAAACTTTACACATTTATCTATATAGGTAAAATGTAGTACATGTATTCTTTATTTAAAAAATGCGATTTGTCTTTTCAGCTCAAATAGAAAGCTGCCCATTCTTTTCCTAAGGTATCTGAACCCCCACCACACCTTCACATGTGGATTTTGAGGTGCGGGGAGGCACACAGTAGGATATGAAAGTCACCCCCTTCCAAGCTGGTGCTGGTTTGGCAGGACGCAGAGGGAGGCTGAGTTTGCGTGTGTGACTATGGTCTCTCTTGTGAGTAAGAATTCCAGTGTGCAAAGAGGGGGGCTGAGGAATAGAATGGGAAATATGACTCTGAATAATGCCTGAAAAGCAGGGAGAATAGACCAAAATTCTGGCTCAGAAGTGCTTGAGTAGAGGTGCTCTTCCAGCAACCTGGCAGGTTTTCCTATCCTAGGAGGGTGCGTAGCAGAGGTCAGGGTGAAGGTCAAACAGGACAGAACTGGGCTGTGGGGAGCCATGCTTTACATGATCATAAAGAGTCCCCCTTCTATCATGAATTGTTTCACTGTCTGCTCCCTTGCAAGTCACTCCATTTGCTCACCTCACTCTCTTGCTTGGGGAGGGCAGCTCACCCAGAACATTCCAAGGAGGCCATGGCTACTCGTGGGCAGACTTCTCAGGATGATGGACCCGGGCTTTCCCCTCACGGAGAAGACCACAAGGTATAGTGACAAATGTGTGTCGTTCTAGGGCTGGTCCTTGGGCTGTGCCTGTGAAGCCTCCTGAACACCTCTGCTCTGGGCTCCCCTGCGGCAGCGGGCCCTTGATTTATGCTCAGAATCTCTGAGCTGTGGTGGATGGAAACACCATTGCAATCAGAGTCTTCGTGGCCCTCTTCTCTAAGCCAGACAAGCTCCAGGGAAGCCAAGACTGAACAGAGAACACGTGGGAATCAGCCGTGACTTTGCATTGTTAGGGAAATATGGAAAAATCTGAATTTCAAATTCTGCGACGGACCAGTGTCTTTCAGGCAGAACAAATGTGTGGCCAAATGTGTTTTTCTTTCCTCCCCTGCCCCTCCAGTCCACATGCTCCTGCTCGGTCCCTTCAGTCGTGTCCAAATCTTTGTGACCCCATGGACTGCAGCTCGCCAGGCTCCTCTGTCCATGGGATTCTCCAGGCAAGAATCCTGGAGTGGGTTGCAATGCCCTCCTCCAGGGATCTTCCCAACACATGGATTGAACCCTCATCTCCTGTGTCTCCTGCATTGCAGGCAGATTTTTTTACTGCTGAGTCACTGGGGAAGCCTAATCCAGAAGCTAGAAAATGGAATAGGGCCTTAGGTTATAAGTGATGGCAGACAGAACCGTGGACAAGCTTGGGCTACTGGATATTTCTTGGTGGGCTGCTGTCACTCAGTATTTTGTAAGATTTTGGCGAGATATGATCCCCTGAGCATTTTCCTGAGGCCACGCCAGACACCTGTCCCCACAAGGTGATGGCGCTGACATCCATTTACTGGCATAGAAGGGCCTCTGCTCTTGAATCCCTAGAGAAGTGGTAATGATGTTAAACTCCAAAACTGACAATTGCATGTTGTGGGGAGTGCTGCTTATCTTGGAAAGTAGGTGCTTCTGGGATAGAAGACTCAACATCAAAGGCAGAAAATATCCCAGAAGGTGCTGGATTGTCTTGGACAAGGTGCCTGGTGTCTGACATCAATGCTCGTCCTCTGGCAGAGAAGGGCCTTTGTGTTCCTTGAGTCACAGTGGAAAGATGGGCTGACTTAGGACCCTCTCAGGCTGCTGAACCAAGCGTGTGCTGTGCCTCTTCGCTGTGCTCTTCCTCTCCTTTTCAACCCTGAAGGCCGTTAGAGGAAGCGGGAGGTGTTCAGGGTGCCCTGGCGCCCATGGGCGTACGTGTCTGGGGACATCTGCATTTTCCAGCTTTTGAAGTAGTGCTTCCTTAGCCTCATTCTTTCTTTGATCTCCCTGGGCCAGGACTTCACGTCCCACCAGTAAATACATTCCCGTCAGTAAATCTGCACACAGAGTATCTTACGTACAAAACATAAGATGGCGCTCCCTGTGGCTGGCCTGCTCTGAGCTCAGTGCGGGGCGCGGCCAGGCCAGGACCCCAGGAGGCCTTCCAGCATTGACTGAGATGCTCTGTTGATTCTCTTCTGGTTTTAGGTGAGGATCAGCGGAGAAGACCAGGAGCAGACGAAAGGAGACCGTGCAGTGAAGGTGGCAGCGGGGTGGCCTGGGCGAGCCTGCCAGGCGGGGCAGGAGGGGCAGAAAGCCAAGAGGACGGTGGCGGATGCCGGACTGCCCGGGGGGCGGGCATGCGGCCCTGCCCCTGACCCCCACAGGCCGAGCTGACCCCCGGGGAGGCCGGCCCTGCCCCTGACCCCCCAGGCCGAGCTGACCCCCAGGGAGACCAGCCCTGCTCCTGAGCCCCGCAGGCCGAGCTGACCCCCGCAGGCCGAGCTGACCCCCAGGGAGACCAGCTCTGCTCCTGAGCCCCGCAGGCCGAGCTGACCCTAGGGGAGGCTGGCCCTGCCTCTGACCCCACAGGCAGAGTTGATCCCCCCCAGGCCGAGCTGACCCTTGGGGAGGCCGGCCCTGCCCCTGACCCCCGCAGGCCGAGCTGATCCCCCCCAGGCCGAGCTGAGCCCCCCAGGCCGAGCTGACCCCTGGGGAGGCCGGCCCTGCCTCTGACCCCCACAGGCCGAGCTGACCCCCGCAGGCCAAGCTGAGCCCCCCAGGCTGAGCTGACCCCTGGGGAGGCCAGCCCTGCCCCTGACCCCCGCAGGCCGAGCTGACCCCCGGGGAGGCCGGCCCTGCCCCTGACCCCCACAGGCCGAGCTGACCCCTGGGGAGGCCGGCCCTGCCTCTGACCCCCACAGGCCGAGCTGACCCCCGCAGGCCAAGCTGAGCCCCCCAGGCCGAGCTGACCCCTGGGGAGGCCAGCCCTGCCCCTGACCCCCGCAGGCCGAGCTGACCCCCGGGGAGGCCGGCCCTGCCCCTGACCCCCACAGGCCGAGCTGACCCCCGCAGGCCAAGCTGAGCCCCCCAGGCCGAGCTGACCCCTGGGGAGGCCAGCCCTGCCCCTGACCCCCGCAGGCCGAGCTGACCCCGGGGAGGCCGGCCTGCCCTCGAGGTTGGAGAGCTGCGGTCACTCCACGCTCCTGTCGCGGGACGCTGCCCTCTGTCCCTGCTGTGCTGTCCCTTGAGGGACAAACGACCACACGGACCCCCTACCCGAGGCTTGATGTGTGGGCTCAGGTGATGCGAAGGCTGAGAAGAGCTGCAGTTAATCCCGAAGCCCTGTGTGGGGCAAGTGGCTGTCTTCCCACACTTGAGCTTCAGAAGCCCGTTCGTTAAGCCTAACGGGGTTTCTCTAGCTCAGGATGAGTTGATGAAGACTGCCCCGGGCCCATGTGACTGGACCCTCTTGCCTTAGCACCAGGAAGCGCTTCAGAAATCCCCCGGGGGTTTGCCCACCACAGCCCTGCTGTAACGGCGAGACCCCGGACACCAGAGGGGTTTCCGAGCAGACGCATTTCTTTCCAGAGAAGCTTCAGCCCCGCTGGCCACCCCCTGAGTCCAGGACCAGGCCACTTGGTGCACCCCAGGCCTCCAGTCCCCGTCTGGCCCGTTCAGGAGGTGCTCAGGGCGGGCTCCAGGCAGCAGCCCCTGCTTCGCAGGGGAAGTGCCCGGGGGGACTTTGGGCCAGTGGCCCTTCTGGAGTGATGGTAGCTTCAGTGGTCAGGCTTGTGCTAAGAAAGGTGACCATCAAGGTGCCGGCCTGGCCTGCTTGGGATAGTGGGCTCCCCTCCCTGCATACCTGCGCAGCCCTGCTCGGGGCAATTCTCAGGCGCTATCGGGGTTCCCGCCCTGTGGACCCCAGGGAGGACAGGCGAGCTTGCCCTGGCTGTGCTACTGGCCGTTCACAGGGTGAGATGCAGTCCAGCAGCCCCACGAGGCCCCGGAGCCCGTCCCCTGAGCTTGGGGTGGACTTTCCACACATTGGCCTGGCCTCACCCGGGGTCAGTAGGATTCTTTCCAGGGAAGGTCGGTCAGCTGTCTTGGGGTGGGTGGCCTGAGTGCTGCCCTGACTTCTGGGGGAGTGTCCATCTGACCGCATCACCGGTGACCCCAACCCCCTTGGCTTAACACTGTCTTTGCAGCACCCAGGGCCCGTCACAGAAACCCCTCGGCCTGCGTCCACCTCTGCGCTTGCCCGCCCTGCCTTCTGTCTCCAGGGCCTCCCATCTTCAGACACACAAGGGTCTTACTTAGGGTCTGCTGAGGGTCTGTGCCTCTCCTCTCTCACCACTTCCTCCTGCACACACACACACACGCCCGCGCACATCAGTCAGGCTCCTTCCTGCCCACACGTCTGCTCCAGCTCAGGCATCCCTCCCAACCGTGGCCTGCACCCTTCCCACGGGGCCTCCACGCCCTGGTCTCTGCTGGGCCTCCCTGAGCCTCCACTAGGGTCAGCCCAGGGCTGGGTGAGTTGTCTCTTGTGTCCCCAGTATCAAGGCAGAGCTGGCCCTCAGTAACCGGGCAGGGGGGGAATGGAAGGTAACAGGTCTCCTCGGGAGGGAGGGGTGACACCTTCCTTCTGTTCCTCTGTTGCTGGACCCTCCACAGGTGGGCGAAAGGACAGTTTCGGTTTTTTAGGGACACAGGGAAGCTCATCTTGGAGCCTGAGGTTGGGAAGGAGACCCCTGGTGCTGAGTGCTGGCGAGATGCCAACCTGCTGCTTCCCTGAGTGATCCGAGGACGCGTGGAGTGGGACATGGTGCTTATTTACTCACTCACGTGTCTGTCCGTCCATCTGTTCACCCCTGCACCCTCCCATCCGTCTCCCTGGCCCTCTTGCTCTCTCCCTCCATTTCTCCACTCATCTGCTCACCCGCCCGTTGACCCAGCTGCCCACCTGTCTGTCCACCCGCCATCTCTTCACGTATCTATCCATCCACCCATGGTCCGTCTGTCCTATTGTACAGCACATATTCAGTGTGCGTGCTCAGAGCCAACCCCGCATCTCCCAGAGAAGTGGGGCATGGTCCCTGGACTCAAGGAAACTGTTCTCTGAAAGCGTCCTTCCCGGAGTCTCCAACATGCGTGTCTCTCTTCTACCATTGGAAAGAGGGAGGAGGCCAGCTGCATAGAAACAGAGCTTAGGGCTCTGTGCGGAGATGCCGAGAAGCCACCCGCAGGGCACGTGGGCTCTCTGGAAGGAGGCACAGCCATCCAGGGGTCTTGGGTGTGCAGCCGAGGGGCTGCTGTGAGTGACGGTGGATGGAACCTCCCACACGAGTCGATGTGAGCTGCGAACACGGCACCGTTTGAGATCCGTCATCGGTGCTTTGTTTATGTGGAGATGAACTGATCAGAGTGGCTCAGGGGTTTGATCAAGTCACTGCTCAATAAAGGAATCCTCCCAAGGAAGAAGAACCCATCTGTTGATGTAATTCATTTGAAGACACACAAAAAAACTGCATTAGAGGGACACGTGATGGTCTCAGAGCAGCCGCTCCCTGGCAGTGCAGGGCCCTGTTGGTGTGGGGCTGTGTGCAGGAATCCTGACATGTGATGGGCGTGCATGAGGAGTGTCAGTGAGGTGGTGTGCGTGGGGTGTTGTTTTATTAAACCACCTTTTAAAATACATTATTCAGTTCTCCATGTTCTTGCATGTTATTATATAACAACTCATTGAGCTATAATTTCATAACCTTCATTTCATTTAAAGCATATACTGCCATGGTTTCAGTGTGTTTACAGAGTGGTGCATCCATCACCGCAGTCAGTTCCTCAAAGAGAAACCCTGTACCTGTGAGCAGTCTCTCCCTTCCCACCCCTGCCCAGCCCAAGGCAACCATGAATCTGCCTTCTCGAGGCAGAGTTGCCTGTTGTGGACACGCCATACAAGTGGGCTCATACAATGTGTGGCATTTGCACCTTTTATTTAAGCATAATTGTTTAAGTTTTGCTCATGTTGTAGCGTGTATCACTTCATTCCTTTTTATAGCCTGAAGAATGGAAGTCTGGATACAAGTGTCTTATCACACGCATCATTGGCAGATTTTTTTTTTAACTTTCTGGGTGGTGCCATTTGAAGAGCAGCATGTTGAATTTTGATGAAGTCCAGTTTGTCTGTTTTTCCTTGGCTTACTTTTGGTGTTGCAGAAATAATGGTTGTGTTTCATAAACACATGTCCTTTTATTTCCATCTAATGGCAGTTATTGGAGAGAAAGTTATTTGACTCTACAATGAACATAGAAAAATCCACAGAGGAGTCATTACTTGGAAGAAAGCTGTCCTGAGATCCCAGACCCACACCGTGAGATCCAGAAATCCCACTCTTGGTATATACCCAAGGGAACTGAAGGCATCTGTCCACACAAAACCTTGTACACATAAGTTCATAGCAGCGTTGCTGATAATAATAAAAGTTGGAAATCAATTCAAAATCCATCACTTGGTAGGGGATAGATAAGATGTGATATATCCACATGACAGAATATTCTTCAGCTATAAAAAGGGATGAAGTACTTATGCATACTACAGCACGGATGGACCTTAGCAGCATACTCAGCGAGGAAAACCTGACGCAAGGTGGGCAGAGCGTGTTGGGGACCCAGTGTCCTATGGAAGCTCACCTCAGGGGTGCAGGGCCCAGCGGCCATGGTGACACTCGTTGCTCCGCACTGGACCTCAGACGGAGTTTCAGTTTTCGGCCATCTGGGCGTTGGGCATCTTGTCCCAGAGGGTCTTTGGGAGCAAGCCCTTTGGGATGAGGGACGAATGAATCCAGCGGGCTGGGTGGGAGGCCAACACATCGTGAGATGGTTTCTAGAATCCCTATTTTCCGTGAGAAGGAATGTAAAGTTTCTGATTTTGATTTAGTTCTCTTTCTGAGGAGAAAATGGTCAGCAGCTGGAAGTTCTGGAGGTCGGGGCTGGGTTTCCACGTTGAGAAGCCGTGACATCCCGCGGCCGCTTCCCTGTCTCCTGCCGCTGTCTCTCTTGCTCCCTCACAGGGCACAGAATATCGCCACGGCCACGCCGGGGAAGCAGAGCCGGGACACGCGGACAGGGTCCCGTGAGGCCCACAGGCCAGCGCCCAGCCCGACCGCGAGGAGTGGGGGGTCTCAGTCACCATCAGCATCGAGTGAGACGCGGTCAGAGAGAGTAGTTTCCTGTCAGAGAAACCCTGTAAATGGCCACAGCAGTGGAAAGGCGGCCATGAGCTAGTTTTAATACTTACTGGCTTATCTTACCGAGCCCTCCTTCTACCAAGCAAAAGCCACCTTCAGACTTGCTAGAAGGCAATCTCTGCACCAAGTACCCTGTCTTGCCGGGAGTTTTTACTTTTGTTTCAGGTTCGAAGGAGTCGTTAACAAAAGGAACACAAATAAGAAACTTCAATATTTAATAGAGAATTATCTCAGTTACTTTCAATATACCATCATTAAAAGAAAAGGGAGGTAGGAAGAGGAGAGGAGAGTAACAGCACATACGTCACTGAGTTGGGCTGACTAACAAGATTCCGACAGTGCTGGGAAGTCTCACGCAACAGCAGCCTGGAGTCCCTGCTGGGAGAAGGTCCTAGGCAGTGCGTCCACCCCAGGGGCGAGACTGCAGATGGCAGTTTGGGGGGTTCCTGCTTATAATCCCAGGCCACAAACTGATATCCTCTTCAGTCTGTGAGCAAAAATGCAGCTCTTGTTCCACTTGAACCTTTTTCTTACAATGCTTGTGAGTGAGGCGGGGGATTGGCCAGACCCTCAGGGCTCAGGAGAATTCAAGTCTCCTTCCCTTTCTTATCGATAGTGTCTCTCAGCTTACTGGGATCAACTGGCACGCTTGTTGGGGGCAGGCATGAAGTCAGGGCAGTGTCCAGGCAGCTCAGAGGCAAGCTCAGAGGCCTGCTCCCTCTCTTGTCTCTGAAGCCTGCATAAGACTACTTCCCTTTTGGTTTCCCTAACAGGCTCTTGACAGCGTGTGGCAGGCTGCAAGGCTTGTGGGCTTTCTTGGCCTTGGTTGTCCACAGCCTGAGGCGGCTCTTGGGTGCTGTAGAGGGCAGACACCGAGCAGACGCAACCTTGGGTCCTGGCGTGCCCTTGGGTGCTTGGGATCTGGTCAAATCCTGTGGAGCCGGGCACTCTGGAAGATTAGTCCTGGTGCAGCTCGAGTTGAGGGAGTTGGCTCGGTCATCATTCCTTCTCCGCTCTCCCCTTGCAGATCAGGGAGTGACGGGCCATCCCCTCGCTGAAAAGGACAGGAGCGCCCACGTCCCACAGCCCTAGGTGATTTGAGGAATGTTTTCTGAGTTCTCCTGACCAAGAGAAGCAGATAAAATCAACATGATCATATAGATATATGTATATGTATATATAGACAGACATATCTATAAATGTATACAGATAGATAAGTACGTGTGTGTATACACTGAGTCCCCTCCTTACAAACCGTCAAGTTGCGAACTTTCAAAGCAGTGAACGTGTGTTCACATGTGCAATCATGTACGCTCATTCACGTGTCTGGTGTCCGTTATCACGTACACGCGTTTCTCCCACTGGCTGTGCTCTGCGCCCCTTCCCGTACAGCACCTTTAGGGCAAATCCAGGATGACTGGAAGCAAGCGCGAGGGCAGCAGTGACGTAGCCAGTACCGCGAAGAAGCGCCACGCGACAGCGACAGGACCTGCTGGGCAGCACGAGGCGCCTACTAACGGAGACCTGACGGAATTGGAGGCCCAGAGAAGGGACAGAGACAAGAGGAAGGAGAGGCAACCGCACAACGTAAGAGACCAGGAGATGGCAGGGGGTTGTCTTCATTGGAGGAGGCACTGTCAATTTTGAGGCGCAGGACCCGAACGTGGACCGCTGCGTGAAGGCTGCAACAGCCACTCAGCACGCCGTCCAGTGCTCCTGTGTCATCTGTGATGAGGGCAGAGGAGCCACTGCCCCGACACCACTGGACTGTGTGTTCAAGAGGGTGGATAGAATTGAATCCAGCGAGGAGCCAGACCCCGTGCCATCAGCATGGGCACGAGTGACGCTGCAGCTGGGCCTCCGTCTCCTGTTGCCAAGGACCCTTCACCTCTCCCGTCTCCCGCCACCCCCGCCTCCTCCGTCGGTGACTCTGCTGGCCTGTTCACGGGATGCCAGCCCATGTGCCAGCTGCTGGGCTGACTCCTGTGGTTTTCAAGGTCCTGTACTGTAAGATTAAAAATGTTTTCTTTGTTTTTTTGTATTATTTGTGTGAAAAGGGTTATAAAGCTATTACAGTATAGTACTCTATAGTTGATTTTGTTAGTTGGGTACCTGGGCTAACCGTGTGGGACTTAGGAACAAACCGGACCTATCGGAATGGGACCCATTCATATGTAGGGGGCTTACAGTATTATATATGGGCTTCCCAGGTGGCCCAGTAGTAAAGAATCCACCTACCGAGGCAGGAGATGCAGGTTTGAGCCCTGCATCAGGGAGATCCCCTGGAGGAGGAAGTGATGTCAACCCCCTCCACTGTTGTTACCTGGAAAGTCCCATGGACAGAGGATCCTGGTGGTCTACAGTCCACAGGGTCGCCAAGAGTCAGAAATGACTTAGTGACTTAACAACTACTGTATACAGTACAGTAACTTTATTTCAAACAGGACTGAGTGACTGAGCGCGCACACACGCACGCGCGCACACACACGTGCACACGCACGCACACACACGTGCACACGCACACACACACACGTGCACACGCACGCACACACACACACACGCGCACATAACCAACTACACAGGCTGTATTTATAAAATAAGTAAGAAAACCCACATAAACTAAATCCATGTAAGCTACATTAAAAGATGTTAAAAGGATTTTCCTCCTGGGATCAACTCTAAGCCCGGGGCTTGTGCGGAGCAGACAGGGGCTTCAGTGAGAAGGAGACTTGGGCTCTGGGCCTGGGTCTGTCCTGCCCACACCAGTGCCGGCTCACAGGCACGCCTCTCCCGAACGGGTCTCTGGCTCAGGCAGCCAACGCGGCTTTCTGGAGCGCCATCCACCTAGTCTCCTGCTGCTTGGCCCTGCTGCGGCCTACTGACGCTTACCCTGGTCCCACCAGGGGGCGGCGCTGGGGCCCACAGGCCTCAGCCTGATCCTCACTGCTCTGGCTGTAGGGGAATCGTTTGCTTCCGCTGGGAGCAAGGTGGCTTTGTGAGCGGTGGGCCCTAGTGTGGCTCTCTCCTGCGCTCTGGAGCTCTCGGGGGGGGGGCCCCTCTGGGAACTCCCGGCTGGGGTGGGACACACCTCCTTTCTACCCTCTCTCTGTCTCTCTTTAGTCGCTCAGTCATGTCCGACTCTTTGAGACCCTGTCCATGGAATTCTGCAGGCAAGAATCCTGGAGTGGGTTGCCATTTCCTCCTCCAGGGGATCTTCCTGACCCAGGGATCGAACCCACGTCTCCTTTGTCTCCTGCATTGCAGGCAGATTCTTTATCCACTGAGCCATTGGGGAAGCCCATCCTTTCTACTCTGGAGCCCCCAAATCTATTAGAGAGTTTCTATCAGCCCCTTCCTATCCCTACCTAACTGAACTTTTTTTGTTGTTTGGACTTCAGAGCAGTTAACCGGACATTTCTTTTTGGTTTCCTTCACTGAGACCTTGTATCCTTGTACTCAGCACAGAGCCGAGCTCAGGTCTCGTCTCCCCACGGAGAGCTATGGTCCCCACGCCGTTCCCACGTCGAGTCCCTCAGGCAGGGCAGGCTGCAGGCTGGCGTTTGTCATTTCCGAGCCTCGTGTGGGGCATGGGGGGTAGACGGCCGTGGGGCCATTTTTCTCTCCCAGGCCTGACAAGCAGCGTGAAGTCCCACCGTTAGAAATGACTTCCCCTGGGGGGTGGCTGGTAACCAGGCTTTGTGACACAGGAGGGCATGGGGTTGTTTCCCTCCCTCTGGTGGGTTCCAGGATAGTCACTTCCCTTCTGGGCATCAGAAGGTCCTCACCGGGAAAGTCAAGGGGTAAGTCAGGGTCTGTGAGCTAGCGGCTCAGTTTGCAGATGGGGCTTGTTTGGGTCACCTAGGGCTGTGGGACGTGGGCGCTCCTGTCCTTTTCAGCGAGGGGATGGCCCGTCACCCCCTGGCTGTGTTGCTGACCTGTGCTCTCAGCTCTGCTGGAGCCGATTACGTTTGTATTCGCTTGTGGCAGGTTGAGTAACCATCCCCCCAGCCCACCCCAATGCCCACGTCAGGCTCCTCAGACCCTGTGGCTGTGTTCCCTTAGGAGTAAAAGGGGCTTTGCAGATGCGGTTAGTGATCTCAAAAGGGGGCGATGGGCGTGGGTTATCCAGATGGGCCCACTGTCATCACATGGCCCTTAAAGAGGGAGACAGAGGGAGATCTGACTACAAAAGACATCCTCGGACATGGATGTAGTGTGGGAAAAACTCCA
Organism: Giraffa tippelskirchi; assembly: GCF_054371585.1. NCBI lineage: Eukaryota > Metazoa > Chordata > Mammalia > Artiodactyla > Giraffidae > Giraffa > Giraffa tippelskirchi. The sequence continues at coordinate 58,006,391 of NC_137286.1, read as the reverse complement.
CCAGCCCCTGCAGCTTTTTAATTTGGAGGGAGAGGCTGTGAGCCAAGGAATGCAGGCAGCTCCTAGGGTCTGGAAGAAGCAAGGATATGGATTCTCCCTTAGAGCCTAGAGAAGGGACACAGCCCTGCTGATGCCTTGATTTTAGCCCAAGGAGACCCATTTGGACTTCTGACCACTGGGAATGCATGATAATAAACCCATGCAGTTTGGGGACACTAAACGTGTGGTACTTGTTAGCAGCAGCAATAAGACCCTAGCAGACCCTCGACAGTGGTTCTCAGCTGGTGCTGACTTGACTCCAGGGGACAGTTGGCTCCATCTGGAGGCATTCCTTGTTGTCACCTTGGGTGAGAAGGGCTGCTAGTAGGTGGAAGCCAGTTATGCTGTAACATGAGGACAACCCCCAGAGCCCCAGGAATTATGTGGCTTGAAATATCATCCTAGGCTGAGAAACCCTATCCAGACTAACAGCACCCTTAGCCCTCCAGCCCTAGGCATCTGCAGGTTGTTAATCTCAGGGTTGTTTAGTTAAGGCTTGGCAGCAAGCTGAGAGTTCTGCCTGGAGGAAATGTCTATGACACACTAAACCACTTTTAACTGAGCACTTGTTCTGTGCCGGCCCGGTTCCTACACAAAGTGGGTTCCAGGGACTCACAAGGCTGTTTCCATCTTTGAGACTGAGGGCATCTTGGAAAATGACTTAGCAAGACCAGGCCAGTCTTATGGATGCTTTACCTAATTGGACCTTGTGTCTGTCTTGATAAGAAAGTCCTTCCTTGCTTCCAGGAGAAATCACTGCATGGCTGTAGATGAGTTCCGTTGAAGGGCCCATGAGATGCTCTGAAGAAGATTCAGACCTGGACGGGTACCCGGTGGCAGAGAACATTGATCCTAGACTTGTGGAGCGTGGGCCGTTTTCCCAGGGAAATACCCGCAGCGGCCACACGATGGCAGCCTTGCACAAACCAAAGCCAGCTTGGCCCAGGCGGCCAGCAGCTCTCAGCGTGTGTGCCCCGCAGGGCACCCAGCCTGCCTCCTGCCGAGTCCGCGGAGGAAGCCCAGCCCGAGCTGGCATCTCTAATCGCAGCTGGGAAGTCGGCGCTTTGCAAGGGAAAGAAAGAGCCGTGCAGACTGCTCCTGCCTGCCTCTCTTGATTTTCAATATGGAACTAGTTTGCCACCACCCCGCCCCCCAGCTCTGGAGTTGCAGTGAGCAATACGACAGAGAGTAGGTTAGACTTACTCTTGAGAGAGCTCAAATCTCTTTCTTCCTTTTTAAAGGACAAATTGTTTAGCTGCTGTGAGTCGAGGAATGCAGACAGAAGCCAAAGTTTCCGGATTTCTTCACTCACCCCGTAGACGTGCGGGGGGTGGGGTGGGGGAAGACTTGGAGCCACCAACCCACTAAAATGCACCCTGTCTCCCTCTATGTTGAAAGAGGCCTGGCTGCTCCCTGGGTTGCTCACAGAGTGAGTGCTTCCATGATGCTGTGAAAGGGATGGAAGGAAAAATGTTGAGTGAACAGTATACCATCTGCAGCGGATGGTGTGCGCCTGGCAAGGGGAATTGTTCCCTTTGGGTTTCCGTGCGCCGCTGTGTGCGATTCACACCGTTCCATCCGCACTGGGAGAAACAGTGAGAAATTCCATGAAGCTCTCTTTTTAAAAACAGCTTATTGAGATGTAATTGATACGCAGTAAACTGCACATACTTAACATATGTAATTTGGTGAGTTTGGACATATGCACACACCTGTGAAGCCATCAAGGAAACAGACACGTCCATCACCTGGAAACACTGCCTGAGTCTCTTTTTCTGCGGGGGTTGGGGGATTGGGGGTAAGAATATTTAACGTGGGATCTGACCTCTTTATCGATTTCTGAGGGTAGAATAGACGGCAGGTGCCGCTGCATGTCAGCTCTCTGGAACGGGTTCATCTTACATGATTGAAATTTTATACCAGTTGAATAACAACTTCCACGTCCCTGGTCCCTGGTCCCTGGTTGCTGTTCAGTTGATAAGTCGTGTCCAACGCTTTGTAACCCCATAGACTGAAGCACGCCAAGCTTCCCTTTCCTTCACTATCTCCCAGAATCTGCTCTAACTCATATCCATTGAGTCGATGATGCCATCCAACCATCTCATCCTCTGTTGCCCTCTTCTCCTGCCCTCAATCTTTCCCAGCATCAGGGTCTTTCCAGTGAGTCGACTCTTCGCATCAGGTGGCCAAAGTATTGGAGCTTGGGCTTCAGCATCAGTCTTTCCAATGAACATTCAGGCTTGATTTCCTTTAGGATTGACTAGTTTGATCTCCTTGCAGTCCAGGGGACTCAAGAGTCTTCTCCAACACCACAGTTTGAAAGCATCAATTCTTCAGTGCTCAGCTCTCTTTATGGTCCAATTCTCACATCCACACATGACTACTGGAAAAACCATAGCTTTGACTATACCGTCTTTTGGCAAAGTGATGTCTCTGCCCCTGGTAACTGCCGTTACATTTTCTGCTTCTAGGAGTTTGACTATTTTATGTAACTCATGTAAGTGGAATCATGCAGAATTTGTCCTCCTGTGTCTGGCTTTTTTCACTCAGCATAATGTTCTCTAGTTCCGTCTGTGTTGTTACCAATGGTAGAGTTTCCTTGTTTTTCAAGGCTGAATAATATTCCATCATATATGTGTTTATATATCACTTTTTAAAAACCTATTCATCCATAAATGGACATTTATGTTGTTTCCAGGTTTTAGCTATTGTGAGTAATACTGCAGTGAACATGGGGGTGCAGAGATTCACAACATTGTAAATCAACTATACTTCAATAAAATAAATTGGGAAAAAAGTCTTGATTTTGATTCTTTCTCTTTAAAGATACTTCACAGAGCAGGGTCTTTCAGGGAGGCTCCGTTTTGGCAGGTAACGGTATTTTACTTTTCTTATTCAACCTGTCTCCTTCTTTGCGTGCATCACTGCACTGCCAGGGGTTACGGGTGGTGCAGCCTCCACCTCTGGGGAAGAGAGGTCTGGGGAGGAACACGGGTGGGCCCCTTGGTGTTCCTGAACAGCCCCTGCCCCCCCCTCACTCCCTGGCTCTTCATCCTCCTCTTTCCTCCTTGGTGAGCGTTCAGGGAGCCCTGGGGACTGGCCTCTAGAGGCAGGTCACCATCCAGCTGTGACTTGGGTTCCCTTCTGTGTCATCAGTGTGGCCCCAGGTTCACCTTTAGTTTTTCTGATGTGCTACTTGGCCTTTCTTCTCAGCAGCAGCATCGAGAACATTTGAGCGCCAGTTTTGCTCGTTACAAAGTGGGAATAACATTCCTCTTGCGGGATTCACTGAGAGGCCCATCTATCTGCCATGAAGTGATGGGACCAGATGCCATGGTCTTAGTTTTCTGAATGTTGAGCTTTAAGCCAACTTTTTCACTCTCCTCTTTCACTTTCATCAAGAGGCTCTTTAGTTCCTCTTCACTTTCTGCCATAAGGGTGGTATCATCTGCATGTCTGAGGTTGTTAATATTTCTCCTGGCAATCTTGATTCCAGTGTGTGATTCATCCAGTCCAGCGTTTCGCATGATGTACTCTGTATATAAGTTAAATAAGAAAAGTGACAATATACAGCCTTGTCGTACTTCTTTCCTATTTTGAACCAGTCAGTTGTTCCATGTCCAGTTCTAACTGTTGCTTCTTGACCTGCATACAGTATTTTAACAGCATCATCTTTTAGGATTTTAAATAGCTCAGCTGGAATTCAGTCACCTCCATTAACTTTGTTCATAGTAATTCTTCCTAAGGCCCACTTGACTTCACACTCCAGGCTGCCTGGCTCTAGGTGAGTGACCACACCTTCATGGTTGTCCGGGTCATTAAAACCTTTCTTGTACAGTTCTTCTGTGTATTCTTGCCACTTCTTAATCTCTTCTGCTTCTGTTAGATCCTTGCCATTTCTGTCCTTTATCATGCCCATCCTTGCATGAAATGTTCCCTTGATAGCTCCAATTTTCTTGAAGAGATCTCTAATCTTTCCCATTCTATTGTTTTCCTCTCTTTGCATTGTTCTTTTAAGAAAGCCTCCTTATCTCTCCTTGCTGTTTTCTGGAACTCTGCATTCCTTTGGGTATATCTCTCACTTTCTCCCTTGCTTTTTGCTTCTCTTCTTTCCTTAACTATTTGTGAAGCCTCTTCAGACAGCCACTTTGCCTTCTTGCATTTCTTTTTCTTTGGGATGGTTTTAGTCACTACCACCTGTACAGAGTTCTGAATCTCCATCCATAGTTCTTCAGGCACTCTGTCTAATGGATATAATCCCTTGAATTTATTTGTCACTTCCACTGTATAACCATAAGGGATTTGATTTAGGTCATCCCCGAATTGCCTAGTAGTTTTCCCTATTTTCTTCAATTTAAGTCTGAATTTTGCAATAAGGAGCTCATGATATGAGCCGTAGTCCGCTCCAGGCCTTGTTTTTACTGACTGTGTAGAGCTTCTCCATCTTTGGCTGAGAACAACCCAATCAGTTTGATTTCTGTATCAACCATCTGGTGATGTCCATGTTAATGGAGTCGTCTCTTGGGTTGCTGGAAAAAGGTGTTTTCTGTGACCAGCATGTTCTCTTGACAAAACTCTGTTAGCCTTTGCCCTGCTTCATTTTGTACTCCAAGGCCAAACTTGCCTGTTATTCTGGTTATCTCTTGACTTCCTACCTTTGCATTCCAATCCCCTATGATGATAAGGACATTGCTTTTGGTGTTAGTTCTAGAAGGTGTTGTAGGTCTTCATAGAACTAGTCAGTTTCAGCTTCTTCAGCATCAGTGGTTGGGGCATAGGCTAACATCTGCAGAAAGAATTAAGTGGCTGGGTTGAAGAAGAAACAATGCCTAGCTGTGGACATGACTGGTGGTGAAAGTCAAGTCCGATGCTGTAAAGAACAATATTGCATAGGAACCTGGAACACCAGGTCCATGAATCAGGGTAAATTGGAAGAGGTCAAACAGGAGATGGCAAGTGAGAACACTGACATTTTAGGAATCAGTGAACTAAAATGGACAGGAATGGGTGAATTTAATTCAGATGACCATTATATCTATTACTGTGGGCAAGAATCCCTTAGAAGAAATGGAGTAGCCCTCATAGTCAACAAGAGAGTCTGAAATGTAGTACCTTGGTGCAATCTCCAAAATGACATAATGATCTTAGTTTGTTTTTAAGGCAAACTATTCAACATCACAGTAATCCAAGTCTATGCCCCGACCACTGATGCCTGGAGGTACACTGCTATATTTTGGTGTTTATACTTCTAGGCCTGTTGCTTTAAAAGTAAGGCCATAGTAGTTAATATTGTACATGCAATTTGCTTCCTGCTTTTTTTTTTTTAATTGAGCACTACCTGAGTTATTTTACCCCAATGTTTTAGCCATCATACTTTAGTCTGCCTAAGATCTCCTGGAATAGGTGTAACACAATTTACATGACCACGTTCCTCTTCTTGGATATTTAGGCTGTTTCCTACTTTAAGTGGTTATAAAGAACAATCTGCCAAATACAGAGATCTTATCCAAAGAAATAAAAGCAAAGTGTGGTGGTAGGGGCAGATTTTGGTTGGGGAGGATTTCGGATTTCTCTCAGACCCTTCGCTCATGAGACCAACTTTCCTTGGGATTCTGTCTCCTTGGCCCAAGCTTTAGGTCTAAGAGTCTACTCCTGCACCACCCCCACCCCTGCCCCAGCCTCTCTCTGATTTGGCTTTGTGTTCTGTGCCACTCTGCACACAGGTGGTCTTGGCTGAGTTTAGTGTCTCTGGGCCTCAGTTTCCTCATCTGGGAAATGGGGATACTGAGATCCTGGTTCCCAGGGTTTGCTGGGTGGTCCCATACACTGATGCATGGGAGGGCCTCTCAGCTGTAAGGCGTGTGCTGCTGGGCTGTGACCTTGGCTGTTCTGAGTGCAGAACGCTCCGCGCAGTTTGAATGTGGCAGGTGACCCAGACCTAAGCCCGTCAGAGCAGGAGTTGGTCGAGACAGAATGAACCTGAGTAGACTGAAAGGAGGCTGGCGGGACGCGTGTGGGAAGGCAGCTGCCGTCTTGTGGCTACAGAGGAGCGCCAGAAGACAGAATCGGAACGGAGGGAGAGACACTCGATTCCCGTGACTGAGTCCCTGAATCCCGCCATGCCTGAAGCTAGCGCTCTCCCTAAAGGGTTCAGTCGTGAGAGTTAAAGATCTCCCTCTTTCGCCTAGGCCAGTCTGAATTGTCCCTTTCTTTCTTTCTCCCTTCTTCTCTCTCCCTTTCTTCTCTCTCCCTCCCTTTCTCTATTTCTTTTTTGGGTTATTTGAAACCAAGAGTCCACACTGTTAACTTACTGTCTTTTGTGATAATGGAAGGTCACCAAAAGAACATGATAGAAATGCAGGTTCTCAGAGACTCCAGTCGTGGCCAGGAATCCTTGGTTTGACAAGCCCTCCAGTTGAAGTTGAGGCACACTCAGGTCTGAGTACCTGTGCCTTGTTATGATGTCTGCTTGAAAGAACACAGTGTTTTCCTTTATTTGAGGGCGTTTCTGGTGGCTTAGACGGTAAAGAATCTGCCCGCAGTGTGCAAGACCCAGGTTCGATCCCTGGGTCGGGAAGATCCCTGGAGAAGGGCATGGCAACCCACTGCAGTATTCTTTCCTGGGAAACCCATGCACAGAGTCAGACAGGACGGAGTGACTAACACCCTTCCCAGGGCAGCTCCGCTCACGACCTGCAGGCCCAGCGTGCAGAGCCTGGACTGGCGGCTCTCGTCTAGGCAAGGAGGCCCCGAGATCTGGGAGGTCTCGCATGAGCGTCCACGTTGGGGCGAGTCCGGGAATCCCACTCCAGCGACCCTTTTGGGTCCTTCATCGGCGCCCAAGCCGAACAGGTCGATCCTTGAGTACGTTTGGCCTTTACTCTCTTAACGGTGCGGCATCGGCAGCCACTCGCGGTGTCTGAGCTCCCCAGCGCGTCCCTGCCCTGGGCCCGCGGACCGGCTCTTCCCGGAAAGGGGCGGGCGGCTCCGGCGCGCGCAGCTCCGCGCCTGCCCCCGGCGGCCGCGAGGTGGCGCTGTTGCACTTCCCCGCGGGCTCCGGCTCCCCGGCGTCAGCCGGGGCCGCGTTCACTGGGGCGTCCGGGAGGGACATGCGGCCCGGAGGCCTTGGACGGAGGGGGCGCTGGACGTGGGGTCGGAGCTGCAGAGCCCCGAGGGACTTGACTGTCCCACCCGCCGGCCCGGCGCGCCCCCGGCGCCTGGAGCGCAGGGCTCGGGTCACGGCCCTATACCACTCCCGCAGAGTAGCGCGCAGAAAAGCGGACGCGGGCTGCTTCTCCGGCGGCCTCGCGTCTGAGCGCATCCCTCTTGGTCGTGTGCGTGTGTGTGCATCAACTCAGCCATGACGAGGAGTAGTGTGTGCGTGTGTGTGTGTCTGTGTGTTTGTGTGTCTGTGTGTATCTCTGTGTCTGTCTCTGTATCTGTGTGTTTGTGTGTGTCTGTGTGTATCTCTGTGTGTGTGTCTGTGTTTGTGTGTGTATCTGTGTGTGTCTGTGTCTGTGTGTGTGTCTGTGTCTCTGTGTGTGTATGTTTCTGTGTGTGTCTGTGTGTGTGTGTGTCTGTGTGTGTGTGTCTCTGTATCTCTGTGTGTCTTTGTGTCTCTGTATCTCTGTGTGTGTCTGTGTGTTTGTGTGTGTGTGTCTGTCTGTGTGTGTGTGTCTCTGTGTGTGTCTCTCTGTGTCTCTGTATGTGTATGTCTGTCTATGTCTGTGTGCGTGTCTGTCTGTGCATCAATTCAGCCATGACAGGGAGTAAAAAGCAGAAACTGCACGGAAGGGCAAGGGCCCTGCCTCACAGAGAAAGCACGCTGTCAGGTGTGAGGCGTAGGGCCGGAGCCGTGGGTCAGGCAGACGGGGCCCGGGCTGAGGGCCGGCGCGGGGGTTGGAGCCCGGGACACGCTGGGCTCCTGAGAACCGCCAGCAGCTGCAGAGCGGCGGCGGGGCCACATCAGCGATGCCCAGGAGGGCGCTCTCCGTGGAGGACGAGGCTGTGACTGTAACAAGCAGCAGCAGCGGCAGTAGAAGGCTTACCGCGCACAGGGTTCAAAAGCACCGACGCCTGTGATCCCCACCCTCCCCCTGTGAGGAGGGGGCGTGTATCCCGGTCTCACTGTTGTGTAGTCCCTAAGTCGTGTCCTGACTCTCTGCGACCCCATGGACCATAGCCCACCAGGCTCCTCTGTACATGGGATTCTCCAGGCAAGAATCCTGGAGTGGGCTGCCATTTCCTCCTCCAGGGGATCTTCCCAACCCAGGGATCGAACCCACATTAATGGCATTGGCAGGCAGATTCTTCACCACTGAGCCACCGGGGAAGCCCTGTCTCCCAATTTACAGGTGGGGAGATAGAGGCACAGAGAGGTGAGCCGGGCCACACCACAAGAAGGGCGGAGGCAGGCTGCACCACCAACCTCTTTGGCTCCAGAACCTCCTGGACACAAAGCTGGCGGCCATTGGCTCCAGGAGGGGTCCCTGGAAACGGCATCCTGACTGAAGGGGGGTTGCCTCTGTTGGGGCCTCTTGGGGTTCATCTCTTCTCACTGGCTTCAGGCCAAAGAGGAGCCAGAGGGCCCCAGCACTCTGGGGTCACACTGCTCTGGGGGAGGCCCCCCCAGATCAGCTCCAGGGTCCTGCGGAGCCGCCTCGACTCCCCGCAGGCGCAGCTCTGGCTCCTCCAGGGGGGATCTTTCAGAAGTGCTCAGCGTCCATCCCCCCAAGGCTGCACTGAGCAGGATTGCTGAAGCTGCAGCTTTAGAGGGGGCCTTTTCTCGGGAAGAGAACCTGGGCCGCAGGCAGGGGCGAGACCAGGCGAGGGCGATAGGGAAGTCCCGGGTCAGGACAGACAGTCCGCCAGAGCCAGGCAGGTCCACGGAGGTCTGCGGTGGTCTCAGCCTGGTGGCTGGCACCCCTTCACCTAACTGCTCTAGCCCCCATCCCTCCCTGGCTTCCGCCCCATAGTGGATACAACTCTGAGACCGTCAGGATCATACCCATACACCTAGCTCCTCAAGCCTCCTGACGTTGCTGAAGCCAGCCCTGCTCCGCTCACCCATGTCCAGTAAAGACAATGTACCGACACAGGGTTGTGGTGAAGGCAAGTGCAGAGTTGATTGCAGGCGCCAAGCAAGCTGTCCGGGCAGCTAGTGCTCAAGGGCTTGAACTCCCCAAAGGCTTTCAGGGAAAGGTTTCTAAAGATAGGGTGAGGGAGAGGGGTTGTGGAGGGTGTGATCATCTTGTAGACATTCTTCTGACTCATTCGTGGTGAGGTAATTGGGAGCCAACATCATCAACTTTCTGGTTCCGACCTGTCTGGGGTCTATGGGCTTGTGGACAGCACGCAAGTAACTTCTTCCACCTGATGGGAGTTTCAATATCTGCAAAATGGCTCAAAGGACATGGCTCAGAATATTATCTATGGTCCTTGAGGAATTCAATTCTTTGACTTTCATTTAATAATGAAACCATTATTATTTTGCTTTGCTTTACTGTTTTCCTTTTTTTTCCTGCATTTTCTCACTTCTCTGATTAAACTTACCCTTTGGAACTTGGGGAAGCCTAGCAGGCTTAAGTTTTCTACAGACAAGAGGCAGGCAGAGGAGAGGGGCCAGTGGGTTTGTCCAAGGGAAGGCTGAGACGTGATCTAATTTACGTTTCCGAGTTTACTTCCTCACACTTTACTTTCTTCTATCTTTCCCTGAACGTCTTCCTTAGAGTTTCCAGCGGTTTGTGATGATGAATCTGCTTGTGTTTCTCTGGTTTGTCATCCGCCTCCTCTGTCCCCCTAAGCTCCATGACACTGTCGATTTTGATCCCCACTGTGCTCAGGCCTAAGGAAGATTCTGGAACCTAGTGGGTCCTGGAGAAAATTGGAGTTGGCCTCCTCCTGAGCCCCGCGCTGGTCGCATCCCTGTCATGTCACACTTGGGCGCCGGACACTGTGCCGTGGCCCTTCAGCCCTGTCTCCACGTCCTTTCCTTTTTTCCTTTTTAACGACGCTGGCCGGTTTGAAGCATGCAGTAAGGCTGCTGTTCCTTCTCAAGTGTCGTGTCCGGGGCAAGTTTAAAGCCGGAACCCTCCTGGGTGCCCTCCCTCAGCGCGCTCTGCCGATTCCTCTCTGCTCCACGGTTTCCGTGCAAACGCTCTTGCTTCAGGAGGCGGCTCTTGGCTTCTGGCAGGAAGGCCTGGCTTCCGACGGGGGTGATGCTTCCCCGCGGTTCCCTCCGCGTCCCCGAGGGGCGGATCCGGGCGGGGACCCGCCTACCTTCTGCCTCCCGGGTGGGGTCCCTGCGCAGTGCTGAGAACGCTCCAGTGTGTGCTGTGTGACAAACAGCAGGGGGTTGGTGGGAACGCTGGGGCCCAGGAGGGGGGGTGCTGGAAGCTGTTACCTCCCCGCGGGGCGCGGGGGTGACCGCAGCGCTTCTGGAGGAGAGGGGCGTGCTGGGCCGCAGGGGCTGCGGCAGGGATATCCCTGCGGCGGATCTTCCGTGTGGTCCTTGCCGGTCGAGGAAGGGAAGAAGACACTTCCGTTCTGATGTTTGATGCTGGGACCGCAGCCTGGGGAGGTGTAAGGAGAGACAGGCTTGAGTCCTGAGTTCACCTCTTGGTTCTGCCTCTGACATCGTGGGGCCGGAAGTACTCCTGAGCCTCTTCCGTGTCCAAAGTTGGCATCAGCGTCAGAGAATGTGTCTAACGGGCATCGTGCTTGCCCACAGTGGTGTCTCCAAAGCGCGGTGTCCTCCCGGCCGCCTTCCCGCTCGCTCCTCTGCAGGGGGTGGGGACAGACCCAGCAGAAGGCCCGCGTGGGCACGGTCACCCCTGGGCTCCTGCTGCCCTGCCACCTTTGACTTTCGCTGTTTGGCATTGTTTGCGGGGTACCCAGGACTTGCTACGGACCTGGTGCAGGAAGACGTACAGGAACGGAAGGGATCGCCGTCCTGTAGCAGACTGTGGTCATGCTCACCGTTTTCGAGGAACAGAAGGCACAGGACCCACCCTGGCCACAGGGGAGCCCCGGGTGGATCAGGAGGAGAGGGGCCAAGGGGCGCGGTGGGTACCAGCCTTTACTGTGGTTTCCACGGCGGCAATGATTGAGGCAGAGTGTGCGGCCCTGGGCTGGCTGGAGTCCTTTTAGTGCCCTGGGCGTGCAGGGCTCTCGCTGATCGCCTGAGGCGTGGCCCTGGGGTGCGGGAGGGCGGGTGGAGAGTGGGTCTGAGTGGAGCGCCTGATAGGGTGGTTGAGGGTGTGGGGTCTGGATTGGCCGGTCTTCCAGTGTCGTGAAATTGCTGCTCATCTGGAGGAAATGGTGAACCCTGGCAGGGACAGTCCCTCCAGGGTCAGCAAGGCCCGAGATGTCAGGGCCTCAGGAAAGAGAAAATAAGTGACGTGGTCAGTCCAGCGGCCTTCCACCCCAAGGAAGGCGGCAGATCTGACTGTGAGGATCCCAGCCCAACCAGGCTGTGCTGTGCTCCCTCGAGGCCACAGCTTGTGTTCGTGGTCTTCTAGATGCACGCTTCCTGACCACAAATGAAAACTTGCTGGGTGAGCACAGAAAGGCTGGGCGTTTCATTTAAACAGACATGCTTCTGGTATTGCACCAATCTTGGCAGGCAGAGCGGTGCCCACCGATGCCTTGTGCAGAGCCTCTCCTCCTTTTCTTGTTCAATCATCAGCCGGGCGGTCACCAGGGATGCCAACCTCAGATGGGCTGGTGAGGCCCAGGAAACAGTGACCCCTCCGGAAGAGGGCAGCCTGGTGAGGGTGCCTTGCCTTGTGTCTCACCTGAGTTTCTGTTCTTTCCGATGGCAACTCAGGAGGAGGAGAAAGAACTGTATGCACTCTGGAATGGCAGAGGTCAGAATTTACCAGCTTTTGTTTGCAGCTGGGAATGAGACCGTTCTAGCTCACCAGCTCCAGGGCAGGGCAGTAGAATCGAGTGACCTTGCACGTTTGTGTGTGCGCACAGGCCATGGGGTGGTCAGACCTTTGTGGGTTCTCGAGATGAGGGTGAAGATCACTCCTGGGCTCCCATGAGTGCACACCCAGTGTGTGGAAGACAGACCCTTCTTTCTCAGCTCTCTGACCAGGAGGGAGGGGCTTCTGATTCGCAGTGATGCCGCCCAATGTCTGGGAGTGGGGTCTGGCTTGATAGCATCAGTGGACTTGGATTGAGGAAATTTTAGAGGACTTCAGACTCTTGGGTGGAAGACCACAGCCTGTCCGTTTAGCCAGCCTGGCCGTTAAGGCCCTTCATCCAGCTTTAAGTCTCTCCAAAGAATGTGTAATGCCTCCTTCCCTCTCACCCTCCCTCCCTCCCTCTCGCCTTCCCTTCCCTGCTTCCCTTCCTCCCTTCTGCACCATCCGTGAACCAGTCACTGTGTCATAGGCACTGGGCACGGAACAATGAACAAGGAAAGGCCCAGTGCCTGCCTGGCTGGAGTGATGATCTGGACCAGGTTTTTCGGTCGTACCCTTGGGGCTGGATGACTCTTTGTTGTGGGGCCTCTGTGCCCTGGAAGGTGTTTAGCAGCATCCCGGCCTCTATCTGGAAGACCCAGTGTCCCTGGGTGACCCGGCAGCCCCACTCCTGGAGCACAAAGGGCCTCGATGGCATCTGTCCAATGTCACCTCCTGCTCACAGTCAGGCCAGTGGAGCTGGCAGATGGTGCTTAGTTTCTTCCTGTTGAGACAGTGATTGACCACGGGTCCCCAAATAAAGCGCCAGTCCAGGAGAGGACCTGTCTTAATAACATGGGCAGGATTGTCGTGGAAGCTCTTAATTGGCATCACCTGAAAAGGTAGGTGGAGGTATCAGTGAATAAGATTAAGAACAAAGTGACCTGCCCTGTGATTCTGTTTTGTCCTTTCCTTCACCCTGAAATAACTGTGTGTAGGGGAATGTATTCATTTGCTAGCAGACCTACCATCTGAATTTTGTCTACTTTTTGCATAAACCTCGAATTCCCTCTGGGTTTCCCTCTGGGTTTGCTTCCCCCTTAAAGGGGAGGCAAAGGAGAGTGTGCAAATGGATTTCTTTGTGCCTCATCCAGGGGGCCAGCCTCAGCTTTTGCCAGGTGTTTGGCTGCATCCTGAGCTTGGCAAAGGCCTGTACATATGCTTCCTGTGATGTCCAACAGAAGAGGACCATCTGATTCAAGAATCCTTTACAGGAGATGCTGTCAACACCCGCTGCATGACTCTCCCCATGTCCAGCTGGGTTTCTTTCTCTTTGGTCAGCTCCAGAGTGTTGATGGGTCAATCAATGCCGTGCTTGCAATTTTATCTCAGCTGGGAGTTCTGATGGGCGCCTCTGTGCCCGTGTGCATACGTGCGTGTGAGCTCGCTCCTTGGTCAACACATCCTCGGTTAAAGTGCTACAAGATGCTGCTGGGAAGGATTTCATCTTGCTCATTTCAGTGTCAAAAGAGGCTGTGCCTACTTCAAGTTGCTCGGGTGCTCAAGGATGATTACAAGCATTTTCGAAAGCAAGACATGAAAATGGAAACTTCTTAGTGTAATAAGGTACGCTTTGGCCATTTCGGTCACTGAAATGATAAGTTTGGAAACCCCTTTAAGGGAAATCAAGAACACCATTTTTGAGAAGATGTTTTTTTACAAAGGAAACCTGTATTCTCTCCCCAAACTAACAACGGTGATGGTGTTCATGATGCCAGTGACAGAGCCACATAATTTCCACTTGCAGAGGCCTTCAGGCCCCTCTCAGTCATTCAGTCTCTAAACCTTGGAATCATCTTTTTGATCTTTCTTGTCTATCTTCTCGTCATCAGCCAGTTACCCAGATCCACAGCGTTTCCATCATTCATCACTCATGGTTCCCGCCCTTTCTGTTCCCACCACCCTCGCCCAGCCCCTCACGTGTCTTCCCTAAACCTTGGGAAGGGCTGTCTACCAGTCTCCTGATTGCCTTCACTCGGTCCTTCACTCTCTCCAGGACTCCTGCAGGAGCCTCCGCTCTGGACTCACTTTTCAGTTTTGTTCACGTCCTCACCAGTTTCTGGAGACACCTTTGCGCGTGATCTCTCTAAAGTGCACATCTGATCATGTTCACTCCTTGCCTAAAACCCCTGCTTGCCCTCCCGCCAAGGGCCGAGTCCTGTCCCGCCTTCCTGTGTGGCGCCTGGGGCTCTGGGCCGCAGCCCCTCGTCTGCTCCTGGGAGTCTTGAAGCCACGTGGTGGTCTGCAGCACGGTCACAGCGGGCGCTCCCCGCCTTAGCGTCCTGCTCCTGTTTCCCTTTAGCGGGCAGGTTGAAGGACGGGGTAGAGGGGAAGCAGAACAGTGGGGGCCCTGTGAATCTAAGTTCTGAGAGTCCAGAGACATTTGGGGAGCGCTGAACTTTACAGCTGGCGAGGAATGGGGTCCCCAGCCAATTTTATGTGGGCCTCAGAGGACCTATATACTCTGAATCTGCGTAGAGATTCCGAAACCAAGGTGCTAATTAAACTCCCTACTGATCTTGACCTGGAAGGCGAGGCCCTGTCCCCAGTCCCCCATAAGCCCTGCAGCACCTGAGAACTCACAGCCATCCCTGGTGGAGGAAGGCGCCCAGAGGAATTTCTGCTTCTCTGTGCATTTTAAACTCACTTTCAAATGAGGGAAAGAGGTGCTTTGTCACCCCTATGCAAGAAGCCAAATTCTCCGAGGCGGTCTGTCCTATTCCTGCTCAGCACAGACAGAATTGTGGGTGGCGTGCGCGCTCATTAGAGTACAGTTGGTTGTTTTTTCAAATTTTTTAAATTGAAGTACAGTTGATTTACAATGTTGTGTTAACTTTTGCTGTACAACAAAGTGATTCAGTTATACATACACACACACACACACACACACACACACACACATATATATATATACACATTCTTTTTAAAAAGCAGTGTGAATACAGTTGACTTTTAAATAGAGCAGTTATCCAATGTTATGTGGCAGTCTGGATGGGAGGGGAGTTTGGGGGAGAATGGATACATGTATATGGAGGGCTGAGTCTCTTCCCTGAAACTATCACAACATTGTTAATCAGCTATAACCCAATAGGCAAAATGAAAAATTTTAAAAAAATGTTGAATGTTTTGACAAAAATTTTAAAGGCACAGAACAAAGAAAAAAAAAGAGAGCAGTTAGCAAATTTGGAGCTCCCTACCCTTTGCTAAATGCAAAATAGCAACCTTTTTTTTGTTTTTCCAAATTGAAGTATAGTGGATTTACAATATCGTACTAGTTTCAGATATACAGAAAAATGATTCAATTATATTCGTATTTGTTGTTGTTGTTTAGATGCTAAGACGTGTCTGCTTCTTTTGTGACCCCACAGACTATACCTACCAGGCTCTCCTATCCAGGGATTTTCCAGGCAAGGAAACTGGAGCGGGTTGCCATTTCCTCCTCCAGGGGACCTTCCTGAACCAGGGATCGAACCTGTGTCTCCTGTATTGCAGGCGGATTCTTTACTGACTGAGCCACGTGGGGCTTCCCTGGTGGCTAAGTGGTATAGAATCTGCCTGCCAATGCAGGAGATGTGAATTCAATCCCTGTGTCAGGAAGATCCCCTGGAGGAGGAAATGGCAACCCACTCCAGTACTCTTGCCTGGAGAATCCCATGGACAGAGGAGCCTGCTGGGCTACAATCCATAGTGTTGCAAAGAGTTGGACATGATTGAAGCTACTGAGCGTGCACATACACACACACACACACACACAATATACATATATATCTCAGATTATTTTCCATTATAGATTATTATAAGATATTGAATATAATCCATTGTGCTATACAGTAAATCCTTGTTGCTTATCTATTTTATCTATAGTAATTTATATCTGTTAATCCCATGCTCCTAATTTATGCCTCTCCCTATCTTTTTCCCTTTTGTAACCATAAATTTGTTTTCTATGTCTGTGAGTCTATTTTGGTTTTGTATATAGATTCAGTTGTATTATTTTTTAGATTCTACATATAAGTGATATATATATATATATATATATATATATATATATGTTTGCCTTTCTGTATCTGACTTGTTTTACTTAGTATGATAATCTCTAGGTCCATCCATGTTACTGAAAATGGCAAAAAATTTCATTTTTTATGGCTGAGTAGTATTCTATTGCGCTTCCCAGGTGGCTCAGAGGTAAAAGAATCCACCTCCCAATACAGGAGCCTCAGGAGATGTGGGTTCAATCCCTGTGTTGGCAAGATCCCCTGAAGGAGGAAATGATAACCGTCTCCAGTATTCTTGCCGGGATTCCACGGACAGAGGAGCTTGGCAGACTACAGTCCATGGGGTCACAAAGAGTGGGACATGACTGAGTGGCTGAGCATGCACACACACAAATATTCCATCGTAGGTGTGTATGTGTATTTGTGTATCTTATATATATGTCTGTATATATATATATATATCTGCATATAAGCATATATATCTCACATCTTAAGCCAGTTTTCTGTTGATGTGAACTTGGATTATTTTCATGTCTTGGCTATTATAAGTGGTTTTGCTATGAAACATTGGGGTGAATATATCTTTTCAAATTAGAATTTTCATTTGTTTGCAGTTATATACCCAGGGGTGGGATTGCTGGATCATATGGTCACCCTATTTTTAGTTTTTTAAAGGAATCTCCATATTAGTCTCCATGGTGGTTGCACCAATTTTCATTCCCATCAACAGTGTAGAAGGGTTCCCCTTTCTTCACACCCTCTTCAGCATTTATTATTTGTACACTTTCGGATGACAGCCATGCCAAATGCAAAACAAAGCTGCCTTCTGCACCAACCCCCTTCCACTCTGGGTTTGCAGATATTGGGAGGGACTTGGTACTTTTGCCTTCCAGTCATCTTTGTCGCTACTGGTCAAGTTTGAGGGGAACTTCCTAGGTGTCTGCTTTGTTGTAGTGTATGGTGCTCATTAGTGTGATCCACAAAATATTTCCCTTTTTTCCTACTCTGTGTATATGCTGAGATTGTACTTCCTGGCTCCCTGAAGGTTGGGTGGTGCCAAGGGATTAGTTCAAGCTCATGACTGTGGTTCACCCACGGAGGGGACATTTTATTGCCAGTTTGAGACCCTCCAGGGTTCACTTTCTTCTTGGAGTTGGTGATCAGCACCATTTGAGATACTAATTGCTCATCAAGGCTTGATCTCTGAGAGGAGTCCCCTTGCTGACCTGCAAGGGATATGTGACATGATTTTTAACCCACTGAGATTCTGGAGCTGTTTGTCACTACAGCACAACCTAGCATTCCCTGACTGATACATAGTGTTGACATTTTTGGCAACCTCATATTTGTTATAACTTCACTTACACAGAGAAAATATGTTTGCCTTTCCTTGTTTACCAATTTACATTCCTTGAGAGAATTTTCACTGATGATCTATTGGACGCTTAGAATTTACTGTCCTTTGCAAGATTTGGAAAAGAGGAGTTGTATTCTATTTTTGGCCACTCAGCCCAGTGGTCTGATAACCACACTTTGTGTGGTTAATCTTTCTGGCTTGATAACAGATACCCCAGATATGCCACAGATATGCCACTCCATGGCAGAGCTTGGTTAATGTTGATAATGACTACAACTTGGTGAGTGCTGACCACGTACCAGGCAATGAGCGTATCTTACTTCTGATTCTCAGCATAGGCCTTATTCTCAGTGATAACTTTGAGGGACAAAGAGGCTAAATGCCTTGATTGAAATCACTTTGCTAATGGAACCAAGATTTGCACCCAACTCTGGATGTAAAAGTCAATCTTTTTATTTTATCTAGCCTCTTCTCCTTTGCAAAATTTCCAGGAAAGGGATGAAAGGTCCCTTTTCCTTAGGGCTATTATCCTTGGGGATTTAGTACTTTGATGTTCTTTCTTTCATTGGATGCTATATTTTCTTTTGTCCACTCACATTCACACCCTCTTTTATAAATTTGTTCACTCACTCATTCATTCATTCATCTATTAAATAGACTTTTTTGAGTCTTTTAGGTGCTGGGTTTCATTTGGAGCTGAGACTGAGATGTGACCAGGTTATGATTCTTATTCTCAGCCTCAGTTGGTTCACAGCCTTGAAAGAATGGTAATATGCGTATAGACCCACAGAAAGTATTATAGACACATCCACTGCAGAGGCAACTCCTGGTATAGATGGGGCATCAGGTTGTGTCAGGGTTGACTTCCTGGAGGAGGTGACACCAGAAATATTTGTAGAAGTTTTGTCTTCTGTGTGTCTTTGAGAGTCTTTCACTGTTTGTACCCCATCCCATCCCACTAAATCCATATCCTCAGGATCAGTGTTATTATCACCAGCCCAGTCCTTCTGTTTTTGAAGGTTGAAACATCAGGGCCAAGAACTACCAGATGTACAAGCTCTGCTTAGAAAAGGCAGAGGATCTAGAGGTCAAATGGCCAACACTCCTTGGATCATGGAGAAAGCAAGGGAGTTCCAGAAAAACATCTTCTTCATTGACTACACGAAAGGCTTTGACTGTGTGGATCACAGCAAACTGTGGAAAATTCTTCAAGAAATGGGAATGCCAGACCACCTTACCTGCCTCCTGAGAAGCCTATGCAGGTCAAGAAGCAACAGTTAGAAATGAACATGGAACAACTGACTAGTTCAAAATTGGGAAAGGAGTAAGACAAGGTTGTATATTGTCACCCTATTTATCTAACTTATATGCAGCATACATCATGAGAAATGCCAGGTTGGATGAAGCACAAGCTGGAATCAAGATTGCTGGGAGAAATACAAACAACCTCAGATATGCAGATGATATCTCTCTAACGGCAGAAAGTGAAGAGGAACTAAAGAGCCTCTTGATGAGGGTGGAAGAAGAGAATGAAGAAGTTGGCTTAAAACTCAACATTCAAAAACTAAGATCAGGGCATCTGGTCCCATCACTTCATGGCAAATAGAAGGGGGAAAAGTAGAAGCAGTGAGAGATTTTGTTTTCTTGGGCTCCAAAATCACTACAGATGGTGATTGTGGCCCTGAAATTAAAAGACACTTGTTTTTTTGGAAGGAAAGCTATGACAAATCTAGACAGCATATTAAAAAGCAAAGACATCACTTTGCTGACAAAGGTCTATACAGTCAAAGCTATGGTTTTTCCAGTAGTCATGTATGGATGTGAGAGTTCGACCATAAAGAAGGCTGAGCACTGAAGAATTGATTCTTTCAAATTGTAGTGCTGGAGAAGACTCTTGAGAGTCTCTTGGATTGCAAGGAGGTCAAACCAGTCGATCCTAAAGGAAATCAACCCTGAATATTCACTGAAAGGACTGAAGCTGGCTGAGGCTCCAATATTTTGGCCACCTGATGCGAAGAGCC
Organism: Giraffa tippelskirchi; assembly: GCF_054371585.1. Lineage (NCBI taxonomy): Eukaryota > Metazoa > Chordata > Mammalia > Artiodactyla > Giraffidae > Giraffa > Giraffa tippelskirchi. The sequence goes on along the minus strand of NC_137286.1, from coordinate 57,987,010 downwards.
GACTCATTGGAAAAGACCTTGATGCTGGGAAAGATTGAAGGCAGGAGGAGAAGGGAACGACAGGAGGTGGGATGGTTGGATGGCATCACCAACTCAATGGACATGAGTTTGAGCAAACTTCGGGAGATGGTGAAGGACAGGGAAGCCTGGTGTGCTGCAGTCCATGGCATCGCAAAGAGTTGCACACGACTGAGCGACTGAACAACAACAGCAGCAGCAACTGGGCCCCTAGAGTCCATCCTCTTCCCCCGGCAGGCACCCGACTCCCTTTCTGTTCTCCTGTCTCCACCAATTACTGTTTCCCTATGTCTCTTACAAAGAAGATTAGGTGCCCCGCCTAAAGAATCCTAGCGCTTTGGGGGCATAAATAGATTTTTCCAGACTTTGGCCTGTCACTTGTTCTTAATGGCTTGGGGTTGGTTGTAGAACTCTTCTCCAGCAGGGAAAATGAACAGGCCTCTCTGACTGTGGGCTCCTGAGACGGCTGGGGTAATTTGAGCAGAAATGGCTTTGCGGCTCTGGGGGAAAATGTAATTCTCGTGTATGAGAAGCATGAACCAGAGTTGCCATGTTCACCTCTTGTTTTTAAACCCCCCACAGGCCAAGTCACATATCTGGGTCACAGAGTCTATTGATTACCTGTCAGGGCCTGAGGTGCGGGTAATCAATAACACTAACCTACAGGAAAGGTGGCCTTGAATGCAGAAATCCCATCACGTTGACCCACTGTTTCTTTTGGTCTGTAAGTGCTTTGCAAGGAAGCAACACTCTCCAAACTAGAGCCACAGACCTCCCCGATCCTGACCATGTTCCTTCAAGTCAAGGCTTTAGAACTGCCCCCTGCGAATGAATCAAAGGAGTTTGTCCTCTGGGTCCCTCAGCTCTTAAATAGCCATGGGGTTTGCGTGGGGGGTGTGCAGGCAAGAGACACACACTGCAACAGGAGAATTCCTCAGGAAGAAGGATGAGGAGGGATTTTGTCAGGAGGTCCCTAGGGCCATAACCTTGACCTTTTATTAATGTTTAATCAGGTGCTTAGAGCAAAGCATTTAAAAACTCCTGCAGACCCATAGGACTAATGAAGAGTCCTGGGGTGGAGGAGGCTGGCTTTTCCTGGGTCAGCGTCTGACACCCCCTACCCTTTCCTTCTGGAGAGAAATGTCACCTGGAGCAGGTGCTGGCTTCTTACCTCGCGTCCGCCTGGAGGTCGGGTCCAGCATGTGTGTTAAGAAGAGCAGGTGACATAGCAGCTGCCGTTACTATTTCCCCAGCACCCAGTCCCTCTTCCTCCTTCCTCAGGCACCTCATGCCCCAGGGGCAGCTGTGGGAGGCAGGAAGTGTGACTGCGGAATCCGGGTGTAGCGTCCCCTAGTGGCTGAGCTGAGTCGCGAGGGGAGCATATGACCTGTGCTGGCCAATGGGAGGAAAGTTTCAGGGTCCACAGAGGGAGGAGGGGCTCTCTCTCTTACTGGATAAAGAGTCTACCTTCTGGTCCGCCTGTTTGATGCATAGCTGCTGCTGGCCGCCATCTTTCAGCTTCCTGGAGACCAGCGTCATCCTGAAGTTGACTACGGCCAGCAGAGCACAATCCTGGAAGATCCCATTGAACTGAGAAACCAGTGCTCAACCTAGGCACCCTATTACAGAAAGTAATCGATGTTCATGTTTTAAAACCAGTTTGAGTCTGGGTTGTCTGCTGCTTAGAGTTGAAAACATCCAAACCAGGCAGATATCATGGTATAGCTGTGATCCTGGATTGTGGTCGAATGATGCTGGTTAACATAAAAACCCACAGTCTGGGCCACTGGATGTGGGAAGGGAGTTTGAATTACAGAAAGTCTGGAAAAAAGGCGTGTGTTATCCATAGGGAAGCCAGTGGGATTAATTACAGACCTCTTGATGGGGGGGTGTTCCTGGTGACATTCTGGGCAGGGAGGGAGTTTGGGTGTTGGATGCCACTGACCTGGCTGGGTGAGTTGTTCAGAGTGGACAGTGGTCCACAATACCAGTGCCACTCTTTAATGGTTTGTTATCCCACGACTGATAGAAGTCACATGTAATGGCGCTTTACAATGGCTTCTTTTCTAAAGAACAGCGGAACCTCAGATAGTCAGAGACCAGCATTCTAGCACCTTCAGGTGTCAAGAGCAGCTCCACATTGGGAGCACGGGGAGAGAGCAGAAGCTTCCGAGGGGCAGGGGAGGTAGTGATCCCAGAGCTACTCACCCGCCCTCCCTAAGCCATCACTGGGGACTACAGACTCCCAACCCCAGGCTTGCAGAAAAGTGTGGTCTCCCAGGATGGGGCTCAGGAGTCTGTCTTTTCAGCAAGTGTTCCCAGGAGTTTTTAAAATTAATTAATTAATTGTTTTGTAGATAAAGCCTTTGGATAATTTCCTTGAGGATTAGCAGTGACAGCGGCAGCAGGAAAGCTGAAGATGACAGGGTCCTTTCTGGAAGGAAGAGACTAAGAAACTTGACTGAGGGATTAACTGTGTGTGAAATGGGAGGGGCAGAGGAGAGAGACAGCACATGTTGTTCCAGAGTGTGACGTACATGTGTGACTTGTGTGGTTACAGCACTGTGTACAACGTGTACGTGTGTGACTTATGTAGTTACAGCACTGTGTACAACATGTACATTTGTGACTTGTGTAATCACGGCACCATGTATAACGTGTACATGTGTGACTTGTGTAGTCACAGCACCATGTACGACATATACATGTGTGACTGTAATCATGGCACCACATACAATGTGTACGTGTGTGACTTGTGTAGTCACAGCACCGTGCACAGTGTGACTTGTGTAGTCACGGCACCATGTACAATTGGTACGTGTGTGACTTGTGTAGTCATGGCACTGTGTACAGTGTGTACATGTGTGACTTGTGTAGCCATGGCACCGTGTACAAAGGGTACATGTGTGACTTATGTAGTCACGACACCATGTACAACGAGTCCGTGTGTGACTTGTGTAGTCACGGTACCGTGTACAAGGGGTACATGTGTGACTTGTGTAGTCATGGCACCGTGTACAATGCGCATCAAACTTGGATTTGTCTCTGAAAATGAGAAAGGTTACTGACTAGTTGTGGCAGGAGCCTGAGCAGGGTGGACAGTGAGACCCGGGGCAGTGAGGTGCAGTCCCCGTAGTGATGATTCTGCCAGTTGGGAATCTGCCCTTGACCCTGCGGCCCTGCGCTTGTACAGGATAAGCCCTCCCGGGTGAAGCCTGAGTGGTGGACTCAGCATCTGTTAGGGACACGTTTCTGTAGGGTGAGGAAGAGACTCAAACAGGCTGGCATCAGGCCCTGCAGCCTCACCTGATTTGCTCTAGAAATCTGAGTCCCCTAGGGAGGCCTTGTCTCGGTGGGGCTGGCCAGGTCTGGGAACCGGCATGGGCCCTGACTTACAGGGTGCCTTTTTTACCTTCCAGTTTAAAAAAAATTGTGGTGAAATACACATAATATTAAATCGACCATCTCCACCATTTTCAAGTGTTCAGTTCGGTGGTATTAAGTCCCTTCATACTGTTGTACAACCATCCCTACTGCCCGTCTCATGCCTGCTCCCTATCCTTGGCCACCAGCATACTTTCTGTCTCTGTGAACCTGACCTCTATAGGATTGGCATATATTCACTACTGATACTACGCACAGAACAGATAACTAGTGAGAACATACTGTATAGCACAGGGAACTCTACCACTGCTCTGCGGTGACCTAAATGGGGAGAAAATCCAGAAAATAGGGATTTATGTCTACATATGGCTTTATGTATACATATGGCTGATTCGCTTTGGCGTAAGCAGAGACTGACACAGCAGTGTAGAGCAACCATATTACAATAAAAGTTACAGAAAAGACAGAGAAAATAGTACTGACTGTTTCTGCTCTCACGCTGGTCACTCAGGCCCCCCTCAAACCCTCCAGAGCATAGGGCCGCCTCTGAGAGGAAGCCTTCCTAGAACGCCCTGGGGCTCACCCTAGTTCTGCTCTGCAGTGAAGACCCAAGGGGATGAATGTCATGGCGTTGGAAGCTGAACTTAAACCTGGGTCTGGTTGGGTGAGAGACCGAGGGACCCACACTGTGCTCCTTAGAGACATGCAGAGATTTCATCCCTGCCTCCTGATAGTCTGATGACTGCCCAGGTGGCAAGTGCTGTGGGTAGATTGGGTTAAATTCTCTTTTGAACTAAAAGCCCAACAAACTTTCCAGTTAGGTCTGAAGTAGCATTTGTGGAGCTTGCACTGAGTCCAGTCACCTTAGAAGTTCCCTTTGCAGACCGCTTGGTGACCAGGCTCCATCTCAGCGGGGATGGAACATACCCTCAAGTAGACAGGACAAACACGTGGTCTCCAGATGTGGTTTCACAGACATGGGGAGGCGTGGGAGCCCCTGCTGGGAGCCAGCTCACGTCTGGTGCAGTGAAGCAGAGCGTCTCCATGGGCTGAGCCAGCACCTCCCATCCTTGACCCTCCTGTCTCGCCTCTACTGCCCCACCCCTGCCCGATGCTGTTGTTTCCTTCAGAGCCTGGTCCACTCGTGTAGAAACAGGAGCACGATGACTAATTATAAAATCATTATGTGATTAAACTCAATTAACTTCAAATAACCCTTGAAATTTGCTTAATGTCAGCCCTTGGCCCCACTTGAACTGCTAAATATTGCTCTGCTTTGAAATCCTGAGGAGACGTGCTCCCGGACCTGCTGCTCTGCGGGCCGCCCGTGTCTCTGTGTGCAGGGCAGGAGGTGGTGATGGTGGCAGGGGTCCTAGAGCAAGTGGTGGGGAGCTTTTGGGAGACAGAGGAGGTGAAGCTGGGGCACCTGCAGCTCTGCTGGGCGTTAGACCATGAATTGCTGGTTGTGTAACCTGAGGGAGGCTTTCCCTTGGGCTCTGACAAGTTTATTCAAACCTTTGACTTTGGACTTGGTGCTTCTTACAGGCTGAATTGGGTCCCTTTACCCCCAGTTTATGTGTTGGAGGCCTGACCTCTGTATCTCAAAATATATTTGACTGTATTTGGAGATAAGGTATTTGAAAAGGTAATTCAGTTAAAACGAAGTCATTAGGGTGGACCCTGTTCCAGTTGGACTGCTATCTTATGAGAAGAGATTAGGACACAGACATGCACTGAAGGAAGACCCATGAGGTCACAGGAAGAAGGTGGCCGTCGACAGGCCCAGGAGAGAGGCCTCAGCAGAAACCAGTCCTGCCTATACCTTGATCGTGGGCTTCCAGCCTCCAGAACTATTGTGTGAGCAACCAGTGTGTGGTATTCTGTTATGGCAACTTGAGCAGATGAATACAGGACCTTTCACTCTGCTTGATTTGGGCCAACTGTCTTCCACCCAGCCCTGTGTTGGGTGAGGCACCCTGTTAGCCTTTAAGGAGGTAACTGGAGCCCTGATGCAGAGACAGACACCACTCAGATTAGTTGTGAGTAGAAAGATCAAGAGTTGGGAAAGTGATCAGGAGCCTTTCAAGGGGGAGGCCAGCAGCCACTGGAATCTCAGTATTGACTAAAGGTGAAAACTCAGCTTTCAAAAACTAGGATCACGGCATCTGGTCCCATCACTTCATGGCAATTAGAAGGGGGAAAGTGGACATAGTGACAGATTTTATTTGGGGGGGCTCTAAAATCACTGTGGATGGTGATTGCAGCCATGAAATGAAAAGACACTTGCTCTTTGGAAGGAAGGCTATGACATGCCTAGACAGCATATTAAAAAGCAGAGGCATCACTTTGCTGACAAAGATCTATATAGTCAAACTATGGTTTTGCCAGTAGTCATGTAGGCATGTGAGAGTTGGACCCTAAAGAAGGCTGAATGCCAAAGAATTGATGCCTTTGAATTGTAGGGTTGGAGAAGACTCTTGAGAGTCCCTTGGACTGCAAGGAGATCAAATCAGTCAATCCTAAAGGAAATCAACCCTGAATATTCTTTGGAATGACTGATGCTGAAGCTGAAGCTGCTATATTTTGGTCATCTGATACAAAGAGCGGATTCATTGGAAAAGACCCTGATGCTGGGAAAGATTGAGGGCAGGAGAAGGGGATGACAGAGGATGAGATGGTTGTTTGGCATCAAAGACTCAATGGACATGAGTCTGACCAAACTATGAGGGATAGTGAAGGTCAGGGAAGCTTGGCGTGCTGCAATCCATGGGGTTGCAAAGTGTCAGACACGACTTAGCAACTGAACAACAACAACAACAACAATGTTAGGAGAACAGGGTAAGAAGACACATAAATGACCAAAAGGTACATGAAAAGGGATTCAACATCATTAATTAGCAGAGAAATTCAAATCAAAACTGCAATGAGACGTCACCACACCTGTTAGGATTGCTGTTTTTAAAAAGACAGGAGATAATGAACGTTGGTAAGGACATAGAGAAAAGGGAACCTTTGGGCACTCTTGGTGAGAATGTAAATTGGTGCAACCACTATGTGGGACAGTATGGCAGTTCCTTAAAAAATTAAAAATAGGACTACTCTATGATCCAGCAATTCCACTTCTGGGTATGTATCCTAAGGAAATGAAATCAGGATATGAAGCAACATAAGTGTCCATCAATGGATGAAGAGACAAAGCAATTTATAGATGTATGAGTACAATGAAAAATTATCCAGCCTTAGAAAAGGAGTTCCTTCTATTTGTAACAATATGGATGAAGCTGGAGGACATTCAGTTCAGTTCAGTCGCTCAGTCGTGTCCGACTCTTTGCGACCCCATGAGTTGCAGCACGCCAGGCCTCTCTGTCCATCACCAACTCTCGGAGTCTACCCAAACCCACGTCCATCGAGTCGGTGATGCCATCCAACCATCTCATCCTCTGTCGTCCCCTTCTCCTCCCGCCCTCAATCCTACCCAGCATTAGGGTCTTTTCCAATGGAGGACATAACGCTGGGTGAAATAACCCAGTTGCAGATGTAGAATCTAAAAAGGTTGAATCCATAAAAGCAGAGAGTATAATGGTGATTCCCAGGGGGTGGACATTGGGGGAAACAGGCAGATGTTGGTCAAGGGTACAAAGCTTCAGGTACGTCAGATAACTGAGAACAGCAACAAGAACATGGAAACTGTGTGAAAAGATGGCCAGGTTAATTAGACTGTAGTTATCATCTCACTGGGAGTATGTGAATCCAAACATCGGGTTGTACACGTTAAATGTATACAATTTTTAGTAAAAGAAATAAATAGTTCAATTCACTTGCTCAGTCATATCTGACTCTTGGTGACCCCATGGACTGCAGCACACCAGGCCTCCCTGTCCATCACCAACTCCTGGAGTTTGGATAAGAACTGGCTAAATGCTCAGTGTCCTGGTTTCCTCACCTATAAAATAAGGACAGTAAGTGTCCACCTCACAAGGTCCTGAGACTTAATTGAATTAATTACCACTTAGAACTGGCTGCCAGAAGTATTACAGATTGTATTAGTTTTCTGTTGCTGTGTAATAAATGAGTAAGTGAAAGTCGCTCAGTCATGTCTGACTCTTTGCGACCCCATGCACTGTAGCCCGCCAGGCTCCTCTGTCCCTGGTATTCTCTAGGCCAGAATACTGGAGTAGGTAACTATTCCCTTCTCCAGGCGATCTTCCCAACCCAGGGATCGAACCCAGGTCTCCCGCATCGTAGGCGAATTCTTTACCATCTGAGCCATCATGGAAGCCCGTGTAATAAATGAGCACATACTTAGTGGGTTCACATGATGCCCTTGTGTTAGCTCACAGTCCTGCAGGTCAGAAGACCTGACACGTCATGGTGGGTTCTCTGCTCAGGGTCTGACAGATGCAATCAGGGTCTTGGTCAGGCTGAGTTCCCTTGTGGAGGTTCTGAGCAAGAATCAGCCTCCAAGCTCAATCAGTTTGTTGTTGTTGCTGAGACGCTAAGTTGTGTCTGACTCTGCAATTCCATGGACTGCAGTGCGCCAGGCTCCCCTGGCCTTCACTATCTTCTGGCGTTTGCTCAAACTCGTGTTCTTTGAGTTGGTGATGCTATCTAACCACTTCATCTTCTGCTGCCTCCTTCTTCTTTTGCCTTCAGTCTTTCCCGACATCAGTGTCTTTCCCAATGAGTTGGCCCTTCCCATCATGTGGCCAAAGTATTGGAGCTTCAGCATCAGTCCCTTCAATGAATATTCAGGACTGATTGCCTTTAGGATGGACTGGTTTGATCCTCTTGCAGTCCAAGGGACTCTTAAGAGTCTTCTCCAACACCACAATTGAAAGGCATTATTCTTTGGTGCTCAGCCTTCTTTAGGGTCCAACTCTCACATCCATACATGACTACTGAAAAAGCCATAGTTTTGACTATATAGACCTTTGTCAGCAAAGTGATGTCTCTGCTTTTTAATCTGCTGTCTGGGTTAGTCTTTGCTTTCTTTCCCAGAAGCAAGTGTGTTTTCATTTCATGGCTGCAGTCACCATCCACAGTGATTTTGGAGCCCAAGAAAATAAATAAAATCTCTCACTATTTCCACTTTTCCTCCTTCTATTTGCCATGAAGTGATGGGATGGCATCACCGACTCGATGGACATGGGTTTGGGTAGACTCTGGGAGTTGGTGATGGACAGGGAGGCCTGATATGCTGCGGTTCATGGGGTCACAGAGTTGGGTACGACTGAGCGACTGAACTGAACTGAACTGATGGGACAAGATGCCATGATCTTAGTTTTTTGAATGTTAAGTTTCAAACTAGAATTTTCACTCTCTTCTTTCACCCTCATCCAGAGGCTCTTTAGTTCCTCTTAACTTTCTGCCTTTAGAGTGGTATCATCTGCATGTCTGTGGTTGCTGATATTTCTCCCAGCAATCTTGAATCCAGCTCATGTCAAACTCACTTCTTTACCATTGTAGGAATGAGACCCCTGTTTCTTTAGGCTAGCGTTCAGCCAGGGGCTGCTCTCAGCTCGTAGGGGTCACCCACATGCTTTACCATGTGGTCCCCTCCACCTTCAAAGTCATCCACAGAGATCTGCCCTTGCGTTGAATCCCTTTCAGGTTTTGAATTTCTTTAGTAGGGGGAGCCCCGTCCCTTCTAAGGGATCACATGATTTTCCCAGTGTAATTTCCCTTTCTTAAGATCAGCTGATTTGGGACTTGAATTACATTTATGAGACCCCCTTCACAGGGGGACCTAGACTAGTATTTGATTGAACATCGGCGAGAACATCCCAGAATTCTGCTGGCCACAGCAATACTTGTTATCTTAAGTGTATCATTCCAGCTCTATTTGGGGAGCTCGTTTGGGTGAAAACAGCCTGGTTTGCTTGCCTCTAGAAAAGCCTCCTGCAGATAAGGCTGCAGTGATGTGAAGAATGCATTATTCTCCTGAGTCATTTCTATACACTTTCTACTGACCTACTGGGAAGGAGTCCTCGCTGTTCTCCTCTTTCACTCCAGCTCCTTTCCCCACTTATTGATTACATCCCCTTCTCCCTCCTTAGGGGTTCCTGTACCACGACAAGCAACGGTCTTTGCTGAGACTGACCCTGGTGTCCCATAGTCTGGTTGCTCATCCCTCTTGAATTAATAGTTGAGTCATAGTCAGCTGATGGATACAGTGGGAGAGTTTCCAAAGACTCCACTGAAAGGCTGCAACTTTTGTGTAGCAGGTTGGACCTCAGCAGGGTTTGGTGTCACTCCTCTTGGTGTCTGCAGAAGTCCCTCACCTGATTCTTCACGAAATGTGTCCCCAACCCTTGGAGGCTGAGAATGTTATCATGTCTGCTCTGAGGGGAGCAAGCAGTTACCGTGCTTGGGGACAGTGGAGCCCGATGGGGGCTTTGATGATCTTTGCGATGGTTAATTTAATGTATCAGCTTGGAAGGTGTTTTTGGATGAGATTAACTTTTAAATTGGTGGGCTCTGAGTAAAGTGTCTGACTATTGGTGACCCCATGGACTGTAGCCTACCAGGCTCCTCTGTCCATGGAATTTCCCAGGCAGGAGTACTGGAGTGGGTTGCCATTCCCTTCTCCAGGGGATCGAACCCGGGTTTCCCACATTGCAGGCAGATGCTTTACCATCTGAGCCACCTGGGGATCCCAACTTTTAAACTGGTGGGCTCTGAGTAAAGTAGGTTGCTCTGCAGGGTGTGAGTGGGCCTCGCCCAATCAGTTGAAGGCCAGGATAGACCAGGAAGACTGGCATCTCCAAGCCAAATAAAAAAAATTCTCTAGCAGACTGTCTTTGGCCTGGAAACGCATCATTGGCTTTCCGAGGTCTCTGCCTGCCTGTCCACAATGCAGAAGTGGACTCCCCAGCTTCCGTGACTCTGAGCAAATTCTGTGTAATAAATCTGTAATAAATCTCTTTCTCTGGAGAACCCTGATTGGGGAAGGTATTTTTCTCGAGTCTGCTATTTCCTCCCTCCGATGAGCGGTGTCCCACATTCCAGTCCTCAAGGCTGGGAGCTAGTGGCCACCTTTCTCTGTCTCCTGCCCTCCCCAACCCCTGCTCAGCCCCCAGTCTTGGCTGAGCCCCTCTGAGTGTGTCAGCTGTGCCTGCTCTCCTCTGTTCGTAATTCCATCCCTCGGACCTTAATACCTTCTTGGCTAAAGAATTTTTAAGTAGTTTAACCGGTGTCTTTACTTGCAACTTAACCCTCTCCTTCTCTGCAGAGATGCTGTCCCCAAACACCGCTCAGCGCATGCCACTTCCCCGCTTAGACTGGTTCACATTCTGGCCACAATTACCCTTCCGTTTCCTGTCCTGACCCCACCACTTCCCCACCACTGACTTACGTGACCTTGTTCATGCCCCATGAGCTCACTCAAGGCCACCTCTCCAGTGGGAGGCTTTTCCAAAGTCTCTGATCATTTTTTTTTGAACACACAAGACTTGGGGATGTGGTCAAAACCCAACATGGTTTTCTCTGCATTCCTTGCCTCGCCTGGACTCTATGACCTCACCAGCCGCTCTAAAGCAGTGGAGTGTCCTGCAGTGGTGACAGCAAACAGGGTTTCCACGCAGGACTGAAGGTGCTCAGTCCTGAGCCAAATCCAATGCTGTGAATCAGATTCAAGTCAATAGCTCTCTCCTCCAAATGCCAGGGCTGGCTGGCTGCCCCATCGTGTGAGGGACAGGAGCACCTGGCTTGCCTTCCCTGTTGCCTCACCCCCCGATTTGCTGTTTCTGCTCGAGCCCGGCGAGAGAGTGGGAAGGAGCTAAGAACAGCTCTACCTGATGTTTTGGTCAGCGTGAGCTTCATAACCCACAGGGAGGGGGGCCTAAATATTAGAACTCTATTTCCTCACAGTTCTGGAGGATGGAAGCCCAAGATCAAGGTGCCATCAGGGTCTGTTTCTGCTGAGACCCCTCTTCCCGACTTGCAGGCAGCTGCCTCCTCACTGCTTCTCACATGGCAGAGGAAGCTAGCCCTCTGGGGTTCCTTCTTGGGTGCTAAGTTGCTTCAGTCGTGTCCCAACTCTTTGCAACCCCATGGGCTGTAGCCCACCAGGCTCCTCTGTCCATGTGATTCTCCAGGCCAGAATACTGAAGAGGATTGCCATGCCCTCCTCCACGGGATCTTCCTGACCCCGGGATCGAACCCGCATCGCTTACATTTTCTGCACTGGCAGGCAGGTTCTTTACCACTAGAGCCACCTAGGAAGCGGCACTAATCTCATCACAGGGACTCCGCCCTCATGGCTTCATCTAAAACTAATTATCTCCCAAAGGGCCCTGCTCCAAATACCATCACACTGGGGTAGGGCTTCCACACGTGGATTTGCCAGGGACATGGTTCAGTCCATAGCCCTTGCCACTGGGAGATGTTAGCCGCTCTCTGGGTGTACCCCCCTTTCAGAGCTGCCTCTCCTTCACCCTGCAGCTGTGGGTCTTCAGAGGCTAAAGCCCCTGTGAAGAGGGGGTACTTCCCTCCAGCTCTTGCCCCCTCCTCAGGTCTAGTTTCTCCATCTGTCCCCCTGCACAGACCTCTGTGTGGTATCGTCCCTTGAACAAGCTCCCACTTGTGGATTCTTGTCTGGGTTCTTAAGACTCACCTGTGGAGGGAAGACCCTCTGCCTTGGCTTCAACCTCTCTCCTGATCCCTTAGACACGAGCCAGACTCAACCCCATGCATCTTTTACTCCAGAGCTGTCCAAGCATCTGCTCAGAGCCCCCCATTGAGAGAGAGACTGAAGCCTCAGTGAGGTCAGCACCTGGGATCCTGTTTCATTTCACGGAGGCCACAAGGCGACCCCCAGCTTGGGCCGTGCAGGCGTGTGACCTTCCACACGTCCACGTTCACCGATCCTCCTCTGCAAGCCCGAGTCCACGTGGTCTTACTGCTGCTGACTGGACCACACCCACCCGCTTTGTCTTGTGGTCCTGCTTCCTGACAAAGACGACCACTGGTTTCTGCCAGGCCTTACAAGGGGTAATTTCTTTTTTTTTTTTTTTTTTTTTTAATAAATTTATTTATTTTACTTGGGGGCTAATTACTTTACAATATTGTAATAGTTTTTGCCATACATTGACAAGAATCAGCCATGGGTTTACATGTGTTCCCCTTCCCGAACCCCCCACCCTCCTCCCTCCCCCTCCCATCCCTCTGGATCATCCCACTGCCCCGGCCCCGAGCCCTTGTCACATGCATCGAACATGGAATGGTGCTCTGTTTCACATATGACAATACACATGTCTCAATGCCATTCTCCCAGAACGTCCCACCCTCACCTTCTCCCTCAGAGTCCATAAAATTGTTCCATGCATCTGTGTCTCTCATTCTGTCCCGCATATAGGGTTATCGTTACCATCTTTCAGATTCCATATATATGCATTAGTATACTGTATTGTTGTTTTTCTTTCTGGCTTACTTCACTCTGTATAATGGGCTCCAGTTTCATCCATCTCAGTAGAACCGGTTCAAATGTATTTTTTTTAATGGCTGAGTAATATTCCATTGTGTATATGTACCACAGCTTCCTTATCCATTCATCTGCTGATGGACATCTAGGTTGCTTCCATGTCCTGGCTATTGTAAACAGTGCTGCGATGAACATTGGGGTACACGCGTCTCTTTCAATTCTGGTTTCCTCGGTGTATATGCCCAGCAGTGGGATTGCTGGGTCATATGGCAGTTCTATTCCCAGTTTTTTAAGGAATCTCCACACTGTTCTCCATAGTGGCTGTACTAGTTTGCATTCCCACCAACAGTGTAAGAGGGTTCCCTTTTCTCCACACCCTCTCCAGCATTTATTGCTTGTAGACTTTTGGATAGCAGCCATTCTGACTGGTGTGAAATGATACCTCATTGTGGTTTTGATTTGCATTTCTCTAATAATGAGTGATGTTGAGCATCTTTTCATGTGTTTGTTAGCCATCTGTATGTCTTCTTTGGAGAAATGTCTGTTTAGTTCTTTGGCCCATTTTTTGATTGGGTCATTTATTTTTCGGGAATTCAGCTGCAGAAGTTGCTTGTATATTTTTGAGATTAATTGTTTGTCTGTTGCTTCATTTGCTATTATTTTCTCCCATTCTGAAGGCTGTCTTTTCACCTTGTTTATAGTTTCCTTTGTTGTGCAAAAGCTTTTAATTTTAATTAGGTCCCATTTGTTTATTTTTGCTTTTATTTCCAATATTCTGGGAGGTGGGTCATGGAGGATCCTGCTGTGATTTATGTCGGAGAGTGTTTTGCCTATGTTTTCCTCTAGGAGTTTTATTGTTTCTGGTCTTACGTTTAGATCTTTAATCCATTTTGAGTTTATTTTTGTGTACGGTGTTAGGAAGTGTTCTAGTTTCATTCTTTTACAAGTGGTTGACCAGTTTTCCCAGCACCACTTGTTAAAGAGGTTGTCTTTTCTCCATTGTATATTCTTGCCTCCTTTGTCGAAGATAAGGTGTCCATATGTGCGTGGGTTTATCTCTGGGCTTTCTATTTTGTTCCATTGATCTATATTTCTATCTTTGTGCCAGTACCATACTGTCTTGATGACTGTGGCTTTGTAGTAGAGTCTGAAGTCAGGCAGGTTGATTCCTCCAGTTCCATTCTTCTTCCTCAAGATTGCTTTGGCTATTCGAGGTTTCTTATATTTCCATACAAATTGTGAGATGATTTGTTCTAGTTCTGTGAAAAATACCATTGGTAGCTTGATAGGGATTGCATTGAATCTGTAGATTGCTTTGGGTAGAATACTCATTTTCACTATATTAATTCTTCCAATCCATGAACACGGTATATTTCTCCATCTGTTTGTGTCCTCTTTGATTTCTTTCATCAGTGTTTTATAGTTTTCTATATATAAGTCTTTTGTTTCTTTAGGTAGATATATTCCTAAGTATTTTATTCTTTTTGATGCAATGGTGAATGGTATTGTTTCCTTAATTTCTCTTTCTGTTTTCTCATTATTGGAGTATAGGAATGCAAGGGATTTCTGTGTGTTAATTTTATATCCTGCAACTTTACTATATTCATTGATCAACTCTAGTAATTTTCTAGTAGAGTCTTTAGGGTTTTCTATGTAGAGGATCATGTCATCTGCAAACAGTGAGAGTTTTACTTCTTCTTTTCCTATCTGTATTCCTTTTATTTCTTTTTGAGCTCTGATTGCTGTGGCCAAAACTTCCAAAACTATGTTGAATAGTAGTGGTGAAAGTGGGCATCCTTGCCTTGTTCCTGACTTTAGGGGAAATGCTTTCAATTTTTCACCATTGAGGATAATGTTTGCTGTGGGTTTGTCATATATAGCTTTTATTATGTTGAGATATGTTCCTTCTATTCCTGCTTTCTGGAGGGTTTTAATCATAAATGGATGCTGAATTTTGTCAAAGGCTTTTTCTGCATCTATTGAGATAACCATATGGTTTTTTTCTTTCAATTTGTTAATGTGGTGTATTACATTGATTGATTTGCGGATGTTAAAAAAACCTTGCATTCCTGGGATAAAGCCCACTTGGTCATGATGTATGATCTTTTTAATATGATGTTGGATTCTGTTTGCTAGAATTTTATTAAGGATTTTTGCATCTATGTTCATCAGTGATATTGGCCTGTAGTTTTCCTTTTTTGTGACATCTTTGTCTAGTTTTGGAATTAGGGTGATGGTGGCCTCATAGAATGAGTTTGGAAGTTTACCATCTTCTGCAATTTTCTGGAAGAGTTTGAGCAGGATAGGTGTTAGCTCTTCTCTAAATTTTTGGTAGAATTCCGCTGTGAAGCCGTCTGGTCCTGGGCTTTTGTTTGCTGGAAGATTTCTGATTACACTTTCGATTTCCGTGCTTGTGATGGGTCTGTTAAGATCTTCTATTTCTTCCTGGTTCAGTTTTGGAAAGTTATACTTTTCTAAGAATTTGTCCATTTCTTCCAAGTTGTCCATTTTATTGGCATATAGCTGTTGGTAGTAGTCTCTTATGATCCTTTGTATTTCTGTGGAATCTGTTGTGATCTCTCCATTTTCATTTCTAATTTTGTTGATCTGATTCTTCTCCCTTTGTTTCTTGATGAGTCTGGCTAATGGCTTATCAATTTTGTTTATCTTCTCGAAAAACCAGCTTTTAGTTTTGTTGATTTTTGCTATGGTCTCTTTTGTTTCTTTTGCATTTATTTCTGCCCTAATTTTTAAGATTTCTTTCCTTCTACTGACCCTGGGGTTTTTCATTTCTTCCTTCTCTAGTTGCTTTAGGTGTAGAGTTAGTTGATTTATTTGATTTTTTTCTTGTTTCTTGAGGTACGCCTGTATTGCTATGAACCTTCCCCTTAGTATTGCTTTTACAGTGTCCCATAGGTTTTGGGTTGTTGTGTTTTCATTTTCATTCGTTTCTATGCATAATTTGATTTCTTTTTTGATTTCTTCTGTGATTTGTTGGTTATTCAGAAGCGTGTTGTTTAGCCTCCATATGTTGGAACTTTTAATAGTTTTTTTCCTGTAATTGAGGTCTAATCTTACTGCATTGTGGTCAGAGAAGATGGCTGGGATGATTTCAATTTTTTTGAATTTACCAAGGCTAGATTTATGGCCCAGGATGTGATCTATCCTGGAGAAAGTTCCATGTGCACTTGAGAAAAAGGTAAAATTGATTGTTTTGGGGTGGAAACTCCTGTAAATATCAATTAAATCTAATTTGTCTATTGTATCATTTAAAGTTTGTGTTTCCTTGTTAATTTTCTGTTTAGTTGATCTATCCATATGCGTGAGTGGAGTATTAAAGTCTCCCACTATTATTGTGTTATTGTTAATTTCCCCTTTCATACTTGCTAGTATTTGCCTTATATATTGTGGTGCTCCTATGTTGGGTGCATATATATTTATGATTGTTACGTCTTCTTCTTGAATTGATCCTTTGATCTTTATGTAGTGTCCTTCTTTGTCCCTTTTCACATCCTTTATTTTAAAGTCTATTTTATCTGAAATGAGTATTGCGACTCCTGCTTTCTTTTGGTCTCCGTTTGCATGGAATATGTTTTTCCATCCTTTCACTTTCAGCCTGTGTGTGTCCCTAGTTTTGAGGTGGGTCTCTTGTAGACAGCATATATAGGGGTCTTGTTTTTGTATCCATTCAGCAACCCTTTGTCTTTTGGTTGGGGCATTCAACCCATTTACATTTAAGGTAATTATTGATAAGTATGATCCCGTTGCCATTTACTTTGTTGTTTTGAGTTCGTGTTGAAACATCCTTTCTGTGTTTCCTGTTTAGAGAAGATCCTTTAGCATTTGCTGGAGAGCTGGTTTGGTGGTGCTGAATTCCCTCAGCTCTTGCTTGTCTGTAAAGCTTTTGAATTCTCCTTCATATCTGAATGAGATCCTTGCTGGGTACAGTAATCTGGGTTGTAGATTATTCTCTTTCATTACTTTAAGTATGTCCTGCCATTCCCTTCTAGCCTGAAGGGTTTCTATTGAAAGATCAGCTGTTATCCTTATGGGGATCCCCTTGTGTGTTATTTGTTGTTTTTCCCTTGCTGCTTTTAATATTTGTTCTTTGTGTTTGATCTTTGTTAATTTGATTAATATGTGTCTTGGGGTGTTTCGCCTTGGGTTTATCCTGTTTGGAACTCTCTGGGTTTCTTGGACTTCTGTGACTATTTCTTTCCTCAATTTAGGGAAATTCTCAACTATTATCTCCTCGAGTATTTTTTCATGGCCTTTCCTTTTATCTTCTTCTTCTGGGACTCCTATGATTCGAATGTTGGGGCGTTTCATATTGTCCCAGAGGTCCCGGAGGTTTTCCTCATTTCTTTTGATTCTTTTTTCTTTTTTCCTCTCTGCTTCGTTTATTTCCATCATTCTATCTTCTACCTCACTTATCCTATCTTCTGCCTCCGTTATTCTACTGTTGGTTCCCTCCAGAGTGTCTTTTATCTCCTTTATTTCATTATTCATTCTATATTGATTCCTTTTTATTTCTTCTAAGTCCTTGATAAACATTTCTTGCATCTTCTCAATCTTTGTCTCCAGGCTATTTATCTGTAACTCCATTTTGCTTTCAAGATTTTGGATCATTTTTATTATCCTTATTCTAAATTCTTTTTCGGATAGATTCCCTATCTCCTCCTCTTTTGTTTGGCTTTGTGGGCATTTCTCATTTTCCTTTACTTGCTGAGTATTTCTCTGCCTTTTCATCTTGTTTAGATTGCTGTGTTAGGCGTGGCCCTTCTGTATTCTGGTAGTATGAAGTTCCTCTTTGTTGTGGAGGTTCCTCACTGCGGTTGGGGTTGGACAGGTGGCTTGTCAAGGTTTCCTGGTTGGGGGAGCTTGTGTCGGTGTTCTGGTGGGTGGAGCTGGATTTCTGCTCTCTTGAGTGTAATGGAGTGACCAGTATTAATTTTTGAGATGTCTATGGATTTGGTGTGCCTCTGGGCAGCCTGTATATTGATGCTCAGGTCTATGTTCCTGCGTTGCTGGAGAATTTGCGTGGTATGTCTTGCTCTGGAACTTATTATCTCTTGGGTGGAGCTTGGTTTCAGTGAATTTATGGAGGCTATTGGATGGTCTCTTATTAATTAATGTTTCCCCTGGCTTTCAGTCTTATTCTTGCAGTAGCCTCAAGACTTCTCCTTCCATACAGCCTCAATAATAAAACTTTTAGGTTAATGGTGAAAAGATTCTCCACAGTGAGGGATACCCAGAAAGGTTCACTGAGTTACATGGAGAGATGAGGTGGGGGGGGTGGGTTGAAGTGACCAGGAGGGGAAGAGGGGAATTCAAATGTGGAGAGAGCAATCTAGCCAGTAAGCACTTCCCTCTGTGCTTTCCACAGTTTGGAACCCTCAGAGTGATTCACAGAGATACATAGAGAGGGGGGAGGAAGGTAACAGAGGTGAGCATGAGTAGAAAGGGAGGAATTAAGAGGGGAGAGAGAGATCTGGGCAGTATCCTGTTCCTGAAGTGTTCTCCGGTACCCAGAACACCCTCAGAGATTCACAGAATTGGATTGAGAAGAGAAGGAGGAGGGTGGGAGATAGAGGTTCCCTGGGGGAGAAGAAAGAGCATCAATAGGGGGAGAGAGTGATCAGGCCAGTGATCACACTCCTGAGTAAAAATGGGTCCTAAAGATTGGGTTCTTAAATGTACAAAGTTGATATCAAATATGTAAAACACAGATTAAAAATCTAGAGTAGAGGTTAGACTCTTATAAAACTTACAATCTAAAAAAAAAAAAAAAAAAGAAAAAAGGGAACAGTGTAAAAAGAAAAAAAAACAGTAAAACAGTAAAAAAAGAAACAGTAAAAAAATGTAGAACAGGAAAAAAACATTAAAAAAAAAAAACACAAAAGGTATAAGATATATGTATGTAGTTTGCTTCAAAAATAGGGGTTTTTTTTTTTTTTTTGCAAGTTAATAGTGGGTTATGAAAATGAAAGTTAAAGGTGTAATAGAGGACTTGAAGAAAAAGGAAAGAAGAGAAAAAAAATTTTTTTAATTAAAAAAAAAATTAAAAAAAAATTAAAAAAAATAATAATAGTAAAAAATATATATATCCCGGACTTTCTCTGGAGCTGTTGTGAGCAGTGTGGGATCTGCTCAGTTTTAGATAGATCCTTATTCCTGCTTATACTTTTCAAGATCTGTAGGTCCTTTTTAATGCAGTCGGTATTAACTACAGGGATCTTAATCTGTTGGCCTGTCCCTTCCAAAGCACTTCCCTCTGTTTATTTGGCTTCTGTTTGGAGATCTCTTCAGTATCTAATTTCCGCCCTGCAACAAAGCGGTGGAGGTGATCTCTTTAGGTTCGCTTGTTCAATCGTGCTGTGGGGAGGAAGGAACACTGCAATTCTGGCGTGTGTGTGGTAAGCTCGCAGTGTCTCGGCCGCACTGGGTTCGCCCCCGCTCACGGCGTGTGTGCTTTCCCCGTCTACCCTGCTCAGGCTTCAGGTTACTCGGCCGGGGAGCGGGCCCTGAGCTGCGTGCACTTCCCAGGACTAAGCCGCTCAGGTTCAGGCTCCCGGTTACTCCACAAAGGCGCAGACTCGATTTTGCCCGCGGCTTGTGCCGTTCCCGGTCGGAGCTGCCCAGGCGGCCAGAAGTTTTGCGAGGGCGCTGTCCCCTGTTGGGGCGGTGCGGCTTATCACCTCCCTGGTCCCCGCCTCGGTTTACGGGCGCGCCCGGCTCCGGTGTGCTTTGTGTCGGTTCTGGGGAGCTGGTCTCTGGCTGCGACCCTCCCGGCTGCTGTCGACCCTCCGGGATCTCAGGCAGTCTTTGCTTAAAAACTGGGAGCCTGTTTGCAGTTTGGTAGGGGGTGCCCTCTCTGGAGCCGAGTTTGCCCCTTTCCGGCTCTGGCGGGCCCCGCCTGCCCGCTGTGTCCGGCGGGGGATGGCGCAGTCCGCAGCCGGCTAGCTCTCCTCTGGTATCGCTCAGTCCTTTGTTCTGTGAGCGGGCCGGCAGTGCCTTAGAGTTGGGCTTTTCGCGGGATAGTTCTCTCTCTCTCTCGCTGTCCCACAGTTTAGGTTACTATCTCACGTTAGCTCCCTCAGATTGCCCTCGGGGCACTCGGGCCCGGTCCTTACCCTAGGCAATGCCGCCCGCTCCTCTCCGTTCAGCCCCCACTTGCTGGTGGCGGATGATGCGAGCGTCTGGGGTTCTTTGCTGGGAGTTGCTTTAGGCACGTAATCTGTCGATTTTATTTATTTTTTCCTCCCAGTTACGTTGCCCTCCGAGATAAAAAATCCTCCCCCACACCCGCCGGTGAGAGGGTTTCCTGGTGCTTGGAAATTCCTCCTCTTTTACGACTCCCTCCCCGGGACGGGTCTCCGTCCCTAACTCTTTTGTCTCTCTTTTTATCTTTTATAATTTCTCCTACCTCTTTTGAAGATAATGCGCAGTTTTTGTGAAAGCCTGACGTCCTCAGCCAGCCTTCAGAAGTAGTTTTGTGAAGTTTGGTCAGCGTTCAGATGTTCTTTCGATAAATTTGTGGAGGAGAGAGTGGTCTCCCCGTCCTATTCCTCCGCCATCTTCTGCTCTTCTCAAGGGGTAATTTCTTATCTGGCACCTGGATTTTGCCCTGTTGAGCCCAGCTGTGGCTGGGGCCACAAGACCACCAGCCTAAACACAGCCACTGAAGCCACAGGCAGGGTGGGATCTGGACAGACCCTCCGGAACATGCCTCCTGCAGCCTGGAGCTGGATTGTATTTTCCTGGACGTCCAGTTCCTGGTGTCCAGCCCATCACTTTGCTTGGAATAGGTACATAGTTTACCAGTGAGAAGAATGTACATCTTTTTGAAAAAGATGTGCTTGCTTGTTTCCGATGCCCCCAGAGCACCTTACAGCATGTTTTATACGACAGAAGTGCTTAATAAATATTTTTGACTGATGCACTGGGGAAGAGGTGGTCCAGACATGCCTTCTGGAAATGTCCAATAAGCCCCATTATTTTTTGTTTTGCAGTCAGTGAAATGGACCTTTTGGCATTAATTCCGAAAGGGCAGTAAACAAAGATGGCTGTATAATTTTATTGTCTCTCATCCTCCATCAGAGCCGACTTCCTCGCCTCCATCTGCAGCTCTGCCTCATTACGTCTGGGTTCACCCCTAGTACAGCTGTTGGGTGACGCTAATAGCCCCTGGATCTTCATTTTAAACAATAATGTTTGTTTCCAGAATAATTGAGTTCAGCAGGGACACAAAGGGTGTAGAACACTTTATAACACTTGCTATGAAAAGGGGAAATCAAGAATTTGCTTGACGGCACTTAGTTCAGGGAACACAATTTGTCAGAGCTGTCTTTATCTACTTACATTTTAGTGATTCGGGGCTGGGGGAAAAGAGCCTCAGACATAAAATTCCAGGAGCACTTCCAGCAAAGCCTGCTGGTTTAATTCAGATGTTAAATATTTTCAGGAGGGTCAAGCTCTCAAGGCCCAGTATGTTTTGTCCTTTGAGTGAAACTAGCTCAAATAAAACGAAGATAATCAGTAGCCCCAACCTGGGATACACTTCACCGTTGAAGGGTCAGAGGCCCCAATTTCACAGGAAACTAATGTTCCAGCTCTGGGGCTCTGAGAAAAGAGTTTGAAATGTGAATAATTTCATTATGTAAAATGCAGCTTAAGAAAATCTTTGTTCCTGGAAAATAGGTGCTTTATTTAAGGTTGATGAAGTTGGAACTCTATCTGTCTGCAATTTGCCCAACCCAGATGAGTGGACACTCCCACCAAGGAACCGTGCAGAGAGATTTTTCTGAAGGGGCCACGTCGTGTTTCCCAGTGTGTGTTCAGCTGTTCAGTCGTGTCTGACTCTTTGTGACCCCATGGACTGTAGCCCACCAGGCTCCTCTGTTCCTGGGATTTTCCTGGCAAGAATACTGGAGTGCACTGCCATTTCCTCCGCCAGGAAATCCTCCTGACCCAGGGATTGAACCCGTGTCTCCTGTATTGCATGCAGATTCTTTACCGCTGAGCCACTGGGGCTTCCCGTGTTTCCCAGTGTGCAGGGCTGATCACCAGGAATCGGTGGATGTTTATTGGCTCCCAGGTCTTAAGGAGCAAATCTGTAGGTTCCCGGAGAGAATTTTGGCCTCTGAGGGCTCCAGGTTGCTTTGCGAGGTTTGTACACAGAAGGTTCTTTATTTCCTCCCTTGCACCTCTTGCCAATAGAATTGACTTTGTGATCCCTTGTGTTAAGATCCCAAAGGGGTGGTTTTCTAGGAACCAAGCTGGCAGCAGTTTCTTCCCACAAAAGTACGCCCTTGACACAGAGAAATTTCATCACACCCATCACACACAATGGGCTAATTACTGACCCAAACACTACATTTAAATTTTACATCGGTAAGATTTAGGGAATCAAACTTCTGTGTGCAGCTTTCCTTATGGACTAGCTATGGTGTCTAGAGGTAACTGGAAAGAATTCTGTTAACTGGAACACTTTATTAACTCAAATTAAGTGTAACCATTAACTGGTTTTAGTAAAAACATGGTCATAAACCACAAAACTAGAATACGATTTAAGTAATTAGCGTTTTTATTTACTAGCTGCACTTATGGAATACATTTGGAAGAAATGGGTAAACCGCAGTTGGAACATATAAGCAAAACAAAACAGAACCAAACACAGAGGCTTACATTTCCAAACAGGAAGTGACAAGGTTTTCAAACAATTTGGAGTGATCCTCCACTCTCCAGGATCCTGGATTTGTGAGTGTTGTATAAAGTGAACATTTCAATTACAGAGAAATACTCTATGGACTTCCTTGCCGGCTCAGCAGTAAAAAATCCGCCTGCCAATGCAGGAGATGTGAGTTCGATCCCTGGGCCAGGGAGATCCCCTGGAGTAGGAAATGGCAACCCACTCTAGTATTCTTACCTGGAAAATCCCGTGGACAGAGGAGCTTGATGAGCTACAGTCTATGGGGTCTCAAAGAACCAGACATGACTTAGCCACTGAGCACGCATTCTAATTTACCATCCTGATTAGGTTTAAGGACTTGGTACCTAAGAATCTTATGGCCTGAGGTCAAGTCTGCCCAGGGCTTTTGCAGAGAAAGAGTCGTCAGTTTGCATAACGGCTGCCTCTTGGAATTCCTTTTATTATTCACTTAAAGTCTGTATAGCTTTGCAAAAGTTTTAACCTTACAGTTGAACATATAGTTTATCGTCCAAGCCTGGCTATTTTTAACGTGAAAGGGGAAGCTATTATTAATAGTAATTAAGCAGACAATCAGATATTAACTGGGACTATCAGGAGAGGCTTCTCAGGACCAGTGTAACCATGGCCTCTTCTTTCTCTGTCTCTGCATTTACCATCCTGATATTTGCTTCAGGTTCTCCACCGAGCTATTCCCATGGGTCTAAAATGTGTAAGGCAGTTGTGCTCAGTTCTCTTGAAGAAGTGCTTGCAAGGCAGAAGGGCTCAGTAGTTAAGGGGACGCATACTGGTGTTACCCTTTGTTAGCTCTGTGACCTAAAGTGACTTATTTCACCTCGTGTGCCTTGATTTTCTTCATCTGTAAAACAGGGATTGCTATGAGGGTGGAAAATTCTGAAAGAGATGGGAATACCAGACCATCTGACCTGTCTCTTGAGAAACCTGTATGCAGGTCAGGAAGCAACAGTTAGAACTGGACATGGAACAACAGACTGGTTCCAAATAGGAAAAGGAGTACGTCAAGGCTGTATATTGTCACCCTGCTTATTTAACTTATATGCAGAGTACATCATGAGAAACACTGGGCTGGAGGAAGCACAAGCTGGAATCAAGATTGCCAGGAGAAATATCAATAACCTCAGATATGCAGATGACACCACCTTCATGGCAGAAAGTGAAGAAGAACTAAAGAGCCTCTTGATCAAAGTGAAAGAGGAGAGTGAAAAAGTTGGCTTAAAGCGCAACATTCAGAAAACTAAGATCATGGCATCTGGTCCCATCACTTCATGGGAAATAGATGGGGAAACAGTGGAAACAGTGTCGGACTTTATTTTTTTGGGCTCCAAAATCACTGTAGATGGTGATTGCAGCCATGAAATATTTGAATTTTAACACTTACTCCTTGGAAGGAAAGTTATGACCAACCTAGACAGCATATTTAAAAGCAGAGATGTTACTTTGCCAACAAAGGTCCGTCTAGTCAAGGCTATGGTTTTTCCAGTGGTCATGTATGGATGTGAGAGTTGGATGGTGAAGAAAGCTGAGCGCCGAAGACTTGATGCTTTTGAACTGTGGTGTTGGAGAAGATTCTTGAGAGTCTCTCGGACTGCAAGAAGATCCAACCAGTCCATCCTAAAGGAGATCAGTTCTGGGTGTTCATTGGAAGGACTGATGTTGAAGCTGAAACTCCAATACTTTGGCCACCTCATGTGAAGAGTTGACTCATTGTAAAAGACTCTGATGCTGGGAAGGATTGGGGGCAGGAGGAGAAGGGGCCAACAGAGGATAAGATGGCTGGATGGCATCACCGACTCGATGGACATGGGTTTGGGTAGACTCTGGAAGTTGGTGATGGACAGGGAGGACTGGCATGCTGCGGTTCATGGGGTTGCAAAGAGTCGGACACGACTGAGCGACTGAACTGAACTGAACTGACTGATGAGGGCCACAGAACCTAAAATGACATTTATTATTGCATGATAATATATAGCGCCCACTCAATGACTGTAGCTATTATGGTATGATTATTAAAAGCTTTAAAATAATAGATTTGGTCAGCTTCAAAAACCACAAAGACTAGGATTCTGACTTCCCTAAAGATTGAGCTTTGCAAGGGCTAGATAGTGTTGGAAGGAAGTACATTCAGAAGGTTTTCTCATACTTTGTTAAATATGAAAATGGTTTTTCCCTTGGAAGAAGCACTTTGGAAGGCCTTTGGTTTCCTGAATTTTCTCAGATCTGGGAAGGTCCGGGTTTGTACTTTCCGGGGTAACAGGCACCAAGAATACCTTGGTTTGCAAGCCCCTTTATGGAAACCCATTTGCCTGCACTCCTTGAATCCTTCCTTAAGCCATGCAGGGAAGTGATGTGGAGATGTTTTGCAGATGAAAATACTGAGATTGACTTGGTGAAGAGAGGAAGCCCCGGGCAGAGCTGGAACTGGCGGCAGATATTGTGACACAGAGTTGGATTTCTTTCTGTCGCATCATTGCCCACGGGCTTTCTTTGAGGGTGAGCATGCAGGACAGCCACAAGGACACACCCCTGGTGTGTCAGAGGCTAAACTCGGGAATGTGGAAGGACCAAGGGACCCAGGGACATATGTCATCGGCAGGGTCACCGTTGGGGGCTCCTCCAAGCCGCCAACAGGGCGCCCATCCCACAGAGGCTCAGCTGAGACATTTCATTCAAAAAGAACTTTGTTCTTAGAGACTCTGGTTTGTTCGAATGTAACAAACCAGGATGATACACAATCATAGTGATTTCCAAGGCGTATGGGATGATTTCTTTTTGAAAGAGGAAGAAGAGCGACTGTTTCATTGGGTATTTCCACAGCATTAACTCCCCTGGTCCCATACAGATGTCAGATACACATACGGAATTGCACATTAAATGCCAAGGACACACGGGACTTCAGCTGGCTTGTGCAGTAACTGATATGCAGTGTGTGTGTGTGTGTGTGTGTGCGCGCGTGCACGAGCACATGCCCACTGAGGGGGGTGATTCAGAATCACGTAAGGACCTCCAGATGTCTGTCTGGGTGTGAACGGCCACACTCACCACGCGTATGCCGATAGAGAGCTGCGAAGCTCGCTCCACAGAGCACATTTTGCTGTCCAACGTCTTTATTTCTCAGCCATTTGGTTTCAAACCTGGAAAAGCTGCATCTGATGTTGAAAGCTAAGTTCACACCAGACAGCGTATTTTAAAACCCAACATCTGATGCCTGAGGTGTGAAAAAAGTCTTTTTCATCCTTTACATGCATACCAAAAGCTGGGAAAGTTTTTCTTAACTTACCAGGGAGCATAAAGCCTGGACAGAAGATGCTGGTATTGCGCGGGTAACTTATTTGACATTCCAGAATGTATTTAGAAACGATCCCTGACATTTCAGCCACAAAACTGTTTCAGTAGATATTGTTTGCTTAAAAAAAAAAAGTCTTAATCTTCAATGACAGGGGTAATCTTTTGAGAAAAGTTACTCAAATTCAATAAATAAAAACAGCTTTATCTGACTTAAAAATTATGTAATTACACACATAGATTTTGAAGCTTATAAAAAAAAAAAACAAAGCCACAAGAATCAGGTGAAGAAATCGAGGCTGGAGGAAGTAGGGGCAGTGCAATTCTTAAGACGGAGGGCATGTTATTTTGCTGGAATAATCATTACATCCTCCAGCTCATTTGGGGCTTCTGAGGGGCTGGTCACGACTTTCTCAAAAGCAGTCCCAGGGCTGGAGGCTCTTCCCTCCCAGCCCTCTCTCTTTCCTTCCCATCTTCTCTCGCGGTCAGACCTGCATCGTTAGCTTAAGGCTCCCCGTCCTGCTCCCGATTCCTGCTCCCTTTACAGACCTCTTGCGTGTTAACTCCTGGAGGAGTCAGCTGACACGTGTGCTCATCAGTCACCTGCCCGTGATTCCCAATCTCTCACCAGCTCCAGGAGTGGCTGCTGGACCCTGGACCACGTGTTCAGCACGGTGAGCCCTCCTTTGCCACCTGGGTGGCGCTTTATATCACAAGTTTTATTTTATTTTACGTATACTCCCTGCCAGAGTGTAGGTGTCAAGGAGAAAAGGAACCTTGGCTGGCTTAGTTTTGTTCCCTTCCAAGTGTCCTTCATAGCATAGTGCCTTTCCCACAGAGTCAACTCGCAGCTAAAAGGTGAGAGTTTATTGAAGGAAGTTACAAGAAGACTGCCTCAGTCAAAGGATCTCCCAGGAAGTAGATTCTGTGTTTGCAAAAGTTAAACCTGGTCCCATAGTGGGCTTCAGCTCTCAAGATGATTTTTTTTTTTTTAAGTTAGGGTAACTCAGAAAATAAATGATGAAAACTAAGAATTCTAAATCCTGCGTCACCAGTTGAATGGGGGTATTAGCCATGGTATCGGCTGAAGCCTTGTTTCCAGGCTGTGCTACAGCAGAGGTGGGGAAACTCATGGGCATCACACTTAGTCCTCAGATTGCTAGGGTCCAGCCACCACCCAACACTAGACGGTGGTAAGAGAGATGACATGTGCCAAGCCCTGTGGCTTCCTTATTCTCCTTTGTTCCTTTAGAATAGCAGTTAGCAAACTTTGTCTGTGAAGCGCCATACAAATATTTTAGGTTTTGAGAGCCAGAAGGTCTCTGTTACAACTATTCCACTCTGCCATTCTAGTGAGCAAGCAGCCATACACAATAAGTGAATGATTGTGGCTATGTTTTCACAAGCAGTGGGCTGGATATGGTCCCTGGGCCATAGTTTGCTGACTGCTGCTCTAAAACTGTTTGTGGCAATAGAAGAGGCATATATGGAACAGATTACTGAAGATCTCTCCTGAAAAGAGCACTTTCCTCCTGATCTCTTATTTAATATCCAAGGAAGGAGGCAGCTTTGCCCCATTTGGTGGATGAGGATACCGAAGCTCCACAGCATCAGCCAAGTTGCCCATGGCAACAGAGCTGGTAGGAGATGCAGGTGAGAGCTGAGTCCAGATCTAGTGAGTCAGAACCCAGTGTTCTTTTCACCCTATGATTTCCTGGGTATTGCCTTGGAGTGTGGGCAAACTAGCTCAAAACGCCTCTGTGTAGTGTAAGATCACCCCACCCAGCTCTCCTGGAATGAATATCTGTCCCATGCGCACAGACACGGCAGGAAGCTGACTCTTATTCAACTCTTCTGCTTACACCAACAGGTCTGGTACAGATGACAGCACGTTACCTTGAAACATGTGGAAACTGGCTGACTTTTCTACAACAGGCCTTTGTGCACAAGCCAGTGAATACCAATAGAAAAAAAAAAATAACCTTATCTCAAATTAAAAGAACAATCTTTAGAAAATAGCTGAAATGTAAGGTTAATTGGAGCCAGAAATGTCAAATTAATGCAGCAATGCCCCGGGGAGCCTGCCCTGGCCTTTGTGCACAGAATCAGTGCACATGGCGAAGGGAAGCAGGGAACGACATAATAGGATTTTAGGGAATCCCCTGTCACATTAAACAGGCTTTGCAATTAATTTCTTGCTGCAGTGTTATTTTCATTGGCCTATATTTTCTTTGACCTCTCACATTTTTTAAGCTACCAATGCAGGGCAAGTGGGATTTAGGACTGAAATGGGACAAACCCACAAAACTGTTTTGACTTAAAATCAGTAGAAATGTGATAAAACTGCAGTGGGGTGAGCGAGTAGTCAGAGCACCCCTGCGGCGAGCTGGGGTCCCCAGGTCTGCAGTGGGCAGGCACTGGCCTGGGGACAGGGGCCGGCTCTCCTGGGTCAGTGTTTTTAGTATCACTGCCAGGTCCCATCTCGCACCCCTTGCTTGGAGTGCCCACAAGGAAGGCAATGGTCTTACAAGCCAAGGTCTTGCATTCACTGAGCATGAAACCCAGGCTAAGTACTTTGTAAAAGGATTATGTTATTTAATCTTCATAAAACCTCATGAGATATCTCTTACAATTATTGCCATTTTCAGATGGGGAAATGGAGGCACAGGGTAGTGAAGGGCCTGGTGGAAGCCACCTAGGTAGTAAATATTCCAGGCTCAGATTTGAACCCGGGTCTTCCTGATTCCGGGGGCTGTGTGTTTAACTGCTCTTCCAGGCTTTCTCCTCGTTAGGATGACACCCACGTTTACCCAGAATGCCAGCAGCCCACACAATTGAAATCAATTTTACTTGCATTTTCATCTTTTTATTTTGAATCATGGTAAAAATACACATAATGCAAAAATTTATCATCTTGACTGTTTTTAGGTGTACACAGTTCAGTAGCTCTGTGTATTCACGTTGTTGTAAACCAACCCTTTTGTGTTGTAAAACGGAACCTCTGAAGCCATTAAACAATTACTCCTCATTCCTCTACCCATCCCCAAACTTGGCAACCACTGTTCTATTTTATGTCCCTATGAATTTGACTAGGTATCTCACACAAGTGGAGTCATATAGGATTTGTCCTTTTGTGACTGGTTTATTTCACTTAGCATGATGTTGCAACAGGCATCAGAATTTCCTTCCTTTTAAGGCTGAATAACATTTCGTTGTGTGGATGGACCACATTTTGTTTAACCATTCATCCATCAATGGGCATTTGGATGGCTTTCACCTTTTATCTATTGTGAATTATGCAATTGTGAATGCAAAATGGCTGAGTAACTGATAAAGAGATGAGAGACATTCCGCTATTGGGATTCATCTTTGCAGGGAAAAGGAGCATTTAAACAAAATGCTGTGTAAGCTGGCTGCTTTGGGCTTCATGAGAAAGAATACGTGTATCTGAAAATTCGTTGGATGGACTTGGGGTAGAGAATTTTAAGGGCCTATGTATTTTAAATACTCATAAAATATGGGTATCACAACCAAAATGCGCCATCCTTTTCTTGGAAAATACTAGTCTTGGAATTGTTGGAATGCCTGTATCTTTATTCTGGAGTAGTTCATAGAAGTGAGTGCAGTCTCCCTACAGATCACATGTGTTAAAGCATTTGTCCTATGTCAGGCTGATTTGCAATAAAATGTCACGTTAATTTAGAAATGTGTCCCAGGAGACATGAGTGGCTTTCCAGGGACCACTCTCAACAGTGAGCTCTAGGACTGCAGAGATAACTCCTTGCCCTGTGATCAAGTTCTCTTCAAAGACCAGGTGCCCTAACAAAGGCAAGGCTACAGAGATGGCTTCCTTCCTTCTGAAAAGAAGAAAGGAAGGAAATGAGCATTTGGTTTCATCTGTTTCAATCCTCACCGCTACCTTCTAAGACAGACATTGTTTTGTCCACTTTGTTGTTGTTCAGTTGCTAAGTCGTGTCGACTCTTTGCAACCCCATGGACTGCAGCACATCACACTCCTCTATCCTCCACGATCTCTTGGAATTTGTTTAAATTCATGTCCACTTAGTCAGTGATGCTATTGCCTTCAATCTTTCCCAGCATCAGGGTCTTTTCTAATGAGCTGGCTCTTCTTACCAGGTGGCCAAAGTATTGGAGCTTCAGCTTCAACATTAGTCCTTCCAATGAATATTCAGGACTGATTTCCTTTAGGATGGACTGGTTGGATCTCCTTGCAGTCCAAGGGACTCTCAAGAGTCTTCTCCAACACCACAGTTCAAAAGCATCAATTCTTCGACGCTCAGTCCCAAGGAGGAAACAGAAGCTCAGTTGCTGCTGCTGCTGCTGCTAAGTCGCTTCAGTCATGCCTGACTCTGTACAACCCCATAGACGGCAGCCCACTAGGCTCCTCCGTCCCTGGGGTTCTCCAGGCAAGAATACTGGAGTGGGTTTGGTCAGTAACTCTATAAGTCAGTAAACAAAATAGTCAGACATGGTCCTACATCCTGAGTCCCAGTCCAGCTCTTGTTCCTGTGAGCTGTGATAAACTTCTTGTCATTTGATTTGTAAACTTAAAAAATATTCACAGCCTAAAAGTTGCAAATTATGTTTTATTTGGTGCCTGAGAGAACTGCTCCAAGGAGGCAAGGCGGGAGCCAGGTTATATAGAAGTTTTGCGAAAAAGAGTAGGTAGTCAGGACATCAAAGGACAACTGTTAATTAAAGAAACAAGATATCCCAAGTAAGGAATTTAGCACTTTTATGTGTATGGGAAGATGCAGGAGTCTGGGTTCACAGAAATCATTCCTTTGATCTGCACTGTAGATATCTGGTTTGGATGCTGTGGTGCTTTTGAGTCTGCTTTTGAACTATGGTGTTGGAGAAGATTCTTGAGAGTCCCTTGGACAGTATGGAGATCAAACCAGTCAATCCTTAAGGAAATCAACCCTGAATATTCATTGGGAGGACCTGATGCTGAAGCTGAAGCTCCAATACTTTGGCTGCCTGATGCAAAGAACTGACTCATTTGAAAAGACCCTGGTGCTGGGAAAGGTTGAAGACAGGAGGAGAAGGGGACGACAGAGGATGCAACAGTTCGGTGGTATCACTGGTTCAGTGGACATGAGTTTGAGAAAACTCTGGGAGATGGTGAAGGACAGGGAAGCCTGGTGTGGTGCAGTCCATGGTGTCACAAAGAATTGCACATGACTTAGTGAATGAACAACAACTAGCTAACTAGGACCAGTATCCTTTATTTTTCCATATGAGTCTCCTCAGGGCTCACCACAGGGAGTGGCTACAGTCTGACAGCTGCTAGATGGCAGGTATTCTTTCCTTCCTGTTTCTTTAGGGCTCACCAACTCACTGTCTAGGGTGGCTGCAATTGTTGATGATTGTGACAGCTTTTGTTTGCTGATATGGCCAAAAATATTCCATTTCTCAGGTTCTTTAGGGTGAGTTGTAAAGTTAGAGAAAATTCTAGCTTCCTTACACATTTCCATAGATGTATTTTCCACAGACATATCTTCCATATTTGTGTGTGTTTATACACACATTAATACTATTTAATATATATAATGATAGAACTCAATCTTCCATATGCTAATTATTTTTCTGAATATGTGCAATTGTTTAAAGTCCACCCAAACTGAAGAATGAGTTTGAGTGTGTTTAGCCAATTCAGTGATTCATGATCTCTTAGGTGACCTGACATGTAACTTAGAGATGAACATATATAGCTGGTGTATTTCTGACCCTTTGTACTCCAGTGATAATTTAAAATTCTGAATTTCAAACTTTCTCACCTCCCCCCTACAATGAGTGCAACTGTTTGTATTTCTAGCATGCTGTAAAGGTAGATGGATTTTAGAAGGCAGGAAGAATGTTGCTCTCATCTGGGCAAATCCTTAATTGGCCCTGCTAACCAGGTGGCCAGCTGATGAGCCACTATATTTCAATGGTATAAGCAGCAATTTATAGTTAAATATTTGCACGTGTATCTAATTGCCTTTGTGAAATTGTTCCTGCCAAATAGAAGTCTGGTTGAGCCTTCAAAATAACTTGGCATCCAACATGCATTAATATTTTAAACCACTGCTAACACTTGTGCTGCAGATCCAATTTTACTAATGTGTGTGTGTGTGTTTAAACACCTCCCACTGCAGTGTGTGATTTTGAATCTCTATAGCATGCTTAGAATACTATTGCAAGGTCCTGAGAACTAAGAAGTCTGATGGCGTATCCACACTACCCAAATAACCAGTAGAGCCCTCCCCCCCAATTCAGTTAATCAACTTTTTTCCCCTAAATGGTGTCCAAAAACCAAGTTAACTTTGTGTTACTGCCTTGGACCATGGGGAAGGTCCATCGCTCAGTGCGACGTTGAACAGATGAGGGCATGGCAGCTGCGATTCTGGCTTTAACCCACGAATAAAGTCCTTCATGGAGCATGTGTATTCCTGCTCTGGGCTGGAGCAATGCAACCAGCATTTGCTGCAAAGCAGCAGGTGGGGGTTTGGGAAAGGGGTTTCCCCTGCCTGAGGCGGGTGGGGATGAGCTCAGAGTCCACTGCAGAACTGTCTGGAGGTGTCCTGCAGGGCAGTGAGGAGCCAAGACGGTCCAGACAGAAGGAGGAAGGACAGAGCAGCCTCAGGGAATGCGACCACATTGGCTTGGTGCCTGGCTGGTGAGGGGCCCACGGGAGGGGTGGGGTGCAAGGCTGCTGAGGACAGGGGCTCAAGGTCACGGACGAACTTGCAAATTCACGAAGAACTGTGGATTTCAGTGCAAGCTTTCCTCAGGGGCAGTGCGCTAGGACCACTGATGGGTCTGGCTCTGAGATAAGCAACTCTTGGGCTGGAGCATCAGCGCTCTGGGCAGGGGAACTTCATTTAACTCTGTTGAATACACTGTGATCCATTGACAATGAGGAGTAAATCACCCACTCCCGCCAACCCTGGGGTCTTACTTACACAAAGATTGTGAGGTTAAACATCATGGCCAATTAGAATTCAAAGGCAATATTGGTGCAGCTACACTCTCAGACACTGCAGCGGTCATTTATTGATTTAACAAACACTATTTCATTCAGTGGTTTCCCAACCAGACAAGATGTCTGGAGGTGGACATTTTTGCTTATCATCACCGCTGTGGGAGTGCTCCTGGCATTGCATCGACTGGGCAGAGGCCAGGGGTGTTGCTAAACATCCTGCAGTGCACAGGACAGCCCTACAACAAAGAATTATCTGACCCCAAATGTCAAGAGTGCTGAGGCTGAGAAACCCTGGTTTGGTACTTGTGCGTGCTAAGTTGTTTCAGTCGCGTCCGACTCTTTGCGATGCTACGGACTGTAGCCTGCCAGGCTCCTCAGCCCATGAATTCTCTAGGCAAGAATACTGGAATGCATTGCCATGCCCTTCTTTGGGGGATCTTCCTGACTCAGGAATTGAACCCATGTCTCTTACATCTCTTGCATTAGCAGGTGGGTTCTTCACCACTAGAGCCACCTGGGTTTAGTACTTACCACCTCTGAACTATATGCCAATCACTGGGGATATGGAGATAAATTAGACTTGCTCAGTGGCCTTGAGAAACCTGTGAGCTACAGCAAGGATAGACTTAGAGAGCCATAGCTGGGGTCAAGGGAGTGGTGTGGGCTGTATGTTTCCAGAAACAGGAACACCTATGCCTAAGTTTGTGCATGGACCAAGGTGTTTGTTCTGCCCTTTCTTGTGTGAAAAAAACATGAGCCATTTCCTTCCTTCATTGCTGGGCCAGCTCATCTCTCGGCCTGCATCACAAGTGAAATTAGCATGGGGAAGTTGGAATGGAAAAGAAAAGTTGAAGGAAAATAGCTAAGAAATTTTACACAGAATTCAGAATGCCTAGCTGTCCTTTACATTTTTATTTCTACATCACATTTTATTTGTAGAGGCAGGCAAGGACCTTGACTGAGTTGTTTGTAATCCAGGAGTTCTTGGGTTTCCCAGGTGGCTCAGTGGCAAAGAATCTGCCTACCAAAGCAGGAGACGTGGGTTGGATCCCTGGGTCGGGAAGATCCCCTGGAGTAGGAAATGGCAACCCACTCTAGTATTCTTGCCTGGAGAATCCCCATGGACAGAGAAGACTGGCAGGCTACAGTCCATGCGGTCTCAAAGAGTCAGACATGACTGAGGGATTAAACAAGAACAGGAGTTCTAGGTTCAGAGCCGACCCAAAGGAGATGCTTAATAAACATTTGTTGATGTGGAATCTCATCTTGGGAGAAGTCTCTTACACTCTCCCATGGGTGTGCTTTCAGGCAGGTTCTTTTTATGGTGTCCAAAATTTACAAACGATGGGTGAGCCCGTCCTGAAGTGGGCAACACCATGAAGAAGCAGCCTCGGCTGAGCTGTGAGCAAGGCCATTGCTCCCATTCTGCCTGCTTTTGCAATCAGGCTAGTTACCAGAGTCCTGTTTCCTGCTGACCTTATTCTGCTGGGGAGGGTGGGCTGCAGCTGCACCCCCAGCCAGGACCCCGACAGCTTCCCAGATGTTGGTGCTGCAGGGGCAACGGTGCCTCCTCAGCCCCCATGTCCCCTGCAAGGGCTCCTGCCAGCTCAGGCCTGCGGTGACCCTTTCTGAGACTCTGGTTGGTTTCATAGTCGTCTGCTGCCACTCTGGTTCACAGCAGGTCCAGTGACAGGGTGGGAGAGACGCAGGGGGACCCGGGGCTCACACCTAGGTGAAAGAGTGACATGAATGGAGAAGAAAATGTAAAAATTCCTCTGTGTTGGAGAGAGATTATGCTGGCTTACCCACTGGGTTCCCGCTGAGCGCAGTAGTAATTGGAATGTATTCTTTGCAAAGTTTATTGGGTCCTGGAGCGACTTGTTACTGAACTGGTCAATTAATCTATTTTTTTTTGTTTTTTAATGAGTTAGGGGATTTCCTTCAGCAGCAACTCACCAGGAAGCATGACCGAATGCCCAGAGCTCAGGGAAAGGCTGGCCTTTCCTTCTCGAAAACCCTATCCAACAATTAAAGGAGGAAATGGACACCTCCCGCTACAGGTGGCAAATTGGGCTGATGTGGGAGCCGCAGAGGAAGGGTTTACCCCGCGCAGAGGTGAGTGCGGAGCGGGAGGGGGGATCACCATGAAACCGATTACTCAAGGGCAGCAGTTTGAGGATTCGGAAATAAATCCGTTAGTATCCCTGCTGAGAGACAAATGATTTCTATTTAAAAACCTGCTTGTTCCACGCAGTAACTCCCAGCGTAGCAATAATTAATGATATCAGAAGGTTAAGAAAGACCTGCTGCTGGAATCCCTCTGCTCCAAGCATGAAATTGGATTAAAGTGAAGATAAACTTAGACACTAAATCTGTTGAGGAAATCAGTAATTATGTGGAAATGCACACATTTTGAGCTATTTGAGGGAGTCAAGTGGCTGATGGGGTAACAGTTTTGTCCCAGGCATTTGGGCCTTGGTGGAGATGAACCCTCAGAGGATGAGAACAAGGGATCATACCCACTTTAGTCCCAACTCTAGATTTAATTTTTGTTTTTTCCCCAAAGTGAAGTTCTGTGGGCCTTTTGGATACATCCCATGGCCAATTCTACTGGCTGCCTACTTAATATCCATTTCTCTTCTACTTTCTTAGCAGATTATTTTTCAGGGGGACAGTGTACAGACTAAACAAGGTAATTGTCAGGCAGTCTGGCAGTTAGGGGGTGACTGTGTTGTGTGTTCTGGCCAAAGACACTCAAGTAGAAGTACACTGAATGGGGCTTCCTGGAAAGTTATTTTTCTTGATAAAAAGGGATATAATTGAGAGATTGGGATCTATATATTACACTACTATACATAAAATAGATGACTAACAAGAATCTGCTGTATAGCACAGGGAACTCCACCCAGCATTCTGTAGTGGCCTGCATAGGAAAAGAATCTTAAAAAAAAGAAAAAGAGTGGCTATATGTATATGTATAGCTAATTCACTTTGCTATATACCTGAAACTAACACAACACTCTAAATCAGCTATATTTCAATAAAAGATTTTTTACAAGGGACAAAGTTAGTTGACTGGCATGTGCCTTTTGCCCTTTGCCTTTTGCCTTCCCTTCTCCTCTGTTCTCTGTCTGGAATATCAATACAAGGGCTGGAGGTTCGGCAGCTCTTTTGTCACCATATGGATGAAGTTTCTGTCTTAAGGGTGGTGGGGCCAGAAGGAGCCTGGATCCTTTGTGATTTCCTTGGGCAAATGGGTAGGAGAAAGCTGTGCTATCAGGCATCTTAACTGATCAAGTAAAATCATATTACTGATTTCAGGCATATGGCAAAAAGAAATTCAGTCATGGCCAGCATGGGGGTGCCGTTTTGGATGACCCAGGGGGAGTCTTCCCTGAGAGGGTGAGCTGGCCCCCCAGGGATGCGTTCTCAGGGCACAGGAATGATGGAGGAGGCGCTGATGTCTTCCTCTGGTGTGTTGCTGAGGGATGTGGCTCTTCTTGCCCTCTCTGGGACTCCCCAGTCACTCTTGGTGTATCACATATCTGTCTCCAGTGCTCTGATGGTTCCCTCCTCTCTGGATTCTGAGTTTGAACAGAAGTCATACTGTTTCAATGCCTTTAGGATTAAAGAACCCTTCAGCCCCTCCCCCTGCCAGTATCCAAAGGTGACTGTCCAGACTGTGTTCCACGTGGCCAGTTCCCTTCTTTCTAGGATGCTGCTGTTTGGATGCAGACAAAGCTGAGCCACAGGATGCTTTCCTCCTTCCAGGCATCTCTGTGAAGGATCCATCAGAGCTGCTTATTATCTGGTGTTGGGTTTCCTTCTCAGGGCTCCATGCCTCTGCCTTGCCTCTCTGTGATGGGCTGGCTTTGCTGGGGGACTAGGGTACTGGGGTGAGTGGAGACCAGGCCCTCCTGGATTTGGGCAGGGCACAGCTCTCAGGCTGGGTGCTTCCTGAAAACCCTTCTCCATCAGCTCCCTCACACTTGCTGGGTGACATCAAGTCCTTCTTTGTCTGAAGGGTCCAGTATTTGGTGGTTCACCAATTAAAGCCCACACACTTCCATGCATTACTTTAATCAGTCCTCATAACATCTTGAGCTAGTTATTTTTAGTGTTTTATTTTATTATTATTTAAAAATTTTTATTTATTTATTTTTGGCTGTGCTGGGTCTTTCTTGCTGTGTAGACTTTTCTCGAGTTGTGGTGAGTGGGGGCTTACGTTCAGTTGCGATGGCTTTTCTTGTTGCGGAGCAAGGGCCCTAGGGCACACAGACTTCAGTTTTGCAGCACGTGGACTCAGTATTTGCAGCTCCCAGGCTCGATGGTCACGGCGCATGGGCTTAGGTGCTCCACGGCATGTAGAATCTTTCTGGATCAAACACATGTCTCCTGCACTGGCAGGTGGCTTCTTTACCACTGAGCCACCAGGGAAGCCCGAGCTAGTATTTTTTGCCTCTTGTCACATATGAGGAGACTGAATACGTAGGAGGTTTGGTGTCTGGGTCTCAAAGTTATTTCATGGCAGAGCTGGGCCTGAATTCCACGGAGCTTTCTTCCTTCTCCCGCCTCTGCCTCCACACTCCTCCCCCTCCTCTGCACACACTCCCTCCTGTGTCACAACCCCGGAGGCACAGGGACTGACACCCGAGCTGCTCACATTCACACACCCAGTCTTCTACTCCCTCCTGGATGCACACCTCAACTGCGATTTCCCGGCCTCCCTCATATTGGATGGTGCAGTGGACTTGCCCAAGGAGGTGGGCAGGAATGATTCCTGCTATTTTCAGTCCTGGCCTCTAAAAATTCTTGTGATGAGGAATTCCTATGTCCTGATTGTGGAGGATCCCGGGGGACTTTAACAAGTCCCTTTATCAATGCCAGAGCCACAAGGTAACTGGAATCTGAGATATGTCAGAGTGGCACTGCCTCACTTATATTGGTCTGTCATGCCAGTGAGAGATTTGGGCCCTGTTTGTTACAGAAGCTAGTGTTCCTAACCCTCACCAATACAGGCTGCTTGGGTTGCTGACCCACAGATGTCTATACTGGATCTTGTAAATCCTGACTGGTTAGTGGGAAGAAACCATGTTCCAGATATCCTGAGATGGCTGTAAGTTTTTCATGGAGATCAGTCAGTCAGTCAGTTCAGTTGCTCAGTCGTGTCCGACTCTTTGCGACCCCAAGGACTGCAGCCACGCCAGGCTTCCCTGTCCATCACCAACTCCCGGAGCTTGCTCAAACTCATGTCCATCGAATCAGTGATATCATCCAACCATCTCATCCTCTGTTGTCCCCTTCTCCTCCTGCCTTCAATCTTGCCCAGCATCAGGGTCTTTTCCAATGAGTCAGTTCTTTGCATCAGGTGGCCAAAGTATTGGAGTTTCAGCTACTCTCTCACAACTGGAGGTTCCTGGACCACATGTCTCTGAGGCTGGTTGACCTGTACAATGTTTTTAGGAACAGAGCCACTGAAGTGTGAATATAGCCCTCAGCCCAGCCACCAGGTCTATCTGTCTTCAGTCTCTTAGAGTTTTCCCCTAATGGTGACTTTAACCCCCAAACTGAATTCTTCCTTGGGTTTTTCCTATAAACATAAAGGTGATTTTCTCACAATCACTTCTTGGATTTAGCTTATAGAGAATGCTTCTCAAGTTGTAGAAGTAGCTCTAGAGACCTTCGTCACCTGCCACACTCCCCGTCAGACACACACACACACACACTCACTCAACTTTAAACTCAACAGAGTTTAAAGTCGTATTGTGTTTTGATCCCCAGTAATGGTGTGTTTGAGGCTGTGATTATATATCTGAGAGCAAGTCACTTCACTTCTGAAATTCAGTTTTTTCATGGGGAAAATGGAGATGAAAATACCCGTGTCTGTGGGTTGTTGTAAGAACAGAATATAATCACGTAGGTAAAGCACAGGCACTGAGTTTCCTGGGCTTCACGACCTGGGGGTGTGATGTCTATTAACTGCACAGACTTGTCTCTGGGTTTGAATCCCAGGGTGGGGCAAAGTCAGAGATTCTTAAGATGTTAAACAGTGGTTTAATTAAGGGGCTTCCCTGGTGGCTCAGATGGCAAAGAACCCACCTGCTGTGCAGGAGACCACGGTTTGATCTCTGGGTCAGGAAGATTCCCCTCGAGAAGGAAATTGCAACCCACTCCAGTATTCTTGCCTGGAGAATTCCAGGGACAGAGGAACCTGGTGGGCTACAGTCCATGGGGTCGCAAAGAGTTGGACACAACTGAGTGACTAACGTATGCAATGAGAAGATCTATGATCTGAGAGAAAGTACAGCTACTGATTGGCTTCAATCAGCCTATTTTAAAAGAGAAGTTTTTTTAAAGTTTTGAAAAGAATTACATTTTCTCAGGATTCCAGGACTTTTCTCCCATCATTGTGTCTCACCTTTTATCCTCTGTTCCAGTTAAAATGGACTTGTTATCATTCCCCTCAAGGTGGATTAGTATATACTATGGGACTTGTTTTAAGTGAAAAGTCCCGTAAATTTGAACACTTATTTATTATTTATGGCAGTAGAAGAAGGCTTCCCTTCTCACGCTCTCAGTGGCAGTCTGCTGACATTGGAGATCAGAAGCTGAATTCAGGATGTGCCTTCATCTCGGTGAACGCAGCAGCTACACTTGCTGTCCTTCTGGGATGCCTTCTACTTGGAGTGCTGCTTTATGGTACCTTGGCTCTTCCTTTTCATTGCCACTTCAACTTTGCTTCTCCTAGCGTCAGTGGAAGTGGCCAGAGTTGGCAGCTCTTACATTAGGTATCCAAAGAAATATTTTGGAGACCTATTAATTCTCAACCACTTCAGTTGGCAAGCCAAGGCCGGGAAACAAATGCGCTTAGTGAGCGGCCCAGACTGTCAAACCTGGCTGCCGTTCATTAGCAGGGACCCACCTTTTGTGCCCTGATGGGGTTCTACTCTGTGGCCGGCTTCTTTATCTTGAGTTCCCAGATGGTTTTGGGATCTTGGGGGTTATTACTTGGCTCACTCAAGCAGGAACTGAGACGCTGAATCATGTGTGAGAGGGAGGCCGCGCTGGGGGTCTCTGTGGAAGGGTCTTAATGCAGGCTTCTTGCCTGCTGTTTCTACTCCTGGCTCTCGAGGTTTGCATTTCAATCCTGTTAACGGGGAAATATGAACTCAGAAAAATATCTCTTTTTCTTTCCTTCAGAACAGGAAGTCAATTCGGACACGTGTCGCGTGAGTTTCTCATCCGTGAGCAGAGTCTTGCGCTTCCTGGATGCTCCGTTGTTCTTTGCTAATCCGTTCTTACCTCCTAGTCGCCCTCTTGTTCTCTGCCTTGGGGGTCCCACTGTTCAGGAGAAAAGTAGGGGAAGTTTCTGGATATTGTTTCTCCCCCTTCTCCTTTTATTTTCTTCAAGAAGATAATACTTACTTTCCTATTATAAAAGTGTTATCTGTTTTCTGTAGAAACTACAAAATGTCCTTTGAGAGGATGCTCTAGCTGAGTTTCCACTGGGAGTGAGATATGGCAGAGCCTGAGCGAGTCTGATCAACGGGGTGGGGGGGGGGGGCTTCCCTGGTGGCTCAGAAGGTAAAGCGTCTGTCTGCAGTTCAGAAGACCCAGGTTCGATCCCTGGGTTGGGAAGATCCCCTGGAGAAGGAAATGATCCACAGGTGTGGTGATGCATTTCCCTTCCCCTGCCCCTGCTAGTCTATTTGTGTGAATTTACTTTTCATTTTCTTCTTACGAGGGTGCAAAGTAGGAGGCTGGCTAAGGGAGAAGAGATACCTTAAGCCCAAACATTTGAATCATATGTGTGTATGCTCAGTCACATCCGACTCTTTGAGGCCCCATGGACTGTAGCTCGCCAGGTTCCTCTGCCCATGGAATTTTACAGACAAGAATACTAGGGTGTGGTGCCATTTCCTACTCCAGGGGATCTTCCCGACCCAGGGATTGAACCTGGGTGTCTAGTGTCTCCTGCATTGGCAGGCGGATTCTTTACCACTTGCCACCTGGGAAGCCCGTTTGAATCGTAAAGACTGCCAAAGTGTACCTGGCCTTTCTCTATGCAACTTTAAAGAATTATGTTTACCTTCCTAAAGCATCTTCTAAATCAGCCTTTTGTGAAGAATGTTCTGAGGACCCCTGAAAATTCCCAAGACTCTCAGAGATTCTGCAAGACCCTCCTTTACACAATTACATATCTGTGTGAGACGGAATTTTCTTCACATGCTTCAACCAAATAGCATACTGTGTGCAGAAGCAGGTTCAGTGATACAGCTGTCTTCTGCGAAACCAGATTTTAAAGAGATTTGCAAAAATAAAACAATGCCTCTTCTTCTCACTATTTTTGGGAAATGCAGTTTTTCTTTCAAAATGCATTTTTATATTAACATGTAATGGGTTTAATTATGCTTATTTTAAATGAACTAATAAATATTTAAACATTTCTTTTAGTTTTAATTTTTAATGTAGTAAATATG
Source organism: Giraffa tippelskirchi (assembly GCF_054371585.1). Taxonomy (NCBI): domain Eukaryota; kingdom Metazoa; phylum Chordata; class Mammalia; order Artiodactyla; family Giraffidae; genus Giraffa; species Giraffa tippelskirchi. The sequence continues at coordinate 57,945,707 of NC_137286.1, read as the reverse complement.
ATAGATAAAACCTATGTAAACAAAAGTGCTTTGGTGTCCTCAATAAGTTTTAAATGTGTAAAGGAGTTTTGAGAACCACTATCCTAGTTATCTCTTCCAGTGCATTGATGGATATTTTTGTGCCTTAAAAATTAATGATTTTTTTGAAGCATCTTAAGTGTCCCTCAACTATATTGGATAATAAATGATAATATATTCATACATTTGAATACTATACAGCAATGAATATGAATAAACTACAGCTATACACAATTATATGTTGAGTGAAAGAAGTCAGGCATAAGAGCATACATCATCTAGGTTTAAAAACTGGCGTACTAGAGTGTCCTTCTGTTCAGGCAGTCTGGGACATTTGCTTAATCATCTGGTCCTTCATTTCCTCTTGACCATAAATGAGGATAAATAGTGCCCTGGGTGTGCTGCGGGGTTGAATGAAATGATGAGCACGACAAGCTCCATAAATGGAGGCCTTAGCACGGCAGTCGTCATGCTTCATACTCACTGAACTGGTGACTCTCTCTCTGAGCCAAAGACGTGCAGCACCCGAGGTTTCATTTCACTGGAGAACCCACTGGCCTCCTCAAGAGAGGACACCTGGGAGCCAGGACCGTCTCTATGATAGTGTCCAGCGACTCAGATTTAATGTCACTCTCTACGTCTTTCAATCCTGCCTGGAAGCGTTTTCACCGGAAATTGTCTCTCTCTTTCGGTTGATGCACAAGTTTTAAATTCGGAAACCTTTCTCCCCCTGGGGGTTTTGTGTCCTATCTTTGTGTTGAGTATAAATATGGAAAGATTTATCTAGATTTATATCTATATAGATATAACACAGAAAAACAGATGGCAGGGTGAGTTCCTTCTGTCCTCTTCTTTTCTCTGCCTTGCATCATTTCCTGAAATATTTTATTTCGTGGTTAGAATTAGAGAGAGTCAGTTAATCCTATAGTTTAAGTTGTGCTGTAAGAGGTGACAAATGACTGATGGTCGTGCAGGTGTTTCATCCTGAAGGAGGTAGAGGATGTCTCTAAAGAACCTCTCAGGAGTCCTCTGATCTGGTGATTGAGAGCTGGGAGTCTGTCAAGCAGGGAGAGTGTGTGTGTGTGTGTGTGTGTGTGTGTGTGTGTGTGTGTGTGTGTGTGTGTGTTTAGTTGCTAAGTCATGTCCGACTGTAGCCCGCCAGGCTCCTCTGTCCACGGGATTCTCCAGGCAAGAATACTAGAGTGGGTTGCCATTCCCTTCTCCAGGGGGTCCTCCTGACCCAGGGATGGAAACTGTGTCTCCTGCATTGAAGGTGGATTCTTTGCCATCTGAACCACCAGGGAAGCCCTGTCAAGAAGGAAAGAAAAAGGTTAAGAACTGAATGTTGTGTGGGACCGTGATCCCTAATGGTGAGATTTCTTTCCAGCAATGGATTATATCTTCAAGTACTTTTAGACTTTTCTCACACAACTGAATTTACACATATAATCTTAATATCTCTTTCTGTCACCAGATATTTTAAAAATGGATTGAAGTTATTTTCTCTTTTCTTTGTCATGAGTTCAGTTCAGTTCAGTTGCTCAGTCGTGTCTGACTCTTTGCGACCCAATGAATTGTAGCACGCCAGGCCTCTCTGTCCATCACCAACTCCCGGAGTCTACCCAAACCCATGTCCATCAAGTCGGTGATGCCATCCAACCATCTCATCCTCTGTCAGCCCCTTCTCCTTCTGCCCCAATCCTACCCAGCTTTAGGGTCTTTATCAATGAGTCAACTCTTCGCATGAGGTGGCCAAAGTATTGGAGTTTCAGCTTCAACATCAGTCCTTCCAATGAACACACAGGATTGATCTCCTTTAGGATGGGTTGATTGGATCTCCTTGCAGTCCAAGGGACTCTCAAGAGTCTTCTCCAACACCACAGTTCAAAAGCATCAATTCTGCGGTGCTCAGCTTTCTTCACCGTCCAACTCTCACACCCATACATGACCGCTGGAAAAACCATAGCCTTGACTAGACAGACCTTTGTTGGCAAAGTAACATCTCTGCTTTTAAATATGCTATCTAGGTTGGTCATAACCTTCCTTCCAAGCGGTAAACGTCTTTTAATTTCATGGCTGCAATCACCATCAGCAGTGATTTTGGAGCCCCCCAAAATAAAGTCTGACACTGTTTCCACTGTTTCCCCATCTATTTCCCATGAAGTGATGGGACCAGATGCCATGATCTTAGTTTTCTGAACGTTGAGCTTTAAGCCAACTTTTTCACTCTCCTCTTTCACTTTGATCAAGAGGCTCTTTAGTTCTTCTTCACTTTCTGCCATAAGGGTGGTGTCATCTGCATATCTGAGGTTATTGATATTTCTCCCGGCAATCTTGATTCCAGCTTGTGTTTATTCCAACCCAGCATTTCTCATGATGTACTCTGCATATAAGTTAAATAAGCAGGGTGACAATATACAGCCTTGACGTACTCCTTTTCCTATTTGGAACCAGTCTGTTGTTCCATGTCCAGTTCTAACTGTTGCTTCCTGACCTGCATACAGGTTTCTCAAGAGACAGGTCAGATGGTCTGGTATTCCCATCTCTTGCAGAATTTTCCACAGTTTATTGTGATCCACACAGTCAAAGGCTTTGGCATAGTCAATAAAGCAGAAATAGATGTTTTTCTGGAACTCTCTTGCTTTTTCGATGATCCAGTGGATGTTGGCAATTTGATCTCTGGTTCCTCTGTCTTTTCTAAAACCAGCTTGAACATCGGGAAGTTCACAGTTCACGTATTGCTGAAGCCTGGCTTGGAGAATTTTGAGCATTATTTTACTAGCATGTGCTGCTGCTGCTGCTGCTGCTAAGTTGCTTCAGTCGTGTCTGACTCTGTGTGACCCCATAGACGGCAGCCCACCAGGCTCAGCCGTCCCTGGGATTCTCCAGGCAAGAATACTGGAGTGGGTTGCCATTTCCTTCTCTAGTGCATGAAAGGGAAAAGTGGAAGTGAAGTCGCTTAGTTGTGTCCGACTCTTAGCAACCCCATGGACTGTAGCCTACCAGGCTCCTCTGTTAATGGGATTTTCCAGGCAAGAGTACTAGAGTGGGGTGCCATTGCCTTCTGAGATGAGTGCAATTGTGTGGTAGTTTGAGCATTCTTTGGCATTGCCTTTCTTTGGGATTGGAACGAAAACTGACCTTTTCCAGTCCTGTGGCCACTGTTGAGTTTTCCAGATTTGCTGGCATATCAAGTGCAGCACTTTCACAGCATCATCTTTCAGGATTTGAAATAGCTCAACTGGAATTCCATCACCTCCACTAGCTTTGTTTGTAGTGATGCTTTCTGAGGCCCACTTGACTTCACATTCCAGAATGTCTGGCTCTAGGTGAGTGATCACACCATCATAATTATCTGGGTCGTAAAGATCTCTTTTGTACAGTTCTTCTGTGTATTCTTGCCATCTCTTCTTAATATCTTCTGCTTCTGTTAGGTCCATACCATTTCTGTCCTTTATTGAGCCTATCTTTGCATGAAATGTTCCTTTGGTATCTCTAATTTTCTTGAAGAGATCTCTAGTCTTTCCCAATCTGTTGGTTTTCTCTATTTCTTTGCACTGATCGCTGAGGAAGGCTTTCTTATCTCTCCTTGCTATTCTTTGGAACTCTGCATTCAGATGGGAATATCTTTCCTTTTCTCCTTTGCTTTTTGCTTCTCTTCTCTTCCCAGCTATCTGTAAGGCCTCCTCAGACAGCCATTTTGCTTTTTTAGTGCATAGCATATTGAGGTCAATTAAATTTTGCAACGAAGAACAGCAAGTAAACTAGACATACTTCAATCATCTTTAAGGACACTGATGGCCCAAGCATACACCTCACATTCAAAAGTTATAGAGGGAAAGGCCCTTCTGTGGGTGAGGACTTGGAGGCCTTAGGGCCTCAGGGTCATGTGGGAACACTAGCTGTCATGGACTAGGAGAGGCTGGGGTTCTGCCAGCCTTTCATTCAGGAGATTTGGGGCTGGGATCTGTGGGGCTCTGTGACAATGGAAGGTTTAACCTGGGTATTTATACTTAGTTTGCTAGGTAGCGTTGCTGTAGCAAAATACCACAGTGGGTGACTTAGAACAATAGTTTATTGCCTCACAGTTCTGGCGTGCAGAAATCCACAGCCAGGGTGCCGGTAGGGCCGTATTCCCTCTAAGGTGTTGAGGGGGTGGTGGGGCTCTATTCTTGCCTCTCTCCTTGCTTCCAGTAGCCTCAGGCTTTTAGATCGTCTTCTCCCTGTGTTTTCACACCCTCTTCCCTTGGTGCATGTCTCTGTGTCCACGTTTCCCTTCTTATAAGGACATCGGTCATATTGGAGTAGCAGCCATTCTTACGACCTCATTTTAACTTGATTGTGTGTGTTAAGTCACTTCAGTTGTGTTTGACTCTTTGTGACCCCATGGACTGTAGCCCGCCAGGCTCCTCTGTCCATGGGATTCTCCGGGCAAGAATACTGGCATGGGTTGCCATGCCCGCCTCCAGGGGATCTTCCTGACCCAGGGATTGAACCCGCATCTCTTATGTCTAACCTGCATTGTCAGGCAGGTTCTTTACCACTAGTGCCACCAGGGAAGCCCTTAATTTGATGACCTCTGTAAAGACCCTCTCTCCAAATGAGGTCACATTCTGAGGTACTAGGCCTTAGGACTCCAATACATCTTTTTAGGGGGGGACATTATTCAACCCATAACATGATTATAATGGATTGGAGCTTTGGATAAGACATGCTGGAAAAAGAAGTTCATTGCTAAGTATTTTGAAAATTTATTATCTGAAAGGTGAGGAAACTAAGGTCTAATGGGGATAGATGTTTTGCTCAAGTTGTATAGCTTATGTGGCAGTTTTGGGATTCAAACCCAGGACCTTGGGAGATCTTAGTGTATTTTCCACTACAGTGGTGGTCATGTTAGTTCTGATTGCTAGCATTGCTGCTAACCCAACTTTATTCTTTACAAATTGTATTAGTCTTTTTCAAAAATGTCCCTTTTAATTGGAGAAATTGACATTGACATTCTGTTGGTTGGAAAGAGCCTAAGGCAACATAAAGTAATTGTCTTTCATTAGATGAGTTCAGAAGTTTGATGATCTCCATCAGCTGCTGAAACATATTCATTTCTTCCTGGAATAATTTTGAAGTGAAAAGGTGGAAAACAGTCCAACAGTTAATGACGTACAATCAATACTCTGTAGAAAGAACATAATACTGTTGTTAGACTTATTTTATTTCTTTATTCCCTTTCCACCTATTTTTCTCCATTATTTGACAAAACTCATTGACAGATGCTCATTTAAAGGATTTAGAATTTCTGAATGAGTGGAAGTCGGTTTGGAAATCTTGTGTAATCTTGCTTCTCTTGTGACGGTTTGGGAAAGTGGAGCCCCACAGAATGAAATCAGCCTGTGAGATTTATCTTGTTAGACCAAGATCTGTGTTGTACTCTTTGTCATGAAGAGCAGCCTGAGATCTAAGCGTCCAGTTCTTTGACACGTTGGGTGGTGGGTCACATGTGTCCTGGGGGCCCCTGAGACTCTCCCCATACTCCTTCCTGGTCTTTGCCCATCTAGGCACCTGGGGGTCTCCTTGTTTACTTCCTGTGTCATGCCCGAGGAACTCTGGGAAGATGGCAGCTTGAATGCCCGTCCCTGAGCCCTCTTCCTCTTCAGAATAACATGATGACTCATAACCAGTGCAAGCCTGGCTGTGAGTTTGTCTGTGGTCTCTGAGGAAGATGGGCGAGGCATTCTCCAGGGCACGGGGTATGTGATGCCTGGGAGGGAGCAGCACAGAGACAAAAGCCTGCCTCCTCTGGTAGCCTAGAGGGAAGACTGCAGACATGGCATTTCCTGAGAAAGCCTGGCCGGCAGAGGCCTGGGTCCTCTGTAGGGATCTTCCTGAACCTTTTACTCTGCGACTGCCCACAGTGCTGACCCCAGAAAGCTGGAAGTGCCCCTCAAAGAGGCTGGAGAACCATTGTGGACTTCTGGTTGGGAGACAGCCTGTTGGCTGAGGTGGAATAAACCTAAGAGCAGTGAGGCTCCTGTGGTGTTTCTCAGCTGAGAAATGAGCTGGTTTGGGGTTCTCCAGGAAGCAGCTGCCAAAGCACAGCTGGAAGTGCAAGCTGTTCTGGAAGTTAATGCTTGAGAATTCAAGGAGGAGAGGAGCAGGATTAGGCAGGGAAAGCCTTCAGACTGTGGTGCGGCATCTCTTCAGAAGAGGGGAGGGAAGAAGGCTGGAGAAGCACCTTGGAGCTCGTGAGTGGTCCCAGTGTGGAGCTGCAGCGCAAAGATTGCATCCCAGGGTCTTGGAGTGGAAATAACCAGGCCTGGTGCCTGGCCGCGCCCAGTCACTGGCTGTGAGCTGCCCAAGGAGAATATGTCCTCGGCTTGAGCACTGTGGCAAATCCTAAACCCGTTGCAGCTGAAAGCTGCTACTTGCATTCCCGGGGGAAGTTCCCGCAGGGAGACCTGAACAGCTATCTCTGTGGCTGCTACGAGGCGTTCAGCTTGATCCCCTCATTTGCCACCAGCGCAGAAGAGCAAGGTCTGCCTTGCCTTCTCGCTTTCTGGCTTGTGCTGCTGAAAAGATCCTAATGACCTGAACTGTGCCTGTTCTTCATACAACCACGAGAAGACCAGCATGGAATAACTGTGCAAGGGGTAGCTTGGGGGAGAATGCTAGGTTGCAAACTAGAATTAAATGAATGAATGGACACAACAAGAAAGAGAGAGAGTTAAAGATGGAGCCGTATTATATGTATATGATATGTAATATTTTCTCTACCCTCTTTTTCATACATCTATATCTACATCTATATTTAAATCTGTCTGTCTATATAGGTTAATTCAATGGCATGCAGTATAGCTAAAGAAGATTTTCTAGAATTTAAAAATCAAATATTCAACTTCAAAGATTTTCTACATTTATTGTTTGTTGTTTAGTCTCTCAGCCATGTCCGGCTCTTTTGTGACCCCACAGACTGTAGTCCTCCAGGCTTCCCTGTCCATGGGATTTCCCAGGCAAGAATACTGGAGTGGGTTGCCATTTCCTTCTCCATTCTCCATTTATAGTCCATATGTAATATGTATTTATATGTTACGTATATGTAACATATGTAATATATATAACAAACATATATAAATCATATGTATATAAACAGGTATACATAGATGGATAGGTACATGTGATACCTGTTCACATCTGTGTTTGTGTTCTCATAGGCATGGAGAAATGCGTGCAAAGATGAATACATTCATGAGAGTATGATTATCTGGGGGGTGAGAATAGAGAGGAGTTGCATATTAATCGTGAATATTTTTTCACAACATGGGATTGTAAGCTTATTACCACAAATTATTTGCGCATTAACGTTTTAGTTTTATCAAAGTAAAGCATGCCCATTGTAAAAAGTCTTGTAGTATCAAACAGATTGGCAGTGAAGAAAAGAGGCCCTGCGCTGCTCTTTCCAACCAGCAATCACTTTTAATTATTTTGACTGCCTCTTTTGATTGTTACTCCTGTATTTCTAAACAATATGCTCATGCTGCTCCTTCTTGATTTCTCCCCCTTTTGGCCTTGTCTTCCTGGTGATGTGGGGGAGCATTTATCTCCCTGGCACCTTTCCTCCACAGCCCACCAGCCTCTCCTCTCCTCTTCCCTATGATTTCATGGTATCACAAATGTTAGTTAAATCAATGAAAACTGTCCACATCATTACGTCTGTAGTGCTACGGTTTCCTGGGTAGCCAAATATAACACTATGACTGCATTTCTTTGATTATATAGGTTATTTTTTGTGTTTCCAATAAAACATGTCTTTCCACCATTGTTATCTCCTAGCAATTTGATTCCTGCTACAGAGCAATAGGCATTTATCAATTCTTTTAGAGAAAATTATACACACGCAAGCACATATGTATATACTTTCCTTCCCCCGGAAACAGCAGATATTATACACAATGTCCCTTACTTAAAAAAATAATATGTCTCAGCAACTGTCCTGCACAAACATGCCTTGTTCTTTATAATGACTGGAGAGCATTCTATCATATAAATAGACTCAAATTTATTTAACTAGTGCTCAACTGATGAAAATTTGGGTTATCATCAGATCTGGAATGCATACTCTATACACATGTCATTTCATGTGTCTGTTTGTTATCTACCTAAAAGGTAAATTCCTGTATGTGGAATTTCTGGGTAAAACAACATGGGAGTTTTAAATTTGGATGAAATGATGAAGTTGTTCTTCAAGGAGGCTGTACCAGTTTACATTTCTAGAAATAGTACTATTTTTCCAGGCTTTTGCCAGCACAGAATATTGCTAAATTATTTTTTTTTGCAAATTGATAAAGAATTACAATGAGATATGATTATAGTTTTATAGTTTTGTTTTGCATTTCTCTTACATGGATAAATTTGAATTTGTTTTCAGATATTTAAGAACCATTTATAATTCTTTTTATATGACTTATCTAATAGTGTATTTTGCCAATTTTTCTATTGGATTGTATGTCCTATTGATTTGCTGACACTATTTATATTTTAAAGAAATTGGCTTTTTGTTGGGTTATGTCTTGCAGATTATTTTCTTCTATTTGAGGTTTATCTTTTGACTTTGCTTACAGTGTTTCTTTCATGCAGAAAATTTCAATTTTCATCTAATCAAATTTGGCAATTGTATATAACCTTAGTGTACTTAGGAAAAAAGTTCAGGCAGATCAAAATTGAGGATGATTTGACGAAATAATGTAATACTTTTCATACTAAGGGGAAATGACAACTAAGTGCAACATGGTCCCCTGGATAAGACCTGGAACTGAAAAAGGACATTGATGGAAAATTGGTGAAATTGAAATAGGCCTTTTGTATTGTGCCAATATGACTCTCGAGAGTCCCTTGGACTGCAAGGAGATCCAATCAATCCATCCTAAAGGAGATCAGTCCTGGGTGTTCATTGGAAGGACTGATGTTGAAGCTGAAACTCCAATACTTTGGGCACCTCATGCGAAGAGTTGACTCATTGGAAAAGACCCTAATGCTGGGTAGGATTGGGGGCAGGAGGAGAAGGGGCTGACAGAGGATGAGATGGTTGGATGGCATCACTGACTCGATGGACATGAGTTTGGGTAGACTCCGGGAGTTGGCGATGGACAGAGAGGCCTGGCGTGCTGCAATTCATGGGGTCGCAAAGAGTCGGACACGACTGGGCGACTGAACTGAACTGAATATGAATTTCCATGTTCTGATAATTATACACTAGTTGTGTAAGACATTATCATTAATGGAAGCTGGTTGGGGAAATATATAAAAAAACTCTCTATTTTTATAACTTTCTGTAAGTTTTAAAGTTAAAAATTTGCAACTTTGGCAGAGGCTGCCAACTGTCTACCTGATATTTATTTCACCCGCCCTGCTTATTAACAGAACCCCAGGCAATGTTACAGTTTCTTTGCAGAATAGGGTAGTTAAAGCAGACTGTTAAGTAGGGCTTCAAAGTCAATTTGCCGTTCTCTCTCCAGCTGCCTAGGAAGCAGGAAAATGGCTGAAGCTTCACCAGCCATCTTTGGTTTGATTGTTTTGGTGTTAAGTCGCTAAGTTGTGTCCAACTTTGCAACCCCATGGTCTGCATGTAGAACACCAGGCTTCCCTGTCCTTCACTATCTCCCAGAGTTTGCTCAAATTTATGTCCATTGAGTCGGCAATGCTATCTAACCATCTCATCCTGTTATCCCCTTCTCCTCCTGCCTTCAATCTTTCCCAGCATCAGGGTTTTTCCTAGTGAGTCAGCTCTTCACATCAGGTGGCCAAAGTATTGGAGCTTCAGCTTCAGCATCAGTCCTTTCAATGGCTATTCAGTGTTGATTTACGTTAGGATTGATGACTGGTTTGATCTCCTTGCAGTCCAAGGGACTCTCAAGAATCTCCTCCAGGCTTTTGCAAAAGCATCAATTTTTTGGCACTCAGCCTTCTTTACAGTCCAGCTCTCACATAGCTTTCCTTCCAAAGAGCAAGCATCTTTTAACTGTTTGCAGTTGACTGTCACTGTCTGCAGTGATTTTAGATCCCAAGAAAATAAAATCTGTCACTGCTTCCACTTTTTCACCTTCTATTTGCTGTAAAGTTATGGAACCAGATGCCATGATCTTATTTATTTATTTATTTTTACCACTGAACCACCTAGGAAGCCCTTCTTTGGTTTGTGAAGGAAGGGACAAAAGAACTTCAGAGACCTGATACTTGGCATCATTGATACTCTAAACCGTCGGCAGCAAAAGTCTGTTCTTTTGTGATTAAGTCTGTACTCCTAGAATACATTTTCTAACTGGCCTTTCTCACTTTAAGAACTTAAAAAAAAGTCTCTATGTTCTTTTCAGTATGATTTCAGTTTCATTTTTACATTAACAATATCCCATCATTTGGAATTAACTTCATCTGAAAATGCCTCAGTCTGTGGGTTGAGGTAGAGATCTACCTTAATTTCCCCCAAATACCTACTTAGCTGCTCAAAACCGTTAATGTATTGAATTCTCCACCCTCACCTGATATTCAGTGTCACTTTAATAATCTACTAGATATTTTGGTCTATTTTTGGAATTTACATCTGGTTGCTTTGATCTAATTATTCACATGCCATTTCCACAATGTTTTAACGAGTTTTCTAATATATTTTAATATTTGGAAGGACAAGTGTTTCCTCAACTTCTTTTTCCAATTTTTCTCTGATTTTCTGTGTATTTCCATATGAAGTTTAGAATCAGATTGTGTTCTATAACTTTTGATTGGTATTTATATTGCTGCTGCTACTGCTGCTAAGTCGCTTCAGTCGTGTCTGACTCTGTGCGACCCCACAGACGGCAGCCTACCAGGCTCCCCCGTCCCTGGGATTCTCCAGGCAAGAACACTGGAGTGGGTTGCCATTTCCTTCTCCAATGCATTTATATTGAGATTGCATTAAATTTATGTATTAATTTAGGAAAGTTGGGTCTCTCTCTATTTAAAATTTTTTTTCTCAATATCTTTTTAATATTGAGTCTTCCTTATTTCAACAAATTGAGTATGCCTATTAATTCATTCAAGTATTCCAGTTCCTAGCACTTAGTACCTTGCCTACCACATAGTACATGCTTACAGTTGCATGCATATATGTGTGATATATGTGTGAATATATCATATATATATAAATGTGTGTATAATGTGTACATATATTTTTGAAATTATTGAATGTTATTTAGTCTTTAGTTGTTGACTAGATTTTTATAAAACAATAACAGTAGCAACAAGAAAACAGTGATATTGTATTAGTCAGGATTCACCTAGAGAACCATGTTTTTATGTATGTATATATGTATTTATTTAAGGAATTGGATTGCAAGATTTTGGTGTCTGGCAAGTACAAAATCTGTCGGGCAGGCCAGCATGCTGGAATTTAGGTGAAAATGTGTTGCAGTCTTCAGTCTGAACTCTGCAGAGCAGCAGGCTAAAAACTCAGGCAGGATTTCCACATCATAGTTTTGAGACAGAATTGCTTCTTCTTCAGGACACCTCCAGTCCTTGTGCCTAAGCCTTCAACTGATTAGACAAGGCCCACCCACACTGTGGCTCATAATCAGATTTACTCAAAGTCCACTGTTTGCAGAGATTATCTTTGACCTTAAAATAAATACTTTCACAGAAACTGGACTGGTGTTTAACCAAACAACTGGGCTCTGTAACTTAGCCATGATATCACATAAAATTAACCATCACAGACAAAAATGAAACCTACTTTTAGACACACATGGTACTGGGGTAGGCGCTTGGGCAGACACACCCTAGTGTGGCCCTTAAATATTCCTGCCTATTGGTGCCTGTGATTCGGTGTGATTCTCTCCCCCTGCTTGTGGGCAGGACCTGGGGCTGGCTTCTAACCCACAGACCTCAGAGGTGATAGTCTGTCACTCGTGACTGTCTACATCATATAAAACCATACAAACAGACTCAAGTGAGCCATGCCCCTGTTGGCCTGGGTGAAGTTGTGTGGGGCATTTGCTGATGTGATCTGAGTGGAGAAATCACATGCCAGCACACCGCAGGCAGCCTCCAGGAGCCAAAGGCCTCAGATCTACGAGGAACAGACTTCTGCCAACCACTGCGTGAGCGTGGAAGAGGACCCTAAGCCTCACACGGGACTGCAGCCTCAGCCTTGGTGGCAGACCCTGAGCAGCAGACCTGCCACCTGTGCCCGGATTCCTGACCCAGGGACACTATAACCCTTGAGGTCTGTGGCGACTTTTTACACAGCAAGAGCAAGCAAATTCAACACTCCACTAACACCAAAGGTAGGTGTCAGGGACCCATTTCCTAGATGAGGCCCTGGGGCTTGGAGACGTCAAATATCTTGCCTACCTCTGAGCTACTTTGTAGCAGAGCTGGACTTCAGCCCTAGGGTTAAAGCCCACAGTCACATTTCCTAGCGAAGGGTGTTGGAAAGCAGACCTGATACTGAGCTTTGTGAAATGGTGAGGACAGAAAGAAGAAAAAAATTGTTGTGTGATGTAAATGGAGAGTTAAGGAGGTGAGATTTAAATGCCTTATTTCACCAGGAAAGTCTCCTGGAAGCTGGGCCACTTTCTCTCTGGCCCCCCTCTGCAGGTAACCTTAAAATGCTGGAGGGGCTCTTCCTTAGGGATGAAGGGTTTAAACACTGTCTGAATTGATTTTCCTTTGCACATATGCATATCCTTTGATGGACTTTGAGGCACACAGGGTAGGTGGGAGGTGAGCAGGATTCTGGGGACAGTCAGGGGTGGAGGAGGGGCGTGGGGTTCAAAGCTGCTCTTGTTCAGGCCTGAGCCGAGCCAGCCCGAAGGTGCTGGAAATCTGCTTGACAATTCCCTTCTACTCTCAGGGCAGCAAATTAGCTCCCTGCGGACAGTACTGTCTCCTGTTTTCTAAAAACACCAGGACTTTTAATTACCCTATCTTCTGGGTCCCTTTTCTGTCTTAGTGTAGGAGATAAGACTCAGACAAGAGGCTCTGATGCATTTCACGCCATAGCTCTGCCCTGGGGGAAGCACGAATCTCATCTGGTCATGGGTTGAAGAGTTCCAGGGTCAGAACAACATGTTGTTGTTGCTCAGTCATGTCTGCCTCTTTGCGACCCCATGGACTGCAGCACACCAGGCATCCCCGTCCTTCACTGTCTCCTGGAGTTTGCTCATACTCATGTCCAAGTCAGTGATGCCATCCAACCATCTCATCCTCTGTTGCCCTCTTCTCCTGCCTTCAATCTTTCCCAGAATCAGGGTCTTTTCCAATGAGTCCGTTCTTTGCATCAGGTGGCCAAAATATTGGAGCTTCAGCTTCAACATCAGTCTTTCCAATGACCACCCAGGACTGATTTCCTTTAGGATGGACTGGTTGGATCTCCTTGCAGTCCAAGGGACGCTCAAGAGTCTTCTCCAACACCACAGTTCAAAAGTGTCAATTCTTCGGCGCTCAGCTTTCTTTGTAATTCAACTCTCACATCCGTAGATGACTACTGGAAAAACCATAGCTTTGACTATATGGACCACTGTTGGCAAAGTGATGTCTCTGCTTTTTAATATGTTGTCTAGATCTGTCAGAGGTGGGCTCTCTCCCTGAGTCTTTGTGGTCCCTTGGGTGGCATTCCTGCTGGGAAGAAATCCTTGGTTACACTTTCTCCTTTTCTCTAAAAATGAGCAGTTAATTGCTCCTTCTGAGTCCTGTCTCCCCTTTTAAGAAGCATCCCCAGCTTAACTTTATGAGAACCCACTTCCTCCTCCCTAATGACTTCTGAGGTCAAGTTGCTTGTCCTTCTCAAGCCTCTGCTTTGGTTTTATGTTCCCTCTTCCATGACGGGTGACATTCTCCATGACTCGACCCTGCCCACAGCTGTCTGGTTTTCCTCCTGTGACCTCCCCCGTGGTACCTGTAGTAGCAGTTGTTTAGTCGCTAAGTCATGTCCAGCTCTTGAGACCCCATAGGCTGTAGCCTACCAGGCTCCTCTGTCATGGGATTCTCCAGGCAAGAATACTGGAGTGGCTTGCCATTTCCTTCTCCAGGGGAGCTTCCTGACCCAGGAATCAAACCCAGGTCTCCTGCATTGAAGGCAGACTCTTTACCACCCGAGCTATGAGGGAAGCCCGTGGTGCCTGAAGATGCCCCAGATCTGAAGCCTGGGATTAGGAACAGGTTTGGATGAGACTTTAGCAACAAGAAATTCTCCTGTTCTCTGTTCTTATATCCATCCATCCATCCACCCTTCTTACATGCTGTCAGAACTTTCTCATCTACAAAACAAGTTAGAGTTGACTTACTTGTTAACTTTGTTGGTCACTCAATGAAATCAATTATTTTGGTTATATAGAACCAGCTGAAACATTAACATGTAGTCCTAATTAGAAAAATATTGAATGGGGTCTGTGTTCATCTTCAGTTCCATTTTTGATGTGTCATTTTTTTAATTTATTTTTTTGGCTGTGCTGCACGGCTTGTGGGATCTTAGGTCCCTGACCAGGGATGGAACCTGGGCCCACAGCTGTGAAAGTGCTGAGTCCTAACCACCGGACTGCCAGGGAATTCCCCATTCATCCTTAATATATATTATCATGAAGAGCTACGTGATATAAATAAAAGTAGAAATTTGTGATGTTTGAAGATCCAATGGGTCCTTGATAACTGCTCCATAGTCCCATTGTTATTGTAGGCATTCATGATTGATTTTTTTCCCCCCTAGGCCAGGAAAGACAGGAAGCTTACTCTGGTGTTGATTGGAACCATTAAATGGAGCATGAGGGAAAAGCACATTGTAACGATTATCATCTTTGCTAAATTGGATATAGAATCTTCTTATTTCATAAGGCCTTCAGCACTGATTTTTTAAAAAAAATTATTTTCCCTTTCATTTATGGACAGTGCCTCAGGCATCCATTATATGATAGGTGCTTAATAAATAATAATAACAGTTATTATTATGGAGAAGAAATCTGCTGATCCTTTCACATGAGTGGAACCTTGAGACCTCTTTTCTATTATGTAGGAGTCTGTATTTGTTTTAACAACACATTATTGTGGTTTTTTATTTCAATGCATCAGCATTCCATTTATCTGTATGCTTCAGGATTTATGGTTATTACTGTGTCTGTTTTTCTGTCTCCTCTATATTCCCCAGCTTCAAATTCTTTCCTTTACAAATTCCAAGAGTTCAGATAACAACATAAAATGCATAATAAATTTATGCCTCAGTAAATAATACAAGAAGTAAATGAAGCTCTGCATATGATTAAACTCATTTTGTCTGTATTTTTCTCACTTGAAAAAAAATTTGATCAGTTTATTCTTTATCACTCTGGGAAATAATATAAAATGTGATTAGAGGTCTACATAATCTGGGCTGCATTCCCAGAACTGTTTTTATTTAGTGTTGCTGTATTTGGGTGATGAAACGCTTATGGCACAGCAACAGACTTTTTAAGTTACACTATATTCAGTAAAAATACTGCATTTTAACTTCTTATTGTCCTTTTGGGGTGATTAGGACAGGGAGTTTTTTTTTTAATTCTAAACATTATACAAAGTATGCATGTGTGTTAAGTCACTTCAGCCCTGTCGGACTCGATGCGACCCCATAGACTGTAGTCCACCAGGCTACTCTGTCCATGGGATTCTCCAGGCAAGAGCACTGGAGTGGGTTGCCATTGCCTTCTCCGGGGAAATCCCTATACGAATTCTATTGAATGAAAAACACTTTAATGACACATTTCTCACCATTTCATAAAATGAATATAATTTGATCTTTTCTTCACGACTCAAAGTTGTGATGAACCTAAATTGTGGAGCATCGGACTGATGCTGAAGCTAAAGCTCCAATACTTTCACGTGATGTGAAGAGTTGGCTCATTGGAAAAGACCCTGATGCTGGGAAAGATAGAGGGCAGGGAGAGAAGAGGGTAACAGAGGCTGAGATGGCTGGGTGGCATCATCGACTCAATGGACAAGCACCAGGAGATGATGAAGAACAGGGAAGCCTGGCCTGCTGCCGTCCATGCAGTCGCAAACAGTTAGACATGACGGAGCGACTGAACGACAAAGCAATGTCTTCAGGAGTTTCAAAATGTTCTCAGGCTTCTTTCTAGAACTTCTAATTCGTTGGTTCTGTCTCTTTCTGCATTACCAAGCTCTTCACTTTTCTCTCTTTGCTGCTGTTTCTAATATTCCCCTCTCTTCCACCTTACAGTCATAATGTAAACTTTGAGATTGAAAAGTAGATAATCAGTACTGTTGGTATTCCCTGGAGAAGGAAATGGCAACCCACTCCGGTATTCCTGCCTGGGAAATCAGATAGACAGAGGAGCCTGGTGGGCTATAGTCCATGAGGTCGCAAAGAGCCGACATGACTGAGCAACGCAACACCGACTGTTGGTATTATATGTTAAATAAAGAGTCAGTATGCTGGGGACGAAGCACTAGGCTGTGTGGGGTCTCAAATGTGTGGACCCAAACTCTGAAATCAACCCTGACTATTCATTGGAAGGACTGATGCTAAAATTGAAGCTCCAATACTTTGGTCACCCTTTACCATGTGAAGGGTCAACACATTGGAAAAGACCCTGGTGCTGGGAAAGATTGGAGGCAGGAGGAGAAGGGGGCGGCAGAAGGGGGCAGGAGGAGATGGTTGGACAACTTAGATAGCATCACCGACTCAATGGATGTGAATTCGAGCAGACTCCAGGAGACAGTGAAGGACAGGGAAGCCTGGCGTGCTGCAGTCCATGGGGTCGCAAAGAGTTGGACACAACTGAGCGACTGAACAGACAAACAGAAACTCTGCAGAGAGAGCCGCTGTTGTGTCTGTCTCAGGACCGCAGTTTTCCCTGTGTAAAATGACAGAGTTAGGTTATAAGAGCTCCGGTCTTAACATTTACGGGTCTTTTTTCTTTGTACTTTATGACAGGTATGTTGTCTCCTTGGATGTCATTTCTGTTTACCTCTGGGTTTTTGCTCGTGTTATCATCAAGGTGATCTTCTGGACATTTCCCCTCATAGGACATTAGCCTAGTCATTACCTCTGCCTCAGGTGTGAATCTCAGTCACAACAAGCTGCGTGCATGCTCAGTCACTTCAGTCGTGTCCAACTCTTTATGACCCCATGGACTGTAGCCCTCCAGGCTCCTCTGTCCATGGGATTCTCCAGGCAAGAATACTGGAGTGGGTTGCCATTTACTCCTCCAGGGGATTCTTTCCAACTCAGGGATAGAACCCGCGTCGCTTATGTCTCTGCATTGGCGGGCAGATTCTTTACCCACTGAGCCACCTGGGGAACCACCCCTGCCTCCACCTACTGTAAGCTACCAGAACACAAATCTCCATCTCAGAGGCTGCTTCCTACAGGAAACCCTGATCTGGACAGAGCTACTGAATAAAGACTTGTGTGATTGACTGTATATGCTGTACTGAAGAAAATTAGCAAAATAATACGGACAAAAACTATAAGAACAGATGGTAGGATGAATGATGACTCCAAAAACACATCCACTTCCTAGTTTCTGGAATCTGTAAACATATTATCTTAAAAGGTAGAAGAGACTTTGAAGTTGCAATTAAGCTAAGGACCTTGAGATGGGGGAGGTTATTTTGGATTGTCAGATGGGTCCAATGTAATCAAAAGATCATTATAAGAGGGAGACAGGAAGCTGGTTTTGGAGATGGAGGAAAGGACCTTGAACCAAGGAATGCAGGTGGTCCCTTTAAATTGGAAAAGTCAAGGAAACAGATTCTTCCTTAGAACCTCCAAAAAGGATTGCTACTCTGCTGACTCATCGATTTCAGCCTTAGAAGGCTTCTTTTGCACGTCTGACTTCTAGAACTGTAAGGGAATAAGTGTGTGTTGTTTTAAGCCACAGAGCTGTATTTCTTTGTGACTGCAGCCGTGGCTGTGGGGCTCTGTGTGATTGCAGAGCTGCTGTTCATCTCATGGTCTTTGACTTGTTCTCTGCCTCCTTGACACAAGTGCGCTGATTACGGGCTTCCAGGAAGGATGTCCTGGAGCCGTTTTCCCAGACACCTAATCCAAAACTGTGCTGTAGAGGACACCCGGGCCCAGTTCTCTGCTCCTCTGTCCTGTCTGTTATCCAGCGTGGACTTCCTTTGCAGGCCCTGGATCCTGGGACCCTGGCGTTGAGGGACGGGGCCCTCTCTGGATTCTGCCCCTCGGCTGACATCCAGAACCAACATCTGCCTCTGTCTTCCCTGCCCTCAAGCTTCTGCCTGTGCCTGTGGGAGGCGGGCCTTCCTGGGGGTGGGGGGTGGGGGGTGAGGGGTGGTCAGGCTCCAGCCCCTCGGATCCCTGCCTTTATTTTGGTTTCTTCTGCAGGGTCCTGACACTGCAGGCCGGCCCTCACTGCTGGTAATCTGGCCCTTCTTGCTCCCCCTGCTCTTAGGGCCCCCGAGGTTCCCTGCGCTACCCACTGGCCTCTGTGACACCATCGACTCCAATCTGGGGGTCTCCGAACGCTCCAGCCTGAGCACTTTCAACCTCGGCCTGTGTATTTTGCCTCTTTCAACACTCACATGCCAGAGGGTGAGGAGGGAAAAGGACAATTGAAACGTAGTCTTATAACAAGAAAAATCAGAGGGTGGACATTTTCCATGGCTTTTATTGGTGCGTTTTCCTTCCACTTCCCCCTAAGATAAACCTTATACCTCAAATGCTCTGTAAAGAAGCAGACTGTGCCTCATTATAATCAATAGGAAACTGTGTTTGACGTGTGTCTGTGTGTGTGTGTGTCTGTGTGTGTGTGTGTCTGTGTGTGTGGAGGGGGCTGGAGTGGGAGGTGGGGGGGCACTCCCATTTTAGACTGCAGGAAACCCCACTTCAGTTTCCTTCTTCTTTAGGGTGAGGCCGCCAGAGTCTTTAGGATTGAGGATCTGTGTAGAGGGAGCTCCCTGTTCTCCATTTATAGAATTTATTCTTTCAAATGAAGGTGTTAATTATGGGCTTCCGAAAATTATGCTCCGTGCACTGCCCCATGAGGAAGACAGGACAGAAAAGTCACTAGATGAGTTTTTCTCTTGCTGGCACTTTAAGTGGGGGGCTCTGCGCCAGATTACCCCAAGTCAGCCCCGCCTGGGGGTCCCTGGCCCATTAACACAGCAGCTAAGATGGATGTGCAAGGCACAGAATCAGCCAACTTTCTGTTCTGATCTGAAAAATTTGTCCAGGGAGGGTTGTATTGAAATTGGTTCTCTACCAGATTTGTTGGAAATGGTCAGATGTTCAAATATCATCAGCCTTGTTTCACTTATTACTTGTTTGGTTACAATGAACTGGAGAGGAGGAGGGGATGACAGGAAAGAAAATGCAACTTCATGGAGGGCATCAGAGCCAGCAGACCTGGTACAAGACTCAGCTGCACCCTTTTATAAAAGATAAGATCTGGGCCGAGTGCTCAGTTATTTTATCTGTAAAATGCAGGATAATAATAGAACATCTACCTTTCAGGACTGTTGAAGTGTTAAATAACATGGTATAAAGTGTTTTGTTTAGTACCTGGTATACCCTATTGGCAAGGGCTCAATAAAATGTTAATGTCCTTCCCTCATATTATATAGCCTGTAATCATGACTTCTAAAAATCCAAACTGCAGGCACTACCCAGTATGCTGTTGTTTTATGTGAAATAATTCTATTTTTCTGTATTCTTTAATTTATTATTCTGTGATTTGGGGCTTCGTGCTGGCAAAAGAATGGGTATTAGGTGTTCCAGGGATGTGTGAGTATTTACTGGAATGAGTCATTGGTCAACTTTGCCCTTCAAATTAGATTTTGGTTTCATGCTGTTGGTATCATCAAAGACAAAAGGATTTTCCAAATTCTTTAGCGGCACTAGAATAGAGCTTAGAGGCGTCACATCACATAGCTTCTCTATATTATGGAAAGGGTCTTCCACCATGTATGAAGGCTGGACTCTGAGGCTCATTGCCCAGTAAGAAAGAGGATATCATGTAGGAGTGGAAGGGTTAAGCCTGCCTCTTTGGCAGAGAGTGTGGCATAAAGAAGGGACAGAGTCATAGCATGAAGGGCTGTGCCTTGAGGTGCATGAGTGGTGTTTGAGAAATATCCAAATAGGTTTTGGGGGATTCACAGGAGATGGGTCTAATGGCATACCTGTTTGGCTTATCCTCTAGCAAGCTGCCTACTCTCTGCCTCTTCCAACATGACACAGGTTGATAGTGCAGCAGCCCTGGCAGGAGGGGACTTGCTCAGTGAGCTAGAGATTGGCCTGAACATGACAAAGCCTGAGGTGCATAGGTTTCTGTGCTCTAGTCATGGGAAGTGCAGATGTGATGGGACCAGGGGCTGGGCCTTGGGGACTGGTGGTAACTGACTGGTCCTAGCCATGACTCTAGAGGGAAGCTCCATCATGTTGAGTACAAAAGTTCACATGAGACCATTGCTTTGGAAGCAGAGACCAAGGAGGATCCACTGTGAGTCCAAGAGCCTTCTCCCCTACCCAATGCCCTTGAAGACATCCTCACACCTGCTGGCCCACCTTAGGCAAGAGGACAAGCTTCTGCCTGGTGAGAAGGAGTCAACCGAATGGCTCCTGTCCTGAGGGTCAAACTTTGCAGAGACTGTCTATTAAACCAAGAGGGGCTTATTCAAACCCAGAGAGACAGGAGAACAGTTAATTGGCACTTTACAATTTTTCTGCTACCAGGGAGAAAATAGATTAAGTGCATTTTCAAAGCACATTGGAGTGTGATGTGAATAATTTGCAAACACACTAGTTATTAAAGTATGGTATGTAAAACTTTACTTTCATCTAACTTTAATTAAGAGCTATAGTAGATTTAGTATGTTAAAAGGAGAAGCAGGTGTCAGAGGATGACATGGTTGGATGGCACCACCTACTCAATGGACATGAACTTGGGCAAACTTCGGGAGGTGGTGAAGGACAGGGAGGCCTGGCGTGCTGCAGGCCATGGGGTCAAAAAGAGTTGGACGTGACTGGATGACTGAACAACAACAACGTTAGATTTAATTCACTTCAGTGGAATTTTGAGTTTCTCTTTGATTCTCATGCTACTGCTGTGATTTCTAAAAATAATTGTGTCCATGTATCACAGGTTGCCTATGAATATTTCAAGATTTTCTCATTGTCTTTGGTTCTTTGCAGTTTGAATATGATATGCCTACGTGTAGTTATTTTGGTATTTACCCAGGTTGGTGTTCTTTGAGCTTCCTGGGTCTGTGGCTTAGTGTCTGTCATTAGTTTTGCAAAGTTCTCAACTGTTATTATTTTGCATAATTCTGCTCCATTCTTTCTTTTCTTTTGCCCTTCTGGTATTTTGAATTTTCATGTGTTACACCTTTTGAAATTGTCCTAAAGTTCTTTGATGTTCTGTTTTTTCTTTTTTTAAATGCTTTTTACTCTTTGCATTGGAGTTTGAGAAATTTCTTCTGAAATTTCTTCAATCTCTCTGATTCCTTGGGCATGTTCCTTGGGCATGTTTACTGAAGAGCTCATCAGAAAATTCATTTTTGTTATGGTGTTCTTGATTTTTAATTTGTTTTTAATTTTGGATTTCCTTTTTATTCTTTGTTAGAGTTTCCATCTTTTTTGCCATGTTGTATACTTTTCCCATTAGAGACCTTGGCATATTATTCATAGTTATTTTAAATTCTTGTTGTGATAAGTCCAAAATCTCTGCCATATCTGAGCCTGACTCTGATTCTTGCTTTATTTCTTCAGTATGTGTTTTTCTTGTGCTTTGGCATGTCTAGTAATTGTTGAAAGTTGAACATGTTGTTTTGGGTAATAGGCCTTTCTTTGGTGTAAGATTTTATGTTGATCTAGCTAGAAGTTGGGCTGTGTTTAACATTTGCTGTAGTGTAAGTGCCAAAGGCTTTATTTTATTTATATTTTAATGGTGTATGATATTTTTAAAAATTATTTTAAGTTTTAAATAACAAGCAGTCTCAAATTCCTCCAATGTCCTTATTTTTGTGTCTCCTATTGACTTCGGGATTCCCTATGTACTGGTCTGAATCTTGTGGCTCTTTTAGCTGTCATCCCCTCGTGTTCTCCTGGAGCCCAGCGGGTATGGTGTAACGTGTCTAGGAGGGGGAGTGTTCTCAGATCTTATGATTCAGTCTCAGTATTTTGGTGGGCCTGTGTCTCTGGGCCTTCACAAATGTCTTTCCAGTGATGCACACTATTCACCCCTAGTCTTGAGGGGCTGGAGTGGGAGGAACATCCTTCTCCCAACTGGGATGAGGCTCTTTTCCCTTGGAGAGTTGGCCTTCGTTATGTGAACCCTTGTGTATGCTAAGTTGCTTCAGGGGTGTCTGACTCTTTGTGACCCCATGGACTAGCTTTCCAGGCTCCTCTGTCCATGGGATTCTCCAGGCAAAAATACTGGAGTGGGTTGCATGCCCTCCTCATGTGGAACCCTTAGGGGTATTTTACAATAATGACTTCCCTTACTGCCAAACTATTGGGCGGATCTTTCTCAGATCCACACTGTGAATCTGGTGGCATGATGCACAAAAGCATGGAGGCCCTCAACACTGTAGCCCCGGGAATTCCTCCCTCTTAACCCTGCTCCACCCAGCCTCCAGCAATTCCTCAAAACTGCAGTTTAAGCAAAGCAGTCAGTTTATGACTGCAGGGGCTTCTGCTCCAGGTGAGCAGATCCTGACTGGGACACTGGATTCGCCTGCTGTTCTCAACCTCAGTTCTCTGATGAGCCCAAGAAAAGCTGTTGATTTTCAGTTTGTTCAGCATTTTCTTCTAAGAAAGGGAAAGACAACTTCCAAGTCGTTTCACGTCAGGGCTGGAACTTGAACTCTGTTTGGGTCTAAACTGTCTTCAGCTGTGGGCTGCTGGAGTCCAAGGCAGGTCCAAAACGTGTTAGCGTGCTGTCTAGAGTAGCCTGCAATCAGCACACACAACTCAACGCGCTTGGTGGTTTGCAGTCTAGGTTACTAAACCCAAGGACGAGGAAGGACTGGGAAGCTGGCGTGCTGCAGTGCATGGGGTCGCAAGGAGTCAGACATGACTTATCGACTGAACTAATCACTTATGAAGCTTTTAAAATCCGTAGCTGCCCAGTCTGACTCCTGAAGATTCTCAGCGAGTGAATCTGATATAAGACTGAGGCATCTAGTGTTTTTAAATAAACTCCCCAGGTGATTCTGTTAGGTCCACTGTAGATGACTCAGGATGATGGCTATAAGTCCAATACATCTCATGGAGAAATAGGAGGGACTTTGGCCTCTTTCTCCTTGTTCAATTCCCCACTATCCTCAAGAAGATTGCATCACGTTGTCTGGGAACAACGTTGGAGAACCAAGGAGGTCCATTATAGAACTTACAAATGAAATTAAGATAGTTGTGTAATTGTCAGGGCCCAGTTAGGAAAAGAGAGAAACAGAAATCACAGTGGATAGTTCAGTAGGGATGTTTTAATATGAGGTTAAACAAATGTAGGATTGAAGGGACTGAAAGAGCAAAGCACAAATTCTGCAGTAGCACAGAGACATCAACTGGCAGAACCTCAGGTTCTCAGAACCAGGGGCGCAGAAGGGGAGCCCTGAGAGCTGGGACTCAGATCTGAGGGACTAGCTGCTGATGGAAGTTCAGGAGGCTGCAAAAGGGGTACCGTGGAGCTGAGACCCAGACCCTCCAAAAGGGACGGAGTGCTGCTGATTCTGGGAATGTCAGAAAAGCTTGAGGTTGGAACCAGTTGCAGCTGCCAGGGTGAAGTGCCAGGGCCTGGGCATGATTGATGGGAGCAGTGAAGGAGCCAGTCCTTTATTCTGCCTCCAACCCTGCAGTCTCCCTCCTTTGTCCTCCTATTGGCAGAAACTAATAGGAACAGCAACCAAAGGATGCCCAGCATCCCAGGGCAGAGAACAGAAGCTGAGTGGCGATCGTTTAATAACCAGCATTCAGAGAGTTAAAGCGATTAATCCAACACAGTGACTGAGACAGACAGCCACAAAGTCACCTTAAGGAAAGTATCTCTAAGTACAGTCAGACTGGACCAGCAGTTGATTTGAATGTGTTTACTTACCATGGGCTCCAAAATCACTGTGGACAGTGACTGCAGTCATGAAATTAAAAGACATTTATTCCTCAGAAGAAAAGATATGAAAAACCCAGACAGCATATTAAAAAGCAGAGACATCACTTTGCCAACAAAGGTCTGTCTAGTCAAGGCTATGGTTTTTCCAGTGGTCATGTATGGATGTGAGAGTTGGACTCTAAAGAAAGCTGAGTGCCGAAGAATTGATGCTTTTGAACTGTGGTGTTGGAGAAGACTCTTGAGAGTCCCTTGGACAGCAAGGAGATCAAACCAGTCCATCCTAAAGGAGATCAGTCCTGGGTGTTCATTGGAAGGACTGATGCTGAAGCTGAAACTCCGATACTTTGGCCACCTGATACGAAGAGCTGACTCATTTGAAAAGACCCTGATGCTGGGAGAGATTGAAGGAGCAAGGAGAAGGGAACGACAGAGGATGATATGACTCAATCAACAAGAGTTTGAGCAAACTCTGGAAGACAGTGAAGGATAGGGAAGCTTGGTGTGCTGCAGTCCATGGGGTCGCAAAGATTTGGGCACAATTTAGCAACTGAACAATAACAACTTCTCTTAAGGGGAGCCAGTCTGTTCAGAGGTTCAGAGAAAGGCATTGATGGTTGGTGCCCATTTGACATCATTATAACTTTATTTGGTTGCAAGTGACAGAAATCTACTCAAACGAGAAGGAGGAGTTTCCTGTAAAGGTAAGAGAGTAACTGAAGGCTGATGTTTAGAGCAGGGAGGGAATCAGTTCCCAGGGTGATGAGCTTGTTGGCAGGGAAACAGGAGTTTGGGGTGATGGCTTCAGCAGTGTTCTTCTCATCATAGGGGAGAGTGCCTCCATCACTTTAGCTGAGCTACACTCTCTAGATCTGGCTCAGGTCTTGGTTCTGATTTCATGTACCTCAAGGCTATTTCTGATTATTATTTGATTTTATATCCTGTATTTTCTCCTGCCCATACCCAAGAAAACTGTCCAGTCATGCCAAAGCCATTAACCAACAGACACTGTGTTTATACCTCAGTCTCTGTTAATCTGACTATGGTGAATCTGCCTTGGGTGACAAATCTTTGTGGGCTGACAAGACCAGACTCTGAGTCTTTAAGACTAAAGGATATGACTCAGCTCTCTGGTGACCTCTTTGAGAGATATGCCATTCCATTTTCTCCTGGAAATGTTCCAAATGCACAGCATATCTTTCCTACTAAGCAAAAGGATTTTTTCAATTTAATTATGTAAATCTATGAAGGAAGAATTTCTTAAATATTTCTTTTGTTATCCTGGGCAAGCCTAATTTATCCCTTTTTCCTTTCTGTTTTTTTTTTAATGTCTCTAATCCCACATTTTGTTTTACTCATACTTGGTGTCTTAGACAAGAGAAATACAGAACTATTTATAACGGCCAGGACAGAGAAGCAACCTAGATGTCCATTGACAGATGAAGGGATGAAGAAGCTGTGGTACCCTATACAATGGAATATTACTCAGCCATAAAAAGGAATGAATTTGAGTCCGTTGAAGTAATGTGGATGAACCTAGAGAATGCTATGCAGAGTGAAGTAAGTCAGAGAAAAATACCATACGCTAATGCATATACATGGAATCTAGAAAAATGATCCTGATGAACCTGTTTGCAAGGCAGGAACAGAGACGCGAACACAGAGAAAGGACTTGTGGACAGAGGGGGAAGGAGAGGGTGGGACGAACTGAGAGAGTGGCACTGATGTATTTACACTACCATCTGTAAAATCGATAGCCAGCGGGAACCTGCTGCGTAGCTCAGGAAGCTCAGCTCAGTGCTCTGTGATGACCTGGAGAAGGGTTGAATGGGAGGGAGGCTCATGAGGGAGGAATATATGTATACTTATATGTATACTTGATTCATGCTGTGATACAGTAGAAACCAATACAGCACTGTAAAGCAATTATACTCCAATTAAAAATAAATAAAAAATAATTACACACTATCCTGTGAACTGCCTGGGCTACCCTGGGCTCCTGTCTGGTTAAATGAGGATAGTATTGTTAACTGTGGTCCCTTCAAACAGAAGTGCTTATAAAGCACGCTGCTGCTGCTCACTGTGCCACGAACAGTCCTGGAGCCAGAAGGATGCCTACTTGGGCCACAGATTTGGTCCTGATGTTTTTCAGAGGACGGGTGAGAGTCCCAGTTGCAGCCATCACGCGTTCTCAGACCAACGTGTGCTGCCTTTGTCCTTGACTGCAACGCCGCAGTGCCCCAGTTTGGGCAGGATGCAGCTCTCTCCCAGGAAGTCTCCAGTTTTATTCATCCCTCACTGTTAAAATCACACCATGCACAGTGGAATCTCATCAAATGAACACCTAATTTACTCAGATTCAACTCTATGAGCTCCTTCTGGGTGGAAAATGATCATTTCATTGGCATTATTAGGAAGGGAAGACTCACCCCTGGACAATACAGAGGATTCACCTACATTCACAGTTGATCAGGGTGTTTGATTTTTAGGCAAAGACAATAATCTACTGGGTAGTATCTACCATACCAGGTGTACTAAGAGGCAGTAAAGCAAGGGATTTGAACGAGGGCTCTGGAGCCAGACTTCCAGGGTTAGAATCCTAGCTCCACCATTGGTGGCTCTCTGACCTTGGGTGAGTGTAGTTGAATTGCTTTGGGCCCCAATTTCCCGCAGCTCTACAATGGAATTCATAATCATACCTACTTCTTATGGATAGAATGAAATAATGCTGGCACATGGCTCTCACTGGGTGCTACTTATTATCACAATTATCCTTACTCAACTCAGAGCTATGTAAGGGATTTTCAAGGGCAACTCTGACTCCATATGATTTTCCATTAGTTGCTGATTTTATAAATTTCATGGGGTTAACCTAGAGAAAGCAGGGCTCCTCTGCCAGGCATATCTCCCAAGCTAAGTCCTCCCAGGGGGGCTGAGAATTATAATCTTCCAACCTTGTGGGGAGGAAGCCCACACCCCTGCCAAGGCCCCCTTCCCTCCTTGTTGCTGAGCTGAGCTTGATAGAAACTTTCAGCCAAGTGTTTCTGCAAAGCAATCCGTAAAGCATGACCTAGAGCTACATTAAGCCTACAAAAATCAACCTCCAATAGTGAGAAACAGTGTTATGTGATAAAGTAGTGATTACATTTTCTAATGATTGCTCAAAGTATTTTGTAATCTGTAGGGAATATATTTCATGGCTCCTGGGAGCCCTCCCAGCTACCCTATTTGTCATTCTAAGCTTTAAGTGGAGCACAGAATATGAGGAGAGCAATCTTGGCATACATTATCCTCTGGGGAACTCAGTGGATGCAACACTCATGCAATTAACCTGTGCATAGCCAGGCTGCTTCATGATGA
Organism: Giraffa tippelskirchi; assembly: GCF_054371585.1. Lineage (NCBI taxonomy): Eukaryota > Metazoa > Chordata > Mammalia > Artiodactyla > Giraffidae > Giraffa > Giraffa tippelskirchi. Next base: position 57,918,252 of record NC_137286.1, on the reverse strand, counting down.
TGCTGTTTTGTCCTGGCAACAAACATGAAACATTGTGTGAATTGCACACTGGACTCCCTACCCCCCATCTCATGTTTCTTTTTTTAAAAAAAACTAATATCAATTTTTTCAGACTCTGAGTGAAGTGCTGTGTGTGTGTGCGTGCATGCGTGTATGCTCAGTCGCGCAATCATGTCCGACTCTTTGTGACCTTATGGACTGTAGCCCACCGGGCTCCTCTGTCCATGGGATTCCCCAGGTAAGAATATTGGAGTGGGTTGCCATTTCCTCCTCCAGGGGATCTTCCCCACCAAGGGATCGAACCCAAGTCTCCTGCGTCTCCTGCATTAGCACTGAGGCACCTGGGAAGCCTGGGTGAAGTGCTAGAATTTCCCATTTTCTCACAAGAAAGTTTTTCTCTGTTACAAAGTTTAGAGCTATAGATTCTTGGCAAATCTTTGGAAGAGTTTGAAGTAATGTGTTGTGGGTCCTGACAATACATTTATAAAAGCAGTGTCCTGATCAGAAATGCCCTAGCTTTTTTTCCTGCTTCTTTGTTGAACCTGTCCAGGTTTCCAAGGCAAGCATTCCTGGCTAGAGCTTAGACCCCAAGCACAAGAGTTAACAGCTTTTCTGAAGAGAGAACATGTGGTCCTAAAGCAAATGCTCTGGGTCTGGATTCTAGTAGGGTGTGGAGGAGACAGAAGGAAGGAAGATAATAGAACAAGGAAGTGCAGGGTTAAGCAGACTTCTGGACTGGGTCGGTGTTGGGCTGGAGAATGGCTTTGTTGCTGATGTCAATTAGGGGATGACTGGCTGCTGCTGAGAAAGACCTGCCCTGGAGTAGATCAGCCTACCCCATACAAAGATGTAAAGGTTATTTTCTTGTTTGCAAATATGCACTGGCTCTCAAAGATTTCTATAATATTAAAAATATAAGCTAGGATGGCTATTCTAATAAAGGATATAAAATATTAGGTTGGAAGAGACTGAAATAAATTTAAAAACTTATATACACAGGACATGTGTATACAGGTATGTTTGTATACAAATATACACTATATGCACGTGTGTGTGCCCCAGTGTCAAAGGCCATGCTGCATGTGTGCGTGTTTCATCAAAGGAGCACAGATTTGGAGCCTAGGTGATTATTTCCAGTGACTTGCAGCCTCGGGGGCAGCAGTGAAATGGAAAAGATCACGGCAGCCTGCTCTCCGAGTGATGTTTCCTGCGTTTGAAAGGTCATGTCATATTTCCTGGCAACTGACTCGGTGGGTTTGGATGCTACAACGTAGGTGCGGGCCGTTTCCACTCTGCCTGTGTTTCCTGGGGAACGTGCCTCCTAGTTGTTTTCATGTTGACCTCATTCCCCAAGCCTGGCCACAAGCATGGCAAAGCTGCATTGCAGCTACCACCTGCCCTGGGCTGCCTGGCCCCCAAGTCCCAACGCCTCCGTCCTGCAGGTGAGTGTGCTGGGGGTGGGTGCCTTTCTCTCGGCTTAGGAAGGCTGAGCCTGCCCGCAGTGAAGACCAGCTGTGGTCACTGAACAAGGACCGCTGGAGTGTGGGGATGTGCCGGAGAATGGGGGAGTATGGAGGACAGAAGGAGGAGTGGACAAGGGATATCGAAGTCCCCCGTCTCAGATTCTTAACTCGTGAACAGAGAGACCCAGGCAAGACCAACATCAAATTTCCAAATTTCCCAACTCCTCTTTGGATCAGTTCTGGAAGTTCATTTTGAACCGTGAGGCAGTAATGTTTTTGACCCTACTGCCTCATAGAATTCCTGACTGCAAAAGGCCCTCCTGGTCATTTTCAAAAGTATCACAGTTCTTGGAAGCAAGACTTATTTGGCAAAGAGGATTGTCTTGGGAAGGAGATTGATTGCCCAGAGATGGGAACAAGTAGGTGAATTTGTTTCCCAGAGTTCTAGATGGGGCTTATTTGTCCATGGCTCTGGTATTTTCCTAAGATAAGTAACTGAATTGTTGAAACTGAAACTGAGTACTTGTGTAAACTTTGGAAGACCCCTAGTGTATAAGTCCGGGGGTTTGTGTCAGTTAAATCTTGTGTATGTATAACTAATTTTAGACGTGATAAAATTGGGGCTTACATTAAAAAAAGAGTTATAGTTCTTATGAAAACAAGATTATTCCAACCTTGGGAAATGGACCTTTCTTAAAATACTCAGTGGATTCAGAGCTTTATCTCCCCCAGACTATTGAGAAACTTGAACATGAGTCAGTGGCCAAAGTGCTTCTGTTGCTTGGATATGAGGAAGCCAAGTGGGTCGGGATGGGTCTGGGCTTGGGCTCATCAACCCTAGTCTCAGGCATGATCCTGCTCCTTCTGTTGAGCCATGGCTGGGTTATTTGAAATCCCAGAGCCTGTCAAATGCAGATCATGTTCCATACTCTTGTTATGATGATTAAATGAGATCTCATCCAGGGAGAACTTAATCAAGGCTAATTTAAGTCATTTAAAACCATATTTCTGGGCTTTACTGTAGAGCTAATTCATTCACTGGAGTCTGGCCAGTTATGTGCTTTAGTCAGAAGAAGGAAAACTGAAGTCTGACACGGAGGAAACAGAACATTCTGAAGCATGAAGGTCAATCAGGCAGTAGAATAATTTTGCTCAGGGAGCTGTCAAGACACCAGGACCAGAGATATTCAAGGGAAAATTGGATGTAATACTTAGGGAAATAGTATGGGAAGACTTTGTGCCCTTGTGTTCCATGTCTGAAGGAGATGACCCAGCAGCCAATCTATAAATAAAATGTTTTTTTTTGTCTAAGATTTTGGTGCTTTGGGAATGATGGGATGTGTCGAGCACATTGAAAAGTGATAATAAAAAAAGCATTGCAGTAAAATGAAAGCCTGATGCTTCTCTTCATCACAAAAACTATATTTGAAATGTGCGACCCATTCTAAAATGCAAATCTGACCATGTTACTCACTTTTTGCATTAAAGTAGACAGTTTGTACTCTGTACAAATAAGTATAATGATTCAATACCTCAGAGCTTTATTTTTTGCTGCATAGTTTGAGGCAGCTGTACTGGCCTGGCAGGAAGTTTTCTTCCACACAGTGACTCAGGAATCCAATTCCTTTTGTCTTCTGGTTCCACCTGCCCTACACCCTTGCCATCCTCTGTAAGCATTGATGCGAGAAATGAGCCGCTTCTGAAAAGCCTTGGCCAGATCAGATACCATCTTCCTTCTCCCATCACGCTGGCCAGGACCAGACATGTGGCCACACCTGCCAGCAAGGTGTGCCCAGAAACAGGGTCCGCTGGATACCTGGAAGAGGAGGCGAGGACTCACAGACTCTTTGTTAAGATCCCCGCTGCTCTGAGACTGGCACATTTACACCAGGTGAGCAAACTCACTGTCTTCTTTGGGAAACAGATAAAAGCTACAGAACGTCTCCCCATCCTTATACCAACTGTCAGTTCCACCTGCATGTTTAGAGAGCATTCCCAGATGATGTAGGCAGAATCCCTGATCTAGAGGGACTGCAAAATTGTCCTCTGAAAATGGTCCAGTCTATGAGGTAACTTTTTCGTGAAAAAACTAGCACACCTTCAGCGGGCCTGGAGTGGATGGGGCTTATTGTAAGGCCAATGGCCCCAAGATTGGTTTCCTGAAGACACACATGGGTGGAAAATGCTAGTTTCACACACAGGGAGCTGAGCTCTTTCCTCCAAAGGCGTTGCTAGTGAGGCCCTGTTTGATCGCCATCCTCTGCCTCGTGAGACCATCGTGGTTCCCCAGCCTTCGAGGCGAGGCCGGTTTGTATACACAAGGTAGCCAGTCCCTGAGGCCCAATTGCAGGGAAACGCTTGCAGGTGTCATATATAGCCATTTCCTGGCAAAATTCCACACATGAGCTTCAATCCTCAAGACACAACCCTCTGGAACCGCTTACAGGATTGTTGGCAGACCAAATAATCCTCATCTGCAGCCTGTTTAATTACCCACGCTGTGTATTTAACTGCCCTAGACTTGCTGTTATGAGTCTTACAGTGAATTGGATGTGAGGGGGGTTAAGAGCAGGAAGGGCTCCTGCCACCATGTGGAGCCCAGCGCAGTCCGCGCCGAGGCAGGTCTGCCCAGAGACACGTTAGGGGGGTGCAAGGTTGCAGTTCCCTGCTCTGTTCCTTGCCTGTCAAGAACAGTCAACATGTCATGAAGTGACCAGACATGTGGATCGTTGAGCAGAGTGTTTCAGCAGTCTGAGCAGGCTCCGCTGATCCCTATGAGGGGAAGTGAAGGCACGAGCTTGCTTGAGGGGGAAATCTCTCTTGAATATTCCACTTTCCTCCTCCAGGTAGTCTGTGTACATCCAAGCTAATATACCAACCATTTTCCCTTTGAGGAGAAACTCAAATTTCATGTTAGTGTCTACATGGTGTTTCTTTGGGCGGCACTTTTCCCACATGGCATAGATTGGGCCTTCTCTCCCCCAACAGCAGGTTGTTGGGGAGCTACCATGAATTTTACACCTCAAGAGACGTGTCTTCTGGGGGCGCACTCATGTGTGAGCCTCCTAGGTGTTTAGAGGGTGCAGTCATTGGATAAGCAATGGCTCAGGGTGTCTGGAGTTTCATGCCAACGTATTTTCATCACAGTTCATTTGTCCATGAGCAGGCATCACTGCCCACTCTCTGCTCTGAGGAGCACGGTCCTCATGTGGTTGTGGAGCCCCTTAACCTGCTTGGGCTGGGGTTTGCACAGAGACTGTTCTGAGACAAATGCAGACTTGACTACATGGCTAGATGAGAAAGTCTGATGACAAGGTATTTATATGAAATGCAATGCATTCCTCTTGGGCAATATTGGAAACGAACAAATTGTGATATGATGGAGAAACAACAATTTTTTCTCCTGTATTTCCAAAGTGTAGAATTATACATGTAAGAGAGAGACAGGGTAGCCTGGTCATTTTGGCAAAGCTTTATTTGTTTTATTTATTTGAAATAAACACCTATTGTTTCCTTTTCTTATTATCGTAAACAATTCTTCAATGAACATCTTCCGACAAATAACTTTTCTTCCTCTAAACTGTTTCCTCAAAATGTATTTTACACATGAGAATAATTGAATAAAGGGTATGCCTTTTTTTGACATTTAAAGTACATTGTCAAGTTACTTTTCAGGAGAATTATTCTAATTTACAGCAAATAATGAGCTTAACAGTTTCACTACAATTTTATCAGTGTTGGATTTTGCCTCATTCTTTTGTTCATGTACTAGGTCTGAAATGACACTCATTATTATTTCAATTTGCTTCTTCTTTTATTTATAGCAATGATATTTTCCCATGTGCTTGCTTACTCTTTGTGGTTTTTTTGGTGAATATTCAAATATCATGACTTTTTGCTGATTTGGCTATATAGTATTCTTTTCCATTTGAATGAGCCCTTTATAAAACATGAGCATTATCCCTTTAAACAAAGTGAAGCCTGGCAGTGATAATTATGTTCATATCTATAAAATGTGCATAGTAATTCATTCCCTGAGCTATTGCATCAAATTGCTGTGATAATACATTTGAAAGTGTTTTGGAAAATCCCAAGCATTATATACATGCAAGGTGACCTTAACGTAAAATTTAAATGTAAAAATTTATATTTAGAGAAAAGTGTGAGTATAAGTATGTATATTTATATAGATAGATAGATAAATAGATAGATAGATATACTTTGGAGATAAAAGTTTTAATAGGACTTCACATGGAAAACATCTGGGTATTTTAACTGATTACAAACTCGATAAGAGACAGCGGTGGGACCCAAGTGACCGGAGGACAATATGAGACACAGTTTGTACCTGAATGCACAATTTTTTTCTACCAAAGTTATCCATCAGAAAAAAGCCTTATATTCAAGTTCTAACAAAGTCTCTCATAAGGAAATATATTAGAAATATATATTAACTTAAAAATACCTCAGTCAATGCTAGTTTTGATATTTTCAGAAGCTCCTTAATAGAATCAGTTAAAAAAGGAGGCAAAGAAGTTTAACATCAATTTAATGATAATCCCCAAGTATATGACCTCACAATTTAAAAACTTGAATATTGATTTAAACAAGTCTTTCACTGATCATTTAGCAATCATTATGCAAAGCCCAACCCATCAGGGGTTATATTGTAGAAATCACACACCTAAACCTATTAGATAAATTTAAAAAGCCCAGTTGCTTAATTTTATGCAGATGGATATCTGTGGCTTGGGAAAAATTTTTTAGTAAATGCATTACACATAGATTTAAATAGTGCTGTATTCCTTGAACTACAACTACAAAATGAATGAACTATGGATGAACACTGACTAAAAGGAGCTAAATGCAAAAAAGCACTTAAGTAAATTCTAAAACAAGTAGCTCTGATCGACTGTGTTAGAATTCAGGATGGTGGTTATCTTCTGAAAGAGGGAAAGGGGGAGGCTCCTGGGGTGCTGGCCATGTGATGGATGCAAGGGTTCATTCACTTTGTCCAAAACCAATGAGCCGACATGAATTTGTGCGTTTTTCTGTATATGCATGTTGCATGTCAGTGAAATATTTTAATAGAACTTCATTTTGAACAACTTAGAACTGAAGATGGTGTGCTTTGAAAAACTGTTTTATATGATTCCAGCAGAGGTAATTATTTGTTAGAAATACTTGTAAAAGGGATTTGCTTGAGTGGACTAGCTCGTCTTTTAAGATTTTTATCTCAACCTCGTGAGCTCATGACTTCATGGGACCTTTCTTAGCTGTCTTTCCCTGGCTAGTGCAGTGCCTGCAATGTTTGGGAAGTGGAGAGTTATTCTGTGAAGTTTTCCACTCCACAGAGTCAGGCTATTATGGCACCAATCCTAGACTAGGAGATCTGGTTTCATTCTTCACAGAGGTCAAATGAAGAACTGTTTTTCTCTCTGTTAATTTTTCCAGGTCAAAATTCTGAAGCACCAATGTGCTTTGCTTGGCTTGTGCTGTGTTTACTCACTCAGTCGTGTCCGACTCTTTGTGACCCCATGGACCGTAGCCCGCCAGGCTCCTCTGTCCATGGGATTCTCCAGGCAAGAATACTGGAGTGGGTTGCCATGCCTTCCTCCAGGGGATCTTCCCAACTCAGGGAAGATCGAACCCAGGTCTCCCACATTGCAGGCAGATTCTTTACCATCTGAGCCACCAGGGAAGCCCAAGAATACTGGAGTGAGTAGCCTATCCCTTCTCCAGGGGATCTTCCTGATCTAAGAATCAAACTGGGTCTCCTGCATTGCAGGCAGATTCTTTATCAACAGTGTTTAAAAAAAAGGAAAGACTCTTTTGGCACCACTTAAAAATCAGAAGTTTTTACAGAAAAATCCAGATTTGGGGGAATTTTCTTGAAAAGTCTACAGGCAGGTAATGCTGGACACATTTCCTACAGGCTGCAATAGATGCATGCAGTCTTTTCTCCCTAAAGATGGGGCTTTCCTGGGTTCACCAAGCCCCCATTCACTCGTTAACATCATCTGCCCGACCCGTGTATCTTCTGAGTTTGCAATCTTTAATATAAGAAGATAAATGAAAAAAAATTACACATAATTTCAATTGCTTGTAAAGAGCAGTTAAGTTTACAGGGATCAGTCCACAGCATTGAAAACACAAAGTCTAATGCTTATCAGTCAAATTTACATTCTAAGTACAAACTGATCCTACTTAAGAATTGTTGTAAGATCCACTACCTTGCTTTTCAGTGTGAACTTCAAATGTTATTTTTCTTGCCAACTTAATCATTCTGGTCCTCAGTTTCCTCCTATATAAAATACAACATAAAATAACAGTAACTACCTCATGGCATAATTTTCATGGTTTAGATGGAGACATGCTGCAAAGAACCATGCCAGTGCTTGGCATGTAGAAAACTTTCAGTAAATATTTATTTTGGGGAGGAGTATGATGAAGGTATAATCTAAACTTCAAACCGTCTAAAATATACTCAACAAAATATACTGGGAAGAACTATGATATTGAGTTGACAAACATTCAGTAATTTGGTTGCCTCTGTGTTTGGTGAGTTGGTAAACTCCTGTCTTGTCATGTTCACTTTCCAGCTCTCTCTCTCTCTGACCCAGTGGTCACCAGTGTCACCTCCCTTAGGCTGGCAGTGCTCGCTCCGTGGGACTGGGGTCTCTTAACAAATAGTAGTAGTTTCCCTCATGTTCTTATCTAGAACATTTCTGGAGGGAGGCATTCCAAAAAACAGAACCAAAACCCAAACAAATGAGCCCACAAACAAAACAGACAAAATAGATACATAGGCGGTTCCTTTTGGAATAATAGAATGGCAAAAGTCTCGTAAGTAATACTCGGAGTTAGCCAAACTCAAGGTGAAGGTCACAGTCCTCTAAGACTGCCAAGCCTGCCCAGGACTTCTGATGCCAGCTCTGCAAGTCAGCATCCTCAGGGCCACCTTCACACGAAACCACTCAGTTATAAGCTTGGGGGTCTTCACGGACTTCCTCTGATTTGGTAACTTGCTAAAATAACTCACAGAACACAGGAAAGCAATATACTTGCAATTAAAGTTTTATCGTGACAAAAGGACGCCAAAGGAAGAGAGGCGTAGGGCAATCTGAGACCAAGAGCCCCTGACATGCCAATCTTCAGTCCTCAGCGATGGGCTACCTACTCCCGTGGTAGACGTGTGACAGTATGCACGGAATATGGACAGCCTGCGAAGCTCACCAAGTTTCAGAGCCCAGAGTTTTTGCTGGGGTTTCATTATGCAGGCATGATTCGTGGAATCCTTGACCTTGTGACTGAGGGGCGCTCAATCTATAGGCCCCCTCCCTTCCCTGAAAGGCCCGTTAATATCAGGCGGCTCGAAGCCCCAGCCCTCTAATCGCCAGCCTGGTCTTTCTCACAGTCAGTCCCCATCCTGAGTTACCTTCTTAGGACAAACTATCCAGGGACCTACCATGAATAACAAATACGGGGCTGCCACTCAGGCAATCCCCAGGTTTAGAGGTTCCCTCTCAGCTGAGATGGAGCTGGGACAGAGGCTTTACCCAAAATTCTCTTTGGGTAAAGTTCATTCTTCACCACACAGGTACCTGTCTGCAGCAGGCAGCCTCTAAGATGGTGCCCAATGGTCCCCCTGCCTGGTATTCACACCTTTGTAATTCCCTTCCTTTGAGAGTGGGCTGGACCCAGAGACTCATTTCTAGTAAATAGAGTTCTGGAAAGTGATGGATGTTACTTCTGGGATTAGTTACAGAAAGACTCTGGCTTCCCTCCTGCGGCCTGTCTTCTTGTGTTGATGAAGTCAGCTGCCATGTTGTGGGCTACCCTATGGAGGCCCATGGGGAGGAAGTGAGGAAGACCTTTCACCAACAGCCAGCCGGGAACTGAGGCTTTAATCCACCCAACAGCCTGTGAGGAACTGAGTCTTGGCAACAACCATGTGAGAAAGCTTGAGAGTAGACCCTTCCCCAGCTGAGCCTTGAGATGAGACCCGAATGACGTCTTGATCGGCATCTTGACTGAACCCTGTGAGAGACCCTGGATTCCTTGAGACACCCAACTAAACTACATCTGACCCAGAGAAACCATGAGGACATAAATGCCTGCTGTTTAAAGCTGCTAAGTGTTGGGATAGTTTTTCATGAACCAACAGGTAAAAATATCACATTAGCCTATCCTTTGCTCTTTTCTCTTGGAAATCTGCTTGACAATAGGTTATAGAAATATCTTTCAGATCAGCAGGTTGAAAGATGGATTACAGAGGCAATATTTAAGTTTAAATATGACCTTTATGGCTGTTCATATGAACTCTGACACATAGAATGAAGTTACTTTAAGACATTCTTACTTACTTACCTCTTCTTTTCCTTGCAACAAGTCAGTATAAAATTAATACTACAGTTTGTAGGTTTGTAACTTTCTTAATTCAAAAACCAAAGTACACACATTTACCCAATGTTATTCAAAGAATAAGCTTCTCCTCAATGGGAGAAATTAATGGGCTTTTTTAAAGATTTGTCTTCATTACACATCAGTAATGTGTAAGTCACTCAGTGTTAGTCACTCAGTTGTGTCTGACTCTTTGTGACCCGATGGACTATAGGCCACCAGGCTCCTCTGTCCATGGAATTCTCAAGAATACTGGAGTGGGTGGCCCTTCCCTTCTCCAGGGTATCTTCCCAACCCAGGGATGGAACCTAGGTTTCCTGCATCACAGGCAGAGTCTTTACTGTCTGAGCCACCAGAGAAACCTGTTCTATTTTCCCCAAACTGAGTATAATCAAACTAACAGGGGACTGAGATATTAAAATATTACTTTGGGAGAATATGTTTTTAAAACTATGAATACTCAACCCAAAGCTATGCTTTTCCTGAAAGCTGTCGTTTTAGAATTTGGATTTTATTGGAGCTAAGCCCTCTGATAATTGTAAAGTCGACACCTGTGAATTTGCTCCCTAGGTGATACTTTCATTTTGTGACCAATTGTTTCTCTGCAGATAAATTCAATTATAAATTACAATAGAATTGACTTTTTCATAGCATCCCTCACTCTCCAAGTATCTTAAAGTCCTCTGTGGATTATAAAGTAATTACAGTGCTCGAAGGACAGCTTAATAACTGTGGACTTGAACACAGACTCTCCTCTCTATTCAAGAAGGACTCAGTCCCAGCTGGGAACATTAAGTTGGGTTTTATTGAGACTGAGGCCAGGCAGCTGGGTGATCCCTGATACTGTTTTGAAAAGTATCCTGGGATCTTTAATTTCCACCTGGTTGGCCAGGGAGGTGAGAGAATGACCTCACTGGGGGTGACCTTGAGTTGCATTTGGGGTCTTGGACCAGGCAACCTCCTACCCGGGAGGTGAGATGTGTAATATGGGTGAATGACACAGCCTCCTAATGGTCTGTGCTCAATCCCAACTGCATTCCCACGGTTGGTTCTCTCCCTCGTGAGTTCAGATGAAGAAAAGCTTGAAAGTTTTCAGATAACTGTTTCCTAACAATGTTTTGATTAGCCTATATATGCCGTATTTTGTTGTTGTTGCCGTGTGATACAATTTTTTTATTCGTTCTGGGTGCCATCTGTATAATACATGTGATGAACACTCGAGCACGTTTGATTGTTTGCCGCCGTCTTCATTTGGCACATCTAAGACGCAGCCTCTCCATCTTCCTTCTTTGTTCCTTCTCATCTGTTGCCTCGGCACTGCTGACTGATTTCGTGATTGCTGTGTCTTCTGCACTTCCCCTTGACAGACTTTGCTATCAAAAGGTGCTGGTTAAGCAGTAGCTATTGGCCCTGTTTTTTGTGTCGTTCCAGGATGCATAAGGGGCTTCCCTGGTGGCTCAGATGGTAAAGAATCTGCCTGCAATGCAGGGGATCCGGGTTCAATCCCTGGGCTGGGAAGATCTCCTGGAGATGGAAATGGCTACCCACTCCAGTATCCTTGCCTGGAAAATCCCACGGGTAGAGGAGCCTGGCGGGCTGTGGTTGATGGGGTCGCAAAGAGTTGGGCATGACTGAGTGACTAACACACACTTGTATGAGGACACATAAGACCCAGGTCAGCTTGCATGTGCTTGTGTGTGTGTTCAATTTCCAGCTCTTTGAGGACTCGTGACCAGTGAGAATTGGTTTAGAGCTTATCAGCACAAGTTCCTCAAACTACCTATGGGCTTGCCTCCAAAGCAACTCAAAGGGAGTTTGGCAGCTAAATTACATGCTGTGCAGTTTGTGGCAATCGTAACTCCATGTCCATGAAGCTGAATAGTTTCTGAATCCACAGAGAAGTATGTGCACTCTGGAAACAGTTGTTATCTTCCTCCCTCTCCTCACTTTGTAAATGTTGGGAATGTAATGAAGAGGATGCTACTTCATCAGTATCGAAAATGTGAGGTAAATTCATGCCCCTGGCTGGCCCCATGTGCTCACTCCTGGGTAGTGAGAACCATCACGTTTTCCTGGGAGTTGGTTCCCAGGCATTGAATTTGCTTCTTCTGAAGCTAAGTACTTGGGTTTGCTTCCATGCTTTTGACTATAACTTGTAGCATCAGCAAGTTTTTAAAGCACACCACTCCGCACCTTTCACAACTCATGAAATTACAGGATTATATCTTGAATTTATAGGATTTCTTTTTCACCTGGGGTGTGAATCTATCTTGTTGTAGCACTGTTTTTCTGAAATCTCATTCATCTCTTTACATGAATCCCATTTTTCTTGCTATAGTTAAAAAAAATCACCAAAGCTTTCTACACAGAGGTGAAACTTTTTGTTATGATTTCCTTGATGTTCAGTAGGACTGGAAAGCTTTAACCCTTGTATCCTGAATGCCTCTCACATTGCCCAGCAACAAGCAGACACTCAACAGTTATTGAGAAGTAGAGAGTTAAAGTGTGGTCACTAGGGCAGAGAGGTGGGAGGGAGTGTGGAGGCGCTGGTCAAAGGGTACAAAGCATATGTAGGCTGGGTAAGTCTAAGATTTAATGCATAGCATGATGATTATAATTAATAATATTATTTTAAATACTGGAAATTTGCTAAGAGTATATTTCAAGTGCTTCTGCCACCCTCCCCTCCCCGCAAAAATGAGGGACTTCCCTGGTTGGTGGCCCAGTGGCTAAGACTCCAAGCTCCCAATGCAGGGGGCCCAGGTTTGATCCTTGGTCAGGGAACAAGATCCCACATACCACAGCTAAGAGTTCAAATGCTGCCACTAAACATCCTACATGACGCAACCAAGACCTGGTGGGACCAACATAAACACATAAATAAATAAAAATAAATATATACAAAAAGAAACCTGGAGAAGGAAACGGCAACCAACTCCGCTATTCTTGCCTGGAAAATCCCATGGACAGAGGAGCCTGGTGGGTCACACAAGTGTTGGACACGACTGAGAAAGTAAACAACAACTACTGAAAGATGGCAGAAAGTATGGAACAAAATGGTGAATACTTTGTTCAATAAAATTTTTGGTGAAAATGAAAAAAAAAACAATGATAACTATGTAAGGAGATGAAGATGTTAACTAGCCTGATGGTAGTAATTATTTCACTATATTGTATACCTTGTGTGTGTGTGTGTGTTAAGTCGCTTCAGTTGTGTCCAACTCTTTGTGAACCCATGGACTGGAGAGCACCAGGCTCCTCTGTCCACGGGATTCTCCAGGCAAGAATACTGGAGTGGGTTGCCATGCCCTCCTCCAGGGGATCTTCCCGACCCGGGGATCAAACCCTCATCTCTTATGCCTCCTGCATTGGCAGGCTAGTTCTTTACCTCTAGCGCCACCTGGGAAACCGTTAAATATATACAGTTTAAAAATTAAAGTCAGTTATTGAATGGTGTAATGATGGAACAATTCTGTAAAGCAATCGATTGAAATAATTTCATGCAGTTAATTCATTGGTTGACTGAACTAACCTACAGCTGGGTTGTTTTGGGACTTAGGGATATTCACACATTTCTGGAGAAATAAAGTCACCTTGGTTAATAATGTTTGTTGGAGGCATTCAGTTGCAAGGGACCCAACCATAGTTGAATTCTGCTTGGGTATAAAGCCATTTTCTCCTAGAAAATGATTAGAGCTTTCTGATAATTGATGTGAAATTTTCCAGCTCTGAATGACATCCAGAAAATCTCCTTCTGCAGTAAACAAACAAAATGTTCGGAGGGGATCGGAGAGGAGGCTGGGTCTTTTATCTCTTAGAGCAGGGAAACCCTGGAAGTCTCTTAGGAGAGGATGGGCTCATTATGAAATGGCGGAAGGGCTGAAACATCAGCCGGCGGCTCACCGTGGGAGGCAGAGAGGGAGCTTCGAGCTTAGCGGAGGACCGACCATAATAGTGAATGACAGCTGAAATAATAAAGACATGCCTTCCGTGCTACTTTTTTGCAGAAACCGTCATATCCTTGTGAAAGTTAAAAGGGAGAAGAAAACTGCGTATTTTGAAGAGGGAGGTATTTTGGGCGTGGAAACAAAGGGCGGTTTGATGTGTCTCCTTGGCATCTTTCAGCTTAGCCCCCGAGGCTTTTACCTAACCCTGTCACTGTCCCAAGACCTTCTCGCACTGACAGTCTTGGTAATTGATGGGTTGGCGGGGCCTCTTTTCTGCAGACTTATGAAAGCAGGAGGGAATACTCCCGCCCCGCCTCCCGCCGCCTGGCATGGGGACCCAGAGGCGAGTAGACCCAGGGCCTGGTGATGCTGGAGAGAAGAGGGATCGATCCTGTCAATCAGGCTGCCGGGCTACTGTCAGGCTCCGGGACCTTTCACCTGCTCCTCAGCGTCGTTAGAACTCCCAAATCTCTTTGCAGGCCTTTTCTATTAGACACAGACTCCCAAGTTTTGATTTTTTGCTCCCAAAGTCATTTTTTTTATAATTACCTGCATTGAACCACACTTACCATCTGTGTGCTGAGAGCGGGCAAATGATTTATTAGTCTTGGTTTCTAAGCGTGTGGAGCAGCGTGGGATTGATCTGGCTGGTGAGACACACCGCCGATGGGTGGGAGTGCGTGTCAGGGTGCCGCTTCTCTTGGAGCTGACACGCACGTGGGGACCGGGTTTGATGTGCAGGCGGCCGACTGTGACATTGCCGGAATGCAGCCTCAAGTCAGGGCGAGTCACGGCTGGCGGAAAAAAGCAATGAGGGCTGCGTGGGACGTTTCTCTTCAAGTAGAAAGTAAAACTGTGTGTGAAGAGAGGAGATGGCGTGTAGGACTCAGATGGGTTCTGATGAGGCTCTGGATCTCTTTTGCCCACACTGCCTGCCTTGTGTCCAAGGGTTTGACTGCCGCAGTGGCAGGTCATGGTGAGGTGTTCCTGGCTCTTTGACCAGGCTTTTGGGTGTATATCTCGATTCACACCCGCATCAAAGTATCCATCAATACCTGCATCATTTCCCACTGATAAGGCAGTCTGCTTTCAAGGCTAATTTTTACACTTCTAAATCTCTTTCTTTGGAATGTGGTTCATTTCCAATGCTGTGTTAGTTTCTGGTGTACAACAAAGTGATTCAGACAACTACTTATATGCAGATTCTTTTCCATTATAGGTTATTACAAGATATTGAATACAGTTTCTTGTGTCAAACAGTAAATCCTTGTTGTTTATTGTATATACAGTAGTATGCATCTGTTAATCCCAAGCTGCTAATTTATCCCTCCCCCTGCCTTTCCCCTTTGCTAACTGTTGAGTTTATTTTCTATGTCTGTGAGTCTGTTTCTGTTTTGTAAATAAGCTCACTTGTATTTTTTTTTTTAGATTCCACATATAAGTGGAATAGATATCATAGGGCTTCCCTGGTTGCTTAGCTGGTAAAGAATCCACCTGCAATGTGGAAGGCCTGGGTTTGATTCCTGGGTTGGGAAAATCCCCTGGAGGAGGGCATGGCAACCCACTCCAGTACTCTTGCCTGGAGAATCCCCATGGACAGAGGAGATTTGTGGGCTACAGTCTGTGGGGTTCATTTGTATTTTCTTTTTAGATCCCACATATAAGTGATATGACATTTGTCTTTGACTTACTTCACTTGGTATGATAATCTCTAGTTGTATCCATGTTGCTGCAAATGGCATTATTTCACTGTTCTTTACGGCTGAGTAATATTCCATTGTTTATATGTACCACATCTTCTTTATCCACTCCTCTGTCGATGCACGCTTAGGTGACTCCCATGTCTTGGCCACTGTAAATATTGCTGCAGGGAATATTGGGGTGCATGTATCTTTTGGAATTAGTTTTCGTCTTTTCCAGATATAAAGGCCTAATTTTTCCCTAGGCTGATGACCCAGTTGCAGCATGGCCCACTAGAGGGGTCTTCTCGGAGAATCCCCCATCCTCCCACGGAGGATGTGAGCATATGACACCAGCCTCAGGGCGTGGCCTGTGGGCAGCGGTATTATCTCATCGATGCTCCCCTCTTTCTTGGTCTCTTGCCCCCTCCTGCCGAGAACAGTAAGATGGAGACTGACCCCCAATGCTTGGAATGTGGAGTAAACGAGGTGAGGAAAGAGTTGGGGTCCAGTGTGAATTGTGTGTGCTGTAAGCACTTTTGCCTTCCTGGGACTCTTTATCCACGAAAAACAATATGAAAAGCCATATTTTAATACCCATTGCTATAAAGATGACATTATTAATATTATATACTAAAGCTTTTTCTTCCACCTTAAGGTTTGTATTGGTTTTCTTCTGGTTCTAAAAGGAAGGAAAACATTTTCATGGCCCTTAGAAGTCTTATGGGCCACAGGCACTGTTTCTGTTGGCTCTGGAGAAGAGAGGTCAGTGACATTTAATGTCAAGCAGAAAATGTAAAATAACAGTCTTTCCCCAGTGATACATTAAGTAAGGTATACAAAGCATGTTTTGTTTTCTTTTCTTGAGCGAACTCTGGTCTCAGTTATGAACGCTCTCTCTTTTAGATTTGTAAGGTAAAGTTCAGTTCAGTTCAGTTGCTTAGTCACGTCTGACTCTTTGTGACCCCATTGACTGCAGCACCCCAGGCTTCCTGACCTTCACCATCTCCTGGAGTTTGCTCAGACTCATGTCCATTGAGTCAGTGATGCCATCCAACCATCTCATCCTCTGTCGCCCCCTTCTCCTCATGCCCTCCATCTTTCCAGCATCAGGGTCTTTTCCAATGAGTCGGCACTTTGCATCAGGTGGTCCAAGCATTGGAGCTTCAGTTTCATCATCAGCCCTTCCAATGAGTTTTTAGGGTTGATTTCCTTTAATATTGACTGGTTTGATTTCCTGGCAGTCCAAGGGTACTCTCAAGAGTCTTCTCCAACACCACAATTCAAAAACATCATTTTTTTCAGCTACTCAGTTATGGTCCAACTTTCACATCCATACCTGACTACCAGAAAAGCTATAGCTTTGACATAGCTTTGCTGGCAAAGTTTTTGCCAAAGCTTTTACACTGTCTAGGTTTGTCAGAGCTTTTCTTCCAAGGAGCAAACATCTTTTAATTAAGAAAGAGCGGGGAGGGAGGTGGGAGGGGGTTTCAGGATGGGGAACACATGCAAACCCATGGCTGATTCATGTCAATGTATGGCAAAAACCACTACAATATTGTAAAATAATTAGCCTCCAATTAAAATAAATAAATTAAAAAAAAAAGAAAGAGCGCCTCATTTCATCAACATAAAATTTTTGTTTAATAGTCAGCTACCTTTCTTCAAGATTTTCTGCCATTCTCGGGAGGGTGTCTGCAGTCTCACCATCAGCATCAGCTACTGTACCTGTGATCTTGAAAAGAACATTTCTTTCACATTTCCTACTTTCTTTAATCTGTTCAACCATCCAGGCTTTGGTTTAGAGCTCAGCTTCTCCAGAATATGCTCTCTTCCCTTCTTCTGACCTTTGAGGATGCTTAATCCCATCTATTGTTCCTACAGAATGTTCTGGCATCCCATGGTGGCCAGCAACCCCCTCACCTGTTTTTTTTTTTTTTAGTTTCTCATAAATATGATGATTTCCTGAGTTATATAGTGTAGCTTTCTACAACCAACCATCTTTATAATTTTATTTTCCGATGCATAAAAATGTGGGCTTGTATGTGATCAGCGTTATATCTTCATGTGCCCGTTTCCTTCGTGTCCATGTTTTTGTCTAATGTATGTGCTTTTCTAGGCATCTTAGTCTCACAGAATTGTCCACTTTCTTAGTAGACATTTTTGCTCCGTAATGTAGGGAAGATGCTGGCAATAAGGCACATCATATTTAAATAGTACTTAAGTAAGGTTTAAATCAGTGAGTGAGGATGCAGCTTTATATCCCCTCTCATGAGATGCAAGAGCATCAAATAGTGACTTTTGGGTAAACTGTTTTTGCAAAGCTTTCTAACAAATATTCTACTAGTGAAGTTGAGGTAAGGCATACCTGTAGTACCCACGTCATGGAGCAGCTAGGAGGATGAATATGGAACCCAAGGGCAAGAGGTTGTATGGAGAGCATACACTGACATTGCATTGGGTCTCTGAGCCCAGGAGCCCAGTCATGTGGGTTGTCAGTCGAAAACTGCTTCTACAACCTGCCTCTCCTATATGCAGTTGTGCTCAAAGCTTATTCAGTGGTTGCAAACAAGGTTCACTTCTGTTATCCTTGTATTATGGCTGGGAAACTACTGTGAGAATAAGCCCAGAGAAAGTTGTTAAAAAGAGAGGGTCCAAAGGGGCTTGGATGAGGCTAATGGGAGACAAAAGAAAAGAGGTAGAGAAAGAATGATAAGGATAAAAATAAAAGCCCTTCTTTTGAGGAAGTTGGTTGGGTTCTGCCTTGGGTCTCTGGGTGTGTTAGTGTGCAAAGAGGCGGAGACGCAGCCAACAGGTCTCTGCGTCCAGGGCAACAGGAGGTGGGAGAGGTCTCTGGGATGACCTGAGAAAGGTGGGCAGAGAATTTCCCAGGAAGCACCTTGCTCGCACAGTCAGGATGCCCATCAAAGAGCGCAGAGAGCCATCAGCTTCTCTGCTGCTTTCTGAGTTGACATCAACACGGTGTTTCTGAAGGTCAGCTCTGCTAGCGCAGGATCGGAGTTAGCAATGTTAATAAGACAAGTGTAGGATGAGATGTTTCCATGTTCAGCAAACACTAACAACTCAACCATCCATATAACTTTTGAGCTGGGCACTTCATGTCCTAGAGAGGTGACGTTTAGATGGTGAAAAGAGCTATTGTTTTCATAGAATGCTGGAAGGATAGGGCTGGTTTTTGGATTTGGTCTCATATTCTTTTTAAACCAGCTGGTAAATTTTGAATCAAAAATGCCAACATTATTTTGGTTCAGGTTTACGTGGCATAACAATGAAACATTTCACTGGACTAAAGGAACTAGTTGGGTGGAACTCCTCAATTCATTACCTGTGGTTTTTTTAAATGTTATTGTTTCTCCAGGAGATGTTTGTGCAGATGATGTGGAAAGAGTCAGAGCTTTGTAACCTAATTCTTGGTGAATACAGAGGAAAACATGTATGTGGGGAGAACACACACAAGCCACGTAGAACTTTGGTACCAAAAGCTGCTGATGTTGCTGCTAAGTCGCTGCAGTCGTGCCCGACTCTGTGCGATCCCACAGACGGCAGCCCACCAGGCTCTGCCGTCCCTGGGATTCTCCAGGCAAGAATACTGGAGTGCGTTGCCATTTCCTCCTCCAATGCATGAAAGTGAAAAGTGAAAGGGAAGTCGCTCAGTCGTGTCCGACTCTTCGCGACCCCATGGACCGCAGCCTACCAGGCTCCTCTGTCCACGAGATTCTCCAGGCAAGAGTACTGGAGTGGGTCACCAGTGCCTTCTCCGGGATCAAAAGCAGGTGTGATCTAGACTACCCACGTTAAGAGTGATGACTAGATTTCAAACTCTTGGTTTAAAATTACTATCGTGCCACCGCCACCTGCTGGCCAATACAGGTATTAGGTCAAGGCACCATCAGTCAAGGGTCTGGACTTCAGGTAGAGCTAATGCATTGCTCCCCTTGGTTATTTTTGTCTGACACAAAAAGTAAAAATGTGGAAAAGTTGAAAAATGCGTTTAAATTTTTTTCTGCCTAGAAACTGTTTTGTTATTCTAAAATTGACATTTTAAAAATTTCTTAAAAATAAGACCATTGTCATTGTGGAAAATTGAGAAAACACAGAAAAATATAAGGATTGTGTCAACTATTTTCTTTTTTTCAGTTTTATTGAGAAATAATTGACATACGTCACTGTATAAGTTTAAGGAATACAGCATGAAGATTTGAATTACGTATACTGTGAAATGATTACCGCAATAGTTTCAGCTAACATTCAACTTCTCAGATTTTCTTTACATAAATACCCTTTGAAAAATACCCAAAGTGACTTTGATTTATTCAGTTATTTCTTTTTATCAAGAAATTTTTTAAACATACCCCAATAGAGAATACAGCAGATATCCATGAACTCACTTATTTAGATTTAATTCATTTTAGCATTTTGCTATATGCTTGCTCTAGAACTTTTAAAAAAGGAAATACAACTTTGCAGGTATGGATGTAGTTCACATCTGTCCCCACCCTCAGCATCAAATTCCCCTCCATATGTCTATAAACAATCGGTCAGTATTATTTAATATATTTTAAATTGTAAACAGTTGGGTGATGCTCTATTGTTTTCTCAATGTGCTTTTTATGTTGAACATTGTATTTATGATATTTATTAATGCTTCTATAAGTAAATCTAGTAGATTCATTTTTGCACGTAACTAAATTAAAATATCCAATCTGGAAAAGTTGATGTTTAACTGGAGAGTTTAACCCATTTATATTTATTGTGAATAACTTTAGATGTATTTCTGCCACATTTTTTGTTATCTGTTTATCATGCTTTGCTTTAAATATCTTTTTGTTTTCTATTAGAGGCTTAGTATTTTTAAAAATTCTTTTTCCTCATTTGCTTATTTTGAAGTTATATATTCAAAGATGCTTTTCTACCTTTTAATTAGTATGGTAATACAGTGTTTTTTTAAAATAATAATAAGATTTGATTAATAGATAATTTTATTTTGGTTTTAGGTGTACCTCATAATGATTTGATATTTGTATACACTGAAGTAATCACTAGAGTAAGTCTAGTTACTATTCATCACCATACAAAATTAAATTTTAGGATTTATTCTCTTCAGTTCAGTTCAGTTCAGTTGCTCAGTTGTGTCCAACTCTTTGAGACCCCATGGACTGCAGCACGCCAGGCCTCCCTGTCCTTCACTATCTCTTGGAGCTTGCTCAAACTCACGTCCATTGAGTCGGTGATGCCAGCCAACCATCTCAGCTTCTGTCGTCCCCTTGTCTCCTGCCTTCAATCTTTCCCAGCATCAGGGTCTTTTCAAATGAATCAGTTCTTCGCATCAGGTGGCCAAGTATTGGAGGCCAAAGCTTATTCCCTTGGCAACTTTCAAATACGCTCTAAAATATTATTGGCTGTAGTCATGCTGTATCTCAACCCCCAAGACTTATTTAATATGGTAATTTGACTTAACCAGTCTAAAGGTAATAGTCATTGCTTCCCTTCTCCTGGAGAGTCTAAAGACCTTAAACTGCTTGAAATTCCTTTTACCTTTCTTTATTTTCTCTGTTACACTCTCGAAGACAATTCCAGGTTCCTTTAGCTATCTCGCAGTAGCTGCCACATCACCACTATCATTGTCAGTCCGTGTATGCTTACTTAGATTTATCCACATCATAGCTTGTTAAACAACTTTTTGTGTGACTTATTTTAGATTTTAGTGTTTTTATTCTGCAATCTAGTAATTTTGGGGGGTGGGGGAATATTCTTTTTTGGAACGGATAAAAGAAAGAAAAATCACTACCTAGAAGACCTCAATTAAACCCCTACAGCCTTTGAGCCCCGGTTTGATTGTCTAAAAAATATGTCTTTCGGACTCAATGAGCTGAAGGTCTGTGTGTCCCTGTAAGTCCCTAGAATTTTATGGAACCACAAGAGGTTCTTTCTAGAATTTGCCTCTCATTGTTTCAAACAATTAGTGACACAGAGGAGAGGCCCCAGGAGCTCACAACCCAGGACCAGGGCCAAGGCTATAAGAGGGACTGTCGGAAAGGAGAGGCCACTTGAGATCTTGACAAAGAAGATGAAAAGAAAGCTGAGTCTGTGCTGGTTTTTAAAGAGTGACTTTGGTAAATTGCGGGAGAATGAAGAAGGGCCCGCTTCCTGGGTGGCTCAGTAGTAAAGAACCCGCCTGCCAGTGCAGGAGACAAAGGAGATGTGGGTTTGATCCCTGGGTTGGGATCCCCTGGAGAGGGGCATGATAACCCACTGCAGTATTTTTGCCTGAAAAATCCCATGGACAGAGGATCCTGGCAGGCTACACAGTCCATAAGGTTGCAGAGTAGGACACGACTGAGCATGCATGCATGCTGGGAGAAGGGCCAGGAGTTCCAGCGTGCCATGTTAATGGCCACTGTTTGTGTGCAGAGGGAAGGGCAGCTTGTTTATTTCACTGTCTAGAAAAGCTGAAATGCTTTGTGCAAATTAAAATCAATATTGCATGTCACACACGCACACAAAGAAAGGATGGGGTAGTAATGGGATCTAAATGAGGATGTGGTAAAAACTGAAAGAGAAAAGGAAATAAGAACCTAAAGAATAAGAAGATGTAAAGATTCATGACCAACAGAGAATCCCCCTAAAGCAATAAGTGGGGTTATCCCCCCTTACCATCTCAGATATGAAAGAAACATTCATGGACTCCAAATTATGAACATGTGAACAAGAACAGTCTACTGCTTGCTCTGACTGTGTGATCATGTAACTGTGAGATGCTATCAGTCCATACACAGTGAACATCTGTTAGTAAAATCTATGCTCCTGGAATTGGAAAACAACTGGACAGAATATAGAAATAATCTCTTAAACTTGAACGACGCACAACTTCTCTTACAATCTGATATGATGGAGCAGGATACTAGGTCAAATTTACTCGCTTTGATAAGCAAGCAGATGAAGAGACAGGATCAACGTTTTATGTGACATTTAGAGATGCCCTTTATTATGTTTAAACTTTTTTTCTTGCATTGCCTGTTGTTTGCTCTTTTGGGGTAAACCATTGTCTTTGTATGACCACAGGTGTGGCTTGTTAGGATGGAATATTAAGTTGCTCTGCTTTTGGAAGTTGCTTCTACAGTGGGAGGCCAGTGGGGATTGTGTTTTTATGACCTCATTTTGAAGTGGGCAGTGTAGGGAAAGGGCAATTGGCCAAGATGGCGGTGGTCAGGTTCTCTCACCCCAAGGGCCTCTTGCTCTTGCCCTACATTTTGTAAAGAATGATTTTGTAACAGCTGGGATCATTTATAGCACTGTGCATGTGCGTAACCTATATAAGCACCACCTGAAAAGTCCTTGCAGCTGCATCTGCTGTGTCAACCAAGAGAGAATGTAGCATGTCTGCTGTTGCTACCTTGCTGCTGCGAATAAAGAATGCCTGTAGTGCCTATGGCTCTTTGCATCTTCTTCCCATCTGCTTCCCGGCTCCCACCTTGCCTACCCTGGGTTCAGCGAACAGCAAGACAGGCAGCTACTCAGATGAGCTGAGGCAATAGGTGAATAGAATGTTTGAGTTCCACTGGCAACTTCTTCAGCTGCTCCTGACAGAAGGAATTTCTTTGAAACACTCACAGTAGACACATTTAGATCATAGAATATGTAGGTTAGCCTGGAAAACTCCCTAGAAGTGTCTTCATTCGGTCCCATAACTTTCCAGAGAAGGGAATGAGGGGCTGGCCTGGTTGGTGGTTTGTAGCACTTTTTCCCCAGCTCACTCTCCAGAACGTGTGGCTCATTCAGAGTTCTGGAACACTGGAAGCATCTTTGTGAACTCAAAGATAACCCACGGATACTCAGAATTAGTAGTAGCATCTCTTGTTAGAATCGTGGGCTCCACCTTGCGGTCAGGGTAGCCTCGAGCTGGGAGTCGGGAGGCTGGGGTTGTCGTCCTGCATGGCCATACCCCTCTGGCGACCACGAACGTCTTCTGTAACATGAAGCCATGGGGAGCTGAGCCCCACCTCCTCCCACGTTTCAGTCCCTGCCTGGGTAACATGTGTGGCTTGCAGAGTAAACTCTAGGTGTGGGTGTCCCTTCTGCTGGGGTTTTATCCAGGGGCCTTTGCTATAGACTGGATTGTTCAGTAAAGCTGAGCCACTGAAAATACAAAAAGACAGTGACCAGACCATATAGAAAAACAAAAACTCTGACCAACTACCTGTAGCCAACTGCCTAGGAAAGCATCTCATTATCTATAATAACGAATTTCAAAGACCGAAGATCATGGCATCTGGTCCCATCACTTCAAGCCAAATAGATGGGGAAACAATGGAAACAGTGACAAACTTCATTTTCTTGGGCTCCAAGATCACTGCAGATGGTGACTGCAGCCATGAAATTAAAAGATGCTTGCTCGTTGGAAGGAAAGCTATGACCAACCTAGAAAGCATATTAAAAAGCAGAGACATTACTTTGTCAGCAAAGGTCCGTCTAGTCAAGGCTATGGTTTTTCCAGTGGTCATGTATGGATGTCAGAGTTGGACTATAAAGAAAGCTGAGAGCCAAAAAATTGATGCCTTTGAACTGTGGTGTTGGAGTAGACTCTTGAGAGTCCCTTGGACTGCAAGGAGATCCAACCAGTCCATCTAAAGGAAATCAGTCATGAATATTCATTGGAAGGACTGATGTTGAAGCTGAAACTCCAATACTTTGGCCACCTGATGTGAAGAAGTGACTCATTGGAAAAGACCCTGATGCTGGGAAAGATTGACGTCAGGAGGAGAAGGGGACAACAGAGGATGAGATGGTTGGAGAGCATCACCAACTCGATGGACATGAGTTTGAGCAAGCTCCAGGAGTTGGTGATGGACAAGGAAGCCTGGCGTGCTGCAGTCCTTGGGGTCACAAAGAGTCAGACACAACTGAGTGACTGAATTGATCTATAATAACCAATCCAAGAAGCCAGCCTGCTATAAACCATACTTGCAGGAAACCATACAACGATGTCTAGTAACAATCCAGGACAATTGGTCCCAAATAGGCTGGACTTGATTAATAACTTACTACTTCCCTTAATTTTTTCACTGCTTCCAGTTTAGGACTAAGTGGACAAAGCTGAATATGATCCCCTAACCAGTCACATAGGACGTCCCTATTCTAGTTAGCTGCCTCCACTTTCCCCATCAACAGTCTTTATCGGGTCATACCTAAAGTCTTCCCTTTATCCTCACTAATCCCCCCAGCTCCTCTGACAAAAGTGACAGTGGTGACTCACCGGCTACAGCGATCTCTGAAATGCCTTTGCCTCCTCCCTTTGGTTGATCTTCCTTTATTTCCACACAGCGGTCATACCAGGAAGAGAACTAGAACCTTGGGCCCCATCTACCCCTGCCTTCCTCATGGTTCCTGAAGGTTCTAGCAAAAAAAAAAAAAAAAAAATCAAAAGGCAGCAATGCCTGGGAGAGCAAAGGACCCTCACCTCCAGCCCCTCCCTTGTTTGGTCCTTTCAAATCCTGTTTTCTGATATTTCCCCTGTGGTTGACCCCAATGGTATTGATGATGACAGAATAAAAGAATTTTCATGATATATAAAATCTGTGTAACTTCAGCCTGGGTCCTTCTGCTGGCAGTGTGTTTAGATATACATTTCCAGTGAGTTTGTGACTTGTGAGCTGGTAAATTGCTAGGGTTAGGCCATGGGTATGTAGTCAAAATTCCCTTTGAGAGCAATTGTGTATGAGACCCAGTCCATTTTGCTTGGTCCTGCCTAATCGTTCTTCAACTTGCTTTTACTGATGATAAATAATGTGGAACAAAATTTTAAAAGTAATTTAAAAAGATGGGTCAAGTGAAAAAAAAATGCACATCATGAGAGGTGTGAGTTAAGTTTTATTTGGGGCAAAATTAGGACTATAGCCCAGGAGACCGCATTTCAGATAGTTCTGAGAAACTGCCCTGAAGAAGCAGGGTGGGAGATCAGTACATATGTGATTTTGGTGAAGGGGGAGTATGTGCAATCAAACCCATGTTTTTTTTGCAGAAGGTTGCTGCAGTTGACAGATGCATCTATTCATCAGTTATTGAACTCCTACTGTTTACCAGGCTCATAGCTTACTATCAAAATATATTTTCAGTTTTTCTATGAAAGGACAAGTTATGCCGACACTGTTGATTTGTTGTTACCCCTTGTGTTACTTTCTCCTCTCCATAGTTTACAAATTTTGTTGATCAGCAGAATGTTGGATGAGAGAAAAGTATGAACTGCTGTTTTTTCATATGAAGTCCTCAGATCAGCTGCATCCACACATTCAGAGATGCTTATTCTAAAAATGCTGTTCTCGTGTGGAGATTCCTCAAGAAACTGGAAATAGAACTGCCATATGACCCAGCAATCCCACTGCTGGGCATACACACTGAGAAAACCAGAATTGAAAGAGATACGTGTACCCCAATGTTCATCAAAGCACTGTTTATAATAGCCAGGACATGGAAGCAGCCTAGATGCCCATCAGCAGATGAATGGATAAGGAAGCTGTGGGACATATACACAATGGAATATTACTCAGCCATTAAAAAGAATACATTCGAATCAGTTTTAATGAGGTGGATGAAACTGGAGCCTATTATACAGAGTGAAGTAAGCCAGAAAGAAAAACACCAATACAGTATACTAACGCATATATGTGGTATTTAGTTAATTGGTAAAGATAACCCTGTATGCGAGACATCAAAAGAGACATAGATAAATAGAACAGTATTATGGACTCTATGGGAGAGGGCGAGGGCAGGATGCTATGGGAGAATGGCATGGAAGCATGTAAATTATCATATGTGAAACGAATCACCAGTCCAGGTTCGACGCATGATACAGGGTGCTCGGGGCTGGTGCACCGGGATGACCTGGAGGGATGGGATGTGGAGGGAGGTGGGAGGGGGGTTCTGGAAGGGGAACACATGTACACCCATGGTGGATTCATGTCAATGTATGGCAAAACAAATACAATATTGTAAAGTTAAAAAATAGTTAAATAAACTAATTTAAAATAACAAAAAAAATAAAAAAATAAAAATGTTGTTCTCCAGGCCTTGCCTAGACCTAAAAATTCAGAAATTATGAGAAGTGGTGCCTGCATTTTGGGCAGGATTCTCAGGGGATGTTGAACTTTGAACAGAGCCCCGGAGTACTGAGAGTCTAGGTAATAAGGCTTCTGCATTATTGGATGGAGAGGGATTCTGTTATGTATAAAGAAACTCTGCAAAGCAGGTTAAGTGGCCTGCTGAAGGTCACAAAATCAGTTAACAGGTGGTTGTAACGTACAAAACCCAGGGAGTTGAATAATAAATTGATGTGAATCTGTGAGTTTCTCTGGGGCTTCAAGTCAAGTGCTAACTATTTGCAACTCATTAAAAAAAAATCACTTAACAAAATGTGATACTGTTCCCACTCAAAAGTTCTTTAAATGGAGTTGGAAACCTGATGCTGTTTCTAGAGCCTTAGTTTCCGGGCTTCTGGGGTGTCAGGCGTTAGGGTCTGGGAGACCTGGTTCCCAACCCAGCACTTGGCTCAGAGTGGGTTCCTTAACTCACCCAGTTAAGGAACTGGAAGCTCCAGTTCCCACGTGCAGAGCCACTATGATGATGCCCCTCCCATCCCAGGAAGAGTCAGGCCCTCATAGCATCACTGAATGGAAAATTCAGGGGCATAGAT
Organism: Giraffa tippelskirchi; assembly: GCF_054371585.1. Classification (NCBI taxonomy): domain Eukaryota; kingdom Metazoa; phylum Chordata; class Mammalia; order Artiodactyla; family Giraffidae; genus Giraffa; species Giraffa tippelskirchi. Next base: position 57,891,053 of record NC_137286.1, on the reverse strand, counting down.
TTTCCCTTGCATGTGTGTGTGCTAAGTCACTTCAGTCGTGTCTGACTCTGTGCAACCCTATGGACTGTAGCCTGCTAGGCTCCTCTGTCCATAGGATTCTCCAGGCAAGAATCCTGGAGTGGGTTGCCATGCCATCCTCTCCCGGCGGACGTTCCCAACCCAGGGATCGAACCTGCGTCTCTTATGTCTCCTACAGTGGCAAGCAGGTTCTTTACGACTAGCATCACCTGGGAAGCTCGGATTTTCCCTTGAAGTCTGGGGAATCTGGGGAAGGTTTAAGCACAGATGAAAAAAAAAGATCCTTGCCCATTTTGTTTCAAATAACCTAACCAGAAGGTCACTTTCATTGTAATTGACAGCCCCTCTTCCTTGCCCCACAATTTTCTTTTGCATTTCTTGTATTTCACTTATTATATGGCAATTACTTTGCAGAGCCGGTCATCTCTCCGGAGTGGGCTGCGTCTGAGTTGAGACTTTGTCATCTTCTGAAGCAGCAAGCAGATGCTGCAGTGACACAGGGGTCCTTCTTGCATGCTTTACTTCTTCTGGGTAACTGCCCAAATCAGGCAGGTCTGTTGACCCATTTTCAACAATCTGGTAGTCTGGTGCCCAAGTCACAGATTGTATGTGCTGTGCAGTCTGGTCCTGATTGAAGCATCTGGTGCCTAAGACAGGGCTGACATCTTCAAAGGCGCAGGGCTTGTCCTGGTCTCTCTGTTTGCCCTCACCTGGGTTCTCTGGGTTCTTTTCCTGGATATCATGCTATTCTGGATTAAAGCAAACTCTCCGGCTGGATGGGTCCCTGTGGATGTCTGTGCTCAAACTCGCTCAGATTTCCAAGTCTGAAGTCTTCTCTGTGAGGCTTACCACGAGGCGCTGCTTTCTTCCAAAGTGCTCTGAGAAATGCTGGCCGCTGATTGCTTATTAATAACCTGCCCAACATTTCAGCTCTGTGCTCTGACCCGGGCTGTCTGCTGGGTCAGCGTTGCAGCCCCTGAAGTTCTCTGCTGTGTTGGGGTGAAGGAAGGATGAAGGCAAAGCATCAGCCACACTCCCATCACTCATTAAAAGGATAATATGATTACATAGGTTTAAAATATACAGCAATGTATACCTAATAAATACAGATGCTGTGCAAGTTAGAAAATACAGAGGAACTAAAAAGAGAGGGGTGTCTTCCACGGTCTCATCCCAGAAATAGCAACATCAGTATGCTGGTCTACAGCAGGCACTGATTCTGCCATCTGGCAATCTGCTCTCCACTTATGTGGTATCTTGAGCATCTTTTAAGGTCATTCTCTTATTTTTAAAATTTGTTTAATAAAATTTAAGCAAGTTATCTTTTCAGTAGCAGTATTTTTTTTCCCTCCTGTGTTTTTAGAAATGATAATTTAGTACATCATTGTGTGGAAGGTCTGTATAACTGACTTCTGTTGGACGATATAGGTTGTTTCCAGATTTTCAATATTTCCAACCACAGTGGGGTGAACACCCTGCAACTACCCGTTTGCACCATCCTTCATTATGATTACAGAAAGGCTGCTTTTAACGTTCTTTTGCCTGGATGGGGTCTGAGCTGAAGATGTTTCCCACAAGGCAGAAGTGACTATGTCCTGTTGTTCCTTGGCACCAGGAAGCATCTTCCTTCCTGCAAATCCGGAGGTGTCCTGCTTTCCTCTTTCCTCACTCCCTTCAAGGGCTGCGCTTTCACTTCTCAGTGATGCCTCCTCTCTTGGGACTAGGGAGGAGGGAAGAAGCGAAAGTGTTAGTCACTCAGTCCTGTCTGACTCTGCGACCCCATGGACTGTAGCCCTCCAGTCTCCTATGTCCATGGGATTTCCCAGGCCAGAATACTGGAGTGGGTAGCCATTCCCTTCTTCAGGGGATCTTCCCAATCCAGGCTTTGAACCTGGGTCTCCTGCATTTTGGGCGGATTCTTTAGCATCTGAGCCAGGCAGCAGGGAAGCCCAAGGGAGGAGGGAGGGGCAACCAATTTGTCTCGTGGGACAGGGAGCAGGGTCACACCAGTCAGGCTTCTCCATCCACACATGGCTCCACTTGGCTTAGGATCTGTCTTCCCCGTCTTCTAATGAAATCCCCTTTTTAAGCTGTGGTCCACGTTCAAGGCCGTGCATGTTCTGCATACCTTTTGTCGCTCCTTTTCTTAGAGTGTAGGGAGGGAATCGTTTGCTCATATCTTTTGCTTGCTTCTTGCTCTATGAGCCCCTCCGCCTCAGCACACAGGCATTGATAACCCAAACAGAAGCTGCGTGACTGCCAATTTCACACATGGGTTTGGAGTAGAGGGCTGTGGGTGATGGGCATTCTCTTTTGGGTTTCCTGGGTGAAAGGTAGGTGCTTCAGGAGACAAGGAGATTTCCCTGAGCTTGTGGACCTGGCCTTTTCTTCTTTGCTTAATTATAATTGCTTCCTCCCCTTTCTAAAACCAAATCCAGCGGACCACCCACACCCCACCACAGGGAGACAAATCTCTGTGTCCATCAAACAAAGCAGGGGTTGCTTGCATGGCACTGGTGACCCTGGCTCCTGCAGTTTGGGTTTTCGAGTTTTCAAGTCAGTGGTGCAAATGTGCGCAGGAAACAGTGGTAGTTCGGCCCCAAGCTCTCCAATTTCCAGGGGGACTTGGCCAGGCACTTTGGGGTCAGACGGGAAGGGCCTCCAAGGTTGTTGGGTCCAGTTGTGAGAGTCCAGGTGTGCTTCGTGTTTGTCAGTCATGTTTGAAGGGCAGGGGTGTGTTAACCAAGATGCCCTTATCAACAATAAAAAATAAGCCATTTCAAAATGTTTGATACCCTTTGTTCCAGCACTTCAGGAATCTATTATTAAGCATTTAACTAGAATCATCAAATCAGCATTTTTAAGGCTGTTCATTGTAGTGTTGTCATACTGTTATGGAGGGGAAGACAAGAGAAAAAGCAGACAACTAAGATGTGCAGCTAAAGGGGGTTAAGAAAGTCAGGGTAAATCAGGATAATCATGACTAACTGTGAATGCATGTGGGGAAACGCTCTGAGTCGAATGCTGAGGCGGAAGCAGGAGACGAGACAACCAGCGGTCCGGTCACGTCCCTGGCTGCCTCTCTGACTCCACGGCTCCTCTGTCCACAGGGCTTTCTAGGCGAGAAGACTGGAGTGGCTGCCGTTTCCTTCTTCAGCGGATCTTCCTGACCCAGGGACTGAACCTGTGTCTCTGGCGTCTCCTGCATTGGCAGGTGGGTTCTTTACCACTGAGCCACTTGGGAAGCTGACAACAAGTGTAATTTGATGCAATTCTGTTATATACACACATATATACCGCTGATGGACACACACCAGTATGTTTTCTTGTTACTGTGATTAGTAAAACCCCATAAAGAATGCCTCTGCAAATCTATAATTAGAATCCTGGTGGTGCCAGAGCCAGAGTTTAAAACTCCAGGATAGAGGTGGGTTACTCCCCATGTTTTTTATTTCTTTTTAAAAAACTTTATTTTCAAATTGAAGGATAATTGCTTTACAGAATTTTGTTTTCTGTCAAACCTCAACGTGAATCAGCCATAGGTATATATATATCCCCTCCCTTTGAACCTCCCTCCCACCTCCCTCCCCATCGCACTCCTCTAGGTTGATACAGAGCCCCTGATTGAGTTTCCTGAGCCATACAGCAAATTCCCATTGGCTGTCTATCTTACACATGGTAATGTAAGTTTGCATGTTACTCTCTCCACACATCTCACCCTCTCCTCCCCTCTCCCCAGAAGCAGAGAATTGGTTGAGGTCTCATAGGTTAGTAGCAGGTTTAACTTTTTCATAGTGCACACATGTTGGTTGGTTCACTTTGCCCTTGCAACCTCACTCTTGCAATGAGAAACAGAGATAAATGACCCACTCAGGTCTAAAGTGATGGTATTTCCTCGGTCTCAGAGTACTTATGTGGAATATAAGTCAGTGTATTTGCAATCGAGACTTGTCTAGAGAAAGCAGCATAGTCACCATTCGCCTATAAGCCTGCGTTTCCCTCCAGACATCCAAGGAAGACGATGCTAGAAACCAACCCCTGCTGCCTTTGTGGAAATTGTGGCTGAAGCCTCACCCTTATTGCAGAACTACTTGAAGGAAGAGAAAGTGCAGTGGCGGAGACAGGGGGATGACACTCTTTGAAGTGAGGTTCTGTTGGAATCCTCCCTGCAGTGTGCAGGGGCACACACGTGCACACACACGCATACACACACACACACACACAGATACACACACAGATACACACGCATACACACACAGACACACAGAGCAAGCTATGTGGATGTGGAGAGTGAGCCTGGATGGATGCGGTTGGGAGGGGGCAGCCTAGATGGAAGGCTCACCCCTCTATCCCCCCAACCTCACTCCCTAGGAAGAAGGGGAGAGCGTGAAGCTGTAAAACCCATAATCGAAGCCTGAGGAGAAGGAGGACATCCCCTTGAACTGACATTTAGATAAAAGAGCATCTTCTTTATTTTTATTGGTAGCATCAGGGGGTGCCTGGTTGAGAGTCAGGAGAAATGTTATCCTGGAGACATTTTTTGCAGGGGTTTGAAGAGCCAAAGGCAAGCTCCGTGGGGTCCAGTGGGAGGGTGGCGGCCCCAGAGAGGAGGGTACACAGGGCCCGGGGACCATGCAGACACGGGAGACCAGAGGCAGAGAGGGCGGTAGGGGCAGGGTCTGGTGAGGGAGCCACATCTGGGCTCCTTGGAAGCAGAAAAGGGGAGAGAGTGTAGGGAGGGGCTTCCTGAGGAAGGGGCCCACCCTGGCAGAGCTAAGTGGCTCTTCACCCTTCAGAACCGCATGGCCTGTTAGCAGGAGCCAGGTGAGGGGGGTTACCTGGGCACCTGAAAGGATAGGAAGCATGTCTTTTTATTCTGATGTTTTGAGGTCTGGGGACTTACTGACTTGACCCCGGGGAGCCTGACTTCCCCAAGACTAGCTGATTTCTAGAGACAGTGGAGGACTTCCCTGTGAGTGCATATTTCACATGCAAGCCAACTGATTCAGAACCACCCCTGAAACTGACTAGGCTCTCACGCATTCTGCGTGCTCAGTCCCTCAGACGTGTCCGAGTCTTTGTGACTCCGTGGACTGTAGCCCGCCAGGCTCCTCTGTCCATTGGGTTCTCCAGGCAAGAATACTGGCTGCTGCTGCTGCTGCTGCTAAGTCGCTTCAGTCGTGTCCAACTCTGTGCGACCCCATAGATGGCAGCCCACCGGGCTCCCCCGTCCCTGGGATTCTCCAGGCAAGAATACTGGAGTGGGTTGCCATTTCCTTCTCCAATGAATGAAAGTGAAAAGCGAAAATGAAGTCGCTCAGTCGTGCCGGACTCTTAGCGACCCCATGGACTGCAGCCTACCAGGCTCCTCCGTCCATGGGATTTTCCAGGCCAGAGTACTGGAGTGGGATGCCATTGCCTTCTCCAGGGGATCTTCCTGGTCCAGGGATCGAACTGGGGTTTCTGGCATTGCAGGTGGATGGTTTATCACCTGAGCCACCAGGGAAGCCCTAGGCTGTCATATTTTGGACCATTAACCACCGGCCCTCACACCCCAAGGCCAGGTACCAGGCAGCTAGGGACAGCCCCCACACCCAGACTCCTGGAATTAACCAGCCAGTCCTAAGCCTCCTTACCTTGCCTTGCCTGTTTCTTTCTGCAGAAGCTAGATAAAGACTCATCCCCATGTTTTTCTCCTGCTCCTTCTGCCTCCTGACCAACCCTGGCGCCTCCCCAGGTGGCCCAGTGTGCTTCTAGGCAACTGTAAGTAACATTTTCTCTTTGCAAAAATTTTCTATTTTGTATTGGAGAAGGGAACGGCTACCCACTCCAGTATTCTTGCCTGGAGAATTCCATGGACTGTATAGTCCATGGGTCACAAAGAGCCGGATCCGACTGAACAACTTTCACTTGTATTGGGATATGGCCAATTAACAAACAATATTGTAACAGTTTCAGGTGAACAGCGAAGGGCTCGGCCATACATATATATGCATCTGTTCTCCCCCAAACTCCCCTCTCGTCCAGGCTGCCACATAACATTCGGCAGAGTTCCATGTGCTATACAGTAGGGCCTTGTTGGTTATCCATTTTCAGAATAGAGATGTGCACATGTCCATCCTAAACTCCATAACAACTTCGTACATTTCTATGTCTGTGTCTTAGATCCCCAATTAAAACAAATCACAATATATTCTGAAACAGAAAGTGAAAGGGACCTGGTCCAAGAGAAGCTGGCAGCTTCTGTGCCCCCAGCACTCTTGATTTTTCTTTCTTTCTCTCCCAAGCTCCTAGGTGTTCCCAGAGGCACCTGGCATTTTTATGCATTTTTTATCCCTTTCCTTCAACTGCAATCCACTGCAATGTCATTTAGTCTATCAGCTGACCCTAACGCCAGCTTTCTCTGTCCGGCTTAGTGACAGGTGGACCAGGTCCAGGTGGGGACCGGGGACGGGGCCACTCTCACCGGTTGCTAGCAGATGAGGTCGCTAAAGGAAGGACCGGGTTCCCTCACCTGCTATGTGTGACCTTGAGCGTGGGGTCGCTGACAGCTCCTAGAGGCCAGGCTTTCTGTTTGAACCAGAACTTGCTTTGAACACAGGAAGGAGATGCATGTTCTCCACCAACGACGAAGGAACCCATCTTTCTAAGCCCTGTTGCTTGACTGTGTTAGCCAAATGCTTGTGATGGGACAACATGAAAGGAAGCCAGCTTTTTCTTCTAGTCCTGCATTACTCATCATAGGCAGAGAGGCCGGCTGGTGTGTACGTGTATCAGGGAGTGAAATGAAAACAGCTGAGTCTGTTTTGTGCAGCATTGCTAGTAAAGGCCTGGTCAGGACATGAGAAGGATCCAGGTGATTATATTCTATAGTGGTCGTGCCTCACAGTTCAATCCTCCACACTAGTAAGTGGGAAAAAATGCACAAACTGTATAAGCAATGATGTAAAATTCTGTAACTTCCGTGATTCCACATTTGAGCTGGATGCTCTTCTCTTTGGATACTAAGTTGGCATTGCATGATGTAAGGATAAACGGTAAACGTAAAAAAATAAGATTTAAAAAGTTTTTCCCTTAGGATGCATTAAATGGAAAATAAAAATACCATATCTCAAGTCAAGAGAGAACACTGAAGAAAGGAAAAGTCATGTTTTAGTACCTTTAATAGCTCATTTCCTCATGAAATTAAGTAGCTGCAAATTAAGTAGCCCACTTTGGTCAAAAAACCCTGGGCCCTGCTCACTTCTCGACAAAGTCCCAGCAAAGCTGAGTTTGAGTGGGAAAGATGAGTCAGCATCACACATACAGCCCTGATCCTGGAGTTTCCCGTGTGGTTCCCCTGACTCCGTGTTTATTTTCAATGAGTTAGGAGAAGAATTTTTGAAACACTCCCCAAACATCATATTGGGCTAGAGTGAAAGTTTGTCAATTCTCCTTAAGAAGGAAAAAGAAGGCATCTAATTGTCTGGAAGCCATAGAGTACTCAAGGCATGCATATTTATGAAAATAAAATGTCATACAACTTCAAGACATCACAAAGGGAGAAAAAAAATATAGATCTTCCACAAACCCTTTGGAAATTTCCATGACAGAAGTTTTAGAGCATGGACTAACTAAAGGTGATTTAAACACTGACCGGGAAGATCATGTCTCTATCTTATTATGTTACAAAGATTTCCTAGGAATAGTAAGGCTGCGTGAGAGAGTAATTTTGGATGCAATTTTAAAAATAGATTCCTTCCCTTTTAACACTAGAGGTCACTGTGCCACCACAGATGTGAAGGAAGCACCCAGGGGCAGGGAAGGTCAGCACAGCTAATCTGTATAAATTGCTGAACCGTGAGCCAAATTTGTACCTAATTATGAGTTGCTTTGATGCAGCCTCACTCCTATTAAAAGTTTCCTCTTTCCCGAAGCACTGTGGTGAGTGTGACATGTATATTTCAACCCCAGCCCTGCAATTTCCTAGTGAAAATGTCACATTTCAGGCAGTTTAACTGAGGACGCTCCTCTCCCTACCCTCCAAACTTTTTGATGTTCATTTTTCAGTTGGAGAAGAGCACCTACCACTTTGATTTCAAATGCTGATAACTTGGTTTATATTTCTTTATGAAACCGAGGGAGAGATGAATTTAATACAGCTCTGGATATGGACTGGCAGAGGGACCAAACTGTGTGGAAACAATGATCTAGAAATTTCAATTTCTCATTCCTGTTTTGGAGATACACAAGACTAGCTACTAGTATACCACTACTAACTAGTATCTTGTAGGAACAGTATTATTTGCATCTGAGGCAGTTGAGGCTGGAATCTGAAACTCAAAATGGCTTGTAGTTGTTCAGCTGATAAGTCCTGTCTGATTCTTTGCGACCCCATGGACTGCAGCATGCCAGGCTTCCCTGTCCTTCACTATCTCTGGGAGTTTGCTCAAGCTCGTGTCCATTGAGTTGGTGGACCAACCATCTCCTCCTCTGTTGTTCCATTCTCCTTTGAGCTCAGTCTTACCAGCATCAGGGTCTTTTCCAATGTGTCTGCTCTTGGCATCAGGTGGCAAAGTATTGGAGCTTCAGCATCAGTCCTTTCAATAAATATTCAGGATTGATTTCCTTTAGGATTGACTGGTTTGATCTCCTTGCTGTCCAAGGGACTCTCAAAAATCTCCAACACCACAATTTGAAAGCATCAATTCTCTGGCACCCAGTCTTCTTTATGGTCCAACTCTCATATCCATACATAATCACCGGAAAAATCATAACTTTGACTATATGGACCTTTGTCACCAAAGTGATGGCTCTGCTTTTTTATATACTGTCTAGGTTTGTCATAGCTTTTCTTCCAAGGAACAGGAGTATTTTAATTTCATGGTGGCAGTTACTGTCCGCAGTGATTTTGGAGCCCAAGAAACTGAAATCTGACACTGTTTCTACATTTTCCCCATCTACTTGCCATGAAGTGATGGGACTGGATGCCATGATCTTTGTTTTTTGAATGTTGAGTTTTAAGCCAGATTTGTCACTCTCTTTCACTTTCATCAAGAGGGTCTTTAGTTCCTTTTCACTTTCTGCCATTAGAGTGATATCATCTGCACGGCTGAGGTTGTTGATATTTCTCCCAGCAATCTTGATTCCAGTTTGTGATTCATCCAGCCTGGCATGCTGCATAATGTACTCTGCATATAAGTTAAATGAGCAGGGTGATAATATACAGTCTTGACATACTCCTTTCCCAATTTGGAACCAGTTTTATGTCCAGTTCTGTTGCTTTTTATCTTGCATATGGGTTTCTCAGTAGACAGGTAAGGTGGTGTGGTATTTGCATCTCTTTAAAAATTTTCCAGAGTTTGTTGTGATCCACACAGTTAAAGGCTTTAACATAAGTGAATGAAGTGGAAGTAGATGTTTTTCTGGAATTCTCTTGCTTTTTCTATGATCCAGTGAATATTGGCAATTTGATCTCTGGTTCCTCTGCCTTTTCTAAATACAGCTTGTACATCTGGAAGTTCTTGATTCACATACTGTTGAAGCCTCACTTGAAGGAGTTTGAGCATGACCTTGCTAGCATATGAAATGAGTGCAACTGTACTGTAGTTTGAATATTTTTTGCCATTGCCTTCATTTTTAATTGGAATGAAAACCACCCTTTTCCAGTCCTGTGGCCATTGCTGAGTTTTCCAAATTTGCTGGCATATTGAGTGTAGCACTTTCACAGCATCATCTTTTAGGATTTGGAATAGCTCAGCTGGAATTCCATCATCTTCCCTAGCTTTGTTCGTAGTAATGCTTCTTAAGGCCTGCTTGACTTCACGCGTCAGGATTTCTGAATCTAGGTGAGTGACCACATCATCATGGTTGTCTGGGTCATTATGACCATTTCTGTACAATTCTTCTGTGTATTCTTGCCACCTCTTCTTAATATCTTCTGCTTCTGTTAGGCCCATAACATTTCTGTCCTTTATTGTGCCCATCTTTGCATGAAATGTTCCCTTGGTATCTCTGATTTTCTTGAAGAGATCTCTAGTCTTTCACATTCTATTGTTTTTCTCTGTTTCTTTGCATTGTTCACTTAAGAAGGCTATCTTATTTCTCCTTGCTTTTCTCTGGAATTCTGCATTCGGTTGGGTATCTTTCCCTTTCTTCTTTGCCTTTCGCTTCTCTTCTTTTCTCAGCTGTTCGTAAGGCCTCCTCAGACAACCATTCCTTTTTGCATGTCTTTTTCTTGGTGATGGTTTTGATCACCACCTCCTGTACAATGTTATGAACCTCCATCCATTGTTCATCAGGCACTCTGTCTACCAGATCTAATCCCTTGAGTCTATTCATTACCTCCGCTGTATAATCATAAGGGATTCGATTTAGGTCATACCTGAATGGTCTAGTGGTTTCTCTTACTTTCTTCAATTTAAGCCTGAATTTTGCAATAAGGAGGTCATGATCTGAGCCACAGTCAGCTTCAGGTCTTGTTTTTGCTTTAAAAAAAAAAGGCTTATCAATTGAAAATTTAAATCCTTATGTCATCATCACTAGAAAATTTCAATTTTCTTTGGCTTGAGCCTTTTCAGGGTAACTAACATTATTTCTGATTTGGATTCCTGAGGTTTTGGATACTTGTCCTTGCAGAAACATCATGTACACTTTAGGCAAAAATGTTGGCTTCCTATTAATACCTTGTCTTCATTGGTGTTCTATCTGTGATTGATGAGACATAAAGGACTTTGCAGAATCCTCATTCAGGAGGGGTGGGGTTCCCAAGTTGGGTAGGCATCAAAGACGGCAGCAGATACCAAACTTCATGAGAAATCATGGGGGCAGTGGACATTTGTCACTCTGCAGTAGCTTCGTGAATTGAAGGTAAGGCCATCACAGGAGAGGCAGGTAATGCACAGGACATGCACGTCCAAATTAGAAAGACCTTAACCACGGGCAAAGAGACTCTCCTCCTGTGGATTGCACCACAGTCACATAATCGCCCTGACCCCTCTGTGTGGCATCCAAGCCTGGATTGGACTTGTGTGTGTATTTCGCTTAGATTTAGAGCACTCAAGATCATTATTTTCTGTAAAGAGATAGCAAAAATACTCTACGGTCTCTTATCTCAGCACCTACCCGTCTGCCAACCATTGATTTCCTCTGTTGATTCGCAAGGTGCTGAATGGAGCCGATCAATTTCACAGCACTGGCGCGACTCAAACATTCCCATAATCTATATGATCAGTGGGCTGCCTTCCTGATGTCCTCGTCTGACCTGGTCCCAGTGGCTTCTTGATCTGAAGAATAAACTGAGGATTCGGGAGGTCTTTATGGGAGTGTGTCAGCTTTAGCCTCGCGGCTCTGGGGAGCTGGGGGCGGGGCTCCTCGTCTCCATCCCCCCCTCCTAATGCTCTTACTGTAGTACATGCTCGCATCTCCCTGCTTGGATTTAAATTAAAAGCTCTAATTAGTCTCCTATTTTCTAGCAGACTGAAAAAAAAAACACCATTTAGGGAAGAACAGTTTAGAAAGCAGGCTTTTACTTAATAAACAGTGATCAATCGAATCGATTAACCGTGAACACATTCCCGCAGAGTCTGTGGGTGGTGCTTGTTGTTGCTAATTGCAGCTCACATGGGCCAGACTATTACAGACGGTTTCCCAGCTCTCTGCACTTAACATGACTGGGGGTAGGGGATGGGAGTGCCCCTCTGTTGACAGCACATTTTCGGCTGCGACTGTGCCTTTGTTTCCAGCGTGTCTTTGCAATATCTCTATCAATTGTGGCTATTGAGTAAGCACTTGCAGGCATTTCTGTAAACCTCGCAACTGTTTTTTGACTCATTCACGTGGTAATTAAATCATCTTGTGCTGGCTTTGGGGCTCTACAGAAATCTGAAGTGTTGGGAGCTGCCTGTGCATCAGAATTAGTGCTGGGCAAGGCTTCTTACTATCCAGATTCTCACTGTTGGAGAAAACTACAGCTAGAAGCTGGGAGGTGAGCTTCCTGCCAGCTTTGACAAACTAGCTGCCTCTGGGGAGATGAGGGTGATGGAGATGAAGGCGGTTTGTGCAGGAGGCCACCCACCATCCTGCTGAAGCTGCTATCGGAGCTGGAGCTGCAGCTGATGGATGCAGGCTGGAGCAGGAAGCATGGCTGGGTGCACCCAGGGGAGAGGCTTCTGTCTGTGGGACGGAAGAGGAGACACCGAGGTGAGGACGCCTGCCAGGTGGAGTCCTTGCTGATGGTCCAGCTCTTGGGCAGCAGGCTTCTGAGCCTTTCTGGGCTTAGTTTATCAAATGACCAAAAGTGCAAAAGAGCAACGCAGTGTATTCTGGGTGATTAGGCTTCAGTAAGACTTAGTGAGGAGTCCTGGGAGATGGATGCATTTGTGTAGGTCAGAATGCCTGTTGAGCCTCTGGTACTGTCCCTGGGGGAATGGGAAGCCGCCAAGGACGCGGACCACTGTCCTGTAGGCTCCTGATTCCTCAGGGCTCCTGTCTCTTGCATCCTCTGTGGTTCACCCATGCACTCTCCGTGGGCTTCTAACCTATGGTGCTGAGCTTTGACTGGGAGTCCCAATCGCCTGGCCCACAGGGTTTGTTGGTCTAGGAGGACACCCAGGCATGGATGAGTTTTATGAGATCCCCAGGTGACTCTAAAGCACATCCTGGACGGAGAACTGATATAAACTGACAAAGGACAGAATCCCACCTGGTAGGTGGTAAACCACATACTTTTGGGTCTGAAATGTTAATTATTTGTGTGTTGACTTTTATTTCACTTAACATTTACCTGGGTAGTTCTAACATGACAATGTCTAATCCTCTGGGAAGATCCTGCAGGTTGCCTAGCCTGACAGCCACTCCCTGCCTTGACCCCTCCTAGAGCAGAAAGTGAGGAATAAGAGCGTCTTGCGGGGGGGTGGCCGTGTGACACAGAGCCGGTCAGCAGAATGCAAGGCAGAGTCTGCTATCTAGTGTTTCTGGGGAAGCCTTTATTTTCTCTGGTTAGAAGAGATGTAGAAGACCACCACCACTTCCCTTTCCTCTTGCCTTCAGTGGAGACGTGGTGCCTGGAACACATGCAGCTATCTTGCAACCTTGAGGGTAAGACTAGGAGAAAGGGCGAGACCCTGGGTTAAGCAAGTCGACCCCAGAAGTGATTTGCCTCTAAACGTTTTGTTGTAGGGGAAAGCCAGCCTCTGTTTCTCAGACACTGTGTTTGTGTATTTTTGGCTGTGCGGGATCCCCACTGCTGTGCACAGACGTAGTCGCAGCGAGCAGGGGCTCCTCTTCAGTGTGGTGCCCAAGCTGAGTGTGGAGGCTTCTCTTGTTTCAGGGCCTGGGCTCCAGGGCAGGCTGGCTTCAGCAGTTGTGGCTCAGCTCGTGGGCTTAGTTCCCCCAAGGCATGTGGCATCTTCCTGGACCAGGGATTGAACCCACGTCCCCTGCCTTGGCAGATGGATTCTTAGCCACTGGACTACCAAGGAAGTCAGAAAGCCTCTATTTGTTTCAAGCACTAGTAGGTTATCTGTTACTTATGCAAATATTTTGTAACAAATGCACTTTCAAATAGAACATCATGGTGAGAAGCTGACTAGGAGAGAGCCAAGAAGAAAACGGCATTTCTCTACAGGTTCTACCGCAAACCAGGCACTGGGCTTTCACTGGTGTTATCTGAGGCAGTATCAGAGGCATTGGTCTCATTATTACCATCTCAGTTGAGAAAACTGGAGTTGAATAATTGTCCCTTGTTCAAACAACCAGTGAAGGATCAATTGCCAAATAAGAATCAAATCTCCAGTGAGTTTTATGTTTTTAGAGCGCTTGCCCCTGTTGCTTGTCACAAGGAGATACTCAGTCCGTCACTGCAGAGAAGGATAGTTAATCCAGAGAGGCTGCTGCAGCCACAGGGAGGTGTAGAGTGAGTAGGTGTCTCACGCGTAGGTGTATAGTATATAAGTGTATCGTGTACAGGTGTGTCGTGTGTAGCTGTGTCGTATGCCGGTGTGTAGGACTTCATGGAGAGCGTGCTGTGTGTGGTACTCAGCCTTGAACCCTTATCTCCCGAGCACCCGGAACAACAATGGGGCCAAGATGCAGGGCAGGCCTCTTCCATCAGAGAGGGATAGACAGACAGCAGGGAGGGAAGTAAAGCTCCAGGCAAGCTCTTTTTGAAGGGAACCTTGATTTTGGATGATAGAGAGATAGAAAATCCCCCAACATGGGCCCTGAGATAAGAAGCAAGAGTGCCCCTCCAGATCTGTGCCAAGAGCAAGGGATCTGTGTGCTTAATAGCGAGAGCTGGAGCACTGATAATCAGAAACGCACTGGCAGTTGTGCTTTTTAGCATACACATTATAAAAATTCATGTGTCATAAATAGCATAGACCCTCATCACTGATTGTGGGGTCCATCATTCCATATCCACCCAGCATGAAGGTAAAAACCCTTTCCTTCCAGGCTACTATGCATGGCCAGGTGGGTGTGGACTGGAGGGGCTCTAAGAGGTGCCCACAAAGTGCCACCCTCAGTCTTCAGTCCTAACTGTGTGAGCTGGCACCACAGTGACCCCTCTCTGAGTTACGGCCATCAGCCTCGCCTCGAAGTTCCCTGTATCATTGATTCACACCTTCCCCGACTGGAAAGATCATTAAGACAATTGGTTTACAAGGCTCTTGCTGAGTTGTTGGCTGTGGGGGAGAAAGTAAACAGACGCTAGATAGAGCTGTAACATATGATGTTCTATCCGGTGTTTAATGAGGCCAATAAAAACAGGAAAGCAATATTAGCCGCAGATAAATGAACGCGCCTTGCGTAGAATCGAGAGTTGACTATTTTATTTGATTTAGCCCTAGAAATAGCAGATGTTGTCTCAATTACTGCAAAGTAGTTCTCACTAATCTCTTCACCGAATTCATCTTGTTGACTGAAATGGATTAAAAAGTTACTTCGTTTCCATGCTTGTAAGAGTCAAACAGGTTTATGCAGAAAATATAAAGAACAGTTGAGACTTGAAATGACCAGTAATCCACCATGAATACAATTTATGACGATAGATAACATTTACAAGTGCCTGTACGGCTTCGCTGGTGGTGCTAGTGGTAAAGAACCTGCCTGATAATGCAGGAGACATGAGATGCAGTTTCAATCCCTAGGTCGGGAAGATTCCCCTGGAGGAGGAAATGGCAATCCATTCCAATATTCTTGCCTGGAGAATCCCATGGACAGAGAAGTCTGGCGGGCTCCAGTCCATGGGGTCGCCAAGAGTCGGACGCAACTGGACTTAACATGTAGGTGCTATGCTCTATGAACCACTACTGTATTAGCACGTCCCTCTAACCCTCTATAGGCTGGGAACAGCTAGCAGCCACTTTCTTTTTTTTAACTTTTTATTTTATATTGAAGTATAGCCGATTATTGGCTTCTCTGATAGCTCACTTGGTAAAGTATCTGCCTGCAATGCAGGAGACCCTGCTTCAATTCCTGGGTCAGAAAGATCCACTGAGAAGGGATAGGATACCCACCCCAGTGTTCTTGGGCTTTCCTTGTGGCTCAGCTGGTAAAGAAGCTGCCTGCAATGCGGGAGACCTGGGTTCGATCTCTGGGTTGGGAAGATCCCCTGGAGAAGCGAAAGGCTTACCCACTCCAGTATTCTGGCCTGGAGAATTCCATGGACTATAGAGTCCATGGGGTTGCAAAGAGTCGGACAGAACTGAGAAACTTTCATACAGCTGATGAACAATGTTCTTTTAGTTTCAACTGGACAGCAAAGGGCTTCAGCCATGCATATACATGTATCCCCCAAGCTCCCCTCCCATCCAGGCTGCCACAAACATTGAGCAGAGTCCCGTGTGCCATACAGGAGGTCCTTGTTGGTAATCTATTTTAAATACAGCAGTTTGCGCGTTTCCATCCCAAACTCCCTAACTGTCCCCTGCACCCGTAGGTTTGTTCTCTATACCTATGTCTGTTTCTGTCTTGTAAATTTCATTTGTATCATTTCTTTTTAGATTCTGCATATAAGGGATGCCATACGATATTTCTCCTTCTCTGTCTGACTGACTTCACTCAGTATGACAATTTCTAGGAACGCCCATGTCGCTGCAGATGGCATTATTTCATTCTTTTTGATGGCCGAGTAATATTCCATTGTATGTATCGACCACATCTTCTCTCTCCATTTCTCTGTCGATGGTCGATGGGCATTTAGAGTGCTTCTGTGTCTTTGGTATTGTAAACAGTGCTGCAGTGAACATTGGAGTGCATGTACCCTTTTGAATCATGTTTTTCTCTGGGTATATCCCCAGGAATAGGATTGCAGGGTCATATAGTAACTCTATTTTTAGTTTGTTAAGGAACCTCTGTACTGTTCTCCATAGTGGATGTACCAATTACATTCCCACCAACAGTGTAGGAGGGAACAACTAGCAACCACTTTCTTAATACAAGGAACCTGAGACACAAGAAGTTAAACAACTTCCCCAGGGTCTCACACTCAGAAGGGATGGAGTCAGGATTCACACCTGGCAGTATGGCTCTGGAACCTGCGTTTTTAGCCACGCGGCTCTAGTGTCTCTGAGGGAAACTACAGATAACATGTGGTTTCCTTCTTCTGAAAATGCATATACACATAACGCATATTTACAAATTCAGGACCTTGTCCCATATGCTGGTTTGCAGTGTGTTTTGTCATGTAACTTTACAAATTGTTATTGTAAGTAAAATTTTGATGTTCTTGTTGTTCAGTCACTCAGCTGTGTTCAATTTTTTTGCCACCCCATGGACTGCAACACGCCAGGCTCCCCTGTCCATCACAGTCTCCTGGAGTTTGCTCAACTCGTGTCCATTGAGTAAGTGATGCCATCCAACCATCTCATCCTCTGTCGTCTGCTTCTCCTCCTGCCCCCAATCCTTCCCAGCATCAGGGTCTTTTCCAATGAGTCAGCTCTTCGCATCAGGTGGCCAAAGTATTGGAGTTTCAGCTTCAGCATCAGTCCTTCCAATGAATATTCAGGATTGATTTCCTTTAGGATGGACTGGTTTGATCTCTTTGCAGTCCAAGAGACTCTCAAGAGTCTTCTCCAGTACCCCATGAAGGTATACAGAAACATTTTAAAAATCAGTTTCCTTAAAGTTCAGGCATTTATGTCCTTTTCAAGTGTTGGTTCATTTTATAAATCCTGCTGAGATGAAACCCAATCTTATACACACATCTCTGAGTGAACCCTTTGTTTCCTCTAGGTGAATTCCACAAGAAAAATTGTTGGGCAAAAAAGCATGAACAGTCTTAATCATCTCAAAGTTTGTGTAGATTTAGTGAGGTCATTTGTTTTGATCATGATTATGAAATAAATGGGCCAGTTTCTAGTTTGTAGTTGTGATTGCAACTTGTTCTTGTCCCAGCTGAACGACAAAAACGCATTTGACGGGTTGGAAAATGACGCTGTTGGCTTTAAGGAACCCCTGATTCAGGGTAATGGGCTGTCCTTCTGGACCCCTCACAGGGTGCTGTGTTGCATCCCCCTTGCTTGTCTGCCGTCCCCTCTGGGCTGTCGGCAGGAGGAGAGTCAGTTCAGCAGGAGGTTGCTCAGGGCCACTGAGCATCCTCTCGGGGCCAGCCACTTGGAGGCAGGTCCCCTCTCTTCACTTACTCCAGCACTGCTGCAGATCTGAACGCGCTGGGCCAGAAAGGGCCACCCAAGGAGCACCCTCTGCCTCTAGTTTGCCTGATGTCCTCACACTCAGCCTTCAAAAGTCACCCCAGGTGCCTTCTCATGGGATGGGAACAGTTATGGCTGACAAGTGTGACGGCCTATCCAACCCTTGGAAACATCTTGAAAGCTGTATCCTTTGCTGTGATCCCATTTTACAGATGAGGAAGCTGGGGCACTGAGATGAGCCCACACTTCTACCAACAGAAGTCTTGGGGTGTTTGAACTCATATGTGCTGAGTTCCCAAAGCTCTATTTTTTTCACTTCCACTCTGTGGCTTTTAGGAATGGACTTCAGTGATTTTGGTTAGAGTTAAGCTTAGGGTTTGGCACTTGCCTGGACTCCTCTAGAGTTTGTGTGACCCAGCCCTGAGCCACCCAGAGAGCTGGGACTGGATCTCCTGGCTATACCTCCAGCTTCAAGCAATGGATCCAGCGAGCCCAGTGATTGCAACAACCCTCAGGTTGTTGAGTGTTTAGATGGATTCCTTCTGGTAGCACTTTAGCCTCTTCTGTCTGTGGCAATAATCTCACCTTGCTTCTTAAAAAGGGGACTTTTGTTTTCTTTGTTGTTTGGAGGAGAATGGTGTCCACTGCATTGTCAATTTCAAATAAGGGAATCCAAGGGTTCTCTCCTTTGATCATTTGGCCACTTTTGAGCCCTGTCTGTGTGCCAGAACTTGTTCTTGGCATGGAGAATCCACACAGGACAGAGGGAAGGCTTCTCCCTCAAGGGGCTTCCAGTTTAGTGGAGACACACTTGGGCATAACTTGTGTGCCACACAGACCTGGACGAAGGCTCTAGGGGCAGAACGCTCTGGGTGCAAGAGGAAGGCACGGTGATGCCAAGAGAAATTATCTGTGCCAGAGACAGAGTGACTGAGAGGACACTTCTGGGGAGGATGCTTTTTGAGAAAAGAACCTTAACCAAAGATGTTAGAAAGTTGTGAGCAGGAATGTATTAATATAGAACAAGCTAAAGGGTCATGTGCATGCTCAGGGCTCAGTCGTGTCCAACTCTTTGCGACCCTATGGACTGTAGCCCGCCAGACTCTTCTGTCCATGGGATTTCCCAGGCAAGAATAGTGGAGTGGATTGCTGTTTCCTCCTCCAGGGGATGGATATACCTAACCCAGGGATCGAACCTGCATCTCCTGTGGCTTCTGCATCGGTAGGTGGATTCTTTACCACTAAGTCACCTGAGGGTCAGGGGAGAAAAAAAGAGGTTTGGTTGGCAAGAAATTTACATCACAATGGAGCAGCTGTAAAAAGTGGGCTCATTTTAGATCCTTTTTGGCCAATTAGTGAAAAAGAAAATGAAGAGGTAAATGGGAAATAGTAATAAAAAAAAGATTGATTTCTCTCGCTCATGCCAACAACATTTGCAAAGCTTGACATAATTTGTACTGATATTTTCCTGTGAAATGCATCAGGACAACACTTCTTAAAATAATTATGCTCTTAACAGTCCCATGCAGACTAGGAGCTGGGATGCTGCACAGGAATCTGAGAACAGAGCCTCTGGGTTCTGCAGTCCCCAAGGGTCCCGCTCCAGGGGAGGGGAGCAGCCGCTTCTGCAGTGGGGTTCCCAGAGGCTGGCAGGTGAAGGAGGAGAGAGTGGGTGTCTGCCCACATGTGGTCTGTAAGCCCAGATGCTGTTTTTGGAGCTAAATCTGGAGGGAGAGGGGTTAAGCCCTACAGACAGTCAGCCCAGATGCTCCACTCTGCCATGGGGACCCAGGCCCTGGGCCGCCCCCAAAGTTCTGACATCAGGAGCCCTCGCCCGGCACAGGAAAACAGGCAGAAGTTACAAGTCGAAGACAGGGCTCCCCTCCTTTCTCTATGCAGAGAGTGTATTTTTATCCTTTAGTCTGCACTGTAAAATAGAATGTTATCTACAGTTGAAAAGAAGTACAGAAAATGAATTTTTTTCTTGAGTCCAATGGCTACGGCACGTATGGAATGATGACATTGTTTCTTGAAAAAAAGAAAGGAAAAGCGCACTGGCTCTCAGCTTGAAAATGGCTTCTGGGGTCCTTCCCTTGTTCTGTTCCTGGATTGAAGCCAGATATGTGTGGCATTGGGCCTCTCTGAGGATCCTGACTCAACCCTGATCCTGCAAAAGGCTCTGTCTGTGACATTGCCCTGCAACCCTGAGGCGTTCTAGGGTCCATAATTTGCAAATTAGAAAGGGTTCCCATTTTTAAGTTGTCTTTGCAATAGTTTCAAAAGGAGATGCTGGAATCTTTCAGATCAAAAGGCTTTAAAAAGTGCCTGCTGTTTTCACACTACTGGCTTGATTGAGTCCACTGGGTTGGACTCAATAATTCAAGCTTTAAAAATTCCATTTCTATGTTGTATGTTTAAACATTACAAAGCTCTGTCGTAAATCACCGCCCTCCTGTGGTAACCTCGTCCATCAATGAGAAACTCTGGTTATAAATCAGGATCAAACCAGACATGGTGGACCATCCCCCGCCCATCGCTTTTAAGAAAGTTTATGAGATGTTTTAATTATAAGAAACAGCGCTCCTTGTAGACATTTTGAACAATAAAGATATAATGAATTTGTAAAAACCAACTATAATCCTGCCAATCAAAAGCAGACCAACTGTTAATTCCATTTCTTTTTTTTTTTTAAACAGCATAGCTATTGTGATGCTATTCTTTATATTGAACAAACAAGGATGAACTAGCACCCATGTACTCTGGTGTGCTTTTTAATTTTTTTCCCCTAAGCCAATTTTAACAGCTTGGTGCCACCACCATGTTGCAAGGTAGGTGCAGAGACAATGCAGATTTTTTTCTTTCTCTGATGGTCTCACTTAAACTATCTTAGTTACTATGGTTGTTGTTCAGTCGCTCAGTCATGTTCAGCTCTTTGCAACCCCACAGACTGCAGCACGCCAGGCTTTTCTGTCTTTCACTATCTCCCAGAGTTTGCTCAAACTCATGTCCACAGGGTCAGTGATGCCATCCAATCATCTCATCTTCTGTTGCCCCCTTCTCCCCCTGCCTTCAATCTTTCCCAGCATTAGGATCTTTTCCAATGAGTTGGCTCTTTGCATCAGGTAGCCAAAGTATTGGAGCTTCAGCTTCAGCATCAGTCCTTCCAATGAATATTCAGAGTTGATTTTGTTTAGGATGGACTGGCTTGATCTCCTTGCTGTCCAAGACTCTCAGGAGTCTTCTCCAGCACCCCAGTTTGAAAGCATCAATGGTTACTATGAGGAGCAGTATTCTTTGGGCAAGATCAAAATGCAGCCATCTCTGGGGGTGCACACATGGGTGGGGTAACTCAGTCTTCAGTTTGAAAGCATGATGTCTAAGTCTGCTGGAGCTGCTCTCACATAATATTATACATGGTGTGGCTTAACCAACAGATATTTATCTCCTCACAGTCTGGGGACTGAGAAGTCCAAGATCAATTTGGTTTGGCCAATTTGGTTTCTGACGAGAGCTCTCCTCCTGGCTTGCAGACTGCCACCTTCTCACCTTGTCCTCAAATGACAGCTCTCTGCTGTCTCTTCTTAGAAGGGCACTAACCCTATCAGGTTAGCACTCCACCCTCGTTTAACATTAATTACCTCCTAAAGGTTCTATCTCCAAATATAATCACGTTGGGGTTTAGAGTTTTCACATATGAATTTTGAGGGGACACGATTCAGTGCATAGCAAATGTGGTTGCTGTTGACAGCAGTGGCGTCCAGAATGCATCCTATCCTGTCCTGAAGGTTGACAGGCGGGGATTCCATCACATGAGTCTTCATCACCTTTCAGAACAGGTCCTAAAGGAAAATCAAGGCACTTTTCTGTCTAGGGGACCTGAGTTAGAGAACCTATAGCCCAGTGGTTCTCAACTGGTGGAAATATTGCCCCTAAGGGTATTTGGCAAAGAGACATTTTTTGGTTGTCACGGCTGGGGAGAGTAGTGCTCCTGAGGCTGGTGAATCTGCTAAATTCCCTGTAATGCACAGGACAGCTCTCCCTCCCTGCAAAGGGGGAGCGAAGAATGATCAGGTCCCAGAGGCCAAGAGTGCTGAAGCTAGGAAACCCTTCTTTCTTCATAAAGTGAAAAGCAAAGATTTAGCACATGGAGGAAAATGTCGAGAACTGACTTGCATTGATCACCATGGACTGGCTCTGTGTTACATTCCTCGTGGATTAATGCAAGCCGTGTTCAGTTGGCATGGTGGGTGTCATCCCCCTTTACAGATGACACAGTTAGGCTCAGAGAGGTTAAGTAACTTGCCCAGAGTTGTACCGGTAACACATCCGAACAAAAATCTATCTTGTTTCAGAGCCCACACCATTTCCACTGGATGTTTCCTACAGGTGGTGGGACCTTGGTCACTTCCTGAGAAAGTGTGTTATATGAAGACTTCATTAATCTAGAATCTGAAAATTTGACCCGGCTGAGGCTGAAGTTTCCTATCGCATCATCTGCTGAGGAAAGATTGGCCCTGTGTAGATACGTTGTCGGGTGGCCATGGGGGACTCTTAAAGTGGTGGTTGTTGCTTAGCAGGACATCGATGGCAACCGTGTCCCTGTTACTCAGTTGTGTCACCTGGAAAGTACTAGCGTCCCAGCACCCTGCCTTCACAGGGAGGTGGCCGCCCCATCTGAGTCTGCTGTTAATCCCTTCAGCCACATTTACTGAGCACCTGCTTTGTGGCTGCTGTGCCCTGGGGCCTGGGGATACCCTAATAAGACCCACGGGAAAGGTTCAGAGTCTACTTAAGGTGAGACCTAAAATAAAGAGTTTCGATACCCTGGGTGAAGTTCTGCTACTGCAGCATGGGTTGAGATGTGTGTATCACTTGGTAGGTGGCAGGAGATGGCAGAGGGGACAGAGGAGTCCCGTTGAGGGAATAAGCACAAGGACAGCCTCCCTGCGGGATTGAAGCTGATCTGGGCTTGCTCCAGGGTGAGTAGAATTTTATCGAGAGTGGGCCTGGGTAATGAGGGCACAGCAGACGGAGGAAGCAAAGAGGGTGAAGCCTTGTGACCAGAGACGGGGCTGTTCTCAGGGGACAGTGAATATTTGTTCACAGACAGATATTAGAGCCCCTACTGGGCACTGCACAGTGATGAATGTCAGAGACAGGTAAGATTTGATCAGAGCTGGAATGCTGCAAGAAAGAGAACAGAAGAGTCATAAGGTAGAGAGACATGGATGTTAGAAGGTGGATGGAATTACATTCAAGACCCATGTGGCCAAGTGACGAGTTATGTGACCAGCAAATTCCAGGGCTAGATTCTCCCTTTCCCCTGCCTCAAGCTGCTACCCACACATATGATTTGGGCAGTAAAGCCCATCTTTGTTGCTAACGTTTCTGGGCAAAGGTCACCAGGGCACAGGAAGGGTCACAGGGAAGGAGGTAGTCCTCCTGCCTCTCCGTTTTCTGTGCTGATCATTTTGGGGAGGAGGGGCCCACGCTAGTGATGACCAGCCTCTCAAAGACTCCCTGAAGCTCCACCCTGGGGATGGGACATGCTGAGCTTCCCACCAGACACAGGCTGTTCCTCTGACTAAGGCACCACTGGGACAATTCCACTTCCTTCCTGGGGATGGTGCATATCCAGGGTCACAGATGTGAAATCATTGAGAAGGTGCAGACCCACTCTGCACTGGTATTTCCCATGGGGTGAGCCTGGGCAGAGTATCTTCTCATGGGGAAGACTCCTGGGGTTGGGAGGGGAGGAGGCTGGGTACCCATGTGGGCTTTGTCGGGAGGCAGGGCCATTAGAGTACCGTCTCCAATATCCAGGGCTGCCTTGCTGCGGCTGGATGCACCGGACGATCAGCTGGATGAGAAGTGAGCCAAGTGAGAGAGGTGAGAAGCCATCCGGGTCAGTGGGTTGGGAGGGCTGGGAATGCAGGAAGAGCCTTGTCCTAAGCCATGTCCCAGACCTTGGATTTCCCTGCACACATGATCAGGGGACACCCAAGAGTGTTGGGTGGCGAGAGACAAGGCCAATTTGCACTTTAGAAAGGTTCCCTCTGGGGACAGTTGAGAAGTTGACTGGCTAGAAGAGGGGCAGAGATGATGTGACCGTCTCAGAGGTGATGCGGTTGGGACCAAGTAGAATCCAAGTGTCCCCAAGTGGGACAAGCAAGTGGATGTTGGTTCTGTCATGGGATAGAGAATTTGGAAATTCCCCAGGCTTGCTGGGGAAAGATCAGGAGTTGGGTTTTGAAGATGCTGGGTGTGGAGAGCCAAGCAGCCTCTGGAAATTCAGGTCTGATGCTCTGGAGGCCTGCAACAGGGTAGATGACAGAGTGGGTGAGTTGTAGGTGGTGGGTCGGTGACATCCCAGACATAGGAAGAGAGAGAGAAAGCAGAGGAGAGAATCCGGGCAGATCCCAGCTTCTAACAAGCAGTCAGAGGCAAGGGTTCCATGAAGGTGACTGGCAAGGGGCAGCCCACAAGGCAGAGGGGGAGAGAGGGTGCGACCACCTTTGAGAAGAACTTGTTCCTTTTCATGGCAAAACTGAAGCTTGGAGAGTTAGATGATTCCCTCTGGTCACCAGCTTGTCCGTGGAAGAGAAGGGAGGCCTTAGGGACAGATCTATCAACCAACCCCTCAGTTTAGATTCATCAGGCATGCTTGCAAGAGCCATGTTTACAAGAGTGATGGATTTTCTTCTTTTTCATACCATATTACTATATATTTTTCCATTAGAAAGAATATAAACGCATTGCAGAAAATTTGGACAATAAAGGAAAGGGAAAATTATCAACCATAATCCTTTTCTTTTAAACCAGTTGCTATTCGTATTTTGGTATGACTTTTGTGATGGTGTTTCTTTTTTTCTAATTTATAGTCCAAATTTCTAAACCTAATGGTTCAGATTTTGCACAATCTCCATAATCATCCTTTTTTAATGATCACATAACAATCCATCCTGTGAATGTGCCACTTAAATGAACATTATTCCAATTTTGAACACTTAGATTATTTTCCTGTTTGTCATGGTTGTTTTGTGTAATATTATTGCACTGCATTGAATACTTCTCTGAATTAAAGATTATTTTCTCATGAAAGTTTCACAGTCAATATTTTTACTGTTCTTAATACATATTGCCAAATTGCTTCATGAGAGGGCCGTACAAGTAATTATCCAGCAAATGTGTGATTGAAGATGTTTATTTTTTAATTCTGGATTTCTTCATGGGAATCACTCGGTTCAGCGAGATGGAAGTCAGAGGCAAGAATGCCACCTCTGGGCTGCAAAGTGGCTTCAGGGCAGCATTTAAAGCAAGTCGGGATTTAGACAACCCAACTTGATCTTTCAGCCCAGAATTTGCAAAGGTATAGGAGAGGCCAAGAGGGACCTGGGTGGGATTGGGGGTGGGTGAGCAGGAGGAAGCAAGTGGAGGAAGAAATCCCGACGGTGTGTAACCAAGAAGAAGGCACGAGAGGGTGAAGTAGGCAGGAAGCAGACACATGGGACCCCTCAGTCACCTTTGCCCGTTTTTAAACTTCTCGGAGGATTTACCACTGGAAACTGGACCCTTTGCATTCTTGGGGACTCATTTATGGGACTAGCTGAGGATCCCACCACATCCTCCAGGGTGCCGTGAATTCTGAAGGCGCCTCTCACACTCTGCCCAGTGGCAAGTAGAGAGTGGGACCCTGCCAGCCCCGTGCATGGCTCTTGGGAGGGCTGAGCCTGGCCACCGCTAATGAGCCCCACGCTAGCGTCTTAGATGTCAGGGCTGTGTGCACATGGCCAGCAGAAGGGGGCTAAATGCCACCCCTCTGTGTGCCTGTTCTCATTTCTTTGGCCTCTTGGAGAGCCTTAGAAAAATAATAGTAATAAAAGAGAGTTAAAGTGATGGGAAGGGGTTGTACCCAGGATTCAGTTAGAGATACTGTATCAGCAAGACCTAAATTCTGCATCGCCTGGGAGAGGATGGGCAGTGACTTTCTGGGCCTTGTCCTTGTCCCCTTCTCTGATCCACCAACCAGGCATTAGTGGGTGGGAAATGCTTTCAGGTCCTGCTTGCCTTCTGTGAGTTTTTAAATCCCCAAAGGTTCAGAGAAGGCCTCTGCATTCCCAGTGGAGTGAAGGGAATAACCCCACACAGTTGCCACTTCCTTGAGAAGTCTTAAGACAACAAAGCGATCATTAATAGAAGAAATACACCGAGGCAGACACCTTTATTATTGTTTAGTCTTTTGACAGGGCTGGAATGAAAAGAGTTATGTGATGGAGGCGGTGGGGGGCAGCTCTCCCTCCGTTTAACTTGCTGTGTGCCTCAATCAGGTGTAATTACCTGTAAGTGTAATCCCAGAGGAGACAAACGGCATTTGAAGCTGTAGTCTTAAAGAGGCAAGTTAATTTCCGACTTTGACCAGAACTATGTTAATTAGCCTCACGCTCCGTCTTTCTCTGAAAGGTGGTGCCTTGCCCGGCACTGAGCGTGGCCTGCCTCTCCTGCCCCTTTGAGTAATGAAAGGACATCGCGTGCCAACCGAATCGGGGCCACCGTATTAATAAGGCTAGCTTCTTGTCCATTTATCATCAATTAAAGGTGCGCTAGTTTGTAAAGTAACCCCACCTTCGGCCCGGCCGCCCAGAACGGCTCCTCATTTATTTTCTGCCTGGTTTCGGTTGGAGTTAGACCCACCTTGCAGCTCAGAGGTGACAGCCAGGATGAAAAAGTACACTAATTGAGACATCTCAGGGGAGAAATATAAGAAACTGAAACGGTAATTAGAATGAGAGGATTTGAAGCTGGGTGAGGAAAATCGAATAGAAGTGTGTATCAGGGGCTGTTACAAATCAGGATGGGAGTGCTTGGAGGGGGGGAAAGAGAGAGGTGGGTCTCAGAGTAGACTGTAGCCTTTTAACACTCCAGGGAGAGAGGGGGGAGTAAAGAAATCTCATGGGTCAGGGGTAGAGGCATTTAGGAAGGGCAGCCTGGCACGCAGGCTGGAAGGCAAAGCAGGTAGGAAAACCCACCAGCACCTCCCCAGGGTTTACACAGACACTGACATTCTGGGCAGAGGGAAATGCTGCATCTCTGGTAGGGAAGGTGGCCCTGAAATTAAAATACGATTTCAAGTGCTCCCAACCTTTTGGGCAAAAGTGGTGAAGACAGCTTCAGGGATATTTCCTGTGATTTGGAAGTGAGAGCGTTCCTAGGCTTCTGTCTTGAGCAACTGCACTTAGATGCCCTTAAAGTTGGGAGGTATGCATAGGATTTGGAGGATGCGACCGCAAGGCCAAAAAGTAGCAAAGTCCCTTTAACATTTCCCTCCATGTCATGTCTTGCTAAAGTTGAGTGGGGACACATTTTTTGGGGTCACAGATTTGGATTCCAATTGATCATTTTCTTCCTGAAGTGTTAATTCCCAGAAACCAGATGCAAATGGGCCATCTTAAGAAATGATCCTCTAGGTGTGAAGATAGCTTTGAGTGGCTAATTCCTATATTAGCTTAATAGATTAGAAATCCTCAGTCAATGCCTACCAGATGCATAAGCTCAGAGAACATGGCAGGGGGAATTTGGCCCAGCGTTCTCATCTAGCTGATAAAGACTTGACGTCCAGAATGGAGTTCCATGGAAATGCATGGACCACCCCTCCGCCCACCTCCCAACCCCAGGTTGGAAAAGAGAGAAAATGTCTCATAGCCCAGCCCACACTGGGAACCTTGGCAAGTGTTTTGAAGACTCAGGTTGAACGTTTACAGGAACAGGAGCCTTAGGAGGCGTTGTTCTGCCATCGTACACCTGCACTTCTCTCTACTGAGTAGACAATCTGCATTGTCATATGCGTGCTTCAGATAAGCGTGAAAAGTGGCTCTAAGTCTCCTACCTTGTGTCCAGCCTATGTGGGCTTAGTTCCTTTAACGTTCTTGGGAGAACATGGTTTTGAGCTCCCCAGTTTCACCAGCATCTTGGTCTATCTCCCAACATAAACGCTGGTGTGTGACCGGACTGGCACAGAAAGGGCCTATCACCTCCTTTGTCACAGAACACATACCTCTTTTAATGCATTCCAAGACCATCTTGATTTCTTTGCCAGGTATATCACTCTAAACATCATTATCAATTTCTTTCTTTCCCTCTTGCTTTTGCTGCCCCGAGTCTTAGTTGTGGCACATCCAGTCTTTGATCTTCGTTGCAGAATGAAGATCTCTTTAGCCAACTTAAGTTGAGTCCTGTGACGTGCTGGGAACTGGGAGTAGAGAGACGAGCAGGGCAAACATGCCCCCTCCTGCACAGAGTTCGCAGTGTGGTGAGGAAGATCGAAGTGGGTGGAGGAATTGGTCATGCAAGTTAAGGAAGGAGAGGTCTGGGCAATGATGGGATTACAGGGCACAGGCTTGGGTCAGGGGCAGTGGAGGTGGAAACCCCCTGAGGAATGCATGTTCCAGCTGAGACCTGGAGGCAGTGGTAAGTGAGGTGTGGCAGGCTGTTCCTGGAGAGGAACAGCATGTGCAAAGGCCCAGAGGTAAGGAAGGGTGGGGTGTGCTGTATGAATCGTCCTGGACAGAAGTGACTGGACCAAAGGGAGAGGGAGCTAGCATGAGGGAGAGACCAGAGCCAGCCTAGTCCCGGGAGGGCCTTGAGTTCAGACAACGGTTCTGCCTTCTGCTAAGGCCAGGGAGGCCCTTGTAAGCAGGAAGACGCATGATTAGACTTTCAGTTCACTTCCATGAGAAACCCTTAAGCCTTTTTCATACGTCCTCCTGGGAGACCCCATTCCTTCCCCATTTCCCTGCTTAGGACTGTGTCCTGGTTTTTCACATACCCACGAAGAACTTCATATTCATCCATATTTTAGACTCTATTGTATACAGTCATGACCCTCTGTGTGGACATTTGATTTTGGATTTTGGTTCTGCTCCCTTTATATATTTCCTCTCCCTCCCAGTTTGGTTCGATTTTGCTAAGTGTGTCTGCTTTGGCTGATTCAGGTCGATGAGGATTTTGAACCAGACAGAGCCCCGTCACACGCGCTGTCTTCTGGACTGACGTAGATTCATTCGTGGGCACAAGCTGGTCCACAGTGAAACGTCCCTTGAATTCGCCTGGTAGTACTGACATCAGCCTGCACCTTCCGCTTTCCATCATCTGTGAGGGTGCAGGGGGGTGACGGCCGTTGGACACAGAGCCCCCAGGGCCATCCCCAGCAGTGTGGGCATCTCACCGGCAACTCCTTAGCCCCCCTACAGACCTTTTCCTGAGGCGCTTATGAGAAAAGTTAATTCCCATAAATCCTGTCTTAATCTTGGCTGCGAAAGCAAGGGCCAGGTGTCAGTCCCGCGGCCACCATCAGGAGAGTGAAGGGATCCTTCAGTGGGAATGACTCTGAAACCTACAAAACATCCAGAGGCCAGAATTTGACTTCCCTTCCGAACATTTTTAGAAGAGAATGTTAACACACTGACTCAGTTGTCAGACGGCCCAAATGTTTACTTTTGTGTGCGCCTGAGGCAATTTATTGTTGATGTTGCTAAGTCGTGTCCGACTCTTTGTGACTGTGTGGACTGCAGCACGCCAGGCTTCCCTGCCCTTCACTATCTCCCTGAGTTCGCTCAAACTCATGTCTATTGAGTTGGTGATACCAACCAGCCATCTCATCCTCTGTCTCCCTCTCCTCCTCCTGCCTTCAATCTTTCCCTGATGTGAAACAATTTGGGGCTTTCTAATTATTACTCCAGAAAAGAGACTAAATTCCACTCAGCAAGTATTGTGCCCCTGAGTGCTGAATGGGCTGGTTCTGTTATCAACCCCGGGTCCCGCTTGAGTTCCCGTCCTCACTGGGCCTCCAGGACTGTCCCGGCCCCACTGAGAACT
The DNA here is from genome assembly GCF_054371585.1 of Giraffa tippelskirchi. Lineage (NCBI taxonomy): Eukaryota > Metazoa > Chordata > Mammalia > Artiodactyla > Giraffidae > Giraffa > Giraffa tippelskirchi. The sequence continues at coordinate 57,861,531 of NC_137286.1, read as the reverse complement.
CTGGCTTTTTGTCAGCCTGGTAGATATGTCTGCTAAGCTGCTTTGGGTCTTGTGCATTGACACTCCCCTCCCGTGCAACTCTGAGTTAGCATGAACTCTGCTTTCTCGGTGTTTTCTGTGCCTGGAATAGGGAACCCTTAGTCTCTCCACCCACAGATATATAGCAGTTGTCCTCAGACTCAAGGGGTCAAGAGATACTCCTGAAACATATAGTGTCTTGCTTCCCTCCAGAGTGTACTTCCTGCCAATATCTGTGCTGTGTGTGTTAGTTGCTCAGTGGTGTCCGACTCTGTGCGACCCCGTGAACTGTAGCCCGCCAGGCTCCCCTGTCCATGGGATTCTCCAGGCAAGAGTACTGGAGTGGGTTGCCATGCCCTTCTCCGGGGGATCTTCCTGACCCAGGAAATGAACCTGAGTGTCTTGCATTGCAGGCAGATTCTTTACCACCTGAGCCACCAGGGAAGACCAATACCTGTCCTGGCCCCTGTCATCAGCTTTAAGGGCTTGCTCTGGGAGCTCTGCTAGAGTGCCAGAAGGCCTTTTGCACAGACTGAGCCCCGGCTGCCTCCCAGGACGTGCACGCTCCCCTTGGCGAGTCTGGCCAAAGCGCCTGTGCTGTTGAGATGTCATGGGTCCAGTCTCCGCCTTCCACTGACTCTTCCTGCTTTGTCCTGGTGGCATCAGAAGATGGCTCTTTTACCCTTTTGTGCCGGTTTAAGTGCACAACCCTTTGCTGAATTGCAACTGCCAATTAGCATGCATTCCTGTTAATAACCATAGTAATGGCATGACGGATTTCACTGATGAGGCAGAAACAGTTATCAAGGCAGCATATTTGAGTGAGAATGGGTAATTTTATAAAGCCACAAAGACATGACTTTATGAAGGTTGAAAATTCAAAGCAAGCACCACTTGGATGGCATGGTGTTGAATTGGCTAATTATAGTGTTTTATATCTGTGTTTGATCATTATTAAGAAAAAAGTTTCTCCCTTCCCCCCAACACACACACAAAAGCAGACAAAATCCTATCAAACAAGTTTCTCTTTGAATTTAAAATTACTCTTGGGGCTGGGAGGTTTCTGAATCACAAATGAAAATTTGGACATCAAAGAGATTTTCCTCCTTCTTCTAAGGGAAGAAGAGCTTTTTGTTACCAACTATATAAGAAGAGGGAAAAAATATATATATATATAGATTTGAAAGTAAATTTTTTCATCAAGGCAATGAGAGAGTGGAGAACACAAAATCCTTCTGTGTAGACAAATTTGAATGTTGCTTTAATGAGATAAAATGTGGCCGTAAGATAGAGACTGAGGCGAGAATAGCATTTAACATGTACATTATCATATGTAAAATAGATGGCCAGTGCGAGTTCGGTGCACGAAGCAGGGCACCCAAAGCCGGTGCTCTGGGACAACCAGAGGGGTAGCCTGGGGAGTGAGGTGGAGAGAGGTTCAGGGTCAGGGGGTACGTGTGTACCCGGGGCTGATTCATGTTGATGTATGGCAAAAACTAACAGAATATTGTAAAGTGATTACAGTTGTGTCTTGGCCCTCCCACCTCCAGAGGCAGGCTGGTCATGGCACCTGTCAGTCCACACTCCTAAAACCAACAGAGGGGCTTCTGTGCGAGACAGAGAAGAGTGCTCCTGCTTGGGAGTGCTCCTGCTTGGGACCATACTCCTGTCCTGGGAAACACCTACTCCAACAATCACTCGCTGTGCAACTGTGTGTGGGCTTCCCAGGTGGCGCTAGTGGTAAAGAACATGTCTGCTAATGCTGGAGATGTAAGAGGTGCTGGTTCGGCCCCTAGGTTGGGAAGATCCCCTGGAGAAGGAAATGGCAACCCACTCCAGTATTCATGCCTGGAAAATCCCATGGACAGGGGAGCCTGGCAGTTCATGGGGTCACAAAGAGTCGGACACGGCTGAAGTGTCTTAGCACATATATGTGTGTGTGTATTATGTATTTGTGTGTGTGTGTGTGTGTGTGTGTGTGTATATCTATATATACATATAGATATATATCTATGTATATCAAAGAGCATTAAAATGTAAGTACTGCACTGGGTCTTTTAATTTCTTAACTGGAATATGTTTTTCACTGGAAAGGGAAGAAAATCACATATATATAAAGAAAATCATATATATCATATATATAGAAAAGAAAAAACCCAATGCAGTACTTACATTTTAATGCTCTTTGAATTTCTAAGGTCATTTTAAAATATGGTCTGGCTCTTCTCATGAGACTATGTTGCTTACTAAGTTAAACAGACTAGAATAGTTTAGCCGGGCAAGGTTTCCCATTTAGTGATTGATTTTCATTTTCTTAGGTTATAAATTAAATTTTACGAGACATCGGCATAGTTTTGGGCAGAAGTCTCCACCAAAGTGGAAGGGTAACAAAGATGTGGTGATAAATGGCTGGGCTGGGCATGTCCCCTGGGCCGGGCACCACTGCATCAGTGACAGGAGACGGGGGAGCCCCGGGCAGTCTAGCGTGAGGGTCCACCTGCCTTGGCTCTTTCTCCATCTGCTCTTACTAGGAAGGAAGGTTAGGGAAAGAACGGAGGATGGGGAGGAAAGATGATATGGCTTCTGCTTCTTGCCAGTCCCAATTCCATTTCCTCCCTCTCTTGAGCTTCCTCCTGTGGCCACAAGGGGGCCTGGTGGGGCTGGAGGAGGACTATCCTCCAGTCTTCGGGTAGAGATGCTCCCTGAGCAAGTGAGCTCCCCATCTGCGCCACGGATTTCCAACTGCTTAGAGCCTAGGGGACAGAGAGCCATTTAACTTTAGGGTATGTAGTTCCAGCCACACAGAATCAGTTGTACTAGGAGAAAGACAGTCAGTCAGAAGTGCATACAGTTCAGTTTAGTTGCTCAGTCAGTTCCAATTCTTTGGGCCCCATGGACTGCAGCACGCCAGGCCTCCCTGTCCTTCATCAACACCGGAGCTTACTGAAACACATGTCCATTGAGTCGGTGATGCCATCCAACCGTCTCATCCTCTTTCGTCCCCTTCTCCTCCTGCCTTCAATCTTTCCCAGCATCAGGGTCATTTCCACTGAGTCAGTTCTTCTCATCAGGTGGAAAAGTATTGGAGCTTCAGCTTCAGCATCAGTCCTTCCAATGAACATTCAGGACTGATCTCCTTTAGGATGGACTGGTTGGATCTCCTTTCAGTCCAAGGGACTCTCAAGAATCTTCTCCAACACCACGGTTCAAAAGCATCAGTTCTTCGGTGTTCAGCTTTCTTTATGGTCCAACTCTCACATCCAGGTACTCTTTGCTACTTCCTTTACTACTGATGGCAAAGGGTATTTTTCTTTTCTATAATGGAAACAGCATAATGAGTTATAAGTTTCCTTCCTGTTATGTATTTTTAACTTTATCTGGGATTGAGTTTTGCTGTTGCTGTTATCTTTTATTTAAACTAATTTTTATTGGAATATAGTTGATATAACAAGTGTGTTAATTTCTGCTGTACAGCAAAGTGAATCAGCTCTATGTATACATATATCTACTTGTTTTTTAGATTCTATTCCCATGTAGATCATTGCAGAATATTGAATAGAGTTCCCTGTGCTATACAGTATATTCTTATTAGTTCAGTTCAGTTCAGTCGCTCAGTCATGTCTGACTCTTTGTGATCCCATGAATCACAGCACGCCAGGCCTCCCCATCCATCACCAACTCCCGGAGTCTACCCAAACCCATGTCCATTGAGTCGGTGATGCCATCCAACCATCTCATCCTCTGTCGTCCCCTTCTCCTCCTGCCCCCAATCCTTCCCAGCATCAGGGTCTTTTCCAATGAGTCAACTTTTCACATGAGGTGGCCAAAGTATTGGAGTTTCAGCTTCAACATCAGTCCTTCCAATGAATATTCAGGACTGATCTCCTTTAGGATGGACTGGTTGGATCTCCTTGCAGTCCAAGGGACTCTCAAGAGTCTTCTCCAACACCACAGTTCAAAAGCATCAATTCTTCGGTGCTCAGCTTTCTTCACAGTCCAACTCTCACATCCATACATGACCACTGGAAAAACCATAGCCTTGACTAGATGGACCTTTGTTGGCAAAGTAATGTCTCTGCTTTTAAATATGCTATCTAGGTTGGCCATAACCTTCCTTCCAAGGAGTAAGCTTTCTATTTAGTAGTGTATTTATGTCAATCCCAGTCTCCCAATTTATCCCTCCTTCCCATTCACCCTTGGTAACCGTAAGTTTGTTTTCTACATCTGTGACTATTTCTGCTTTGTAAATAGGTTCATTTGTATCATTATTTTTCAGATTGCACAGATGAGCGATATCCTGTGATATTTGTCTTTCCCCATCTGACTTGCTTCGTTCTGTGTGACAATCTCTAGGCCTATCTGTGTCACTGTGAATGGCGTTATTTTGTTCTTTTTTACTGCTGGATAATATTGTATATATGTGCCACATCCTCTCGGTCCACTCCTCCGTCAGTGAGCTTCAAGCTGCTCCCATGTCCTGCCTGCTGTAAACTGTGCTGCAGCATGTGCTGCAAGGAACACATGGATCCTTTCAAAGTAAGGTTTTCTCCACATATATGTTTAAGGGTGGGACTGCTGGAGCATATGGCAGCTTCAATTTAGTTTTTAGAGGAAACTCCATGCTGTTCTCCATAGTGGCTGTATCATTTTACATTCCCACCAACAGTATATGAAGTTTCCCTTTCTCCACCCTCTCCAGCATTTATTGTTTGCAGATTTTTTGATGATGGCCATTCTGCCTGGTGTGAGGTGATACCTCATGGTAGTTTTGGTTTGCATTTCTCTACTAATTAGTGATGTTGAGCTTCTTTTCAAGTGCCTCTCGACCATCAGTATGTCTTCTTGGGAGAAAGGGCTCTTTAGATCTTTTGCCCATTTTTTGATTGGGTTGTTTCTTTTTCTTTTTTTGATATTGAGCTTCATGAACTGTTTGCACAGTTTGCAGATTAATCCCTTGTTGCTTGCTTCATCTGCAAATATTTTATCCCATTCTGTGGGTTTTCTTTTCAGCGTTGTTATCTTTAGTGCAGCTAAGGCTTCAAATTTTGGTAGTAGTAGGTTGCTCTTACTTTGTGCTTAGAGTTGGGGTTTGAGTGTTGGATGTATTTTCTCAGTCTTTCTGCTTCTGAATTAGCTACAAGTTATCTGTGCATGCCTGAAGCGTGGTGGGAGGGAAAGGCAGTCTCCTAAACTTTTCTTTGTATTCTATGATGTGCTGATACAGTCTCACGCAGGCTCATGAAAGCCAGCTGTGCCCTTCTCTCTTCAACTCGGTGTTCAGTGATGTCATAGGTCATAGTTTGAAATAAGACATTGTGGTCATGCTTGCATCATGGAAATTGGCCAAATTTCTGACAAATCTGCAAACAAATTTCTTGTAAAACTGCAAGTCTAGACTTTCTATCCCAGAAAACTGGTGTTTAAACTTTTACCAACACACTATCTCTTGTATTTAGTCTTTAGCAGGCAAGCATGATGATCCTTCCTCAGTGACAAAAACCAAAACAAACAACCCCTTTCCCCTCAAAAAACAAACAAACAAAAAAATAAAACCTTCCATTTAGGGTTGGCCCTGTGGTAAAAGAATCTGCCTGCTAATGCAGGAGACACAAGAGACATGGGTTTGGTCCCTGGGTTGGAAAGATCTCCTGGAAAAGGAAATGGCAACCCACTATTCCAGTGTTCTTGCCTGGAAAATTCCATTATCAGAAGACCCTGGTGGACTACAGTCCATGGGGTCGCAGAGTTGGATGTGATTGAGTATGCAGTCCTTTCTATCAATGTACGGTTCTAACTGTAATACTATTTCTTGCCCCTCCTGGGGGTAGAGGGCTTGAATCTACCATTCCTCCAGCAGCAAGGGATTTTTGCCTGTGTTTTGGAAAGAGTTTTCTATCTTTTCTCCCAAAGCAGACAAATCTTGCTTCTATTTATCTCCCAGAACTATGGATCTTTGTCTGTGCCCTTGTGAGTCAAAGGCCTTATGCCCCTTTCCCAGTGGCTTAGGTTTTTGATTCACAGGAGGGAAAGTGTGAGAAAGAAGATGAGGCTTCCTACCTGTCTTCTTGCTTCCATTGATCACCTCCTGATGCCTGTGCCCCTGAGTGCTACTGAGGGAGTTTTTCCCCAAGTCTCCTGTCCAACACCCAATCTATCTCATCAGAAGCTGGTGGAGAAGAGTTGTGAGTACCTGCAAACTTCCTTTTATGGCTGAAGCCCCCAGCCATTCCACAGTGACCTACTTGTCCATACTCGCCTTTAAGAATTCATTTAAATTTATTCAGTTTTATTCTTTCAGGCTTGTGTGGTACCCACTTCTTTTTTCCAGGTACTGTCAAATATGAACAGTTCACATGTCTCATATTCCCTTGGAAGGACCACTCACTTATGAAAAATGGATCACTTGGTTGCCTAGTGACCACAGCTTAATGATGGGTTCAAGAAATAAGTTATGCTTTTGTAGATTATTCAAATTTCTCTTGTTATTAATGTGGGAGTAACATTCTTTGCAGTTTTCTAAACCCTAACTGATATCCATAAACTTGTTTTTTTCAAAAATATTTACAGTTTTTAAGGCATAATTTATGTACAATAAAATGCATATATTTAAAGAATATAATTGGACAAGTTTGACATATGTGAAATAATCCTCATATCAACGACCATATTAGTGAAGTTTCCTTGAATCCTCTGTTAAAGTATCTCTCCCTACCCTCACCTTAACCCCATACCCTAGCAGTAACTGATCTATTTTCTGATCTTAAATAATTTTTTGGTGAATAAAACAGATCGCAGACTTTACATTTGAGAGTCACAGTTGACCAGTTATAGCTAAACAGAGACAAATTATAACATGGTCCTGTTTCTCTTGCTAATAAATAGTTCAGAGTATATATGATTCGTCATGAATCAGGTATGGTTTTGGGTGACCTGAATATAGCTCTACTCCACTCAATAAGATGAGTCCTCTGTCCAGGGGCTTGGATATTAGATTATGTTACATCGCTATAAACATTTCTAAATGCTTCCTCTCAATTTCTATAATTATCATGGGTCAGTCATAAACAGTTTATGGATTACATTGTCAATAGATTATACATTGAGTAGCACTGCTGTAGAATTTCAAGTCTGTGTTTTGCTGATTACATTTTTGTAGTTTCCTTTAACATCTTCTACTGTAGCCACTCCCACACCCCCACCAAACTGGTAATCCTAGAGCACGATTTGATTCAAACTCAAATTTGTTTCTCAAAAGTATTTTTTCAGTGGTGATTTGTATTTCCATTAGGGCTTATAGAATGACTGGTTTTCTCTCTTTCTGTGATTTTATCATAATTGCTACTTAGATCTATTAGTTCATCAGAAGTTGAAAAATTATGTCCTTCTAATTTTATTGTTAAAAATTTTTTTAGCAGGTTGAGTACCTCTGTAAAAGGGTACTTCCCCTTATCAAATTATTACATTAACTTTCCATATACTCATTTGGAAAGTTGGATAAACACCTGACTCTTTCCTTTTATTTCCTAAGTTTGAAAACAATGATTTAATGAAGAAACATCCTCCAAAGATGGTCAGTAAGTTTTAAAGAAATAATTATTACTATGAACTCATATTAATGCATTTGATAGGTTATAATTCATTGCACCTATTCTTATTCTCAAATTGTACCTCCTTTGGCCAGTGGAAGGTCCTTAAGCTGGCTTCTGAATCCCTTGACAGAATTCTATTGGTGTTTGAGTGGTTTTTTTTTTTAACTTTCTGATACAGAAAGTTCTAGATTCCTGCTCCAGACTTGGCATTAGGACCCGGGTTTATATTTTAATGGAAAATGATATTTAGAGACCACAATTTGGATGCTAAGCAACCTACATTAATAATGATTAGGGCATCTGAAATAATTTTAATGGAAAGTTAATCACTTTCCAACTGACAGACAATGACAGCTCAATTTTTAACTTCAATTCTTTACACATACCCCTTAGTTGCTGAATGTCTGTTTTCAGACTTGGTGAGATCAGAAGAAATCAGCAAAGTAACACATGGCACCCATACCAGCACAGGAATTCTGGTAAGTTCTCAGATCATGCTAATCATTTAACGGGTGGGGAGAGGTATGTGGTAGGAACTCAAACCAGTAATCCTAATTCAGACTCTAAAACCTGAATCTGGAAAAAAGAGGACAAGCCTAGATTCTTCTCAATATGAATTAACCACTGGGGGGACTGATAAAATAAGTTTTAGCTTCTTACCTAGTCTTCTGTAGCCAAGTCCCAAGGCTTTTCCAGATTCCATAAGATTTCTTGATCTGAGGAAGCAAAACTAGAATCTGTCACTGACGTAAATAAACATTGCTGTCAATTAAATATCATCCATTAATCAGGGAGCCTTTATGTCTCCATGGGCAAAGCGAAAAACTAAAAGTCTGTTGACAAAGTTTGCTGTTCAAAGTGAAGTGCACAAACAGATCATAAAAACAAATTAAAAAAGAGGTGGTATAAGTAGAATTCCACAGAAGGCTATTTTCTGTTGTTTTTTGGGAATAAGAGAGTGAATGCTGTTGTAGGCAGAGCAGTGGTTTGATAATGAAATGTTCACAGGTGGTGTTAGAAAATCACATGACTGCCGATTCCTGTGTATGAGTTTGGCACATTTGCATGAAGAAAGATGTTTCTCCGCCTAAACCATGACAATTAATGAGAAAAATGACATTTACTCTACTGGAATGAAAGTATTATTTTCTCTGCAAAAAACATTGTGAAAACCATTGTTAACTGTAATTTAAATTGTAATTTAATAAATAAATAACAATGAAAAGAAATAAGGAGTAAACATTAAAAAAATAAAAATTCTATATCTCCTGCTCAGAGAAATGTGATACATTTTATTTAGTGAATGCCTTACATACCTGAGTGTGTTGTTCTAACAACACCCTCTTTCAACAGACTGGAATTTCCCAGCCCTGGCTCCCCTCTCCTTCCACTGCACAGTTTTTTCCTCCAGTGATGTTATCCAGATCTCTGGCTTTGAATATCTTCTATATGCTTTTGGATCTTAACATCATATTCAAAGCCTTGACCTTCATCCCTGTCCTCTGCACTTACATAAGTGAAGTGAAGGTATTAATTGCTCAGTTGTATCCAACTCTTTCCGACCCTATGTACTGTGGCCTGCCAGGCTCCTCTGTCCAGGGAATTCTCCAGGCAAGAATACTAGAGTGGGTAGCCGTTCCCTTCTCTAGTTGATCTTCCTGACCCAGGGACTGAATCCAGGGTTCCTGCACTGCAGGCAGATTCTTTGATCTGAGCCACCAGGGAACCCCCCTAGACTAATACAGCCATTGGCCTATTCAACATGCTAAATCTTCCCCACTCTAGTCTTCTCTGCAGCAAGAAATTGTACCACCATCAGCCTAGTTGTTGGGCCAGAGATCTTGGAGTTATCATCAGCTCTTATTTCTTCTTCAAATTACGCAGGACCTGTGAGCAAATCCTGCTATTTCTTATCACCTCCATCCCCACTGTTGCCCAAACAACCATTACTTTAGCTAAGATTTCTGCAGTAGTGTCTGAATCCATGTCGCAGCCTTTTACCTCGTTGATCATCTGCTGTATTCCAGACACTGAGTATGGCAGGTGCCCCACCCTTGGGGATTCACTTTTAATGGAGGAGACAGACATGGAAACAGGCAGCTACATTATCATGAGGTAAGCACTAAAGTCCCTTGGACTGCAAGGAGATCCAACCAGTCATCCTAAAGGAAATCAGTCCTGAATATTCATTGGAAGAACTGATGCTGAAGCTGAAAGTCCAATACTTTGGCCACCTGGTGCAAAGAGCTGACTCATTTGAAAAGACCCTGATGCTGGGAAAGATTAAGGGCAGGAGGAGAAGGGGACGACAGGGGATGAGATGGTTGGATGGCATCACCGACTCAATGGACATGAGTTTGAGTAAACTCCAGGAGTTGGCGATGGACAGGGAGGCCTGGCGTGCTGCAGTCCATGGGGTCACAGAGTCGGACACGACTGAGCAACTGAACTGAACTGAACTGACTGATGCACTAAAGTGGAGGTGGGTGGAAAGTACAGTAAAAGGAAAGCAACTAACTGTGGCCGTTGCTGAGAAATATTTGAATTGTGACCCCAATGATGGCTTCGCTGGTGGCTCAGAAGGTAAAGAATCCACTGGCAATGAAGGAGACCTGGATTTGATCCCTGAGCTGGAAGATAACCCAGAGAAAGGCATGGCAACCCACTCCAGTATTCTTGCTGGGAGAAATGCCATGGACAGAGGAGTCTGGCAGGCCACAGCCCTTGGGCTCTCAAAGAGCTGGGTATGACTGAGTGGCTAACACTTTCACTTTTACTTTGTTCCCCAAAGATGCGTATGAATTTGTGAAGTATCAGGTTGGCCAAAAAGTTTGTTTGAGTTTTTCTGTACCATCGTATGAAAAAACCAGAACAATAATTTCTTTTTTTTTTTTTTTGCCAATCCAATATATGAGTGGGAGAAATTTATTCAAAACAGATTTAATGGTAGGTATAAGACTTATAAAAGCACATGGTATCTTCAGCAGTACTCCTGGTAGTTGAAAGTTCTCTGAGAAGTTCAGATATACGGACAGTTTTAAGGGAATCCTTCCCCAGATTGTCCACTTTCAGATATGTGCTTTCCTGGAAACGTTCTGCCTAAGAAGATGTCCATACATGCGATAACCCTTCTCCACTTTCCAGTAGCAAGACATATCTCTCACCCCTTCCAGATCTCACTTTGATGAATTGCTCTCTGCTAGGTTATTAAAACTCCAAGGGTGTCAAATAAAGGGATTATTAGAAATGATCAGGCTATAACAACACACAGTGCTCCTAGGTTTCCCTTGTTTTATACACATTTCTACTGAAGGTGTTAGAAACAGGGTTTGAAAATTTTAGAGTGTTCTAAATTTCAACAAGCAAGAGTTGTATTAAAGAGCAATGGTATTCTTCTAAAAACAGTGTTCTGTGAACTACCAGAATTTTTTCAAGATTCATTGATGAAAACTAATGTATATTTTCAGGATTACTTTTGGAGTTAATGGCCTCTATTCAATAAGGCAACTAAAAACTATATTTAAGCATATAATTACATAAATATTCCAATTCCAGTTGATCTTCTTCCTGTGAACCATGTATAAGAGACCCATGTGCAGAAAGTGAGACTTTGTTGTAAAGAAGCAGCTGGGATTTGAATCAAAATCCACTTGCCCACAAAGGCCCTGCTCTTGGCCTCGTGAATGTGACTTCTGATGGGTCTGCGGGTTCTTTGGGGCTTCCCAGGTAGCAAGTGGTGAAGCATCCACTTTCCAGTGCAGGAGATGCAGTAGACTCGGGCTTGATCCCTGGATTAGGAAGATCCCCTGAAGAAGGGCATGGTAACCCACTCCAGTATTCTTGCCTGGACAATCCCATGGACAGAGGAGCCTGGCGGGCTACGGTCCATGGGGCTGCAAAGAGTCGGACACCACTGAGCAACTGCACCGTGGCTCTCTCCCTGTCTGCAGAGTGTGCCTCTGGCCAACAGCCAGTGAGGGTGGCATATGGAGGAAGGGCCAGGGCCAAGCACTCAGTGCTTGGCCCACAAAGATTGGTTCTGCCCTCTGTCAAAGGAGGCTGGTGACTCCACTGTTTCTAGGTGGAGTCTTGAGAGCAGACAGGGTTTTGTCAAGAATAAAAACTCTCAGATAGGACTGATGATTTCAATGCTTGAAAATGATGGCCTACCTAAACTCTTCCCAATGGCCTCTCCTGATTTGTGAATTGCTTCCCATTTGAAGGCACATCTGAAGCAAGGGTATACTTCTTTTAGGATGTCTGCACTCACAATTTCCTTTTCTTTGCAAATGCGAGTTGAATTCAAGTATTTGGGGCCCTAAGAAGGAAGGAAGGACACTCTACCCTGGAAACCCAGGTTTGAATAGCCCTGGAGTTAAGTCTGTGTTCTGTTCTGGACTGGCTTCAAGGCATTTTCTGCATTCCTCCTTAAATTTAGCAGGGAAATGGAGGCAGATGGACCACAGATTGTTCTTGGGTAGAAGACTGAGTTTGCTCCTCCAACCCCAACAGTGGCATCAAAGTCTGATGGGTAGGATGCTGGCTCTTCCTTCTGCTGACCCTGGACCTGTCCTGGAGGATGAAGCAAGTTCTGCTCGATGCAGGGAGATTCCCCTAAGGAAAGTGCTTGGTTTTAGCTGTGAAAATGATCAATGTCCTTCTAGATCCCACAGGCTTCTGCTGTCATTTCCAAGCAGAAAAAAAGTGCAAGTGTGTGTGGGCAATTGTGTGAAAAAGGCATTTTTCTTTATTTTTTCCAAATGGGGAGGAGAGATAGGGGGAAAAAAATGTGAGAGTAAATACTGGGCTTTTGTGATAAATAGACAGCTTCGATTTTAACAGTGAAGGGACTCTTCTTCAGGAAAGAATTATTTGGCCATTCATTCACTGAGCAGATGCTGAGACCTTATTATCTGCTGGACCCTGTGCTGCCTTTGGAATAAACCAAGATGAATAAAACTGAGCACCTCCCCACCATGTGTGGTTCATAACTTGTGGCAAATACATATGTTTAAGCAAAAAAATATGACAATGCCACCTGAGATATGATGTAGGCAATGTGGAAACACTGTAGGAATGAAGGGCCCCTTTCTGAGCTGTTTAAAGGGAAAAGAATGGGCTTTACAAACAGTAACATTCTAAAAATTTGCTAATATTTTATTGAGGAGCAATGGATTTTAAATATTTGAAAATATCATTATTTACATAACATTTTGAAAAGATTTTTGTTGTGAAAATTTTCAAATACACCCATGCTTTTGATACTCATCTTGATAAACTCTTTTGTGTCTGGTACAGTTTTAACAATTATTACAATTGTGAAAAAATGAAGACAATGACATTCGGGCCAAATTTTCAGAGAAGCCTTTAGCATTAGGGCAAGAAGACTGGCTGAGAGTGGGCTTCATGGGTCTGTAAGCTTGCTCCCCTACCTCTTAGCTTTGTGACCTTGGCCATGCCTCCATTTGTCAGCGAGAGTCATAGTGGTGTTGTGAGCTTTAAATGAGATGTGTCTGCAGATAACGTGCTTAATGCACTGTCGTGCACAAAGCAAATCACCGACAAAGATGTTATCTGTTGCTATGGTCCTGGCTATTGTTTTTGTTGAAGGATAAGTAGGAATCTGTCATTCAGGGGGAAGAGGGAGGGCAAATGAACTGGTCATCCAGGGAATCAAAGTTTAACAGGCTGGACGGAGGCTCCACAGATAAAGACGGGGGTAGGGGGAAGGGGACAAAATTCCCTCTATGACAAAGGACTTGATCTTCTTTGATTTTGGTTTGTATTTAGGGGTGGAGTAGGGAGCAGTTATACCTCCCCAAGGGCATTTAAAAAATTGAAGAGAGGACGATTTGATTCAAATTATTTTGAAGGTCATGTGATGTGATTCAAGGCCCATTCTCAGGAGGTGCCCCTGAGATGAAGGATGGATTAATTGTGGGCTTTCAGAGTTGATTTGATTTTATAGTTGCATCTTTTTTTTTTTTTCCTGGTGAGAAGCAGGCAGGCTGGATGTTGGTTGATTCAGAAGGTTTTAGGCATGAACTGTGGTGGCACTCATGCTGGTGGGCTTCATGGGATTCTAATGAAGTTAACCTGAAATCTCCTTTCCTTATCCTTCCTTTAAGTCAGGTTTGTATTAAGCCAGTGGCTCTCACCTATTAGAATCACCTTGCTGTTTAATCGCTAAGTCATGTCTGACTCTTTGCTACCCCATGGACTGCAGCATGCCAGGCTCCTCTGTCCTTCACTGTTGCCTAGAGTTTGCTCAATTTCATGTCCACTGAGTCGGTGATGCCATCCAACCATCTCACCCTTTGCCGCCCTCTTCTCCTTTTGCTCTCAATCTTTCCCAGCATCAGGGTCTTTTCCAATGAGCTGGCTAGATGAACAAATGTACCCCTAAGGACCCTGTTTAACCTGATTAGGGGGATGTCCCTGGCCCTAACATTTTGCAAAAGCACCCCTCCCCTGCCAAGTCATCCTAAGGCACAATCAACATTTATCGTCAATGTCTTGTTGAGTCCAAGACTCATTGATGGTGTGGGTTTACATGATCTTGACTCTACTTACTGACATTAGGCCTTCTTTGCAGAGGTACAGCTGTCTCAGTGATAATGTGCTAGGATGCTTCCTTTCCTGGAAAGTCCCTTTCACGAGGAAAAGTATCTTCTTAGTAAATCATTATATTGGAAAGGCTATTCTGGCTCATCTGAGCCAATAGTTCACCTTCATCCAATCCACCCTTGGAACTTGGGCTTGGATGTCAATAAGAATCGTTCCTGGGCCTTTGGGTGTGATTGCATAGGAGCCCCTCCTTTGTCCTTGTTCTTGCTCTCTGTCTCTCCCAGCTCTGCCCAACTTCTCCCCCAGGGGCTCTGCAACTCTGCCTTTAGAGCCCTGACCCTTGGAGCTGCCCAGACGAAATCACCTCGCTCTGCTGTGACACTGGGGGCGCTTTGAGCAGGACACCTGCCTTTCTCAGCCCTGTTGGCAGACTCTCTCCTACCCCTGAGTCTGGCCCACACCCCACTCCCGGTGTGATCACTGACACAGTCTCTTTAGAAAAGGCCTGAGGTAAGTCAGCTGTTGAATTGGTTCAAACATGTTCCTCTGAGGAACATGAAATAGTGCCTGCTCCCCAATAAAAGGTTAAATGTATATGAATTACTTTTTGCCAAAAGCAAGATGATTGGACTCGCAGAGGGGGAGGCAAGACCTTTTGATCTTCTGCTGAGCACCCCTGGGCAATTCTGACTTCTGGACTGAATTCTGGGCAGGTTAGCTCACATCAAGGGCAGTGCCACGGCTTGAAGGTTACAAGTGTTGTTGTCAAGACTTCCAACCTTAAGAACCACCGCTCCACAGATGGGGACATTTGAATGGCTCAGTGCACTGTGATTGGGGGGAAGAGAAAAGGTCAAATAATAGACGAGAAAAATCTCAGCATCAGGAGGACTTCAGAAATCTTTAGGTTCACGCTCTTATCACCCAGAAAGGAAAGGGTGTATTCTTTACATAAGAAGTATCTTACATATTCATTTTTGATATTCCAGTAAGATTTTTTAGTCCTTTAACCAGCTACAATGGGAAAAAAAGCCCTAAAAACTTATGCTCTGAAAATCACAATAATTATAAATTATTCTCTTATGCCTGACAGAACATCGAAGTAATAAAAAAACCTAAGCATGACTGAAAGGGAATTTTTTTTTAAGTTACATAAAAATTCTATGCATAGAGTTAGTGAATATACATTCAGTAACTAGGAGAAGTTACTAATAGGAGAAGTTACTATTGAAGCAATGACATGAGTAATTGCAGTAAGTAAAAGGTGGTGGTGAGCCTAGCTTTCCTCCTGCAAATGCTGGCTGCAAATGAAACCTCATATGGCAGGGCGCTGCTAGAGAAAAGGCGTGGAACTTTCACTCCTTTCACCAGAGCTGTGTAATAATGCAAGCTCGTTAATCAAGAAAGAAGATGACATGGCATTCCTTGCTCTCGATGGCAAGACCACACATGTTGTCACCTGAAAAAAAATGGCCGTAAACGTGGTTCCACTGCAAAAGAATTGGGGGCGTGAAAATTTGTTTCTTCTTTCTTTTGGAAATGTACACTTTCGAGAAGGGTTACGATGGTTGAAAAGTGGTTAAATAAACAGCACTTTCTGACCATTGCTGGTAGACTGTCTCGCTGTATTAGCTGTTTATTTCACTGACATATTCTGAAGGGTCTATAGGGGGCTTTTTCAGAAGTCAGGACCTCAGTGTAATATACAAGCATTGATTCTGATATTTCCCTTGATAACAGTGCTCGACCATACTGGGGTCGTAAGTCAGTAAGGTTCATTGGCTGCCGTAATGCTCACTGTCACCAGTAATAAGTACAAAGGACTTGCTCTAAAAGCTGGCTTATAAAACTTTAAGGAAACTTGGATTGCTTAAGTGAACTTGCAAGGCTCTGGAGGGGGGCAAGCGGGCCTTAGTTGTCTACTTATATTAATTTCACAGAGTTTAAAGGGTCAAGAAAGGCAGCCGGTGATGCTTATTAATTTATGAAAGACAGACTCTTGTCTGTCTCACTATCTTGCTTTGACTATCCTGCCTTTCCTTTTAGAAAATTTAATATAAATTAAACCTTACCAGACAAGAGTGCCCTAAAGAATTAAGTCTAAAGTTCACAGCTGGACTAAAAGGATCCAAAGATGCTATGTTTTTTACTGGCACAATTTCATTTGCAGTGATGTTCAAACAATAGAACCACATGATGGACATAAAACATAAGGAGAAAAAAGCAATTACAGACATACTCCAGTTAGTCAAGGATTAGGATATTTTAAAAGTATGAGACATACTTGCTTCTAAGGATTTTTTTTTTCTTGTTTCTCCAAGAAATAATGACTTGTAACAAGAACATCTTCTTGGCTTTAAGTGGGGGCATGGTTCTTGTTAAGATGGGAATGTTTGTATGTCATTACAATGTTTCCAAACATCTGATGGCTGAGGCCAGACTGCTGAGAAAAGGGAAATGGACCATTGCCACAGAAACTCAAGACAGTCTTACTGATGGAAATGTTCCTTCTTGGTTGATGTGCTTTGGAATAAAGAGGGAAGACCACAGTCATGTAAAGGCAGCCATTTAAAAATGCAACTCCCTAGTTCTAATGAGAGGGGTGAACCTATAGCCTATTATACAGAAATAATATACAGAAATAAGCCTATTATACAGAAATAAGTCAGCAAGAGAAAAATGAATATCACATATTAGCACATGTATATGGAAACTAGAAAGATGATACTGATGAACCTATTTGCAGGACAGCAATGGAGACGCAGACATACGTTCTCTATGTGGACACATATAGACTTGTGGACACAGTGGGGGGAGGAGAGGGAGGGACAAACTGAAAGAGGAACATTGAAACATAAACATTACCGTATATAAAATAGATCGCCAGTGGGAGTTTATTACATGATGCGGGCAGCTCAGAGCCGGTGCTCAGTGACAACCTAGGGATGGGATGTGGTGGGAAGTGAGAGGGAGGTTCAAGAGGGAGGGAACATATGTATACTGATGGCTTATTCATGTTGATGTATGGCAGAAACCAACACAATATTGTAAAGCAATTATCCTCCAATGGAAAAACAATAAAACTGCAGCTCCTAATTTAGTGCTCACAAAGAGATTTGAATGTTTCCCCCATTTTATGGACGAGGGCATTGAGGCTTAGAGAGAGTAACACTTTTTCTGAGTTTGTACACCTAATAGTTGCCTGAGGAGTACTGGGGAGTCAAGGGGTATCCCTCCTTACCCCCTCATACCCCTTAAACCAAGGCATCAGATGGAGGATCACTACTAACAAGCTAGACTCTCCTTCTAGGCAGGCTTTTCAAGCGGCACATCTGAGGTAGGAGACAGCATGTATGTCAAAGCCTGGAGTGAGAACAAAATCTGCATCTTGCCTGCAATGCCGTGGGCATGGGACACACAGGGAATGCAAGGTAGTCTGGGGAGGTAGCAGGCAGAAAGGCAGGAGAAAGTAGGAGAAAGTAGTGTAATTTGCATTTTACTGTAATGACTGTTGTTATTCAGTCTCCCAGTCATGTCCGACTCTTTGCGACCCCATGGACTACACAGCACGCCAGGCCTTCCTGTCCCTTACTATCTCCTGAAGTTTGCCCAAGTTCATGTCCATGGCCTAGTAGGGGACATTTGGAGATGTGAAGCACAAGAATACTTAGCTTTGTAGGTCTGTGAGTTTAAAAAGGTTACATTGAGAGACTGCCAGGAGTAGCTGGTAGCAAAGTTTGATCCTGTAGAGAACAACTGAAAAAAAAAAAAAGGAAAGCCTGGATAAAATATAGAGACTATCCCTTCGAAGGCAGCACAGAACTGCTGAGACAAAAGGATGAGGGTGACTCAGACAACAGAAAAGTGAACTGACTTCTGTAGCCTCTTGGGTATCGGCAAGAGGTTGAATTTCCAAGATTTGTGCTAGTGGAAGGCTGGTCCCGGGAAAAAGGGAAGCCACTAGAGCTTGTGGAGGAGACTTGGGAGCCTCATACATGCAGCCGGTTTCTCCTCAGTTGAATTCTGAGGCTGCACGGAGTAGGAGGCAAAACCTACGTGGGTTTTGGTCTGGGGAAAAAATGTAGCGGAGTTTTCATTTTCAAGAGTCTTCATGGTTTCAGGAGATGAAGTTTACAGTCAGAACTTACGATGGGAAGGTGATATAATGAACGTACCAGGCGTTTAGGTGAAAACTGTGGAAGGCTGCACCTTAAATAAAGGCAAACAGGAAGTATTGGGTTGGCCAAAAAGTTCATTTGGGTTTTTCTATAAATGCTATGGAAAAAACCTGAACCAACTCTTTGGCCAACCCAATAGATTGATCCCTGCAACACAGCCATGTAATAGCATCATTTCTGATTAGATTAAGATGATCAACTATATGCCTAAATGAGGAAGGGATTAAATCATCTATGGAGCAAACTAACATCACCTGGAGTCACTACAAATTTTATCAACAATACACATGAGTTCAACAGTTACTAGTCATGCCAGAATACAGGATCACATGAGCTAAAACCAAGAGAAAATCCTTAAAAGCAGTAGGGCAAACTCACCAATTCACACTCTCAGTTTCCCAAAGACTCTGTCTCATCTCCAGGATGGTTTTCTTCTTTCTTTAGAGGTTGCCTGAGCCACTTCAAACCATCTGGTTGATTGAGATGAAAACACATCTTCCCCACAAGATCATCTCTGTGATACCCCTGTGCTTCTTCATTCTTGCCTTCACATTTGATGCCTAGTGGCTAAGCACGTCTCTGGTCTCTGTGGAGAATCTCACGTCACATCATAACAGAAACTCTAGCAGAGGACTTCACCTCTGGTTTTATCCAAGGTATGTGATGGTCAGAGCGTAGGGTTATAGACAAGTGGCCATAATAATGGGCAAAGGACTGGGTGGGGTGGATGTGGCGGGTTTTGTTTTCTTTTTTTTGGAGTTCTTCAGTTCAGAGAAATCTGGCCGTGGGGAGGCTGACTTCAAGTCTAACTTAACTGAGTCTAAATACCACTTCTGCCAACTCCTGGTTGTGAAAACTTGGGTCTCAGTGTCTTTAATCTGGAAAATGGGATTGCTGTAATATCTGCAAAGGTGGTGCCAGGTACAGAGCCAGAGAGATGTCAGGAACCCCGTGTTCTATTCCACTGGCCGGCCTGGGCTGAGGAGAGTGGTCTGACACAGAAGCCACTGGCCAGGATGAGGTGCTCAGAGATCAGGCCATAATGGCTAGTCCTCTCAGCATGAGCCCTAGTGATCTTTGTGCTCCTAATTGTTCATTCTGAGTCAGGAGAGGATGGGGAGGATCTAAGAGAGGAGAAAAGCCAGGCCTCTTTGACCAAGACATAGTCATGGGGGTTGAGAGGGGTGACAGATCAAATATCAGTAGCTTCTCTGTAAGTTCAGGTCGAGTCTTGATAAAATCAGAACTCTTCTAGTTTAGCACCTGCTGATGAGAGAAAACCGAAACCAAGCTGAAATCAAGTGATTGGTCTTTGTATCTGTCTTTATGGCAGTACTGCACTCTTGATTACTGTAGCTTTGCAATAATTGTGATATCAAAATGAAATGTGAAATCTCTATTGCTGTAACTAAGAGTGATTACCAGCTGGCAATTTGACGTGTCTCTGTGATGGCTTTTGCTTTTGCTTACGCCATGAAGATGAAGAAAGTTTATTAACCATGCGAAGATGAAGCATGTTTTAGCTCCCATTGAAATTCCTAGATACTTGAAGACAAAGGCCTCTGGAAATCTCTTCTAAGCTCTGGCCTTCATTTGGCATTTATGGTTGTCTTTAGATGTAGGAAAAAGTGAGAGGGAACAAAATATTTTCACCCAGCTATAGCTCATTTTTTAAATTCAGTTCCTTCTTTCTCCTTTAATCCAGGTACATGCTTTTAGATTAGGCTGCATATATTAGAAAATAGAATAAAATTAGATGTTTCTCTCTCAGGTGAGGAAGTTCAAGGGTGGGCAATCCAAGGATTATGTGAAGCCACACAAACTTTTCAGGGACCCAACTTAACATACAGTTGTCTATTGTACCTTCCAAGATTGTAGCTTCTATTTTCTTATTCCAAGATGAAAACTGAATCTTATTACTTATCATATGTTACATTACATTATCATCTAATCACATCATACTATGTCACATCACAACAGTTTGAAGGAAAAAAAAAACCCAAACCCCTCCTTTTTAAGGAGACTTTCTGGAAGAATTACACAACATTTCCAGTTACTACTCATTGGCTGTAACTTAGTCACATGGCCAGTTCTTTGCAAAGAAGTTTTGGAAATAACTCTTTGCAAAGAAGTCTGGGAAATGCAGTCTTTTGACTGAGTTAACTCTGGAGTTGTCATGAAGGTGGTTGTTAGGAGTCAAAATTGACATCTCTGTCACAACTTTGAATATCATCAATATAAAATTCTGTGTATGTAAATTCTCTAAAGTCTTAATTTTATGTTTTATACTGATCTGAGATATATATAACGGATCACAGCCTTGTCGTGATGAAGAGGCTTGCATAACTCAAGGAAGCTATGACCCATAGCCCAGACCCAGGGCCACCCAAAACAGATGGGTCATAGTGAAGAGTTCTGACAAAACATGGCCCATTGGAAGAGGGAATGGCAAACCACTCTTGTATTCTTGCCTCAGAAACCCCATGGACAGTATCAAAAGATAGGACACCAGAAGATGTGCACACCAGGTTAGAAGGTGTCCAATATGCTGAGGGAGAGTGGAGGGCAGTCATAATAGCTCCAGAAAGAAAGCCAAAGCAGAAACGACACTCTGTTGTGGATGTATCTGGTGGTGAAAGTCCCTTGGACTGCAAGGAGATCAAAACAGTCAATCCCCAAGGAAATCAACTTTGAATATTCATTGGAAGGACTGATGCTGAAGCTCCAAAACCTTGGCCACCTGATATGAAGAGCCAACTCATTGGAAAAGCCCCTGACACTAGGAAAGATTGAAGGCGAAAGAAAAAGTGGGTGTCAGAGGATGAGATGGTTAGATGGCACCACAACTCAATGGGCATGAGTTTGAGCAAACCCTGGGAAATACTGAAGGACAGGGGAGCCTGGTGAGCTGCAGTCCATGGGGTTGACGTGACTTAGCAACTGAACAACAACAAATACATACCTACATACACACATATATATATAGCATATAATAATACTATTATATGTATTAATATACATGAAGCAACATAAACAAGTGTTGGATATTCATCACTGTGACAGAACAGGCTATAAGTCTATAAGACACTGCTGCCCGGAATGAACATAGATGGCTCTGGTGATATCTGAATTTTTAAATCCAAACATATTCCAATCCCCTCTGGGGTACCATCACTAACCCTGCACTGGAAGGTGGGTTGGCATTTTTATTTCTTCACGCTTATTTGCCTTTGTGGCCTTATTGCTTTGCTAGATAATTTTATGTGATCTCAAGGTCATGTGACCCACTGAAAGAAAGGCAAGTTTAAGCAAAGCATCATATGAAAATTGATGCAGTCTAGTTGGCCTGCCCCTCTGGTCACCAAAATTCTGACTGTAGTGGTTCCTTGGAGTTCACAGACCCAGATATCTATCTAAATATTAAATATTCCATATAATCTGGAGCTAAAAGATTTAACAAAAGAGTTAAAAAGTGGGAAAAGAATGCAACATGTACTATAGAGTTAAATTTAGCAAAGGTATATGTACCGACATGCACGGGTGCATGCATGTTAAGGCACTTCAGTTGTGTCTGACTCTTTGCAACCCCATAGACTATTGCCCACCAGGCTCCTCTGCCCATGGGATTCTCCAGGCAAGCATACCGGAATGGGTTGCCGTGCCCTCCTCCAGGAACCCACATGTAGTAGCGTATATGATGGCTACTCCCACCTCATGAAAGAATTACTGAAATTCTTTTTCATACGTGGCTAAAGAAAATCCTTCAGTCCCATTCCAGTTTAGAGTCTCTTATTACCCACCCGTCTGTTTACTCAGTTTAGTTTTTTCATATCTTCTGCCTTTGCTTTAGAATATTGTTTCTTTAATTAAAGACTTTAAGGATTTTAAAATATTAATTGCAGAGATTTTTCAAAATTGGCATCAACAATGGCTCAGATTCACCCTTTCCTCTAAAATGATTATATTTTTTAGTTCCAGTGGCATAAAGGTCCATGCAATGCTGAAATTCACTGTCTCTTTCTCCTTAAAAATTCTGTATTAACTTGTTGGGAATGTTACCTGTCTTCTGTGGGTTCCATGCTGTCTCCTCCCTCACTGACCCATCCCCTGTTTGATAATCAGTGGCTCAGTTATTAAGAAGTTATCTTGTACATAGGATGCATTTCTGCCATAAAACAGTCTATAATTTGGTTGAAAGTAATGATTCTAGAACATTCTTGGAAGGCTTTGCAAAGTAGATCCAAGGACATCTGTAAAGAATTTTTTCTCAAGTTTGAGGGTCAAATATTTCATATTTTCCAAAGCTTTTCAGATAAATGGGCTTGGAAATTCTTCAATCAAAGAATACCATTAAATGAGTTATTTGCTGACTATTGGACACCGTGTGTTATCAATACAGGCTTGACTGCTCCCATTTCTCCCAACGCACACACTTTGCTTTCTCTACCTGTAAAGTAAATTTGTTACTCTTTATCTCAACAGCTCTGAGAGTATTGGGAATGATAGTGATTAAAGAGCAGTCCAGATGGCTGGGAAAGGGCTTATGACAGAAGTCCCAGGTTCAGGACTCAAATCCCTCATTTGTGAAATGTGGATGATAATAATATTCACCTGGTCCATCTCGCAGAATTTCAGGGAGTATCCACTTTAACAAGAGATGTGAGAGTGTTTTGTAGATTATAAAACACTGTAAAAATGCCATTTGTTACTACAATCTTCATGCCATTGCATTCCTTATATTTCTTGGTCCAAGGTGATAAAAAGATTGTGATCTTTATTTTTTTTTTTTTTTACAATTTTTGTTGCTTCTTCCTAAAAGAGGTTGGCTTTATTTTAGTTGCAATTGACAGAAATTCAACTCAAAGTAACTTGAGGGAAAAGGAGACCTTGGTTCATCTTCCTGGGAAGTCAAAGGTCTTCAGGCACAATGAGATTCAGGATCTCATATAATCTCATCAAGAGACTCTCACTCTCTTAGCCTCTGGTTCTGCCTCCTTCATGTAGTCATTTTGCTTCCTTTGGGCTTAGGTTCCCTCCACGTGTCCAGGGAGGATGGCTATTGACATCACCGCGTTGCATCCTTTCCTAGAGAATACAAGTCAGCATTAGGTATTGACAGCATGATTTTTAACTCATGTGGAAAATTTTAACTCATATGGGAATAGTTTGAATTTGTATTCCTGTTAGGATTCTAGAACTGGATTTTTACGAAGCCTGGCATTTTCCTCAAAGGAATTATGAGTTAGGCAGAGAGCGAGGAAAATGATCTGTAACAAAGAAAATGGTAGAAAGAAGGATTAAAAAAGAGGGGAAAGAATGAGGGACGGGAGGAAGCACAGGCTTGGGAGAATGGAGTGGTGAGGAGCCTGGGCTGGGGGAGGCACCCAGTGAGGCTGAAGTCTTCTCTGCCACACTCTGCTGTGAGAGGTGGACCAGTACCCCACCATCCTGGACATTCAGTGGGCACATCTATGAAGTGAGGACACCAGTGTCCACCTCCCCACATCGTCGTGGGGATCACGCCCTCTGCAAGCACACACAGTCTGACCCAGGAAGAAGCGATGAAACGATGTAGGGAAAATGAGCCCTGTTCTGTAATATATACTGTAAGAGAAGGGGGTTCTGATGAAGGTGGCTCTGTGTGAATGACTAGTGTGAAGGATATTTTTGAAGGGTGGGCCTTTATTTGTTTATTTATCTTTGCCTGGTGCCAGCCCTGTAGTTGAGCTTATAGCCTGTCTACCTCTGTTGAATGCAGGTGGTGTGTCTGGCGTGCAGATGAAATGTTAATAAATATATTTGTACTGTGCAGTCCATCATGTTTGGTTGTCCTTTTCCAATTAATGCCAGACTGGTGACTTAAAAGGAAAGTGAGACCGTGTGAGTGCACCGTTAGGGGTGGGTTCGGTGTATACAGGGTCTGTATCAGATGATGGCCTGTTGAGGGCGGACCACCCCCAGGGAGCCCTCTCTGCTTTAGGAAGCAGCGGTGATGAAAGAAAAAACAACTGCTCTGCAGCCAGGCATGCTGAGAGTTAAGCCCTCGTTCTGACCTTTACAGCTGTGTGACCTCGGAGAAGTTACTGTACCTCTCTGAAAAGTGAGATAGCACCATACTTTCTTCTGATGGTCCCTTGATCTTTGTGTTTTAATCGTGACTTTTGATATTTCTCTATGGACTTGACCATTGCATTTGGGATCCAAAACCGATACAATGAACACTTCATGATAAACCACTGTGTCACCCACTCCCTATCACCTCTCACCCCAGTGGAACTCAGTGGAAGGGCCTGAGCTTTCTTCATGGCAGTTCAGTCATCACTGTTGATAAGCTTCCTGTCACCCAGGCACATCATGATGACAGTTGCTTCTGAGCGGTACTGAATCTGCACGATTGCTCAGTAATTAAGTCTGTGCAATGAATGTGATCCTTGCTCCTCCCCGTCCTGGGATGTCCGGCTGAGGTCCCTGTTTATCCTGCTCCACGAAGGGTCACCACTTGCATGCATTTTTCCTCAGTGGGGCTTCTGCCCCCGGTTCCTGCCTTCTCTCCATCTCTGAACTAGAAAATGCAGAAGGAAATCCCCAGGTTCTCTTTCAGTTTCTCTTTTAAAAGACATCAGAGAGACATCAGTTCTAACCACTAAGATCTTTTCCTTAAGATTCTGTCCTGGTCTCTCTTGCCCACTTCTGAGCATAAGGGCCTTCCTACCTGGAAAACAGTCTAATCCAAGAGTCTTGGCAGCCCAAAGGCTACTTATGTCCGAGAGCCCCCCAAAACGGCTCTCTCTGAAGCCCCTTCACTCTTCCTACAAGCACCTCCCACCACCAGATCTGCGGTGTCTTCTTGAAAGGGAGGGAGGGTGGGGTTGAGTTCATGCCCGGGTGCCTCTTACCTAAGCTGTTGGTTGCTGTTGGCCCCTTTCTGTGAGGCAACTCTGGAGAGAGGAGGCAGGGGCCAGAGCTGCGGGAGCATTCAGATTACGGGGGCACGGGTGTCAGCCACAGGTGCCGGAGGATGTTGTGACTTTCAAGGTCCCATTTGCAGACCAGCTCACTCAGCTGGGCTGAGTTCATATAGCTCATAATAATGCTTGGGGAAGGGAAAGATCAAAGCTTGCTGAGCACCAGCACAGACCAGGGATTTTATGTGTCTCCTGCAGCTCTCACAGAAACTCCTCATGCAAACTATTATACCCTGAACTTTAAAAAATCCATCTTACTGAGATGCAATTGACATACAAAGGACTGTGCATATTTATATGTACACGCACACACCCATATATATACACATATGTATGGGCTTAATGTCTGTAACCTGATAATGGAGATAAATGTATATTATTAATGCATCCCTGAAACCATCGCTGCCGTACACAAATACAACATGTTCAAAAATTTTTTCTCCTCCTCTTTACTTATTATTACTTTTTTATGATTAAGAGTACTTAATATTCCCTCCAAGCACATTTTTCAGTACACGATGTGACACTGATAACTGTAGGTCTGTGCGGTAGATCTCAAGGATGCAGTCATCTCCCATAACTGAAACTTTGACCTTGTTACTCACACCTCTCTCTTAGCCGCTAGTAACCACCATCCTCCTCTCTGTTTCTGTGAGTTTGATCATTTTAGATTCCCTCGTGGTTTCCTCCAGATCACACACCCGAAGCTCTGTATGAGCCTTTTAGGATGCCTGCACTGGTCTGCTAATCCTCACCATCTCCCGTTTTGACAAAATACACAGTTCATCCTATTTGGATGTTGCCCCCAAACCAAACCTCAGGAGGGAGTCATGGATGACATTTTGCGGATGAAGAGGTGGGTGCTCGTGGGCTGTGCATGGGAGAATGGGTCAGGGAACTGAATCTCTTGACTTTAAGTCCAACCAATGGAGTCATTGCATGGAGCAAAAGGAGGAAGACACATTCTCGTGTGATTCTGTAGGTAGCGTGGAACCCAGAGGGAAGGGATATAGACAGACTTTGGGTGAACAAACGGGAAGAATGAACCCCTGATGGGAGCTGGCCACAAGGTCTGCCACTGCCTGGTGAGCTACACTTGTGTTGAAGTTGGCCAACCAACTCTAAGTACCTATGACTCTTGTGGTTCCGGGAATTTCTTCCTTCTTTCACGGAATTATAGATCATCTTACCCTAATGCCAAGGTTGAGAACCAATGTCTCAGTGTTCCAAGTGCCTTACCATTGGAAACTTGGAGGATAGAGACCATAAATGATTCATCTAGTGCTCCCAAGAATTTTGACTGATTTGCCTATTGATTTTCTGCATTTGGCAACAGCCTACCTGCTCTGTGGGATATGATTTTGACTGCAATCCATATTACAGAGGATCTACTCTTTTGTTTGAAAAGCTCATCAGTTTTCTAAGCTTGAAAAATACTGCTTTGAAATGCACAATCCTAGATGCTCTTACAGCCTAAAAAAAAAAAAAAAAAAGAATGTCAGCATTAACTGTTAATATTTTCCTAAATCTACCCCTTCTCAGCTCACATGCCTACAATTCAATGCTACCAGGCCAGGTGGGTGTTTTTCAAATGAAATTGCAGTTAATGGTACAAAATATTTACATTTATGCCCCAAATCCAAAGAGCCACCAAACTTTATTCCTCCTTTTGTAGTTTCAATATTTAATTAGTGATGAAGTACCAGAAACCTGCAGGGAGAAAACACCCCATTATTTTTTAAGTTATAGTGTATTTACAACCCGTTTCCACCTGCTCCCTTTGTCTCCACCTGTCTCCACCGTACACAGATTCGTCTCAGCCAGCCCCTCAGGAATACAGCTGTGTCATCATGTACCGTGGCATCCTAATATTTCACACTAAGCTTTAAACCAATTAGGAATGACTACTGACTGTGCTGACTCATGGGAAGAGAAGGGGAAAATGTGTCCTTCAGGTAATGGACTTCTTTGGGGACTTAACACATATTTCACTTTTTAGCACCGTTGGCTTTCCCTTGTCACATTTCTGCGGATGTGGCTTCATTTTGCTTCACTGTGCTAGGAGGATTATGAAAAGATGAATATTTGTGAAGTAACCAAGCTTATAGTAATAATGGCAGGAATTGGCTGGGTACATGGTGAGATTATTGGGCCAACCTCTGAGGCCTCAGGGGTGTTCTGGGATGATAGAGATTTCTGGGTGCTGGGACCCATTTAAAGGGGCAGCCTCAACTGACGTGGGCTGTTTGTGGTACATAGAAATCAGAATTTCAGATTTTATGAAATGAACGCAGAATCTAGATTTATAAAATATGTGTGTGTGCATGCTAAATTGCCTCGTTGTGTCCGATTCGTTGTGACCCTATGTACTGTAGCCCACCAGGCTCCTCTGTCCACAGGATTCTCCAGGCAAGAATACTGGAGTGGGTTGCCATGATCTCCTCCTTCCTGAATCAGGGGTTGAACTCACATCTCTTATGTCTCCTGCATTGGCAAGTGGGTTCTTTACCACTAGCGCCACCTGGAAAGCCCTGTAAAATGTGAGATTTTTCTATTTCAAAATGGAGACACTACACGGATGAAACAAACAAGCCACCCTTTGGGTGAAATCTCTGGCTGGCTCTCAGCTGCCAGTTTGCGATTTCTGGCCTAAACCAATCTACCAACTTTTTTTTTAAGAGAGAAGATAACAGGATAGGTGCATAGCAGCCTGCACAACTTTCTGTAGGGATTCCTTCAACTTTGCCACCTGCCCATCCTAGTCCAATGGAGGACTTGGGTCTCCATTCCCTGTCTGGGTCCATATGCTGAAAACCTAAGGCAGGGAGGGACTGGCCAGCTGGGGACAAGCAGGCTCAAAACCCTAGTGGGCAACTAGAAAGTGGTGAGAAGGTCCTGTACAAGTGACACTGGATGAAACTGACTGTTTACAGAAGAGGATTCTAGCCCTTGAGGGTGGTTGAAGCTGGAGTAATTTCTGTATTTATTATTTATCATTATATTTATAATTATTATTTATAAAACAGTAATTGTGTGTTTATTATTAAGTAGACTTTGATATAGCAGTTATCACACAGAACAGTTACCCACAACAGGAGAAGAATAAGGCTTGGTTGTATCCTCTTCATGGAGAACACTTGTCCTTGGGGCTTTCACATGCTGCATTTCACTTAACCTACACACAGTGTGATGAGGTTGCTATTGCCACTTTGCTGAAGATGAGATTAAAGGTCTGAGAGTTTTAGCAGTCAGGAAATGTTTGAGCTGGGACCTGAGTCTGGATCATCGGGTGGGATGATAAGTGACCCATCACACTGAACTCAGGGTAATATGCCCCTGCGTCCTTGCCCAGGAATATACCATGACAAATGGCAAGTACATCAAGGCTTTCACCTATTTTTCTATAACCCCAGATTTTATCATGGGAATCTGGCCTCACATTTGCATATATTACTGCATAGGAAGAGCTTTATTTTCTTGATTAGCATTAAAAACGATTGCAGGAGAAGTTCATTCTCAGCTCAAGTAACTTGTGTTGAAATAGGATGTTAATAGAAACCTCCTTTACCCCGCAGAGTCCACTTCCGGGTCATTAACAACCCTGAGTTTGAACGAGGCAGGTCCTAATTCTTCAACTGAGATTCCTTTGCTCCACTAAGTTCAATCCATGTTGGGGCTATTAAAAATATCTTTTTAGTGCTTAGTCTGAAATTACCAGCTTTTACAAAACTTCCCATTACATAGATCTACAGCCTTTTCAAAAATGAGTTGCTTTTCATGGTGAGGGTGGAATGTTTGTGATTTTAATTTTATTATGTAATATATCTTGATTAATCAGTATTTGAGAGTCATCTAGCTGTAAGCAAAATTACAAGAAAATAAAACAGATTTTGAACCTGCCCTCTGCCTCCATAAAAAGCCCTCAAAACTGGAGATGATAGGAGGAAGGGGATGGCAGATCTGAGCTCAAGAACCTGGAAGGTTGAAGTGGGGTACTTAGCATTCATCTGGTAGTCATTGCACTAACATCAATCTTACCAAATTCTCCTAGTATTAACGTAGATGTTCTGCATTTAATATATATTTCCAGTGGAATTTCATTATAATTGAGCACTAAATGATACCCACTTATGGTAAAGTGATTCCAGAATTTTTTTGTAATAAATGGATTTTTGTAGAATAGAAAATTCCAGATTCATCTCTGAGTCTATATTAGACTCTTTAGGCTCTAATTGTCATTGACTGTCTTTACTGTATTATTTCCAGACAGTTCATAATTTCCCCCGTTGAACACATGATGATTTGTGAGTGAAGTAAGACACTGACTAGATAATGAGGTGCCGTTGATTTTTTTATTGCTTTTGTTTCACAAAATCTCTTTTAAAGCCACTTGAATCATCTGTGTTGGTGTCATTACTAATGGCTGCAGATTTACAAGGGGAGCGACTTGTAGAGCAACAATGATAGCTAGCATTTACTGAGTGCTTACTATGTTCTAAACACCCTGTAAAGGTAAGTGCTTTACATTAATCATCCCATTGGAACCTTATAAATTCGATCGGTCTGGTTACCATTTGTATTTTAATCATGTAAGCTGGACATCAGAGGTTAAAGATTCTGTAGGAAGTCATAAGCTAGAAAGAGGCAGAATTGGAATGGAATTCATATCCAACTGGCTTTAGACTTCAAAGTCTGTGCTTTCAGCCGCCAAACCAGATGGCTTATGGAATGGAATCTCTCTGAGTAGATGGAGGGAGCCTTGGATTGTGAGAAATCCCTGTGTTTTTTTTATCACAAGCAGATAGTTATTAAGATAACTCAAAAACTATCTCTATGAGAAGACTCACAGATGCAGTCTGATGTTTAGGGGGAGTATCTGCCTGAAAACTGGAGACACAATGATTCCATGAAGTGAATAACTGGTAGGCAAAATCAATTGCTACTGTATTTGTTTGCATGGAAGGTTTTCTTTTTTACTAGATGTGAGACAGCGGCTAGTTAATTCCAGGGTTAGAGCAAGTGGTTGTTAAGAGTCAAAGTTGAAAGCCCTGTGTGGTTTAGAACCCCCACATTGTTCAGGCTGCGAGCTGTGGGAGGCACCACGAGAAGGGACTGTCCCAGCTCTGACACTGACCAGCCAACAGCCTTGGTGAAACATTTCGACTTCTCTCATCAGCAAAATGTGGTACATATACAGTGGAAGGTTACTCAGCCATAGAAGGGAATGAAACTGGGTCATTTGCAGTGATGTGGATGAACCTGGAGTCTGCATACAGAGTGAAGTAAGTCAGAAAGAGAAAAACAAATATCCTATATTAAAGCATGTATATGGAATCTAAAAAAAATGGTATAGATGAAACTATTTGCAGGGCAGAAATAAAGATGCAGATGTAGAGAATGGACTTGTGGACACAGAGGGGGAAGAGGAGGGTGGAAAGGATTGAAAAAGTAGTATGGAAACATATGAGTTACCATATGTAAAATAGATAGCTTGTGGAAACTTGCTGTATAACGTAAGGAGCTCAGATCTGGTGCTCTGTGACAACCTAGAACGGTGGGAGGTGGGAGGGAGGTTCAAGAGGGTGGGGGTGTGTGTACATTTATGGCTGACTCATGTTGATGTATGGCAGAAACCAACACAATATCGTAAGGCAATTATCCTCCAATTTTTAAAAAAGTAATTGGGTATTTTACATAACTCTGCAAACCCTTCAAAAAATTTTTTTTGAGCAAGGTGGATTAAGAAACGAGCCAATCAACAAAAAACATCTCCCTCAAATCTTTTCAGATTCCAAGCGCACAATGTGTCATGAACTCCTACACATTTTGTAGCTTGGGGCAAAATTGCCGTTTCCTCAGGGAAGCCACACTGGTGACTCCCATCCTTACTTGCGTGCTCACGTTGAACTTGTGTGATTACACGACTCAGCTCTGAGCTCACACTGAACTGCCAGCTCTCCGAGGGCAGCAAAAATACTCATGGTGTTGGCTATTTTACCCTAATTATTAGCACAGTTCTTGGTATGGGGAGAAAGTGTACCAAGTGTTTGTGGAGTGAATCAGTGTTGAAATTATTCCTGTTTTGGGGCAGTCTAATCAGATAGCTATTAATTCACGGTGAAGCTCTGGAGCCTGGCTCCTTGTTCAAATCCAGGCTCAGCCAATTACTCATTGCGTGTTATTGGGTATGTTACTTAAATCTTTTAAGGCTTGGTTCTTTTATCTGTGAAATAGGAGTGATAAAAGTATCCTGCAGGGTTTGTGTAAGAAATAATGAGAATACTTACATAGGACACTTAGTTCACTGTCTGGTTTATAGTAAGCCTTCACAAATTTTGGTTTCCTAGTATTATATGTATTTCCCCAACAGAATGCATAGTCCCATACAATATACTTGGTAAGTCAAAGCATTTGACTCAGTTTCACTGGGGTTTTGTTGAAATCTATTGGAGGAAATGGAGAATGAAATGAATAAAGAACACCTATTATTCATTTATTTATTCATTTTATTACTAATTCACTTATGACTAATAAATGACTGATTTATTTATTTATTCTAGCTTTGGCTTAGATATAGGGATACAGAGAAAAATATGAAAGTGTTCTTTTTTTTTAAACCTTATTCAATTCAATTTTATTACCCCATTCTTTTTTAGATTAATGAATTTTAATAGCCCAATAATTGCATTTTATTTATTTTTTACATTTAAATTTTTTTAATAAGGCATGTTACTTGCATTTTTAAAGCTAACTCCTTTTTTTTAAATCCAAGTATAGTTGATTTACAGTGTTGTGTTAATTACTGCTGAATGGCAAAATGGTAACTGTTCTTACCATTGGGGAATTTATAAAATTTGGTTTGGGAAAAATATTAATAAAATTATTGTTGTATAATATATGACTGAATTGCAGCAAGATTCAGACCTTAGTGTCCTTAAATTGTGAAACAATTATGATTTCACCCTTACTGTTCCTTCCCCTAAGAATTCTGAATAAAATCATAAACTAAGTTTGCGTGTGTGCTATTTCAGTCGAGTCTGACTCTTTGTGACCCTATGGACTGTAGTCCAGTCTCCTCTGTCCAAGGGACTCTCCAGGCAAGAATATTGGAGTGGGTTGCCAAGCCCTCCCCCAGAGGATCTTCCTGACCCAGGGATCGAACCCATGTTGCTTATGTCTCATGCGTTGGCAAGCGGGTTCTTTACCATTATAGCCACCTGGGAACCGCCCAAATAAGTGTAAGGAAAGCCAGCGAGATTCTGATTTTTCCTGAGATGACTGTTGTGATACTGTTCTGAAGCATCACTCTCAATAATGTGTCTTTGGGGCCCCTGTTCCCCTGCTGACCGGCAGTCATGCTGGCTGCGCCCCTGGGTCCCCAGCCCGGAGCATGGGCCTGAGTGCCTGGCGCTGGCCATGCTGGGGGTGCGTCCAAGGCACTTTGGGAATTCTGGAGCCTGCCGAGGCTCTGGTGATAAAGCTGAAGCCTTTGCATCTCCCCTGGGCACTTGCTTACCCCGTCACCTACTGGCCTCTCACGTCCGGTAGACCCGCTCCCTGAGCTAGTTGAGTTCAGTTCAGTTCAGTCACTCAGTCATGTCCGACTCTCTGCAACCCCATGAATTGCAGCACGCCAGGCCTCTCTGTCCATCACCAACTCCCGGAGTCTACCCAAACCCATGTTCATCGAGTTGGTGATGCCATCCAACCATCTCATCCTCTGTCCTCCCCTTCTCCTCCCGCCCCCAATCCTACCCAGCATTAGGGTCTTTTCCAATGAGTCAACCCTTCGCATGAGGTGGCCAAAGTATTGGAGCTTCAGCTTCAACATCAGACCTTCCAATGAACACCCAGGATTGATCTCTTTTAGGATGGATTGATTGGATCTCCTTGCAGTCCAAGAAACTCTCAAGAGTCTTCTCCAACACCACAGTTCAAAAGCATCAATTCTGCGGCGCTCAGCTTTCTTCACCGTCCAACTCTAACATCCATACATGACCACTGGAAAAACCACAGCCTTGACTAGATGGACCCCAGCAAATTTGGAAAACTCAGCAGTGGCCACAGGACTGGAAAAGGTCAGTTTTCGTTCCAATCCCAAAGAAAGGCAATGCCAAAGAATGCTCAAACTACCGCACAATTGCACTCATCTCACATGCTAGTAAAGTAATGCTCAAAATTCTCCAAGCCAGGCTTCAGCAACACATGAACCGTGAACTTCCAGATGTTCAAGCTGGTTTTAGAAAAGGCAGAGGAACCAGAGATCAAATTGCCAATATCTGCTGGATCATCAAAAAAGCAAGAGAGTTCCAGAAAAACATCTATTTCTGCTTTATTGACTATGCCAAAGCCTTTGACTGTGTGGATCACAATAAACTGTGGAAAATTCTGAAAGAGATGGGAATACCAGACCATCTGACCTGTCTCTTGAGAAACCTGTATGCAGGTCAGGAAGCAACAGTTAGAACTGGACATGGAACAACAGACTGGTTCCAAATAGGAAAAGGAGTCCGTCAAGGCTGTATATTGTCACCCTGCTTATTTAACTTATATGCAGAGTACATCATGAGAAACGCTGGGCTGGAACAAACACGAGCTGGAATCAAGATTACCGGGAGAAATATCAATAACCTCAGATATGCGGATGACACCACCCTTATGGCAGATAGTGAAGAAGAACTAAAGAGCCTCTTGATGAAGGTGAAAGAGGAGAGTGAAAAAGTTGGCTTAAAACTCAACGTTCGGAAAACTAAGATCATGGCATCTGGTCCCATCACTCCATGGGAAATAGATGGAGAAACAGTGGAAACAGTGTCAGACTTTACTTTTTTGGGCTCCAAAATCACTGCTGATGGTGACTGCAGCCATGAAATTAAAAGACGCTTACTCCTTGGAAGGAAGGTTATGGCCAACCTAGATAGCATGTTTAAAAGCAGAGACATTACTTTGCCAACAAAAGTCCCTGAGCTAGAGGTCTGGTTATTTCCTGAAGCGCCACTCAGGTGCTCCTCTTGCTGCTTCTTTCCTTGGACCATTTCCTGCTCCGAGCCATCACCATACACACTATCGAAGTAGAAAAATTGTGTTTTGACAGCTCTTGTGACTCCTCCCTCTCTACCCCTATAGTATGTTATCGAAAACTTGTTTTCTGATTGGTTGTTTTGAAGTTGCTTAAGCGCGTACACATACACACTTTCACTGAAAGAGACAAAGGCGGTTGGGAGCAGAGCCCTGTTGCCAGCCTCCTTTGTGTCCTCAGCTCACTGAGATGCGGTCCCCTCTGCTGGGCGTGACCAAGAAGGAGGCACACACGCCGGATGACAAGGAGTGCGTTGTCCTTTGGGATGACGTGTACTCTGGTCCCTGGTGAGTTCCCTCAGCAAAGTGAAGTAGCAGCAATGAGGCCGTGGCATCCTCTGCTCTGCAGATTAGAGAAATTTCCCCTGACCCTAAACGAGAAAACGCTCTGCAGTCAGAGAAAGGGCTTGCCCTTTGATGTGGTTGAGTGTATATGTGTGTGTGAATTTCATTGTGTGTGTGTGTGTGTGTGTGCAGTATCTATCGACGCACACAATGGGATACTACCTATCAGACGTTCTTTATTCATTCATCTGTCAGTGGATATTTAGGTTGCTTCCAGGTCTTCTAAGTGCTGAAATAACACCATTTGCATCAATGTGGATGGGCCTAGAAATTGTCGACTATGTAAAGTAAACTGGACGGAAAAAGACAAATATGATATCACTTATATGTGGAATCTAAAAGAAAATGATACAAATAAACTTATTTACAAAACAGAAATAGATTCACAGACACAGAAAACAAGCTTATAGTTACCAAAGGGGAAGAGGGGAAAGGACGAATTAGGAGTTTAGGATTAACATATACACACTACTATATATAAAGCACTTAACAAGGTCCTGCTGCACAGCACAGGCAATTATACTTAACATTTTGTAGTAACTTATAAGAGAAAAGAATTTGAAAAATTATTGTATATATAACTGATTCATTTTACTGTATACCTGAAACTAGCACAACATCATAAACCAAGTATACTTTGATAAAAAAAGAAAATAAAATTATACCAGACTGAAAAAAAGAAAAAGAGAGAGAGAGAGAGGAGTTTGTGTGTTAGTGTATGTGGAAGGGAGGTTTCTTTTGTGTAACGTGTGTGGGTATAGGATTGTGTGTGTGTGTTGGGGGAGTTGCAGATGTGTATGAGTGAGTGTGGGAGGATTGTGTATGTATATTGTATGTGTGAAGGAGACGGTGTATGTGAAGTGGTGGGTGTGGGTTTGGGGGGTTTGTTAGGAAGTTATATGTGTGTCATGAGGTTGTGGGTACGTGTGTAAGGATTGTGGTGTGTATGGAGGGTGTGTGGGGGAGAATTATATGTGTGTGTGGTGGGTTGAGTGTGTAGCACTGTGGGAATGTTGTATGTGTGCAAGGGTTGTGTGCAGGGATTGTAGTGTGTATGGAGGGTGTGTGTGGGAGAATTATACGTGTGTGTGGTGGGTTGAGGGTGTAGCACTGTGGGAATGCTGTGTATGTGTAAGGGCTGTGTGTAGGGATTGTTGTGTGTACGGAGGGATTATGCGTGTGTGTGGTGGGTTGAGGGTATAGCACTGTGGGAATGCTGTGTGTGTGTAAGGGTTGTATGCATGTGTATATGGGATGGTGTGCAGATGTTTTGGGGGGTTTTAGGTGTGAGCAGGGTTATGAGTATGTATGGGGTTGAGGATGTGTGGATGGGAGTTGTGTGTGTGTGTGTGTGTGTGTGTGTGTGTGTGTGTGTGTGTGTGTTTGGCTGTTGGCAGACATGGGTGGATCCATTAAAGATAGAAAACACACGTCCAGCGAATGGAGCACAGAGAAAAGCCCGGCTCATTGGAGGATGCTGAATTTTTAGGAGAGGAAGCTGGAACGGTTTGGGTTGGGTTAAACCAACCCCAGTTAAGGCTGGGACCATGCTGAGGTAGTAAGACTCTACCCTGTTAAGTTACAAAGCCACACACACAGACAGTACGTCCTCAGTCAGCCATTGCTGAGTGATTGCAGGAGACAAATGAATCCCTAGAGACTTCCCAGAAGGCTGCCATCGCCACTTAAGACTCCACGATGGGGAAAAGCAGTTCTTTATTGTTAATGCCAACACCTCAGATAATACACTTTTTATCTCTGCTCATAATGGTCATGTAGATAAATTCCATAAATCAAGTCTCCGCAGTAAAAAGGTTAATAAGTTTACGCTGTATAATTGAAAGCCATATTGGTGATTAAAAGGATTTTATATATCAGTTTTCTGGGTCACCAACTAATTATTTTCAATGGCCGGTAATAAAACACAGCACCATGGCTGGCTAGACTCTGCAAACTGTCAGATGTTAAATCGTGTAGAAAGGACTACAGCAGGTTACCTTAAATCGGCTGGCCTTTCCCTTGGGAGGTGATGTCATTAAAATCTCTGTTGTTTGTGTTGTGCCAAATGTACATGATGCTTTGGGGTCCTCTTTTACCCAAAGTCCGAAGCTGGACAATCCCCTAGATGTAAAGGACATGGTAAGCTGCTGTGATCCCAGGGTAGCTGTAATCATTCATGTTTGATGTGCTCGCTACTAGTAATACTGGACAGTTTCTCTTCTAGAAGATAGTAATTGGCCATCCTTTCTCAGAATGGAGGATTCAAAAAGGCAAGGAAAAATGTGTGACACAGAGCAGATTCACATTTATTGATCCCCTAAAATGTTCCTGGAGTGATGCTTTGTGATTTATATCTGCTAGAGGCCACTACAGTGCACATTATTAACCCAAGGTTAGCGATGTGAAAACTGAGGCTGAGAAAATGTGGATGAATTGCCCTAGGTCACGGCTTTTAAGTGATATAGCAGCTCTTATGCTTGGGTCTGTCTGAACCCACACTGAAGTGATTCCACTATTGGGTTATACATTGTTTGCTACTGGGTTCGTGGAGGACCCTCTGAAGGCACAAGAGCAAAACAAAGACAACAGTTCAGCTCGGTCCTGAGCTTGATTGGAGGTTTGTGCTGCTAGAGGGTGGTGGAAGCATGGTTGCTGTGTTGCATAAAACACACTGTGTTCCAGGGAAATAGTGCCCCTTGGCAGAGTGCAGGGCAGCAGCACATGCCGAGACCCTCTGTGCTCCCATTTTGGAGGCTGCATAAATGTGGACAGAAACAAGACTGGGAGAAATGGTGGGGGAGGGGCCCTGGTTTCAGCTCCCGGTTTTATTCGAATAACCTAGAAACAAGCCCAGTGGGTCACTTAGCCAAAGTGCCATCATCTCCAGAGTTTGTTCAAAAGAAATATGCTTACAGAGAATGTTTATATAATTAAAGAGCATAATTTTTATATATGTAAGTATGAATTTGTGGGTTTAAACCCAGAAAAATTGCTAGAAACAGTGGTTAGTGTCTTTGACACTTGAGTGTATCTTGTTTCATTAAGAGGGGAAGAAATTAAGGTTGGAAACTTATAGTCGAAGTCTTTCTATTTCTCTAGTTTCTTGTTAGGTTCTGGTGTTAAAATTGGCACTATGCTGGGCTGTATGGACTGTGTGTGGTAAGGACAATTTGTAAGATCATTCTGTTGGGGCTCTAAAAGGTCTGCCAATAACAGATGAGTCAGAAAGTTTGAACTACTCAGTTACTTTCTTCGAAGGCAAATGATTTGCAGATGAAATACAAGAATGAAAATTGGAAGGTGAATGCCGTTGTCTTGACCGCAAAGTTTAGTTGTTTAAAGACCAGCCAAGAGCATCCAGGATCGTGATGACTGGTTGAAAAAAAGTGCAGTTGACAGATATGGTAATTAAATTACCAAATAAGGGAAACAATTGAAGATGGCACTGAGACTGGACATTCCTGGAACTCTCCATGGGTTTGGTAATTGAATCCAGGTGCTTTCTTTTCTGGGAATCCAGTCCTAGGAAAGGCTGACTATCAGAAACTCCCTAGTCTCATCTGCCGTCAGGTCCATCAGCTCCTACGTGTCACGTAGGAGCAGCCTCAGGTCCTTCCTAGAGGAAGAAGGAGACGTGATTAGCTCACTTACCCAAAGGAAAGACTACAAAGCGTGCAGATAGAGAAGGCAACTAACTTTCCTTCTGCTTGGACTCGAGTGATTCACCCTACAGGGAAAAGCTGGGCTTCTCCCATTAGAAGGATGCTTCTTTGCATCCATCGTGACAAGAGGTTCTAAAGATGACAGACCCCTTAGCTGCTGGGCCATGTTTTAGAAAGAAATACTGGGGTACGGTGAGGAGTAGGAGGCAAAAGGGAGAGCAGGAGGAAGCGTGAGGAGCAGATTAGAAAGGGAAGAGAGAAAAGAAGAGAGAATGGCAAATGCAGTACTTTCATGAACAGGAAAACAAATGGGCACAAGTGACGTTTCTCTTCCATGGGAAACACTCGCAAGCAAGCAAGCATCAGTCACCATCTTCCCTCCAGATACGCCTTAACAACCAGTGTACACGACACCAAGGGAGACTCACGTGGGGATTGAGAGTGAGAGTCTAGTCAAGAGGAAAGGCTTGTCTGGGCTTTAGGAGAGCAACTCTGGGCACCCAGGGGTGGCTGCTGGTTGAAGGAAGCCAACATCAAAAGTCTCCTTAGCAGACTGCTCTTTAGAGGGAAGTCTATCTCTGTCATGGGCATACCCATCACAAATGGCTAGTTTTCACCCTAACGGGGGGCTGGTAGAGAAAGGAAGGTGAGAGGCTGGGCAGGGGGAGAGGCTATGAAAGTGTGTGCATTTGCTCTGGCCCATTCTCTCCCTCCAGGGGCCAGAGCTTTTCCAGACAGGCTGTTCCTGCCTTCGTCCTCTCTCTAATCAAAACTTTTATGCCTTGTGCTCACTCTCAGCTCGTCTGATGGACACAGTCAGTCTGGCATGAAAATACCTCCTAATGGGTTCAGCTGTTATTATCAGGTAATGGGCTAAGATCACAAAGAGCCTTTTGGGACACAATACCATAATCCAAGGACAGGCTTTATGGAGGAATTTCAAATACTGTTGTACTCAGGGGAGGGATCAGTGGGAGGTGAGTGAGGCACTCTCTCTGGGCACAGAATTGAAGGGAGAGAGAAAAAAGAACCCTCAAGAGTTAAGACAATGGATGGTTTATTACAGCATTTTAATAAATACGACTTAACGCAAGTCCATGATGAACCAAATGTCAAAGTTGTAAATACAGAGCCCATGGGCACGATGAGGGTGAGGCCAGGAAGCTTGCACTCTCCGGGTCTGTCATGCAAGCCTGGGGTTGCATCTGGTCTTCATTGAAAACGCTTGGTTCATGTGGCTGGTGAGGCCAGTATGCGCCAGTGGCTCCTTGTCTAGTTCTAGGCCCGCCCTGTCCTGCAGCCCAGCTAGGATTCTGTATTCTCATCGTCTCTCTGCAATAAATTGCCTCTTATTTAAGCTGGGTTGAGTGGGTTTCTCCTTCTGGCAACCGATAATCTCTAAGACAGAAATAAACCTTCTTTCTTTCCCTCCTAACTTCACTGAGTCCTATCAGAGAATTCTTTCTTCTAGATTCAATCTTCAATTGCAAAGAGAAATTTTATCACAATAATAAAGTATTTCTTTTGTAAATGTATTACCGCTAATCCCATACATCGAACACAGTGGTTTCATTTTTACATGTTCCCTTAGAAGGTCTCCCCTGGAGAAGGAAATGGCAACCCACTCCAGTGCTCTTGCCTAGAAAATCCCATGGACGGAGGAGCCTGGTGGGCTACGGGTCGCAAAGAGGCGAACACGACTGAGTGACTTCGCTTTCTTTCTTTCTTTAGAAGGTCTGGTCATAGTTTCACAGTCACAATCATACTGGACATATAACTTCGTATTCTGTTCTTTCTGGTGAACTTTGTATACCAGAGATGTTCCATGTTGCTACCAAAACTGTTCCTGTCAATGGCTCTAGGTCATTCTATTGAGTTTATGTTCCCTGTTTTACTTATTAAATGTTTTACTATTTGACTTATAAATTGTCTCCAATTTTTACCTGTAATAGGTAATGTGAAAATGCATATGTTCATTTCCATGAGCTTTGTTTCTTCAGTTATTTCTTAACATGATCACCATAGAAGTCTGAGCCAAAGCCCCTTGTTACACTTCTTAATTTATAACTTGTATTACCATATAGTTTTTAATAACACTTAGAATTGAAAGTGAGGACAATAGAATTTGAATCAAAAGAAATCGTAACACATAAGCTGCCTCATTTTAAACTTAAGTGGGATTAGGGGAAGTAGTCATCTTTGAAATTTGATTTTCTGATATTGTTTATCTTTAAAATTAAGCCTCAGATATATATTCCTTTCACCTGCAGCAAAGCTTTATGGCTAGGACAACTCCTCTGTCTTTCTCCAGTTTATTTTGTGAACCCAAGGAGCAATCCTATTTTCTTGGTTTCTCTACCGAAAAATTGTATTTGGCACCTCTGCTGATAACTAAATAGTCATAGAAGTTGCAAATTTAAATTGGAAAATACCAGCAGATATCTTATGCCAAAACATTTATTTAAAAAATAGTAATATTAATGTTAATATTAATTAATGTTAATGTTAATAGTAATTAATGCCTCTAAGAGAGACAAAATCTTTTGTTTCAATTGTGGGCATATGCTGTAATGCACAGTATCTCCTCTACTACTCAGGAATCAAATATATGCAAATGAAAATCCATATTTCACATTTTTGTGCTTTATTTTCAATGAGGCATTTCAGACCATTTTTTAACAAACAGCAAAGACAAAAGAAGGACCCAAGTTCCCCAAAGGCTTCGTTTTCCCAAATTGAGTCAATGATCGCATTAATGATTAAGTAAATATTCCTTATACATGGGTCATTGTCTCTCTATAAAAGAATTCTATAAACATTTCCCCCCAAACCAACGTTTTGAAACATTAAACTGGTTTTCAATCTAGATAAATAAAATGGAGGTAGGAAGCCAAATATGACTATTGAGAGATCAGCCTTTTAAAAGCAAATCTGTTCTATTTATCTGTGTCTCTTTTGCTGTCTTGCATACAGGGTATTAGGGATTCTATGGGAGGGGGTGAGGGCGGGATGATATGGGAGAATGGCATTGAAGCATGTAAATTATCATATGTGAAATGAATCGCCAGTCCGTGTTCGATGCATGATACAGGGTGCTCGGGGCTGGTGCACCGGGATGACCCAGAGGGATGGGATGGGGAGGGAGGTGGGAGGGGGTTTCTGGAAGGGGAAAACATGTACACCCATGGTGGATTCATGTCAATGTATGGCAAAACAAATACAATATTGTAAAGTTAAAAAATAAGTAAACTAATTTAAAAAAAATAAAAAAAAATAAAAGCAAATCTGGGTGTGGCTACATCCATTAGCAGAAATACTTTTGTCAGCCACAACATTAAGTCAACAGCTTTCAAGTCCAAATTGCCTTTCAAGAGAGGGGTTTTCAGAGGTAGACATGGAAACAGAAAGCAAAGGATAGGAAGGAATTTGGTGCATCTTGGAGAGCAAGTCTCAAGCATGTAGGAAGAACTAGGGAAAGTGCAGCCCTTGACAAAGAGACCACTGGAGATGACAACTATCTCGAGATTAGCCTGTAAAATAACCCCCTTGTCTCATTTATGAAGAATCAAAAGCTCCACAGATGTCCAAAGTCCAATGGTTACATGGTTCCAGCATCAAGGCCATACTTTAGCTTTTTGTAACTCTGGGCACCTTCACTTCCTTTGACTAGCACATCACTGACAGTGACATTCTTCCTAGTGGCACATCTCGATTCCTGCTTCTCTTCCTCCTGAGTTACCCGCGACTCTACCCTGGGAATTAACTGGGGGGTGGTCCCCATTCCAAGCAGTGTCATGATCTACAGGTTGCTAATAATGAACAGCACTGTAAGGTCTGTCCCCAAATTCTCTTCCTCTGTCCTCTCAGGCTGGGATCCCTCAGGCCATTCAACATCCAGGTCTTCTGCACAGAGCAGAGCAGAGATAGGGGTTGGGGAATAAAAGAAAAATAAAACAAAACGAAAGAAACATGACCAACTCTTTTTCTATAAGTCTTCTCCTTTAATAGTCAAACAGTCCCACTGTGTGGTTGAGTAATCTGAGATACCTTGACAAGGTACGCTGCATCTTTTCTGAAATAAGGTAGTATATTCATCAATGAATTTGTTCACAGTCACAGAGTTAGTGTGTTACTGGGATGTGAGCACCTCTGTTTGACCCCAAAGATAATAAGAGCATTTGACATCAAGTATACAGATAATATTCAGGCATAATGCCAAGATATTCACAATAGTTATCTCATTTCATCTTTGCAACAGCTTTGGGGGCTACTTTCCACCACTCTTTCAGGGTGCCGAACCTGGGGTGCTCCATCGTCAGGAGGCTCCTGGTGAGTTTAACAGTCATGAGATGTCTCCCTTTATGGAATAATGATGATTTGAAATGACATTTTTCCCCAGTCCTTAGAACAAACCCATAAGGCAGGTAGTGTCCCCAACTTACAGATGGACGAATTCAGGTTCTGAGAGACACGTGGCTCAGGTAAGCTCAGATGGTACTAAGTCACAGTCAGAATTTCAGCTGTGTTAGACTGACCGATGGTAACATCTGCCCTCTTAGCTTTAATTCCCACATTTCACTTTCTCATCCACCCTAAACTCAACTAAAAACCTGGAAAAGAAATCTAGTAATTTGTTTCTGAGAGTCAGGTAGATCCAATATATTGCCCCTCTGGCAATCCCCATGTCTTCATCCAAACAGAAAGAATGAATCCTCCTGTCTCTTTTTGTCTGAACAGAGTAATTGGAAAAAGTGAATGAAAGAATGAATGAGTGAATGAATAAGCACAGGTATTCTCCTTCTGACTCTATGAAATCCATAATTTAAACCTTTTATTGTGTCATTAAAACCCTAGGATTGATGGTTATTCCTATTTTACTGAAAATCAGGTCTTGGAAGACTAAAGCTGTATGATTTAGTTTTCCTTGTGCTTTGCAAGTTGGCTCCACTAACCTTTCAGATGGTGGGGGCTGAAAAAGCCTGCAGCAAATATTTAATGGACGTATTTATTTGGTGTGTTGGTTACTGGACAGAACCCTTTGAGAATTTATAATCTGAGAAATGGATGTTAAATTCTGTAAATTAATGGGGCCATGCAACTCAGCCAGGATCAAACGGTCAATGAATGGACCTTGAGATGCCTAGTCCAGATTTTCTTCTTGACAATAGGATGGTCCCCTTAAAAGGGGATGCTGTCCATTTAAATCTGGCATTCAGAGTTGAGAGGACTTCTATGGAGCCATGAGGAGGAGTGGGAGATGGGCTCAGCCACGCACATCACCTGAGTAAGGTCTGGTGATCAAAGGGTGCCTGATAGGTACCTCTCTTCACCAGGCAGGTATTATTACCAGTGTCATGCTTCTTTAACTTCATATGCACACAAATCACAGGGGTGTCTTGTAAGAGTGCAGATTTTGACTCCAAGTCTGGAGTGGGCCTGAGTTTCTCCATTTCGAATAAGTTCTCAAGTGATGCTGTCATGGCTGGTCCAGAGACCACATTTTGAGTAGCAAGGTCCTGGGATATGCATTTATCTTATTGTGGTCTTGATCTCATGATTAGGTCAGTGATTGATAAGAGGCTTTACCCAGGCCATGGCTGATCTTTACACGAGAGCATTTGAAGCCGTGGAAGTCATTGCCGTTGTCATTGTACTCATCTTGGAGTCTCCACTGTTATTGCCATTCTTTGGTGAGGCTCTCAAACAGGGCAAAGTGCTGGCAAGCACCAAAAATTCACTCAAAGAGGCTCAAATAAAAAGGACGATATCTTCATTGGAAGATACCAACACATCCCTGAGAACCTAATTACAGCTCCGTGGGGACGAGTTAAAAAAGCAATTTCTCTATCTCTGCTTCCCTCTGCTCATTCAACTTTGTGCACATCAAGACCACCCATCAGTGGTGGCCTAGTGACCAACTACGTAACCTAGAAGCTCAGTTCCTCATAGCTAACTGGCTGGACCAATTCCAAGTTCCATTTCCAAATGCCTGTTGGTCTAGTTTCAGTCTTGGGTCCAGCCTGGGTCCGATGTTGGGGAGGAGTGTAGCCAGGATCTTATGGCTGGACTGAGGGCTCAGAAAGGGCCTTTAGTGGGGAGGCATGATGAGTGTGTCTACTGCAGGTAGGACTTATTACTATTTTCCTTGCTTAATAGAAGATTGAGATTTCCTAGCTCACATAGCTGTGAGTTGCTGAACTGGGATTCACATACATCTTTCTTTCTTTTTTAATTGAATTATAGTTGATTTATAGTGTTCCAGGTGTAGAGTGAAGTGATTCACTTATATATATATGTATGTGTATACACGTATATGTACATGCATATATATTCATATTCTTTTCTGTTATAGGTTATTGCACCCCCTGTGCTATAGAATAGGTCCTTGTTGTTTATCTACTTTATATACGGTTGTATGTATCTGCTACACACGTCTTTCTGATGTCCCACTCTGGAACTTGCCATTCTATTATACCTCTCTTCATGAATGAAGGACCCTGGTCTCCTCGCCACCCACTGCCTTTAAGAAATTCCCTTCTTTGGTT
This sequence comes from Giraffa tippelskirchi, assembly GCF_054371585.1. Classification (NCBI taxonomy): domain Eukaryota; kingdom Metazoa; phylum Chordata; class Mammalia; order Artiodactyla; family Giraffidae; genus Giraffa; species Giraffa tippelskirchi. Next base: position 57,816,584 of record NC_137286.1, on the reverse strand, counting down.
TCACATCTCCCCTCTGGAGAGTTGCAGCTCAGAAGGTGGTGGCCACTCCTTCCCAAGAGCATTTCACAGCTAAGCTTCTGAATGTCTGCCCTGTAGTTTCAGTTACGTAAGCAACATTGATGGGGGCAAAACTTTAGGGTTAATCATTTTCTGGGTCTACGTCCTAGGATTATCTACCCACAGCTACATGGCTCCCATGTGGTCATCAAGCAGCAGCTCTTGGTATCTTTCAACCCACACCTTGAATGTCTCCTTTTCACTCCTGTCCTTTTTCTGCTCCCCATGAGGATCTGCTATTTTCTCTGTCCTGCACCCGCCCTGGTCCAGGCTCCTGCAGGTTATGGGCAAATCTCCTAAGACCACTGCCAGTTACCCAATGTCCAGTCTACCATCAACACATTTCTGTGGGATTAGAAATCCAGGAATCAAAGTAGTCTGGCAGTCATGACCTCACTGGCCCCGCATGTTTGGTACTTCCGGATCCCCTCTGAAGTCTCACCTTTATCTCCAGCATATGTTTCAGTTTGGTGGGCCAAACAAGTTAGGATGCTTGTTTTGCCCCATAGCTTCCTGCTGCCTGAGCAGGACATCAAGCCTTGCCCATAGTCACATCTGCTCTTCAGTGACAGAACCAGCAAGCTGAGTGGGAGATGAAAGGAGAGAATTATCCAAAGGGCATCCTGAGGTCTTCTTGACACTAAGTCTCATGGGTCTTTCATGAGCAAAATCTCCTCCAGGTTGACGGTGTTCCATCTGTTGAGGGCAATGATGCTGCCATCTGTCAAGAGAACAGTGGGCCTCCCCTGAGGTCTGAAGAGGAGGATTCAGGGAGAAGGAGGGCCCAGAAGGAGAAGGAAAGGCTTCCATTGGGACTGACACCAGCCTAGACCTGTCTGGGGAGTGGGGTTGCTGTGGCTCTGACTACCAGCTCATCAGCTTCAGCTGGGACAGGTGCCATGTCACAGCCAGGGCACTTGGAGAGTCAGCTGGTCAGGCTGACGTGTCTCCAGCAGAGGAGTGAAGGGAGGTGGTGGTCTGTGGGTATCCACAGCAAGGAAGCTGACTGCAGGTGGTGGGCCTGGGGGGACACACTCAGGCTTGGTCCCACTGGGTGCTTGGTTTTAAATCCCAGCTACATACTTCTATGACTTCCCAGGTAGCTCAGGGCTAAAGAATTCACCTGCCAGTGCAGGAGATACAAGAGATGTGGGTTCAATCCCTGGGTCGGGAAGATCCCCCTGGAGGAGGAAATACTGGAGGCAACTCATCCAGTATTCTTGCCTGAAAAATTCCTTGGACAGAGGAGCCTGGTGGCTACGGTCCATGGAGTCACAGAGAATCAGACGTGACTGAGCATGTCAGCACACGCGTATATGCTTCTATAACAATGTGTGTGTCTCTTTACTTCCCCCAATCCCTTTTTAAAAGTCACTTCTTGCTCTATGGAGATGGGAAGGATTAATTGAGATAATGCAGGACAACAGATGAATTTCTATCCTGTGGTGGGTGGGAAGACTAGACTAGTTTAGGCAAAAGTGGAAGGGAATTGTTGAATAATGAAAAGATCACAAGCCTTCATCAACACTACTACATTAAAAAAAAACAAAAACACGTTTTGAAAATGAATGGAAGTAAAGTTTTGACTCTCAGCCGCCCTGATTCACTTAGTGATTATCTTCATAAGTGTAAATTCTGTGCCTCTAGCAAAACACCCTCCCCTTTGTTCATTGTCACCTGAGTGGTCTCCTGAGAGGCCTTTCCTCCCCTTCGCCTAGTCCCCTACCCTGTAAACTAGTATGTTTGCCTGGGGCATCTCTGCGTCCTTTGAAGAAGATTGTAAAAAAGATCCACAAAAGAAAAATTAAGCACCCTTCGACTTTTAACCCACTTTCTACTTTTCAAGTTTCATTGACCATTAAAAGTTCTTATGGGTCCTGAGGAAAGGCACTTTGCCACTCGAAGTTAAGGTGTGATTCAAATTACAGAAAGGCAGAGTCTATTTCCAAAATGGTGGTTAGCGAGTTTCACAGATATCTTTTTTCACAGGACATTTCTTCTGGAATAGAACGCCAGAATGAGGGAAAGACTTAGAAGCTCCTGGGTAACCAACCCCGAAGCCTCGGTCTGTTCACCATGCAGCCTGGTCCATTCTTTCTCTCAGGCCCTTTCCTTCATCCCTTACTGAGCAACCTCAGGATGCTGTTCCCTGGATGGCCCCTGACCTGGGCTCCCACCGGACATGTACAGGCGCCTGGGATCAGTGGGTGCCCCAAAGGGCCTGCCTCAGAGGGTAAATGTGGTGTTTGTGTTCAACTGTCTGTGCGGTCACATGTGACATCTTGGCTTTTATGCCATTTTAATCTTACTGTTGTCCTCACATTTTGTTCTTTTATTTGGGTAAAAAGAACCACATACAAGTTGAAATATAAACCACTGTCATTAATTCTTGCAAGACTTGGGTTTTGAAAGCTGCAGACAGCTTCTGTTTTCCAAAGGATAAGGAAAAACAAGCAAACAGTTGCATCATTATTTAGTAGAATGAGTATGCAGTATCGACACACAGATTACATTTTTAAAAAACCACAGATTTAAGAACCATGACCTAATTTATACCCACAGCTCTGGCAGTGGAAACGTGTGAATCTGTTCTCTTTCTTCTTGGGAGCAACATCGTCTTGCCCAGGGCATAGCCATCTAGTTAATCTGGTCAATAATTCAAATGATTTTTTTTTATGAGAGGGCTGATTTACCTTTGATTTTTTTTAACGCTTGTCAAATTAGCTGGATAATCACATAAATGATACTTTTCACTTCATGAGACCCAACTTGAATGCAGAACAAATTAAAAAATGATTTCCCCTGCCAATTTAGAAAAGAAAAACAGTTCTCACTCATATATTGCTAGATCCATCATTGTCTACAAGCAGCGATTGAGAAAACAGTTTTGGGTGGGGGTAAGGGAAACCCATTGTGAAAGTTCTACTGTCTTTACATTGGACATAAGATCATCTCCATCGAGGCAGAGTGGTCTGTTTGACTCAACTACTATTAAAATTCCTTTAAAAAGTAATGATGAATACCCTTCAATGTCTGTTTACACAGATTTCTGACTGAACTGAAAAGACATGGGAAACAAATTTTTTAAACCCGCAAGAGAAACCTCGTCTCCCCTTAAAGTCAAGCAAATCCGAGTTGACTTCTCTCATAAATTCAAGAACAAAAAGTTATAAATTGAACATATGAAGGACATTGCTTTTTTTTTTTTAAAGTGATGTTTCCTTGCCTTAATGGATTTAGCTGTGGCAGAGAGTCAGAGTAGAGCTGTCTTAACTAAATCTTTGACTGATTATGCATTTTTTTCCTTATTCATACAAGATAGATTCATCATCCCAATTTGTCAAGCTGGCGAGGTTCCAATTAATTACACCCGGCAAACCTCAGCTTGCGCTCTGCCCGTGTCAGGCCTAATCTAGTGCCTCATTTGCTGGCGGCCCAATGAAGAGGTATCAGAGGTGTTGTTCCTTGGTACTTACCGTGATGGATGCCCCTGGCGGCGCGGCCCGTGGCAGAGGCAGAGCGGTGAACGCCTCTCTCCTCCAGCCGGGGACTCGCAGCTCCTGCACTAATTTGAGGGCTCATCTGTATAGTGGATGTTGTCGGAGAGTCTATCCTTCATGGCCAGGCTGAAGGCTCTCCCTGATGCTTGGGCTGTTTAAATATCTACGCGGGTTCTACATTTCTGTCAGATTTGTCCTTGCAAAACGAAAAAAAAAAAAAGAAGGCGACGTGTCCTCGAGCTGAGTTTTTGAGCTCTAAAGTTTAGTGGCCTGTGTGTGTTGCAGGAGACAGTCACAGGCACTAGAGAGGTGCACCAAGGCAGTTGAGGGAGTATCTGTATGTGCTCGTGGGTTTCCAGGCCACGCATAGGCAACGTCAGACTCTTGTGATTATGGTGACTTTATCTCCCGCTCTTAGTTTATCAGACAATGTTGTTGTTGTTGTTTAGATACTAAATCGTGTCCAACTCTCTTGCAACACCATGGACAGTAGCCCACCAGGCTCCTCTGTCCATGGGATTCTCCAGGCAAGGATACTGGACTGGGTTGCCATTTCCTGCTCCAGGGGATCTTCCTGACCCAGGGACTGAACCCTTGTCTCCTGCATCTCCTGCACTGGCAGAGGAATTCTTTACCACTGAGCCACCTGGGAACCCCATCAGGCAATGACCTGATAACAGTTATCATTTATTAAGCAATGTGAGAGTCACAGGATTTTGATATGCATTCTCTAGCATGTTCAGGAACTCACATTTGATGGGTGACTAGAGCCATCTGCTATGTCGAGACCTATACTGGCATCACATCTCTTTAGACCAATTGTTTCTATCCTCATTTAAGAATAAGAAAGCTTAACTCAGAGAGCTAAGTGATTTGCACACAGTTACACAACTATTAAGTGTGGAGTTGGGATTTGAACCAAAGTTTATCTGATAACAAGGTCTGAGCTCTTCCCGGGATGCGGGGTCATTTCTCTTAAGCACCTCTTCCTCTTCCTCCCTTCACCCTCTGCTTTGGCCTCTGATCCTTGCCTGTCTCATAGGCAAACCTCAGGGGGAAGCTGCAGCCTCTCTGCCTTGAGGGGTGCATCATGGCACCGCTTTGGGGGCTGCATCTCCACTGGATCCACAGAGACAGCAGACACAGGATGCAAGGGGGCCAGAGCGTGGGCATGCTCCCAGATTGCCTTGACGACTTCCTTCCTCTCCAAGTCTCCCCCTCATCTCAGGCACTCCTCCCTTCTCAGATCGGGATGATCACCTGAAAGTCATCCACCTGAAAGTCATTTGAACCGTGGTGTTGGAGAAGACTCTTGAGAATCCCCTGGACTGCAAGGAGATCCAACCAGTCCATCCTAAAGGAGATCAGTCCTGGGTGTTCATTGGAAGGACTGATGTTGAAGCTGAAACTCCAATCCTTTGCCCACCTGATGTGAAGAGTTGACTCATTGGAAAAGACCCTGATGATGGGAACGACTGAAGGCAGGAGGAGAAGGGGACGACAGAGGATGAGATGGTTGGATGGCATCACTGACTCCATGGACATGAGTTTTAGCAAGTTTCGGGAGATGGTGATGGACAGGGAGGCCTGGCGTGCTCCTCTCCATGGGGTTGCAAAGAGTCGAACATGACTTGAGTGACTGAAGAAGCAGTCATGAGGTCTGGATCCCAGAGCGGCCACTAGAAGGCCTCATGGTGCAGCCCACACGGGGCAAGCCTTGCCCCAAGGGCAGGGAGAGATGGAAAGGAGCCAAGCTGATAGGGACCCTCTCCTTGAGCTCTCCTGGACCACCCGGGAGCATGTCTGCTGAGTTACGGGCTGTGTTTTGAGGCTCGCAGTGAGTCAGTGGCTGGCCAGTAACACACTGCACTGCTTGCGTTGTGTCTTGGCCTCATTTCTTCTTTTAACCCAACTCTCTTTTAAAACAAAGTGTTGGCATCTTGATCCTTTACCTCCAGACCCAAGACAGGGTTCCAGGGGCACGAGGAGCAAAGCTGACTCTCCCTGTGCAGCCTCTGCAGATGAGACCCTGAGAGGGATTCTTATGTTTTGGGAGGAATCAAGTCACATCCAAGACAAACTTTTAATTTAAATAAGACTTCAAGTGCATTAATATTCAGCATTTACATTCCTTCCCAGTTCTTAAATATAATATGTTTTACAGTTATCAAAAACATATGCTCCTTTTCCACAGCATTTTATATACAACTTGTTCAACAGAAGGTGCCGGCATCCCAATATGTTTTGCTTAGTTTTGGCTTTAACTATTGTGATGAAAGAATTCAAGTGCACGAGAGTCATCTTTATGGAGCTGTTGCCAAAGAGTGCCTCATGCATCCAGAAAAAAAGAAGGGAATTATTTATTATTTGTTTCACTGAACTGATTTTTTATGATGTTTCTAATATGAGGAAGGCTCTGTACCAAGCTTTGTGAGAACTACATGGATGAATCAATCTCAGATCTTATTTTCAAGGAGGTTTCAGTCAAATAAAATACTGTCTTGAAAAAGTTGGTAGAGGCATTCTTCTTATTAAAGGAGTTAGAGCTGATCTACAGCTTCTATACATGTGGAGTCATATCAGTTGGCAAAATATTGAAATACTTTCATGCCTGTTTTTAAATGTGCATTCTCCTAACCCCTCCCACACTTGGCATAGCTGGTTCCTCTCCTTTGGTCCAGCGACTGAAGCAATAAATGCTTGGAAAGGCAGGGGATTCCAAGACTTTCCTCCAGCACTATGGCCAGTGTCTGTTCTGATGGCTCAGAACCCATGCCTCATTTTTTTTAATGATTGTGATGTCCCTCCCAAAAAAAGAGATGTGGTGACACTTATATTCATGTGATCTTCACCCTGATTGTTACCATCTCTAATAAGGATTGTGGATATGTCTCTGCCTCCTTTTAGATCTGTCAGTTTTTGCTTCCTATATTTTGAGACTTTGTTATGAGGCGCACATTCATTAAGAGTTGTTATACCTTCCTGATGCATGGACTCATTTATCACCATGGGATGTCCCCCTTTAACTCCTCATCTTGATGTTTATTTTACCTGGTATAGTAAACCTGAGTTTGCATGGTCTTTTCCCAACATTTTATTTTTAACCTATCTATATTTTTATATTAAAAGTTCTCTTATAGATGGCATACAGGTGAGTCTTGGGTTTTTGTTGCTGCTGTTGTTTGTTTATTTTTTGATCCAGTATAACAATCTTTGCCTTTTAATAAGAACCATATGTCTATTTACACTTAATGGATTTGGGGTATGGCTGGGTTTAGTCTGGCGTTTTTCTGTTTGTTTTCTCCTTGTATAATGGTTTTTTGTTCCTCCTTTGTTCCTCCTTTCTTGACTTCTTTAGGTGATCAAAGCTATATTATTTCATTTTCATTTCTCTAAGGGACCTTACCTATACCTTGTAGTGTGTTTTTAGTTATTGCTCTAGGAATTATTTTATATGAAATACAGGGTGAAAATACAGAGTCCTGACCACTGGGCCAATCATAATATGATTCCCCCAACTCTATTTCTTAAGCATAATAATATGATTTTACATTCTGGAATTATTTTTCCTTTTTTTCTACTTTTCCATGAATTGATATGGCCATCCACTTTTATTGCAGCCTAGTATCCCATATCTGCTTGCCATAATTTTTTTACTTATTCATAATTTATATGAACAGTGGCATGGGTGCTTCCCTGATGGCTCAGTGGTAAAGAAGCTGTCTACCAATGCAGGAGGCAGGGTTCGATCCTGGGGTTGGGAAGATCGCCTGAAGAAGGAAATGGCAAACTCCTTCAGTAATCTTGCCTGTAGAATTCCATGGACAGAGGAGCCTGGCAGGCGACAGTCCATGGGGTTGCAAAAGAGTCAGGCATGACTCAGGAACTAAACAACAACTATATATATATGTATATATGTGTATATGTGTATATATATATATATATATATATATATATATATATATATATTTCTTGTATTTCTGGTGACAAGTCATTTCTAAGTGGCTGGCCTTTCTGCCAATGCACTGGGAATGAGATTATAAAACTGAGAGTCTCTAAGCTGGATGTGTCTGCAGACAGACTTTACTGACCTACACAGGGTTTAATGTATTTTAAACTTACTTTAAGATTTGGAAGATTTTACATAAAATTTGTAGATTTCTGACTTCTCCTGAATATAAAAAGTCCCATAAGTTTAAGCCCTAAATTCTGTTATTCCATTTGGCCCCATAACCAAGGTAAAGGTTCCTGCCCCAACAAAACTTGTGCTATTTAGTTTGCCCTGGTTTTCCACCCCAGTTCATGCACCAACATTGTCCTGCTGGTCCTCAAGTTCAAGAACAAGAATTAGAATTTCTTCATGCACCGTCCAGGCTGTATCCTGGGGTGATCTAGAAAGTGAATTGAGATAATTCACTGATTCACATCAGTTAAGAGATTAGGTAGGAGGCTTGGGCTTGTGCCTCTTTAAGTCCAAATGAAATCCGCAAAGGGAATGTGACTTTGGGGAACTCACCATAGTAAAAAGAAAAAAAATCCCTCGAATCCTTCAATGAGGACTCCAAGCCTGAATAAATAGCACTAAATTTCTCTGGCTGGGTGAGTTTATGAATACTAGATAGAGGACTTCCACTTCTAAATCATAAAGGAGTCCACATTTTCTGAATGTATTTCACCTCTGGAAGTAAACCTTACTAATAAAAATTGGCTCAAGATTACTATCTTTTCAGAGATGACAAGGCTCCAGATTGTGCTAGGAAAGATAAAGGTGACACGAAAAATAACGTCACTGCAACAGTGATTAGATGCACTGGGAAACGCTTTTGTCTCTTAGAATCACTTTTTCCCCTCTTTTTTTTTTCATTTTTATATTATTTATATATACATAATTAATTTATTTATTTTAGCTGGAGGCTAATTACTTTACAATATTGTAGTGGTTTTGCCATACATTGATATAATCAGCCATGGGTATACATGTGCCCGCCATCCTGAAACCCCTCCCACCTCCCTCCCCATCCCATCCCTCTGGGTTGTCACAGAGCACCAGCTTTGAGTGCCCTGCTTCATGCATTGAACTTGGACTGGTGATCTATTTCACATATGGTAATATACATGTTTCAATGCTATTCTCTTAAATCATCCCACCCTCACCTTCTCCCACAGAGTCCAAAATCTGTTCTTTATATCTGTATCTCTTTTGCTATCTCACATATAGGGTCATTGTTACCATCTTTCTAAATTCCATATATATGCATTAATATACTGTATTGGTGTTTTTCTTTCTGACTTACTTCACTCTGTATCATAGGCTCCAGTTTCATCCACCTCATTAGAACTGATTCAAATGCATTCTTTTTAATAGCTGAGTAATATTCCATTGTATATATGAACCACAGCTTTCTTATCCATTCATCTGCCAATGGCTTCAGATTCAAACACTTTGCTTCTGCAAGCTGGATTCCGTAGCCCTGTCCAGGAGCCAGTGCTGTGAGGTTGAGCAAAAGGGTAGGAACCAAAGAGAACAAACAAGAAGGTATACTAAACAAGGAGCATGTGGGTGGTCATCAGTGAAGAGTGATATTCATGACCTAGTATGAGATGAGGTTAAGTGTGTGCTGTGCACTTGGCAAGAAGAGACTTCAAAGCCAGCTGGAGTGGGTTTGAACTTTCAAACAGCCATCTGTCAGTGTGGACGGAGAGACAAGCACGCTTCAGCCATTGTATCCTCTTTGGAGTTTCATAGCGGGGAAAAAAGAAAACTTTCTTTGATGATAGAAAATTAGAAAAGACAAGAGGAATGGAATCTCTGCCCCAAATCCATCCTTTTAGATTAATGCTCACTAATGGATATTAAAACATGGTAGATTAATGAGAGCCTGATAGACCATGCAGCTGAAAAAACACATTTTATTTTGACAGCCAGGCAGTCAAGAGCTACCCAGGGATTAAAGAGCAATTCAGATTAAATTACCCTCTCCATTAGGACATCCTTTCCTTGGTAAATCCTGAGCTGGAGAAGAGGGGCAAAGAGACGCCGTGGCCACCAGAGGCATTTCTTCAACCTCGGGTCTGCGATCGCAGACATGAAGGGCACACTTAGATTTTATGCCCTGGGGGGTTAACCAAACACAGGCCAACAGGAGGAAGGGAGGCCAGAATTTTGGATCAGCAGCGGTTGGAAATCATGAGGAGCTTGGATGGCGGGAAATGAAGGGGCCGCCATGTGATCCAGCGGCCAGTATAGCAGTGAAGTGTGTTTTCATCATTGCGTTGTTATTTACTCTCTGGGGTAGCTATGGACGGTGTGAATTTAACTCAGCTGGAGCTACACTTCCCACGTTCTCTTTTCTGTCTGATTCCTCGTCAGGGTTGGTCGCAGGAGAAATTTGTGAGAGATTTGGAAGGTGAATGTGAAGCAGCAGCCAACTTTATGCTCTGAGGGTCTTGGAGTGAAAGAACCCAGTGTCGGCCAGCACGCACTGCCCCTCAGGTGCCAATCACCTTCCAGGCTCCGCAAGACCCCGGACCACCGGCTCTGCCTGCTCCCATCGAGTCTCTCCCATGGGCACCTCTGTGGCAGAGGATGCCAGCTCTTCCTTTAGGCTGCCGTGAATTTTAGGTGGTCAGAGACAGATGTGGGAGGTCCAGGGTGTGTCTGTGGGTTCCAGCTTATGCGTGTGGGGTCCAGCCTTTCACTGCCCTCTCCCACATCACACACAGCTTCTCTGGAAGGCCACCTGCCTGCTGACTTAATAGTGGTGACTTCAGCAACAACACCGGAGAGAATCACCCTGTAGAGACTCTCCTCTAACCTCCAGGTCTAATTTTATCAACACGTATACCGTTCTAAACACCTTAGAGCGGTCTTGCTTCTTGGGTCAAATCCCCAGCAATGCCCAGATGATGTGCAGTGGATTAACGTCTGGGCTTGTTACCAAAACAAACCTGGATCCATTTGCCTACATGCAGTAAAGCCAATCTGTTGACTCTGAATTGTGGTGAAGAAAATTGCAATGTTTATTGTAGGGCAAGCTTTCAAAGAAAGGTTTTTTTAAAGACAGGATGAGGGAGAAGGTCACAGGGTATATGATCAACTCGTGGACCTTCTTTTGATTGGTTGGTGGTGAGGTACTGCTGCTGCTGCTAAGTCTCTTCAGTCGTGTCCGACTCTGTGCGACCCCATAGACGGCAGCCCACCAGGCTCTGCCATCCCTGGGATTCTCCAGGCAAGAACACTGGAGTGGGTTGCCATTTCCTTCTGCAATGCATGGAAGTGAAAAGGGAAAGTGAAGTCGCTCGGTCGTGTCCGACTCTTCGTGACCCCATGGGCTGCAGCCCACCAGGCTCCTCTGTCCATGGGATTTTCCAGGCAAGAGTACTGGAGTGGGGTGCCATTGCCTTCTCCGTGGTGAGGTAACTGGGAATCAATATCATCAAACTTCTGGTTCCCACCTGTCTGGGGGTCTACCTGCTTGTGGTCAACATACAATTAACTTCTTCCACCTTGTGGGGGAGTTTTAGTATCTTCAAAATAGCTCACAGGATATGGCTCAGGATATTTATATATATATATATATATATATATATATTTATATATATATATATATCCCTCGAGGATAAACTATAAGTCCTTGATTTTGTTTAATGTCTAAACTAGTATTATTTTGTCTTGCTTAACTGTTTTCTTTTAATTATACATGTTATCACTTCTCTGATTAAATCTATTCTTTGGAACTCAGAGAGGCTAAAATTTTTCTGCAAACAAGAGACAGGTGGAGGACATGGGAAGTCTGTCCTAAGAAGGCTGCATAGAGTCCTGCTCTGTGACAGGGGGATTATTGCAAAGTTGTTGGGAGAGTCTCTGTCCTCATAAGTACTAGTCTCCTTGTTAGCTTCAGACTCTAGGGCAATCTAAATTAAACTGTGATGAGCTCTCTGTACATTCTGTATAGTGATGAAGGCTGCTGAGATGGAAAGATTCTGGCAGAATTATGCTGTATGGATGGAATACAGCCTGTCTGGTGCTTCTCCCTGCCACTGCCTTTGACATGCATCCTCCAGGGTAAATGCAATCACTGCATCTTGGCTCCCATTATAACTGAAAGTTGGGAGGTTGATCCATGTGTTTTGTCCTCTGCCTTTAAGAGTTAGCAGTGTAGTCACCTTCCCAATCAGGAAAAACAGGGGTTACTTTTAGTTTTATGAAGCCGTCATGTTCAACTCTTTGCGACCCCATAGACTGCAGCATGCCAGGCTTCTCTGTCCTCCACTGTCTCCCAGAGTTCGCTGAAATTTGTGTCCATCATGCTGGTGATGCTGTCTAACCACCTCATCCTCTGCCACCCCCTCCTCCTTTTGCCTTCCATCTTTCCCAGCATCAGGGTCTTTTCCAGTGAATCAGCTCTTTGCATCAGGCGGCCAAAGTGTTGGAGCTTCAGCTTCAGCATCAGTCCTTCCAATGAATATTCAGGGTTGATTTCCTTTAGGATGGACTGGTTGGATCTCCTTGCAGCCCAGGGGACTCTCAAGAGTCTTCTCCAACACCACAATTCGAAGGAAATGGGTGTTAGTATTCCTACCTCACAGGTGAGAACATGGCATCTTGGAGAGGTTAAATTACTTGGCTAGGTTCTGTTAGTATGTGGGTAGTTTGTTTTGAATCTAGGGCTTTCTAGTTCGAAAGCTCCTGACTTCTTAATACAGCTATCCCCCGCTTTATGTCACTTCACTTTTATGAAAGTCTACATTAACATTTGTGTATGCTAACCGAAAGGAATCTGAAGAGGATTTTCATTTTTACAAAAAGAGAGGTAGAAGGTGAAAATAGGGTCCAGCACTTGTTTTGCAGCAGCAGTTATAGAGGCATCGCACACCGCAAGCATAAGAGCAGCCCCATCAGCCTCCTTCCCTGAGAACCACAGTCGGCAGCTCAGCATCAAGCCCCTATTGCTTTGAACTGTGTCTCCAGCCATCTGGGCTGGCTCGCAATTCATTCTATGCATCCTTTAGCAAGATGAGATCTAAGGTACTTGCTTCTTTGCTTTACGCCATTGAGGCTTGCAAAAGGTTTCAAGGAACACTCTGCTTTCGAATAGCAGGGGAGCCTGTGATGGCTAATTGGGCATTTCAGTTTGTTTGTTTCTTTTACAAATCTTAGTCCAGCAAATAATGTAAACTTTCCCCTAAAGAATCTGAAGTGTGTATGTACGCAACTCAAGTAGCACTAGTGACAGGAGGGAACTTCCACTGAAAATATCACTTCACCCCTCCCTTCCCCCTCATCAGGGGCTTCTTTTCTACCTATTTGGTCTCTCTAAGCTCCATCCTCTCATGAGGCTTTCTGTGGTTTTCTTGTATAAGCACCATCCTTTTGGCAATGTCCAGGGTCAGGGGCCACGACTCTGCAGTCATTTCTTCAGGACTGCATGTTATCTACGTTCACTCACCACTAACTTTGGAAGGAATTTGACTTGCTTATTTCACACTCTTAAGTATCTGCATGCCATAAACAATTTTGTTCAAAGACCAAGTTGTCTCATCAGTCTTATCTCACTGGACTTGATAAGAGCTCCTCTTTACTAATTTGCATAAGGAAGAGTCAAGTTGAATTAGAAGGCCAGAATCTTGGGACTTTTCCCATAGTAAGTTAGCTGTTCAATATGCTTCTCAAATACTGTGTTATTAGGGTATCTTTTCAATCCACATTCAACTCAATTTTTCTCACTCTCACCATTATCATCCTCACTGTCACCACAAAAACTACCCCTTGAGTGTCTGTCTGTTGTGATGCTTGTCAGCGTGATATGAGCATTTAAGGTGGGGCACTCGTGCAGAGGAAAGAGAAAAGGAGCCAGAGAAGCAAGCTCTTATTTCAGCTTTCCAGCTGAGCCAGTTCTGTGTCTTGGAGTATCCATAAGATGAGAACACGGATGCCTTCTTTCATCTTTTCTTATCTCAAAAGATAAATGAAAATAAATTTTGTAATTTGTGAATATGAAACCACTTTGGACAACTAGGAAAGAAAGGAAGCACTAATCAAACCGAAGCTTAATTTTTATCGGGTGTCTTTCTTTGAGTGGGCTTCTGTACATCACTTATCTTAGGGTGATGGCTTTTGAGCTGTGTGTGCCGGGGTCTGGTGAAGGCATCCTGATGCTGGTGGAAGGGTTCAGTTCCACTCTCATCAGAAGAACTCTATTTTTACCCTTTTTAATGATGATATTTTAAAAAATTAAGATTATTTTAAGAGCGGTTTAAGATTCACAGCAAAGTTGAGAGGAAGTTACAAAGATTTCCCATACACCCTCTGTCCCCCTGAACACATAGCTCCCCCAATAATCAACATCCCTCACCAGAGTAGTACATTGTTACAATTGATGAACCTACGCTGATACATTCCAGTCACCCAAATCCATAATTTACTTTAGAGTGTGCTCTTAGTACAGTACCTTCCATGGGTTTGGACAAATGTAAAGCGATATGTATCCACCATTACAGTATCATAGTACAGAGTAATTCCACTGCCCTAAAACTCATGTTCTCTGCCTATTCATCCCTCTCCCCACCCCTCATAGTGAGATTTGATCCTGGAATAATGAATAAGTTTGATTAGAAGTAGAAAAGTAAGAACAAGCTTCTGGTACTCAAGTTTGAAAGGCACTGGTGCTGGATAAAATTCTTGATGACTTCATGTCTTTTCTACACGAGTTGGAAAGAAAAATATCTGTGTTGTGTCCAAAAGTTGATAAATCTGGAGTGGAAGGCAAGTCTAGGTGTATAATTAGGGTATACATTAGGGAAAGTAATTATGGAGAGTCCAGATTCAGTTCTGATTTTGTGTTTGGCAGGGGGTGTATGCAGTTCTTCTCTGACTTTAGCAGGAGAGGCTAGCAGTGGCTCAGCTAACTAGGAATCAAAATGCCAAGTGACATAGGTCCAAGAAGAAACAGCAGTTGGGAAGACAGGAGACACAGGTCTAGTACAGCAATTGTACTCATATGTGGTAATTAGCAAATCACTTCCCTGCACAGATGCTCATTTGAGCATTCACATAGATTAAGTGTCTTTTTTGTGTGTAGATACTGAAGTCAAAGTAATGATATCGCAAGTCTCTAAAAATATTCTAATATTTTATGCTCAGTTGCTGCTGTTTAGGAGATGTGCAGATGAGCAGAGGAAGTGGGGAGTATTGTTCAGGGGGTGGGGAAAAAAGAGCGAAGGAGGTGTGAAGTTGGAAAAGAGAACATTGCCTGATTTTTCCTCTCCTATCATTGCTCTCTGCTCCCCACCCCCCACAACCCCTTCCTGAGGTATTCAGATAGATGGTGGGGTTTTGGTGAGGTCCACTGCCTGAGAGTATTTGCTAACTCCATGATCTAAACATCCACAAGGGGCCATCCTTCACCTGAGTGATTCCAGCAGCCAACAGAAGCCATCTAGAGAACCCAGTCCTTCTACAGAGGTGACTCTTTTAGGAGGAGGAAAATGGGAACCCATCAAACTGACCTTTGGTTTTGCCAACAAAGTGCATCAGAATGGGGCCAGCTCACTCACAGACAGTCATTTTGGGCAGCAGTCTTGAAGACAGCAGTGGTGGAGAGCTTTTTATGAGGATGCAGAACATCCAAAGACATAAAAGGCAAAAGAAATGCTTGTTAGTTATGGGGAAGGTGAACGGCTTAGAAAGCTGATTAGCGTAGCAGTGTGGTCAGATGGAAATGAAAGCTCAGAAGCATAATCGTTAATTGGGTGCTTACCTACTAATTTGAGCTTGGATGTCAGCAGAACTGCAGTTCATTTCAAACTCAGGGTCAGACTTTAATGCTACATCATAAATTACGTAAAGGCACAACACTAACAATTAGATAATTATGGAGACCCATGCTGTTGCAATTTAACTGGGCAAGTTCAGGGCAAACATGACAGGATTACTGCTTAACCCTCAGACTGCTGGCAGGTTTTTCCCCAAAGAGACACATGAATATCTGAGTTGATGTTATTGACTGGTTTTCAAAGCCTAGGGATTAAATAATTTCTTTCCGGTAGCTAGAAGCATCAGATGACCGAAGCAGACTCAGAAGAAATATTAGAGAAGTGTTAAATATTTCCTACAAAAACCTTGTCTTTAAATCCACACCAGTTAAAGCTTCTGGGTTGGGCAGGGTTCCAGTTGAACTTGAAGCTTAAGCTTAAAAGTCAAAGCTAGTTTTTACCATTTGAAGACTTTCTGTAGACGAAATGTGTGATCTTTCAATTCCAGGTCCTTCACATTAACATGTGAATCAAAGTAGAAGATTCAGGGGCCATGTTTTATTCTCATTGCATTCTTGATGGCAAACAAGTGGCTGATTCAAGTGATGAAGATGTTTTCATGACCAGTGTGAGCTGACAAGGCTGTGATGGTGCTTCTTTGATGTGCATCATTCATTCATTCATTCATTCATTCATCCACTGATTTCCGACGTCTTGAGCACCTCCGTGTGCTAGGGATGGGGAATATAGACATCATTCAGTAGGCATTTAAACCTCAGTGTGTTTTCCTGGTGGAGTCAGATGAGTGGAGGGTTGGCCCACACGCCAGCATTAAGAGTGTTTCTGGGACAGTTTTATTTTTATTGTCAGAATATGAGCTTGAGAAAGTCGATAGCCATACCTTGTTTTCCCTTCATGCCCACAGCCCCGGCACAAGGACAGGGGTACAGTCAGAGAAACAGGTTTAAGAGCTTTGCTGAAGGAATGAATAGTTTTTATCTGGAAACAAACAAGGGAAAAATGGGGTTTCACTAAAGTTTAGGTTTTGGAAACTCAGGTTATTTGGCAACCAAGGTCATATTTTAACTTTTGAGAAGCTGAAATTGAATTCTATTGTTAAATAACTGTTTGTTAAATGCAGATCTGATATATTTGTTTCTTGTTCCAAAAAAGACACAATGTGACCCCCTCGGTGCATACAGTTGGGATGACAAAAGATCATAGAGACAGGACCACGGAATTTAAGGTTGTGGGGTTCATGGGGGGCTGCATGGTGAGTGCCTTTGTAATGTGTGAGAAAGTGAGTTTTTCCGAGGCCTTGGCATGGGGGGCCCTAGACTCTGATTCAGGGCTATGATGTGAAGATGGATATGGGAAAGATCTGAGACTGAAAATCTCCCTTGGGCTCCCCAGCCTGGGATTGAGGACACACCAGGGGAACATTGCTGTGTGAGTGTGTGTGATCAACAACCAGCGGAGTGGTATCACTGAGTTGTTTAAGGGTAAGGTGTGTTAGAACCAAGCCTGGAGGAGAGAGAAGTCCTTTTCTACCCAATTTCTCCTCTTGCTGATGAGAGATGGTGCTTGGTGAGCTGCCCTCCACCTGCTTTCCTGGTTCACAGAGTTCCGTGGCAGCACTTGGCAGGTCATCACCGAGCCTCCAGAGTGGACCAGGGTAGCACTGACCAAAGAGGATGGGCCTCAGAGCTCTCATCTCTCTCATCAACGGGAGATGACTCAGAGCTCTCATCATCTCTCATCTCATCTCATCTCATCATCAACGGGATGCAGAGCTCAGATCGTCAGAGCTCTCTCTTCTGCAGGAATGTAGCTAGGACTAACCTTGCAAACCCGGGGGACACCCTGGATTTCTGAGATAAATCACAAGAATGTGAATACTGAGGAGGAGAGAAATATTCCCTTGTTCTAGGTAAGGCAGGATCTAGCACTCACTTACCTTGGTTTTCCTCTTGGGTCTTTATTGTTTCCCTTCTCCTACTGACTTTCAGTTCAGTTCAGTTCAGTTCAGTCGCTCAGTCATGTCCAACTCTTTGCGAACCCATGAATCACAGCACACCAGACCTCCCTGTGTATCACCAACCCCCGGAGTCCACCCAAACCCATGTCCATCGAGTCGGTGATGCCATCCAGCCATCTCATCCTCTGTCATCCCCTTCTCCTCCCGCCCCCAATCCTTCCCAGCATCAGGGTCTTTTCCAATGAGTCAACTCTTTGCATGAGGTGGCCAAAGTATCGGAGCTTCAGCTTCAGCATCAGTCCTTCCTTCTACTGACTTTAGGTTTTGTTTATTCTTCATCTAATTTTTTTAGGTGGTAGGTTAGGTTGTTTGAGATGTTTCTTTTTCTTCTTCTTATTTATTTATTTATTTTTGTTGAGGAAGTCCTATACTACCATGAATGTCCCTCTTGGGATTGCTTTTGCTGCATCCCATAGATTAATGTGGTTGTGTTTTCATTGTCATTTGTCCTAAGGTATTTTCTGATTTCCTTTTTGAGTTCATTGTTGACCCATTGGTTTTTTTAGTAACATGTTGTATAGTCTCCATGTAATCATTTTTCATTTAACTTATACCCCAAGCTGCTTCCCAGGTGCCGCTAGAGGTAAAGAACCCACCTGCCAATACAGGAGACATAAGAGATGGGGGTTCAATCTCTGGGTTGGGAAAATCCCCCAAAGGAGGAAATGGTAACCCACTACAATACTCTGGCCTGGAGAATCCCATGGACAGAGGAGCCTGGCGGGCTACAGTCCATGGGGTCGCAAAGAGCTGGACGTGACTGAAGCGACTTAGCACGCATATCCCAATATACTTAAGTGGGAATATTAGCTCCATATAGACAAGGAAGCTGGGGGCCAGGGGATGATAAAGAACAAGGATGTTTCAGATTGTAGAAACTACAATTGAGTCATCCCCTCAACAAATGGTGATCATTTTTTGGTATATGGTAGTGATACACAAAATGAGAAAGAACAATTCTCTACTGAAAGAATTCTTAGGAAAAAGAAAAGTCATCTCTCAGAATACTATCTCAGCATTTGCTTTGGTCAAAGTCTTTTTACAACCTTACCTTTTTGTTCTTCCACATTCTCCAGTGGGAAAGACTGAGTCACGATAAAAGTTCAGTAAGCCTGATACATTTCATAAACTATCAGTTCAGTTCAGTTCAGTTGCTCAGTCATGTCCGACTCTTTGAGACCCCATGAACTGCAGGCCAGGCCTCCCTGTCCATCACCAACCCCCGGAGTTTACCCAAACTCATGTCCATTGAGTGATGCCCTCCAACCATCTTATCCTCTGTTGTCCCCTTCTCCTCCTGCCATAAACTATGTTCAGATTCAAACCCTGAAGTGTCTTCAGTGACCACCAATGCTGATAGATATGCTTTGTTCATAACAGATCTCTCCATAAAGGAACTCTTGGGAATTTCGCTAGTGATTGGGATTTGATTCATTTTTTTTCTCCTGTGCACAAAGACATCTGATGGTCCAACTTTGAACATTAACTTATTTAAAGTTTAAGTGATGGTCCATTTTCTTCTTTTATCTTTATTCTGGAGGTTTGTACCTTTTCACCACCATCACCCATTTCCTCCACCTCCACTCTCTGCCTCTGGCAACAACCAATCTGTTCTGTTTCTGTGAGTTTGATTTTGTTAGATTTCACAGTTCAGTGAGATTATACGGTATTTGATTTTCCTCTGTATGACATTTCATTTAGCATAATGCCTTCAAAGCCAATCTATGTTCTTACAAATGGAAGCATTTCATTGTTTTTATCTCTGTATATCATTTTATATAAATATCTCACATTTTCTGTTTTAAAATTAATTTTTATTGGAGAATCAGTTCAGTTCAGTTCAGTCGCTCAGTTGTGTCCAACTCTCTGCAACCCCATGGACTGCAACACGCCAGGCCTCCCTGTCCATCTCCAACTCCCGGAGTTTACCCAAACTCATGTCCACTGAGTCAGTGATGCCATCCAGCATAGTTGCCTTACAATGTAGTGTTAGTTTCTGCTGTATAACAAAATGGATCAGCCATAGGTATACATACATTCCCTCCCTTTTGGACTTCCTTCCATTTCAGGTCACCGTAGTGCATTAAGTTGAGTTCTTTATGCTGTATAATATGTTCTCATTAGTTATCTATTTTATACATAGTATCAATAGTAAATGTGTGTCAATCACAATCTCATGATTCCTCCCACCCGCCTTCCTCCTTGGTGTGAGAGTGTATGTATGCTACGTCACTTCAGTCATGTTTGACTCTTTGAGACCCTATGGATTGTAACCCACCAGGCTCCTCTGTCCATGGGGATTCTGCAGGCAACAATACTGAAGTGGGTTGCCATTCCTTTCTCCAGGGGATCTTTCCGACCCAGGGATCAAACCTGTGTCTCTTACGTCTCCTGCATTGGCAGGTGGGTTCTTTTTACCACTAGTGCCACCTGGGAACACCATCCCTCCTTGGTATCTATACATCTGTTCTCTACATCTGTGTTTCTATTTCTGCTTTGCAAATAGTATCATCTACACCATTTTTTCTGGATTTCACAAATACATGTTAATGTACGATACTTGTTTTTCTCTTTCTGACTTATTTCACTCTGCATGACACCCTCTAGGTCCAGTCACATGTCTACCAATGACCCAGTTTCATTCCTTCTTATGGCTGAGTAGTATTCCATTGCATATGTGTGCCATATCTTCATCACGTTTTCTTTATCCATTCATTTGTTAATGGACACAGATTTTTCCCTGTCTCAGATACTGCAAATAATGGTGCAATGAATATGGGGATACAGATATGTCTGCAAGTTTATATGCATTTCCTTTGCATATATACTCAGAAGTAGAATTGCTGGATCATGTGACTGTTCTATTTTTAATGTTTTGAGAAACATCCATACTGTTTCTCACAATGGCTTCACTGATTTAAATTCCTATCAACAATGCACAAGCGTTCAAAAGTAGATGTTTTTCTGAAATTTCTTTGCTTTTTCTGTGATCCAATGGATGTTGACAACTTGACCTCTGGTTCCTCTGCCTATTCTAAATTCAGCTTGTATATCTGGAAGTTCTCGGTTCCCATATTGTTGAAGCCTCGCTTGAAGGATTCTGAGCATTACCTTGCTAGCATGTGAGATGAGTGCAGTTGTGTGGTAGTTTTACCCATCTGAATGTAGAGTTCCAAAGAATAGCAAGGAGAGATAAGAAAATTTTCTTAAGTGATCAATGAAAAGAACTAGAGGAAAGAAATAGAATGGGAAAGACTAGAGATCTCTTCAAGAAAATCAGAGATACCAAGGAAACATTTCATGCAAAGATGGGCACAATAAAGGACAGTATTGCAGAAATGGTATGGACCTAATGGAGGCAGAAGATATTAAGAAGAGGTGGCAAGAATACACAGAAGAGCTGAACAAAAAAGGTTTTAATGACCCAGATAACCACGATGGTGTGATCACTCACCTAGAGCCAGATATCTTGGAGTGTGAAGTCAAGTGGGTGTTAGGAAGCATTACTACGAACAAAGCTAGTGGAGGTGATGGAATTCTAGTTGAGCTATTTCAAATCCTTAAAAATGATGCTGTTAAAGTGCTGCACTCAATATGTCAGCACATTTGGAAAATTCAGCAATGGCAACAGGACTGAAAAAGGTCAGTTTTCATTCCAATCCCAAAGAAGGGCAATGCTACAGATCAAAGGGCATGTGCATTTAAAATTCTGATGGATGTTGCCACATTACTTTCCAAAGATTTGACAGTGATTTGGGATGCTAACCAACTGTTTCAAAGGCATTTTTAGATAGAACTTGATCAAGTGGAATTTGTTCAGACAGTAAGACAGTAAAAAAGAGAGAAACCCTGAACTAGAGGCTACAGTAGGAGGAAGACTAGGGAATGCTGACGGTCTGTCTGTCAGGTATAAAGGGGAGGAGTTTGCCTTGTCCTGTAGGACCCAAAGGCACTGAAACTAACAAGTGGATGAGACATACTAAGGCTTAGTATGAAGAAATAAATATTTTTAAATATTTAAAAACTTGTTTATGAATTAGAGTTGAATTACAATGTTATGTTAATTACCACTGTAGTGATAATTATATATACATTGTTTATATATACATTGATTCATTTATATATACATTGTTTTTCAAATTATTTTCCATTATGGTTTATCACAAGATATTGAACATAGTTTCCTGTGGTGTGCAGTAGGACCTTGTTGTTCATCCATTCTATATACACCAATTTGCCTTTGCTAATCCCAAACTCCCAATCCATTTCCCTCCTACCTCCCACCCCAGCAATCAGCAGTCTGTTCTCTGTGTCCGTGATTCAATTTCTGATTCATAGATGGGTTCATTTGTGTCATGTTTTAGAGTCCACATATAAGTGATATCATATGGTATTTGTCTTTCTCTTGCTGATATAATTCACTTAGTATGATAATTTCTAGGTGCTTCCATGTTGCTGCAAATGGCATTATTTCATTTTTTTTAATAGCTGAATAGTATTCCATTGTACAGTGTAGACAAAAATATTTGTTCAGATTTTTCTATAAAAGCCCCAAAACCCGAATGAACTTTTTGGTGAATCTAATATATATGTACACGTGCTCTTTATCCACTCATCTATGAATGGATATTTAGCTTCTTTCTATGTTTCAGCTGCTGTGAATAGTGCTGCTGTGAACCTAGGGGTGCATGCATCTGTTTCAATTATAGTTTTGCCTGGATATATTCCAGGTGTAGGAATGCTAGATCATATGGCAGCTCTATTTTTAATTTTCTGAAGAATCTCTGTATTGTTTTCCATAGTGGCTGCCCTTAGATTTTCCATCAACAGTGTAGGAGGCTTCCCTTTTGTCCACACCCTCTCCAATACTTATTTGTAGACTTTTTAATGATGGCCATTCTGACTGGCATGAAGTGGTACCTCATTGTAGCTTTGATTTCATTTCTCTAATAATTAGCAACATTGAGCATTTTTCCATGTGCCCATTGGCCATCTGTGAAGAAATACTTTCTAAGAGTGTTTTCAAATGTTAAACTGTCTCAAAGGAAGTCAGACTGCTGTTACTCTATGTGTCCAAGTCAAGGCTGGCTGCCTTTGGTCATGTGTGTATGTGAGTGTGTGTGTGTGTCTGTGTGCACACAGGGCAGTTGTGTAGAGGGGACGTGGATATCAGATGAGAAGTTACAGCGGATAACTTTAAAATCCTAAGTGTCTGAGACACTGATTTAATGAGTGAGTCTAAGTGTAGAAAATGATTATTTACGCAAGACAGAAGTTTTTGTTTAGCCGAGTTGCTCGAGTCTAAATACTCCCAGAGACCAGTTTTATTGTTTTATTTATTTATTATTATTATATCTTATTTATTATTACTTATTTATTCATTATTTCCATGAGCATGTATTGAGTGCCTTGCTGAGAGGCAGAAAGAGGACAGAGTGGACAGACAGACAAGGCCCCTGCCCACAGGGAGCATGAACAAGGCTGAATGATAACACACAGTCAAGGCAAAGGATGGTAAAAATCTGTGTGTCTTGGGAGGGCCCAGGTCATACCCTGTGTAGGACAGTGGTTGAGATTGAAATCTGAAGGCTGAGTTCAGGAGAACTCCTTGGTGGGCATGGGCAGAAAATGTTGTCCAGAGACCCAGAAGTTCAAGGAACTGAAAGAATCTGGGTGTGGACATTTGAACGTGGCAGCTACAGGGAAGGTAGAGAAGAGTATTTGCAGATGAGGCTGAGAAGGCTGGGGACAAAGGCTGAAGGACCTTGGGGACTTTATTCTAGGAACAATGATATTTGAAGAGTTACATAGTGAGACATGTCTTATGACTCTGGCACCTTGGCAAGGAGATGTTTTAGGGCAGGTTTCTCAGTCTCACTGCTACTGACATTTTAGACTCCTTCTCTGCTCTGTGGGTTGTCCTGTGTATTGTAATGATATTTAGCAGCATCCTTGGCCTCTGATCATTGATTGTCAGTACCATCATCCCAGCCTTCAGCTGTGACAACCAGAAATGTCTCCAGACATTGCTAAATGTACCCTGATGTGTGTGTGTGTTGGGGCAAGGGGGGAGAAATGTGAAATTGCTCTTGGCTGAGAACCTTTGCTGTAAAGACTAGATACCATGATGATCTGAACTGGAAGGAAGATCATGGCAGGAGTGTGGATCAGAAGGGAACAGGTAGCATCGGCAGATCTTGGGAATGAGTTGACAAAGAGAAACAGGGAGAACTGAAAGAGGAAGCCCAGGTTTGGGGATTTGGCAAATAAGTGATGGATGGTGTGATTCCTGAGTTGTGGGACCTGAGATGAGTTTTCCAGAGAACACAATGAATCCTGTTTTGGAAATGCTGTATTTAAAGTGCCCGGGGGACAGCCAAGTAGATGACTGATGGGGATGAGTCTATCTGGGGCTCAAGGGAGTCTTGCAAGGGTTCTGAATGGGAGAAAAGAATTTTGAGAGCTACTGTCCTATTGGTGGAGCTTCCCAGGTGGTGCCAGCGATAAAGAATCTGCCTGCCAATGCAAGAGACGTAAGTGACACTGCTTCCTTCCTTGGGTTGGGAAGATCTCCTGGAGGAGGACTTGGCAACCCTCTACAGTATTCTTGCCTGGAGAATCCCATGGACAGAGGAGCCTGACAGGCTGCAGTTCATAGGGTCACACAGAGTCGGACACGACTGAAGCGACTTAGCACCCCTGCACGTCCTATAGGTGGTGGTTGATACTTCATCATTACACACCTCCTGACTCCACTGATAACATTGTGCATTGGTGCATCTTGGATGCCCAGGTGTTTGGGGGTGCTTGCTGGGCCCTGTATGTAGGAATGTGTGGCTAATTCCAGGTGCTCAGAGCTCCTGGCGATTCAGCAGGGCCACCCTGCAGGAAAGAGCTCCACACGACTTCCTGACTAAGGAGGGGCGGCTCTACCAGGCTGGCCTTTCCTGCTCCTGGCAGCTGAAGTGCTTCTTAAGTGATGGCTGAACGGCTGAAGCTATTACTCTAACTGTAATTTGTAATGGCTCTCTAATGCTTTAGAGAAAGCTGGGTTTGTTGGGATGAAAGGTGACTTTTAAAAGTCAGTAATTATACTTCCAGTGAAAATGTGTCTTCGGCACGGTGCGTAACCATAGCATGCAGGGCAGCCAAGAATTCACTCTTGGACAGGGCTTATATTAATCATAGTTTCAATGCCCAGAGAACGTGTTCTCAGTAGTTAACCATCCTCTTTCCCCCTCCTTTAGATGTGGGCCTTGTAATCAAAAGAAAGACACACCCTTAACTATAACAGGGCTGCTGTACTAAATAAAAAAATTATAGTTATTATACAAGGACTTCATACTGAGCAGGGTCAAGTAATAACACATCTGGTAACCTCCATTAAAGAACTGAGTTATGTTCAGCTTGTGTTTTAATTAGCCTGTGATAAACAAAGAATCAAAGGCCATTCCGCTCTGGTGGTTTTTATATTTACAACTGACTTCACCTGCCCTTAGATACAGGTTTATGAAGTATAAAAAAGCGAGGAGTTCCAGTCGCGCTGTCTAGACCATTTACTGTAACAGATCAGTTAGGAGGCTGTCTTTCTGAACTAGCCAGATGTTTACAATGCCTGCAGAGCTGCTCAGCTGCTTGGTTTACAGAAATGTCTTGGACAAACACAGTGTCATCTCCCAAGAAAGGATTTGGTATCAATACTTTCAGATTGCTCAGAAGCCTTCTCAGTTTGTGAAAAGGTATCCGAATGATGGGGTTTAGGAAAAGAATGCCATCTTCTGAGCTGAGAACTAAGTCTTCCTCAAGACTGAGAAAGGTTAGAGGATCCAATGGAAAAACATTTTTATAGGGGTGGGGAGTTCAGCCAAAAAAAGACAGCTGCCCGGTCCACCTTGCCAAGTTCCCAGCTGAGATAAATGCTGAGATGGTTTACGGGGAAGGCTCTAAGAAAATTTGCTATGAGTTCTTCTTCTGAACTTTAATGATCTCCCAGGTATGTTCCAACTCTATAATTCTCATGTAAAAGATTAATACACATGTTGTACTCTTCAGCTTATCTCACAGTTTCATGGGTTGTGCCTGTGAAATTGGACTGAAATAAGCATGTGGAGTGACCCTGTTCCTTTGTGTCCCCTGGGAGAGCTCACCACTGTCTTCCTGTCTGTTCTTGATGGGTATCTGGGTCAGCTCCCAGGATAAGGACTGTGATAGATTCAGCTCATAGATTCAGCTCAATGTCTGTTTTCTTCCTTTCAACCACACACACACACACACAAAACCAAAAAAAAATAAGAAAACCCCTCTGTCTTTTGAAGTATAGTAAATATACAGAATATATTGTCACCCTGCTTATTTAACTTATATGCAGAGTACATCATGAGAAACGCTGGGCTGGAAGAAACACAAGCTGGAATCAAGATTGCCGGGAGAAGTATCAATAACCTCAGATATGCGGATGACACCACCCTTATGGCAGAAAGTGAAGAAGAACTAAAGAGCCTCTTGATGAAGGTGAAAGAGGAGAGTGAAAAAGTTGGCTTAAAGCTCAACGTTCAGAAAACTAAGATCATGGCATCTGGTCCCATCACTTCATGGGAAATAGATGGGGAAACAGTGTCAGACTTTATTTTTTTGGGCTCCAAAATCACTGCTGATGGTGATTGCAGCCATGAAATTAAAAGACGCTTACTCCTTGGAAGGAAGGTTATGGCCAACCTAGATAGCATATTTAAAAGCAGAGACATTACTTTGCCAACAAAAGTCCATCTAGTCAAGGCTATGGTTTTTCCAGTGGTCATGTATGGATGTGAGAGTTGGACGGTGAAGAAAGCTGAGCACCGAAGAATTGATGCTTTTGAACTGTGGTGTTGGAGAAGACTCTTGAGAGTCCCTTGGACTGCAAGGAGATCCAATCAATCCATCCTAAAAGAGATCAATCCTGGGTGTTCATTGGAAGGTCTGATGTTGAAGCTGAAACTCCAATACTTTGGCCACCTCATGCGAAGGGTTGACTCATTGGAAAAGACCCTAATGCTGGGTAGGATTGGGGGCGGGAGGAGAAGGGGACGACAGAGGATGAGATGGTTGGATGGCATCACCAACTCGATGGACATGGGTTTGGGTAGACTCCGGGAGTTGGTGATGGACAGAGAGGCCTGGCGTGCTGCAATTCATGGGGTCGCAAAGAGTCGGACACGACTGAGCGATTGAACTGAACTGAAATATGCAGAAAAGTGTGAAAATGTCAGTAAGCATACTCTGCAGCCCCCACCTAGGTCAACAAGTAGAACATCAATAGCACCTCCAGAAACCCCCCTGAAGTTCCCCACTTACTCTATTCTCCAAAGTAACTCTTCTGACCTCCGAAATGGATTTGTTCTGCCTCTCTTTGAAGTTGTTATCAACGGACTTTAACAGAATGTGCTCTTTTGTGTCTAACTTCTTTCACCAACATTTGTGAGATACATCAATGATGTAGCATATGGCTGTATCTGTTTTCTTAAAAAAAATAATATATAATCTTCCTTTGCATGAATATACACCCCAATATACTTATTAATTTTACTGTTGATGAAACTTGTCCAGTTTGGGATCATTAAACATAAAAAAATGGACATTTTGGTACATGTCATTTGGTGCTCACAGGAACATATTTCTCTTGTACCTTGTACCTGAGTTGACCTCTGACAAATAATTCACCTTCTTAAGATCTTTTTCCTTCTCTTTGAAACAGGTTAATGAAGCCAGCCTTGATAGACTCTCTCTGCCCCACTGTCTGTGGTATGTTTACAGGAAGCTTGTGTGATCCACAATCTCTTCTTACTTTCTCCTGTTTCCTCCATGTTGAATATGTTGGCAGTAAGCTCCCTGACATCAGGGGAGCAACATCAAGTTTTTTTCTTCAGACCAGTAGTTCTCATGGTCGGTCCCCACCATTGCAGCATCCGTATCACCTGGGAGCTTGTTATAAATGCATGTGCTCAGGCCATTCCCCGGACCTACACGATCAGAGGGTGGGTTTGGAGCCCAGCCCTCTGTGTGTTCACAGGCCCTCCAGGAAGTTCTGATGCCCACTCACACTTGACAACTGCTGTTTTAGTCAAGTCTCCTCTCCCATTACCTTTTTTTCCCACTTTTACACAGTGCAAAGCACTTGGTAGGAAAGGTATTCATTCATTTACTATTCATTTATTCACTCAGTACTTCCTAGGTACCTGCTAAGTCCTGGGTAACACTGGACTAAAACATTGGAGATGGAAAGATGCATTCTCGACGGTCCTGGCTCTTAGGAAGCCCAAGATCAGCCAGTGGATGTGATACTGTAGATAGATGCATGGAGATAAGAGAAATAGGAGTGATCAACTCTCCTGGGGAGCTTAAGGAATGTTTCACTCAGGACGTGAGAGGTACACTCAGATAAGTGTTGAACTAAATCATTAAATGTCATACCCCTAAGTGAGAACTAATTAATGCTGGCACATTGCTAGCAGTCCCTTAAATATAGAAATGCAATGTCATCACTTTTTAAACACAGATGATTGGATCATTTGCTGTTGTTCAGTCTCTCAGTTGTGTCCGACTCTTTGCGACCCCATGGACTGCAGCATGCCAGGCTTATAGCCACCCATTAAACACGTGTTGGGTTTCTGAATGAACTGGCTATATTTTTCTATGTATTTTTGGTCCTGTGTTATATTCATTCAACATGCATTTACGGAGCACCTGCTGTATGATGGAAACTCTGCTTTATGCTGGGTTAACGAAGTGAGTGGAGACAGAGCTAATTAGCACAGTAGAAATAGACAGTCTTCATTTCCTGAGACCAGGAGTTGAGGCCATTAAGGTGAAGTGTTTGAATGGCGGGCAATGGTAGTGTTTACTTTGTGGTCTTGGCTGGTCCCAGAAAGCGATTTCAATGCATCTACTTGGTCAGATCAGTCAAGGTGGCTATGGGGCTGGAAGAAGCCTGTGTGTTTCATCTTCTTGTATGAAGAAATGGATCTGCTCGGTCCTTCAGGGTGTTTTATAAGGTTTAAACGTTCTTTTGATGGCATGACAGAACACATGCATGCTCACATAGATTCAGGGCACAGCGCTTCGTTATTATAGCTCAAGATGAGAGAAGGCTGCTAGCCAGGGCCGTGCAGGCAGTTGAACCTGTGGGTGGGGTAACAGCAAGGTGGACCTGTCGGGGCAGGCGTGGTATGGCCAGCTGGGTGTGGTTAGCTTGGTCTCTCGTGCTCCATGTAGCCTAGCTAATTTGAATAATTTGTGGGCTCTGGGGTAGAGAGGCTACTGCTAGTCATCTGGTACCTGGGTCTCCCCAGGAGGTGCACAGTGTCCTCCCCAACTGAAGAGGTCCAATCAGGGAAGTGATCGGTCTGTGCACTCAGCTGCTCACAAAGGGGAACTAACTGACAGGACTCTATCTAGCCAAGGTCTGAAAACTTACAAGTCAAGATAGACTTTTAAGAAAGAAATCATATTCACACAGGGAGAGTTTGGGAATGACAAAATCCTATTTTACTGCAGTGGAGCACTTGTTCAGCTTTGGGGTGGCTGTCCCCAACATTTCCATCTGTCCTTGTCTATATAGTGGACAGTTTTTTTGGTTTTCAGATGGGAGTAGATTTGGGAATTCAGCATCAGGATGAGTGAGCCAACATTTTCACATCCATGATAGACAGTATGTCATGTCATGGAAAGATGTGTTAACAATAAACCCTGCAGATCCTGTTTTTAGTTCTTTCAGTTGAAGTTACCAGTGATGGAAGATGATCCTCAAAACAGGGGTGGCCAGACGCTCCTGACGTGTGTTGTCAGTAATCAGCAAATTGCATAAGAAGTGTCTGTGGTTATCTGATGGGACTCCTGCACAAAACTCGCAGGCCCTTTCTGGAGAATAGAATTATCAGAGACGAGTAACCACTTAAACTGTCTAAAAAGATTCCAATTAATGTTGCTGTGGCCTGCCAAGCAATATTTTTTTTCCCCCCGGAGTGAGCCAGAATAAAATCTAGTGAGACCTAAGAGAGAAGTCAGGTCAGAGATGAACTTCTGCTATTTTGGAGCTCATTTTTTTCCCCCTGGAAGTTGTATGCATGGAATACAGCAGCAGGGGCTGGTCTTTCTTAGAACCCTGTGTTGTGAGCTCTGTCTTCAGAAGGCAACTTTTCACTTGAACTCTTTCTGAGCCAGAAGGATGTCTGAGTCTGCTGCTCTCAGAGCTGGCTGTGTGCAGGAGTGAACGCAAGCAAAGCTGGGCTGTCGGGCTAGATGCCTGGGAAGAGCAATTAGGTCCATCCCAGCCTCCAGACAACCTCTTTCCCCAATAAAGCTTACGTCCTGCCAGAGCTGCCCTGAGATGCAGACGTGAAGTTCATTAAGAGAGACTGAAGAGCATCCGTATTTAAGGCACTGGTTGTCCCAGGATGCACACGTAAAGTGGTGGGCTGTTATTCTTGGCGGATGAGCTGTCTGAAACCTCAAACAGTCCTTTCATATAATCTGGGCGCTGTAATTCATTGTTTATTTTTTTAAAAAAATTCAACTTGCTTCTACATTAAAAAAAAAAAAACAGAACCACAGCTACTGTGCTTATTTTAGCAAGCTTCTTTTTTAAAAAGACAAAAATCAATATTCTCCCTTGCACAGCTGATGTCCTGGGGGATGAACTACAGGAATCATTGTTAAATTGCTGCTAGTCAGTCTGTGTGAGAGAAAAGGTCAATATTTTTCTTTTCTAGAAAGAAAGCCCTCTGCTTTCCTCTGGGGGGACAAGAAAATGCAGCAGCGGTAAATTACTGGATTTTGTGCCCAAATGATTGCTGGGGAGAATTCTCCTCCTTGAATGAAAATACCCCTCCCCTGCTATGATTCTTCCCTCTCCCTTCTCATGCTCTTAACCCAGGAAGCAGTTCCTTTGGCCGAGGTCACTTGCTTGTCCCTGCAGAACTTCTCTGTGAGGACTTCCCCAGCCCGTCAACTGAATCCTGTAGGAGGTCAATTCTAGAGGTTGTCTCTGAAGAGTTCAGAACTAAAATGTCATTGTGATCAGTCAGGATAATCTGGGTTATGCGGAGGTAACAAAAAATCCAGCCTCAGTTACTTAAAACCTCTGAGTTTGATTCCATTTCTGCTCATACTACTCATCCTCTGCAGGTCAGCAAGTGCCTCTGCTCCTTGGAATTGTTCAGAGATCCAAGCGGAAGGAGACCCTCTCCCAACGCTGACCACCAAAGTGGTGGAGATGGAGCAGGATGAGCTGCGCTCCAACCCTAATTCTCTGCCTTAAAAGACACACATCACGTCTGTTTATATCATCAGCAAAAACAAGGCATAAGGCACACCTACCTTCCAGATGCCCAAAAGGCAGAATGAACTTGAATGTCTGTGCAAAGCCTTAACGATCCCTGTGGTCACCAATCCAACACACTGGAAAGTTGGAAAGGCTCTGAGAGGCCGTCTTCTCCAGACTTCCTCCTGAAAGAGACAGCTTTCCTGCAGTCCGTTGATTGCCCCCTGGTGCTTAGCCTCTGCTGAAGCATCTCTGGTGAGGCGGACTCACAGCTGCTCATGGAGCCCATCTTGCTCTGGGGCAGCCCTTGTCGAGCTAAAGCCGCTTAGAGCCTGAGGGTCTGGAGCTTGGTCTCATTCTCTGTTCTCTGCCCATGTGACCCTGACTACGCAGCTCACCTTGCTAAGTCTCAGTTTCTCCTTCTGTAAAACAGGAGTATTGTTTTATTTAAATTTGAATTGAAGATTCAATGAGTTAAGTTCTATAAAGGCCCTCTATGGTTGTCACATAACCAAAGACAAAGGCCTGCTCTCTCCCTCTTGCTCCTGCTATGGGATTGGATATATTAAAACTTCTCTTCTCATTGTAGATAATAATAATAAAAAAATTAACTTGACTATAAGCACAATTAAAAAAATACCAATATTTGAGTACAAGTGGCTATGGAAAGTTTTTGAAGTCCAGGGGCGTAAATATTTATAAATTGTTCAATTATAACCGACATTTATTTATTTAAAAATAGATGGATTTTTATTTTTATCTTTTCTCTGCTTCTAGTTTCTTTCCTGGAGTGTATCCATCTCCTTGTTTTACTCTGAATTATTTTTCCTGTTTCAATCTTTCTTCAGTGTTCACTGACAAAAGTGGCCTGCATTTTCTCAGATTGTAGCATTTATCACGTGACATTGCCGACAATATAAGTACCTGGGCACTGTGTTTGAAAACCATTGTGTTTGCCCTTGCTTTTTGGAATGAATGAGTGGATGACATCTTCAAAGGGTCCATCAGAGTCTCTAGCACTTAGTAAGTCCTCAACGTATGGTCACTCTTCTCCCTTCCCCTTGGGTCACCTTGGAGGGCTGTTCTCATGGCTGAAGCTCAATATGCTAAATGAAATTCAGAAACATGTTGCTTGTCAGTGCCCTTCATAAAATATTACCATCATTTCGGACAAATGTCTCAGAGGACATCTGGCTATTCCCTGTGAGTTATGATGATCTAGCAAAGCAACGGCTATTTGAAGAATGGCTAAAGGCATTCAAGAACAGTGGGTAAGCAGAAACTACAATGGGGTCAAGAGAGTGCTAGGGAGGAAGGGGGCAAATAACTTTCTGACTTTAAAACACATAAGTTGATTTAAATAATGCTTTCCTTCAGACATGCTTTGTTGAATGAATATAGTGTTTTACAACTTCCCTACTTAATTGGACAGTGAATCTGGAGAGCTGCCCTGAATTGCCACTTTAAAAAGAAACATGATATAAACTCACTTCGGTGAATGACCTTACACTCTATCACCTGTGCTGGGTGATAACTTTTGGTTTGAGTCCAACCCACTCATTTTCCAGCTGAGAAGATGAGGCCTCAGAGAAGTCACAGAAATTCAAATTTGGAAATAGGCACCCACTCAGATTCTCTCTGTCCTTCCCGCTGAAGTCAGATGTAGGCTCCGGGGGCAGCTGGGGAGTATACCCAACAGAGATCCCACAGGTGAGACTTCCTTCTGTCTGGTTGTTGGGTCAGGATGGGAGGCTCCAAAGTGCCTTTCCTGGGGAGATGGTGACAGGGAGAGATGACGCCTTCCTGAGACGACCTCCTGACCTTCCAGTTTTGCCCCTGGGATCTGCTTCAGCTTGAGGCGGCCTTGTTCCTTTCAGATGTATAGACATCCTAGAGCTGAGATTTTGATCAAGAGGCAAAAGAGCATTGAATGTTGTTAACTCTTGGGCCGGTAGGTTTCAAGAGGAAGAAAAAAACTCATGCAGAGTGTTCTTGTATGAAACTGAGGGCATGAAAATCGAGTATGTTTGATGTTGAAACTGTCACATTCTGGGTTGATATTCTTACTGTCGGAGACAAGAACAAATGTCTCTCATTTGTTACTCTGTTTTCCATTTGCTTCCCTGCCCCCTCATCTTTTCTTTTCTTTTTTTGGAAAACGCCCTAGGAAAGGACACCTTTCTCTGCTTCTGCAGGAATTTGCCTCGAACTTCAGGTGCAAGCCCTGACTTTTCCCTTCCACCACACAGAAGGACAATGTCTCACTCTCAGCATTCAGAGGGCATCGTATCAGTGTGTCCCTGTGAAAGCCTGTCACCTTTAATTCTGCATAATAGGTGAGGATATTCAGGTTGCATTTCCCATTGTAGAATATGAACTCCTCCAAGGGTGTGTCATCAACCGATTTATCCTTGAATCCTCCACAGTGTCCCCTTAGCAGTAGCTTAAAAATGTGTCTGAGAAGCATTTCATCAGACACTGTTGTTAGATTACTCCAAACTAACTGGTGGGCTGTGCTGAAGCCCATGCAAATCTCAGTGTGTGGCCTTCACTCCAGGGAGACGAGAGTAATACATGCATTGGAGATAACAGATCTTTCTATGGCGGTGCTGACCAACATGACTGCTGTTTGGTGGAACAGTGTCTGGCACACGGCAAGGCCTGTACTAACTGCACAGCGCACTTGGGCAAAACGTACAGGAAACCAGTATCTCAAGGTGAATCTGAATGAGGCATGGCAAGTTCAGACACCGGGAGGCCACCTTAGAAACTGTCTGGATGTAGGATGCTAAGTATTAACAGTGAGCTTCCTGTGCGTGGAGGTGGGAGGGAGCCCTGATTTGTAGCATTAGCTGATTTCTGTGGTGTGAGTGCTCTCACCGTGGCTGGTTTCAAGGTCAGCGGCTTTAGAGTTGGGAGGAGATGCAGGCAGTATGAGTCTCCTCCAGCACACCCGGACTGACCGTACTCCTTTTCAGGCCCACAGACCCAGCAGGGTGGTGGGGCTGCCGTGAAGTCAGGGCTGGGTGGGGTCTGGGGTTTCAGATGGCCTCATTTTCTGTGGCTCCATCAGGCCATCCTTCTAGCAGGTAGGGCTAGTATTTCCAAGTTTATGATTTTCCCAGTCATGAGCCTTTCTTTGGGCCTTATTAATTCTGCTTCTGTTACCGATATGGTGCCTTGGATGTCAGAATTAATAGCTAAACACTTGGAACTGAAAGCTGGCTACATTCTGAGCTCAAACAGCTGGTAGCAATGCAAAGAAAAAAAATCAGTTGCATCATCTTTTTGATATTATGTAGCTTTATAGAATTTGAATACTTCTAAAAGCCAAATTAAGTCCAACTGGTCTGGGTATGAGATGGCAATAGTATGGGGATCATTAAAACTGTGGAAATCCCCACCTAGAATGGCTGCTGATCTTCACTCACTTTCATGTACACTGTCTGGATGAGCAAAACTGCTTAGGATTGTTAAATTAGAAATCAATCTCAGAGTATGAAATGTGGAGTCAGACAGATCTAGATTCAAGATCTAGCATTGTGACCTTTGGCCTCTGTAAGCCTCATTGTGCTCGTCTGCAAAATGGGTATGATGATGATAACAATAATGATGATGATGATAAATTCTTAGAGCAATTATGAGGCTTACATAAGGGAATGTTTCCACATTGTTAAGCACACACAATGTCCTATATGCTGAACCAGTGATGACTGAGGACCCTGAGATGCTTCAGCAACACCAGAAGCCTCGTGATACTTTCCTGGTTAGCATTGCTTTGGTACTTTCTTTAATACAAATGTTCATCTTCGTGAAGCAGATTATATTATTTGAATTGATGCTTACAAAATCCTGAGATATAGACACTTACCTGATTTATTGCCGTCCACTAAACCAATGTGCTCCCCGCGGGCTGTTTGAGTGTAGAGCTAGGATGCGCCATTCGCTGCTCTCCACTCCCAGAACTGACCTCTGCTGCCCCAGAAGGTGGGGACTGTCACAGAACAGAGACGGCTTGGCCCAAACTCTTCCAGCCAAAGCAGCTGCCCTTCAGGGAAGGTACCACCCTCATCAGACTTGGATTGGCATCTGAGGATGTTTGGGAGGTGCAAACTACAAGGTGACTCAGAGGGTTAATGAACAGTTATTATTGGTGATTGAGGTTGAGTTAATGTTACCTTTTCCTTGAGTTATACTTTTTCCTCCAGTTGCCCAACATTGCCCACAGCATGTAGTTGTGGGGTGTCTTTACAATTCTATTAATTTGATCACCGTGTTATTTAATCCAACAAGGGGAAATTTGTACTGACATCTACTGATTGACAAGAAAATCAAATCAACCAAAAGCCAAATTAAAAGGTAACTCATGTGGCACAGAGTGGCTTTCCTCCAAAGACACAGTATGAAAACGGACAAAAATAACTTACAGTGTAGAAACCTGACCAACATGACCTCAAGGTCAACATAAAGGTCAAGATGAACAATGATAAGTCATGTTGGTAGTCTATATCCTTGATATGATTCCTTGATATGATGTGATGAGAATGGCACTTTCCCTCTGTGATTTTCCTTCCAGAGCACATCAGTTCAGTTCAGTTCAGTTTATTTCAGTCGCTCAGTCGTGTTTGACTCTTTGCGACCCCATAAATCACAGCACACCAGGCCTCCCTGTCCATCACCAACTCCCAGAGTCCACCCAAACCCACGTCCATTGAGTCAATGATGCCATCCAACCATCTCATCCTCTGTCGTCCCCTTCTCCTCCCGCCCCCAATCCTTCCCAGCATTAGGGTCTTTTCCAATGAGTCAGCTCTTTGCATGAGGTGGCCAAAGTATTGGAGTTTCAGCTTCAACATCAGTCCTTCCAATGAACACCCAGGACTGATCTCCTTTAGGATGGACTGGTTGGATCTCCTTGCAGTCCAAGGGATTCTCAAGAGTCTTCTCCAACCCCACAGTTCAAAAGCATCAATTCTTCTGCGCTCAGCTTTGTTCATATTCCAACTCTCATATCCATACATGACCATTGGAAAAATCATAGCTTTGACTAGATGGACCTTTGTTGGCAAAGTAATATCTCTGCTTTTTAATATGCTATCTAGGTTGGTCATAACTTTCCTTCCAAGGAGTAAGTGTCTTTTAATTTCATGGCTGCAATCACCATCTGCAGTGATTTTGGAGCCCAGAAAAATAAAGTCAGCCACCGTTTCCACTGTTTCCCCATCTATCTGCCATGAAGTGATGGGACCAGCTGCCATGATCTTAGTTTTCTGAATGTTGAGCTTTAAGCCAACTTTTTCACTCATCTCTTTTACTTTCATCAAGAGGCTCTTTAGTTCTTCTTCACTTTCTGCCATAAGGGCGGTGTCATCTACATATCTGAGGTTATGGATATTTCTCCCAGCAATCTTGATTCCAGCTTGTGCTTCCTCCAGCCCAGGGTTTCTCATGATGTACTCTGCATATAAGTTAAATAAGCAGGGTGACAATATACAGCCTTGACGTATACCTTTTCCTGTTTGGAACCAGTCTGTTGTTCCATGTTCGGTTCTAACTGTTGCTTCCTGACCTACATACAGGTTTCTCAAGATGCAGGTCAGGTGGTCTGGTATTCCCATCTTCTTCAGAATTTTCCACAGTTTATTGTGACCCACATAGTCAAAGGCTTTGGCATAGTCACATAACTGTTCTCTAATCATAAGGAAAACAGCATACACCACAATTTGAGCATATTTTTAAAAATACCTGTCCAGTATTTCCCAAAACTGACAAGGTCATCAAAACAAGGAATGTCTGAAAAACTGTCCCAGGTAAGAGAAGCTTAAAGAGACACGATGACTAAAAGTAACGTAGAAGCCTGGCTAAGATCCTGGATCAGAAAATGGGCATTAGGTAAAAAGTAAGGCAGTTGGAAGGAATTTGGTTAATACTGTATCAATATTGGTTCATGAAGTGTGACGAATGTACCACACTCGTGGAAGATACTAGCAATAGGAGAAACTGGGTGAGGGTATATAGACTCTAAACTTCGCAATTTTTATATGAATCTAAAGTTATTATAAATTTTTAAGAAAATCTATTGAAAGTAAGCAGCTCAGCCTTGAGGCTTGTTTCACTTATTCATTTATTCATTTATCTATTTTTGAGAATAAAATTAAAAGTCATAACTGTGGCTATAAAGCTATTCAAAGAACTGGGGATTCTCTGATGATCCAGCGGTTGAGACTCTCTGCTTTCACTGCCGCGGGACCAGGTTCAATCCCTGGCCAGGGAACTAAGGTCCCACAAGCCCCAGACAAAGAAACAAAAACTATTCAGAGAATAAAGAGGTGAAAATATAACTCTTGATCATATACTTTTGACCATCCAAAGGGAGAGATGAGAATGTGCAAGGAGAAGGGAAATGCTGTGGAAGTGAAGAGACATCTGGAGAGATGGCAGGAGTGTGGGCAGGAGATGGCCAGAGATGGAAACCCAGCCCGGCACAGAGCAGAGGCTCAGGTACCAAATCCCACCCGAAAAAGAAACGCAAAAAGCTTCTGGGATAATGGAGATGGCAAGGTTTCCATCTTGTACCTAGTCTGTTCTTGCTGCTAAAGTTGAGACACAACCATTGCCTTTTTACAACCGTAGTCTATAGCTTTATTGGCTATGGGGCTGAGGACTGTTTGTCCTGGGGTCAGAAGTTCCATCTTGCTGCATCCCATAGGCCCTTTCAAAATAATACTTTATCAATATAATAATTTTAAAAATGACTTTGCATAAATAAAACTTGCCACAACATTATGACAAAAATAATAATTAACTGGAAGTTCAGCTGTTGCCTAAAAAAATTTATAGGAAGTGGGAAATGAGCATTTTAGTGCTTCCCAAATAGCCTACTTGAAACCCAAGTTTATCCACTTAGTAAATGAAGAAACCTTAGCCATAATATAATAATTCGTTTACATCCTTGATGGTGCCAGGAACGTCTACGGGCCTGAGTTTTGCAATGCCTCTAAGCGTCTTCCACCTTTCATTTGGGGACAAAATACCATATTGGTCATTACCTGGCAGGACTTCACCATGACAGCAAAAGCTGGTGAGCAGACAAAACGCCAGCAGAATTACACTTGAATTTGTGGCTCTAGGTAGTGGTTTTATATATTAGTCGTTGTACATGACTTTTGCTTATCTATCCTGAGTGCTTGCAAAATAATTTGTATTTGAGCACTTCCTTTCAAGCATCATTTTTAGTTTACTGGAGTTTCTCATTCTTTTTTCTTACTGAGAAAATAAACATATACCCTTCGTATCACGTTTCTTGACTTCCAACTGCTGAATCATATTGTTGAATAAAATCACTTTAATTTTCTTATGTTTTTCCAAACATGGTAGGACTACCCTTGTCTTTGGATCATTTTCTAGCTTGTTACACAGCGTGGGTGCCAGGGGTTCATTTTGTTTCATCCTAAGTTAATTCCTCTATTGTTTTAGAGCCTATGTTTTCTTTCATTCTGCCTTTGTTTTCATTTTCCTGAAGCATGTCAAACAATTTTAAAAGATTTTATGGTTTTTTTTTTTGCACATCTAAAAAAGATTTCATCTTATAACTCTTGACTGACAGTTTGGATAATATGGAATTCAAGATTTGAAATAATTTCTTTTTATAACTCTTAAAGCATCTCTTCATTATCTCCTAGCAGTTAATTTTTCTGATGGTAAGTCTGCTGCCAATCTGATTCTTATTCCTTTGCAAATAAACTATTTTTCCATCTCTCTAATAGTTTTTATTTTTTTATTTTATTTTTTTAAATAAATTTATTTATTTTAGTTGGGGGCTAATTACTTTACAATATTGTAGTGGTTTTTGTCATACATCGACATGAATCAGCCCTGGGTTTACATGTGTTCCCCATCCTGAATAGTTTTTAAGACATTTTTTTTTTATCCTGGCATTCTGAGATTTGTTTATAATCTTTAATTCACTGCTTAGGATTCAATGGGATCTTTCAATCATAATCCTATTTCTTTGGTAATTTTTAATCATTTTGATTAATTTTCTCTTCCCCATTTAAAAAAAGTTGTCTCTATTGAACTTCATGGATTTATCTGTGTTGCTTTTTTTCTGCCTTAATATTTCCTTTTTCTTTTTGAACAATTTTATAGAGGTTTCTTTGACTTTATATTTCAGTCCTTTTTTTCTTGTTTAAAATTCATATTTTTAATTTCCCAAAACTCACTTAGTGTTCCTCCTTTTGTTTTTTGGGTTTGATAGCGGGACTTTTCCCTGATGCTAACAGCTCTCTTCTATTCCCTGACTTCTTCTTTCCCCTGAGGTTGAAGGTTGTATTTCCTCATATTGGTTTTTCTCATTCATGCTACTTTTTTTTTCCTCAAATATCTACTGACTTTTGGCTGTTTGTTCATATTTGTAAATGAAAAGATGTGTTGGTAAGTGTAGTCAGCTGGCTTGGCTTTCCTAGGTTGTTGATCACTTCTGTCTCTATAGCCAGTGTGCCTACAACCCAACTTCCCGAGGGTGGGCAGGTTGACAGACAGGCTGACATCACCTTCTCTGTGCACCCTCCACGCGACAGCATGGAAGGCTTCAATGTGGAGACACATCTCCCACCAGAGAAGCCCTCATGTTCTCCTGGCCAAGCCTTCATCTGCTTTGAGTAGTCCCTAGGTTCACTCTGGAGGTAACAAACACTGCTTCCAGTGGCCTAGAAACTGACCCAGAAAGTCACAGTGCTTCAGGGAGGGCTCTGATCCCCCAGACCTATTCTCCCATGCCCCCTTTTCCTCTTGTTCCCTAAGTTCCTTCATCCTCGGAAAGCTGGCTCTAACCTCTCCTGCAGTTGACTTTTGTACTTATTATGGCAGATGGCACCTTCTGCTATATATATATATATATACACACACACACACATCTGTATACACACACACACACACACACATATATATAATCAATATCTAATTTTAACCAGCCTAATTTCTGTGTCTTAGAATAAAGTTTGTGTTTTGCTGATTGCCTTACCATTCAACCCTTAGTATCCTGGGTTTATTTCCTTTCAATCTACATCGGTTCTGTACTTTCAATGGGAGATTTTGTGGAAGCGAATGTAAATGAGTGTGCTCTCTCTACCATATGGAACCAGAAATCCTTTTAATTCATAGTTAATAGTACAGGTGGGACCAAAGCATCCAACTCTCCTTGGACTGTGAATAAGAAAATGGAAAGAGGCGTTCACTGAATACTTTAATCAAGAGAAAATTCTTATCATGCATGCGTGCTAAGTCACTTCAATCCTGTCCAACTCTTTGTGAGCCTATGAGCTGTAGCCTTCCAGGCTCCCCTGTCCATGGGATTCTCCAGGCAAGAATACTGGAGTGGGTGGGTTACCATGCCCTCCTCCAGGTGATCTTCTCGACCCACGGATTGAACCAACACATCTTATGTGAGTGTTCTTTACCACTAGCACCACCTGGGAAACCCCCAATTCTTATACAGTGGTTAAAAGAGGAAGTTTAATTCCAGGCCCATCACTCCTAAAGCTGAGGGCCTAGGGACGCATTACTTAAAGGCTCCCTGACTCTCTTTCCTCATCCTTATAATCAGAGCTAAAACCAGTATCTTACTTAAGGGATGGTATAAGGGTTGAAGAAAGGCCCCACACCTGACTCGCAGCACCCCCTTAGCAAGTGCTTGACACACAGTACTCCCTCAACAAGTGCTTGATATGCAGTACCCCCTCAACAAGTGCTTGACACGCAGTACCCCCTCAACAAGTGCTTGCTCTATGATGTGTGCCTTCTCCGATGGCTATCTGCAAAATTTCTGTTGAAAATGTGCAAGGTTAAGTCTGATATAGATATTGTTTATCTCTCCACTTCAACAAAGAATCATGCGCATCTGGTCTAAAAAATGGCATCATAAGTGACAAACCGCAGGTTAACCATGAACAAGGCTGGAAGGGGCTGTCAAGCCTGCCACGTGCAATCAGCTGATTTCTCCGAAGAAGAAAACATGACCCAAGAAGTAGGAGTCGGTGACCATGTGACAGAGCCCTCATCTGTATCTGTATCCAGGTCTCCCAATTCTCCATGGAAAGGGGCAAAGGACACCTAGTGTTTGCCAGGCATTGCTCAAGTCTCCTTTAACCCTCCCAACCAAAAGCTACTTCTGCTATTTCTATATTTTATGGAGAGAAGATTGAATGTAGTAGAGAAGCAGCTTATGTGGGGCTGAGTCTTAAAGTCAGTATGGGAGTGAAACCTACATGCAGTTGAGTCATCCTGAATTCCCTGCCGTGAGTTGCTACAATGGAGAACAGTATATCAGACTGTCCATAAATCCAACACGACATGTCCTCCATCCCGCCTTGAATCAAACCATAATTTCTTCAACCAAACAACAGATAAAGCAGTGGACTTGCAATTAGCAGGATGTGATGTGTGGAAGAAAAAAAAAAGTGAACTTTATCACAGGAATCTCCTGGATGGAAGAGAAGCCTTGAGAGCTCAGCTGAGGATGGCAGAGTCCCATGGTCTGTGTTCCTGTTGGTCCGGGACAGTCACTTACTGAAAGAAACAGTGGGTTTTTCGTTAAATCTTTCATTAAAAGAGTTCTTACCTTCTAATTCTCTCTTTTTTTTTGTCATGGATCCCTGCAGTTGAATTGTGAAGTTCAGCTAGTATAAGACGGAAGCCCCCAACTATTTGAATAAGTCACACAGCTGGAGAATGGGAGACTGGGGATTTGGACCCCTCCTCCAAGGCCCAAGCTCTTTTCATGGGCTCCTCCCTACGGTCCCAATGGGGACTCCTGTTCTCTAGTTCACCGTGCTGGGCTAATTTAGTTCAGTTTGACATTCAACACACATGGCTTCTGTTTTCTGCTATAAATCTCCAGACGTTTTATTGGGCCAATAATGTCCAATGTGTACATGGACTGTTCTGGTGCTTGGTAATTACCACTGACCTCTTTCCAAGACCCTTCTCCATAAAGAGGCCACCTCTTTGGGGCAGCTTTGCCATCCCCTTCTCTCCAAGGCTGTAGGTGGAACAACCAAGTTCTTAATTAGGCAGCCTGCACAGGGAAGCTTGGTGTCAGATTTCCAGGTCAGCCTTTGATAGAGGGGGTAATCAGGGGAGGCGATGCATCGACTTTGATTAAAGAGCTGTGATGAATCAAGATAAAATTGACATTTAATTTCTTTCGGACGAACTAATCTTGTAGACCAAACTTAAAGGTGAATTGTCTTCCCTTCTGGTGTGTGGGGCAGGGGCAGTTGTCCATGATGAAAAAGGTAACCCTGAAAAAAAATTGCTATAATTTCTTTCTTAAATCGCTGATATTTAATTGAACACGGGCTCATGGGTTGATTTAGTGGAGTTACAATTCCTCCCAACGTTCTTGTCCTAACAGAATTCCACCCAAATCTTTGCAGCACTCGAGAACAACTTAAGCGTATGCCCCTGCTCTCCACCAGGGACCCTATCCATGAGGGACCCTGACCACTTCTTGAGCATCTCATTTACTGCCATACCCACCTCACTCCTGGAGTCAGTGGGAAAATGGTCCTTTGTAATTCAAAAAACAAAACCCTAAATCAAACCAAAATAAAATCCTGGGTGTATAGCAGCACAGGTAGAGTAACTATGTGCTTTGAAAAAAACTACCGCAAAATGTGTGATTATTTTTCCTAATTGAACTGATACACGTTTTCAAAAAGAGGAAAGAGCTTCAAGAGATAATTGTGCTGACTTTATTGTCAAATAAAAATAACAGGAAAACAGTAACTCACCCGTCAATAAACTAGGATACTGTTAGATAGTCTCAGAATGCACGCGCGCGCACACACACCAGTGCCCTGAAAATCTCCAAGGTGAAGTGACTTAGGAGAGCAGTGGGTTCTCAGGCTTTGGTTGGCTTGGACGTGGCGAGGGCGGCGGGAGCTCCCGGCGAAGTAGCAGCCTCTCATCGGTAGATGGGAGTAGAGTGACGCGGATGAACCGCCAGGCAGCCGGGCTGCAAACGTTGCCCTCGATTTCAGCCTCTCCTGCTCTCTTGGCGTTACTGCAGGGGAGAAAATGAAGACAAGCCAAGGCGGTGAATCAGATAAGAGGACTTTTAAACCCTGTCACTCTAGGACTTAATGAGATCAAGGCAGTAACATAAGCAGATTCAGGAAACTGTATTTCCAGCTAAGCTGTGCATTTCATTTTGCACTTTAATTTGCTTAGGAAATAAAATGATTGTTTTTTGCTTTAATTCTCACATTCTTACTTCGTGTCTTCTCTTTCTCTTCCCACTCTTCTTGTCTCACTCTTTTCCTCTTTCCTTTATAGCTACAATTCCTTTTATAGCCATAACATCATTTTTGGAATGAAGTATAACTAAAAAATTTTAAATGGCTATCAATGTTTCTTGTGAAGTGTCTGACTATGAAACTTTTTCTCTAAAGTACAGAAGGAAGTGAAGTCATAAAATTTCTAGTATAACTTTTCTATTTTCTTTGGAGGAAGATCAGGTAGGATTTAAAGTATTGCTCTAGTGTTAGTTAAAACACCACATCTTAGCATAGATATTATATATACAGAACCAATAAAAATATATAATGAATTTAGATATAAACTTGTAAATGCTCCTCTACTCCCAGCATATTTGTCAACCTGAGTGAGTATAAAGATTTTTCTTTTAACTGATTAATTAATTCATTTTTCCTTTATTCCTATTTCTTGCTTTCATGCCAGCCATCGCCCTTGTTTCCTCACAGGCAACTATGCTAAAGTATTGCATATACTTACATATATATATGTATATATGTACATATATATATATATAGTATGTGTTCTTAGAAAATATGTATTGTTGTTTGTGAGCATGTTTTCTAATTTACGTTCATGATATTGTGCTATTGACCTCATTCTATTTCTTTTTCCACTCGGTATTCTGATTTAAGAACCTATTCACATTGTCATGCGTACCTCCAGTCTCTTGCCCTGAGGTGCTGCAGAGGATCCTAGCTATCAAATGACGCATTTCCGTTCTCCCATGAATGGACAACTATGCTGATAATTCTCCATGTTGCAAAGAATACTGTGCTGAATATTCTTACTCCTGCCTTCTTGTGGACTGTGTGACTCTGGAACATATGCCAGGAGACAACATTGCTGTGTCGGTGGATATACCATAACTAATTTCACGGCTCCGTTTTTTGTTCCTACTAGCAGCTCCCTATCAGACATCTCTGTATCCTTGACTAGAAGTTGTCTAGAGAGCAAGGAAGTTCTCTCCGCTTATTCAGATATTCTTTTATATTCTTCGTTAGACTTTAAAAACATTATGCATAGAAATTTTGTATATTCCTGAGTAGATTTCCAGATCTTTATAATTTTTGCAGTTATCATGTATTTTCCTTAAAGATATATTTTCTGGTTGTTTATTGCTGGTGTTGACAAATTCTATTCATTTGTAAGCAATTTTGCACTTAGCAAA
Source organism: Giraffa tippelskirchi (assembly GCF_054371585.1). Lineage (NCBI taxonomy): Eukaryota > Metazoa > Chordata > Mammalia > Artiodactyla > Giraffidae > Giraffa > Giraffa tippelskirchi. The sequence goes on along the minus strand of NC_137286.1, from coordinate 57,772,452 downwards.
TTTTCTGAACAATCTTAGTGATTCTAATAGCTTATGTGTTGATTCTATTGTATTTTATTGGTAGGGAATATATTGCCTGCAATTATCAATACTTTGCTACTTTATCCTTACATATTTTACTTATATATCATTTATCAAAGTATTATGCTAAATAGTGACAGTAATAATGGGAATTGCTGTCTTGTTTCTAGTCTAAAGGCGATGTTTGCAATTTTCCCATTAATTTTAATGCTTGCTATAAGTTTCTAGTTAGATATATATATTAAAAACACACACACACATATATATAATCAATTTAATGAAGTTCCTTTCTGTTTCTAGTGGGATAAGACACATTTCTATATCTGTTAACATGACCTTATGATTTTTGGTATGTGGCATACTGAATTGATAGATATCTCAAATATTGAAATATTCTTACATTTGGGGGAGGGATGTTTTGGTGATAGCAAAGCAGGATGACTCTAATAAGAAATTCTCAACAGTAAATTTCTCTGGCACATTGTGCTAATTTATTTTGAAAGTTACATTTATTTATTTATGCATTTATTCAGTTACTATAGATTTTGATTTTCTCTGTATCAGGTCTTGGATTGGATACTGGAGGTATACTTTTCATTTCGTCAATATTGAGTCTGGAAAGTGAGTGACTTGGCCCTGCAGTAGCTGGGCTTTCCTCTGGCTCTCAAGTCCACTGGACGAGAAGCAGTAAAGCCTCTCTTGACTTTTGTCTTGGCTGTGAAAGGTAGGTTGTCAGTTCTTACTGCCATTTAAGAGGGGGGTGGGGGCGTTTGCTAAGATGGAAAGCAGGTAGCCTTGGGAAGTAGAAACTGAAGAAAGGACTTTGCATATGAGCTAGGCTTCCATTCAGGTTCATGGTCAATAGTATATGCAACAGTTGCTGGATTCACCAAGACTTTAAAAAAAAAATACTGTGATCTCCTTGTTTATTGCTCACTTTGGTCACTTTGGCACAGTTACAATCCAATGAGAATGATAGGCAAGCCCATTGCAGAACAAGTGTTAAAAAAAAAATCCCAACTGAAAATTATTTAAACAATGAAAATAGAACTCATTCTCAGCCAAGTATTTTTTTTTTTTCTGAGAAAATATCTCAACTTAAGACATACTATGTCCTTGAAGGGAAAAAGGATGCGTTGTGAAAAGGATTCCAGCTTTGAACCTGAGCTGTGAACTGCAGATGCAAACTGCATGGCCACCGGAGGCCCACACGGAAGTATTAGGTGGGGTGTGGTCGGGGTGCTCGTGTCACTGAAAATGGTTTGGGAAGAACTAACAACTTAGGATACCTGAGATGAGGTAACTGGATTTTCGGCTCCCTCCTCTCACCTAATTGAATGTGCAAATAATCTGCCTGCACAATGAGCTCATGCCCAGGGCTCTTCTCTCCGGCATTTGTATGCAGTGAGCATGTGTGTATGTGTGAATTCACAGCAAATCTCACAGGCTCTATTTTCCTGCAGTGAGATCTCTGTACGCCCAGAACAAAATGAAAAATGGCTTCTTAATCGTGATAATCTTCGCAACTTTACCATGCAGTCTCCTGGCTGTTTTCTCCGACCTGTCATAAAAGCAGGGGATGAAGATGAGGCGGTGACCATTCAAGGGGATTGTTAAGGAGCTTCTGCTGCCTGTTGGTGTATGTGTTGCACTCAGCAGGGGCCACTTGATTATGTATAACTGTAATATTTGCCTGTGTGTCTCCTACCCCGACATTTGAGACATTGATTTTCTTTCAGCCACTCCCCTATTGTGAGGCTGCTAAGTATAGGCTAGACTCTGATCCTATGGGAAAATCTCTCTGTGGTCCGAAATCCTTTTAAGGATTAGCATCTCAACTAATGGCATTGCATATTTCCATACGGGCTGAACTAAACTACTGGATCAATTTGCCTTAATAATCTGTGATTTCCTCCCACTTTTCAACCTTGCCATGTCTGCAGCTTTGGGCAGACTTAATATACCCTAGAGGGTGAACATGGGGGAAGTCAGGAAGAATTTCCTGGAAAGGCAGCTTTATATCGGAGTCTTAAAGTGGACTAGTGAAGAGGGGGAAGGGTGCTGCAGGCGGGGGCATAGAAAGGACGACGACTTAAAGATGAAAGGGCAGATGGCCCATTCGGGGAGGTGAGGGAAACGGCTTGATAGAAAGATGGGAAGCAGCGGAGTGTGGGGAAGATGGGGCAAGCAGACCATGCGTTTCACGTCAGCTGTTATCCTCGCTGACTCGGGAAGCCAAGGCAGTGTTTTAAGCCCTACCTTTGCATGCACTTTGGCTCTTGTAGTTTTGTCGTCCTGTGAATCTGCCTGGTTAGCTTCTGTCTTTATAGGAGGTTAGTTTAAGATCAATTTCTCCAGAGTAAAAATATGTATCTGAACTTGAGGCGTTTGTCATTCCTTAGGTTAGAATCTTTCCTCCCTTGTCACCTCGTATTTAGGCATACCCCTGCAATAGTAACTTTACATAAAACTGAAGTAAATAAATGCCCCTGTGATTCTCGTAACATTCAAAAAACTAAGATCATGGCATCTAGTGCCACCACTTCATGGCATATAGATGGGGAAACAATGGAAACAGTGACAGCCTTTATTTTCTTGGGCTCCAAAATCACTGCAGATGGTGACTGCAACCATGAAACTAAAAGATGCTTGCTCCTCGGAAGAAAAGCTATGACCAACCTAGACAGAATATTAAAAAGCAACATTACTTTGCCAACAAATATCCATCTAGTCAAAGCTATGGTTTTGACCATAGCTCTCACATCCATACATGGAGAGTTGGACTATCAAGAAGGCTGAGCACCGAAGAATTGATGCTTTTGAACTGTGGTGCTGGAGAAGACTCTTGAGAGTCCCTTGGACTGCAAGGAGATCCAACCAGTCCATCCTAAAGGAAATCAAGCCTGAATATTCATTGGAAGGACTGATGCTGAAGCTGAAGCTCTAATACTTTGGCCACCTGATGCAAAGAGTCAACTCATTGAAAAGACCCTGATGCTGGGAAAGATTAAAGGCAGGAGGAAAAGGGGATGACAGAGGATGAGATGGTTGGATGGCTTCACTGACTCAATGGACATGAATTTGAGCAAGCTCCAGGAATTGGTGAAGGACAGGAAGCCTAGTGTACTGCAGTCCATGGAGTCACAAAGAGTCAGACATGACTGAGTGACTGAACTATACTGAACTGAACTGATAATTCTCAAGTTATTAATTTGTTAAAAGTACAGGACTCCAACATCCTCAGACTGCTCTTTTTCAGTTGCATTCCTGAAATCCACAGTCATGAGTCATGGTGCTGGTGTCACACTGCATGAAGGTCAAGAAAAGAGTTAGCTGTGGGGGAGAATGCTTCTTCTGGCCAAGATGGAATGATATGGACTTGATTTATCCTCTCACCCAAAGCTACTGAATTTACCTTTGAACTCTATGCTAATTCAATTATTCTCACCAAGGACTCAGAGTATATGTGACTTAGACTCATGGTAATAAGATCAATCATGAATTTTGGATTGTATAACTTTTTATGGCTTATTGAGCATGATACTCTAATGGAAAGAGGCTTCCCAGATGGCTCAGCTGTGAAGAATCTGCCTGCAAGGCAGGAGATGTGTGTTCAATCTCTGGATCAAGAAGATTCCCCGGGAGGAGGAAATGGCAACCCACTCTAGTATTCTTGCTGGGAAAATCCTATGGTCAGAGGAGCCTGGTGGGCTACCGTTCAGAGGGTCACAATGAATCAGACATGACTGAGCGACTAGTATGCATGCACCGTAATGGAAAGAGCATTGATTTACAAAGAACTCTGGGTTCTTGGGAAAGACAGAGCATGGAATGGAAAACCGGTGTTTACTGAATACTTCTTAAGTGCCAGGCATGAGGAGCATCTCCCATCTATTATCTCATTCACTCTTTACTAAAATCTTGTGAGGAGTGAGTTAGTGTTTCTGGGCATGGAAATTGTTTGACTTGTTCAAAGTCAAACAATGATAAAGGGTCACATTGTGCACACTTTTTCTATTGCACTAAGCTGAATGAGGGTGGTGCTTTTTATTTTCCTAATTGATTTCAGGCCAGTTTGTAAATAGACACACACAGAATAAAACATTAAATAATCACTGAGAGCCAGGATCTTGTCTCGGGCATTTTTGACTCCCTTGAGCCCATGTCAGAACCTGTCACCTAGTGGCTGGGAATGTTTGCTGGATGTTTGAGAGGAAGAAAGAGAGAAGGAAAGAGAAAGAGGGAAATAAAAGAGAGGGAGGAAGGAACATGAAGAGAAAAAGAGAAAAGAGGAAAACAGAATAAAGGGGTAAGACCCAAGCAAGAAAGGGGGCATAATTAACCAAAAAACAGGCCATAAGAAGACCACTGTAATTGAGCGCATAGTTTCATGAGGTACTTCTTGCTGGTTAGTGGAACTGAAATCATGTTTGACTTCATCCATGAGTCAAGACCAGAATATCACGATTTCTGCTTCTGGCCAAGACTAAGTAACATGGACTGGATTTACCCTCTCACTTGAAATAACTGAAAAAAAAAATCAGACAAAATATATGAAAAAGTGGTTTTCAGGATATTGGACATTAGGCATGAAGGGCAGTGATCCCTGAGAGAGGGAAACAAACCAAGTGAATCCTATAGTTGCCCCCAGCTTCCTGTCTGGAGAGTTTCTGGGTTGCTGCACAGGGAGGAAAAATCCAGATACTGCTGGGGCTCTTTCTGAGTCGAGGAGATGGAGAAGGTGACATAGAGGCCAAGAGTTTACGGGGTAGAGCACCAGACAGGAGAGTATTCTAGTGAGTCCCTGCTGAGTCTTCAGTGAATGAAGTGAATCAGCACATGTATGGGAGGAATCTACCCAAGGCTTTGGAAAGAGAAACAAAAAAGGATTACTATGAACAATCCCCAGGACGCCCATAGAGCCCAGAACAGTTCTTTTTACCACCAGCCAGAGTGGAAAACCTCAGAGTATACTAGACATAATATATAGTATTCATAAGAGTTCTGTCTTATTCAGTGCATCGTAAGAGGGGAGACTTAGCCCTAAACCAAATGTTTTATTTTGAAGTAACAGAGCTGGCTCAATACAGTAAAATTTATAATGTCTGGAATTCACTTAAAAATTACCATCCATAAAAATAATCAGGAAGATATGAATATAACGAGGAAAAATAAAATCAATCAAAACTGTTGGGGAAATAGCATAGACAATAGAATTACCAGACAAGGATATTTAAACAGTTGTAATTGTATTCCACATATTCAAGAAGCTAGAAGAAAGAGTGATCATATTAAGAAAAGATGCAGAATATACAGTGAGTCTCCTACATACAGATGAGTTCCTTTCTGAATGCACTCATAAGTTCAATTTGTTCGTAAGTTCAATATAGCTTAGGTACCCAACTAACACAATTGACTATACAGTACTGCACTGTAATAGATTTATAATACTTTTCATGTAAATAATACATTAAAAAAACACAAAAAATAACAAAAAAGTTTAATCTTACAGTACAGTACCTCGAAAAGTAGAGTAGTCTAGTACAGTAGCTGGTAGCACTGAATTGAATTCTGAATGGCTGCTGCAGTACCATTCTTCGTTCAGGATTTGTACCTCAAAAACTAACTGTGCCTCTTCAAAGAAAATCCTATGTTATTTCCCGCATCATGAATCTCTTCTTACTCTTCTCTCTCTTCCTGTTTCCCTTGGGCCTCCAATTCCATCAGGTCTTCATTAGTAAGCTCATTGTATCGTACAAGGAGAGTCCACTGGAGATGTCCTCTTGCAGATCTAGCTCCAGCCTCTTGCTGAGGGTTGCTAAGTTGCCATGTTTCTTCTTTAAGTCTTCACAAAACCCTTAGATTCCTCTTGAATCAGAGTTAAACTGAGTGGGACTTGAAGCTGATGTTGATCCTACATCCACACATTGGGGAATTTCTCCATCTCATCCATCACTTTTCCGTGCTACTTTGATATTATTGTCAACATAACTGGCACAGCAGACTTCATGTATTCCATGTTCTTGTCCTTGTTCTTTAGAATCATGTCGATGGTTGAACAATTCATGTCATAAGAATGAGTGATGTCAACCATCTTTTCGCCTCACTCCACTTTCTCAATGATTTTCATTTTTGTTTCCATCGTTATCCCTTGGTGCTTCTTATCAGTACCAGCTACATCACCACTGCTTTTACACTTGCTTTTGGACACCCTGGACTTGAAATGAAGATACTGTATTTTATACAGTACTGTACAGTAAAGTACACAAAAGCACAACCACTTGTAAAAGATGCACACATGTGACAATGTATGCCAAACACATGAGCTAACTTATGTGATTAGACATGCGAACACATGTTGCATCTTTGAAATTTCACAACTTGAGTGAGTTCAGGACTTACTGTATAAAAAGAACTATAGTATATAAGATGAAGAAATACACTGGATGAAATAACAAACAGATTGGACATCAAAGAAAATATCCATGAACTTCATAATAAAGCGATAGTAAACTATTCAAAATGAAACATAAAAAAGATTGAAAGAGAATGAACATCAGTTAGCCTTGGGACAAAATATAAATGTGAAATATATATATATATACACACACACACATGTGAAAATATAGAATGTAAATGATTGTAGGAGAGTGAGACAATAGATATATGAGGAAACAGTGACTCTAAATTTTCCAAATATGATGAAAATTCTAAACTCACAGATCCAAGAATCTTAGCAAACCCAAAGCAAAAATCATGAACAAAATTACACCAAAGTACATCATAATCAAATTGATCAAAAGCAGTGGTAAAGAGAAAATTCTAAAAATTATCAGAGAAAGACACACTACTTGCAGGAAAACAAAAGATAAGAATGACAGCAGATTTCTCCTCAGGAGCGATGCAAGTTGGAAGACAGTGTATCAACATATTTCAAGGCACTGAAAGGAAAAACTGTCAAGCCAGCAAAATGGCTTTCAAAGACAAAGATGAGATGAAAGCTTTTTTAGACATAAAGCACAAAAACAACTCATAATTAGCCACCTTTCCAACAGAAATGTAAAAGAATACCTCTCAGGCAGAAGGAAAGTGTTACTAGATGGAAGTCTAAATCTATACAAAGTAATGAAGACACTCAGAAATGCTAACTACGTGGGCAAATATAAAAGACTGTCTTTTTCTTGTCATAGAAATATCTTTAAAAGATAACAGCTTAGAGGAAAAATAAAAATATGGCTTGGAGTTTTAACAAATGTAAAAATATAATGTAAAATAACAAATGATACAAATGAAATTATTTTGTTGTAAGTTCTTGGGGCTTCCCTGGTGACTCAGACAGTAAAGAAGTTGCCTCTAATGCAGGAGACCTGGGTTCAAACCCAGGTCAGGAAGATCTCCTGGGGAAGGGAATGGCAAGCCACTCCAGTATTCTTGCCTGGAGAATTCTAGGGACAGAGGAGCCTGGTGGGCTATGGTCCATGGGGTCTCAAAGAGTTGGATTGACTGAGCGGCTAACGCTTTCACTTTCACACTAATTAGTGAAGCCTAAGGTTGGAAAAAGATGTACCATACTAACACTGATTAAACAAAAGCAGTGGAGTGGCTACAGTAACATCATATAAAGCATTTTTAGAGCAAACACGTATTATCAAACTTAAAATGTCATTTAATGATGATGAAGTTAATTCATCAAAAGAATATTTTTAGATATGTACTTAAAGTAGAGTTTCAAAATATGTGAAGAAAGCCCATCAGAGGACTCCTCCCATGGGCTGTGGAGAGCATCGTCCCTGCTGTGCACTCTGACACCACACAGCTTAGCCTTCTCTTAGGGCATCATGACAGACAGCACCTTGAACTTCACTGGTCAAGTTCCTGCAACGATGTTGTTGAGAACTTTGTGCATTATCCAAAATACAGTTATAATCCTTCTGGAGAGGACCTGAAAAGTACGTCTCCTCTAGCCTCAGTATCAGAAAATACATGTATTTTTAAAAAATAACAGTAGCCAACCTTCCTTATACACATATTATTTACCTGTGTAATAGAACTGCCTTATTGCTTTACAAGTATTATTTCATTTAATTCTTTCAAAACTCTAAGAAGTAGATGTTACTGTTTTATCCATTGGGTAGATGGCATATTTTTTCTCCTCCTTGACACTGATTTCTCTGACTTTTGAGACTCGACCAGTTTAAGTGCATAGAATTTTGTTATTTATATTTTGCAAACTATACTCATGCTTATCCTCAACTTTTCTCATTTTCCCTTTCAGTCAGTTCAGTCACTCAGTCGTGTCCGACTCTTTGTGACCCCATGGACCGCAGTACACCCGGCTTCTCCGTCCATCACCAACTCCCAGAGCTTGTTCAAACTCATGTCTATCAAGTCGGTGATGCCATCCAACCATCTCATCCTCTGCTGTCCCATTTTCCTCCTGCCTTTAATCTTTCCCAGCATCAGGGTCTTTTCCAGTGAGTAAGTTCTTCACATCAGGTGGCCAAAGTATTGGAGCTTCAGCTTCAGCATCAGTCATTCCAATGAATATTCAGACTGATTTCCTTCAGGAGTGACTGGTTTGATCTCCTTGCAGTCCAAGGGACTCTCAAGAGTCTTCTCCAACACCACAGTTCATAAGCATCAATTCTTTGGTTCTCAGCTTTCCTTATGGTCCAACTCTCACATCTATACATGACTACTGGAAAAACTATAGCTTTGAATAGATGGATCTTTGTTGGCAAAGTAATGTCTCTGCTTTTTAAAATGCTGTCTATGTTGGTCATAGCTTTTCTTCCAAGGAGCAAATGTCTTTTAATTTCATGGCTGTAGTCCCCATCTGCAGTGATTTTGGAGCCCAAGAAAATAAAGTCTGTCACTGTTTCCATTGTTTGCCCATCTATAAGCCATGAAGCGATGGGACTGGATGCCATGATCTTCATTTTTTGAATGTTGAGTTTTAAACCAGCTTTTTCACTCTTCTCTTTTAGTTTCATAAAGAGGCTTTTTAGTTCCTCTTCACTTTTTGCCATAAGGGTGGTGTCATCTGCGTATCTGAGGTTATTGATATTTTTCCCGGCAATGTTGATTCCAGCTTGTGCTTCATCCAGCTCAGCATTTCACATGATGTACTCTGCATATAAGTTAAATAAACTGGGTGACGATATACAGCCTTGACATACTTCTTTCCCATTTTGGAGCCAGTCCATTGTTACATGTCTGGTTCTAACTGTTTTCCCTTTACTTCATTTTCTTTTTACTTCTTTGCTTTTATTCATTTATAATTATTTTTATTATTATTATCTAAATAATTTTATTATTTTTATCTATTCTATCTACAATCCTATATAGTATGGATTGAAGCATTATGCGAGTCAATACCTAAAGAAGACACCAACTGAGAGACTTTTTCTCCCATGGGAAGGTTATATATTTCCTAATGACTAGTGTTTGCTGCAACAACGTGGGAGGCATATATCTGACCCTACTCCTGTGCCCTTGATAAATGCTGAGGGCATAGGCTAAAGCGGATATTTGGAAGGTATGTTTGTCCCCCTGGAGTAGCTGACATCAGATGGAAGTTCCAGACAACCAGAGCCCAAGGGGAAGGGTGTGTTCACTGGGGGTCACTCAGATGGCCTGGATGACAGCTTCATCCATAAGCTGAGTGGTTGGTGCATGCAGATCTCCAAACCATCACCGCTGGGATAAATCAAGATCCATGTGAGAGGATCCAGGGTTCAGAATTCCAGTGGAAGGATCTGAATCCTGAGATGCTGGAAAAGATGGGATCTTTAGAAGCCAACATCAAGTACAGATCAGGAAAAAGAACTTGAAGTGGGATAAGGGAAGAAAAGAGCTTAGGACATGGGCTATGTGCCAAACACAGGTATCTGTAGCTTGGTTTTTGTGTGTGTGTGTGTTAGGTAGGCATGTGTAATGGGAGGGGCGTTCGATTCAGGGGATGGTGTATGGAAAAGTTTACTTCTTTAAAGTGCAGAGTGAGGCATAGAGCCAGGCACCCTAGACACACAGCTTCCTGAGGCCCGGGCTTCCCTGAATTATAGATGAAAGAGTCAGAGGAATGGGCACCAGTTCCTGGCAGGGTCTCCAGATTTGGTCTCTGCTCCTGTGATGTGGGACGGCGATGCCGGACTCTTTCTCTCACAGCCAGGAGGAGAGACTCATGCTCGAATGAGAGGGTGCTCCTGGAATACTCTGACCACCGAAGAGGCTTTATTAGCAGCTAGCTTGTTCTGAGAGTGGGGACAAAGGAAAGGAGGATCTGGAACTCTCAAGCGGTGAAGGAATTAGGTCAGTTTCAACAACTTTACTTCTGCTTTGCTGAAATCAGACATCTTAGGTAGAGCTACCTGGAGAGCCACTGAGAATGGAGGAGATAGCCCAGGGCTTCCTCAGTACAGCTGCAAATCTTGTGAGGCCTCTCAGAGCATCCTGGGGTTGCCCGGGCTGGGGGCAGAAGGGCAGTGAGTCGGGAAGAAGGGAGGGGAAGGACTGTGCTGAATGTAGCCCCTGGTACTTCTTCCTACAGAGCACTGTAGCTTGCATCTGCTTTACACACTATGTTTTATTTAAAGATTTCATCTGAGTGAAAAGTCCCAAGGCTTATTAACAAGAAAGAAAAAAAAAGGCTGAAAGCAATGTTTCTAGAGGAGTATTCTAAGACACGGCAGGGCAGAACAGGTGGAAGATTGAGATGAACGCCCTCTGTGCACTCAGGAGCCAGGTAAAAGTTATGGAAAAACTTGGAGCTTTTGGATAAACTATGAACTCTGTATGCATGAGGATTAAGGGTATCGTTTTGATGATCAATCAAAGCGTAGGTACTGAGTGCTTTCTATAGCATTTATCTTTCAGTTAACATAAGCCAATTCAGCAATATGAACAATAATTAATACGCAATAAACTTCTAGCCTCAGCTCTCAAGCCCTCTTCCCTAGGATTTCCTTGTCTCATCTGTAGGAGTCCTGCCACCATCACTCTGCAGATTGTGCAACCTCTTGGTGGGGCAGGAACTATTCAGGGTTCAGGCTTTAACTGAGCATCTTCACGGACTGCTTCTTCTGCCCGTCTTGTGCTCTTCACTGTGGAGGATCCCAGAAGTTACAGCTGCCTCCCATGCATGCTGAAAAAACAAATGACTGTGCCTGTTTAATTTATTGTTGCAGATGGGTGTTGGGTTTTCTCTGTCAAAGTGCTTCCCTGGTGGCTCAGAGAATAAAGAATCTGCCTGCAATGTGGGTGACCCAGGTTCAATCCCTGGGTCAGGAAGATCCCCTGGAGAAGGAAATGGCAACCCACTCCCGTATTCTTGCCTGGAGAATCCCATGGGCAGAGGAGCCTGCCGGACTAAAGTTCATGGGGTTGTAAAGAGTCAGACATGACCAAGCGACTAATACACGCTGTCAAAGTGCTAGAGTTTCAACCCAGCCTCTTGCCCTTCCATAGTTGCCCTCACATGAAGCCCACCATGGCAGTGGGAGGTCCTTTTAGTCCCTGAAGTTTTAGCATCAAGAGTAGCTTCAAGAATGTGTCAGAATTGGAAAGGGAGAAGCATCAATTACACCGAAGTTATTCATTCATTACTTTGACATGTGTTTATTGAACCTCTAGCTGATTCCAAACATTATGCTGGGGATAAAGAGATGAATTCAAAAGCAAGGTCACTCCTGCAACAATGGAGCAAATGGAAGTATTGGTCAGGGAGTAGGTGGTTAGGAGCTCTAGATTGGTTCTTGTAGAAATCATCTCACGGTAGTTTCTCCTCTGGTTGAAGCCTCCTAAGGAGTTTTCTATTTACTTATCTGCATTGACTTACTTGTCTTATAAGTTACAGATCACTTTGCAAAACACGAAAATTCCATACTGGTAGAAAGAATTCTTTATTACATTTAAACTTAACTCAGAGGTGATGATCTACCAGCCCAGTGGGCTACATTGCCTATGGATCAAATTTGCAGCAAAATATTTCATTTGACTGACATAGTAGTTAACAATTTTCTCATTAGAAGGCTTTTAGATAGGCCATAAACTCTGTGCTTTGTCACAAGCCCCACCGTACCTTATTGTTCTACACTTAACTATATTTATTTGCCTTCTCTAACTGTATCCTGTAGATATTTGCATTTACAGCTTCTGGAAGACACTTTCCAAGTCACGAGACCAAGACAAGTAAAACTATTGAAAAGCTGTGAAATTTTAAATAGATGATTTAATGATTTAATAAATATCTATTGAGTGTCTATTAGGTGTCAGGGTCTGTGTTGACATACAATAGGGATTTAGAGAAAAATAATATAATATGGTAAGTGAAGTAAGCTACAAAAGTGTCATCGGGGGCCATGAATTCTTCAGTGAGTAGTATGAAATGCTTCACAAAGGATGCTAGTGAGTTTGGGACTTGTTTTGTACATATGTCTTACTGTAGCTATATGTGCACCTCATCATAGGATTTTAAGCAGAAAAGTGACATCAGTAAGGTAAAAAAGATAGCAATATCAACAGGTGGGAGAATTAGAGGAGCTTGAGACTAAAGACAAAGTTGTCCAGTAGGAAGTCTATTTTTGAATAATGTAGAATAAAAATAAAAGTTAGGGTCCCTTCAGGGGTGTCACAGGGTGTAGACATAAGCAAAAACCTTAAGATTGTAATGAACACAGCAAGTTCTCAGAGCTCTGAGGCAAGCAGCTTGTGAAATGGTTATGTCTGGAGAACTGGGAGACATTGTGGAGTGGAATTCAAGGTCTTAGAAGCCACACAGAGAAGCTAGAGTCATTTTTAGTATTTCTCCATATTGCCCAATGTCTTATCACACTGGCTCTTTCTTGAAGGCTCAAACTCTTCTTTGACTCCTCCATATTACCCCTCATACTCAACATATTCAAGCTCATTCGAGGCCACTGACTCTACTTTCAAAATAAATCCAGAATCTGGCTTCTCTTCCCCATCTCCACCACTATCACCATCATCGAGACCTACTGTCCATTGTCCAAAGCCAGTTGCCTTGGGGCTGAATCCCTGTTCCTTTAACTCCCCAGGCTGTGCACACAGGTGGTCCTATGTGCGTAGCACACATTCACTCAAGACTTGCATCTGATAGGAGCACCAAGGGCCTTGGGAAATGCAAGCCTAATAAGAAAAGTGATGAACTACATTGAGTGAGTTAAGCTCCTCGTCTAAAAGCTCTCATAGTTGAGAGTAAGCTTGCTGGGGTTGAGAGAGGGCAAGGAAAACTGACTACTGTGTTTAGAGAAGGGCTTCCCTGGGGGCTCAGATGGTAAAGCATCGGCCTGCAATGCAGGAGAACTGCACTGGAGTCTCCAAATGTACAAACTCCAGAACTGTGTTGTCTGGTTTGGTAGTCACTGGCTACTTGTAACTATTTAAATCAGGTAGAATTAAATACAATTATAAATTCAGTCCCTTGGTCACACTAGTCACATATCGAATCCTCAGGGTGGCTAGCGGCTACCATATTGGATAGCACGTATATAGACATTTTCTATCATAGTAGAAAGACTTGGACGTCACAGACCTAGAATCAAGAGACAAGGTTAAAACTGTCTGTCTTGGTCTATGGTAAGGAAAATGCCTAGAGGCAGGGATGTCTCCGCAATGGTTATCCAGATTACCATTACCAGTCTCACCATAGTGGGGTAAGAGCTGATCATTATGGTGCTACTGCTGCTAAGTCACGACAGTCGTCTCCGACTCGGTGCGACCCCATAGACAGCAGCCCACCAGGCTCCACCGTCCCAGGGATTCTCCAGGTAAGAACACTGGAGTGGGTTGCCGTATCCTTCTCCAATGCAGAAAAGTGAAAAGCGAAAGTGAAGTTGCTCAGTCGTGTCCGACTCTGTGCGACCCCATAGACGGCAGCCCACCAGGCTCCCCATCCCTAGGATTCACCAGGAAAGAGTACTGGAGTAGGCTGCGATTGCCTTCTCCGATTCTGTCAGAGTAGAGCAGCCCAAACAGAACACCTTCTGTGGTAAGTTTGAGGATGACAGGGTTGACCAAGGAAGAGAAAGGACACAATGCATTTCAGTGGGTGAGGCCTGGACACGGTTGTGTCAGAGGGGAGATTTCTTCCGGAGGCTGTTGTAAGGTCACCACCCTGAAGGAGAATGGGACAAGGAAACTCTTAGGGGAGAGGGGAATAGGAGAGTGGTCTTACGTGTTCAGGTGATGCTGATTAGCAGCAAGGTGGGAAGTCTGTGAGTCAGAGAACTTTGAAAGGAAGCAGTGGTTTGGGATCTTGTATAGTTACAGAGCTTGTCTTATCTGTGGTTGGAAGATGGTTCCATATGGTGCAGTTTCACAGGGTATGTGGAGTAGGTAGGCTCTAAATAGCTAAAGGTATGTTTATTTGAACTATGTTTAAAATAACTGAATGTGTATGATCTCGAATATAGTCCATGGGATTCTCCAGGCAAGAATACTGGAACAGGTTGCCATGACCTTCTCCCGGGGAATCTTCCCAACCCAGGGATTGAACTCACATCTTTTAAGTCTCCTGCGTTGGCAGGTAGGTTCTTTACCACTAGCACCACCTGGGAAGCTCACCCAGTACTAACCTGATTCAAAGAAGTAAACACTCTGGGGGCAATTTTAGGATGATACCCAGAGACTATCACTGGCCCATTTATAACTGCTTTCCTAGATAACAAGATCACTATTTGTGGTTCAACTTCTGTATCTGTAATTTTTTAAAACATAGATTTCATTTTAGTTACTATTCTTTCTTTTTAGAATAATTTTTCCTAATGAGGGTGGGCTTCCGTTTACCTTTTCAAAAAGACCTCTAATACAATAAAGATTAGGATTATACTAAAATTTCTTCACTGGTAGCGCAACTGGAAAAGAATCCCCGTGCAGTGCAGGGGACATGAGCGACTAAGCACAGCACAGCACAAAACCTCTTCCTGAAACTTGGCTGGCAGCTCCTGTGGCGTGCGGGCTTCCCTCCTATCACAATAGGTAAAGAATCCGCCTGCAAGGCAGGAGACCTGGGTTGATCCCTGGGTTAGGAAGATCCCCTGGAGGAGGGCATGGCAACACACTCCAATATTCTTGCCTGGAGAATCTCATGGACAGAGGGGCCTGGCAGACTACAGTCCATGAGGTTGCAAAGAGTCTGACATGAGTGAGTGACTAAGCACATAACACAAAATCTCTTCCTGAAACTTGGCTGGCAACTCCTGTAGCGAGCGGGCTTCCCTCCTAGCTCAGTTTGTAAAGAATCCACCTACAATGCAAGAGTCCGCCTACAACGCAAGAGTCCGCCTGCAATGCAAGAGTCCGCCTGCAATGCAGGAGACCTGGGTTTGATTCCTAGGTCCGGAAGATCCCCTGGAGAAGGAAATGGCAATCCACTCCAGTATCCTTGCCTGGAAAATCCCATGGACAGAGGAGCCTAGCGGGCTACAGTCCATGGGGTCGCAAGAGTTGGACATGACTTAGAGACTAAACCACTTAAACCACCACCACCTGTAGTGTGTTTCTCACTTTCTATTTTAAACTAGGGATAATTTTCCTACAGCTCTTATTTCTGCTTCTGGACTTAAGGACAGACACTGTGGTTTCAGTATTTCTGATTTCCTGCTGGGCCTAACATCAGTGTTATTTGAAGAAAAGTAAAGAGGGAAGCTGCTGGCCACCTGCCAGTATCCAAAACCTCCCTTCCACACCTGAGGGGGTGGGTGGGTAAGATGGCCCATGAAGACCTCGTCTACTCACAGATTTCAGTAAGAAGGAACAACCCACTTCATTCTTCTTCAGAGGATGCTCCAAGTGGAACTCTCCTAGGCACATATGTTGTTTCTGCCTGTCACACTGGATTCAGCCAAAGGATTCAATGAGGCAGCTGATGTGATCTCAATGACCTGCCCACAGGCAGGCAGTGAGTCCGCATATTTGGATCGTTGTTGGCATTCTCCCTCCCAGACTCACTTTTCAATCTTTCACTTAGACTTGCTTCCAATAGAAACGTGTATAGCTCTGATGGCCATTCAACACCTCACACACGCCAGGCACCCGGTAAAACACCGAAGCACATGTTACTGAAACCAAAGCTCCGTGGAGCCCATGGATGTGGAAGCCTTTCTGTCCCCTGTTTTTTGCAGGAAACAGACTCTAGCCTGCATGACTTTTCCTGAGCTCCAAACGGCAGAGGTTCGAACAACTGCTAATTTGGGAAGGGAGGGGTTGCAAAGACAAGGGAGGAGCAGCCAGGAAAGGACAGTGCAGCCTTGGGGCAGGGTCCTGGTTCCACCTCAAGGGATGCATTTAATGGTATCTTTAAGCTTTAAAACACAACAAATGGAAGATGTCCGCACTCTTCATTCAAAAGAAAGTCATCAAGATTACCTGAGACCAGATTAGAGGAGTGCAGGCCCTGCACACACCCCAATCGTACCAGCAACTCTACCCTTGCTGTTAAACTCCTAATCAAACTCTCCTAGGTTGGGACACACTGTTTTTTTGAGAGCAGGCGTCCACTGTGTCCACCTTTGCCTGGCAAAGTAATAAAACTGTTCTTTTCTACTTCACACAAAACTCTGTCTTTGAGATTTGATTCAGCACTGGTGCATAGAGGCTGAAATTTTGGCATTATTGCTCCGTTTTCACTCTGGGAGATCCATCATTATACGTTTTTTAAAAAGTAGAAACTGAGGTCAGAGGGCTGATGAGTGGTAGAACAGGGACACAGACCCAGGGGTTTTGACTTTAATATTCTAGTTTCGGCTATTTAGTTTTTAAAATACACTGTGAGGGCAAGTGGTCTGTATTGGTATCTGTCCAATTCTTTTGGACCCCATGGACTATAGCCCACCAGGCTCCTCTGTCCATGGGGATTCTCTAGACAAGAATACTGGAGTGGGTAAGCCATTTCCTCCTCCAGGGACTCTTCCCAGCCCAGGGATCAAACCTGCATCTCTTAACATCTGCCTACATTGGCAGGTGGGCTCTTTACCATTAGTGCCACTTGAGGAGTCCTAAAAGTACACTATGTACAGACAATGAAGTCTGCTTGCATACCGTGGCAGGTATGGTATTACTACCTGTGTTCTACAGGTGAGCATCCTGAGGCTGGGGCAGGGACGCCTGCTGATATTCCCAAGGTCAAAACTAGAATGGAGTGTTTCCTGGATGAGAACCTTCATCTTTCTGAACGCAATTCCTCTCCTTGCTCCACTCCACTGCTCTAAGCGTGAATAAGCCCTGTAATCAAAGATAGCCTTTTGAAGGAAGTGTTTGAAGAGATCAGTGGCTTTTTAGTAGCTGGGGTTGTTCAATGGTAACTCTCAGTTTTATGTGCTGCTCCCTGACATGCTGCCACCCTGGTCCAAGCCTTTGGTGAGTTTCTCAGAGATGCTTCACTCCTGCTTATAGGTGTTCCCAGAGATGATGCGTTGACTCTAGAATGTAGCACCAGGGGCCCTGGGGCATGGATGACAGGACCTTGATGTGGTCCCGTTGGTGCCCTGGGGAATCTTAGTTTCTCCCTCCTAAGAACCAAATGACCTGGTGAATTTCTTTTACCTGGTAGCTGTTATTATTATTATTTTTTTCACCTATAAATCCAGGGACCACGGGCCATGATTTTGAAGGTTTTCTCCTGCTTGGAAACAATTTATAATAGTATTTACCTGTACCTCCCACCAGGGCCGTGTCTCTGCCCTCTGCATACCAAACTACCATTTTTCTTTATTATCTGACTTCTTCTTGTGATCTCAGTTGTATGATCTCAATATCAGCTATTACTTTAAGAGCAGTGGTAAAATCTCTGTGCAAGGCACTATGTGAATGAGCCTCAACGATGAAAGATTTATATTTTAGACCAATTGCTCATCCCATTTAAAAAGAAAAAGGTGTCGGCCATCCCCACATAAAATACTGATGAGTCGGATTAACTGTCCAAAAGCGCTTCACCAATTCACTTCCATGTAATCGTGAAGCAGAGAGTGGAACCAGTGTAGCATTTACAAAGCTGACACCAGGCATATTTGAACACGGTGAGATATGGTATCACTGGGGACAGAAAGTGAGTTTAGTTAATAATGAATGACATATCCCATAAAATACCATTACACAGTGTTCAAGGCCCAAGAATGATGACATAATTATTAGGAGACTGGGAGATTAAGATATAATTTAAAAAAACATGACAGGGGAGGGTGTAATTGGGGAGACAAAATACACAGGAAGTTTGTAATTTACATGTCAAAATACCTTTTTCATGTTTTGATTGGATTAGACGCTGCCTTTCCACTCCATTTATCCCGGCTTCAATTAGAGGCAGCCGAAATGACATCTCCCGTTCATATTCTTGACACACGCTGCTCATAGGCACTTTCTAATTCTAACCGACAGGAAGGGGGAAAGGGAAACTCGGTTCTGCCTCCGTCATGCTCTTCTCACTTAACCTCTCATTTATTTCTAGACGAGCCTGTCACCGCGGTTCACATGGCTTTGCGCGTGGGCTGCACCTCCTGTTCTGGAGGAGACGCCCGTCCTAAGTTGATGTGCTCCGACCCGCAGGCATGTGGGGAGACTAAAGCCAAGCAGGGGCGGGTGGAAGAGGACGGCGGATTCCTTTTCAAACAGGACAGGGAGAGGACATATGTTGAAGAGCCAAGGAGATGTTATTAGGATTATTTTTTTTCACAGCATCAAGTATAATCCCTCCAAACCAGAGGACAAGCTCCTTTTTCCCCCTTTGTTCCCTTCTTACTGGGTTTTACCTGGAGACACCCATGCATTCAGCAGGGGATAAATCCTGAGGTTTTCATTTGCCTTGGATCCCTGGCACCTCTTCTCAGAGATCTAACAGCACAAAGCCCACCTGAAAACCATCAATGAGATATTCAGGCCACAGTCTTTCACTCCAGAGATCCCTGCATCTACCAAGCTGAAGGCATCAGGTACCCAGTGGCGATTATAATTACATGCAAGATGGAAGTTATTGTTAATTTCTCATGTCTTTGAATTGGAGAAGGAAATGGCAACCTACTCCAGTGTTCTTGCCTCGAGAATCCCAGGGACGGCGGAGCCTGGTGGGCTGCCGTCTATGGGGTCGCACAGAGTCGGACACGACTGAAGCGACTTAGTAGCAGCAGCAGCATCTCTTTGATGGAAGCACCTATGCTTTGCTTTTATAATCTTGATGTTTTTCTTTACAATGGAGGCAATGACCCTGCTATATCTAGATATGTTTTAGTATACATGGTAAAAAGTAGCCTATTAGGACCTTACATATCACAGGTGACTGATGAACATAGCCTACTGATCCTCCTCATCAAGTGTTTGGCTTCCACTTTGAGGAACAGACTTGGCTAAAATAAATGCCAGGCCAAATAAATGCCATCTGGTAGAAGCAAGAGGTTCTTTTCTACCAGCTGCTCCCTTGGTTCCCACTGCCACTCATACTTACTGATCCTTGATCAACAGTTTTAAATCGGACATTATTTATTTGGGTCACTGAGAAAATGCTTAAGATGACCAAAATAAATGAGCCTTATAATAAGGAGGCGATATCCTGGGAAGGCAGCAGAGTGCATAGAGGTTCAGATCCCTGGTTGCAGATCCTCTGCTGCCATTGGTGTCATGTTGGACTAGATACACCCACCCTGAGCCTCAGTTTCCCCATCTGTAAATTGGACACTATAGAGTAGCTGCCTCGCACTGTTTAATGAGGGTTAAATGAAATAGATCATGTTAATGCTTATCAGGGAGCTTGGTATAGTGAAGTACTGGTGAAGGTTAGCAGTTACTTGTCATTTGGCTCCAATCACATTTTCTGACCATTCCTGCTCAGCTCTTTCACTCTCTGAGCCCTGGTATTGGGTCCTGGCTTCATCCTGAGTCCAGTGACAGGCCTCCAACAGATGGCTGCTGTTCCTGTAAGAGAACTTTTCTCTTTTTATGGCTCAAGTTCCCCATTTTATGGCTTCTGGTCCTGTTGGGAGACCCATGTCATGTGATCATATAAATAGATCCCCAGAGAAAATGGTGTCAATTCAGCACTTGGTAGCAATGTTACATTAAATCAGGCTTGAGAGACTTCTGAGATTTCTCTGCCTGGTTAAGGAGGTGCAGGGTTTGCTGTTCTTGGGATGAACAGATACCCAAGTGTCTCCAGAATTCACGTACCTCCTACAGCTAGGGTGAAGAAAGAGACAACTCGAAAACTTGGTCCTGAAAGCAAACCTTCTACCTCTTAGACTGGGAGCCAGTCCTGAGCCCCCTTATCATCTCCCTATCCTGCTTTAGACATCATGGGGAAAAGTCTAATACTTGAGCTAGAAAAGATCTCAGATTTCACTACTCCCCTGGGTAGTGAAACAGTCAGTCTTAACCATCAGGTAGGGCATGACCAGAAGGGGATTGTTTTTTCCTGGAATTCTGTGCAGTGTGTGAAGAATAAGGAGCAAGGAATCCCTTTCTGGAATTTTTGCTAAGATGAAACCACTAAACCTTGTGTGTAGTGTCATCATGTAATAATGCAGCACAAAGCACTTACATTTATTTGATTAAAAAAAAAACTGTGAAGATGGTGACACGGAGGCTGTTAATCCATTTTAAAGATAAAAAATTGAGGTTGAGGTGATTGCCTTTCTTGAAGCCATGTAGCTAAAAGGTGGAAGGGGCCACCTAGGATTCCTGAATCCAATTCAGTGGCCTTTCTGTTGAATCTCTGCCTTACCACCTAAGTCATCAGATTCTGTACTTCTCCAAACTCTTACCTAGGCAACAGAGAATTCCTTAAACCTGAGACCATCTAGCTCCAGATTGACTCAAAGAAAAAAGTCCCCTGAAGCCTGAACATGGGTTTTGGGTGGGTGTGATTCTCTTTAAACAAAGGCTTAAGACTGCATTATTTAATTTTTTGTGAGTTTCCTTTTTCTTTCTTTTTATTTTTTTTAAATTGAAAGAGATAGGGTGTGTGTGCTAAGTCGCGTCAGTCGTGTCTGACTCTTTGCAACCTTGTGCACTGTAGCCCGCCAGTCTCCTCTGTCCATGGGATTTTCCAGGAAAGAGTACTGGAGAGGGTTGCTGTGCCCTCCTCCAGAGGATCTTCCTGACCCAGGGATCGAATCCACATCTGTTATGTCTCCTGCATTGGCAGGTGGGTTCATTACCACTAGCGCCACCTGGGAAGCCCTCAAAAGAGATCAACCAACTATGACATATTGTTTATCCTAATAGAGTTCAAATTCTCTAGAGTAGGGGTGTGTTTTAATTTCACGTAAAAATTTGAATATGGTGAGTATTGAGAGCCATTTGGTTGATTGTATTAGAAATTGAATGAAAGGAAAAACTTGGCTAAGGAAACATTATACAAAAGTTGAGGGACCGTCCCCTCCTCCTCCCTTAGACACTTCCTCAGGATGATTTACTTAAATCTATTTACCTTGATATTATAGATAGTGCTGGAGAAAAAGCTCTTGGATTCTTGCAAGAGCATTCACGTGCTGATTTTGAAATCCACATTGAGCTCAGAAGTGAGTCCATGTCCAGCCCTTACTTGTCCAGTCACTGAAGCTCAGAGTTCGTTATCACTTGTCCACATGACTCTGAAGTGCTGGAGTCAAAATTGCCCAGGGTCACAGCACATCTCCTTTACTCCTCAGCCTCCAGCACAAAGCCTTCTACAAGGGCTGCAGATCCTCACATTGCATTTATCTGGGCAGATGCGGTGAAAAGGCTGGAGGAAGGGAGGAGGAAAGTTTATTAGACATGATTCCCCAGAGAAATAGAACCAATAGGAGATGGGTCTACTTCTATCATCTATAATCTACCTACATCTATCTACCATCTATTTGTCTTCTGTGGTAATCTATGGTTATCATCTACAACTATTTATCTACCTATCACCTGTCTATCTGTCTACTGAGACTGATTGATTTCCAGGATTTGGTTCACACAGATGGATAGGCTGGAAGTTCAGGGAAGAGTTGATGCTTCAGTCTTGACTCTAAAATCTGCAGGCAGGACACTCAGGCAGGGTTTCTACGTTGCAGTCTTGAAGCAGAACTGTGGCTTCTTCTGGAATCCTGAGTGTTCGTTTTTAAGGCCTTCAACCAATTGAATTACCTGTATTATGGAGGCTAATTTGATTAAAATGTTAGTCTCTAGACTAGAGTTTGACCAAACAGCTGGACCATAGCCTAGCCTGGTTGTCACATAATATAACTATTGCAGGGAAATTCCCAAAGTGATCGGTGAAGGACCTCAACAGTGCTTCTTTCATCCGGCTAAGTTTTTCTCCCTTTTGGCAGAGAAGAAAATAGAAAGAAAGTACAAACTAATGGGGAATGGGAGGCCAAACTGGATGAAACTTGTTCACAGACGATCTCCAGCTCTTTTCTTCTCTCCTCCTTCAATTTGAAGCTCAATCGCTAGAGAAATGCATCCATCGTTAACTGTTGGGAGTTGCCTACTCATACTCTGCCCAAATTGCAATTGAAGGCTTTGCTTACACTGGAGAAATTAAATCAGAGCAGATGACACACATGAGCAGCATTCCCGATGAGCCCATAGTTCTGTCAATGATATCCTGTGTGTTCAGCGCTAAGTTATGCCCAAAGGTTTGGATGCACCAAATATCTCACAATGAAAATAACTTGATGCCTCATCAATGATAGCAGAGGCGTGTGATAAGGTGCCTGGGAGAAAAGATATAGCTCATTTTCTAGAATTAGGAGGATGACTGAGGACTGCCAGTCTGGTGAAACATACTAATCAAATTAGATTAGCTTTTTTTCTTTTAAAATTAGCATCAGTGACTTTTCAGAGAGCAAAGAACAAATGTTAAACTCACTTCCATTATTTCAATTTGTATTTCTGACTTTATTTAATTCAATAAAAGCTAGAGTGCCCACTGCTTGGTTCACAATCCTGCCCCTTTTTAATCTCCATTCTCTCCCTATGGAATCTTATTCAATCCCATTGTTTAAATATCACCTCAGTGCTGGTGACTCATCCGTTTGTATCTCCAGGTCTGCCTTCTCCTGAGAGCACCAAACTCTTATTGACCTATCTAGTAGACATTTCTACTGGGTCTATGTTTATAGTCACCTTAGACAAAATAGTACAAACAGAACTCTCTTTTTTTTAGCTTTGTTGAGGTATAGTTGATCAATAAAATTGTAAGATATTTAACATGTACAGTATGATGACTTGATATACATATACATTGTGAAAGGATTTGCTGTATCAAGGTGATTAAGAGCAGGGAATCCTGTCACATACAACAGCAAGGTTGAATCTGGAGGGCATTATGCCAAGCGTAATAGTTCAGACAAAGAAAGACGAATACTGCATGGTATCACTTATACGCAGAATCTAAAATAAAACATCAAACTCATAGAAACAGAATAGAA
Organism: Giraffa tippelskirchi; assembly: GCF_054371585.1. NCBI lineage: Eukaryota > Metazoa > Chordata > Mammalia > Artiodactyla > Giraffidae > Giraffa > Giraffa tippelskirchi. Next base: position 57,749,026 of record NC_137286.1, on the reverse strand, counting down.
CAGTGGTCGCCAAGAACTGAGTAATGGAGGAAATAGGGAGAAGTTGGTAAATAGGTACACACTTTCAGTTATGAGATGAATAAACTCTAAGGATCCAACGTATAACATTATGTTATAGTTGATAATCCTATACTATATTGACCTTTGAACAACATGCAGGTTAGGGAGGCCAGTCCTTCTTGAAGTAAAACGTCTGACTAAACTGTACAGCCCATATTCCATATCTGTGGTTCCACATCTATCTGCAGATTCAACCAACCTTGAATCGTATAGTACTGTAGCATGCATGGACTGAAAAAATTCCATGTATAAGTGAGCCTGTGCAGTTTAAACTTGGCTTGCTCAGGGGTCAAGTGTGATTGAAATATGCTAAGAGAGTAGAATTTAAATGCTCACACCAAAAACAAAAGTTGAAGCTTTGATGTGATTGATGGCTGAATAATATTCCATTGTATGTATACACCATATTTTTCTTCATCCATTCTTCTGTTGACAGACATTTTATTTGTTTCCATACCTTGGCTATCAAATAGAACTCTTTTCTCTTCCCCATTACCTAAATCTCCTCTTTCAGGTTGTGTTACTGAGTCCAAGCTCATAATGCTTTCCTCATGACAGACCAAAACACTGAGAGAGATGAGCTGTTGAGGCAAGGAAGAGCCACTTTATTCAGAAAGCCAGCAGACTGAGAAGATGGTGGACTAGTGTCCCAAAGAACCATCTTTCCAAAGTTAGAATTCAGGCTTCTTTTATACTAAAAGGGGAGGAGGTGTGGCTGGTTGTTGCAAACTTCTTAGAGAAGGAATCCTTTGTTCTTGCAACTGTAGGTCTGGTCGCAAAGTTCCTGTAAACCTCCAACAAGACAATTGTTATTTTCTGTTCTGCAAATTTTATCTTAAATAAATGGAAGAGTGTTATGCTTTGAAAGGTCAGAGCCTTTAGAATGGGATATTATGTATATTTCAGGCTAGAGCAACTTTCTTTTACAAAGGTGCAGAGCCAGCATGACTAAAAACAGGCAACAAAGCACAAGGGTTAGAGCTAAAGAAACAGATCTAATATGGAGTCAGGTTTGTTCTTCTTTGTTATAGTTGTATTGTGGGAGAAGGTCAAGGCAAAGACTTTTCATTCTCCATTTATGTCTGAGCTGAATTTTGTTAAATGAGTAAATAGTACTGAATTATTTTTGTATAGGGAAAAATATTCTGACATGCAATACTAGTCAGGATGTATATCTCTTAGATGTGCATTCTCAGTTAGTTGAAATTGCCCCAATTTGGGAAAAAAATTGCATCATAAATGTTGTTAGAGTTGGTCTCATTTTTCAGTCGTTGCTACTTTTTACTTTTAATGGAAATTTGCTATTGCTTTCACATTTTAAATTTAGTTCATTGTGTATTTTGTTTAATTCCATGATGTATAGTTTATTTGTAACAATAGCATTTTTTTTCACTGGAAAGTGGGATTGGTAATGTCAGGAGGTTAACAGCATTTTCCTTACTTAAGGTGGCTTTAAACATCTTAGAGTCTGCTCAGTCATCTTCCATGTCTTGGGGAATTGTCTTTGGCACGGACAACACCCTTTATGTTGGCATTAAAGTTTTCTTTGAGAATATTTTAACCTATAGACATAAGACTGGAGTCCTAGGAAGAATGCAAGGTACTATCTCATTTAAAATAATGTTAAAGCACTTTCTTAACTTTTTAGATTAGAATTTTTGGTCTAATTTTATCACAATTATGTATTTAATGAAGTAAGAACGTCTATAACTGTTTAAAGTTATCCTCTTGGCTTTGTTCATACATTTTATTTATGTGTGCACACACATACAGAGTATACAGCATATCTCAAGAGACTTGCTTGGATGCTCACCCTTCTTTTTCTTCCCAGTCTATGAGAAATCTCATAATTACTCCTTCACTTTCTTCTCCAGAATTAGGCTCACTGCTTGTATTTCTTTAATATTAAGGAGTTCAAATTCTTTTTCATATATTCGTTGGCCATGTGTATCTTTTTTCTGGTGAAGCATGTCCATATTCTTTGTACATTTGTGACTTCTTTTTCTCATTTATAGGTAAATTTTTTGTATCAGTGTCAGACACCCTTTGTTAATCATACATACAACACACATTTTGTTATTCTTCAGTTGCTCAGTCATGTCCCACTCTTTGCAACCGCATGAACATTTTAGCATTCCAAACATCCCTGTCCTTCACTATATCCCTGAGCTTGCTCAAACTCATGTCCTTTGAATCAGTGATACCATCTGACCATCTCATTGTCTATCACCCCCTTTTCTTCCTGCCCTCAGTCTTTTCCAGCATCAATGTCTTCCAATGAGTCAGTTATTTGCATCAAGTAGCCAAAGTATTGGAGCTTCAACTTCAGCATCAGTCCTTCCAATGAATATTCAGAGTTGATTTCCTATAGGATTGACTGGTTTGATCTCCTTGCAGTCCAAGGGACTCTCAAGAGTCTTCTCCAGCACAATTTGAAAGCATGAATTCTTCAATGCTCAGTCTTCTTTATGGTTTGATTTTCATATCCGTATATGACTACTGGAAAAACCATAACTCTGACTTTGCGGACCTTTGTCAGCAAAATGATGTCTCTGCTTTTTAATACACTGTCTAGGCTTGTCATAGTTTTTCTCCCAAGGAGCAAGTGTATTTTAATTTTTTGGCTGCATACGCCATCTGCAGTGATTTCGGAGCCCAAGAAAATAAAATATGTCACTGTTTCCACTTTTTCCCCATCTATTTGCCATGAAGTGATGGAAGTGGATGCCATGATCTTAGTTTTTTGACTGTTGGGTTTTAAGTCAGCTTTTTTACTCTCCTCTTTCTCCATTAAAGGGCTCTTTAGTTTCTCTTCACATTCTGCCATTAGAGTGGTATCATCTGCATATATGAGGTTCTTGATATTTTCCCCTGCAATCTTGATTCCAGCTTATGATTCATCCAGCCTGGCATTTCACATGATGTACTCTGCATAGAAGTTAAATAACTGGGTGACAATATAATACACAGCCTTAATATATTCCTTTCCCAGTTTGGAACCAGTCCATTGTTCCATGTCCAATTCTAACTGTTGCTTCTTGACCTGCATACAGGTTTCTCAGCAGAAAGGTAAGGTGGTGTGATATTCCCATCTCTTGAGAATTTTCCACAGTTTCTTGTGATCCACACAGTAATTTCCCATTTTATTTGAGGCAAAAACTTTTAAAATTTCTCTTGTGAGAAAATTTCAAAAATTATAAAAATAAAGAGAATAATTGTAAATCCTATGTAGCCATCACTGGCTTCCACAATTTTTGACAGATGACCAGTCTTGCTCAATCTTATCCCCATATCCACTGATTTCCAGCTCCCTGAGTTATTTTGAAGCAAATCTTAGACATTAGTCTATTTTACTGGTGGCATTTGAACATATACCTTTAAAAGATAAAGCTTTTTATTTTCATACACACAGTTACTCTATCATTATATCACCTACAATCTAACAATATTATGAAATATCCATGTTCAGATGTTCCAGATGGTCTCATAATTTTTTTTTTACAGTGTCTTCATTTGAGTTAGGATTAGAATCATACCCTCATTACTACTGATTTTATGCCTTTAATTCTCTTTTATTCTGTAGACCTTCTCTCTCTCGCAGTTATTTAATGAAGAAACCAGGTTGTTTGTTCTACAGAATTTTTCATTGTCTGGAATTTTATGCTTGTGCCCTCAAAGTATTCTTCGTATATTGTTCTAGATGTATATCCTGTAAACTCATAGCCAGATCTAATGATTTGAGAATATCTAGGTGACGTCCGAGTGTTTTTGCAAGGCTAATTCACAGATCTTGTTGGGGTTTCTGTCATGAGGCCCTTTGTGACCCATGGTCCTTCCTGTAATCACAGTAGCTCCACCATGGCAAATGGTAGTCTTGGTCTTTTATTGGTTTAGGTTGTAAAATGCTGATACTTTAATCTGTCATGCTTTTTTATTTATTAGTGAGAATACTTCTGGAAAGATTAACTTCCTCTTATTAGTTGCTTATTTATTCAGTGGTATAGTTTATAAGAAAGGCAAGAAAGGTGTTTGATTCTTTCTTTTTACTTGCCTGTTTTCAAAATGAGGTAGCTCCCTATCGTTCTCATAAGGCAGTCAATAAGTATTTTTTAAAACTTGGTATCAATATGAACTCATGAATTTAAGCATATTTGAAGTGTTTGAATGCATTGTAATTATTATTCTTTTTGGACACAAACATGACAGTTGAGGATAATCATCCAATCTACAAACCATGGCTGTTTATACCATTTGTTATACATGTCTACATGGTGCTTTTTGAGAATTTCTTGAAATAACAGTTATAGTTCTTCTATCTCATCATTTAAAATCAAAATTCAGAGACAGTGTGTGTGTGTGGGGGTGGGGGGACACTGATTTTTTTAAAGTGCAAAATGAAAGAACTCCATATATCAGGTTGTAAAAGCAGCTTCTTTCTTTTTATAAGTCTATTTTGATGATATAAATTTTAAAGCTTGTATTCATTTGACTCCCAAACCAAATCATATATAAGTTGGCATTAAGCAATTTTTTACACTGAAAAATCATGCTTTAAAGATGCATTCCTATACTCTTCCCCATTTTTCAGGATTTTTTTAAATGAATCTTTTATTCTATTTCACATTCTATAATAATGCCATGAGGTTTTATAATTCCACATTTTTATAGATATAATAGAAGTAAATGTATAAAGAGAAGTGTATGGAAGGGTGAAAGAAAAGCAGTGACAGAAGCACCATTAAGGTAAAGAACCGGAACTTTGTCAGTGCCTGGGGAGACTCTCCTGGGGAGACTACCTTTCCCTGGCCATTCCCTTACTCCACCCATCTCCTATTTTGTGCCAATTATTCCTTTATATTTTAATTCCCTTGGAATGTATCCAGAAACAATGTACTGTTTGGTTTTGAGTACCTCTGTGGCCAGCACAAAACAAGTTATGCAAGGAAAAGGCAGCATTGCTCTTTCAGAAGAAGATGGGCGATACAAAATGATAAGATACATAGCTACTGATTTTGGTCTGGATTCACTGACTCTAGGGGTTTGCACAATCCTCTCCTGGGAAAGTCAGCAGGCAGGGTCTTGAAAGTCCTGGGAATCAGAGATCATTGGTTTGGGGATCTGGAAGAGCAGGGACGTGTGTCTCACACTGGCATCTACTGGAAACACAGCCATGGGGGAGTGGATGGCTCTGGACTCTTCAGTGGGGTGAAAGAAGGATGTTTTCAGTAACTCCATGGGCATGGGGCACTGAGCAGGTATTGCAGATGAGTAAAGGAGAGGTGATGATCTAAGCCAGGTACTTTTGTCTTAGGGTTACAAAGCGTTGTGACAGCAGCGGTTTTACTGATGACAGCCCTCACCTTGTCTAACTCTTGAGTTGCACAGCAGTAAGTGGGACTCTGTGTCCTTCACCACTCTCCTGCAGTTCCCTGAGCTCCTCTCTCCTGGAATCTTCTTCTTGCATCCTGGGTGTTCCTCATTCTTGATTTACTCTGTGTGGCACACACTGTCTATCAGCATCTTCAGGGGAACAGTTTTTGAGACTTTGCATTCCTGAAATTCTTTATTCTCTGATCATATTGATAGTTTGACTTTGAATGGATTTTAGGTTGGAAGTAATTTTCCACATAATTCTATCTTTCTTCTCCTGGAGTTCCCTTTGAGAAGTCTTAAGACATTCCCGACTCTCTGAATATGATCTTTTTGTGCACACTCTGTCTGAGCCCATGTGGTAGGGGTCAATTTCCATCTATTATTATGCATACTTGGTGGTCTCTTCATTCTAACAACTCATGTCCTTCCATTCTGGGCAACTTCTTGACTTATTAATGATTTCCTTCCCCTTTACTTTTTTTTTATCTCCTATCATTGAGATGTTGGATCTTCTGGCTCACTCTTCTAACATCTTCTATTTTCTACTTCTAGTTCTTTCTGTTCTACTTCCTTGGAAATCTCCTGACCTTTATCTTCCAACTCTTTTGCTGAGTTTTTCATGTTTACTATAATGGTTTGTTTTCCAAGAATGTGGTTTTTTAAATTAATTTATTTTTTATTGAAGGATAATTGCTTTACAGAATTTTGCTGTTTTCTGTCAAACTTCAACATGGATCAGCCATAGGTATATATATATCCCCTCCCTTTTGAACCTGCCTCCCATCTCCCTCCCCATCCCACCTCTCTAGGTTGACACAGAGACCCTGTTTGCGTTTCCTGAGCCATACTGCAAATACCCATTGGCTATCTATTTTACATATTGTAATGTAAGCTTCCATGCTACTCTTTCCATACATCTCACCCTCTTCTCCCCTCTCCCCATGTCCACAAGTCTATTCTCCATGCCTGTTTCTACACTACTGCCCTGTAAATAAATTCTTCAGTACCATTTTTCTAGATTCCGTATATATGTGTTAGAATATGATATTTATCTTTCTCTTTCTGACTTACTTCACTCTGTATAATAGGTTCTAGGTTCATCCACCTCATTAGAACTGACTCAAATGTGTTCCTTTTTATGGCTGAGTAATATTCCATTGTGTATATGTACCACAACTTCTTTATCCATTCATCTCTCAATGGACATCTAGGTTCCTTCCATGCACTAACTATTGTAAATAGTGCATACTGAACAATGGGATACATGTCTTTTTCAATTTTAGTTTCCTCAGGGTATATGCCTAGGAGTGGGATTGCTGGGTCATAGGGTGGTTTTAGTCCTAGTTATTTAAGGAATCTCCATACCATATTCCATAGTGGCTGTATCAATATACATTCCCATCAACAGTGCAAGAGCATTCCCTTTTCTCCACACCCTCTCCAGCATTTATTGTTTGTAGACTTTTTGATGAGGGCCATTCTGACTGGTGTGAGGTGGTATCTCATTGTATTTTTGATCTGCATTTCTCTAATAATGAGTGATGTTGAGCATCTTTTCATGTGTTTGTTAGCCATCTGTATGTCTTCTTTGGAGAAATGTCTGTTTTGGTCTTTTCCCCACTTTTTGATTGGGTTGTTTGTTTTTCTGGTACTGAGTTGTATGAGCTGCTTGTATATTTTGGAAATTAATCCTTTGTCAGTTGTTTGATTTGCTATTATTTTCTCCCATTCTGAGAGTTGTCTTTTCACCTTGCTTATAGTTTCCTTTGTTGTGCAAAAGCTTTCAAGTTTAATCAGGTCCCACTTGTTTACATTTGTTTTTATTTCCATTACTGTAGGAGGTGGGTCATAGAGGATCTTACTTTGATCTATGTCATCAAGTGTTCTGCCTAAGTTTTCCTCTAAGAGTTTTATAGTTTCTGATCTTACATTTAGGTCTTTAATCCATTTTGAGTTTATCTTTGTGTATGGTGTTAGGAAGTGTTCTAATTTCATTCTTTTACATGTAGCTGTCCGGTTTTCTTTTACATGTAGCTGTCCGGTTTTCCCAGCACTATTTATTGAAGAGGTTATCTTTGCCCCATTGTATAGTCTTGCCTACTTTGTCAAAAATAAGGTATCCAGAGGTGCATGAGTTTATTTCTTGGCTTTCTCTCCTGTTCCATTGGTCTATATTTCTGTTTTTGTGCCAGTATCATACTGTCTTGATGACTGTAGCTTTGTCGTATAATCTGAAGTCAGGAAGCTTGATTCCGCCAGCTCCATTATTCTTTCTCAAGACTGCTTTGGCTATTTGGGGTCTTTCATATTTCCATATGATTTACAAAATTTTTTGTTCTAGTTCTGTGAAAAATGCCATTGGTAATTTGATAGGGATCATATTAAATCTGTAGATTGCATTTGGTAGTATAGTCATTTTCACAATATTGATTCTTCTGACCCAGGAACATGGAATATCTCTCCATCTGTTTATGTTATCTTTGATTTCTTTCATTAGTGTCTTATAATTTCCTGTGTACAGTTCTTTTGTCTCCTTAGGTAAGTTTATTGCTAGATACTTATTTCTTTTTGTTGCAATGGTGAATGGTATTGTTTCCTTAATTTCTCTTTCTGATTTTTCATTGTTAGTATATAGAATGCAAGTGATTTCTGTGTATTGATTTTGTATCCTGCAACCTTCTAAATTCACTTATTAGCTGTAGTAGTTTTCTGATACTATCTTTAGGGTTTTCCATGTACAGTATCATGTCATCTGCAAACAGTGAGAGCTCTACTTCTTTTCTGATCTGGATTCCTTTTTTTTTTCCTTCTCTGATTGCTATAGCTAGGACTTCCAGAACTATGTTGAATAATAGAGATGAAAGTGGACACCCTTGTCTTGTCCCTGACCTTAGGGGGAACGCTTTCAGTTTTTCACCATTGAGAATAATGTTTTCTGTAGGCTTATCATACATGGCCTTTACTGTGTTGAGATAGGTTCCTTCTACGCCCGTTCTTTGAAGAGTTTTAATCATAAATGGATGCTGAATTTTTTCAAAGGCTTTTTCTGCATCTATTGAGATTATCATATGGTCTTTATCTTTCAATTTATTAATATGGTGTATCACATTGATTGATTTGCGTATATTGAAGAATACTTGCATTCTTGGAATAAACCCAACTTGATCATGGTATATGAGCTTTTTGATGTGTTGCTGAATTCTGATTGCTAAAATTTTGTTGAGGATTTTTACGTCTATGTTCATCAGTGATATTGGCCTGTAATTCTCTTTTCTTATGTCATCTTTGTCTGGTTTTGGTATCAGGGTGATGGTGGCTTCATAGAATGAGTTTGGAAGTGTTCCTTCCTCTGCAACTTTTTGAAAGAGTTTTAGAAGGATAGGCATTAGCTCTTCTCTAAATGTTTGATAGAATTCTCTGGTGAAGTCACTGGTCCTGGGCTTTTGTTTTTGGGGAGATTTTTGATCGAAGCTTCAATTACAGTGGTTGTAATTGGGTTGCTCAAAATTTCTATTTCTTTCTGGTTCAGTCTTGGAAGATTGAACTTTTCTAAGAACCTGTTCAGTTCTTTCAGCTTATCCATTTTATTGCCGTATAGTTGTTCATAATGGGCTTCCCTGATAACTCAGTTGGTAAAGAATCTGCCTGCAATGCAGGAGACCCTGGTTTGATTCCTGCATCAGGAAGATCTATTGGAAAAGGGATAGGCTACCCACTCTGATTTTCTTGGGCTTCCCTTGTGGCTAAGTTGGTAAAGAATCTGCCTTCAATGTGGGAGACCTGGGTTCAATTCCTGGGTCAGGAAGGTCCCCTGGAGAAGGGAAAGGCTACCTACTCCAGTATTCTGGTCTGGAAAATTCCAAGGACTGTATAGTCCATGGGGTTGCAAAGAGTCGGACACGACTGAGCAACTTTCAGTCACTCACTCACTCACTCTGTTCATAATAGTTTCTTATAATCCTTTGCATTTCTTCATTGTTTATTGTAACCTCTCCTTTTTCATTTCTAATTTGTCAATTTGATTCTATTCTCTTTTTTTCTTGATGAGTTGGGCTAAAATTTTGTCAATTTTGTTTATCTTCTCAAAGGACCAGCTTTTAGTTTTATTAATCTTTACTATTGTTTCTTTCATTTCCTTTTCATTTATCTCTGCTTGGTTCTTTATGATTTCTTTCCTTCTACTAATTTTGGGGGTTTTTTGTGCTTCTTTTTCCAGTTGTTTTAGGTGTAAAGTTAGGTTGTCTATTTGATGTTTTTCTTGTTTCTTGAGTTATGATTGTATTGCTATAAACTTCCCTCTTAGAATTGGTTTTGTTGCATCCTATAGGTTTTGAGTTGTCATGTTTTCATTGTCATTTGTTTTGTAGAAACTTTTTTATTTCCCTTTTGTTTCCTTCAGTAACCTGTTGGTTACTTAGAAATGTGTTGTTTAATCTCCATGTGTTTGTGTTTCTTACAATTTTTTTTTCTTGTAATTGATATCTAGTCTCATAGCATTGTGGTCAGAGAAGATGCTTGATATGATTTCAATTTTCTTGAATTTACTGAGGTTTGATTTGTGACCCAAGATGTGGTCTATCCTGGAGAATGGTCCATGTGCACTTGAGAAGAAGGTATATTCTTCTTCATTTGGATGGAATGTCCTGAAGATATCAATTAGATCCATCTCATTTAACGTATCATTTAACACTTCTGTTTCCTTATTAATTTTCTGTTTTGATGACCTGTCCATTGGGGTGAGTGGGGCGTTAAAGTCTCCTACTATTATTGCATTGCTGTCAATTTCTCCTTTTTTGTCTGTTAGTGTTTGTCTTATGTACTGAGGTCTCCTATGTTGGGTGCATAGATATTTATAATTTTTATGTATTCCTCTTGGATTGATCCCTTGATCATTAGGTAGTGTCCTTCCTTATCTCTTGTAATATTCTTTATTTTAAGGTCTATTTTGTCTGATATGAGGATTGCTACTCCAGCTTTCTTTTGCTTCCCATTTGCATGGAATATATTTTCCCATCCTCTCACTTTCAGTCTTTATGCGTCTTTAGGTCTGAAGTCGGTTTCTTGTAGACAGCATATATATGGGTCTTGTTTTTGTATTCATTCAGTCAGACTGTGTCTTTTGGTTGGAGCATTCAATCCATTTACATTTAAAGTAATTATTGATATATATGTTCCTATTGCCATTTTCTTGTTTAGGCTTGATTTTGTAGATCTTTCTTCTTCTCTTGTATTTCTTGACTATATAATTCACTTTGACATTTATTGTAAAGCTGGTTTGGTGGTACTGAGTTCTCTTAACTTTTGCTTGTCTGAAAAGCTTTTGATTTCTCCATCAATTTTGAATGAGATCCTTGCTGGATACAGTAATCTTGGTTGTAAATTTTTCCCTTTCAGTACTTTAAATACACCCTCCCATTTCCTTCTGGCCTGCAGAGTTTCTGTTGAAAGATCAGCTTTTAAGTGTATGGGGTGTCCCTTGTATGTTGCTTGTTGCCCCTCCCTTGCTGCTTTTAATATTCTTTCTTTGTGTTTAGTCTTTGTTAGTTTGATTAGTATGTGTCCTGGTGTGTTTCTCCTTGGGTTTATCCTGTATGGGACTCTTTGTGCCTCTTGGACTTGATTGACTATTTCCTTTTCCATGTTGGGGAAATTTTCATCTATAATCTCTTCAAAATTTTTCTCATACCCTTTATTTTTCTATTCTTCTTCTGGGGCCCCTATAATTCAAATCTTAGTGTGTTTGATATTGTCCCAGAGGTCTCTGAGACTATCCTCTGTTCTTTTCATTCTATTTACTTTATTCTGCTCTTCAGAAGTTATTTCTACCATTTTATCTTCTAGCTCACTGATTCACTCTTCTGCTTCAGATATTCTGCTATTGATTCCTTCTATGATATTTTTAATTTCAGTAACTGTGTTGTTTGTCTCTGTATCTTTATTCTTTAATTCTTCTAGGTTTTTGTTAATTGATTTTTGCATTTTCTCCATTTTGTTTTCAAGGTTTTTCATTATATTTACTATCATTTTTCTGCATTCTTTTACAGGTAGTTTGCCTGTTTCCTCTTCATTTATTTGGACTTCTGTGTTTCTAGTTTTTTTCCTTCATTTGTGTAGTATTTCTCTGTGTTTTCATTGTTTTTTCTTTTTAATTTGTTGTGTTTGAAGTCTCCTTTTCCTAGGCTTCAAGGTTGAATTCTTTCTTCCTTTTGGCTTCTGCCCTCCTAAGTTTGACCCAGTGGTTTGTGTAAGCTTCAAATAGGGTGAGATTTGCGCTGAATTTTGTTGTTTGTTTGTTTGTTTTTCCTCTGATGGGCAAGGCTGAGTGCAGTGGTAATCCTGTCTGCTGATGATTGGGTTTGTATTTTTGCTTTGTTTGTTGTTTAGATGAGGCCTCCTGCACAGGGTGCTACTGGTGGTTGGGTGATACCGGATCTTGTACTCAAGTGGTTTCCTTTGTGTGAGTTCTCACTGTTTGATACTCCCTAGGATTAGTTCTCTGGTAGTCTAGGGTCTTGGGGTCAGTGTTCCCACTCTAAAGGCTCAGGGCCTGATCTCTGATCAGGAACAAAGATTCCACAAGTGGTTTGTTATAGCATTAACTGAGATTAAAACAGATACCCAAAAATGAGAAACCAAAGATGAACCCCAGACAAATGGCAGTTACAAAATCAGGCAAATGATAATTAAAATAATGGAATATACACATATACATATACACCCATGAGCAAAGTCAAAACAGTCCAACAAAAATAAAGTACAGTAGATTGACCCAGCAAACAAAGGAAATAAAAAATTATATTTACCAGTTAAGAGCAAAACTAACTAAAGCACAAACTGGAAAACAAAACTAAAACAAGGTACCAAGTGGGAAATAAAGCAATGAAAACAAAACTAACAAATATGTTGAGAGGAGAGGAAAGAAAGAAAAGAAAGAAAGAATAGATATGCAATGTTAAATAGAGGTAGATGAAGAAGATTTATATACATTAAAGATTAACTGCAAGGGGAAAAGAACAGTAGGAAAGATAAACAAAGGAATAAATGTAGAAGAACATAATAGGCTTAAAAAATTAAAAATTAAAATTATAAAAAATAGAAAAGAAAAAAAGGAAGGAGAAAAAGAAAAAAGGAAACTCCACAGAACTGCAAAAGCCCAATGTAGAGGCAGAGGTTTATAACAACAATAAAAAGTGTAACTGAATATACACATATACATATACACCCATAAGGAAAATCAAGACAGCCCAACAAAAATAAAGAACAATAGATTGACCCGGTGAACGAAGGAAATCAAATATTCTATCTACCAGTTAAGAACAAAATTAACTGCAAATCAAAACCACAATGAGGTATCATTTCACACCAGTCAGAATGGCTGCTATCCAAAAGTCTACAAGCAATAAATGCTGGAGAGGGTGTGGAGAAAAAGGAACCCTCTTACACTGTTGGTGGGAATGCAAACTAGTACAGCCACTATGGAGAACAGTGTGGAGAGTCCTTAAAAAACTGGGAATAGAACTGCCATATGACCCAGCAATCCCACTGCTGGGCATACACACCGAAGAAACCAGAATTGAAAGAGACGCGTGTACCCCAGTGTTCATCGCAGCACTGTTTACAATAGCCAGGACATGGAAGCAACCTAGATGTCCATCAGCAGACGAATGGATAAGGAAGCTGTGGTACATATACACAATGGAATATTACTCAGCCATTAAAAAAAATACATTTGAATTGGTTCTACTGAGATGGATGAAACTGGAGCCCATTATACAGAGTGAAGTAAGCCAGAAAGAAAAACAACAATACAGTATATTAATGCATATATATGGAATTTGAAAGATGGTAACGATAACCCTATATGCGAGACAGAATAAGAGACACAGATGCATAGAACAATTTTATGGACTCTGAGGGAGAAGGTGAGGGTGGGACGTTCTGGGAGAATAGCATTGAAACATGTATATTATCATATGTGAAACAGAACACCATTCCATGTTCGATGCATGAGACAAGGGCTCAGGGCCGGGGCAATGGGATGACCCAGAGGGATGGGATGGGGAGGGAGGTGGGTGGGGGGTCCAGGAAGGGGAACACATGTAAACCCATGGCTGATTCATGTCAATGTTTGGCAAAAACTATTACAATACTGTAAAGTAATTAGCCCCCAACTAAAATAAATAAATTTATAAAAAAAAAAAAAGATGGTATGCAAAAACCTAAAAAAAAAAAAAAGACAAAATTAACTACAGCACAAACTGGAAAACAAAACTAAAAGAAGGCGACGACTTGGGAATAAAGCAATGAAAATAAAACTAACAAATATGTTGAGAGGAAAGGAAAGAAAGAAAGAATAGATATGCAAAGTTAAATAGAGGTAGATGAAGAAGATTTATATACATTAAAGATTAACTGCAAGGGAAAAAGAACATAGGAAAAGCAAACAAAGGAATAAATGTAGAAAAAATAATAATAGGTTTAAAAAATTAAAAATTAAATTTAAAAAAAGAGAAAGAAAAAAAAGGAAAACTCCACAGAACTGCAAAAGCCCAACGTAGAGGCAGAAGTTTATAACAACAATAAAAAAAAAGAAAAAGTGACTGAAAAAAAAAAAAAAACTCAAAAGCCTAATTAGATTTCATAGTGCCAATAAAATTGACAACTACAATGGGCAGGGGTAGGGGGGATGAAGATCCAAAAGAATCTACAGAGCAAGTCAAAACATAAGAATAATAAATGTTTTTCTTGAGTGTCTGCTGTCAGAGTCCTTTCCCTTGCTGGGAGTCACAGTCCACCTCGCCTCCCTATGTCCTCCAACACTGTGCTGATCTCTGGACCTGCTATGGGGGCAGCTCAGATTCTGATCTAGTCCTTCTCCTATGTGTTCTTGCCTCCAATGTCCACAGCTATCAGAACTAGTGTGTTTTCTTTTGTGGGAGCTCTCAATGTCCTTTTGTATATTCCATAGACACAGAGTCTGCCTAGTTGATCGTGTGGATTTAATCTGCAGCTTGTACAGCTGGTGGGAAGGGTTTGGGTCTTCTTCTTTAGCCACACTGCCCCCAGGTTTAAATTGTGGCTTTATTTCCACCTCCGCATGTGGGTCATCCACTGGCGTTTGCTCCTGAGGCTGCCCTGGAGGACTTGGGTTTGCCCCTGTGAGGGCCAGGTGTGGAGGCGGTGCAGCTGTTTGGGTCACAGGGTTCTGGCAGCACCAGGTACTCAGGCGGATTGGCAGCTAGGGCAGCAGGAAATATAGTGTTCTAGAAGGGTATGGCAACCAGTATTGGCCCGTATGCTCCAGTATTATTGCCTGGAGATCCCCTCCCTGACAGAGAAGCCTGGCAGGCCACATTCTACAGAGTCGCAAAGAGTTGGACACGACTAAAGCGACCCTGTGTGCATAGACCCAAGACTATTTTTTTTGCCTGTAGCAGCTCTGCCCCAGTGAGAGTTGAATGTGAAGGTGGCTCAGCTATTTAGTTTGCAGGGACCCTGGCGGTACCAAGTGTGCAGGGACACAGACTGCCTCCGCAGCAGGAGTTAAGGCCCTATCAGAGTCTTTGCTGAGCCTCTTGTAGCAGGCGTCAGAAGGCCTTTTTGGCCAGTCTTTCTCCACAGCTCGGCCCCTTCAGGCACTTGGTGGGCTGTGCTGCCTGGGGTCCTTCTCTGTTGTTTCTCACATCAGGCACATAGAGGGCCCCCCTGGCTGGGGTCCTACTCTGTAGATCAGCGCATCAGGCACTTAAAGGGACACCCTGAGTGGGGTCCTACTCTGTAGTTCAGTGCCTGGGCGTTTGATGGGCCAGCCTCTCTATTGTTTAGCTGCCGATGCTGGCCTGTGGGGAGAGAGAGGCTATGGTGATGGGTCTACCCCCTAAGCGTGACTCAGCAGTATTGCCTTGCTTCCATGGTTGCCTGACTTTCCTCCACAGGCATTTCCTACCAGGATCTCCCTCACATCCCCTCAATCTGTCTCTCCGCAGTCAATAGCAGCCCTCGCCCTGGGATTGCTCCACAATCCCTAAACTCCAGCTCCCAGCCCTGCGCCTTTCAGGGGGCCTGCGTCCCTGTCCAGGGTATGTATGGCTGCAGCAAGGACTATCTGATTCTCATTCCATTTAGGCTGCCACAGATCAGCTGTTTCACTCTCAGCCTTAAATGTTTCTCCTCTGACTCAGACAATTGCCCCGATGTGGGGATCGGACCCCTGCTTCAGTTCCCCCACCCACCGAGGGCAGGTCCAGTCCTACTAACACTCCTGTTTTTCCCCCTAGTTCCTTCGTCTTACCGAGTTTTGCGTGGTTCTGTATACTCTTTTCTGCTGGTCAGGTACTCCTGTCTGCTCTCAGCTGGTGTCCTGCATGCACTTCTGTGTCTGAGGGTGTATTCCTGATGTATCTGTGGAGAGAGATGTATTCCACGTCCACCTACCCCTCCACCATCTTGTTCTCCTCTCTGGGATATCTTTTTTCCCTTCATGCTTCATCTAGTTTCACTTGCTCATAGGAAACCGCATATGGAGGCCTTACACTGGACACTTCAGACCAGGGTTCCAAGGGGAACCATCTGCCCCCAACTCAGACAGCTCAGTTCAAGATGGCTGTGACTGTGGGCCAAAATGTCCTTTAAAATGTTGTAACTTCTTCAACTTTTTCCTGTATCTTTCTCTCCTCTACCTCTTCAAGATTCAAGTAGACTCTTATTCTAGTTTCAGTCAGTATCTTCTTTCATGTACCCGAGGATATTAATGTAGCTTCCTTTCCTTGCATACATTTTATCCAAAGTAGTCGTAGTCTCCCTCCCTTAGCTCCCCACTTTTTGTTTGACGCTATCTTCTGAGCTTCAGTTTCTTTGCTGAATGGGCCACAAATCCCAAGGCAGGGCTTAGGGCTCAGTCAGTCCCACCCTCCCACCGTTTCACCAGATTGCTAGTCCCAAGACCCTGCTTGTCAAGGATGACCATCGACCAGAGAGTGGTTGGTACAAAGAAAAGTATTCCAATCATACGATTGCTAATCTGCGTTTTGAGGATCTGTTCCTTCTCTGAAAACAAGACAACTTGAATTAAGTTCATGTGGGGGGCTGTGAGTAGAACCCCAAGGCTTCATAGGAATTCAGACTTGAAATTCACACCGTGTCCCTTACTAACATGTGACTGAAAGGAAGTTATTCAATGTTTCTGAATCCAGTTCCCATAAAACCGAAGATTTTCATTTTTTTGTCACTGTGCTATTCCCAGACATAGAACAGGGCTTGGCACTTGTCGAGGGGGTGACATTCATCACATGCTTAGATGAATGAGTTAAAACTTGAATGAATTAATTATAGCATTCCTAGCCCAATTCAGAGTAGCTAATAGATGCTCTATTAACATTCCTTTCTTTCCCCCTCTTTAAGGATGAATCTGCCCATAACAATATTTATGACCATTACCGCAGTCAACATGTGTTGTGTGTTGGGTGCTCTGCCTACACTAACTCATCTTGTTGTTGCTATTTAGTTACTAAGTTATGTCCGACTCTTTCATGGCCTTATGAACTGTAGCCCACCAGGCTCCCCTGTCCATGGGATTCTCCAGGCAAGAATACTGGAGTGGGTTGCCATTTCCTTCTCCAGGGGATATTCCCAACACAGGGATTGAACCTGCGTCTCCTGCATTGTAGGCAGATTCTTTTACCAGTGAGCCACCTGTGAAGTTCCAACTCTACTCCTTATAAACAACTCTGCGAAGCATTATAACTCTGTTAAGGTGAAGGAAACTGAGGCACAGAGAGCATAACCAATTAGTTGTCCAAGGCTGCACACAATAGAATCAGGACCTGATACAGCTTGGACCTAAGTCATCTCTTTAGCCAACAAAAGATTTTCATGGTTGAGGAGACTCCAAGGGTTTTAGGAGCTCTGTACCAGGAAATAGGGATAAAGACAAAATAATAATTTTTTTATTGTGCATAGTTGCCATACTCCCACTTCAGAGGAATGAACTTCATCCTTAAGTTCTCTGATTCCTAACTCACATTCTAATAAAGTGCTGGACTCAGTCATTAATGATGTGTTTAGTTAGCTTCCTTGGGTGGAAGAGAAGTTAAAAGCTAGACAGCTTTTTGTACAACCACCACATTTCTCACACTCTTAGGTAGGAGAAAAATCCCAGTCTACACTGATGCTTTGCTTTGTTTTCCTTCTGTGGAAAGGTGTGTGGTATTACAAGTTACATGAGGGGAAGACGAGATAGCCAGTTTCTGCCTCCTACAGGCCTAACCAGACTGAACCAGGGTCATCACAATAACCTTACAAGTGTTCTCACTAAATCTGGTCTATACTTCTTGGGAAGGTGCTTTCTTGCCCCAGCCCTGCTGAGTTAACTCTTCAATGCCCAACTAATACAGCAGGTGGGTGCACAGGCTGCCCTGAGATCTGGTACCAACTAACTTTTTTGGTTGTTATCTCCCATCAACTGTCCCGCTCACAGAGGATACTCATAGAAGCCACACAACTTGCCAACTCCCTACACCCTCGCTGCTTCCAAGTCCTCTCTTTCTCATGCCATCTTTGTAGAATCCTATCCCTGATTTTGGCTTGGAACACCCCCTGCACTTCCTTCCATGTCTGTTTGAATTTCCACCTCCACCAGCTCAAGGGTCTGCGGTCAGGAACCTTGTCCCGAAGCAGCAGAGAGTTGTCACTCCTGCTTCCAACTTAGATGCTGCAGGAGGTATGGATGCTGTTGCCTTCAGAGACTGCACAGAGATGCTGCCACCTTGACCACCTGGACAGCTTTGGTGGCACAAGAGTCATCTGCTTGTGGCTCTCTGTCTCCTGGGGCAAGTCCAGGGAGAGGTGTGTGGTGGGCAGGAACTAGGTCCTGACCTGCACCTTCCTGTAAGGGAGGCTGGGAAAGTGATTTTCAGACACTCTGGCATATGGGCTCCACGTGACACCAGAGGAGATCTGTCACACACACAGGAAGTGCGTTCAGAATCTGGCTGGCTAAAGAGAATGGCAAAGGTGGACACGAGTGCTTCGAACAATGGCATTTAGGCAAGAGGGACTAGCAAGTGACAGAGAGCTAAGCTCATATTATGGATATTTTATTATTTAATTTTCACCACAACTCTGTAAGCTCAGCCTAAGTAACCTCCAATTTGTATAAAACAAATGGGTATCATATACGATAAAACACTTCTATCTTCATACATAATAAACTGAAACCAATGTAATTTGGCCTTTTTTTTCTGTCCACAGATGGTTCCCGACTTAATGACTGTTCCATACACTATTTTGCAAAAGCAAATATGCATTATGCCTTCAGTAGAAACCACGCTTTGAATTTTGATCTTGTCACTGGCTAGCAGATATGTGGTACAATGTGTCGTGATGTTGGGCCACAGCTCCCAGCAGCCATGTGATCATGGGGGGAAAACAGTACACACAAAACCATTCTGTGCCTAGACAACCATCCTGCTTTTCACTTTCAGTACAGTATTCAATAAATTACAGGAGATAGCTCACACTTTATTATACAATAAGTTTTCTGTTGGATGATTTTGCTGCACTGGAGCTAGTGTAAGGGTACTGAGCCTTTTTAAGGTAGACTGGGAAAGTTACGGTGTTCAGTAGGTTAGATGTATTCAATGCATTTTCAACTTAACAGTATTTTCAACTTACAGTGGGTTTATTGGGACATAACCCCATGTAAGTCAAGCAAAATCTGTACATCACAAATCAAAACTTCCTATGAGCTTCCCTCATGTGCAGTGATATGGCATAGGATAAAGAATATTAGGCATGAGATTGAGTCCTGGTTTGAGCATTGATTTCTTATACAATTGATGTGATATTAGAAAAGTTACCTCTTCTTTCTACCGTTTACTTGCTTGTGAAATGGGGTACTCAAATTGTGCATGAATATAAGTGAAGAAAGAGAAATAAAGGAATTTTACAGGCTTTCCAGGTACCCTACTCCTTGTGTGGCCTACGCATTTTTTCAAGGTCAAATGTCTCCTCCTCTGGGGAGTTCTTCCCAACCCTCGTAGCATAAATTAGTTGTTTCTTAACTGCTACAACAGAAGCACATGTTGTAGATCCAAGAACTCTTAAGTAAGAAATTGCTGATTTGGTGTGGGGAGTAGGAGGATGGGGTCGGGGAGAGGAGGAATGTCAGAGAAGACTTGATTAGGGAGCTCACACATGAGCTCCTCTTTTCCACCATCTGTTCAGCCAGCCAGCCAGCCGTCTAGAGCTCATTGCCATGAGGGATTCTGGAGCATCTTCCTAAGTGATCCAGAGATAACTTTAGCTGAACAAGTGCTGGAGAAACTGTTCTCTCTGGAACTGATTGCTGTCCATGCTCTGACTTCAGGTTATCACTGGAACACTTGCCATCGCTGAGTTATCTCATCCCCTGAAACTCAGCTAAGGAGTCCCTCCTCCAGGAAGTCTTTGCTTACTGAGGCCCCACAACTCCATTCTTTGGCTGGATTTAATGCTTGCATCAACCAGTATGGGTTAGGGTATGCTTTAATAACAAACACTGCCAGCATCTCAGTGACTTCAAACAACAAGACATTTCTTGCTCAAGCTTATGGTGCGCAGCCATGGCCAACGGGCTGGAGGTGCTGCTCTGAATATTTCTGGCTCAGCCCAGCTGGCAGGGCTTTATCTCTGTGCCTTAAGAATCACCAAGGCAGGCACTGCTTTTACAGCTTCAGCTGCAAGTGACACGTGGCACTTCTGCTCACATTTCATTGCAAAGCAAGTCATAAGCTTACACCGTCTTAGGAGAGAGGGAAGCAGAATACTGTCTTGTGCCCCAAAGGGGAAAAACTGGAAATCTTTGGTGTGCTGTCAGATGACCTGGAATGGACCTTTTCTGTGCTTTGAATGTCCTGAGCCTATAGCTACCCCAGGCCTTGCACATTAAATATACATATATATCTTCCTATACATTCATCTCCTCCCATAGCCCTAAGTCTACTTAGGGCAGGATTTGTGATGTTGTCATATCTGTAGTAGTAGTCCAGAGGTTGAGCGAAGCTTGCTCAAGTCTGATGGTCCTTTGGAGACATTCACCATATTTAAGACCTCTTCCCCAAGTGGCCTCTCTAGACTTTTCCAAGGGCTTCTAAGTTACCGGCTTCGTTCTTCCCAGGCCCTGGGTGAGAGCAGTTGAGTGATCTGAATGCCGCAGGTCAAGAGCACCTGGTCTCTTCTCTTCTGAGTGAAGCTGTGTTTTCATCTGAACCCCAGGGCCTTGTTCTCAAGTTCCTCAGAGGATAGGGGGGCAATTGAGAGCCAATCCTTGTGCAGTGCAGGCTATGCGGGTGCTTAATATCCACACACCCATCAATCTGGGCTCAGGATGCTGGTGTCTGCCTCCCACTCCCAGAGTTGCAGCCCACGCCCCAGAGATCAGAGCTGCCTCTATCCATATGCGGATGGAACTGTCTCAGAGCTTGGCCTCACAAGGTCCCTGCCCGTCTCACACAGGGAATGCTGGGAAGTCAGCCATTGGTTCTGCCAGGAGATCACACGCTGACGGGACAGCCTATCAGCTTTTCCGTTCCAAACCCCAAAGGCAATGAATGGGGCCAGCAGGCAGCCCCCACCAAGCCCATAAACTTGGCTTCGGAGCTTCTGCAGCAGACGTTCGGCCGTAGGCGGAGACCCTCCCTGAACACCGCTCTCCACTGCTTCTCAAGAACAAACGAGGGGAATCTGGGTGAAGACTCCCAGGTCCCGATGATCTGTCAGGAATGCTGACCCGGGTGCTGAATCCTGCCTGTCAACCAGAGCCTCTGAAGAAAGAAAAGTCAAGAGGTTCACGATCTGAAAGAAAGAAAACGAAATGCGCCAAAAAAATTTTGTTCATATCTCAGATTGCTCAGAGATGAATCAGCCTAGAGAAAAGATTCCCATCAGTTAAAAGACGCAGTGTGGGGGTTTTTTTGATGTCAGTGATAGAGATTTGATTTTTCTTTATTTCTGTCTTCCCGTTGCTGACGGCTCTCCCCTCATTGTCTTAAACATGGGTTGCCAGAGTCAACTAAATATGCAAGAGGAAGAGTATACATTTTGGGGGAAAGTAATGATTGTTACACCTTAGAGCAGCTTAATGAATACATTAATAAACAATCCTTCACCATGATTTTCCCCTAATAGCCGTCAAAATCTTTGTAAACCTACAGCATAATACATAACATCTTGTTCCAAGATTTGCTTAAAAAAATCAATGCATACCTAAGTTATTTGTGTCAAAACTCATTTATTTTCACAATAACACGGACTGTCAAACCTGACATCCTGCTAATAACATCCAGTGCATTTCCATATTATTCAAACATTTCCTTTTATGAGATGAGGCCTTACACATGCGCACTGCCCTGCTCTCCATGCACCAGGCGTCTGCACATCAGCTCAGTTCACGCAGCCAGAGTGGGGTTACCTGTGGCAACTAATTATGCCACCATCTATGCATATTAATGAGTCTGTGAGCAGGCATCCTCTGTTCTGCAGAGAAGAAAAACAATCCCAGCCTAAATGGGAAACCGATTACAGGCAGAATAGCAGGGTGTCAGTGATTTTTGATAATTTTCCATTTTTGATGCCCATAGGGGTATTCATTTTCTATTACTGCTGTAACAAATGATCACAAACTTTGTGGCTTAAAACAGAAAAATTATTATTTTACAGATCTCAAGGTCAGAAGTCATGCTAGATGTAAGATGTCTTCAGAGCTGTGTTCCTTTCTGAGGTTCCAGGGGGTAAATCTGTTTCCTTGCCTTTTCCAGCTTCTAGAGGCCTCTCTGGTCTTTACACACATTTCAGAACCAGAAAGTGGTGTTGAATCCTTCTTTTGCTGCCATCTCTCTCAGATTTACAGCTTGTGAAAAAACTACTTTTAAGGACTTGTGAGATTAGATATGGCCTGCCTGGATAATTCTGTGTAATCTCCCCATCTCAATGTCCTTAACTTTAGTCACATCTGTAAACCATCCTCTGCCATGTAAATACTGCCACATGGACAAGTTCTTGGATTATGACATGGGCATCTTTACTGGTGGCTGGGGTGCTCATCCTGCCTCTCACCCTCTGCCTCTTTTACATCCAGCTGTGCTTACATCAACCTGGCTTCCCAGGTGGCACTAGTGGTAAAGAACCTGCCTGCCAGTGCTGGAGACCTAAGAGAAACGGGTTCGATCTCTGGGTTGGGAAAACCCCATGGAGGAGGGCATGGCAACCTACTCCAGCATTCTTGCCTGGAGAATTCCATGGACAGAGAAGCCTGGCGGACTACAGTCCATGGGGTCGCAAAAGTTGGACATGACTGAAGTGACTTAGCTCGCAAGCACATTCTTGAAGAGGCTTCCATGCAAAAAAAAGTCTTGAGTGGAATTGCAAATTTCCTCCCAGGTTAATTACTCATTTCTCACTTACTACTTCCTTTCATTCATCTTTCTTCTGCTTTCTTCTTTTACCGACAGATCCATTCTTTTATTTTCTCCACTTCCCTCCCACATCAATTTCCTCACTCTCTTTCTGCCATAGTTTTTCCTGTTCGCTGTTCAGTCACTCGATCGTGTCTGACTCTTTGTGACCCCATGGACTGTAGCACATGAGGCTTCCATGTCCTTCACCCTCTTCAGGAGCTTGCTCAAACTCATGTCCATTGAGTCAGTGATGCCATTCAACCATCTCATCCTCTGTCATCCTCTTCTCCCCCTGCCTTCTATCTTTCCCAGCATCAGGATCTTTTCCAATGAGTTGGCTCTACATATCGGGTGGCCAAAGTATTGGAGTTTCAGTTTCAGCATCAGTCCTTCCCATGAATATTCAGGATTGATTTCCTTTAGGATGGACTGGATGGATCTCCTTGCAGTCCAAGAGACTCAAGAGTCTTCTCCAACACCACAGTTCAAAAGCATCAATTCTTCAGTGCTCAGCCTTCTTTATGGTCCAACTTTCACATCTGTACATGACTACTGGAAAAACCATAGCTTTGATTAGATGGACCTTTTTTTGGCAAAGTAATGTCTCTGCTTTTAATATGCTGTCTAGGCTGGTCATAGCTTTTCTTCCAAGGAGCAAGCGTCTTTTAATTTCACGGCTGCAATCACCATCTGCAGTGATTTTGGAGTCCCCCAAAATAAAGTCTCTTACTGTTTCCATTGCTTCCCCATCTATTTGCTGTGAAGTGATGGGAATGGATGCCATGATCTTAATTTTTTGAATGTTGAGTTTTAAGCCAGTTTTTTCACTCTCCTCTTTCACTTTCATCAAGACGCTCTTTAGCTCCTCTTCACTTTCTGCCATAAGGGTGGTGTCATCTGCGTATCTGAGATTATTGGTATTTCTCCCGGAAGTCTTGATTCCAGCTTGTGCTTCATACAGCCTGGTTTTGCATGATGTACTCTGCATATAAGTTAAATAAATAGGGTGACAGTATACAGCCTTAATGCATTCCTTTCCTGATTTGGAAACATTCTGTTGTTCCATGTCCAGTTCTAACTATTACTTTTTGACCTGAATACAGGTTTCTCAGGAGGCAGGTAAGGTGGTCTGGTATCCCCATCTCTTTAAGAATTTGCCACAGTTTTCTGTGATCTACACAGTCATGGTCAATGAAGCAGAAGTAGATGTTTTCTTGAATTCTCTTGCTTTTTCTATGATTCAGCAAATGTTGGCAATTTGATCTCTGATTCCTCTGCCTTTTCTAAATCCAGCTTTTACATCTGGAAGTTCTCAGTTCATGTACTGTTGAAGCCTAGCTTGGTGGATTTTGAGCATGGCCTTGCTAGCATGTGCTGCTGCTGCTGCTGCTGCTGCTGCTAAGTCGCTTCAGTCGTGTCTGACTCTGTGCGATCCCATAGACGACAGCCCACCAGGCTCCGCCGTCCCTGGGATTCTCCAGGCAAGAACACTGAAGTGGGTTGCCATCTCCTTCTCCAATGCATGAAAGTGAAAAGTGAAAGTGAAGCCACTAGTCGTGTCCGACTCTTCGTGACCCCATGGACTGCAGCCTACCAGGCTCCTCAGTCCATGGAATTTTCTAGGCAAGAGTACTGGAGTGGGTTGCCATTGCCTTCTCCGGCTAGCATGTGAGATGAGTGTAATTGTGTGGTAGTTTGAACGCTGCTTGGCATTGCCCTTCTTTGGGATTGGAATGAAAACTGACCTTTTCCAGTCCTGTGGCCACTTCCGATTTTCCAAATCTGCTGGCATAATGAGTGCAGCACTTTAACAGCAGCATCTTTTAGGATTTGAAATAGCTCAGCTGGAATTCCATCACCTCCACTAGCTTTGTTCTCAGTGATGCTTCAATTAAGGCCCACTTGGCTTTACACTCCAGGATGTCTGACTCTAGGTGAGTGATCACCATCATGGTTATCTGGGTTGTTGAGCTCTTTCTTATGTAGTTATTATGTGTATTCTTGCCACCTCTTCTTTATATCTTGTGCCTCTCTATGTCCATACTGTGTATGTCCTTTATTGTGCCTATCTTTGCATGAAATGTTCCCTTGGTATCTCTAATTTTCTTGAAGACATCTCTAGTCTTTCCCATTCTATTGTTTTCCTCTACTTCTTTGCATTGATCACTTAGAGGGGGCTTTCTTACCTCTCCTTGCTATTCTTTGGAACTCTGCATTCAGATGGGTATATCCTTTCTTTTCTCCTTATGCTTTGCCTGGGAGGAATGTCATGTTGGCATAAGTCCTTTAGAGTAGGTCACCATTACCCCTACCATAGTTTGTCCTTAGGCCAAACTACAGGGAGGGAACACAGCCCCACTTATCAGCAGCAAATTGGATTAAAGATTTAGTAAGCATGTCCTTGCCCACCAGAGCAAGACCCAGTTCTCCCCACAGCAAGTTCCTCCCATCAGGAAGCTTCCACAGGCTTCTTCTCCTGTTTAGTTTGGCTTATTGTCCAAACTATCAACAAATTGATGAAACCCTCTATAAGTCTCTGCTAGCTGAGAATCTTCCCTGTCCCCATGCTCATGTTATATGTAGCTCATCCTTTTACACGTCAGTGGCAGCATCCATGGCCCCTCTTCATTCAACCTAAACCTATTGACCGCTGGTATATGACAGGCTTCCCCCAAGGCAAGAACACTACAGACACAGGGAGTGGAAGAGAAACCTCCATGTCCTGCCCACAGGCCCTTGAAACACGCCTGGTCACTGAAGCTGTTGCTGCACGGGGGACCTCTTCCAGGGCCCAAGAGTAGGGTCTTGTCTAACACTTGGAAATGAGTTGTCCGAGAAGACGTACGAGCTGACAAACCAAGAGACTTTACTGGGAAGGGGCGCCCGGGCGGAGAGCCGCAGGGTAAAGGAACCCGGGAGGATTGCTCTGCCATGTGGCTCGCGGTCTCAAGTTTCATGGTGATGGGATTAGTTTCCAGGTTGTCTGTGGCCAGTCATTCTGACTCAGGGTCCTTTCTGGTGGCGCGTGCGTCGCTCAGCCAAGATGGATGCCAGCGAGAAGGATTCTGGGAGGTGGTCAGACACGTGGTGTCTCCTTTTGACCTTTCCCAGACTCTTCCGGTTGGCACTTGTTAGTTCTGTGTTCCTTACCAAGATCTCCTATTGAAAACTAACTCATGCAAATGGTTACTACGGTGTATTGCCAGGGAGGGCAGTTTCAGTCAGTGTGCTTCCCCCCACAGAGAGACTTCCCAAATGTGGTTTTGTTTTCAGGCCGGAAATCTTACTCTGCCCTGGATAGAGAAGAAGGGGCAGTGCCTGGGCTCTGATGACCCAGGAGTCCCCTCAGCTGGCCAGCATAGAGGCTAGTGAACTAACGCGCCAGCTCCCTCAGTCCTCAGTGACACAACACTGGGGCCTGTCGATACAGGCTCTCAGCAAGTGGTGAGAGTGGGTTGAGTCCCATTACCTGCAGTGCAATCCACTCTCTGCCCTCCTATCTCACTCCCCTACATCCTCCTGGGATCATCTTCCACACAAAACACTCTCCCCATTTCTTGTTTCTGGGTCTGCTTTTGGGAGAACCTCAAATCCAACGAAGACTGATTCCTGTGCTGGGCGAGATCAGGGTGGTGTAAGCACCATTGGGGACCCAGAAAATTGTGCCCCATCTTGGACATTGACACCTGATAGGACCCTGTGGGGCTCCAGGGCACAAAAGTTTTCCTGTGTCCCCTATTTCTTGATTACAGGAAATAGGGTTTATTCAGTCTCCATGATCTTCCCCTGAGTTCCAATGAGCAGGTTCAAGCAGATGCTAATTAGGGAAGGGAAAGGATATGGAGACAAGAAAGAAAGAGTCAGAAGAAGCAAAAGAAAATCTCGGGGCAGGGTCCTTTTGTTCCGCCTCAAGGGATACACATAACAATATCTATGAGCTGTTTTGCAGATGCTGAAAAAAGTTAATGGTATCTACCCACAGGCATGCAGACCCCAGACCTGTTGGAACCAGAGGTTGATGATGCTGACTCACCTCTCCACCAACCAATCAGAAGAATGTCCATGACCCTCTTTGAATCATTACTATAAAACTTCTTACTACCTCTGCCAGGCTGGGACACACAGTTTTGGGGCATTAGCCCATGGTGGCCCCCTTTACCTGGCAAAGCAACAAAGCTATGTTCTATTTCACCCAAAACTCTGTCTCCAAGATTTAACTGTGTTGAGGTACAGAAGCTAATTCAGCTGCAACCTCTGCACTTTTAGTAAACCTTCCTCACAAAGGAAACAGTATATTTCCTTTTCCTTTGCTATTAAAATTTTTTTGTATATTAGAACTATTGGTTGGGGGAGGGATAAGTTACGAGGTTGGGGTTAGCCGATACAAATTAGTATAAATAAAACAGACAATCAGCAAGGTCCTACTCTGTAGCATAAGCAGCTATATCCAATATCCCATAACAAATTTAATGGAAAAGAACATAAAAAAGAATATATATACACAAACCACTGTTATACATCAGAAACTAACATAACATTGTAAATCAGCTATATTTAAAAAAGAAAACTGAGATCTCTTGGTTGACATGGAACTGACTGCCTGCATCATAAAGGCAGGAGGCCCAACTCCTCACCTTCTGGAAACAGGAAGTGAGGAAGGCAGGGAGGTCTGATCCATGGTTGGCCCATTGTCACTCAGAGAAGAAAAAACTAGAAGGGCTAAAGCAGGGCCAAGTTTTGTGCAGGAAAATTGAGTGAGGAGTACCCCAGGCAGGAATCCTATACCTTCTCTCACTGACAGTCTCTTGGGCTGGTTCTCGGTGTCCAGCCCCAGGTGCAGACTCTAGCTGTGACATAAATTCTTGACCTGGTGTAAGAAATTCAGACTGCCTGCTGTCCCCCAGGGGTACATTCCTGAACTCCACCTACAGCAGGCAGCCTTTATTTTAGGAAACCACAGCTGCCTTTGAAGGCACCATGGCCATATCAAATTGGGAAGCTAATCTGATTTCAGAAGTGTGGCCAAATCTCTGCTTAAAATTCCCTCACAATTCTCAGGGCCTTGAATCTACAGCAATCATCTCAGACTAAAGGAGAATATATGACCCAGAAAGTCATTCATACAGGTTCTCTGTACTAGCACGGACACCTAACTAGAAAAGTGAAAGTGAAACTTACTCAGTCGTGTCCAACTCTTTGCAACCCCATGGACTGTATAGTCCATGGAATT
The DNA here is from genome assembly GCF_054371585.1 of Giraffa tippelskirchi. Classification (NCBI taxonomy): domain Eukaryota; kingdom Metazoa; phylum Chordata; class Mammalia; order Artiodactyla; family Giraffidae; genus Giraffa; species Giraffa tippelskirchi. Next base: position 57,720,931 of record NC_137286.1, on the reverse strand, counting down.
CTCCAGGCCAGAATACTGGAGTGGGTAGCCTTTCCCTTCTCCAGGGGATCTTCCCAACCCAGGGGTCGGACCCAGGTCTCCCACATTGCAGGCGGATTCTTTACCAGCTGAGCCACAAGAAAAGCCCTAACTAGGTCAGATCTTAAAGGTGACCACCATGCTCTGGGTGGAGGTACACTTACATATGACTGAAAGTAGTCGATAGGTTTAGAAGGAGGTGTAAAACTGATCCATTCTGGTGGACTTTGACTATCTGGACCTTTGTTGGCAAAGTGATGTCTCTGCTTTTTAATGCTGTTTTTCTAGCTTTGTCATAACTTTACTTCCAAGGAGCAAGAGTCTTTTAATTTCATGGCTGCAGTCACTGCCTTAGGGATGATTCTGGAGCCCAAGGAAATAAAGTCTGCCACTGTTTCCATTTTTTCCCCATCCACTTGCCATGAAGTGATGGGAATGGATGCCATGATCTTAGTTTTTTGAATATTGAGTTTTAAGCCAGCTTTTTCACTTCCCTCTTTCACCTTTATCAAGAGGCTCTTTAGTTTCTCTTCATTTTCTGCCAAACGGTGGTGGTGTCATCTGCATATCTAAAGTTATTGATATTTCTCCTGGCAATCTTGATTTCCAGCTTGTGCTTCATCCAGCCTGGAATTTTGCATGATGTACTCTGCATAGAAGTTAAATAAACAGGGTGACAGTATATAGCCTTGATGTTCTCCTTTCCCAATTTTGAACCAGTCCGTTGTTCCATGTCTGTTTCTAACTGTTGTTTCTTCACCTGCATACAGGTTTCTCAAGAGGTAGGTAAGGTGTTTGGTATTCCCATCTCATTAAAAATTTTCCACAGTTTGTTGTGATCCACACAGTCAAAGGTTTTAGCATACTCAGTGATGCAGAAGTAGGTATTTGGAATTCCCTTGCTTTCTCTATGATCCAATGAATGTTGGCAATTGGATCTCTGGTCCCTCTGCCTTTTCTAAATCCAACTTGTCTATATATATGGAAGTTCTGGTTCATGAACCATTGAAGCGTAGCTGGAAGAATGTTGAGCATTACCTTGCTAGCATGTGAGATGAGCACAATGATTATTCCTATTTTACAGATAACAAAACTAAGCTTCAAAGAAGGTATGGGATTTGACTAAATTCACATGACTATTATGTGGTACAGAGAGAATTTGGTTGCAAGTCTGTACGTAGAAGTTAATTCTCTATATGCGCTTCTGGATTAGTCTTCTTTAAGAAGTCTGCTCAGCGCCATAGTAGGGCAAAGCTGAGAGCAGAGAGCATTGAGGGCTTACATGGCAACCCTGCCAGGAGCTGAAGAGGGTGCATCTGATGAGTGGGCCTGGAGGAGAGGGCTAACCTGAGACCTATTCAGGAAGTGGAAAAGAACAGGAAGGTGGACAAAGAATGCTTTTCTTTCTCAATGTATTTTTGAGGTTACTTTATAATTTTTAATAATAGTATGTTATAGGAATATGCCAAATTGTATATCCATTTATTCTACTGACATTTAGGTTATTTTGCTGTTATGAAAAGTGCTCCTGGCACAGGAGCTAGAAACAGATCCCAAACCGTGCATTTTTCTTTTGAGTTTCTACCATGCAATTATGCACTGTTCCATATATTTTAACATTTGCATTTGAGTAAAGGCAATGAAGCAGTAATCCTATGAACTGACATTGTTTCAAAATGTGATATTCTTCTCTAAGTATTTTTTCTCATTAAATTATTTTTCTGTTATTATAATAGTTTTTTTTTTTTCCCATTGAAATTTATATTGGTAATGGTGCAAGTGGATAAGCCACAGAATCCATGGCTAAAAAATGTCCAAATATTGTTTTAAGTAGAGATATAGAATTTGGAGTTGGAAAAAATATAGATAAAAGAAACATGGGCAAAACATGACTAACATATTCCTCATCTAATCAATGGGTATAATCATGCCTACCACCAAGGACTGGAGTAATCATTATATGAGGTAATGTAAGTGAAAGTTTCTTTGTAGTTACTATGTGCTAGGGATTCCCTGGCGGGCCATTGTTTAGGACTCTGCAGTCTCATTGCTGAGGGCCCAAGTGCAATCCCTGGGGGGTGGAACTAACATCCCACAAGCCATGTGGGATGGCCAAAAAAATAGTACAAAGTGCTGTATAAATGCTGTATGTTGAATGTATATTCCTCTTGGAATTCCAAAGAATTTAAGTTTCTCTTTAGGTAGATTATTCTGAAAAGCTAATGCTAGTATACAAATATATTTTTACTGAAAAGAAAACACAGATACAGAAAACCATTTGACATCTGCATATGGCTTAATAAGTCGTAAGGTGAACATCCTGCATCCACTACCATAGATAAGACATAGAATTGGCCACGTAGGCTATCTTTGTCACCCAGGAAGCACCCACTCCCACCCCATGTGTCCCATCTTGCAGACCCTGCTATCCCGACCTTTATAAAAGGTACTTCCTTGTATTTCTTTTCATTACCCAGATGTGCATCCCCAAACATTATGATATAGTCTTGCCTTTAAAAGGTTAATGATACATCTTTTAAAGCTCTTTTAATATACTTTGATTCTCCTTGCACTTTATATAGATCTGCAGTTTTGCACAGTTAGGCTTTTGCTGATGGCACACACAGGGTACAACTCTTGCCCCTCTCTCCTCTGCATTTCTTGCACATGGTCAGCTGGATCCAGAACCTTGTTCAGATTCAGATTAGACCTTCTTGGCCAGATGAATGGGTGACCCCGTGTCCTTTCACAGGAGGCCTGTGGTTTCTGGTTGTCTCTTTTTTATAGTGGGCAGTACCTAAGTCCATAACTTAACGGAGGGCTGCAAATAGTGATACTGTAACTCTGTAATTTCTTTGCCATATATTCAGTGGACTTTTTTCATAAAGAGACATTTCTTCTTATTTGCCTTTTGGTCACTCAGTTGTTCAGTTCATGAAAAAAGCAGAATAAATACTTGATTTTTTCCCTTTATTAAACAGTTTTCAGGATAGCATGTTGGTTTCCTTTCAGCTACTGAACGTGATTTATTTTTCCCTTAAAGTCATTGTGAATTCATGGATTTAAAGATACCTATTGGGTTAAAGCCTCTGAAACTGTGCCAGTTCTCTCCCATGGTAACTTCTGGCTATCAAACCCTTCCTCCACTTCCTCACTGCCTTATAAGCTTTTGCATAAAGAATGACAGCTTCTTTCTGCTTATGGTCTCACCTCTCCTCCAATGTTTCTTTTTTAAAAAAAATCTTTTATTTTATTTTGATGTTTAACCTGTACATAGAAGGGCATAAAACATAATATACAGCTCCGAAAGTTTTCACCAAACAAGCATTTCTACAGACAGAACCTGCCAGCACCTAGAAGGCCCTCTGCACATGCTCTGCCAGCCACTATGCCCTCCATCCCTTCCCCTATTCTGAGTTCTGACACTGTGATTGGGTTTTATTTTCCTATTTAACATCCCACAAATGGAATTATGTGGGATGTATTTTATTGAGTTTGGCTTCTTTTTACTCAAAATCATGTTCCTGAGCTTCATCCATGTTTTGTACGCACTGTGGCTCAGCATTCCATTGAATAAATATACCACAATTTTATTTGTCTATTTTTCTGTCTTGGAGTCATTATGAATGACACCAGTGTGAACATTTTTGTACAAGTCTCTTGATATCCATGTGTACATATTTTTGTTGATCTATTTGTTGGATTGGAATTTATGATTTGTAGGGCATGCATATGTGTGTGTGTGTGTGCATGTATGTGTATACATATACATACATATATTCAGCCTAGGTAATTTCAGTTTCCCAAACTTCTCGTCCTGACTTCAAATTCCACCAGTTGCGTATGAGACCTCCCATTACCCCCTAGTCCTTGTCAGCACTTGGTATTGTCAGTCTTTTCAATTTTAGTCATTCTAGTTAAGTGATATTTTATTGTAGTTTTAATGTACAGTTTACTAATGAGATTGAGCAGATTTTCATTTGTTTATTGTCTACTTTGATATCCTTCCTTTTGAAGTTCCTATTATACACTTATTTTTGATTGGTTTGACTATCTTCTGGGCAGATTGATTTGCATAAGTCCTTTGCATATCCTGGATATAAGACCTTTGTTAGCTACCTGGGTTACAAGCATCTTTTCACTGTTTCCCCTTTCACTCTTTCAGTGATGTCTCTGGATGAACAGAAGTACTTGATTTTAATGCAGCCAGTTAACAAACCAAACTTCTTAATGACTAACGCCTTTTTAAAGAAACATTTCCCTTCCTTGAAGTGATTACGATTAATTACTGTGTTGCTTTTCACATTTACATCTATCAGTGCTCGGTGTTCAGTGCAATCATGACTGACTTTTTGTCAACTGACCTCAGCACCATGGACTGTTGCCTGTCCATGGAATTTTCCAGGCAAGAATTCTGGAACAGGTTACCATGTTCTATTCCAGGGGATCTTCCTGACCCAGGGATCGAAATCACATCTCTTGCATCTCCTGTATTGGCAGGCAGGTTCTCTACCACTAGTGCCACCTGGGAAGCCCTTGGATCTATAATTCCCTGGGAATTTTTGTATACACTGAGAGGTAGGGGTCAAGTTTCATTTTTCCCCCATGAATAGGCAATTTTCAGACTCAGTCTCATCTGAAATTAATAATATCTCCTCGCCCACTCCTTCCCCGAGGAAAAAGCCTTTTAAATGTTGACCTCCACCTCTCTGGTGTTTCCTCTTGGCCCATAATTCTACTCTGACATCTTCAAGAAGATATTTTGTTATCGTTATTTCACTTTGTCCAGCTTATTCTGTTTCTCCTCAGAGACAGGGTTGATCCAGGTGATACACTCCACCATTATCCACAAAGCTTCCCCTCTCATTAATTCTTCTTTATTGTTGCCAATTATCAGTTCTAAAGTGTAAATAATGAAAACTTATCTCACTCCTTTGATTAAAACATTTCAGTCACTCCTGAATACCTTTGCAGAGCATTTTCCAATATGTATTCTGGGTCTCTCTATAAGATTTGCAAAGAAAATATGAAGTTTCTATGGTCAGATACTTTCTTCCTAAGAGTCTGGAATATACTGGTGCAAACAACCTCACTCAAGGTTTTTACCATAAGCCTCCTAAGGACCGCTGGTGTACAGTGTGCATTTTGGGGAGAGTGGTAGAAGAGTGTTCCCCAAATCTGTTTGACCATAGATTCCTCTTCTTGACAAGCATCTCAAAAAATATAAAAAAAGCAACAAGTACTCTTTCAGGGGATACTCTAGGAAGTGCTGCTTTAGATATTAACAAAAAGGACGTCCCCTTCTACTTTCCAACCTCACCCCTGGGCTCCTCCGTCCCAGCACCACCCTCCAGCCCCTGGAACTGCTCATACTTTTCTGCTCTCTCTGTGAAATGTTTTGTTCCTTTGCTGATGCCTGGAATGTTTTCTCCTGCTTCTTGGCCTGATTAACTCATACTTACCCTCCATGGTAAGGTCTCATCTTCTCCAGGGAACTTCTTTGACTTCTGGGCCTGTGGAGTCCCTTCTCTGATCTTTCAGAGATGCCCTTGATGATTCCTTCTCCTCACAGTATTGATATAACAGCATAGAATTGTCTACCTCCCTCCCTGCTTCCTTCAGCTTCCCTTGTGGCTCAGCCATAAAGAATCCATCTGGAATGTAGAAGATGCAAGAGACATGGGTTCAACCCCTGGGTCAAGTAGAACCCCTGGAGAAGGAAATGGCAACCCACTCCAGGATTCTTGGAGAATAACATGGACAGAGGAGCCTGGCGGGCTACAATCTATAAGGTCGCAAAACAGTCGGACATGACGTAGCAACTCTGGGCCTTCCAGGAGAATAGGAGTAACCCATCCTTCTTCTAGTCCTTTGTGCTCCAGAGAAAGTGAAGGTTAGTCGCTCAGTGTGTCTGACTCTGCGTGACCACATGGACTATAGCCCTTCAGGTTCCTTTGTACCTGGGATTCTCCAGGCAAGAATACTGGAGTGGGTAGCCATTTCTTCCTCCAGGGGATCTTCCCGACCCAGGAATCAAACCCAGGTCTCCCATATTGCAGCAGACTCTTACATTGAGACAATTACAATGGTCCCAATCATTCATTTACTTATCCTACCAACATTCACTGAGTATCTCAGGCTAGGCTCCATGCTAAGAGCAGAGAAGTAAGCAAAGTCAACTTGGACTTCACATTCTCATAGATGTGGGTAGACTCTAGACATGTCAGCACTGAAAATACGGGACAAGACACCTTTGGTTTACATGAGCCCTGCCCCAACCTCAAGGAGCCGTGGGGCTACCTCTAGATGCTGTCAGATCTTTATCAAGGGAGCTTGTAGCTTGTCTGCAGTCGAGGAGGAGTTGAAAACTGGAGACCTTAGGGCTTATAATGTTGTGTAGTCTGAAGATTTTTAATGGAATTTGAGATCTACCAGAGTGTTCTCTCACAGACAGGGTCCTGTCACGGTAGGATAATGGCTTGCTGTCTCATTAAACAAATAATCTGTCTCTTAACACGAAAGGAGATGTTCCAAGAGGGCCCAGCTTTGGGCAACTGTTCAGGTTGAGATCATCTTTCTCTTTATCTTAGTCTTCATAGGTGAGTTAAGTTCTGGTGCAAGTGAAAGCTTGAGTACTTTGTATTATTTACTATGCCCTGTAAGATAGTCATAATTATTACTATTATTGTTAAAGAACAGGAGTATAACAATGGTGGCTACCATTGATTGAGGGTCCAAGGTGATCCAGTCAACAGCCAATAAATGCCCTCTTTGGGATAGAGTCCAAATACTAACCAACTTGTTAAGGAAACACCATGGCTCAGTGGAAAGCATGTGCTGTAGAATCAGATAGAGTGTGGTTCGACTTCCAGCCCTGTTGTCACTTGTGAGTCGGGTGACTCAGGCAGGTGCTCCACTTTTCTGAACTTCAAGGCCCTCTCCTGTAAAATGTTCAGCTCAGGCTCACAGGGTTCTTGAGGAGAATGAGGTCTGATGTATGGATTGCACCTTGCTTAGCCCCTGGCACATGGTCAGTGCTCAGAGCTTTGTTGCTTTTCTCTGTGGCACACTGGACACCTCTCTCTGGGCATCTTGGACTTGTGAGCAAGGAGGAGGGGCGGGCCCTGGACCCCACATCTGAGGTCCCCATCCAGGGCTCCTCTTGTCCCAGGGCCATGAACACTGGGGGGCTGTGCATTTTGGGTTGGGAAGGATTTCTGCAGCCTGCTGACTCCATTATACTCCCCGCTTGGGTTTATTTTACTTTTTCTTATTTCAACTTTTTATTTTTTTAATTAATTTATTTTTTATTGAAGGGTAATTGCTTTACAGAATTTTGCTGTTTTCTGTCAAACTTCAACATGAATCAGCCATAGGTGTACATATATCCCCTCCCTTTTGAAACTCCCCCCCACCTCCCTCCCCATCCCACCCCTCTAGGTTGGTACAGAGCCCCTGTTTGAGTTTCCTGAGACATACAGCAGATTCCTGTTGGCTATCTATTTTACATGTGGTAATGTAAGTTTCCATGCTACTCTTTCCACACATCTCACCCTCTCCTCCCTTTTGGTTTTTGTTATCGATTCTGACCTCAAGCAACGCTGAGCTCTTAAATGTTGAGATCCTCTTCTTTGCTTGAGTTGAGGAGAAACATGGGTTTTACAAAATGTTCCAACATCCTATGGAAGTACAATCAGTGAGTGAGAAGAGGGCCAGTGGTCACTCTGTGGAGCAGGAGTGTGGACACGGGCAGTCCTGCTTAGAGCCCCCCGGGGGGAGATGGCTCAGACCAGCTCGGGGGGCTAGCAACTGATGGGCTGGGGACACAGGGAATACAGCTTGTTCACTGAATGATATCCCCTGTGCAGGGGGGGATATTGTAGACTTTATTGTAGTAGACTCTATTGTAGATTGTAGTAGACTAATTTCCACTTCCTGCCAAGTTTGGTTCCAAGAGCCCTCAACTCTTTATATCTAATTCTTTTCCAGTTATCTTTTGAGAGGTGAGTAGGCTTGAAGGTTTGTGAGGATGAAAAAGCTGGTGTGAAAAGACCCTGGCACCATTTCTGGTGCATCATTGGCCCCCTATAGGTGGGGAAAGTGATTTTAGAAGGTCAGGTTTAGAGATGTTAAGTGATTTACCCAAGAACTAGACTCCATCCCATGAAAGTTTGTCTCTTTCAAACTTTCTACCAACTCTTTCTACCAAGACTTTTCTGCAACTGGAAAGGGTAGCTATACTCTAGGGGGACTTAAACACTAAAATATTTTATTGAATATTTATTGAATAAAGGAGATAAATATTTATTGAATGAACACATGAATGAGTGAGTGAGTGTATGGATGCATGTTTGAAATATGACTTCTTTTCTTCTGTAGAAAGTATGAATTATAGAGACTTCCAGAAGAACTGGACAAACCCTTCCTCTCCATTCCCACAAACATACCCAGCTTCTGCCTCTGGACACCTTACAACTCAATCAAGAAACAAATGATAGGAAGGGGACTAATTAATCTGGAGGCTCTTGGAAGTATCAACCAAGGTTCCTAAATGAAACATATTTTTGTCTCATTTTCTTGGATAAAGCCAACATCTTCATGTATTTATATATTCATATATACACTCATTCCGTATATATTTAGAGATTAACCATATGTTAGATATTCTTCTCTATGCTGGGAATAAGAAGACAATTAAGAAAGGTCAAAGAAGGCTCTAAACGAGTTCAGAATCTCATAACCCATAAGATACCATAGTTCTGTGGGGACACAGAAAATTTGAGTTTAAAGGTATCAGTAGGTGTTTGCCAGACAGAGGGAGTAGCATATGCAAAGGTGCAGAGTATTGCACCTGGGAGACTATTGCATTTGCGGCAGCTCCGAGTTCAGTTACAGCTGGAGGGGCAACGCCATAGACAGGTGTGAGCATGGGTATTGACTCCTGTTCTGACACAGCTTTTGGATCTTGGACAAATTAATCAGTTCTCTGTGTGTCCAGGGCTTCTATGGTGGCTCAGATGGTAAAGAATCTGCCTGCAATGCAGGAGACCTGGGTTCAATCCCTGGGTTGGGAACATCCCTTGGAGGAGGGAACGGCAACCCGCTCCGGTATTCTTGCCTGGAGAATCCCATGGACAGAGGAGCCTGGTGAACTACAGCCCGTGGGGTTGCAAAGAGCCGGACACGACTGAGAGACTAAGCACAGAGCTCTGAATCATTTCCTTTCTTTTTAAGCACAGGATATTGATAATGATGGCAAATATAATGATGACGAAAAGATAAGCTTCAGCCCTTACGTGCCTGGTGTTGTTCTGTTTGACATGCATTAAATCATTTTTTCCTTAAAAGACCCTAATGAGATAGATACTATTATTTCCCTCATTTTAGAGACAACAAAACTGAGGCAAGTACCTCAGTGAGTTACTGAGATGATTCCATGAAAAGCAATACGCATGTATGTGTGTGCATCCACACCTCCACATGTAAAATCTACTAACAGCATCCTTAGTTCAGAAACCCTGGTTCTATGCATTCTGACGTAACAGAAAGAAATGAAACTTGACTGATTATGATATCTGAGAGTATTTTTGTTGGTATTATGAAGTCTGCCGTATTCTGGGAGCAAGGGATAGATCCTTCCTACCAGGATTTTAAAGAAATCAGAGGAGAAAAAACCCTCACTCGTTGAAACTTAAAATTCTCTCTGAAGGTCAGATTTCTCCTCCTACCATGACCTCTTTCGACATTATCAGGGGTGAGTTTTGACAGCCTGCTGCTGTGAACCTTGCCCCCTGTTGAGAAAGGCTTATCTTGTGACATCCTTTCTGATTTTCTCCATGGGAACTCTCAGCATCTTGCATTTTGGACCTGAGTCCTCCCCTAGGTTTAGCACCAAAAGATCAAATTCTCTTCATTCCATAAAACCTTCATGACAACAAGAAAGACGAAGCTTTCTAAAACAAATTTAAGAGGACAGCATGCTCCTAGCTGGCTTTTAATGGATAAAGACCAATGGGATCATAAAGAAGTATCAATAGAAGGAAAAGGAAGTTTTTGACAGAGGCACTCTGATCCCAGAACTCTGTGTATGAGCATGCAATGGACTGGATATGGAGAATATAGCCAAATCAAAGGGGAGAGGTCTTCTAGGTTAGACTATGTAGTCTGAAAGTATTCCTCTAGTCAATAGGAACTTTTTGAAGGATTAAATCAATGACTTGATGAGATTTGAAGTTTACAGAGGTGACTGCAGCAGTGGAGGAGAGAAATGGAAAGGGGCCATAGAGAAAGAGAAGAAAATGAGTTAAAGAGCTATTTCTATGTCACGTTGGGAAAGGATGAGGCTTTGAACAATGTGTTGTAGAGAAGTGGATGCAGTTGTGAGATAATTGGGAAACCAAAACTGTAGGGCTGGAAATGATCTAAAATTAATGAGATTATATACAATAGAATACCCCTCAGCCATAAACAAGAATGAAATAATGCCATTTGCAGCAAAATGGAAGGACTTAGAGATTATCAAACTAAATGAAGTAAGCCAGAAAGAGAAAGACAAGTACCATATGACATTGCTCATATGTGGAATCTAAAAAAAAGATGCAAATAAACTTATATTCAAAACAGAAATAGATGTGCAGACAAAAAGACAAACTTATGGTTACCAAAAGGGAAAGTGGGTTAGGAATAAATTAGGAGGTTGGGATTAACATATATACACTATTATATACAAAATAGATAACCAACAAGGACCTACTGCATAGCACAGGAAACTACTCAATATTTAGTGATAACCTATAAAGGAATTGAATCTGAAAAAGGATATATATATGTGTGTGTGTGTGTGTGTGTGTGTGTGTGTATAAAACTGAATCAATTTGCTGTATACCGGAAACTAACACAACACTGTAAATCAACTATACTTAAATTAAAAAATAAAGTTAATGAGAAGTTATTTATAGCTCTAATCTCTGATTCAGATTCTCTAGAAGACCCTGAGACAAGGATTTGGATGTAAGTTGTTTATTTAGGAAGACATCTCAGGAAGCAAAGATATTTCCTTACATAGGAACATAGGTCCTAATGAAAGGCAGGGAAGGGAAGCAAGTTGATATAGGTGCCTTAATAAGTAAATTATCACTGTGGGCAACTGGAATTCCTCCTATTATGGCCCTCGGGGAGTCTGTGTAGAACATGCCTCAGTGGGCTGGGTTATTTTTCCTCCATCACCCATCCATCACTGTTGAGAGCTGCTCACAAGGACAGGCATTAACTCTCTGGCTTTTCCACCCTTTCCTAGAGCTGGACTCATCTGCCCCCCTTCACCACTTCCCCAAATAGGCTCTATTAATAAGCAGAAAATTGAAAGCAATCAGGTGGCAAGCTCCTTTGGCCAGAGAAAGCCCTAAGCAGGGGATAGAAGGTGCTCATAGAAAGAATCCCTGGGCAGATACTAGACGGTGAGGGCTAAGAGGATAGGAATGGGTACTAATGGCATCTTCTACAGCTCCCTCAAATTTTCCTTTTAAGATGAGATAATGGGGAAAGTTTGGCCATAAGCCTGCATCTCAGAACAATAAGGTCACCTGGGATGGGAGCTGAGTATAGCCTCTATTTGGGGTTCATCTATGACAGGTTGGGTCCTGCTAGCTTGGAGCTGAGTCTAGGGTACAATGTCCAGCTGAGAGCCTGTCCTGCCCAGATCTGCTCTGGGTCTAGAAACCCCTGCCTCATGCATCTGCCAATGCTTACTGACTTAAATAAATACAAAGGTGATGTCAGAAAAGGGTTTATTACTGCTGGCAGAAATAATAAAAGTGAGGAAACCATGTCTCACAGAAAGCTACCAAACAGTGATAAGTACAGGCTGATGGGCTTAGGGTAATCCATTAGTGAAGAGTAGATGAGGAACAGTCTTGGATGGGGTAAATGCTAACGCAGTGACCCAGCTGATGGAACCCCTTCCCCCTTCTGGCAGAGCACTCACCAGCAATGTAGCGCTGATGACCCTCTGCGTCTCACACCCCCCAGCCACCCACTGGGGATGTCATAGAGATGTCTAAGCTGGCAAAGTGCTGATTAGTTTAGAAAAGCTGGAAAACGGAGAAGAGAGTTGATTGCATGATAATCTGATTTAATTTGCCAAAAGGTAAAAAAATTTTTTTTCTTTTTCCTTTTAGATTGAGCCTTTAAAAGTCAACCTGATTTATTCAGACTGAACTGCAGAAATTGCTAAATGTCTTCATGCTTTGGGCACATACACAGACCATGGCTCTGGGAAAGAGGACACTATGAATTAATACATCATGAGAAGTGCCTCTGTTGAGAGGATCACCACATTGCATCTTCCATTATCTTGGTACTAAGTTCTCGGTAGCTGTGGAACTTGTCTCTTTTTTTTTCTCCATGACCATCACCACTGCCCCCATTCACTCTCTGTCATCTCTTATCCCAGTGATTCAATAGCACCCTCTTCATCCATCTCTTTCTACCTTTGTTGTTGTCGCTGCTGTTCAGTCGCGCAGTCGTGTCTGACTCTGCGACCCCATGGACCGCAGCACACCAGGCTTCCCTGTCCTTCACTATCTCCCGGAGTTTGCTCAAACTCATGTCCATTGAGTCAGTGATGCCATCCAACCATCTCATCCTCTGTCATCCCCTTCTCCTCCTGCCTTCAATCTTTCCCAGCTTCAGGGTCTTATCCAATGAGTCAGCTCTTCACATCAGGTTGCAAAGTATTGGAGCTTCAGCATCATGCATCAGTCCTTCTAATGAATACTTAGGTTTGATTTCCTTTAGGATTGACTGGTTGGATCTCCTTGCTGTTCAAGGGACTCTCGAGAGTCTTCTCTAACACCACAGTTCAAAAACATCAATTTTTCGGCACTCAGCCTTCTTTGTGGTCCAACTCTCATATTTGCACATGCTACTGGAAGAACCATAGCTTTGACTAGACAGACCTTTTTGGAAAAGTGATGTCTCTGGTTTCTAGTACACTGCCTAGGCTTGTCACAGCTTTTCTTCCAAGGAGCATGTGTCTTTTAATTTCATGTCTGCAGTCACTGCAGTGATTTTAGGGTCTGGGTAAATAAAGTCTGTCGCTGTTTCCATTTTTCCCCCATCTATTTGTCATGTAGTTTTGGGACCAGATGTCATGACCTTAGGTTTTTGAAAGTTGAATTTTAAACCAGCTTTTTCACTCTTCTCTTTCACATTCATCAAGAGGCTCTTTAGTTCCTCTTCACTTTCTGCCATTACTCCACCCTAATTCCGCCTTCCTCCTAGAAACTCCTGCCAAGCCAGTCTTCTCCAAATCCCAACTGATCACGATTCTTTCAACACTCCCCATCATCTAAATTGGTGTCCTACAGATAGAATCTGACCCGAAGACATCTTTTATTTCACCAGATCAATACCCATTTGTAATACTCACTTTGGAAGTTTTTTCACTGGGTCAGGAACTCTAAGGAGGACCGGCCCTCACCTCTCTTTTCTCTATTCTGCATACATTTTGGTTGCTTGTCTGACCCCTGTTAGCATGTGAAATTGTAATGCCTATCTGTGGTGATAAAAGGGTTCATATTATCATCCTTCTCCTTATTTTTCTGTGTCATCTTTGTCACTTCCACCTAACAAACCACAGAAAATTATGGAATTTGCTATGCTTTTTCATACCTCCAAACCTTTCCATTTGCTATTCTTGATGCCTGAGTGTTTTTTTCCACCGATGCTTTCAGGCTCATTCAAATGTCACTTGCTTGGCAAGGGTTTCTCTGAACTCTCCAAATTGAATTGGCTACTCTTGTCTTTGGGTCATCAGTATATTATTCATTAATTCATTTATTCATCCATCTATTCCACAGTGTATTCCACTTATAGAAAGTATCCAGTGCTGAGAGAGGTGCTGTGAATATAAAGCTATTCAAGGCATGGGCTTTGCCCAAAAGACCATCATAGGTACACTGCAGAAGTTTGGCTTGACTAAAATGAAGGGTGTGAATGTAGTGGGGAGGAGATAAAATTGGAAAATGGAGCAGGGACGAAACCACAGAGCACCTTGTCATCTATGCCAAGTATAGCGTTATGAACTTTGCATGACGGATTTTCACAAGAGAGTGAAATGATCAGATTTATGTTTAGATACTTCTCTTCTGGGAAAGGGGAGGCTAAATTAGAGCTAAGTTAGCTTAGAGTCAAATAGACCAGTTAGGATTCTGTAGCCACGAAGCTGGTGTCAGATGTTGAGGGGCTGAACCAAGACCCTCACAGTGGGAAGGACAGGAGGGAGGAGATTGCTGCAGGAGGAATTTCCACTCAGGGAATAGCTGATTGGGTGTGGAAAGTGAGGGTAAATGTGGCACAAAGAACAAATACCAGTTTGTTTGTTGATGACTGGTGATGATACAACCACAGACATGAGAAATATGGGGAGAGAAGGTGGAGCAGATTTCAGGCAAAGACCAGAAGTTTGGTTTTGAACTTGTCAACTTGGTTTAAAAAAAATTAAATAAAAATTGTGTATAGTTTAGATGTACAGGATGATGTGATATACACGTACAGAGTGACATGATGATTAGAGTCAAAATTATTCATCTATACATCTCACGTAGTCGCCATTTGTGTGTGTGTGTGAGTGTGAAAGTACCTGAAATTTGCTACCCTAGCAAATTTCCAGTATTTAACACCTGTCGATGTGTTGAGTCTATCTCCCCGTGGAACAGCAAAGTCCTTGAGAGCACTCGGGATGGGTGTGCCCTGGGGTCTGGGGACCATGGGCAGCTGGGACTGTAACCTGAAGCGATATTGGGTGAGCGTGGGAGAGAGTAAGGAGAGATGAGGTGGAGACAAAGCTTTGGAGGACAGCAACAAAGGCAAAAAAAAGAGCCCTCCCCTCACCATCAGAGAGGTAAAAACAAACCCAGGATGACACAGTGCCAGAGAACCCAGCTCCCCAGCGAGAGTCACGACGACCATTTAGGGGGCCACGTTTCACCAATAAGCTTATTTTTAACTCTCCTATAAGTTGCTGTGCCCAGGCCACCTGTCTCCCTTTCAGCATTTCTTTGATTATTTCTCAGGGCGGGTGTATCTTTGCTAAATTTCATCTAAAGGGGCTCTCCCCATCGCCCCACCGCTTTAGTCTGTCAATGCCTGTGGGGAATCTGTCAGCAGTTATCCACAGCCCACCCTCCAAATTCCTTCCAGCTTTAGTCATCTGCACATATGGAGAGCATATGTCACAAGCAAAAAATAAAATAAGTGAAGTGATGTAAATAAGAGTAAAACTAAAAATATACTGGAAGCCCCACAGTGGCCTGATAGACAGTCCCCTTGATATGGCCTGGGTGCCATCACCCCCGGCTGGGTAGAGCTGGTCATCCAGCTACTGAGCCACCTATTTTCCCTTGAATCCAGCCCTTGTTTTCTCCAATGTAAGTTCCAAAAGAGTGGATATACTTCCCTATTTCCATTGTCTAGCACACTACATGGCACACTGTAGGTACTTTCAACCTTTGTAGAACGAATGAGTGAATTAAAGATCATTCCTCCCCCACCAAAATAAATCTTGCTCAATCTATGATACAACAAACTTATAATCCTGTCAAACTGAAATGATGCCTAAGTGTCCATCAATAGATGAAGGAATAAAGAAGGTATAGTATATATATATATGGGCTTCCCAGGTGACTCGGTGTTAAAGGAATCCATCTGCCAAGGCAGGAGTCATAGGGGACACCAGTTTGATCCCTGGGCTGAGAAGATCCCCTGGAGAAGGAAATGGCACCCACTTCAGTATTCATGCCTGGAAAATCCCATGGACAGAGGAGCCTGATGGGCTATAGTCCATAAGGTCAGAAAGAGTTGGACACCACTGAGTCACTAACAATTTTACTTTTTTCATACAGATATGTATATGTATATATGTATATAGAGAGATATAGATAGATAAGTAGACACAGATGCAATGGAATACTACTCAGCCATGAAAAAGAATGAAATTTTGCCACTTGCAGCAGCATGGATGGACTTGGAGGTTATTATGCTAAGTGAAATAAGTGAGAAAGAGAGAGACAAATACTTTATGGTATCACTTGTATGTATAACCTAAAAAGTACAATGAACTAGTGAATATAACCAAAAGAAAGAAGCAGACTCACATATATAGAGAACAAGCTTAATGATTATCAGAGGGAAGAGGGAAGGGGGGAAGGGAATACAGGGGTAGGAGACTAAGAGGTACAAACTCCAGGAAATATAGCCAATGTTTTGAATAATTATAAATGCAGTATGACATTTAAAAATTCTGTATCACTATATTGTACACTTATAATTTATATAATATTATATATCAACTATAACTTCAATAAAAAAAACCTAGATGAAAGTTATTCATAATTTTACTACTAAATAAAGAGAAAATCACAAGATTGGGCTCAAGGATCTCTAAAGACCTCTTTAGTTTGTGAAGTTTTGAAGCTAACTTGAAATCAAGGAGGTGTTCAAGAGTTTATATGGTTAATTCATGATAAGACAAGCCTCACTTTGCAATTGGATGTCTAGGGCTGAAAACTGTGTTAGTCAGGGTCTTCCAGGGACACTGAACCAATAGGATGTACATATATATAATATATAATATGTAATACCTAGCACATCTCCTATGGCTTCAGAATTGTTGCAATGGCCCTAAACCACAGCTGCTTGCCTTTTCCTGTTAGCACAGATAGTTTTTATAAGCTGGGCCATCTTCCAGGGAAGCGTAAGCTGGGGCTGGTTCTATGGGCTTTGCTTGGCACCTAAGAGACCCTCATGAACAATTCTCTTGATTTCAACTCAACTCCCACTGATTAAAAAAAGAGCCATTATTAGCTATGATCAACAGCTTCCTAATTAGAACTTAACATGTGGTTACCTAGAATATATTTTCACCTTGTATCAGGAGACCCAATGGTAAATCATTGCCGACCCTTTATGAAGCACTGCACTACACTTTGAGGAAACTGCTTTATTTAACCCATCTGAGCCAGGTAATATAGATATAATAGGTCCTATCCTTGGCTCCATTTTGTAATGAGAAAGTGGAGGCTCAGAAAGCTTGAGGATCTGCCCATTGCCTCTTGTTCTGGCATCTAAATCTATGCACGAAACCAGGGCTGTTAAATTCAGAGACAGTAGGAAGGCACCTCTGCTCCACTGTGCAGAGTTCTCAGCTAGTTTGGCCCCAGTGACTGAAGGGGGCTGGGATAACTTGGTTTGGGTTCCGGTTTCTATTAGATTCCTCGGTTCTCCATATCACACTGGCTGCAGCTGGAAAGCCCACATGAAATTTCCCCCTTGTCTGTACTTGGTCTAGCCTGACATCCCTCTCTCCTTCCAGCTCCTTTCTCCACGTTGCTAGCCTGGCTCCCTCACAGCAGAGTGGCCTCGGGCAGCTGGACTTCTTGCCCAGCAGCTGGCCTTCCCCAGGCCAGAGGTTACAAAAGTCTGCAAGACTGCTTACAATCTGGCCTCAGAAGTCACAGATTGTCACAGCTGCCATATTCTGTTGATTAAGCAAATCACTAAAGCCAGTCTAGGCTTAAGAGGAGAGAGATTGGATTTCATCTCAATGGGAGGAGTAGCAAGGAATTTTATCTCTTTCATCTACCACATCCATAGTTAGTAAGAGGTAGAACTGGGACTTGGAGCCCAGATTTGCTTACCTTCAAAATCCTTGGGTTTTTTTTTTTTTCCCCCAGATTGCTTCACCTCTGCTGCATCCTCTCTGTGATGGCCACAGGGTTCCTCATTACAAGCAGGGCTGGGTCACCAAGTAAACAGACAAATAGCTGCTGATAGTTTATGGTGAATGGTGTTGGATTTGTGATCTCCGAAGAAGATTTAACTTCAGGATCAGGTACCAGGCTTGATCACTCAAGAGCTTTTGTGTATCAGAGTTTTATTAAAATATAAAAAGGGACAGAGAGAGCTTCTGACACAGACATCTGAAGGGGGATGGAGAGTGTCCCCCTGAGAGTCTTTAGCAAGCTGTTTTATGTGCGTTCAGTTTAGCTCAGTCGCTCAGTCGTGTCTGACTCTGCGACCCCATGAACCGCAGCACGCCAGGCCTCCTTGTCCATCACCAACTCCTGGAGTTTACTCAAACTCATGTCCATTGAGTCAGTGATGCCATCCAACCATCTCATCCTCTGTCGTCCCCTTCTCCTCCTGCCTTCAATCTTTCCCAGCATCAGGGTCTTTTCCAATGAGTCAGTTCTTCACATCAGGTGGACAAAGTATTGGAGTTTCAGCATCAGTCCTTCCAGTGAACACCCAGGCCTGATTTCCTTTAGGGTGGACTGGTTGGATCTCCTTGCAGTCCAAGGGACTCTCAAGAGTCTTGTCAACATCATAGTTCAAAAGCATCAATTCTTTGGCACTCAGCTTTCTTTATGGTCCAACTTTCACATCCATACATGACTACTGGAAAAACCACACCTTTGACTAGGTGGACCTTTGTTGGCAAAGTAATGTCTCTGCGTTTTAATATGCTGTCTAGGTTGGTCATAACTTTTTTTATGTCTGCTAGAAAGCTATTAGTCAGATAAGAGAGACACCTCGAGGCTGACAGAGTTTTACCAGGCCCCTCTCCCACAATATGCATTTTTGAGATAGGATGACATGAGGTGTATCATCCCTCAGCCATAAAACAATTGATGTGAATACTGCTTTGTTGAGCTATTATCAGCCCAAGGTTTGAGAAAAGAAAAAAAAGTTAGTCTTAAGTGGAACCATTTTGAAGAAAGGCAAATTCCAAAGCAAATAGACAGTTTCATTAACATAGCTTAAGAAAAACATTTCCACAGAGAAACCTCCTTTTAATTTTGTATGGAGAAGGAAAAAAATTCTGACACTTGTAGTTTATTTCCTCCTGCCGCTTAAGGGAGAGATAAAAATGTCTGACACTTGCCGCCTATGTCCTCTGTTTGGAGACCCCTGGCCTTCCTGCCTGTTACCCTCTCACTGCAAGAGGTTTGTGAGATGATGCCCCACGACGCGTCAGCGTGAGACAAGGAGAAGGGCCGGCGCCAGCGTCCCGCTGGGTAGAATGGAACCAGCGCCGCCCCTCATGTGGCAGAGGGCCTGGCCCTGAGAGGATACGGTGTTTCAGAGCTGAAGGGAAAATGCTAATGGCCAGTGCTACTGAGATACGGGAAGCAAGGCAAAGGGGTCGAGTGTGTGGGAGGAGAGGTGAAGGGGTCGTCTCCTGCTGCAGCGACCTCCGGGAGGATGAGGGCCTCCTGGAAACCGTCCTCAGATGGAAACGCGGGGGCCTGGCTCTCCTGAGCTGTCTCTCTAGTGGCCAGGCAGGTGAGGACACGAAGGAGGTCAGGACAGTGGGGGAGGAGTCAAGAGAACACTTTATGAACGCATGTATTTCCATCCTTCCTGCCTTTCCTTTTTCCCTCTGGAGACAATTCTTGGAATTTGCCGGAGAATTAAAGATTACTCGTTAAAAACTGACTAAAGCATCGAATTCATAGCTCTTCCACGTGCAGCTCTTTATAACTTGTTAGGGATTCCTGTCTGAATTCCAAAACAGAACTTCTTTTCTAATTTCGACAATAGTAGTTTCATTCATTTTAAAACCCTGATTTTAAAATGAAAATGTGGTGTTTACTTTCTACGCAGAGTCGCTCTTTTAGCGTGTTTGCAGTCTAACGCGGAGAGGGTTAATAAAATGCTCACTGCGCCAAGTTGCTGCCTCTAGTCGGTTGATCCCTTTCCTCTTCTTTGCTTTTGTTTGGAGTAAATGTGTTCATCTCCTGACATGAACCATGATTACTGCCCGTCAGTCATGACAATGCCAGTCCCTTGGCCAGTGATTGATGTAGAGGTAAGCATGTGACCTCCCTGTCCTGGCTAATGAGATGTCATGGAACATGAGATGGGGTTTTCTGGGCAAAACCTCCCTCATAATGAAAGAGAGTAGCATAAGATAGAAGGCACTCTTGACTCCTGTACAAGTAATATTATGTGGGAATTGGATGCTTTGAGTTCCTGCAACCATTTTGTGACCATGAGGGGAAAGGTAAGAAAATATCAGGGTTGTTGAGCCAGCTCCGTGGCCTTGATGAGTCACAGAATCAGTCCTGCAGCAGTCTTCCTTCAGACTTTGGTTTCTAAGCCATTCTTTGTCAGGCATTCTGTTATTTGAAACCAAATTTGCTTAGCGTGTATGTTTGACCATGGGGTCCAACCACCCAGGATTTGCAACCTGGCTTGCATTTCAAATGAAAGAGCAATGTGAGCCAGAGTCTCCTGGATTTGCTGCTGGTTCCCCTGAGTAAAGTGAAGTGAAGTGAAAGTCATTCAGTTGTGTCCGACTCTTTGTGACTCCGTGGACTATACAGTCCATGAAATTCTACAGGCCAGAATACTGGAGTGGGTAGCCTTTCCCTTCTCCAGGGGATCTTCCCAAACCAGGGATTGAACCCAGGTCTCCAGTATTGCAGGCGGATTCTTTACCAGCTGAGCCACAGTTTCCCCTGAGAAGGTAGTGTATTTCCTAATTCTAAGCCAAGGCTTATTTTCCTGGCCTACCTTTGATATGTGTGTATAGGAGTGTGTGTGCATAACAAACACACACACACACACACACACACACACACACAGAGAAAGAAAGAAAAGTAGTGGAGATAGATGATATTTTCCACCTGAGACAGAGCAATTATATTTTTCTTCTCTTTTCTTTACAATTTTAAGCACAGGGCATAATCTCCTAAACTTAAGACAACTGCTGAAGAGCCCATATTAAACTAGTACCTGCCTTGAAGAGGAATCCACTTCCATCTCCTATTTTCCCAGCATAATACATTTGTGCTGTGTGGTTCTTATGGAAAAGTCAACATTTTAGGGTTGTTAGCTTTTACCGTGCCCTGACATGGATTCATTCCCCCATTGTTTCCTTGAGTCTACTGATTAGCAACATTTTTCTTCTCAATTCCAAATTCACCTTTGAGGCCCCATTTTATCCTTTACTCTGGAGAAATATCTTTACAAGGGCTTTTCTCCTTCACGCTGACCGCAGTGTTAGGCTTTGCCAGTAGAGAGCGCCGGTGGGCCATCGCAGGAGGATGCAGCTCCGCTTGCCGTCTCCAGTGTGGCTGCCGGGGGGAGTCTCGTGGGTCTCTGTTCCAGCCCTGAGCCGAGACTGCACACACCCTGGCCTGTTGGCCACCTTCCTGGAGCCGTCCCAGTGCAGACACACACCCAGGCCTGCCATTAGCTCACCTGTGAGCGGACTCTGGGCACCGTGACCCCTCTGTTCCCCACTGTCAGCCTGCACCCTGGAAGGCTGCTTCCCGCCTGCCTTTCGCCGGTGTACCAGCTCTGCTTGGGCATCCAGGTGAAATCATCCAGTCGTCCAAAACCACACCTTCTCCAATGAGGTCTGAATCCCAGCCTCGGGGAGATGTGTTCTTCCTTAAGCTCCCTTTGGGCGTCCCTTGAGTCCTTGTTACATATTTACAATGGCATAGCCATTCTTCATATTAACCCTCGCATCCTGCTCTGGGGCAGGCAATTCTTTCCCCAGCTTGCCATCTCTCATCAAATTTCTGTCTCCTGATTGCACCCAGATTGGTGTCTTGAGTTTCAGAGTTAAGAGGTACTCGGGATAAGACTTGAGGATGCAAGTTGGAGTACAGTTATCTGTGTGAGGGGGTTAAGCCCATTGCCTGTAAGTGGAAGTCCCTTGGGGACTGAGTTGGCAATGCCGGGGTGCGAGTGTGTGTGTGGAGGCCTGAGGGGCACTGCAGGCAGGTGGGTGCTGATTTCTCCAGAAGCAAACAGGCACTGCCAAGAGTGGGCGCTACAGAGGACACTTCTCTCATTGTGGCCCCTTGGCCAAGTGCCTGGGAACTGCCAGTTCAGTTGGATAAAAATGCTAGGAAAGATTCTAAACCTTCTCTATCAGCATTCCTAAG
The DNA here is from genome assembly GCF_054371585.1 of Giraffa tippelskirchi. NCBI lineage: Eukaryota > Metazoa > Chordata > Mammalia > Artiodactyla > Giraffidae > Giraffa > Giraffa tippelskirchi. Next base: position 57,698,951 of record NC_137286.1, on the reverse strand, counting down.
GAGTGTGCCTAGGAATCTGCATTTAAGTGCACAATAGGTTGTGCCCACACTCTTGTGCCCACAATAAATATAATGCCCACAAAGAGTGTGCTCTAGGAATCTGAAGTTAAAAGCCCTCCTAAGGGGACCTTTGGGCTTTCCTGGTGGCTCAGATGGCAAAGAATCTGCCTGCAATGCAGGAGACCCCAGTTCAATACCTAGGTCAGGAATAGCCTCTGGAGAAGGGATGGCAACCCTTTCCAGCATTCTTGCCTGGGAAATCACATGGACAGAGAAGCCTGGCGGGCTAGAGTCCATGGGGTCATGAAGAATCGGACACGACTGGACAACTAACACGCAAGGGGATCTCTAGGCACAGGAAAAGCCCATGTCCTCCTGCCGGGGGAGGTGCCTCCACCAAAGGCCCTTTCAAGAGAGGAGGCAGCACCTGGAGACGGTGCTGAGGTGCCAGCTGGGCCCTGGGCAGCCCTGGGCCCTGGGGATGTGCTTTCACGGAGGTGGTCATCCTATGTCAGGGACTGAAGGTCCAGCTGTGAACACTACTTAGAGACCTTGGACATGGACCATCCCCTGCTCCTTCAGGAAATGAAGGATGCTGTGACCATTAAGCCCTTGGCCACATCAGCACCCCGCCACCACCACCACTATGGGGATTTGGGTTGGGAAAGAACAAACTCTAGGCTCACTGAAATCCTTCCTTCCACGGGCACCTTAGCTGTCTATGTCTAGTATCCTGCTTCTCCATCCTGAACCCCTCCAGGGTGCACGGTCGGGCGGCAGCGGCTGAAGGTTTGATGGCTGTTTACTGATATGGCAGGTGGCATTTTTTGTCCACATTTTTGTAAGTTAAAATGAGGTCATGAGTGTAGACCCTCATCCCGTGTGACAGTGTCCTTAAGAAGAGGAGACTTAGGACAGGGACAGAAATAGAATCAATGTGAAGAGAGGGAGAGACAAGAAATGTGACGATGGCCACAGACAAGCCAAGGAGAGAGGTCTAGAGCAGGTCCTTCCCTCATCGTCCTGAAGAGGAGCCAGGCCTGCAGACAGCTTGATCCTGAACTTCTGGACTACGGACTGTGAGACAATGCCTTCCTGTGTCTAAACCCCCTGGTCTGCGGGAATAGGGGAGGGCTGGAAGACTAACACAGGTTTATCTCCAAATCTATCTCTTGCCCTTATTGACTAAAGAAAATAGTCACAACCTAAAAGTTGAGAGCTGTGTTTTATTTGGGGGGAATTTTTAGGACTTCAGTAACTCCCCTGGTGGCTCAGATGGTAAAGCATCTGCTTGCAATGTGGGAGACTGGCGTTCGATCCCTGGGTCGGGAAGATCCCCTGGAGAAGGAAATGGCAACCCATTCCAGCACTCTTGCTTGGAAAATCCCATGGATGGAGGAGCCTGGTAGGCTACAGTCCATGGGGTTGCAAAGAATCAGACATGACTGAGTGACTTCATTCTCTCTTTCTCACTCTCTTTTAGGACTTCAAGCCCTGGAAACAGCATCGCAAGTGACCCTGAGAGAGCTGCTCCAAGGAAGTGAGGGGAGGAGCCAGGCTATATGGAAGTTTGCAACAAGAGGTGGGTAGTCTGTATATCAAAAGATTATTATCAATTAAGGAAAATTCAGTTCAGTTAAGTTCAGTCGCTCAGTCGTGTCTGACTCTTTGCGACCCCATGAACTGCAGCATGCCAGGCCTCCCTGTCCATCACCAACTCCCAGAGTCTACCCAAACCCATGTCCATCGAGTCAGTGATGCCATCCAACCATCTCATCCTCTGTCGTCCCCTTCTCCTCCTGCCCTGAATCCTACCCAGCATTAGGGTCTTTTCCAATGAGTCAACTCTTCGCATGAGGTGGCCAAAGTATTGGAGTTTCAGCTTCAACATCAGTCTTTCCAATGAACACCCAGGACTGATCTCCTTTAGGATGGACTGGTTGGATCTCCTTGCAGTCCAAGGGACTCTCAAGAGTCTTCTCCAACACCACAGTTCAAAAGCATCAATTCTGCAGTGCTCAGCTTTCTTCACCGTCCAACTCTCACATTCATACATGACCACTGGAAAAACCATAGCCTTGACGAGACGGACTTTTGTTGGCCAAGTAATGTCTCTGCTTTTAAACATGCTATCTAGGTTGGCCATAACCTTCCTTCCAAGGAGTAAGCGTCTTTTAATTTCATGGCTGCAATCACCATCAGCAGTGATTTTGGAGCCCCCCAAAATAAAGTCTGACACTATTTCCACTGTTTCCCCATCTATTTCCCATGAAGTGATGGGACCAGATGCCATGATCTTAGTTTTCTGAACATTGAGCTTTAAGCCAACTTTTTCACTCTCCTCTTTCACTTTCATCAAGAGGCTCTTTAGTTCTTCTTCACTTTCTACCATAAGGGTGGTGTCATCTGCATATCTGAGGTTATTAGATATCTCAAATTAAGGAATTTAGCACTCTTCGATGTATGGGAAGATGCAAGCGTCTGGGCTTACTGAAATCATTCCTTTCATAGGCATCTCATTTGTCTGGGGCCAGTATCCTGCATCTTTTCAGACATCCCCCCCCCTCCACAGACCCTCAGTGCCAGCAAAGGTAGTGGTGGCAGCCCCGTGGCTGCCGGGTAGCAGGCATTGTTTTTCCTGGGTACCCTCGGGGCTCAGAAATCCACATGCGGAGGGCCGGAATCACTGATGGCTCTGACATCCTTGTTTATGGATATGGCAGGAAATGCTTCATTTCTTAAGTCTTGGTCTCATGGTCTGCTAAGATAGGAACCCAAGCCGTGAAGACCAGCTGACATTTCATCCCCACAACAAATGCGGAGGCGGGCTTTGTAGTTATCATCTTTGTTAACAGGTCAGCGAAGTGAAGCCCACAAAGATACAGGAAGAGGCACGTGGCATTCAATTTTGTCTAAATCACACCCCATGCCCTTTCCCATGCTGCCCCTGCTCAAAACCTGCAGCTGATCTCATTCAGGGACACTTTCTGTTCCCTTTGGACTTGGAACTGGTGACTGGCCTCAATGAGACTTTAGCCTGGGGATTGCTTTTCTGTCAACTGCTGTGGATCAAGAAAGGCTTGGTCTTGTCTCCCAGGGAGAGCATGACAGACCTGGGGAGGCTCTACTTCCCTCTCCAGTGCTGGTTATGTGGCTCCAATTTAAGGCTGAAAGACAGACGAGAGGAAAACGTTTCCAGCTTCACCATTGACGCTTTGACTCTTGGAAATGGTCAGAGACCTTCAAAAGTGGTAAAAAAAATAAACGTGGAATGCAGCAAAATATGGGGAGACTAACGCCTGACCTCCCCAAACTGGAAAAGACTGTGGCTATGTCGATGACATGGGGAAAAGGAAGCAGGTCTCAGTCTCCAAGGGAAAAAGCGGGCAGGGGTCCCAAGACGGCGGGGGCTGGTGGGGTGGCTGAGCCACGGCCGTTGCGAGGAGGCGGCCCAGGGGCCAGTGCCCGGTCGCTTCCGGGACAGGGAGACTTATCCCGGTAAACGGCTCGTGGTGCTTGGAGACAGATGTGGCCCTCATTCAGCACTGCAGCCAGATCATCTGTTTTGCTTTTTTTTCCCATAAATATGTCTCTCTCAATGCTGACAAGGGAGATTTGGAAATAAAACACAAAATCGTTTTCTATGGGCATGAAAGGCTTAATTTATTACCAACCTTTCAACTAAATGAAAATGATTTGCTTTTTTTTTTAGAGACTGTTTGCTGAACAAATGTTTTAAAAATGCAACAGATTATTGCAATTATTGTACCTACTTTTTAAAAAATTTACTAACGGATAGACAGGTGCTCTGAGAATGTTTTCATACATTTCTCTCTGAGAAGGTGGAACTTGAGATGAAATTGCCTGGGAAGAGTTTCATGTACAGTCTTTCAATTTGCTGGTCCTGCTGCTCTTGGGTGCTGTGCCTGAGATAAGCCTCGAGGTGGGCCCTGAGCAGTTGCTGTGAAACACTCACTGTTACACTGTTCATAGGGGTTCTGTTGGCCTTCTTGTCCAGCTTATGGAGTCCATGATCTATCAGGATCCAGAGGAGAAATGTTTTAGACTTCACCCACAAGAAAAGCAGTAATGCTCTTGAGGGTGTGGGCTTCCCTGATAGCTCAGTTGGTAAAGAATCTGCCTGAAATGCAGGAGACCCCAATTTGATTCCTGGGTCGGGAAGATCCCCTGGAGAAGGGAAAGGCTACCCGCTCCACTGTTCTGGCCTGGAGAATATCCAGTCCATGGGGACATAAAAAGTCGGACACGACTGAACAATTTTCATGTTCTAGAGGGTGTAGGACACATTTGTCTTATAGATTCTGTGAATCTTGAAGATGATCACCTTTCCTCTTGTTACCATCTCTGGGAAGATTACAACCAAGTTTGTGGCTCCTGTTCAATAGATGTGTAGCATCTTTGGGGCAAATTTTTGTTGCTGATCCAAATGGGTCCACTTGCCCATACGCAATGAAGTCAATTTACCGACACTGGGTTGCGGTGAAGGAAAACCCAGCGTTTATCACAGGGCTCTGTGTAAGGAGTCTGAGATGGCCAGTGCTCAGAAAGCCTTTACTCCCAGATGGATTTGAGAAAAGCCTTTTTAAAGACAAAGTGGGGTTTCCCAAGTGGCGCTAGTGGTAAAGCACCTGCCTGCCAATGCAGGAGATGTAAGAAGTGAGGGTTCAATCCCTGGGTCGGGAAGATCCCCTGGAGGAGGGCATGGCAACCCACTCCAGTATTCTTGCCTGGAGAATCTCACTGATGGTGGATCCTGGCAGGTTACAGTCCATAGGGTTGCAAGGAGTTGAACACGATTGAAGCGACTTAGGACTCACGCACCAGGGAAGGGGGTCACAGGGATTGTGATCAGCGTGTGCACAGTTCTCTGATTGGTTGATAGTGAGCTAACAAGGTGGTGTCACGGGGGTTAACATGATCAACTTTTAGGCGGGGGCAGGTCTGGGGGAGGGTCTGGGGGCGGGTCTGGGGGCTACCGCTCATGGTCATCAACTAAATTTCTTCCACTTGGTGCCTGGAGTGTCTGTAAAGCAACTCAGGAAATGGGCATCAGATACTGCTGTTATCTACGCATTTCAGAGAGGAGTGATGGCAAAGGATAAGGGGAAGGGGTCTGTCTTGAGGAGGCCTCTTTGGGTCCTGTTTGGTTGCTTTTTGTGTGCTTTTCTATTTCATTCCACTTTCCTCACCTCTGTGGTACAGTTTTTACAAGCTTCTTTGATTTATTTAGACTAAGATGCTCTAATGAATGCTGGCTATGGTGCCTGAGTCTCCCTTTAAGACCAAGGCCCTTGTTCCCCTAATTTCTGGGGATGCTGCTTGCTGACCACTGAAATCGCATCCCTCTCCAAGCATTGTCCTCTCTGGGTCTTAAGGGATGTATCTCACCCACGGCTGTGCCCCTTGCCTGGAGGCAGTTTGCCTCCAAGGACAGGTTGATGAGGACTGAAGGCCGGGCAAACTTGCCTCAGTTAGAGACCCCTCAGTTTCAGGGCCATCACAGCCTGTTTTCTGGGAAGCCTGACCAACAGCTGTTGGTGCCAACAGTGATCTGAGCAAGCAGATTCAAAAGTGGGATTTGGGGCTGGGTCACTGCTGGCCAACGGACAGTGAAAGCACCCTCCCCTGTGACAGGCGGAGTCTGGTGGTCCTGGCCTGGGCACTGCTGTACTTCACGGGCTGGACTGGGCTGGCCAGAGGGAGGTGGACACAGCACATAAGGGAGTTTGGTAAAGCTGGAAAAGTTAGAAATTATAAGGCTACTAATGGGGCTACCAATGCATCAGAGAAAGACAATGAGAGGCGGAGGGTGATTAATCAACAATGTAAAGCAAAGTGTGAAACCACTTTGAGGGCCTTCTTGGCAACTGATGAGCAAGAAGGTGCAAGGAAGTCCTTGGTAAGACAGACACATGAACTCCAGACAGTAAGGGAGCACTTGTAGAAATTCAGGAGGCTGCCATGTCACTAACGTTTGCAGGGGTCTAGCGGTCTTTTTTGTTGTTGTTGTTGAATAGTACTTTTTTAAAAAAATTAACTTATTTTAGTTGGAGGCTAATTACTTTACAATATTGTAGTGGTTTTTGCCATACATTGATATGAATCAGCCATGGGTTTACATGTGTTCCCCATCCCATCCCTCTGGGTCATCCCATTGCACCAGCCCTTAGTGCTTGTCTCATGCATCGAACTTGGATTGGTGATCTCTTTCACATATGATAATATACATGTTTCAGTGCTATTCTCTCAGATCATCCCACCCTTGCCTTCTCCCACAGAGTCCAAAAGACTGTTTTATACATCTGTGTCTCTTTTATAGGGTTATCATTTTATAGGGTTTTATAGGGTTATCTCGCATATAGGGTTATCATTATCATCCTTCTAAATTCCCTATATATGCGCTAGGATACTGAATTGGTGTTTTTCTTTCTGGCTTACTTCATTCTGTGTAATGGGCTCCAGTTTCATTCACCTCATTAGAACTGATTCAAATATATTCTTTTTAATGGCTGAGTAATATTCCATTGTGTATATGTACCACAGCTTCCTTATGCATCCGTCTGCTGATGAACATCTAGGCTGCTTCCATGTCCTGGCTATTGTAAACAGTGCTGCGATGAACATTGGGGTACACGTGTCTCTTTCAATTCTGGTTTCCTCGGTGTGTATGCCAGCAGTGGGATTGCTGGGTCATATGGCAGTTCTATTTCCAGTTTTTTAAGGAATCTCCACACTGTTCTCCATAATGGCTGTACTAGTTTGCATTCCCACCAATAGTGTAAGAGAGTTCCATTTTCTCCACACCCTCTCCAGCATTTATTGCTTGTAGACTTTTGGATAGCAGCCATTCTGACTGGTGTGAAATGATACCTCATTGTGGTTTTGAGTTGCATTTCTTTAATAATGAGTGATGTTGAGCATCTTTTCATGTGTTTGATAGCCATCTGTGTGTCTTCTTTAGAGAAATGTCTGTTTAGTTCTTTGGCCCATTTTTTGATTGGGTCGTTTATTTTTCTGGAATTGAGCTGCAGGAGTTGCTTGTATATTTTTTAGATTAATTCTTTGTCAGTTGTTTCGTTTGCTATTATTGTCTCCCATTCTGAAGGCTGTCTTTTCACCTTGCTTATAGTTTCCTTTGTTGTGCAAAAGCTTTTAAGTTTAATTAGGTCCCATTTGTTTATTATTGCTTTTATTTCCAATATTCTGGGAGGTGGGTCTAGAGGATCCTGCTGTGGTTTATGTCGGAGAGTGTTTTGCCTATGTTTTCCTCTAGAAGTTTTATAGTTTCTGGTCTTAAGTTTAGATCTTTAATCCATTTTGAGTTTATTTTTGTGTATGGTGTTAGAAAGTGTTCTAGTTTCATTCTTTTACAAGTGGTTGACCAGTTTTCCCAGCACCACTTGTTAAAGAGATTGTTTTTTCTCTATTGTATATTCTTGCCTCCTTTGTCGAAGATAAGGTGTCCATAGGTGCGTGGGTTTATCTCTGGGCTTTCTATTTTGTTCCATTGATCTATATTTCTATCTTTGTGCCAGTACCATAGTGTCTTGATGACTGTGGCTTCGTAGTAGAGCCTGAAGTCAGGCAAGTTGATTCCTCCAGTTCCATTCTTCTTTCTCAAGATTGCTTGGGCTATTCGAGGTTTTTTGTATTTCCATACAAATTGTGAAATTATTTGTTATAGTTCTGTGAAAAATACCATTGGTAGCTTGATAGGGATTGCATTGAATCTATAGATTGCTTTGGGTAGTATACTCATTTTCACTATATTGATTCTTCCAATCCATGAACATGGAATATTTCTCCATCTATTTGTGTCCTCTTTGATTTCTTTCATCAGTGTTTTATAGTTTTCTATATATAGGTCTTTTGTTTCTTTAGGTAGATACATTCCTAAGTATTTTATTCTCTTCGTTGCAATGGTGAGTGGTATTGTTTCCTTAATTTCTCTTTCTGTTTTCTCATTATTGGAGTATAGGAATGCAAGGGATTTCTGTGTGTTAATTTTATATCCTGCTACTTTACTATATTCATTGATTAGCTCTAGTAATTTTCTGGTAGAGTTTTTAGGGTTTTCTATGTAGAGTATCATGTCATCTGCAAACAGTGAGAGTTTTACTTCTTCTTTTCCTATCTGTATTCCTTTTATTTCTTTTTCAGCTCTGATTGCTGTGGCCAAAACTTCCAAAACTATGTTGAATAGTAGTGGTGAGAGTGCGCACCCTTGTCTTGTTCCTGACTTCAGGGGAAATGCTTTCAGTTTTTCACCATTTAGGATAATGTTTGCTGTGGGTTTGTCATATACAGCTTTTATTATGTGGAGGTATGTTCCTTCTATTCCTGCTTTCTGGAGAGTTTTTACCATAAATGGATGTTGAATTTTGTCAAAGGCTTTTTCTGCATCTATTGAGATAATCATATGGTTTTTACCTTTCAATTTGTTAATGTGGTGTATTACATTGATTGATTTGCAGATATTAAAGAATCCTTGCATTCCTGGGATAAAGCCCACTTGGTCATGATGTATGATCTTGTTAATGTGTTGTTGGATTCTGTTTGCTAGATTTTGTTAAGGATTTTTGTATCTATGTTCATCAGTGATATTGGCCTGTAGTTTTCTTTTTTTGTGGTATCTTTGTCTGGTTTTGGAATTAGGGTGATGGTGGCCTCATAGAATGAGTTTGGAAGTTTACCTTCCTCTGCAATTTTCTGGAAGAGGTTGAGTAAGATAGGTGTTAGCTCTTCTCTAAATTTTTGGTAGAATTCAGCTGTGAAGCCATCTGGTCCTGGGCTTTTGTTTGCTGGAAGATTTCTGATTACAGTTTCGATTTCTGTGCTTATGATGGGTCTGTTAAGATCTTCTATTTCTTCCTGGTTCAGTTTTGGAAAGTTATACTTTTCTAAGAATTTATCCATTTCTTCCAAGTTGTCCGTTTTATTGGCATATAGCTGCTGATAGTAGTCTCTTATGATCCTTTGTATTTCTGTGTTGTCTGTTGTGATCTCCCCATTTTCATTTCTAATTTTGTTGATTTGATTCTTCTCCCTTTGTTTCTTGATGAGTCTGGCTAACGGTTTGCCAATTTTATTTATCTCCTCAAAGAACCAGCTTTTGGCTTTGTTGATTTTTGCTATGGTCTCTTTTGTTTCTTTTTTCATTTATTTCTGCCCTAATTTTTAAGATTTCTTTCCTTCTACTAACCCTGAGGTTCTTCATTTCTTCCTTCTCTAGTTGCTTTAGGTGTAGAGTTAGGTTATTTATTTGACTTTTTTCTTGTTTCTTGAGGTAAGCCTGTATTGCTATGAACCTTCCCCTTAGCACTGCTTTTACAGTGTCCCACAGATTTGGGGTTGTTGTGTTTTCATTTTCATTCCTTTCTATGCATATTTTTATTTCTTTTTTGATTTCTTCTGTGATTTGTTGGTTATTCAGAAGCGTGTTGTTTAGCCTCCATATATTGGAATTTTTGATAGTTTTTTTTTCCTGTCATTGAGATCTAATTTTTTTTTTTTTTTTTTTTTATAAATTTATTTATTTTAGTTGGGGGCTAATTACTTTACAATATTGTAATAGTTTTTGCCATACATTGACATGAATCAGCCATGGGATTACATGTGTTCCCCTTCCCGGACCCCCCACCCACCTCCCTCCCCATCCCATCCTTCTGGATCATCCCATTGCCCCGGCCCTGAGCCCTTGTCACATGCATCGAACATGGAATGGTGCTCTGTTTCACATATGACAATACACATCTAATTTTACTGCATTGTGGTCAGAAAAGATGATTGGAATGATTTCAATTTTTTTGAATTTACCAAGGCTAGATTTGTGTCCAAGGATGTGATCTATCCTGGAGAAGGTTCCGTGTGCACTTGAAAAAAAGGTGAAACTGATTGTTTTGGAGTGAAATGTCCTATAGATATCAATTAGGTCAAGCTGGTTCATTGTGTCATTTAAAGTTTGTGTTTCCTTGTTAATTTTCCGTTTAGTTGATCTATCCATAGGTGTGAGTGGGGTATTAAAGTCTCCCACTATTATTGTGTTATTGTTAATTTCCCCTTTCATACGTGTTAGCATTTGCCTTACATAAAGCGGTGCTCCTATGTTGGGTGCATATATATTTATAATTGTTACATCTTCTTCTTGGATTGATCCTTTGATCATTATGTAGTGTCCTTCTTTGTCTCTTTTCACAGCCTTTACTTTAAAGTCTATTGTATCTGATATGAGTATTGTGACTCCTGCTTTCTTTTGGTCTGCATTTGCGTGAAATATTTTTTTCCAGCCCTTCTCTTTCAGTCTGTATGTGTCCCTTGTTTTGAGGTGGGTCTCTTGTAGACAGCATATATAGAGGTCTTGTTTTTGTATACATTCAGCCAGTCTTTGTCTTTTGGTTGGGGCATTCAACCCATTTACATTTAAGGTAATTATTGATAAGTATGGTCCCATTGCCATTTACTTTGTTGTTTTGGGTTCGAGTTTATACACCCTTTCTGTGTTTCCTGTCTAGAGAAGATCCTTTAGCATTTGTTGAAGAGCTGGTTTGGTGGTGCTGAATTCTCTAAGCTTTTGCTTGTCTGTAAAGCTTTTGAATTCTCCTTCATATCTGAATGAGATCCTTGCTGGGTACAGTAATCTGTGTTGTAGGTTATTCTCTTTCATTACTTTAAGTATGTCCTGTCATTCCCTTCTGGCCTGAAGAGTTTCTATTGAAAGATCAGCTGTTATCCTTATGGAAATCCCCTTGTGTGTTATTTGTTGTTTTTCCCTTGCTGCTTTTAATATTTGTTCTTTGTGTTTGATCTTTGTTAATTTGATTAATATGTGTCTTGGAGTATTTCGCCTTGGGTTTATCCTGTTTGGGACTCTCTGGGTTTCTTGGACTTGGGTGACTGTTTTATTCCCCACTTTAGAGAAGTTTTCAACTATTATCTCCTCGAGTATTCTCTCATGGCCTTTCTTTTTGTCTTCTTCTTCTGGGACTCCTATGATTCGAATGTTGGGGTGTTTCACATTGTCCCAGAGGTCCCTGAGGTTGTCCTCATTTCTTTTCATTCTTTTTTCTTTTTTCCTCTCTGCTTCATTTATTTCCACCATTCTATCTTCTACCTCACTTATCCTATCTTCTGCCTCCGTTATTCTACTGTTGGTTCCCTCCAGAGTGTTTTTGATCTCGCTTATTGCATTATTCATTATTAACTGACTCTTTTTTATTTCTTCTAGATTCTTGTTAAACATTTCTTTCATCTTCTCAATCCTTGTCTCCAGGCTATTTATCTGTAACTCCATTTTGTTTTCAAGATTTTGGATCATTTTTATTATCATTATTCTAAATTGTTTTTGAGGTAGACTCCCTATCTCCTCCTCTTTTGTTTGGTTTGGTGGGCATTTATCACGTTCCTTTACCTGCTGAGTATTTCTCTGCCTTTTCATCTTGTTTAGATTGCTGTGTTTGGGGTGGCCTTTCTGTATTCTGGTAGTTTGTGGCTCCTTTTTATGGGTCTAGTGGTCTTATGCATACTGTGACAGCTCCTTCAAAGAACAGAACAAAAGTATTGCTTCTTGCAGAGCAGGAAAGGGCTGTAGCAGTTTCAGGCTGTGGTTCAAGCTATTGAGGATCCTCTATGGTAACTGTGAGCTCCAAGATAGTGTGAGAACCATTATGTAGATACCTAGGGTTCTAGGGCAAGGCCACAGCATCTGCATCAGGAATTATCAACCACCTGAGACAAAGATCCTGACATGAAACTGGCCCTAGCAGAGGCAGTGTGTTAGTTGCTCAGTCATGTCCAACTCTGTGACCTCATGGACTGTAGCCCTCTAGGCTCCTCTGTCCATGGAATTCTTCAGGCAAGAATACTGGAGTGGGTAGCCTTTCCTTTCTCCAGAGGATCTTCCCAAAACAGGGATCCAAACCAGGTCCCCCACACTGCAGGCAGATTCTTTACTGTCTAAGCCACCCAAGAAGCCCAGCAGGAGCAGAGCAGTTGTCATTGGATATCACCAGGTGACCACATAGTCCCACAGTGAGTTTGCTTCCATCTGACTCACCAAGGCAGAAGGTGACAGTGGTGCATCTGAGAGTGGGACCAAGTAAGCTTCATGGGCAGGTGGCCCAGGTTCTCAGATTAACCAGCACCACCAATCTTCTGTATCTCCATCAGCTCAGACTTATGGCTGCAAGTGGGGGATGGGGGGCTCCTCAGGACCAGCTAATAGAAGAGGCAGACCCTGAGCTCAGTTCTCCAATAGCTGGGCTTGCTACAAGAGTGCAAGATGAGGATGGCAAGCATCCCACTTAGGGCTGAGCCTGCAAGACAGCAGTGAGGGGAGTCCACCGAGTGGGCAAGTCTTGTTTGGTGCCCCTGAAGCTTGTGTCCTAACTAGAGGATTTTCCCATAAACATTATAGGTAAGAACTGAATCATATGGGCCCTCCACTCTAACTACAGTGGAGGTTGAGAACCTGGTTGTCTGAAAAATGAGATTAGTGTTGCCATCCTATGCAGAATCAGTGTGACTCATGACCTTGGTAGAGCACACAGTCCCGATACAAAGCCAGAATTCAGATGGCACGGAGTGAGGTGAAGGGGGAATGTCTGTTAGGCAGGCAAGCACCAGGGTCTGCTGCAGAGGCACTCATGGGATACTCTAAGAATGGATGATAATTATTTTATGAAAGTTTCCTCTTCTTTTCTCCTGCTTCCAAGCTTCCTGACTCCACTTCCAAAATAAATAGTGTGTCATTCATAATGTTGTATTGTGTTAAATACATCCTTAAATAGTGGACAGTGCATTATTGACTTCCCATTATCTCTTGAGAACATGAGGCTCAGAAGGTAAAGCAAGCACCTGCAATGCAGGAGAGCTGGGTTCAATCCCTGGGTTGGGAAAATTCCCTGGAGAAGGAAATGGCAACCCACTCCAGTATTCTTGCCTGGGAAAGCCCATGAGCAGAGGAGCCTGGTGGGCTATAATCCATGGGGTCACAAAGAGTCAGACACAACTGAGCAACAAACACACATGCACATCATCTCTTGCAGCAGCAGCAATCTGGAGAGACTACAGCTGTGTGTGCATGTATAGGTAGGTGTTTTATCAGAGTGAACATTGACATCTTAGGAATCAGTGAACTAAGATGGGCTGGAATGGGTGAATTTAACTCAGATGACCATTATATCTACTACTGTAGGCAAGAATCCCTTAGAAGAAATGGAGTAGCCATCACACTCAACAAAAGAGTCCGAAATGCAGTACTTGGATGCAGTCTCAAAAATGACAGAATGATCTTTGTTCATTTCCAAGGAAAACCATTCAATATCACAGTAATCCAAGTCTATGCCCCGACCAGTAATGCTGAAGTTGAATGGTTCTATGAAGACCTACAAGACCTTCTAGAACTAACACCCCCAAAAGATGTCCTTTTCATTATAGGGGACTGGAATGCAATAGTAGGAAGTCAAGAAACACCTGGAGTAACAGGCAAATTTGGCCTTGGACTGAAGAATGAAGCAGGGCAAAGGCTAATAGATTTTTGCCAAGAGAACCCACGGGTCATAGCAAACATCCTTTTCCAACAACACAAGAGAAGACTCTATACATGGACATCACCAGATGGTCAAGACCGAAATCAGATTAATTGCATTCTTTGCAGCCACAGATGGAGAAGCTCTATACAGTCAGCAAAAACAAGACCGGGAGCTGACTGTGGCTCAGCTCATGAACCTCTTATTGCCAAATTCAGACTTAAATTGCAGAAAGTAGGGAAAACCACCAGACCATTCAGGTATGACCTAAATCCAATCCCTTATGATTATACAGTGGAAGTGAGAAATAGATTCAAGGGATTAGATCTGATAGACAGAGTCCCTGAAGAGCTGCAGACAGCAGTTTGTGACATTGTACAGGAGACAGTGATCAAGACCATCCCCAAGAAAAAGAAATGCAAAATGCAAAATGGTTGTCTAAGGAGGCCTTACAAATAACTATGAAAAGAAGAGAAGTGAAAAGCAAAGGAGAAAAGGAAAGATACACCCATTTGAATACAGAATTCCAAAGAATAGCAAGGAGAGATAAGAAAGCCTTCCTCAGTGATCATTGCAAGGACATAGAGGAAAACAATAGAATGGGAAAGACTAGCAATATCTTCAAGAAAATTAGAGATACCAAGGGAACATTTCATGCAAAGATGGGCACAATAAAGGACAGAAGTGGTATGGACCTAACAGAAGCAGAAGATATTAAGATATTAAGATTACACAGAAGAACTATACAAAAAAGTTCTTCATGACCCAGATAATCATGATGGTATGATCACTCACCTAGAGTCAGACATCCTGGAATGCAAAGTCAAGTGGGCCTTTGGGAGCATCACTATGAACAAAGCTAGTGGAGGTGATGGAATTCCAGCTGAGCTATTTCAAATCCTAAAAGATGATGCTGTGAAAGTGCTGCACTCAATATGTCAGCAAATTTGGAAAACTCAGCAGTGGCCACAGGACTGGACAAGTCAGTTTTCATTCCAACCCCAAAGAAAGGCAATGACAAAGAATGTTCAAAGTACCGCACAATTGCACTTATCTCACATGCTAGCAAAGTAATGCTCAAAATTCTCCAAGCCAGGCTTCAACAGTATGTAAACCATGAGCTTCCAGATGTTCTAGCTGGATTTAGAAAAGGCAGAGGAACCAGCGATCAAATTGCCAACATCTGCTGGATCATTGAAAAAGCAAGAGGGTTCCAGAAAAACATCTATTTCTGCTTTTTTGACTATGCCAAAGCCTTTGACTGTGTGGATCACAACAAACTGGAAAATTCTTAAAGAGCTGGAAATACCAGGCCACCTGACATGCCTCCTGAGAAACCTGTATGCAGGTCAAGAAGCAACAGTTAGAACTGGCCATGGAACAACATACCGGTTCCAAATTGGAAAAGGAGTACGTCAAGGCTGTGTATTGTCACCCTGCTTATTTAACTTATATGTGGAGTACATCATGAGAAACGCTGGGCTGGATGAAACACAAGCTGGAATCAAGATTGCCGGGAGAAATATCAATAACCTCAGACTTGCAGATGACAACACCCTTATGGCAGAAAGTGAAGAACTGAAGAGCCTCTTGGTGAAAGTGAAAGAGGAGAGTGAAGAAGTTGGCTTAAAACTCCACATTCAGAAAACCAAGATCGTGGCTTCTGTTCCCATCATTTCATGGCAAATAGATGGGCAAACAGTGGAAACAGTGACAGACTTTATTTTCTGGGCTCCAAAAATCACTACAGATGCTGACTGCAGCCATGAAATTAAAAGACGCTTACTCCTTGGAAGAAAAGTTATGACCAGCCTAGACAGCATATTAAAAAGCAGAGGCATTACCTTGCCAACAAAGGTTCATCTAGTCAAAGCTATGGTTTTTCCAGTGGTCATGTATGGATGTGAGAGTTGGACGGTGAAGAAAGCTGAGTGCAGAAGAATTGATGCTTTTGAACTGTGGTGTTGGAGAAGACTCTTGAGAATCCCTTGGACTGCAAGGAGATTCAACCAGTCCATCCTAAAGGAAATCAGTCCTGAATACTCACTGGAAGGACTGATGCTGAAGCTCCAATACTTTGGCCATCTGATGCAAAGAACTGACTCATTGGAAAAAACCTTGATGCTGGGAAAGATTGAAGGCAGGAGGAAAAAGGGATGGCAGATGATGAGATGGTTGGATGGCCTCACCGACTCGATGGACATGAGTTTGAGTAAACTCCAGGAGTTGGTGATGGAGAGGGAGGCCTGGCATGCTGCAGTCCATGCAGTCACAAAGAGTCAGACATGACTGAGCGACTGAACTGAACTGAAGTGAACTAGTGGACTGCATTATGACTGCATCAATATGCTTCATGGCATATCGATACTGATTTACTCTAATATGTGTGGGACAAGAAAAGGCTATTTTCATGGATGAGATTGTCCTACCTCTTTGCCCCAGATCAGTGCAATCATTTTTCTTCTAGTTGTAATTCTCCCCAGAGTCATCCTGTTCCACTGCATAGAATCTGTTCTCCTCTGTCTGAGGTCACACATCCTCAGGACTGGCATCCATACTGGGTTCTTACCATTTGTAGCCTGATGCACTGGCTGCTGCAGACAGCCCTGGCCTGGGAGTCAAAAGACCCCACCATCAAAGTCATTTCACCTTTCTGGGCCACAGTTGCATCCTGAAACCCTGAAAAACAGGTTGGAGGTGAGTAGGTGGACCAGTATGGACTCTGTGATGTCTCATAACTACCTAGTGTTCATAAATAACCTTGTCTGATTCTCCTTAGGATCCTAGTCACTTTGGGTCAGATGTCTTGACCATAAACCTCTATAGCATCTCAGATGTAGTAGGTCCTCAGTAAACACTGGTTGGTTGATCACTGTTAGTTTCTCTCTAGGTAGCTAAGAGGAGTGCTGTTCTGTGCTTAGTTGCTCAGTCATGCCTGACTCTTTGCGACCCCATGGACTGTAGCCCACTGGGCTCCTCTGTACATGGGATTCTCCAGGCCCTCCTCCAGGGGATCTTCCCCACCCAGAGATCGAACTTGAGTCTCTTGTGTCTCCTGCATTGCGAGCAGATTCCTTACCCATTGAGCCATCTGGGAAGCCACAGATAAGAGGAGATGATCCTTTAAATGGATAAAATGGGATGAGTTTAGAGCTGCTTTCTCAAATTCATCTTGGCTGTGTTGCTCACTGATTTTGCAACCTCGGGCAGCAAACTTCAGAAAACTCCAGGTCAGATGACAAATACTTCCCAGATTGGATGAGAATATCCTTGTTCAGAGGGAGGTGGGTGCTCATCATCTGTGAGTTCACAGCTCCTGCCTCTGACCCCGTCTGGACACTTCTCACTCCACAAGGTTGAACTCACCCAGAGCCCCTCAAGGGCAGGCACCAGGGCTTACTTGTCCCTGGTGTCTGTGTCCACCTGGGACAACTGGTCGACCTTAGTTGACCCACAGAGTGTTTGGCCTTTTTGTCTTTCTTCTTCCCCATGGTACTCTAGCACTCCCTTCACAACCCATTCTCTGACCAGGTTGAGAATTCCCACATCTCTTTCACCCTCTTTATCTAAAATTGTAGATTCAACAAGTCCCTGTGTTCATTTCACTTGATGAAAGTCCAAAACAGGGACCAACACATGGTTGAGATAACTTTCATGAGGCAAATGTCTGTGCTTGATTTAGACTCAGCTGGGTTAACACACCATCACCTGGATGAAATTTAAAAAAAAAAAAATCGAGGTTTAAAAGAAGTTATTTCAAGATACCAAGACATTATTTCCACTGGAGGCAGCCAGGGTGTGAGTGAGTTTTCCAGGGCTCAGATGCTTTCGACCTTTAGCTCAAAGACCACGGTTAGAGTCACTCGTGGTCTTGTTTCCTCCAACCTCAAAGTCTCCACTCACCTTTTCTAAGACCTACTTCCCTGCCCTTTAATCATTTTTATTGCTGTTCCCTGAATCATCTCCAGGTCTTGACATCTCTCTTAAGATGCAGAGGCCTCCAACTGGGTAAAGAATGCTAATGAGGAAGCGAGCAATGTGGAATCCATCAGGAGGATTAGTTCCTGGGCTTCCATGTGCTGCTTATTCATCTCAACTTCGAAAGTCCCGTCCAGGAGGCTCACTCACCTCCAGACTTGTGGTCCTCGATGACCCGCAGTGCTTTCACTGCTGCCCTGCTCCTGCATCTTTCTGAAGCTCAGCCCTGCAAACTTCCCATTGCTTCATCAGACCCAGCAGGAAAAGTACTCGCAGAAGCCTTGTGCCTGGTGAGGTGGCCTGAAGACACAGCACACGCTGCTGGGAGCTCCTGGCTCTGAACAGGCTCTGTGCGGCTATTGGGCTGACCTGGACCGGCGCCAGGTGAGGCACCTCACCCCACACGTATCCTGAGGCGCTGTTGCAGGAATGATGTTTCATCAGTTCAGGCAGCAAATCCCAGCCATCTCCATGACCACATGGCTGGTCTGGAACTGGCTGCCATGGATTTGTGAAAAATAAGTGGTAAAAGGCTGCCCTTGGTACTTTCTTATTCTAGCCTTGGATGAAAGCTGAAAGCGTGGTTTTAAATTGTAAATAAGGGAAGGCCTGAGTGTGTGGGTGAGGTAGGGGTGTTGCTTCATCTAATATTATACAGAGTTCTTTGGGATGTAAGCCAAAGATGCTGCTTAGGGAAAGCAGACACTGACTGAGGTGGGGGCTCTCCTGAATGGTTGTCTCGGGGGCTGGAGAATGGTCAGGTCAAGAATGAGCCTTGCCAAGTCAGGCTCATTGGAGGCAGAGACTGAGCTTGGGCTCAGGGTGTGACAACTCAGTCCTGACCAACACCTCTGGCCTCCTGCCACCTATGGGCCTTACAGTACTTTCATCTATGTTTTTCAAAAAAGGACAGGATATGCTTTACCTACATATCTCTCAAGGTTGTTATGAGGATAAAGCAAGACAGGGATCATATAGGACTGTGTCCATGCCAAAGAATTCTGCACTAGGGAGCAAAGCTTATATACCAGTTCACATTAAGTTTGGTGGCACAAACCCTCCAAATTAAAAGAACTTAAATACAATGCAAATGTCTCCTTCTCATGTAAAAGTGCAGAGGTGTGTGTTCCTCGACAGGTTGAGCTTCCCAGACTACTTCCAGTTTGGCTACATGCGGCTTCATCCTCATTGTCCAAAGGTGGCTTCTAGGGCTCCAGCCATCACATCATGATTCCAGATGGTAAGATGATGGGAGGAGAGAAAGGAGAGAGTGGGTCTTTCTCATGAAAAGACTTCTTGGGAGTTTCACAGAAAACCTGTTTTCATCTTGTTGATTAGGACTTAGTCATCACTCACACCTTAGTGAGAGTGACAGGAGAGGGGCATTTTGTCTGGACAGCATTGTGTCCAGCTAGACATGGAGGTCCAAGGAGAAGAGGAGGATGGAGAAGCTAGTAGGATCTACCACCAATTATATCTTCTTAATAAAAGTTAAAGCCTAATTAATGCCCTTCCTCTGGGCCTTTCAGGTCCATTTCACCTCCATGGGTTGAGCACGTGGCTGCTCTGATTAGGTTTTCTCATCTCTGAAAAAAGGGAACTCCCGCAGTTCAATCATTCATAGAACACTTGCCAGGGCTGGTGTCTACAGAACACCCCCTGATTTGTTCTCTTCCAGTGGACTTGTTTTGAGCTTCTGTTTATTTTGGAAAGAAAACTTTGTATCATTCCCACAACTGGAAAACTATTGTTATTTGCCATGAAGAGAAAATAAGTATTTTAAAAAACAAGTAACATAAAAACAAGGAAGTATGACAGCTCCCAAGGCTCAGATCTGAAGTCCTGTCCCTACAGGTTGAAGAGAACCATCAGTATGTGGTGGGGAGTGTTAGAGAAATTGTATCACCAAGCTGGAACTTTCTTCTTGCCCTAATGAGAAGGATCGAAAACTTCCTCTCTGTGTGATTTAATTTCTCTTGATGGCACTTGAGATCATCTCACTTTCCCTAGTGATATGGGCTCCATCCTTTAGGAGGCATTCTATTCTATGATTCCTAAGTTTCTTTCTCTTGCACCGAGAGTTTTTAAAAGACATGTACCCTCAAGCCAATGGGTCCAAGTACTGCTGTGCAGCCTCGAGGATTTTCCAAGGGAACCCAGGTCTTTGGGATTGACCTAAGGTTCCAAGACCTAGACGATGCCTTGAAGTTATCCTAACATGACATTTGATGCCATCAGAGGGCAGGTGGGGGCCTGAGCTCAGACCAGGGCAGCCAGGAGGCCAGGTGTGGAGGGGTTCATGCTAACTGCATGACCCTTTTTGCATCAGACTTGTAGCCTAAAGGGCAGGAAGAGAGCCCAGTTTGAAGGATAGGGGGCTTCCTCTGAAAGCGGAAGACCCCAGTGACTGCTATTGCTGCGGCAAAATGCCATGCAGACCCTGGACTGCTGCCCCCATCCCAGTGACTTCTCCTGTGTGGCCCCTGACAGAAGTCTCCAAACCTTGAAAAAACTGGAATAAAGATGAGAAACGTGTAAAGGAAGCTGGCTCTGTTTTTCTCACAGCACATTTCAAAGAGCCCTGGGAGCTTGGGAAGATCTTAATGGAGAGTCTCTTTGGACACAGTTTTCTTAAATTTTATCTTCTGTGGCTTGTTCTTTTAACTTGTGCTGGGGAAATGGCTTGACCTTTTATAGTAAAGGTAGTTGGTGGCCCCCATCAAATTCAGTAGAACAGGAGGGTCCCAACGGCCTTGGGCAAGGCTGTCTACTGCCAGTTAAAACCTGAGCTACCAACAAACCCAGATGCAGATCCAGGAGACCTTTGAATTTGGGGCCTAGTGTGATGGCTTAGCTATCAGGGTCTAGGGGGAAATCTCACTGAGGTTCCTCCTTTGTGTCTGTGGGGCTGTTGGAACACTGTGTTCCTAAGGGGGAGAGTGATGGGGTAATGGGGTGACAGTGGGAAGGATGGGGCGACAGGCATTGAGGTGGAGCTGAGGACACCGCCTTATGGCATGTGAGGGATGACATCTGAGTGAAGGTGAGGCAGATCACCGTGAGCGGACGGGATCAGATTTGGGAGGGTCCACGTGGTCTTCACTGTCCTGCAGAGGGGAAGGCAGAGAAACGAGAGGAGGGAATGGTGGGTGGGGAACGGGGCAGAGGCCGGGAGCCTATCTCATCAGAAGAGAAATCTGCGCACTTCCCGTGCAGAACACAGAGGCTGGGCCAACATGGCATCGGCTCTGTGTCGCTCACAGTCCCCAGAGTTAGGGCCTGTGTGTTTGGGAAAGGCTGGGTTAGACAAGGCCCCTTGTATCTCCCTCTTCAGCCTTAATTTGCTCATGTGCTCCCTGGATCTCTAATGAATAGAGCACGCAACTTCAACCACAAAATCTGATATTTCCTCCCCCCCCCCCCCGGGATAGCTAATAACCAGAGGCAACTGGGATAAAGTATTAGGTCACATCTGCAAAGACCCCATTTTATCACTCACTCATAGAAGCATCTGCTGAACACAACTCAGGGTCAAGACCAGGGATGTAACAAAAGAAATAGGTATATTCTTTATCCTCAGAAGTTCCCATTAGACTGGGAGACACTGACTTTTAAACATCTAAAACCAAGTGAATACGTGTAACTGCCAAACCATGCAAAATTCCAAGGACATTCAAGGGCAGTTCAGAGGAAGCAGGTCAGCTCTGCCTGCAGGGACCGGCCTGAGATTCAGCAGAGGACCTACCAGGAGTGGGCGTGGGGTTTACCTGAGAGCAAAGAAAGTGAAAGTGAAAGTTGTGTCTGACTCTTTGCCACCCCATGGACTCATGGAATTCTCCAGGACAGAATACTGGGGTGGGTAGCCGTTCCCTTCTCCAGGGGATCTTCCCAACCCAGGGATCGAACACAGGTCTCCTGCATTGCAGGTGGATTTTTTACCAGCTGAGCCATAAGGGAAGCCCAAGAATACTGGCGTGGGTAGCCTATCCTTTCTCTCTTTCTGACCCAGGTATCGAATCAGGGTCTCCTGCATTGCAGGTGGATTCTTTACCAACTGAGTTATCAGAGAAGCCCAAGAAGAAAGAGGGCCTTGGCAAAAGAAAGGCAAGTGCACAGCGGTATACCCAGGAGGCTGTGTGAGAATTTCAGTGTAGCTAAAGCTCACAGCAAGATGAGGGTGGGGTGGGAGCAAAGGCTGTACAGCTACACGGAATCAGCTTCCAGGGGGGTTGAGCGCCATCTGGCAGGTCAGCTGTTTCCCGTACAGACCATACCAGCACCTTGAGATGGACAAAAGATATTCAAGGGAAAAAAAACATCCTGGGGTCAAGTGCACTTGAGGAAAGCAGGAATTAACTAAGTGCCCATCAGCAGATGAATAGATAAAGACATGGTTTATATAGACAGTGAAATACTACTCAGCCATAAAAAATGAAATTTTGCATTTGCAGCAACATGGATGGAGTTGGAGGGTATAATGCTAAGTGAAATGTGAGACAGAGAAATAAAAATACTGTATGATCTAACTTATTTGTGGAATCCAAAAAATTCAACAAACTAGTGGCTATAACAAAAAGAAGCAGACTCATATGTATAGAGAACAAACCAGTGGTTACCAGTGTGGAGAGGGTAGGGGATTAAAAGGTAAAAACTATTATGTACAAAATAAGCTACAACATGAGGAAGATAGCCAATATTTTATAATAACTATACACGGAGAGTCCTGGTGGCTCAGACAGCAAAGAATACGCTTGTAATGTGGGAGACCCAGGTTCGATCCCTGGGTTGGGAAGATCTCCTGGAGAAGGGCATGGCAACCCATTCCACTATTCTTGCCTGGAGAATTCCATGAACAGAGGAGCCTGGTGGGCTACAATCCATGGGATTGCAAAGAGTTGGACACGACTGAGCAACCAACACTTTCACATAAATGAAGTATAATCTTTAAAAATTATGAGTCACTATATTGTTATAGTGTCAGTTATATAATATCATGTATCAACTAACCTTCAATTAAAAAAAACAACTTGAAAAAAGGTAGGTGGCCTTTTTTGACCAGAGAACACTCAGACCATTAACTGAGTGGATGTGCATTTTGAGTTTTTGAGGGTTGTTTATTATAGTGCTGGCCGAGAACTCACTGTCTGTGGAACGCTTGATGTTGTGATGTGATGGAAAACGTTGCTGTGAGATACAGAGAATTAGGAAGGGTTTTCAGCAGCAGATTGGCCTGGCCAGGTATTAGAAAGACCACTTTGGTAGCTGGTGTGAAGGATGCACTGGGTAGCTGGTGTGAAGGATGCCCTGGGTAGCTGGTGTGAAGGATGCCCTGGGTAGCTGGTGTGAAGGATGCCCTGGGTTTGGGGTGGGGGGGACTCAGGTGGAAAGGACACCGTCTCTCGCCTGTCACATACTTTCATGGTCTGACCCCAACATTTCTCCAGTCAATGTTCCCATCTCTCTGTTCAGGAGAAACCTTCTTCCAACGTGTGGACTCCTGGGGCAGTTTAACTGAATGTCTTCTATGGATAATGATGTTATCTCCCCTATCAGAGAATGAAATAATTGAGGGAAGATCTTTTGTCTTACTGTGTGTGACCCAGGAGATACACTCTAGGTTCGTCTATCAGGGTAACCTCCCCATAAGGTGCTTCATTCTGGATAAAGTGTGGTCAACACCCTGCAAGGTAGAGCTCCATGCTTGCTACGAGCTCAGGGAGACACAGCCAGGCGCAGGCTGCTTGTCGAGGTGGCTTCACGGGCGAGGTCACACTGGACTTGGAGGAAGGGTAAATGTTAGATGGAGCGAAGGGAGAGAGGCAAACATGTGAGCAAGGTGGCAGGACTGGAATGATCAGCGCACGCTCATGAAACCAGGTGAACTGGAGCATGTCATAGGGTAAGGACTAGGGATCACCGAGCAGCCTGAGTGAGCTGGAGCTAGATGACGGAGGTTCTTGCAGGTGAGACAGAGGAGCTGATTTCTTATGACAGGTGGTCGTGGTCATCTCCAGATGTGCTTTTGCAGAATGGCTAGTGACTCACAGGCTGGTCCTCCAATGAGTTTTGCCTAAAGAATTTGATGTCTGTGGCAAAGAGAGAAGCCTTTCATCAGAATCTGATAGACAGATTTTTCTCTGACACTGGGTACATGGCTAGATTACATTTCTGAGCCTCCATCCAAAGTAGATATCAGCCATATGACCAAGTTCTCTCTAGTGGAATCTGAACAAGAGTTCTACGCTGCTCCAGGCTTTGGTCCTGACTAAAACAATGCCCTAGGGTTTGACAAAGAAAAAAAGGAAAGACTCTGAACCCCCAAATGACCAGCTGAGTTGTAAGGCTCATTTGACTTTCACATGGGACAAGAATGTGAAAGTCAAACCAGAAGCTGTAAAGAACACAAATTGGGAACTACACATCACTACATAAATGTAAAAGATTTGTTTGACCTTAAGAATGTATTTAAAAACTGAGATATAATTCACATAACATAAAATTCATCATTTTAAAATGTACAATTCAGTGTTCTTCAGTGTATTCACTAGATTATGCAACTATCACTACTATCTAATTTCAGAACATTTCATTATCCCAAAGAGAAAACTAGTACCTTAGCAGTCACTCCCCATTTTCTCCTCCCTCCAGCCCCTGACAGCCTTTAATCTGCTTTATGTCTCCATGCACTTTCCTATTCTGGACATGGTATGTAGGTAGAATCATACTTATATGATCCTTAGTGTCTGACTTCTTCTACTTAGTGTAATGTTTTAAAGGTTAGCCATGCTGTAGCATCAGTAGTTCTTCACTCCTGTTTATGGTTGTATACTGGTCCATCATATGGATATACCAGCTTTTGTTTATCATTTATCATTTGATGGATTTGGGCCTTATGACATCCATGGTTACTTCCACCTCTTGGGTGTTATGAATAATGCTGTTGTGGATATTCATGTACAAGAAGTTGTGTTGTGTTTTTATAACAAGTTTGTGTGTGTGTGTGTGTGTGTGTGTGTGTGTGTGTGTGTGTGATGTTTCATGATGCAGGTCATGCTTTCATTCTCTTTGTAATATACCTAGAAGTAGAATTGCTGGGTCACATTTTGAGGAGTGCAGAGTGTTCTCCAAAGTGGCTTCCTCATTCTATGTACTCAAAACATATGTGAGGGTTCACCAACACTAGCTATTGTCTTTTTTTTTTTAATTTAAAAAATTATAATAGATACCCTAGTAGGTGTGAAATGGTGTCTCCTTGTGGTTTTGATCTGTGTTAATATCTTAATTATCAATGATCCTGAGCACTGTTTCATGTGCCTACTAATCATCTGCATATCTTCTTTGGACAAATGTCTATTCCAATCCTTTGCCCATTATTAAGTTAGCTTATTTATTTTGCTACTGACAAATTATGAGTTTTTAAAATATAAGATTTTTATGGTTTCAGTTGTTGCATTTGGGTCTTTGATCCTCAGTTTTGAGGTATTTTTTGTATGTGGTGTAAAGTAGGGGTCCAAGTCTATTCTTTTGTATGGGAATATCCAGTTATCCAAGCACTATCTCTCTCCTTTTTTTGGTTTTAATTTTTATTGGAGTATACTTGCTTTACAATGTTGTGTTAGTTTCTGCTGTACAGCGAAGTGAATCAGCTCTACATACACATGTAACCCTTCTTTTTTGGATTTCCTTCCCATGTAGGTCACCACGGAGCACTGAGCAGAGTTCCCTGTGCTATACGGTAAGTTCTCATTAATTATCTATTTTATGCATAGTATTAATACTGTATATATTGTCAATCCCAATCTTCCAATTCATCCCCCCTACCTTCTGTTAAAAAGACCATTCTTTCTACACTGAATGATCTTGACACCTTGTCAAAAATCAATTGGCCATAGGTGTACGGGTTATTTCAGGATTCTCAATTCTGTTCCATTGTCCTATATATCTTATCTTATTCCAGTTTTTCACTATCTTGATTACCATTGTTTTGCAGCAGGTTTTGAAATTGGAGGCTCTGCCAACATTGCTTTCTTTTCAAAATTGTTTGGCTCTTCTGGCTCCCTTTCATTTTGATAGGAATTTTATGATTTTGTCAATTGATGCAAAAAAGAAAGCTAGAATTTTGAAAGGGATTACATTTAATATATAGATAAAATGGGGAATATTGCCATCATAACAATATTTAGTCTTCTAATCAATAAATTTGGATGTATTTCCATTTTTAGATGTTCTCTTTAATTATTTTTGAGAATGTTTTGTAGTTTTTATTGTACAAGTCTTGTATTTCATTCATTAAATTTATTTGTGATCCCATGGACTGTAGCCTGCCAGGCTCCTCTGTCCATGAGGTTCTCCAGACAAGAATACCGGAGTGGGTTGCCATTTCCTTCCCAAGGGGATCTTCCTGACCCAGGATTGAATCTGCATCTCCTGCATGGCAGGCAGATTCTTTACCTTCTGGGCCCACAGGGAAGCCCCTATTAAATTTGTTACTTATTGTTAAATTTTGTTATTTTTGGTGCTATTTTAGAACTGTTTTCTTAATTTCATTTTGGTTTGTTCATTTCTAGTATAGTACAATTGACTTTGTATTTGATCTTATACCTTGGAACTTTAATAAACATATTTATTAGCTCTAATGTGTTTTTCAATGGATTTTTTAAGGATTTTTCTATATTCAAGATCATGTCATCTGTTAATCGAGTTAGTTTCACATCTTCCTTTTTAATCTGAATTCATTTTATTTCTTTTGTTTTCCTAAATTCCTTTAGCTAGAATCTCTAGCACAACATTAAATGGAAGTTGTGAGAGCAGATATCCTTGTCTTGTCGCTGAAGTTTTCAGCTTTTTACCATTAAGTAAGATATATTAGTATGGGGTTTTCATATATCTGCTTTATCAGGTTGAGAAAATTCTCTTTTATTCCTAGTTTGTTGAGTATTATTGCTATGCAGTGGTCTTGTATTTTGTCAATTTTTTTTCTGTTGAGACTATCATGAGTATTTGACCTTTGTTCTATTAATGCAATGTGTTACATTGATTCTTATATATTGAACTACTCTGCATTGGATAAATTCTACTTGTTCATAGAGTATGTGCTGGTGCTGGTGCTTAGTCGCTCAGTCATGTCCAATTTTTTGTGACCCTTTGGACTGTAGCCCGCCAGGCTCCTCTGTCCATGGGATTTTTCAGGCAAGAATGCTAGAATGGGTTGCCATTTTTCTCCTTCATTATACCCAGGGATCTAACCCACATCTCCTGTGTTTCCTGCATTACAGGCAGATTCTTTACACACTGAGTCATTGGGGAAGCCCTCATAGAATATAACCCTTTATATATGTTGTTGGATTTGGTTTCTAGTATTTTGTTGAGGATTTTTGCATCCATATTCATAAGATATATTGGTCTGTAATTTTCTTTTCTTGTGATGTCTTCATTTGGCTTTGGTATCAGGGTAATACTGGCTTCATAAAATAAGTTGAAATTTTCCCTTCTGTTTTCTTTTTTAGAAGTTTGTGAAGAGTTGGTATTATTTCTTCTTTAAGTATTTGGTAGAATTCACCAGTGAAGTCATGTGATCATGTGCTTTTCTTTGTAGGAGCTTTTTTGATTAATAATTCAATTGCTTTACTTGCTTTAAGTCTGTTCAGATTTTCTGTTTCTTCTTGACCAAGTTTAGGTTGTTTTTGTCTTTCTAGAACTTGTCCATTTCATCTAGGTTGTCTAAGTTGTTGGCATAAATTTTCTTAGTATTCCTTGCAATCCTTTTTATTTCTAAAAGGTTAGTAGAAACATCCTTTCTCTATGGATTTCAGTAATTTAAAACTTCTCTCCCTCCACTAGCCAGTATAAAGATTTTTTGGTCAATTTTGTGGATCTTTTCAAAGAATTAAGTTTTGGTTCTGTCTTTTAAAAATTTATTTATCCATTATCTCTTTTTTTTCCCCGTCTTGATATTTATTATCTCTTTTCTCTGCTTCCCTTGGGTTTAGTTTCTCTTTGTTTTCTTGTTTCTCAAAGTAGAAGTTTAGGTTATTGAATTAGATCATGTAATTTAAAAAAAAATCCATCCTGCCAAGCTCTGCCTTTTAATTGGAAAGTTTAATTATTTTATATCTATGTCTGTTATATAGACTTATACCTGCCATTTGGCTGTTTGTATTTTATTTATCGTATGCCTTTTTGGTTGTTGTTCCCATTACTGACTTCCTTTTTGTTATATACATATATGTTTTCTGATGTTTTATTTTAATT
The DNA here is from genome assembly GCF_054371585.1 of Giraffa tippelskirchi. Classification (NCBI taxonomy): domain Eukaryota; kingdom Metazoa; phylum Chordata; class Mammalia; order Artiodactyla; family Giraffidae; genus Giraffa; species Giraffa tippelskirchi. The sequence goes on along the minus strand of NC_137286.1, from coordinate 57,671,175 downwards.
TCCTTGATAATTCTTTTATTATATATTTTAATTGATTTCTTTGTGATTACCTTGAGGACTATAATTATCATAAGTTATTAGAATTTATTTTGTATAATTCAGTTTAACTACAATAGCGTACAAAAATGTTGCTCTTATATAGCTATGCTCCTCCCTCCTCCTTTGTGCTTTTATTACTGTAGAAATTACATTTTATACATAGTATGCCCATTAACATAATTTATATTTATGACAATTCAGCTTTCAAGTCAGATAGAAGAAACAAAGAATAAAAAATACAAGCTTTTGGGAATTTGGGATTAGTAGATACAAAGTACTATATATAGAATGGATAGACATTCTATATAGCACAGGGAACCAGATTCAATATCCTGTGATAAACCATCATGGAAAAGAATATGAAAAATAATATGTATATATATGTAATTAAGTATACATAACTAAATCTGTGCATAAGATTTAGTTTGTGCATATATATAATTTGTGCATATATATAACTTTACTGTGCATAAGAAATTAATACAACACTGTAAATCAACTATACTTCAATAAAAATGTTAAAAATACCTCTATAGAGTATTCTATATTTACTTATGTAGTTACTGCTCCTGGTTCCTACAGTTTCTGTTTTCTAGTGACATTTCATTTCAGTCTAAATGACTCCTTGGAGAGCAGGTCTAGTGATAAATTCTTTCAGTTTTTGTCTATCTGAGGATAATCCTAATTTTTCTTTTGTGAAGGATAGTTTTGCTGGATATAGAATTATTTGTTAGCAGGCTTTTATTTTTAGGTCAGCAGTTTGAATGTGTCATCCAACATCTTCTGGTGTTCCTGCTTTGATGAGAAATCAGATGATGAGGGATCCTTGCACATGATAATTCTCTTCTCTCTTGTGCTTTCACTATTATTTCTTTACCTGTATCTTTTAGTAGTTTGATTAGGAAGTGCCTGGCTGTATATCTCTTTGAGTTTATGTTTCTCACTTGGACTTTGTTGAGTTTCTTAGATGTGTATATTAGTGTTTTTCATCAAATTTGGAAATTTTAAGTCATATTTCTTCCAGTGGTCTTTCTGTTCCCTTGTCTCTCCTCTCCTTCTGGGATCGTTGTATAAGTTGGTTTCTTGATGGTGTCCCACGAGCCTCTAAGGCTGTATTAATTTTTTATTCTACTTGCTTTCTGTTCTTCAGACTAGATAACATTGGTTGACCCATCTTCAAATATGCAACACTTTCTTCTGCTTGTTCTAACTTGATATTGTTCCCTATAGTGAATTTTTCATTTCAGTCATTGTACTTTTCAACTCCAGAATTTCTATATTTTTAGTATATAATTTATATCCTTTTATGAATATTCTATATTTGGTGAGACATTATTTTCATAATTTCATTCAATTCTTTAGACATTATTTCCTTTAGCTTTTGGAGTGTATTTAAAATGACTGATTTAAAGTCTTGTAAAGCACAGTCCATATCTTTACTTGCTCAGAGACAATTTCTATTGATCATTTTATGTCCTTTTAAAGAGCCATACTTGTTTCTTTACATACATTGAAAATTCTGTTGAAAACTAGCCACTTAAAACAATATATAATGTGGCACTACTGGAAATCAGATTTTCTCCCTACCCCAGGGAGTATTGTTAGTTGTTTTTGTTTATTTGGTGACTTTTTTGAACTTGTTCTATAAAGTCTGTATTCTTTATCATTTGTGGCCATTGAAATCTCTATCTGGTTTGCTTAGTGGTCAGCTAATGATTGGATAGAGATTGAACCAGTAAGTCTCCAGGTCAGGTCAAATACAGTGGCTCAGATGGTAAAAGAATCTGTCTGCAATGCAGAAGACCTGGGTTCAATCCCTGGGTTGGAAACATCCCCTGGAGAAGGGAGTGGGGTAGCCTGGAGAATTCCATGGACAGAGAAGTCTGGCAGGCTGCAGTCAAGTCAGACATGATTGAGTGACTAATACACACACAGAGACAGCTTTGCAAGTGGAATCTTTCAGAGGACCCCTGGGCAGTCTGACCCAGTAGGTCTGCTGCTGCTGCTGCTAAGTCGCTTCAGTCGTGTCCGACTCTGTGTGACCCCATAGACGGCAGCCCACCAGGCTCCGCCGTCCCTGGGATTCTCCAGGCAAGAGTACTGGAGTGGGTTGCCAGTTCCTTCTCCAGTGCATGAAAGGGAAAAGTGAAAGTGAAGTCGCTCAGTCGTGTCCAACTCTTAGCGACCCCATGGAGTGTAGCCTACCAGGCTCCTCCGTCCATGGGATTTTCCAGGCAGGAGTACTGGAGTGGGGTGCCATTGCCTTCTCCGCCCAGTAGGTCAGATAATGATAATTCTTTGCGAATGAGGCATTGAAAGAGCTCCAGTCCCACCTGGCTCCCTCTGGTGGCTCTGCGCCTTCACTGGGAATGACTTTCAAGGTTCCTGCTGAGCTAGAGAGTTAGAGATAGGACTCAGTTAAGCAAACCCACAAAGCTCATTGTTCTCAGCAAGATTCAGCTGGTTTTAATTACATGCTTTCCCAACTGCTGCAAGCTTTTGATTCATTTCTGGCATTCTGAAAAAAGTTGATAGTGGTAATTTTTGCCAATTTTTTCATTGCTTCTAGGGAGAAGAGAACTTCTGGGTCTTTACTCCAACATTCGTGCTGACTTGACTCATTGATTTTTTTTTTTAAGTTAATTATTAAGTTGTAGTCACAGTTATCAAAGGAGCACTGGAATATGACTTCTTGGGTTCATGTCCTGGCGTTGTCACTTATTAGCTCTTGGCTTTGGCAAGTAACTTAACTCCTTTGGGTATCAGCATTCTTTTATGAAATGAGCATATTCACAGTACATTATAAGTGTGTGCTTTTGCTTAGTTGCTCAGTCGGGTCTGACTCTCTGTGGCCCCATGGACTGTAGCCTTCCAGCTCCTCTGTTCACAGAATTTTTCCAGGCAAGAACACTGGAGTTGGTTGCCATTTCCTACTCGAGGGAATCTTCCTGACCCACAGATTAAACCCATAACTCTTGCATCTCCTGGATTGGCAGGTAGATTCTTTATTACTAGTCCTACCTGGGAAGCCCTTATGAGTGCATTGTGACTAAATAAAATGAGGTAATATGGAGAGTTCTTATAAGGATGCTTAGCATAGAATGGGGATATGGTGGCTCTTAGCTATTACTACTGGAATCTCGCTACGTTGACTGAACTGTTGATAGACTAACTTTTAAACTGAAGTTGGTAAAATTATTACCAAAGTCATAGAGGTAATGAATAACTGATTCAACCAATCTTGCAGAATTGTTGCAAGGATTGATGATGATCTAGTCACTAAGTCATATCCGACCCCATGGACTGTAGCCTGACAGGCTCCTCTGTCCTTGGGATTCTCCAGGCAAGAATACTGGAGTGGGTTGTCATTTCCTTCAAGGATTCAGTTCAGTTCAGTCGCTCAGTCGTGTCCGACTGTTTGCGACCCCATGAATTGCAGCACGCCAGGCCTCTCTGTCCATCACCAACTCCTGGAGTCTACCCAAACCCATGTCCATCGAGTCGGTGATGCCATCCAACTATCTCATCCTCTGTCGTCTCCTTCTCCTCCCGCCCCCAATCCTACCCAGCATCAGGGTCTTTTCCAATGAGTCAACTCTTCGCATGAGGTGGCCAAAGTATTGGAGTTTCAGCTTCAACATCAGACCTTCCAATGAACACCCAGGATTGATCTCTTTTAGGATGGATTGATTGGATCTCCTTGCAGTCCAAGGGATTCTCAAGAGTCTTCTCCAACACCACAGTTCAAAAGCATCAATTCTGCGGCGCTCAGCTTTCTTCACCGTCCAACTCTCACATCCATACATGATCACTGGAAAAACCATAGCCTTGACTAGATGGACTTTTGTTGGCAAAGTAATGTCTCTGCTTTTAAATATGCTATCTAGGTTGGCCATAACCTTCCTTCCAAGGCATAAGCATCTTTTAATTTCATGGCTGCAATCACCATCAGCAGTGATTCTGGAGCCCCAAAAAATAAAGTCTGACATTGTTTGCACTGTTTCCCCATCTATTTCCCATGAAGTGATGGGACCAGATGCCATGATCTTAGTTTTCTGAACGTTGAGCTTTAAGCCAACTTTTTCACTCTCCTCTTTCACCTTCATCAAGAGGCTCTTTAGTTCTTCTTCACTTTCTGCCATAAGGGTAGTGTCACCTGTATATCTGAGGTTATTGATATTTCTCCCGGCAATCTTGATTCCAGCTTGCGTTTCTTCCAGCCCAGCGTTTCTCATGATGTACTCTGCATATAAGTTAAATAAGCAGGGTGACAATATACAGCCTTGACGTACTCCTTTTCCTATTTGGAACCAGTCTGTTGTTCCATGTCCAGTTCTAACTGTTGCTTCCTGACCTGCATACAGGTTTCTCAAGAGACAGGTCAGATGGTCTGGTATTCCCATCTGTTTCAGAATTTTCCAGTTTATTGTGATCCACACAGTCAAAAGCTTTGGCATAGTCAATAAAGCAGAAATAGATGTTTTCCTGGAACTCTCTTGCTTTTTTGATGATCCAGCGGATATTGGCAATTTGATCTCTGGTTCCTCTGCCTTTTCTAAAACCAGCTTCAACATCTGGAAGTTCACGGTTCATGTATTGCTGAAGCCTGGCTTGGAGAATTTTGAGCATTACTTTACTAGCATGTGAGATGAGTGCAATTGTGTGGTAGTTTGAGCATTCTTTGGCATTGCCTTTCTTTGGGATTGGAATGAAAACTGGCCTTTTCCAATCCTGTGGCCATTGCTGAGTTTTCCAAATTTGCTGGCATATCGAGTGCAGCACTTTCACAGCATCACCTTTTAGGATTTGAAATAGCTCAACTGGAATTCCATCACCTCCACTAGCTTTGTTCATAGTGATGCTTCCTAAGGCCCACTTGACTTCACATTCCAGGATGTCTGGCTCTAGGTGATTAGCAGTATGTAAAAATTTCAAACTGTGCTGCATAGGTGCTCATTAAATTGGAGCTGCTCCTACAAATTATGGCTCTTAGTACCTTCCCATCATCATGAAGTACATAGTTTCTTGAACATTTCATTTGATTTTCTGATATGAATATGTGTGTTGGGATTAAGTGTATTTTGTAGCTGCTGTGAGTTTTGGTGAAACTGTTCTTCTATCTGTTATCTGCGTTTGGGCAGAGCTCAAAGACTCAGAAGGAGGAATCAGCCATAATGGGCTCTAGGCATGCTAATGGCCACATGGACAAGCAAGGTTGGCTTGATGTGAGGCCTCAGCACATTCTAGAAATTATCATTAGTTCTGAAGTCCTTTGGAGGAGAAAGAGGCAAGTGAAAGGGCTTTCAGAATACAGTGAATGGGGTGAAAGCAGTTGATCAGGAGTGGCTAAAATGGAACAGGTGGCCCACATAAATACCAGCTGTGCATTATGGCCAATTTTATTGCCAGTTTATAATGTTGTCCATGGTAATTTTACAACAGTTTTCTTTATTCTTGACATTGCTATAAATCTTGCCGTAAAATGGCTCTAATGCAGCAGAAAAGCTATGAAATGAAAGGGGGAGCTTCAAGGATCAGTTGATCGTAGTGGAATGGAAAGGAGGGTAAGAATGCCCAGAGGGAAAATAATGGAAAGCCACAGGGAAAAATTGAGGGATCAAATGTCTCATTATGTACTAGAATCTGTCCTCCCAAGTCAATTTAATTGCAAGCACAGATAGCACTTTTAGGATGAGTCCACCAGATGGCACCATTGAAAACATTTCTTAAAAGGTCCCTTTTTCCAGTTACTTGGGGCAATTTAGCAAACCTGCTCTTTTCAGAGGAGGAAACAATAAGCTTCCCTGGTGGCTCAGATGGTAAAGAATCCACCTGCAGCGCAGGAGACCTGTGTTCAATCCTTGGGTTGGGAAGATCCCCGAGAGGAGGAAATGGCTACCCACTCCAGTATTCTTGCCTGGAGAATCTCATGGACAGAGGAGCCTGGCAGGCTGCAGTTCATGGGGTTGCAAAGAGTCGGACACGACTGAGCAACTAACACTTACTTCCTTACTGTGCCGGAGAAGGACCTTGCCTATCAGCTATGAGACAGACTGCTGTTTTTGATACTGAATTTTTTTGTACGATGTTCAACATTCTCTGTGATGAGACTGAATAAATGCTTGCACTGTAGACAGATTTAGGGGAAAGTGGAGATAGGCCCAGTTCCTGTCACTGTCTGGCAAGGACCGGAGCAGCTTGCAGACACAGGTCCTGCAAGTTTCAGGTGAAAAGAACCCCAGTGAATTAGAGATGGCCTGGGCAGTTTTAATTTTCACTGTCCATTTCACTTGAATCACTTCTGTAAGGATGATTGATAGATGGAGGTAGGGGCTAGGAAATGTGGTACAGCTGAATACACAGAAATGGATGTTTTATTGCAGTGAGCCTTTGATAGCTGCTTTCCTGGAAAGCTGGAGTGAATGGACAGGCTCTTCTAGCCAAGTTGTTTATCCCTCCCATCAAGTCTGGCCGTCCACCAGGCCCCCCCAGCCCTGCCTCTCCCTGTAAAGCACCTCCCCAATCTCATGTGCTTTCACCGAGGCATGAACTGGAGCGGGATTGATGGATACTGTTTGGAGGCATGCCAGACAGGAGCACCCAGCCTGATCTGTTTCTGGAACCTCAAGTTCAGATTCCAGGGGACCTTAGGACTTCTAGAGGGCTCAGAAAACCAAACCAATGGTCAGAGAGCCTGAGGGCAGGGCAGGGAAGGCTCACCTGTAAGGATGAAGTTACACCCCAGCCTTGGCAGCTCGGCTGGCCCCTTTGCAGTTTCAAATACTTGCAGAGCCTGGTTGGTCACAAACATCCCTGCAGTGGCCCAAGGTCAGGGGGCAGAACTGGGTCTTGTTCAGACGGAAAGATAACAACTCGACTCTTCAAACAAACCTGGGCTGCTTCGGGGCCTAAACTTTGATTGCATCTTTTGTTTGGATTCCACAAATGCTTCCTGACTGCCTGACAGATTTCTTGCTTACTATCTCATTTCCTCTTCCGAATTCCCGAGGAGGGGATGGGTGCTGCGGAGGGAGATATTCTATCTGTTTAGTTTGACTCCTTTCAGCCTGGAAGCAGGTGGGATTCTCAGACTCTCCTTGACCGTCCTTAAGGACTATAACTCGAAGTCTCTGGATCCCGGTGGGCCACCAAGCTGCAGAGGTGACCGTAGAAGATATCCTGCCCAAGGCCATGTTAATAAACACTGCTGGCTTGGGGTTTGTGTGTGTGGAGTGTCCCATTACTTGCTCCAAATGAGGCAAGAGAGTCGTGAGCAGTTGTCCCCTCGGCCCACCCCATCCAGTGCTGGCTCCTAGCCCTGACTGCATGGTGGCCACCCCTCTGCGGTCTCCTCCACAGTCCTGGGAGTAACATCCACTCTGGCTGTAGGGTATAGTTCAGGCAAGGCAGAAAAGGAAAGACGACCTCAATGGAAGTAGGTTACCTTTATTCAGGCAAGGAGAGGCGACAGTCGGCCTAATGACCAGGCTGAACGCCAAAAGGGATCAGAGGGACTCCCCATTTACAGCGGGTTTGTTGAAGGTTTCTGACAGGGGGTGATAAGTCTTCTGGGAAGGTGTAGGGAGTGGAAGGTTTCTAGACAGGGGTGATAAATCTCAGATAGATGCAACCAGCCTGGAGCATCAGGGTGGGACCTAAAGTTCTGTTTTGTTTTCTCCAAAGTTAGATGATTCAGCAAGGGCCTTGGAGACTGTTGCTTTCTTTTCTAGGCCCAAAAGACTCCTTCACTGGGTCCAAGGTCACTCATTAAACTGAAGATTCTCACCTTCAGGTAAGACAAAGGATAAATCTCAGTTTTGTGGGTCGGAATCTTATGCAATTGTGGGATCCTCTCTGAGAATAAGAATACATAGTTACAAATTAATCAAATTGAGTATGAAAGAGAATATGTAGAATAGAAAATAAATTATAAGCTGTAAAGTTTTAAAGCTGGCAAATATTGCAAATATCACACAAAAGCTCATAATTTATAATTAATTATCTGTCTGACATACTCAGCAATTTTTTCCCCTAGATCTTCTGGCTGTATTCTCTTTAATGACAATTTTGTGATATTTTTTACAGATAACCAGGCAAGATAATTTAGTCTTTCCTGTGACGTGGTTAATTTATAAAATTTGGGGGGAGGAGTATTACTGATAGTTTGAAAAGCTTCTTTTAGGTTCCCAAACAACTACTCTTAGAAACACATATAAAAATCACTGATGATGTGGAAATGTTTAAGATTGTTGTCAAATTTTAAAATATCTCAAGTTGCTTTCATATGAATATATGAGCCATGAGACCTGGAAGGATATTTCACAGACTAGCTTCTTCTGATTCTGTGTTTTTCCTCTTCCCATCCTATAGTTTCGATGTTGGACACGCTACGTAGCACAGGGCTGGCCTTGCATCTGGATGTCGTGACACTGGATGAGACCACATGGTGGATGGCAGAGTGACCCCAGGTGCCAGGACACCACTAGGACAGTCCTTATTAACTCAACTCTACAAGGAAGTGACTGCAAATCACATGCACATATTCCATGAAAACCAAACTAAATGTATCACCAACTTAACATCCCCTTAGGCTGGCCCCAAAAGTACTCATGGCCACTCCTCCACCACCACTGGACGTTATGTGAAGCATGCGAATGGAATGTCAATAGAAAGACCCAGCCTTAAGTGAGTGGCAGTGAAAACACTTCACTTTTGAAAATTTCACAAAAACATGGTTACATACCCCATCAGCACCCCTTCCAGGGCCTCAGAGGGTCCTGTGCAAATGAGACACCCTGAAGCTTCAATGTCATCAGCCTCTTGTTAGCCTCACTTCTGGGCTCAAGAAAGGGCAGGTACTGCTTTTATCAAGTTCAAAGGGAATAAAGAGACAGTCAAGGCCTCGGGCTGCTCTCTGTCTCTGCAGCTTGCATTTTCCAGTTCTTGTGATAAAAAATAGATTTAAATTATGTTCTAGGACAAAGATGAAAGGCATTTGCACTCTTGGCAGCCCCACAACATCACTTCATCATCCAGTCCTAGGTGAGGCGAGCCTCTCATTTCTAACAGGGCTGGGCCCTCCAGCTCAGGAAGTCCTTATCGCTCTGTGCCTCTGGGGATGGCAGTGAAGGAAAGCAGAAGAAGGCAGCCCGCGTTTACTGAGTGCTTGCTGTGTGCTCGATATTGACTCTGGTTTATCTGGTTAACAAAGCTACATTAGATATTCTTAATCCCAACTGAATACCAATTAGGTGTTAGACCTGTTGACACTCAGAGAAGTCATTTAGTCCAGTGTTGAGCTGGTGAGCACACAACCAGGACTTAAACCTGTGTCTCTGTGACTTCCTAACCCATGCCCTCTGGGCTATTGATTGCTGCTATAGGAAAGGCTGCTGATTCCAACACATGCTCCATTTTACACAAAATAACCGTTGCCTCAAAAAAAAACTTGAGATTTAGTCAGAAGTGAACTGAATCTATGGACTACTTTGGAGAGAATTGGCTTTTTTTTTTTTTAATGATATTGAGACTCCCTATCCTTGAATACGAATGATTTCTTTGGTAATTTAGGTAGTCTCTAGAAATTATTGTAAGAAAAAAAAAAAATAGATGACTCCAAAACTCATAGAAACTTGTAGCAACACACATTCCTGGTAAAGGATTAGTATTCAGTATATATAAAGGACTACTATAAACCCCAAAACAGTCAACCCAATAAAAAATTAACAAAGGATATGAATAGACATTTCACAGAGATGGAAATAAAAATAGTCAATAAATCTATGAGGATAAGTTCAATCTTGTGTGTAGTTGAGAAAACAAAAAGGCCACCAGGGAATACTTTTTTGCCAATGACTTCGGAAAATTAAAAAAAAAAAATCTGTTAAGATCAAATGTTTGAAATATAAAGAACAGGAACACACACGCAGTTGAACTAAGAGTAAACTGATATAAATATTTTGAAAAACAATATCTTAAAAACTTGCCTGTAAGTTAATACTATGACCCAACAATTGTCTGTATACTTTGGAGAAACTCCTTTCCATGGGCACTCAAAAGGCATGTATCAGAACACTTTCAGCAGTTATCATAGTAGGTAGTACCAAAATGAGAGCAAATTAAATCTCCATCCACCAGAAAGCATATAAGTAAAGGTAGAGTATATTCACTCAGAGGAATATTTCACAGTTAAGAAAAGGAACTAGCTAATGCTGCCCACCAACAGGTAATGATGAAGAACTTCCCCGGCAGTCCAGTGTTTAAGACTCTGCTTCCACTGCAGGGGGCTCGGGTTCAATCCCTGGTAAGAAGACTTAAGGTCCTGTATGCCGAGTGGCACAGCCAACAGGCAAGCAAATGTAATGACAAGTGAAAATTACTTTCTCAGACTTTCCAAGTCAGATAAGATGATATCACTTTTATCAAGCTAACTACCAAACAAGGCAAAAAAAGCATATCATTTAGGAATACATGCACGATTAGGAATATTATTTTTTTAAAAAGCAAGAGAAGGAAAAGCACAGACTTAAGGGTGATGGCTCCTTTTGAGCAGAGGCCGAGTCATGCGGTGGGAGGAGACATGTGGGCTCCACGTAGCTTGGCCATGGCACCTTCTGAAGTTGGGTGGTGGAATCAGGGGCACCCACTTCACAACTATACTTCTTAACTTTAACGCAATCCTATCTGTTTTGTAAACTCTGAACAAGTACATCCTCGATGCCCCCGGCTCCTGACACATAGTGACACTTTCCATAAATACTAACCATATCAGAAAAAGCTGCTTCTGCTGCTGCTAAGTCGCTTCAGTCATGTCCGACTCTGTGCGACCAGCATAGACAGCAGCCCAGCAGGCTCCTCTATCCACGGGATTCTCTAGGCAAGAATATTGGAGTGGGCTGCCATTTCCTCCTCCATATCAGAAAAAGACAAGTGTTAAATACTGAGAAAAGTTTCCAGAGGCGAGAATTCTGTATCTGACTATGCGCGATGGTTGGTACAGGTGGGGCCCCGGGAAGGAGGTCTCCCCACCCTTCATGCGCACACCTTCCCTTGATCCTATTTCCAATCCTCTGCCTTATGTTGCTATGACCATTTCCCCGAGCCTGGGTTTCTTCATTTCTGTTTTTCTGGAGTGACTTCTCAGTGCTTGCAAGAGTTGAGGGGGAGCAGTTGCTGGATGGGGTTGGATGGGGCCCTGAGGTCCACAGCCCCTGGATTTCAGGGTCAGAGAGGAGAGCCACGGCGCTTATAACTCCCCACTTCCCAGCGTGGGTGCCTGAATGTCTCTCCAAGGTCCCAAGGCCCTGCTGGGCCGGCTTGCCCACCTCCACTCAGCATCCAGCTTCCAAGAGGGCTATCATCGCTCTCTCCCCACCACTGTTGCTTCCTCTTCTCTTTGCCCCTGTCACTTGATCTCCTTAAAAATTCCCTTTCTGCCCATGTCAGTGGCATTGGGGGAAGTCACTACCCTAGGTTCAGCCCGCCAATCCCACTAGCTCAGAGTAACTCGTTTCACTGAAATTTGTCTTTTCTAAGTGGAATAAGGAAGTTCCTGTCACTGGATCTCCTGGGTTGTTGAGTTCTGTTTGTCCAGGGTTAGGAGGGACAGATTTGTAAGGCCCCTTGACCTGCTGCTGTCTCTAGTCACGCAGCTGCAGCCCGTCGCTGTGTAGTTCCCAGGAAGATTGCTGCGTTCTGAGGAAGCACTTATGAAACAGTCACAGCATCGCGGTTTTTACCATCCACTGCCACTACTACTGCTGCTTCTCTTTCTGCTTATCCCCACCCCCCCTTCTTTCTTTTTCTTTTTTTTCAGCTTTAAACTTTAACATATTAATGACCAGCATTAAATTTGCTCTCTGGTTTCACAGTCATGAGGCAGATATGAAAACATGCTTATCAAAGGGATTCCTTTTTGCACTTTATGTACCAATTTATCTCTTTCAAGGTAGAATGGATTCGTTGAATCTGTCCTACAAGATTAAATTATTTGATTCCTTTACTCTGCAAGGGGTGATACCTGGCTTCTCATGACAATGGCGTCCAGTCAACTGGAACCTTCCACGTGTGCCTGCTTCCTGCCCCTGCCCCACACTCCCTTCAAGTACCATCCGTGTGATTAAACTTTGTAGCGCTGTGGACAAACGCAGAGCTCAAGTTAATTTAGAAAATATCATGCATAACCTGTCCATGCTTTTCCTAACCCCAAACATTCAAGACTCATACAAGCCATGAGCGTGTTATTTCAGCTGTCAGAGTAATGAAACCATTAACCAGGAGGTACAGGTAATTCTAGATTATTGAAGACAAAGCAATTTAGCAGGGCATATGAATAGGAGTGTGTGTGTGTATTTTCAAGCTCACATTTTAAAAGTGAACATCATTCAAATAAATTGTTTTAAATGATTGTTTTTGTAATATGTTGTAAATATACCAGACAGTCAAAATAGAAACGCCCACTAAAAGCATAATTGTCAATGCAATGGACAAGATTATAAAGAAGTGTACCTGTCATATCCTCTTTAGATTCTACATCTAGGCTCATGTTATTTTCCCAGTGACTGGCTTTGATCAAATTCTCTCATCTCCTTCTAACTTCAGTGGAACTGTCTTCATAACCAAGCTGCAAAGAGGAGCATCTAATTAAGATTACATTCAAACTTGAAATCTCCCTGTCCAGTGGGGAAAGATAATATTGTCACTCAGCACGTGGGGTAGATGAAGCTAGTGAATGCTTTTCCCTGTGGGCAACATGATTGAAACAGGGCTCTGTCTGCATTTGCAGAGACTTCAGCATCTTTGAAGAGAGATGGTTAAGCATGTTCCCAGGGAGTCAGGCATAACTGCCTGAATTTTTCATGACCCTTTTCACTCTCTTCAGGAAACAGAGTTTAGGTAGCCAACCACCGTTCTATGCACTCTGACAAATGTACACAGTTGTGTAATAATCACATTATCCACCAAAGGACCCCTTTGTAGCCAATCCTGTTTTTCCTTTCCTGATAACCACTCACCTGTTTCGCCTTTTCCAGAATGTTGTATAAATATTATCATATAGTCTTTTGTAACTGGCTGCTTTTACTTAGTATGTGTGTTCTGTGCTAAGTTGCTTCAGTCATGTATGACTCTTTGCAACCCCATGGACTACAGCCTGCCAAGCTCCTTTGTCCATGGGATTCTCCAGTCAAGAATTTTGGAGTGGGTTTCCATGCCTTCCTTCAGGGGATCTTCCCGACCCAGGGATCGAACCCAGGTCTCCTGCATCTCCTGCATTGGCAGGTAGGTTCTTTACCACTTTTAATATAATGCAGTTTTAGTATAATGCTCCTGAAATTTATCCATGTTCTTTCAGTACCTTAGTTTTTTTCTTTCTGTTTTGTTTGTTTGTTTTGTTTTGGTATTTTTTGTTTGTTTCTGAGTCGTATTTTATGGTCTGAATATACCACAGTTTATCCATTCACCAGCTGAGGGACATTTGGGTCATTTTTGATTTTTGGCAATTTCCAACTAAGCTTCTATGAACATGAGCATACAGGTTTTTGTATGGATGTGTTTTCATTTCTCTAGAGTAAATACCTGAAAGTGAGATTGCTAGGTCATATGGTAGGCATCAGTTTACTTTTAAAGGAAAATGTGCTGTCCAAAATAGGTGTATCATTTTGCATCCCTGTCAGCACTAGGTATTGGGCAAAAGAGTTTCAGCTATTACATATACTCACCAGCTCTAGTTACTGTCATGTTAAAAAAATCGTTCTAAGAAGTGTGTAAATGTATCTTATTGTGGGTTTAATTTTCATTTCTCCTATGATGCTGTGGATCTTTTTTATATGCTTTTGGTCATATCTCTTCTTTGGAGTGTTGGTTTACATGAGGTATTTTTTTTGTAATTTAAAAATCATTTTTGTTTTATTTTTCTATTGTTGAGCTTTGAGAAGTCTTGATATATTTTGGATGTGAATCCAGATATGCATTTGATAAATATTTTCTCCTAGTCTCTGCCTTTTTGGATATATTTTTTAGATTATTTTAATTTCATTGTTTGTAATCAGTGCTTTATGTCCACAGTTCAAAAGATTTGAGAAAATACACAGTGAAAAAGAAGTCTCCTTCCCATAAATCCTAGCAATCCAATTCTTCTTCCCAGAAGCAATCACTCTTACTAGTGATTCTTCTTTTCTTTCTTTCTTTCTGTTTTTGTGGAGAGAGGGAATCATACAATTACAAAAATGTACCTTTTCTTTTTTTTTTTTTGCATTGGTAGATGATAGTATGTGATCCACACTGTTCTTTCTTGTTCTTTTCATTTATCAGTTCATCTTATCAGCGTTACCATATCCTTGTGTACAGAAGGCATCTCATTCTTTTTAACGGCTGGTCAGTTTTCCATTGGCTGGTCAGTTTTCCATTGTGTGTATATACCGTGACTTGTTTAATTGGTCCCTGTTGCTTTCTAATCTTTCGTTATTGCAAACGAGGCAGCAGTGGATATCTTTGTACAGTTAGAACAGTCATTGGAATGACTGAATTACAGGGCACATGCATTTTTAATGTTGCAAATTGTTTCATTTCCAGCACAGGGGTGGAGCCAGTGTAAATCCCCAGTAGTGGTACATGAGAACAATGTTTCTCAACATCCTTTGGAATGTATGTCTTAAATATTTTTATTTTTGCCAGACTTATAATGAAAGCAGATGTGTTTTTAGTTTTAATTACATTCCTTTTATTATTAATGAGATATCAATATCCATTGTAGTTCCTTGCTTGTGAGCTGTTTATTTATATCTTTTGCCCAATTTATACTGAGTTTTTACCCTTTCCCTAATTGATTTAGAGTTCTTTGCAGATTAAGGCACAGAGTCGGACATGACTGAAGCGACTTAGCAGCAGCAGCAGCAGCAGATTAAGGAAATCAGTGCCTTGCATTATAAATTGAAAAAAATGTATTCCTAGTTGTTTTTCTGGTGACTTCACTTGAAGCATTTTTTTTCCCTTGAAGAAAATGTTCATTTAAAAAAAATCTCAGCTGAAGTGTGTGAAGTGATAAAGTGATCAGAAAAGCTCCTAAGGAGAAGTAGCGTCGTCTTGGCATGCTAGTCTGTCTCCATTTACTGAGCATGTGCCACAAACAACGCGTTACCAATAACAGAGTGGCAAACCCATGGTAAATGTGAATGACATTGTTTGAAGATTAGAGGAGATTAGAGTTCATAAATGCAGTGATCAGGGCTTCCCAGGTGGTGCTAGTGGTAAGGAACCCACCTGCCAATGCAGGAGATGACAGAGAGGTGGGTTTGATCCCTGGGTCAGGAAAATCCCCCGGAGGAGGGCATGGCAACCCACTCCGGTGTTCTTGCCTGGAGAATCCCATGGACAGAGGAGCCTGGTGGGCTATGGTCCATAGTGTCGCAAAGAGTCAGGCACAACTGAAGCAACTTAGCAGGCATGCAGTGATTGATTCTCAGGGTCGTGCTTCCCCTGAACCTGGGACGACTGGATTGAGGGCAGAGTGGCATCTGGCCAGTCCACGAGCCTTGCGCTTCCACACTTCGGAGTGTGTGATGCAGGGAAATCACCCATTGTGTGGGCTTCTACTGCGGAAGGTTGAGAACCCTTGGCTTGGCCTCAGGGGTGCTGCAGGCACTGAGCAGGTCACGGGAAAGAGGCATAAGCAAACAAGGCCTGCTTCCAGGAGCAGCTGGAGGTAAGGAGTGTGGACTGCAGCCCAGGGCAGAGCCTAGGGGCAGATGCCAGTGGAGAAAGGTTTCCTTGAGCAGTGTGTATGAGGAGAGGCCTTGTGTTGGGAGCAGGATTCGGTCAGGATGGGGAGTGAGGTGGGCCTTCTCTCAAGAGTGGAAAGCCTGAGAAAGAACTTCAGTATGTAGACAAGCCCATCACCCTTAGGAACTGCCTTTAGAAGGCAGTTGATTGAAAAATCAACCTTTCTTCCTTAAGTAGTTTTTCCTCAAATTCTGTCACACAAATTATTTACCTCCCCTGGGTGCACCAGACTTTGTTCTATGGGTCTTAGACCCCAAAGGTTTCCAAATGCTTTGAGCATGTTTAGCCCGGCTCATCGGAGAAGGCAATGGCACCCCACTCCAGTACTCTTGCCTGGAAAATCCCATGGACAGAGGAGCCTGGTAGGCTGCAGTCCATGGGGTCGCGAAGAGTTGGACACGACTGAGCGACTTCACTTTCCCTTTTCATTTTCATGCATTGGAGAAGGAAATGGCAACCCACTCCAGTGTTCTTGCCTGGAGAATCCCAGGGACGGCAGAGCCTGGTGGGCTGCCGGCTATGGGGTCACACAGAGTCGGACACGACTGAAGCGACTTAGCAGCAGCAGCCGCGGCAGCAGCCTGGCTCATAAATCAGCACGTGTCTCACTTGGTGGCAGGATGGGTCACATGCCCCTCATTTATGCCAAAAGGCCAGTGACTAATTCCCTGCTCACTTTTCCTCAGCACCAAATACAGGTAAAGTCATGGCTCACCATGCTTTAGGAAATAAAAGGTCGGATTTTTCTAGAATGGGACTATGGTCCATAGAGAGGCTTTGCCAAGAATTTTTTTTTTAATTAAATTACAATATATACCCACATGTGAGGAGAAGTTCCTTCCCCCTTCCCCAGATCATCTTTTTGAAAGGAGGGAATTGCCCTCTACTCTTAATATGCCATTTAAAGAATTCTGTGCAGATAAAGAAACTTCCAAGGGCTGTTATAAACTTGAGCACATCTTTTTTGTCTTTTAATCCTCGATGTCTGTTATAATGCCTCATCCATGATCCATAGTAGGTGATCAATAAAATGCTTGGGTAGATGAATAGGCAAGAAAATTTTTAGTGCCGGGGTTAATTGTTTTGGTCATTTAAGTTTTTCTTTCTCTAATGTGTGTGTTAGTCACTGAGTTGTGTCTGACTCTTTGCAACCCCATGGACTGTAGCCCACCAGGTTCCTCTGTCCATGGAATTCTCCAGGCAAGAATACTAGAGTGGATTGTCATGCCGTTCTCCAGGGGATCTTCCTGACCCAGAGATCAAACCTGGGTCTCCTGTATGGCAGGCAGATTCTTTACTGACTGAACCACCAGGGAAGCTCAGTGGTTTCTTTCTTCCTCTAAACAAAATCTAAAATAATCAGCAAATACTTTAGGAACTTCTGTTTTAGCTATAACTCTATAGGGGAAACAAAAACATCTTAGAGGTAGAGTCTTCCTTCAGTGAATTTACAGTATAAGGGCTCCCAAAATGTAATTCACATTGAGCAATAGACACAACTAAATTCTAAACTCCAGGCAGAGGTTTATATATAAGGATGTTCATTTGAGCATAATTTTAATAATGAAAATTTAGAACTAAGTCAAACTTCAGAGTCAGATACGACTGAGCAACTTCACTTTCACTTTTCACTTTCATGCTTTGGAGAAGGAAATGGCAACCCACTCCAGTGTTCTTGCCTGGAGAATCCCAGGGACGGGTGAGCCTGGTGAGCTGGGGTCGCACAGAGTCGGACACGACCGAAGCGACTTAGCAGCAGCAGCAATTCCTTACCAGTTCTCTGCTGTTACAGGGTAGCCTCTTGATTGCTGTGTTCTGAGCAGTAAGTATGATGTAAGGAAGACACAGTAGCTTTAACTCAATCAATTCTAGTTTGAGGTGCCTGTAGAAGTCACCAGAAAGAATTCGTGAAAGAAAGAGAGGGAGAGGGAAAGACTATTAGTGCAGGAGTAAGCAGCAGTAGTTATCCTTAGGGAAAAAGCAGCACTCTTTCAAGTTTTGTCAATTGTAAATTAGCTTTTGAAAGATCCTTTAAAGAGAAATATTTTGTCAGATCACTACAGGAGAACTGGCGGAAAACACTTCCTGATGTTGTGCCACTGAATACTTAAAGCTTGGGGTAAAGACTGGAGTAATCATATCATTTACAGACTTAGAAAAGTTCATTATCTTAACTCAGGAGGGAAGCTGATATTTCTGGAAAATGGTGTGTGATGACTCACAAGCAGTTTCTAGGGATGCTGAAGAAATGGATTTTGAAGCATGTGGCCCGTTTGAATAAAGTTATGTTATGGGATAGTTAGCAAAAAAAGCTGTCAATTAAAAAATAATACCTTATTCCGTGGTATGTGAGCTTTAAATTATCTATGTACAGCTAAGTTATTTGACTGTGTAATCTGAACTATATATTGCAAGTTTATTTGCATCAGTTAAGAATGCTAAATTAAAATCACATTGGGAAAATGAGGGGTCCCCTTATATTCAGAAATTTACAATGAAGGAAGATGGAACACTTTTTTTTTTTTCAATAACATTTGCAGGTTCAATAGAGAGGAGTAGAATCAGAAGGAAAAGCCCGATTATGCTCTACATCTGCAGTCAGGGAAATGGAGAAATAGTGCCTCATTTAGAGAGAGGCGCTTTGGTGAAGTTCCCAGAGCACACTGATTGTTTAGCACATCCTAGATGCATGACCGTGGTTATCCTTGTTGTTTCACGTCAAGAGTTTTTCAGTTTGATGATATTTTTAATGATTATAAAAGTAATACTATTCAGTCTCATTATTTTTGAATTCCATACTTGCAAATTCACCTACTCGCTAAAATTTACTTCTAACCCAAATCAGTACTTGCCACATTGTCAAGGTCACTCATGGACATGAAATGTGGGACGTACACATTCCCAGCTAAGGTCAAACAAAGCTGTATTCTCCTGTTTCGGTTCTCACACTGTAAATAAGCTCCTTTTGAGATCTCTTTAGTCTCATTTTTGTGCTTTTTATTCAGCACTCAAGGATAGTGCTGAAGGGCTGACTGCTGTTCCTAAGCACAAAAAGGCTGTGATGTACCTTATGGAGAAAATATGTGTTGGACGAGCTTCATTCAGGCAACTATGGAGCCACTGTTCATGAATTCAATGTTAATGAGTCAACTACATATATTACATACGGTGTCTTTCAACAGAAACACATGTGAAACAAGGTAGTATATTGATTGGTTGGTGGAGATGCTGTGACTAAAGGTTCTGCTGCTGCTGCTAAGTTGCTTCAGTCGTGTCCGACTCTGTGCGACCCCAAAGATGACAGCCCACCAGGCTCCCCTGTCCCTGGGATTCTCCAGGCAAGAACACTGGAGTGGGTTGCCATTTCCTTCTCCAATGCATGAAATTGAAAAGTGAAAGGGAAGTCGCTCAGTCGTGTACGACTCCTAACGACCCCACGGACTGCAGCCTACCAGGCTCCTCCATCCATGGGAGTTTCCAGGCAAGAGTACTGGAGTGGGGTGCCATTGCCTTCTCCTGACTAAAGGTTCACAGGAAACTAATCTTTTCATTTTCCCTTGGGCAACATTTCAAGATGTGCTAATTCAGTGTCCATGGCCCATTTAGAGAATGTGAATACCATGGATCATGAGATATGATGGGTCTGTGGCACATTCTGTTTGGTGCCATGAAAGAAAGTGAAAGTTAGTCACAGAGTCGTGTCTGACCCTTTGTGGCCCCAAGGACTGTAACTCACCAGGCTCCTCTGCCCATGGGATTTCCCAGGCAAGAATACTGGAGTGGGTTACCATTTCCTTCTCCAGGGGATCTTCCTGACCCAGCGATCGAGCTCAGGTCTCCGGCATTGTAGGCAGATTCTTTACCAACTGAACCACTAGGGAAGCCCTTTATTGATATATCTACCCACATTTAACAATCAAGATTATTCTTAAACACAATTCAGGGGGTAATTTACCATCATAAAAATGGGATGAGTGGATTTTAATTTTTTACTTCAGGTCCAACAGGTGAAGAAATTAATGAGAGAAAATTCCATCTGTGTGAGAGGAAAGGAGGGAAGCCAAGTGAGGTTTTCCCATTTCCTCCAGACATTTGCCAGAATGCTGACAGTCAGCTCTAGTTGAGGTCATATTCATCTGGTCACTAAAACAGCACCTTTCATCCACCTATTTATGATGGGAAGGAAAGGCGGTGAAGAACTTAGGCAAAGGACAAAATCTACCCACATGGGCATTTCCAAATGAGTTGCTGCCTGAGACATGTTCCAGAAAGCGTTGGTAGATGTCATCCGTGGAGTGCAGTTCAAATTCGCCATCACCGTGAGACTCAGAGCATAAGAAGGTCTTCCTACTCCCATTCCCCAAATCTAATCAGATGTGACTCTGAAGCCCCACGCACCTGCGAGGGAAGGCATTTAAGCACATTTATGCTAGGGGTATCCTGCTCCTCGCCACACTCCAGGGGAAGTTTCAGGGGACTCACACATGGAGGAACAGCTGGCGAAGGCTCTCAAAGGCCGGTGCCACTAAACCCTGCCGCTGCGCTCCATTTCCAAGCCAGTGTGGCCCCTGCGGTGAACGTGGGGGAGCCAAGGGCAGCTTCCTGTTCCAGCTGTTTGATTCTTGCCTGAGGTTTGGCTGCAGAGGCATAGGGCGCATCCCTGAATACCCACTGGGCCCTCAATGCAGGTCTGCCCTTCTGCAGGACACAAACTCCAAACCACTGACTGTTTCTCTTTGGAAAATCTCTTTTCCCCAAGGTTAGCTCTTCCTAACCCCAGAGACCCTCCCATTTCTTGGATCAATTCATTTTTTTTTAATGCAAATATATTTGAACTTGACCTCAGGTCAAAGGAAAGTCCCAAATCTCCAAAATAAAGGTCCAGGATGGGTGGGGGTCTGGGGACACAACCCTCTTTTATTTGTCCCTTTCATGGTCATGAAAATGCATCTCTCTCTCAATAAATTTTCTCTCATTCCTCTGCAAAACAGGTGAGGAGATGCTCACAGAAATTTGCCATAACAGTGGACTTCCTTGTATTGTAACTTCCTTGTGTTGTTATTGTGCACTGTGAATCTCCAGGAGGGGCTTGGATATGGGAGTGTGTCTCGAAGGTACTGAACTATGCATCCCTTGGATATGGAACATCTCTTGTGGTTAGTGCTTGGTGATGGTACCTGGGTATCCAAGAAGGTAAGTGGCTTCTGAAGGCCCTGAATTTGGCTGATGATGGATTTCCTCTTCTTGAGCATATTTCCCCAGCAGATGATGAAATCATTTATCCCAGGTCCCACTTGTAAAAGCGCTCTTAGGGAAGCCTATATCATCACTCTGATTCCAAATTTTCTGAATCCCTTGCAGCTCACAGGGCTTTGGTCTGACAGGTGTGCAGTTTCTGTTGTTTTGCCTCAAAGAGAGTCACCTCCCTTGCAGAACCTGATTCTTTCTGAAGTCCTCTTGGTGGCTGAGGGATACTGAAAGCCTGGCTTGGGACTAAGACAGTCTGGGCCATGGCTGCCAACCTTCCCTTTGTGAGTCAGAGAAGGAGTTCAAGATAAGCCATAATGGAAAATACTATTAAAAGAATGGGTATGTGTGTGTGTGTGTGTATGCCTATCTATCTTTTTATTTGAGTCACTTTGCTGCACAGCAGAAACTGACACAATATTGTAAATCAACTATTCAATTTAAAAGAAACCAGAGCTTCTTGAAGACAAATGAGACTAAAAGAGTGCATAACACATTGTAGACAAGAAATACGTGTTTATTGTATTGAGGGTACTAAGGAGTGCTCTAAAAGATAACAAAACAAAACAATAAATGATGAACCCACAAGTGATGTGATAAACAGACTACCCTTTGTTTAGCTTTGGTGTTACCTTCATGTCTAGAGATGCTCATTCTCTCTCTCTCTCCCTTTTCTTGGTGGCGTAATTTTCAGAGACTTGGCCAGAAAGGGAGATGGGGTGGGTCCTCTGGTGCCCACTGGGCTCGCCTTGGAAGCCGCGATGAGTGGTGTGAGTGTGTGGACACGCCTCGCTCCCCAGGTCACGTCTTCCTGGAGGAGTTTGCCAAGTGAGTCTTCACACCTTGTTGGCTATGAAACTTGAGAAAATTGCTCTTTGATCCTTGGTGCCCCACATTTCAAATTTGGATAGCTGTATCTACCCAGGGTGGTATGCTTCTTTATTAGAATTACATCTGAGAACATGTGTGGATCGAGTCGAAAGCCAATTTTATAAACTCTGAAGTGAGGGCCTGGTTGACACGGTTCATCATCGCCATCATAGCCATAGGCAGTACACAGCGATGAGCCCCGCCTTTCTGTGTGATTCATGGGTCAGGAGAGCTAGGGTCTGAGAAGCAGACCTTGGAAAGGAAGCTGCTGACTGTTTTCTGATCCTCTAGCTTTCAGGCAAAGGATGGGTCCCAGGGTCCTACTGTGGGGGAACCAGAGGGGAGAGACCTCTGAGGAGCCTGAGGGTTCCAGAAAGGGCTTGAAAGAATGTTCCGGGTCCTGAAGGGGCCTTCTGCCCCTACATAAATCAACAGACCACTGTTGTCATTAACTTTGGCAAACTTATTATTCCTACATCCTCTCTCCCTGTCTTCCTAGTTCAATCTACAAAGAAAGGGAGGAATCCCAGGACATGAAAACTGGTTTTGTAAACATTACCGCTGATATCAGAAGGTGACATGAAAGAAGAAAACATGAGAAATTAGGTTGCAGGGAATAGGTTTTATTGGACTAAATCCGAGATGAGCAATATCTGCCTCTCACTTCAGGCCTGGGCTCAAAATAAGACGTGTGTGTGGTTTCTTGTTGGCACACTCTGATGTGTGAGGTGCGGCAGGCCACGGGGTGACCATCAGGATACAAGTAATGATTGTTTTTTATAGCAATGTCTTCTGCAGCTTAAAAGGGAGGGGCTTGTAAGCTTTGATTTGGGAGTTGAAGAAAGGTAATTTTCACATGCAAATGCATCTGAGTTGAAATGAGCAGAGGCGATGAGCCAGCTGTTAAAGAGACACCAGCTGCCTTCTCTTCCAAGACCAATGAGCCAAGAGCGTGAGAGAAGCAGCAATTTCTTGAAAAAGGAAATGTAGAAACCGAAGGTGTTTCTTTGCTCACATCCCCGGAATGTGTCTCTGCTTCTGTGGAGCTCTCCAAGAGGTGGTCCAGTGGTTAAGAATTCACCTGCCAGTGCAGGGGACATGGGTTCTATCCCTGGTCCAAGAAGATCCCACGTGCCATGGAGCAGCTAAGCTCATTGGCCACAACTACTAGGCCCACACACCACAACTACTGAACCTGCATGCTCTAGACACTGTGCTTTGCGACAAGAGAAGCCGTGGCAAGGAGAAAGCCACACATCACAACCAGAGAGGAGCCCCTGCTGGTCGCAACTAGAGAAAGCCCACGCACAGCAGTGAAGACCTAGTACAGCCAAAAATAAATAGATTAATTAAAAAAAAAGATTCACCTGGCAGAAAATAAGGGTTACCTACTGTGGTGAAGGTAAAGATGTGGGTTTAGAGAACCACATGACCCCAGAGCCTACTCTTCTGCCTCCTGGCTGTGTGACCTCATCACGGGATGCTATCAGGATCAGTGGGAGTCACCGAGGTCCCCACTGAATCACAGCTCACAAACCCAGGGAAGGAGCAGCAAAACCCACTGCATTTTCTACAATAGCCGTTTCTAGGTGAATCCTTCACTCAAGCATCCCTTTCAGTGGTCTCCCTTCCCAAGTCACACCAAGACCTTGATCCCCAGGAAAACTCAGAGCTTTCCACTTCCCGGGTCTGTGGCTGAGAACCGCTGCCATCACAGGCAGTGGATGGAGCAGTAGAGCTTTTCCAAGCTGCCTGGGCCCCGTGTGTCCAGATGAACCCTCAGTCACTGTTTCTCTTGCCCATGCTGTTCAGAGAACAGAAGAAGCGCTGCTCTTCCAACCCCCAGCTGGCCCCCCAATGCCCCACACCCACTTTGAGGAGATTCTCTTATGCTTTTGTTTCAGTTCAGTTCAGTGGCTCAGTCGTGTCTGACTCTTTGTGACCCCATGGACTGCAGCATGCCAGGCTTCCCTGTCCGTCACCAACTTCCGGAGCTTGCTCAAACTCGTGTCCATCGAGTCGGTGATGTTGCTGTTTCTAAATCTCTCTAGGTTCCTTTGGAGAACAAACACCAATAGGCCATGTAGGAAGGCTCTGCCTTTACGCCCTGCCCATCTCTTCCCTTGGACCTGTGAGCACAGGTTGGTTTTCTGCAGGACCGGGGGAGGGGTGGGAAAATCAAGAGGAATTGAATGCCTCCTCATGATGGTGTCACCGTAACCTCACTCACCTTCACATAAGTGTGGAAGTCACGGCTCACAGAATAAGGGTAAGTGCCCTTGCCTTTCCCGCAACCCTGGACTAGAAGTTAAGAGAATCCTCCCTGACCCTCTCAGCTCCATGATTCTCTGAGTCTGTGAAAGAGGAACAACTGACTGATCATTGCATCCTGACTTTGGATGAAGCCTATACTTGGGTGATGGCCACTTTTCATTATTAAAAGGTTTGGCATTGTCACTGCTGCTGCTGCTGCTAAGTCGCTTCAGTCATGTCCGACTCTGTGCAACCCTATAGATGGCAGCCCACCAGGCTCCTCTGTCCATTGGATTCTCCAGGCAAGAACACTGGAGTGGGTTGCCATTTCCTTCTCCAGTGCATGAAGGGGAAAAGTGAAAGTGAAGTTGCTCAGTTGTGCGCGACTCTTAGCGACCCCATGGACTATAGCCTACTAGGCTCCTCCATTCATGAGATTTTCCAGGCAAGAGCACTGGAGTGGGGTGCCATTGCCTTCTCTGATTGTCAGTGCAGAAAGGACTAAAGGGCTTCAAGTGCAACTTCCAAGTGAATGTCCCAGTAATTTTAGGAAAGACTGGGTCGGGAAGATCACCTGGACAAGGAAACAGCAACCCACTCCAGTATTCTTGCCTGGAGAATTCCATGGATAGAGGAGCCTGGAGGGCTACAGTCCATGGGGTCGCAAAGAGTCGGACATGACTGAGGGACTTTCACTTTACTTCATATTGAGAAATACACCCCTGCAAAGTCTCTCCCATCTTCTGGTTGTGGTTAGCCCAGATATTAGCCAAGAGGGTTTCACTAGATGGTTGAAAGCTCTGACCACACGGAAGGAAACGGGAATTGAATGAGAACGTATGTAATATATAGGGATGGCGAGGAAGGCCTCTCTGGTTTTCTACTTTTGCCCCATGACCTGAGTGATCGCCAGTTTCCAGATCCTGGTGGGTAAGGTGACAGAGGGCAAATTGAAGCTCATTTTCTCTTGTTCCAGAGAGAGATTAACAGCTTAATTCATGATTATATGATTTTTCTCCATATTTTGCCAACTCAAGGCCCTCCCAGTGATACCCAAGGCTCATGGAGTAGACTAAATACTTCGGATCTTACATACAAAAGAAACACATGATAACCCTGAAAGGTGGAGAAAACACACAAGCTAAGGATTTGAGACCCAGTGGATGAGCTCCCTGGGTGTTCTCTGCTTCATACATCCTGTCCTGGAGCTGAAGAAGCCAGTACCTTGGAAATGCCAACGAACAGGGGAAAAAACAGCTTCTAGAAAAGTCTGCTCTGTCTGGCGGGAGTACCAGGAAATAGGCAGCCTAGCAAGACAGAAGACTTTCAGACAGTAACGCTCCAGTCTACCCAGACACCACAGCAATATGACAGCTCACTCTTAACCACGGGCCTCCCCTGTGGCTCAGTGGGTAAAGAATCCACCTGCCATGCATCAGACGCAGGAGATGCGGGTTCGATCTCTGCGTTGGGAAGATCCCCTGGAGGAGGGCATGGCAGCCCACTCCAGTATTCTTGCCTGAAGATTCCCGTGGACAGAGGAGCCCGACAGGCTACAGTCCACAGGGTCACAAAGAGTCAAACACGGCTGAAGCAACTGAGCCCTGTTAACCACACCTGCAAAGGCTGCATGGGGAGCTCAGCCTTTGATGCTCACTAGGCTGTAAAGAGGTGTCCCTCCAGCCCTCACCCAAACAGGTGATGCAAGAGGCCAACCCAAGACCCCAGAAGTCCGTCTGAGATCTCCTGCTCCAGCCCGGGGTCAGTGGAGACCGTGCAGGGGGCTAGAACTCCCACTCCTCGCTCAGCAGTAGTGATGGGCCCTCCCCACCTGCATGTCCATGGCGGCTGAGTAGAGAACACGAACTTGTACTCTCATCTGGCAGAAACAAAGTGGCACTAAATCTGCTCTTGCTAGCATGGTGTGGAAGAAAGCCAGTGAAGGTGGCAGGTTCGAATCAAGCCCTGAGTCTCAGAACATAACACCGAATGCTCAGGTTTCAATGGAAAATCAAGAACCAGGAATATCTCAAATTGAATAAAAACAAACAAAACAAGCAATCCATAGATGCCAACACTGGGATGACAGACAATGTTAGAATTATTTGCAAAGATTTTTAAGAGGTCATGATTTCCATGAGCAATTATGAACATACTTGAAAAAAAATGAAAAAAAAAATAGAAAGCCTTACCAAAGAAATAAGAAATTTCAGCAGAGAAATAGAAGACATAAAGAAGAAACAAATGGAAATTGTAGGGCTGAAAACACCACATTTAAAACAAAAATCTCAATGGATGGATTCCCCAGCAGAATCAAGGGGACAGAGAAATAAGTGAACTGCAAGATAAAACAATAGAAATTAAAAATTGGAAAGGAATATGAGACACAGTAATCAGTATTTAAAAAAACAGTGAGTTCTGAGGTTGAGTTTAGCTTGACATAAAAATCCCTAAAGTTACCACCATCGACGGCTTCACCTCTGCAGCCTCGCCTGGCCCCTCGCTTCCTCTCTCCTCCCTGTCTCTCCACTGCAGTTGCACTGTGTTCTATCTGCCCCTGTAATACCTTGCTTTCTTCTGCTCAGGGCCTTTGTGCATGACTCTTCCTGCTGCCTTCCATCCCTCTTCATTTGCTCGGCTCCTACCCATCCTTTTGGGCTTCCCTCATAGCTCAACTGGTAAAGAATCCACCTGCAATGCAGGAGACCCAGGTTCGATTCCTGGGTTGGGAAGATCCACTGGAGTAGGGAAAGGCTACCCACTGCAGTATTCTGGACTACAGAATTGCAGAGACTATATAGTCCATGGGGTTGCAAAGAGTCAGAAATGACTGAGAGACTTTCATTCACTCACTACTCATCCTTTTAGATCACTTCCTTAAGATGCCTTCTGTGAGCAGGTAATCTCATCCTCCTGTGGCATCCTGGGTCTTTGCTGCATAGGACCATGTCAGGTCATGGTCATGCTATGTCATGCCAGGTTATGACCATGTCATGCTACCTACGAGCACGTCAATGCTCGTCATGTTGAATTTCGAGTTTGATTTACTTAAGGTCTTCTTTGCTCACTGGTCTGTTAACTCACAACCTGTGAGAACTGGGTTGGCTTTGACTCACCCGTGTATCTCCAGCATCTAGAGTGGTGCCTGGCATGTAGCAGGTGCTCCCCAAGTGTTTGTGGCAGGAAAACTCAGGAGGATTAGCCTCCTTTGCTCTCTCAAACTATCAAGGTCTTCAAAACCCAGGCTAAATTATTTCTTCCTGCCCCCAGTGACCTACCATCCCAGAAAGAAGTCACTGTTGTATCCTTTGAGCATCCAACAGGCTTTGCTGACCCAGACCAGTTGGCGGGGGTGCTCAGGTAATGAATGAATCATCGAGGCACGATCATAGTATAATTCCAGAGGGAGGATGGGAGAGGCAAGAGAAGGTATGCTCAGAGAAAGGCTGTGTTACATGGCAACAAGTCAGCCTTCTCCGGGGAAGGTGGTCTTCCCCTCAAGTGGCTCATCTCAGTGGCTCTTCAGTACCTAGTATGTGTGAAATGACTCACTACGGTTGTGCATGTCTGTGATGCTTCTGGGTCTTGGGAGAAGGCAGCAACCTTCCCCAAAGACTGGGCTCAAGAGAGAATAAAACATATACTGTGTTTGCTTATTCAATGCCATTCTTCCATCTTCCAGCTCAGCCACCCGCTCCTCTGTTACCAGGTGGCTCTGTCCCCTCTGGGCAGAATCGCTGCTGGTGGAAAGAAGGCAGGCTGGCCAGGGCTGCCCCAGCGTGGGGAGCGTGGGGGGCCACGTCTTGTCACCACAGCCACGAGGTCATCCTGCGCCCCAGCCCTCACCATGCTGTCTCCACACCTGCTGTCCCCAGTCGAGATCAGCCCTCTGAAGAAAAGCAAGAGGCTTATCTATCCTGTTCCCCACTGTATCCTCTGCATCAAATTCTGCCCATCTCATAGTAAGGGTTCCATAAACGTTGGTTATTTAAATGAATCAAATTTTTACCATTTCCTCACTGGACTTTTTTTTTCAGATTTTTTGTCCTTTACCCTGAATCCTAAATATTCACTGATTCTCCCTCATTTTTGTCACCATTCCCACCTGCATTTAACCGCTGTGTCTATATCACATTCTGCTTTTAAGCTAAAAGAAGTCTAACCAGCCCAATCCAGGGGGTGGAAATTGTCCCATCAATTTAGACCTTTGAAGCTTAGTCCTCCCAAATAGGCAAGGTTTTCCAGTTAGAGCTGAAAGAAGGTTTTCAGTACCCGACAGTGTGGTGGATGTTACGTTTCATGTATCTTGTCTTGTCCCTCCCTATGAGAGAGGCATTTTAATTTCCATTATAGTTGGACCATAAAGAAAGCTGAGCGCCAAAGAATTGATTCTTTTGAACTGTGGTGTTGGAGAAGACTCTTGAGAGTCCCTTGGACTGCAAGGAGATCAAACAAGTCCATCCTAAAGGAAATCAGTCCTGAATATTCATTGGAGGAACTGATGCTGAAACTGAAACTCCAATACTTTGGCCACCTGATGCGAAGAGCTGACTCATTGGAAAAGACCCTGATGCTGGGAAAGACTGAAGGCGGGAGGAGAAGGGGACGACAGAGGATGAGGTGGTTGGATGGCATCACCGACTCGATGAACATGAGTTTGGGTAAACTCTGGGAGTTGGTGATGGACAGGGAGGCCTGGTGTGCTGCAGTTCATGGGGTCGCAAAGAGTCTGATACGACTGAGTGACTGAACTGAGCTGAACAGAGAAGGGAACTTAGATTTACAAAGATAAGCCTTTTTTCCCAGGCCAGGCGGTGAGAGAACAAGTACCAAGAATTCAAATTCAGGTCTGCCGGATTCCTAAGCCCCTTCCCACAAGGGCGGGAGTGTCTCTTGGACATTTTCCTGACAATAATTTTAGCTTTAGGAGAAAGACTAGACACTGTTTTTTGACCTTTCCAATTATCTTACAAGCCCAGTGTTAATCAGCTGAGTCAGAATTGATGACCTCAGAACTTCTTCTGCCCCAAACCACCTTCTTACAAAATGATAAAATGAGACTGCTAGGCTCATTAACAAGTGTAAAAACATGAGTTTCAATGATGCTTTTGCTTCTGGTCCATCCCACAACTTCCCCAAATAAGAAAGCAGCTAATTTTCAAAACCCTTGCTTCTGTGAAGCAGCTGTGAGAGCCACTGACATATATGATTAGCATAAAATTAATTCCTGTAGGGGAAGCATTATTACCACCTCTAATGAGGTTTAGGAAGTGACTACTAGTGTATATGAAGGAAGGTGGATACTGGATACTGTTCTTTCAACTCCAGATGAAATGTGTGTGGGATGCAATTTTCAACACCAAAATTTATGCTTAGGAGTCAAGTGTTTATGGCAACTTGTGTGAGGTAGGTATTTCTCAGTGATTTGAGACTTGGAACACTTTCTGACAATGTAACGGGTCTCTTTGGTATATTTTTATGTTTTCCTTTCACAAGAAATTTCTGTGTGTGGAAGACAATTGTGACAACCTAAACCCCTTGAATTAAATGTCCTTTAACTGAACTATAAATTTTATCATTTGTTCTATTTATAATTCGAATGGAAAAAGACAAGTAAGTTACATATGAGAACATCTGTTTCAGCCACAAAAAACTAGCCACCCATAACCCTTACAGTTGCAGATAAAGAGAGTTAACTGAATTATGTACTTCCTCTTATGCTTTTTCTATGCATATAGCTTTGTCATTTAGCTAAAATCACATAATATATCAAAATTTGCATCTCATTTTCTGCATATACAATAATAATATACATGTTTTTCCTTACTAAAAATTCTTGATATGCATCATTTTAAGGTTTTCACAGTGTTACATTTTATGGATTTGCCATACTTTACTTAACCATAGTTTTTAGTATTGGATTTTATGTAATTTATAGTTTTTTCACTTTTGTGAATGATGATGAGATTTATTTCTTTGTACCTCTTGCTTTATTTTTGCTTTAACTTGTTCCCATTGATTTCCTAAAAGCAGAATTACTTGGTCAAAGCAAACATTTGATAAATTTTAGGCTCTAGATAAATATTGATGAATAGACTTTCTGAATATAACTGCCAGCCTAGCATTCTATCCAAGGAAAACATTCTTTAAAAATGAAGAAAACATAAAGACGTTTTTAGGAAAACCAAAACAATTTGTTGCCTTTAGGCTCACACTAAAAGAAGTGCTAAAGCATTTCCTGAAGAGAAAGAAACACAGACATATAAGAAGAATTAAAGATAAATGGTAAATGTAAATATGTAGATAAATCTAAATGAATATTGACTATACAGAATAATAATGATTTAAAACACCCGAAGAACAAATACATTAAAAAAAAGTGAAGTAATAGAATTGAAATTAGCAAAGTTCTAGAACTACCTGGGAAGTGATCCAAGTACAGATTTGTTTTAGACTCCAACAAGTCAAGGATGTTTCTTGTAACCACTGTGTAACCATTAGAGGAAAACAAACCACATAACTACCAAGATAAGGGAGAAGGAACTGCAAACTAATTTTTAAATGTTTTTATTTGCTCCAAATGTTGCAAGAAAGGCATATAAAAGCATGTAGAACAGGTATGACAAGTAATAATAGCTGAAACCCTATCTCACCACTAAATGTCCCTCATGCTGCTGCTGCTAAGTCGTTTCAGTCGTGTCCGACTCTGTGCGACCCCATAGATGGCAGCCCACCAGGCTCCGCCGTCCCTAGGATTCTCCAGGCAAGAATACTCATAGCTCAGTTGGTAAAGAATCTGCCTGCAATGCAGATCCTGGTTCGATTCCTGGGTGGAAGATCGGCTGGAGAAAGGATAGGCTACCCACTTCAGTATTCTTGGGCTTCCCTTGTGGCTCAGCTGGTAAAGAAACTGCCTGCAATGTAGGAGACCTGGGTTCAATCCCTGGGTTGGGAAGATCCCCTGGAGAAGGGAAAGGCTACCCACTCCAGTATTCTGGCCTGTGGTCCATGGGGTTGCAGAGTCGGACACGACTGAGTGACTTTCAATTTCACTATACTAAATGTAAATTAACTAAATCAATTAAAAGACAAAACATCTCAAAATGGACAAATAAAACAAAGATGTACCTTGTGTAGAAGGGCACAAAAGAACTAAAAGCACAGACACTAATAAAAAGGAACATGGCCTGATTTTATAAGACAAAATAGACTTTGAAGCAAAAGCCATTCCTGAAGATAATGAGGGACATTTCATAATAATAAAAATATCAATCAGCCAGAAAGATTCAATACTTCTTAATTTGTATGCAGCCAATAATGTAGCATCAAAATATATAAAACAAAAAATACAAATTAAAAAAAAATGGATAAACTCATAACCATACTGGCTGATTTTAACATGTTTTCTATAACTGATAGGTTAAGCAAATAAAACAAAATTATTAGCATATATAAAATCTGAGAAATATTTACCAACTGTACAAGCAACTTCTGAGTTCACAATATTTCTAAAGGTACATAGCAAAACTGATGCTGGGCCATATGTCAGGCTACCTGTCAAATCCTAAAAAATTCCAGGTATTCAAATTTTACAGTGAAATAAGGCTAGTAATCAATAATAATGGTACTGGAAAGCCACCAAATGACTGGAAGTTAAACAGTATAGGTCTAAATAATCTATGAACAAAGATTAAATCATAATGAAAATTTAAAATAGTTTTAATTAAAATGAAAATAAAAATATGGCATACTAAAATAAGTCAATTAAAAGTATGGTTGAAAGGAAAAGTCCATATATCAGAAAGGAAAATATGCTGAGAATTAGTCATATATTTATTTTCTTGATTTTCCCCATCAGTTCAGTTGAGTTCAGTCACTCAGTCGTGTCCAACTCTTTGCAGTCCACATGGACTGCAGCACACCAGGCCTCCCTGTCCATCACTAACTCCCAAAGTTTACTCAAACTCGTGTCCATTGAGTCGGTGATGCCATCCAACCACCTCATCCTCTGTTGTCCCCTTCTCCTCCTGACCCCAATCTTTCCCAGCATGAGGGTCTTTTCCAATGAGTCAGTTCTTCACATCAGGTGGCCAAAGTATTGGAGTTTCAGCTTCAGCATCAGTCCTTCCAATGAATATTTAGGACTGATTTCCTTTAGGATGGACTGGTTGGATTATACCCATACCAAGAAGTTTAGAACAGTATCAAATTAATCACAAAAAATGAAGATAGGAGATAATAATCATGACAGCAGACATTTGTCAAATATAGAACAAATGTAAAATAGAAAGAAATTACAAAATTCAAAATCAGTTCTTTGAGAAACTAAACCCTAAGCAAGAATGATTAAGAGAGCAAAGACACATAATACTGATATCAGGAATGCAAAAGAAATTACCACAAATCCAACAGACATTTAAGTGAAATAATGAGAGGATGTGGTGAACAACTTTATTTCAATAAATTTTAAT
The DNA here is from genome assembly GCF_054371585.1 of Giraffa tippelskirchi. NCBI lineage: Eukaryota > Metazoa > Chordata > Mammalia > Artiodactyla > Giraffidae > Giraffa > Giraffa tippelskirchi. The sequence continues at coordinate 57,638,518 of NC_137286.1, read as the reverse complement.
ATGTAGGTGAAATGAGAATCTTCCTCAAAAACTATGACTTATTCAAATGGAAACAAGAAGAAAACTTCTAAAATCTAAACAGTTCTATATTAAGTAGATTGAAACTATAATTACCAACGTTCACAGGAGGAAGGCTCTAGGCACAATTGACCCCACTGGTATTTTCTTTCAGATATTTAAAGAGGAAATAACACCAATTTTGGGGCTTTCCTGGTGGTTCAGATGGTAAAGAATGCACCTGCAATGCAGGAGACCTGGGTTTGACCCCTGGATTGGGAAGATCCCCTGGAGAAGGGAACGGCTACCCACTCCAGTATACTTGCCTGAGAAATCCATGGACAGAGGAGCCTGGCGGGCTACCGTCCATGAGGTCACACAGAGTTGGACATAACTGAGCAACTTTCATTCATTCATTCTTTCAACACCAATTTCAAACAAACATCTCCAGAAAATTAAAAAACAAAAATGGAGAACACGTGTGTCTTGTTTTATGAGGCAAGTATTTCCTTGAGACCAAAACATAAACATTTACATGAAAGAAGGACATATATACAAAAAATTTAAATAAAATCTTAGTAAAATAAATCTGATAATATGTTAAAAAGACAATATGTCCCTTTTAATTTGGGTCCACTACAGGAATGTAAGATTCATTTCACTTTGTAAAATCAATCAATGTATTTTATCACACTGATAGAATGAAGGAACAAAATGATATAATGATCTCAATAGGTATAGAGTCAACATTTAAAATCTATGATCTGTTGCTAATAAGGCTCAGCAAATAAGAAATAGCAAATGACCTCCTTAAACTGACAATTAATCAAAAATTAATTTTTTGAGTTAAAAAATCCATAGCAAAAATTATACTTTGTATGCAATCTAGATGGCAATTCCACAAAGCTTAGAAAGAATTATTTCTAATTATAATAATTTCCATTCATTGTTGTAGTAGTTGTTCTAGCCAGTGCAACAAGGCAAGAAAAATAAACAAAAAGTACAAAGACAAAAATGGAAAAAATAAACATTATTTCTAGACCATACTGATTTTGAAGTAGAAAATACATAGAAATTTACAAATAAGCTGTAGCAATTAAGAAATGAATTTAATAAGATCACTGGAAAAAAGATCAATGTACAAAAACTCAATAATATTTCAATATATCAATGACAAGTACATAGGAAAAAAGCATATAAAATACACTTGATTATGAGAACATCCCAAAACATCAAATATGTGGGAATAAATCTAGCAAAAGATGTACATGACTTCACCATAAAACGTTATTGCAAGCAAGAAAACGTAAGTGAAGAGAGGGATATTCCATTGCTATGGGCTGAACCATATCCCCTCTCTTAGGACTTCATATGTTGAAGTCCTAAGCCCCAGTAACTTGGACTATGCCCTTATTTGGAGATAGGGCCGTTAAAGCATTGAGTAAGTTGACTCACTGGAAGAGACTCTGATGCTGGGAATGATTGAAGGCAGGAGGAGAAGGGGGCGACAGAGGATGAGATGGTTGGATGGCATCATCAACTCAATGGGCATGAGTTTGAGTAAACTCTGGGAGATAGGTCTGGGAAGCCTGGCATGCTGCAGTCCATGGGGTCGCAAAGAGTCAAACACGACTGAGTGACTGAACAACAGCAAAGTTAAAATGAGCTCCTTAGTGTTGGCCCTAATCCAATATGACTAGTGTCCCTATAAGATGAGTAAGTCTAGAAACAAATCTGTGTAGAATAACGACCATGTGAAGACACAGGGAAAATATTACTATCTATAAGCCAAGGAGACAGACCTAAATCAACCCTGCCAACACCTGATCTTGGACTTCTAGATTCCAGACTAATAAGAAAACAAATTTCTGTTGTTTAAGTTGCCTTGTTTGTAGTATTTTGTTATGGCAGCCTTAGCAAACCAACACATCCAGATTCATAGAATAGAAAACTCAATATTGTAAAGATGTCAATTATCTCCAATTTAATCTATGGATTCAATTAATCTGATATTGTTTCAATCTAAATATGTGCTGTGCTCAGATGCTCAGTCATGTCCGACTTGTAACCCCATGGACTATAGCCCACCAGGCTCCTCTATCCATGGGATTCTCCTGGCAAGAATATTGAAGTGGGGTACCATTGCCTAATCCAGGGGATCTTCCCAACTCAGACATCGAACCCAAGCCTCTTATGTCTCTTGAATCGGCAGGCAGATTCTTCACCTCTAGCACCACCTGGAAGGCCCTAAATATGCATTCTGCTATTCCCTCCAAGCTCTCCTATTCTTTCCTGTCCTGGTATTCCACCAAATGTCCCTGTATTTGATGTAGGAGAGGATACCACACAATGTGGGGCTTAAACAACAGACATTTAGTTTTCAGTCCCGGTGGCTGAGAAGTCCAAGATCAAATCACTGGCCCATTGAGTTCCTGATGAGAGCTCTCTTCCTTGTTTGCAGATAGCCGTTTCCTCATTGGCAGAGAAAGAACTCCACTAGCCACTAATCTTAAGAGTAGGGCTCTACCCTTATGGGTGGCTGTGTGGCCTAATGGATAAGGTGTCTGACTTTGGATCTGAAGGTTACAGGTTTGAGTCCTGACCTGGTTGCAGAGGGGCAGTTACAATTTTGCTTCCCAGGCTGTGCAGTGGTAAAGAATCTGCCTCCACCCTTATGGCCTCATTTAACCTTAATTACTTCTGTACTCCAAACACAGAAGGAGTTGCCCACTGGAGGGTAAGCTTCAACATTGGAGGGACACAACTCAGCCCATAGCACTACCTCTCCTCCAATTCAGCAGGGGCCTCTGAACCATAGCTTTGTAAAGGGGCCCAGCTTTCCAGAAAGTCCACGAAGGTAGTTGAGTAAGCAATGTTAAGCTCCCTCAAATCATTCAACCTCATGGTTTTGCTTGAATTAGTTGTCTGTAAGCCAAAACTAATATGAATATGTTTCTGTAGGGAGTCAACAGGTCTGGGGATGAAGAGATAGCCCCTCGGGGATTAGGTATGTGAGGACCTGGAGGTCAAGGGGTTCTGAAGAAAGAGCCCATCATATGGAAAGCAAGAGTGGGGATGCATAAGGCTGATGGACTCTCAGGACACAGCTTAGGGCAGATGGGCAGGAACGAGGGGGTTGGAGCTGGGGAGATTCCCTCAGCATCGGGCGGGTGGAGACTGTGAAGAGAGAGAGGAAGCTGAAGGAGGGGAAGTTCATGCAGTTTCTAAAACCCTAGGAGCAGAGGCGAGTGTGGCTGGTGGCACGTGTCCCCCAGAGAGAGCAAGGCCAGCTCCTGACCTGGACTCAGCGTTAACTGAGACTGGCTGCTTGGGGGCCTCCCTTGTCTGTCCCTCAGCAAGTGTGAGTGCAGGATCCAACCCAGCAAAGAGCCCGAGGAGGCCTGGGAGCCTGGTTCACCTCCACAGAGACTCCCTCGGGGCATCCTAGGAACTGCTGAGGAGGGATCAGGACGTTCGTCCTCCAAGTCCTGCAATAGCAGCTGGGCCAGAGGCGAGAAAGCGCTCCAGGCTGCATGATCCCATTCATGCCCTGCATCGCGGTGGTCACTTGTGGGTGGGGGCTGCAGGCACAAACACACCATAGTCGTTCTCTTTTCTGCACTACTTTGGCCTAGAGAGAGAGCCCTGTGACGGCAGCATTGCATGGTGATTGTGTAAGGAGCAGCTGTCCCTGGAACATTTTCCCTTTAGAGGAGTTGCTGAAATGAAGCCTGCTCACCTATGAGCATCAGTGAGTAAAAAGTCAGTGTGGGATTTGGGGGCCCCTCTGTAACCTCTGCAGTGGTAGAGGACACGCTGTTGGTGCTCATCACACAAGCATCGTAGAATCTGCCTAAGCAAATACTTTCTCCTGCTTTCCCAGGGCTGCCAGCCCGGCACTCAGGGAAGCCTGGATGGTAAAGGACAGATCCTTCCCCCTCCAGGGATTCCGGGGAGTCTCAACAATGGCATTGGCTTCCCCAGGTGTCTCTTTGTTCCTGAACTGAAGGGGAGGGGGCCGTGGTTTAGCGGTAAAATCAGAAAATCGTAGTTTTAAGGATGAATCAAGTGGAGGGCTGCAGTGAGAGCTGGTCAGCTCCAGGAGGACCTGGGAGGGTTTCCTGAAGCAGGCACAGGTCCTGGCAGGTCGTGGCCCAGTGATGCTACAGATTCATGACCCATCCCTGCAGCACCTGCCCCCACCTTTGGGCACTGGGCTCCGCTGTTCACCTTTGTTTCCTTAGAGCCCAGGGTGGTGCCTGGCACATGAGAAATATTTATTAAATATTTGTGGAATAAGTGAAAAACAAAAATACAACTTTGTTCTCAGAGCTCACTGTGGTCCCCAAGTTGGATAAATAAATGAATAACTAAATCAATACATTCATTCTTCCCTTCACTCGTTCTTTTAATCATTTAAAAAATATTTAGGGGATAGATAATATTTGCATGTAGCACAGCACCTTGCAGATATAACACATTTTATAAAACCTTTTAAATTATATTGTAAATTTATTTTTTTTCTTTTTTCTTTCTTTCTTTATTTTAATTGGAGGCTAATTACTTTACAACATTGTGGTGGTTTTTGCCATACATTGACATGAATCAGCCGAGGGTGTACATGTGTTCCCCATCCTGAACCCCCCTCCCAGCTCCCTCCCCATCCCATCCCTCAGGGTCATCCCAGTGCACCAGCCCTGAGCACCCTGTCTCATGCATCAAACCTGGACTGGCGATCTATTTCACATATGATAATATACATGTTTCAATGCTATTCTCTCAAATCATTAAATCATATTGTAAATTTATTTCGATTGAAAAACCCAAATGCAGCCTGAAAGACAGTCTCCTTTCTACATTTATATATAAATATTCTTCCCGTTTCCCATCTATACACACACACTCACTCACACACACTCACTCACACACACTCACTCACACACACTCTTTTTTTGAATCATTCTTTTGAAATAGGATAATATCTCCAGAAAAATCTTATTTAAAAAAAGCAAATTCAAATTTAGAAATTCAGCTTGATTAAAGGCCTACCATGACTTAGCAGCAGCAGCATGTGCTGATTTGTTCTGAGAATGGAGTGTAGCTGAAAAGGAAATGGGTGGACATCTGCAAGTGCACGCCCTGTAGAGACTGCATTTGATTCTAACGATGGTGCGGGGTGGGGGTGGGGAGATGGCCCAGAGAAGGAGGTCAGCACCCGATAAGGACAGGAAGAGGCACACATTCAGACCCCTGCCCTCCTAAGGATAGCACAGAATTCTGAAAACCCAGGAGAGATGGTGGGGAAGACCTGAAGCTGCAAAACCACAGAGAGCGGAAAGCTGGAGAGAACCTTCGTATGTGTTGTCATTTCTTGTTAAACCCACACTCTGGCTCATGGCAAAGGGCCGTTTCTCCTTTGGGTGCAGGGTAGGCCCCAGGACTGCTCTTGTGGGGGCAGGGGGAGGAGGTGAGCAAGCAGGCAGAGGGGATGCTAAGATGCCAGGGACTGGTTATTTGTAAAGTTGAAGGAGATGGGGAGTCCAAAATCGAAGATAACTCGGGGCCTTCAGAGCTGTGTGACCAGAAAGTCAGTGGCCCCTTCCCAGATGCAGAGAGGCTGGAAGGTTGGAGGGAAGAGGGTTAGAGAGGAGGGGTGGCTGCTGTGATGTGAGCACCAAGTGTGTGATGGCCACAGGAGAGTGTGGAAGGAGGGTCATCACTGAGTTTGGACTGGGGATCTTCTCAGAGAGGTGAAAGCTGAAGCAGAGGAGTCATGAGGTCACTGAAGAAGGAGGGTCAGAGCAGAAATGGCATTTGGAGGAGCTGAGCAAATAAAGGCTAAGAATGCACTGGGGAGTCAGGCAGGCCCGGGGGTGAGTGTGAACTGCCCTGGAGCTCCCTGTTCTTAAGCCTAGGGCTTCTCAATTTCCACACCTGCAAAATCAAAGAATGCAGGAAAATTACTTAGCACAGTGCCTGGTACATAGAACGCACCCATATTAGATGTAATTATTAAGGGGCCAGATCCAAAGCTGGGCAAACGTGGATAAGACAAAGGCCCTTCATGCCACAACTAAGACCTGACACCACCTAATAAAAACATAAAATTTAAATGTTTTAAAAAATGAAAGCAGTTTCCTTCCTAAAAAAATGAAGGTGTTGGGCCCCTACTCTGACACTAATAGTTAGCAAAAGAGAGGACAGCCCAGTATCTCCAAGCAACATGTTCCCTTCAGGGACCTGGAGACTGAGCATCTCGGTGCACTTTGGAACTTTGATTGATCCCATAGCCTCTTGGTGCCCGCAGGTCTCCAGCACAGCCCAGGAGATGTCCTTTCTGTCTACTGCTCAGTTGCTGGGCCCACGTGGAGTGACTTCAGATGCCATACCAGTGCTTGGGCACAGCTACTAATTTAGGTATCCTATGTATCCTCATTATCATTTAATACATTATTAAAATTAGGAAGGGAAAAAAAAATTCTTCATAGCAGCCTTATACCCATTGGGTATTAGTTCTACAATTTGCTCAGCTGTTGAGTTAAAATCTCCCAAATGTTTTGGCTCTGGTACTGAGGTCTATTTCAGGGCAATTGTGTCTTGTTCAAGTTCTAGCCAAAGGAACCAGTGAGAAATGAGCTGAATAACTTCTGGGACCCTTTCAGCCCACATTATGGACAGTTTTTAGAGCTGGAGCCTGGGGGAAAAAAATTGAAAGTATAGGAAGAATAAAATCAGATTTGAATTGAATTGCTGCAATGTACTAGTAAGGCTAGTTAAGCATATAATTAATTGTTGTAACTATAGCAACAGGATTAGCTGGAACTGTTAGAGTGGCACCAGGGGTTCATGAGAGACTCTTAAAAAGACAAGTGGTGGAGATTGCAGAAAATAATTCATTCTCCTCCAGTAGTTCTCAAGAGAGCCTCACACTATTTAGCAAACCCCAAATAAATCTATTTAATAATATTTTGTTAGATTCATGCAGCTTTTCATATCCCAAAGGGCCCCAAGGTTCTTCATAAGCCATGAAAGCAAATATAGATTTGGAATAATGTATCAGGCCAGATTTTCCCGGTGCTTAAACAACTCCCTGGTGGTTTGTACTGCACCTCTGGAAGTCCCATTACCTTGAGGATACACAGAAGCAGTAATTTGCTAAGTGGCATCCCCACAGGCCTGGGGCCTGAAGCACCAACAGAGTGTAAACTCAGGTGGGGGCAGAAAAGGCTCCAGAGATAGTATTTTTATTTATGTATACCCTACCTCATTGCAAAAACACCTTGAGAAGGCTTACAAAATACACAGGGTATACCAGGATAAAATAAACACAGGAGGAAACCCAAAGCAGGGGAAAAAAAATAGTAGGAAAGGAAAAATTAGATGTTTAGAAATGTTAGCACAAGAAATGCACACAGCGATCTCCAATTCCCTGGTCTGTGTGTGTTAAGTCACTTCAATCATGTCTGACTCTTTGAGACCCTATGGACTCTGGCCCTGCAGTATGCTCTGTCCATGAGATTCTCCAGGCAAGAATACTGGAGTGGGTTACCATGCCCTCCTCCAGGGAATCTTCCTGACCCAGGAATTGAACCCACATCTTATACGTTTCCTGCATTGACAGGCAGATTCTTTACCACTGGTGTCACCTGGGAAACACAAACTCCTGCAGAAACAGGAAAAATTTCCATTGTTCCTCTTACTGACTAAAATAGAGGAAAACAGAATCCACTTCTGGAAATAGATGCTTGGTGCTAAGACCTCACAGGGCGCTTCCCAGGTGGCTCAGCGGGTAAAGAATCAGCTTGCAATGCAAGAGACACAGGAGATGTGGATTTTAACCCTGAGTCGGGAAGATCCCCTGGAGAAGGGCATGACAACCCACTCCAGTATTCTTGCCTGGATAATCCCATGGACAGAGGAATCTCGTGGGCTACAGTCCATGGGGTCACAAAGAGTTGGACATGACTGAAGTGATTGAGCATGCATACATGCCAGACCTCACAGAAATCTTCTCTTTGCCTTCAAGAATCTACTCTTTGGTGTAAATACTCTTCAGCCCCTCTGCTGAACGGAGGTAAAAGGAGTCCCTGTAAAGGTGCACTTCCTCAAAGGAACCACTTTGGGCTATATTTGGGCAGACAGCTATTGATTGCTCACCTAACCTCATTCCAGGCATCTGCCCTTATAGGGAAAAATACTCCAACTTTCCATGTTTTGTGGTATTCTGACTTAATCTACAGTTAAAATTTAACCTTTAGAGCAGAAGTAGCAATTGGTGGCCTACAGGACAGGTGTAGCCCACAAACAGGTTTCATCCTGCTCAGTGGGGAGCTTCGCTTTCAAGCCCATATTTCTAGTTTTCCCTAAAGAACTGGAAAGGAGAGGTGGACCTGTGATACTGGTCCACCATCTCACTGGTGCTGAGCAGAGCAGAAACTGACCTCCTTGGACATGACAGCATTCTCCAGTGCCCACAAGTCCCCATCAAGCTGTATGCAATGTCATACAGCTTGTGGTATGTGCTGTCATAACAGCCTCTACCTCTTACATTACCTGCCTAGGTTCTCTTGATGAAGGTAAAAGAGGAGAGTGAAAAAGCTGGCTTAAAATACAACATTCAAAAAACTAAAATCATGGCATCCAGTCCCGTAACTTCATGACAAACTGATGGGGAAGCAAAGTGTTAGGTAGTTTGAATAGGAAAGAGGAGTCCAAAATGGCGGTGGCTAAAAGACAAAGAAAGGAAAAAAACCTGCGAAAATGGAACAAAAGAAAATCTGAGGACTTGAGTGAGAACCTCAGATGAAACAAACAGCCCTCCTGGCTAGACCAATTTACATAGGACAGGCTCAGGGGGAGGAGAAAAAAACATATAAAAAGAGGAGCCAAAATTGAGCTTTTGGATTGGCCTGACCTCACACCTCAAGAATGTATTTTCCTTTGCTTGCCAAATAAAACTGAGCTATAACACTGGCCCGCCATTTAAATTGAGCTGTAACTGAACTGTAACACTGGTCTGCCATTTCAAATTTTTGCTGTGGCAAGACAGAACCAAGGAAATCACGCACTCCCCCAACATATCTGGTGCCATGTTTCAGATTTAACCTAGCTGAAAAAAGCCTCTGCTCGGCCCCCCACAAGAAGGAGGTCAAGCACAGCAGAAACCCAACTTGGAAAAAGCTCATATAGTGGAAGCTGAACATGAGGAAAACCCAGTGCAGGGGAAGTGACAAGAAGCCCAGCGGTGCTGGAAATCAGGACAGCAAAAACAAACACGGCAGAAAGCTCATGCAGCTCAGTCTCAAATTCCAGAAGGCCTCCAGCTAACATAGGAGGTTCTCGCTCCTATGGCTGGAAGGACACATGGCTAAAAAAAAAATCTTAATTCCTTTACAATCTCTCATTTCTTGTTTCCTCAAACCCCCTGGGAACAGGTGAGCAGCAGTGGGTGCAACTGAGGGACGCTGGCAAGGGCTACTCCCCAGTGTGTCCTGAAGGCTCCACTATCTCCCGCACCTTAGTAGCTGTTGCCCAAGCAAGTGAGGGTTCTTCTGTCCTTAATCTCCTTTGTGCCAAGGATCGGGCCAATGAAAACTGGGAGCACAGGTCAGGTGTTTAGCAGATTTTCTGGCAGGTCATGAAGGGGATTCTTTGGCATGTTTTTCCCACTGCTTTTTCCTCCCATCCTTCAGCTCCTCTCTTCATATATGCCACTGCTTACAAAGTATTGGGCAGGTCATCACCATTCCATTTCCGAAAGTTGTGTTTGAAGCTGTTTACCTAAGATTGGGACTCAAACCCACATGGCAGGGACTCTGTACTATGCTTAGTCACTCAGTCATATCTGACTGGGACTTGACCTCAGCCAAAACCCATTGTACCTGGTTTCAGGACCTAATGAAGCTCAGGTTCTTGATGTCTCATTGCAGAAAATTCAGTGAGAGACAACAGCAATAGGTAAGAGGTAGATTTGTTCAGATTCAGAGAGAAACACAAGTCCACAGAGTGTATGCCATCGCAGAGGGTGTATGCGATGGCCATGAAATGTGGTGTGGTTAGTTTTTGTGAACTGGGTGATGTCATATGCTAATGAGTGGGAGGATCATTTCAGCAACTGGGGAACCACCCATTCCTTGATCTTTCGGTAGTGCCTTGGAAATGTCAGGGAGCCTCTGGGTGTGCATTTAGCTTGCAGACTGAGGATCAAGATTTAGTTGAATTTGACTTGTCTGCCATCTTGGACCCATTTGATTTTAACCAGTTTATGTTATGCCCTTGGGTATGTCATTCTGTCAAAAGTTGTGCCCTGCCCCCTTCGCTCCTGTTTCATGCTCTTTTCCTGAGCCCTGGCAGGGCCTAAAGTGTTGTCTCTACAATCTTCTGGGGGGACAACCAGAAAGTAGCTGGCCCTTGGAAGGAAATACTGTATAATATCCAATCCCTCTAGATATTCTGGCCTTCATCTTCCATGTTTCCTACAACATGTGCAACAATAGCATCTCTCAGTGAACCCACTAGGGTGGGTGACAGGCACACAATGTCTGCTAAAAGTTCATCTGAAGGGGAAATCATGTACACCCATGGTGGGTTCATGTCAATGTATGGCAAAACAAATACAATATTGTAAAGTTAAAAAATAGATAAATAAACTAATTTAAAATAAATAAATAAATAAAAGTTCATCTGTTGGTGGCATCCCTTCAAGGAAGATTTGGCTTCCAGGGATAATGTTTGCCACTTTGGGAGTTAGCCCTGCAGGCCGTTTGGGCCCAAACCCTTACCACCCTTCTCCTAAAGTTGCAAACATAACCCCAGATCAAATCTCCACTCCACTTTTATGGAGCATCTAGTCTGTTGTCTCTTATCAATTTGTCCTTAAGCCACTTACTAACTCCTACAACCAGGACACTGCCCCCTTGTAGGCAATATTTCTCCACTCCACTTATTATTAAAATACTCTTAATGCCCCTAACAGGACCAGATAACCCACTCCTTTGTCATTACTTCTATCATTACCTAGAGTGGGTCTATGACAAAGAAATGTTTACTGTTGGAGACACTCTCAGCTGCACTTATGGAGGACTAGGGGAGGAAATCAATGACTTACATTCCCTCAGAGCAAAAAGAGGATAAGGCTTATGGCTGTTTCACCAGGCTCCTGGTCTCAGGGCACAGGCTTGGATTGCTTTACATCATGGTATCTATTCCCATCCGCAGTGGGCAAACCAGCAATGAGTTAAGATTACAACCCCTTAATCCTACCCAGCACTGGTCACGCTGGAGACTTTGGGGATACCCAACTCCAGCCGAGGGTCCATGAGGTCAACCTGCCTCAACCTGCCTAGGGATCTGGTTCTTGGCAGGTTGTCACACCTCAACCTACTTGGGGATCCACCAGTCCAGGGGTCCCAGGAGGTCTACATGCCTTGATCTGCCTAGGGACCCAATTCTCAAGAGGCCAACCTGCCTCGACCTACCTGGAGATTCGATCTCCACGAGGCTGTCATGCCTCAGCCTGCCTGGGGATCTGCACCCTTACCTGGGGATGCCTGGCTCTCAGGCTGCAACAGTACTGGGTAGGATAAGCTTCAGGAAGACTCACCCCTAAGGAAGTCGACCCATAAAAATAGAAGGAGACCTATTAGTTTTTTTTCTTTTCCTCCCTGTCATCACTGTCTTTCAGATGGGAAATAACCAATCCACTTCCTGACAGATGCCCTTGAGATGCATCGTTGATAACTGGAAGCTGTTTGATTCTCTAACTCTAAGGAGAAGTCGCTTAAAATTCTTTTGTGCCACTGAGTGGCCACGGTATCCTCTGGGGGATAAGAAACACTGGCCTGAGGATGGGAGTCTAAATTACAATACCATCCTGCAGCTAGACTTATTCTGCAAAAGACAAGGGGAATGGACAGAGATCCCCTATGTCCAAATTTTCTTCCAACTAAGATATATGAAGGAATTCTATCTTAAGTATGGGTTTGTTGTATGCCCTAAAAGTGAGCCTACTAGGCAACTGGTGTTAGGCATAGACAACCAAGAGAAGGAAGCCCCCCATGAAGGCTCATTCCCATGGCTCCTGAGTTGCCTGGTGCTCCTTCCTTATGGACCAAACATGGCACCATATCTGGGAGCACCCCTTCCACAAAAGCCAACTCAGATATGTCCCTTAGTTGAAACTGGAGGAGAATTTGGACCAACCCGGGTCCATAAGCCCTTCTCCCTCTTAGAACTAAGACAGATCAAACAAAACCTGGGAAGCTATACAGATGACCCAGGCAAATATATAGATACATTTGAACACATTACCTTGGCCTTTGACTTGACATGGAAGGACATCAAGATCATATTTAGTCAAACTTTATCTGACCTTGAGTATGCTAGGGTCCTAAAAGAAGCCTGAAGTTATGCTACGGGGCTTCACATGTCAACTGATAAACACGCAGTGGGGGAAACTTCGGTCCAGTCCTCAGATCCTAACTGGAAGTATAATAACCCTGAGCACATCTGGGAAAGGGATCATTTTCTGATCTGTGTAAAAATCAGCTATGCCCAGGTCTCAGCAATCACTCAGGAGCCCAATGAGAACCCTACTGTCTTTCTGGAAAGACTAAAAGAGACCCTCCAACAGTTTATCAATCTGGACTTAGACTCTTACAAGGGACAGGTGATTTTAAAGGACAAATTCCTGTCCTAACGTGCATCAGACATCAGGATAAAGTTACAATAGCTACAGCAGCAGGACTCTGCTGTTTCTTTGAATGAGATGGTCCAGACAGCCACCAATACCTTTTATAACAGAGAACAGGATGAGGAGGCCAAGGTCCAAGGAAGGGAGAAAAGGAAAGAGAAAAGACATGCCCAGATGCTGGCCACTGTCCAGGGAAGCCTTAAGGAAAACCTTGAGTCCTTAAAGGACAAGGCAATTAGGCAAATACCTAATCTGTAGACAGGCAGGACAATGGGCCAAAGGATGTCCAAATCTTGACAAGTCTCCTAAAATGGCTTGCTACAAATGCCATCAATTGGGACATTGGACGGCACTCTGCCCTCAGGACCCAAGAGCCTCAAGGTCAAGTGCCAAGCCTTCCCTCACGATCGTTCAACAGGACTGAAGCGGCCGGCTCCAGCCAGCCTGCCTGTCAGAGATAATCATCACGGGGCACGAGTCAAGGGTGCAACTGGATGTGGCAGGTAGGTCCGAGAATTTCTTAGTTGACACAGGGGCTACTACTCTGTCCTGACCTCCTACTCAAGGGCCTTCTCCTTCCAAACCTGTACCATTTTGGGTGCTACAGGAAAAACAATTAAAAAGGTTAATCCAAGCACTTCTTTGTTGCTAGGATGGACAGATATTTTCCCACCAGTTTCTGGTGGCCCCTGAGTGTCCTGCTCCTTTACTGGGAAGAGATCTTTCCCTGATTTTTAAACTTGCAGCTATTGCAGTCCTGAGACACGATGCTTTAAAACTCTCTCTTGGGGGCAAACTAACTATTTTTGCCAGCCACCAAGCCAAACAACTCCTGAATGGGAGAGGCCATTTATGGATGTCTGATCAAAGGATCCTCAGATATCAAGTAGTGCTGATGGAAAACCCAGGCCTGACTCTATGCCCCTGTGAGGTTCTTAACCCAGCCACCCTCCTGCCTACCCCCAAGGGCTCTCTCCCCTTTCACTCTTGCCTAGAAGCCTTGGACCACTGGACAGAACCCCCAGAGGGATTGTCAGAAGATCCTTTGACCAATCCTGAGGAAATCTAGTACACTGATGGAAGCAGCTTTGTCTTAGATGTAAAAAGAAGAGCCGGATATGCAGTGGTCTCCAATTTTGAGATCATAGAGGCTAAGCTTCTGCCACCAGTTACTTCAGCTCAATTAGCTGAGCTCATAGTCCTGACTCGAGCTTTAGAGCTGGGAAAAGGAAAAAGACAAGCCATTTACACTGACTGCAAGTCTGCCTTTCTGGTGCTACATGCACAAGCTGCTATTTGGAAAGAAAGAGGCCCCTTGACCACCCGAGGGTCCCCAATCAAATATGGTGATCACATCTTTAGGCTCTTGGAGGCAGTCCATCTGCCCACTGAGGTTTCAGTCTCCCACTGTAAAGGACACCGAGAAGGGAGCACGGAAGTGGCACGAGCGAACCAAGCAGCCAATCAGGCAGCTCAGAGAGCAGCATTACAGAACAATGACCTAACAGGGGTTGCCACCTTAGTTCCACAGACTAATTTGCCAGAAACTCCTTCATATACTGAAGGTGAGACTCTTAAAGCTAAGAGTGAGGGCTTTCAAAAAGATCACACAGGGTGATTGCAAAAGGAGGGACTCCTTTTTCTCTCTGGGACTCTCCAGTGGAAGTTGGTTATCTCCTTACATGCCACCACTCATTTAGGGGAAAAGTCCTCGAAAGATTACTAGAAAGGTCCTTCAGAGCAACAGACCTCCAAATGACTATAAGGCAAGTAGTCTCCTCTTGTCCCACTTACCAATTAAACAACCTCCAAGAAGTGTGAAGACTCCAGCTGGCCCAGCCCGTCCAACAATGTGCGACCTACCCAGGAGAAGACTGGAAGATGGACTTCACCCAGATGCCAGTTTCTCGAGGGTGTAAATACCTATTAGTCATGACAGATACATTCACAGGATGGACTGAAGGCTTTCCCACCCAGACTGAGAAGGCTGAGAGGTGGTAAAAAAAACTGCTCCATGAAATCATTCCGAGATTTTTTCTGCCCAGGTCATTACAGAGTAACAATGGGACATCATTTACTTCTAAGGTCACCCAAGGGGTCTCTAAAGCATTGGGCATTACTTATTATCTCCATTGTGCCCAGAGGCTTCAGTCTTCAGGAAAAGTAGAAAGAGCCAACCAATTCTTAAAATCAGTGATAAAAAAGATAACCCAGGAGACCTCCCTGTGCTGGAAGAAGGCTTTACCAATAAATAGCTCTCCTCAACACCCATATTGCCCCTAAGGAACAGGTTGGTCTTAGTCCTTATGAGATGCTATATGGGAGACCTTTTGTTTATGTCAATGACCTTTTCCTAGATCCAGAGGCTCAGACTGTCCGGTCTTATACCATGGCCATTGGGCAATTCTAACAGGATATATGCTTGGGGACCCAAAAGATTCTAAAGAGCCACTACTATATGCTCCAGGGACTCAAGTCCTAATTAAAGTCTGGAAAGTTGGGTCCCCAAAGGCTCAACTCCAGCCCATATGGAAGGGCCCCTACCCTATAACAGTTTGTACCCCTACAGCAGTCAAGGTACAAGGGCATGACTCCTGGATTTGCTACTAATGAGTCAAGCGTGGAAGAAAACAGAAGAGGGCACTCAATACATCTGTGAGCCCCTGGGAGATCTCAGACACCCATTCAGGACTACAAATGAGTGCCATTCTCAGGAACACCCCCAAAATTAAGTTTCTGGGGATAAGATTTCTCAGGATAGCTCTTAAGAGCCAATACAGCTTGGCAGGGGTTGTACTCCAAAATAGACAGGAGATAGATCTGGTTCCTGAACAAGGTTGGACTTGAGCCATCTTGAATGAGACATGTTATTTCCAGGTAAATGCCACCGGCTAAGTTAAAGAAAGTCTCACAGTCCTCAAGAAAAACATTCAGATCCCGTGGGATCTCAAAGAACGAGCTGGAAAGTCCTCAGGGTGGCTACAATCTCTCTTTGGGGGATCCTTCTCCTGGTGAGGGGGAATTTGGAGTTGGCTAATGCCCCTAGTAATCCCTGTCATCACTATATTGATGCTGCTTATGATTGCTCTGTGTATTATCAATTGTCTAACCCGTTTTGTCTTTGCCCAGGTCAACAAGCTACAACATGCAGTGCCAGTTCAATAAGGATATATAAAACTACACCCGATCATGGAAAATATCACTCACCCTTAAATGGACACTGCTATAAGGACTCTGAGGCATGAGACTAGCAAGAGGGGAAGGCCCAATTCCCATCCCAGCTCAGCAGAGAGTATCCAGAGAGACCTCGATGCCCATACTCCCAAAGAATTGGGCCTCCCATCTCTTGACGGAGGAATGTTAGGTGCTTAGAGTAGGAAAAAGGAGTCCAAACTGGCAGTGGCTAAAAGACAAAGAAAGGGAAAAGCCTGCGAAAATGGAACAAAAGAAAATCCACAGACCTGAGTGAGAACCTCAGGTGAAAAGAACAGCCTTCCTGGCTAGCCCAGTTTACACAGGGCAGGCTCGAGGGAGGAGAAAAGGAGCCAAAATGGAGCTGCTCACCTCTTTTGGGTCAGCCCGCCCTCATGCCTAGAGTCGGACACGACTGAGCGACTTCCCTTTCACTTTCCCTTTCATGCACTGGAGAAGGAAATGGCAACCCACTCCAGTATTCTTGCCTGGAGAATCCCAGGGATGGCGGAGCCTGGTGGGCTGCCGTCTATGGGGTCGCACAGGGTCGGACACGACTGAAGCGACTTAGCAGCAGCAGCAGCAGCCCTCATGCCTCAAGAATGTATTTTCCTTTGCTTGCGAAGTAAAACTGAGCTGTAAACAAGCTGTAACCAAGCTGTAACACTGGTCCACTGTTTCAAATTTTTGCTGCAGAGAGACAGAACTGAGGAAATTACACACTCCCCCGACTTATTGAAACAGTGAGAGACTATTTCCTTGAGCTCCAAAATCACTGCAGATGGTGACTGCAGCCATGAAATTAAAAGATGCTTGCTTCTTGGAAGGAAAGTTATGACAAAATTAGGCAACATATTAAAAAACAGACGTTACTTTGCCAAAAAATGTGTGCATAGTCAAAGCTATGGTTTTTCCAGTAGTCATGTATGGATATGAGAGGTGGACCATAAACAAGGCTGAACACCAAAAAATTGATGCTTTTGAACTGTGGTGTTGGAGAAGACTCTTGAGAGTCCCTTGGACTGCAAGGACACCAAATCGATCAAATCCTAAAGAAAATCAGTCCTGAATAGTCATTGGAAGGACTGATGCTAAAGCTGAAACTCCAATACTTTGGCCACCTGAGGCAAAGAATTGACTCATTGGAAAAGACCCTGATGCTGGGAAAAATAGAAGGCAGGAGTAGAAGGGGATGACAGAGGACAAGATGGTTGGATGGCATCACCAATTCAATGGACATGAATTTGAGAACTCCAGGAGTTGGTAATGGACAGGGAAGCCTGGCATGCTGCAGTCCATGGGGTCACAAAGAGTCGGACAGGACTGAGCAAATGAACAACAACATGAGTCTTGTTGCCAAATACTCACACTGTTTATCTCTTTGGAATCTTGGAGAAGAATAGGATAGCCAGATTGTTTAGCCTTGGGCATTTCCAGGTCTCTGTTACTCAAGTGGCTTCCACTGGGACACCCCAATCAGAGCTTTTGGTCCACACGTGCCTCTCAGGTCACAGGTCCTCCCAAGGCTTCTGTGCTTATCTAATTCACACCCACCCTCCAGGTTCAGCTCAAGGGAAATCTCTGAAGTTTTCCCAAGTCTTCTAGTTCATTGACCTTCCCACTAGGATGGCTCCTGGACTTTTCAAGGGAGTGGAAATAGTTTTCTAAAACCATCGGCCTTCATACCTGGGCTTCCTTCAAGGTGATCTTCCTGTGAAAGTGTCTGGCATGCCGCCTCCCCTATTTTGCCTTCACAAGCACTTTCTCCCACTCCTCACCCACCTGGAATCCTAAAATCCTGCAGAGACTAAGGATCCAGGAAAGGTGCCCTGGATATCAACCAAGGGAAACTTTGAACACTGGTGTTAAGAAAGTAGATGTCCAGGAAGCACATCTTTTTGCAAGCAGGTGGATTCTAGTTTCTACTTCCAAAAATATTGAAGAGCGATCTCCTGGAGCGGAGGGATGGTACATTATTAAAATAATTTCTGAAGATTGATTACTATGTAATTTTTGGCATATATCTCAGATGGCATTCTTTAAAATAAGCAACATGAACAGTATTCCTTTCATTCTTATCTACTTGTTTGTGTAAAAATATTTATTCAGTATGTATATTTATCAAATAAAAACAGGAGTATAAATGATGTCATATTGTATCTCAGTTTAGCAATATGCAATCACTACCCATGCATACATGATCAAGTTGAAAAAGACCTCATGCCTCTCATTAAATGTACATCTCCAACATAATCATATGAGGTTTTGTTGTTCAGTTGCTAAGTCGTGTCCAACTCAGCAACCCCATGGACTGCAGCTCCCAGAGCTTGTTCAAACTCATGTCCATTGAGTCAGTGATACCACCCAACCATCTCATCCTCTGTCGTCCCCTTCTCCTCCTGCCTTCAATCTTTCCCAGCATCAGCGTCTTTCCTAATGAATCAGCTCTACATGTCAGGTAGCCAAAGTGTTGGAGCTTCAGCTTCAGCATCAGTCTTTCCAATGAATATTCAGGGTTGATTTCCTTTAGGAAATTGATTTCCTTTAGGCAAAGTAATGAGAAGTACGTATCTATCAATTATGCAATATTAATAATTGTCATGTTAAACTCACTGAGAAAAAATAAAACCTTGTCAGTTTCATTGACTAGAAATACTAGTTAAAGGAGAAAAAGGAAGGATATGAAATTTCTGGTAAAGAGGAACTTGTCTATATTTTTATAATGGATGTTGTTGCTGTTCAGTTGCTAAGTCATGTCCGACTCTTTGCAACCCCATGGACTGCATCATGCCAGGCTTCCCTGTCCTTCATTATCTCTCAGAGTTTGTTCAAGTTCATGTTCATTGAGAGGTATCCAAGCACCGCAGTATCTAGATTCCATTGGATACATTCAAAATGAAGAGAGAGCACTATTTTTGAAAGTCACTATTTACATTGTACAGAAAAATATGTTCTTTGTAACTAGATTTATAATGATGTATTTTGGAAATCAAATTTTAAATGTGCCACTGAATATATTTTTCAGTGTTTTGCAGAGAGTTGCCAAACAAAAAGATTTAAAGACCACTGTCTTAGTATTTTTTTCACCTTGTAACTTGATATTTCATGACACTGTTACACACTCTGTCTTTAATTTGCTACTATGTGACTTAATCTCTGAGCTCCAGTATTAGTAAGAGCCTTTGAGTTTCATGAATTGCCACTTAACCAGGATTTATCAAGCATCTGCTCTGTGTTTAGAACAGCAGTTCATACACAAATGTAGCACACAATTTTTCCCATAGAAGAAGATATGTTTTACCTAAGTGAAGATGACAAATGTGAGTAAAATATCGGTAAAAACTGATATTTTATACTATATTTAACTGCATTCAAATGTATAGTTGAATTCATTAGGAAAGACCCTGATGCTGGGAAGGATTGGGGGCAGGAGGAGAAGGGGATGACAGAGGATGAGATGGTTGGATGGCAGCACTGACTCAATGGACATGAGTTTGAATAAGCTCCAGGAGATGGTGAAGGACAGGGAAGCCTGGTGTGCTGCAGTCCATGGGGTCACAAAGAGTCAGACAAGACTGACTGAACAACAGCAAATTACATTTAAAAGACAAGCAAACAGCTCATACTGGGAAGTTGTTTCTTTAATACTTAAACTAGTCAGAGCATAACCAATAAAAATTCTCACAAACAGTAAATAAATAAATTTCTGACCCAATCAGATTGGAAATATAGACAAAAACCTAAAGGGGTAAGATTAAAAAAATCAAGGCTTCACTCAGAGCTTATTTACTCATATTTAAAATAATAAGAATGAGCTGTGCCTCTGTTGTCACAATCACAATAAAATTAGAAGTGGAGGATTGTAGAGGAGATAAGGAATTGGTGCTTTCTCTTCGGAGGGAATGTGAAGTGTCTTCCTACCAGTGGGGCAGGAGATGCACTTGGGGAAGATGTGAAAAGCAAAGCATGTGGGGCTAAGAGACATAGCCACATGCCACGCGAATATCACCTGGGGAAGAGCAAAATAATCAGAATTAGCACCCATTAAAATACATTCACAAGATTTTGTTTGCTTTCCTTACCAGGCAGAAAAGTATGAAATGATTTTAGAAAGATTTCCCTCAAATCTTTTTAAAATTTGAAAGTAAAATTGGGATTAACAATAGAAAGTAAGTCTTACTGGAAATTTCTAGTAATGGAACTCCTCATTTCCGCAGCATTACAAGGCTCATTTCCCCTATAATTTCCAGGTAAACAATTTAATTGTTTACAATTAAACAATGTAATTTCCAGTCTAAAGTTCCTCCCCCCTCTCCCCTACCCCGGCCCCGGCCTGAACTGCCGCCACAACGTCTTGCAAGGGGACTGGAGGCGTGTTTTGAAAGCACCTTGCTACCAGCTGCAGTGGCTGACTAAATAAACTGGACTGTTCTTGGTAGGACCTAGGCTCCACAGGATGTGTCTGCATCAGGAGGATATTTTGCAAGTTCTGAACTCAGAGCCGAGCCTGCAAGGAGATTGTAGCTTGATTTCTGTGAGTGTCAATGAGGTCACTGGCCTTTAGCAATCACCTGAGGGAGACAAGTCATTAGCAGAAGGGATTTTCCAAAGAGGCAAGGAAGTAGGGAGACAGCATCTCTGGAACTAAACTAAAAAGAAAGTGCTGTATCATATGAAAATACAAATAACAGTAGTAAAAAACATGTTACAGAATTCTCAATGTTTTGATGTGTGGCCTCTACCAGTCGGTTTTTCTTTATCTATACAGTATCTACATAATATTTTTGTGTATGTGTGTGTGTGTGTGTGTGTGTGTGTGTGATGCATATTATAATTCTCCTACCTTTTTAACAACACATTTTGGACATTCTTCCATATTATTAGATATTCTTCTATATCACACTCTTGAATGGTTATGTAGCATGCCAATGTAATCATGTATCAGGGCTTATTTAACCAAGTTCCTCTTTTGAACACGTGGTTATTGTCTTTTTAAGAGTTTTAGTTTCATTGCTGTGGCAAACAGCTCAGTGGTAAAGGACTTGTGCTAATGAGTAAGAGGGGGTTTTATTCTTGCTCCTGCTCTGTCTGTCTAGACCTTTGCAATGGATGAACTGTCTTCAGTCATTTTTGGGTTGGAGTTTCCTATTCTGGTAATCCCCGAAGGATGGCCAATTCTATCTCTTCTCTTCTTTTAAGATTAAAGTTAAAGAGAACTTGAGATTTAGGAATGGTGATTAGAGGGAGCCCCAGTTCCCTCTAAGAATCTGAACCAACAGCAGTTCTGTACAGATTCAAAAGTCATGTCATCTCAGAGGCCACAACCTTTAACAGGGTGGTTTGACAATCTCAAAGATAAACACTAAAATAAGTAAAGAAATTAAGCAATTGGAAAGAAGAAATAAACTAGGTGCTTGGTTCTGAGTGGGTCTATTAACCCCTCACTCTACGCCACAAAAAGATGCCCAAGAGATTTCCCATATCAATGCCAAAGGACGATGTCATGTCCTTGAGCTGCAGCAGCCCAGGACTGTTGGCAAGTGTTGGGAGAGGAGGCCAAGGTAGGAAGGAAGGGGGAGTGGTTACTGGGGTCATGACATTGGTCACAGGAGGGTTGCCTCGATTTCCCATCACCATAGATACTCTTCTGGATGTTAAGTGTGAACCCATCTCAGAAGCAGAGCAGAGGGAGCTCTGTAATCGGCTGCTCCTGAATTTTCAGTGCTGTCATCAAATATTTGCAGCTCATGCTCACATTATGCTGCTATGCCTGGGAAGAGACTTCGTTTCTAACCCCAGTTACTTTCATCCTGCAAGAATACGTCCAGCTCTCTGAAGGGGGAACTGTAGTAGATCCCCTGAGTGAGGAGTCAGACTTTGTGGGAAAATTTGTGCCCCACATAATTCCAAGCAGTAGCATGCTAGTAAATGTTTAACAACAGGCTCCAAAACAAAATTACTGATCAAGCATTTGCCCATTTCCGTGGTGTCAATGCTCTCACTGTGGCTAATTTTCAAGCAATCATTTGTGATGTCATGGATATGGAGGTGAGAAGAGCTGCATACAGGTGGATTTTCATAGCTGGCCTGGAGTTTTCTCTAGTGCATCCAGATATGGGCTGGGTGGGGAGCAATGTACTGGAGAAATTCCCTCCTTTGGCCATAAGTACCTGGGGAAATCTCTCTGTCTCCACCTCAGCATCTCACAAGCCACAGCTGACCATTCTTGGTGAAGATCCTTTGTCAGGGATGTCAGCTATTGAGGTCTCATTCCTCAAGCTCAACTTCACCCGGGAGCCCTGCCTTAAGTTCCCCACCGCCCCTCTGCCTGCACCACTCCCACCTTCCTATTCTCTGGGAACCTGGCCAGAACAGAGGAGGGTGTTGTAACACGGTCTGGTTGCTCCTGGTTCTACCCCCACTGCTTAAAGGGAAACTGAAACTTCCTCTCTCTCAGAGAAAGGAGAGGCTAGGACAAATTGAGAAAGAAGCAGTGACATGTGTACACTATCATGTGTGAAACGGTTAGCTAGTGGCAAGCTGCTGCATAACAAAGGGAGCCCCGCCTGGTTCTCTGTGATGACCTAGAAGGGTGGGATAGTGTGGGGGAGGCTCAAGAGTGAGGGGATATGCATATAATCATGACTGATTTCCGCTGATGTATGGCAGAGACCACCACAACATAAGAAAGCAATTATCCTCCTATAAAAAGATAAATAAATAACAATTTTAAAAAGAGGAAAATGCAACCTTGCCTCTCATTTCTGCAAGGCCAACTGAGCCCAGCTGCTTCCCAAGTTGTTTCAAGATCATGCCCTTTCCCTTTAAATTCCTTTATTCTGTCTCCATGACTAATTATAAAACTGATCATTCTCCAAGAGCCAGCTGTCTTTTGGATATCTCCTCTGTCTGTCCCAGGATAGAATTAAAGCCTCCCCCATCTCCCATACTCCCATATAATTGTGGAGCTACCTCATCTTTTGAATGTGTAGAATGGGATTTCAATTATTTGCTTATTACTCTGTTTCCATTCTCAGGCTATGCACTCCTAGAAGACAGAGCCCAGTCTTCTCTGTCTTCAGCCTTCAGCAGTCTGGCATGTGATCAGCCCTCCAAACATATTTGTCAAAGTCATACATGAATCAATAAATGAACCAAAGTCTAGAGTCATCAGAAAGCAGGATGTTTGTAAAAACACTTTTGGCCATAGTTTCCTGAACATATATTTCAAAATGGTTTAAAAATTAGGGGTAAAAATTATTGAGAAAAAAGTTGAGAGGTGGAGCAGTTCCAGAGGTGGGACCAGTCAGGGTCTCAGGAATGTCCTCAAGGAATCTGCTGTCCTCTGCAATTGTTGACATATTGATTTTTGTGAAAAGGTAGCAAAGGCTCAAGGCATCACATTCATACGTAAAACAATGTCCAAGCATTAGAAGAAAGACTCTCTTTCTTGTGTCTCAAAGGAAATTTCCCTGAAATTCTTTTTCTCTTTTCCCCATAAGCAGACTTCCTCTTGTGTGGTAAGGGAACCGCAATGATTGGTTTGAACTAAGGAAAAAGTCCTCTTAAAATTCATGGCCAGCCAGGGTTCTGGAAGTGGGATGTGGGTGACTATCTGGTAGACAATCATCAGTTGCCATACATACAGTCAACAGAAGTAAAGTATTGAATTGTGATTCCTATGACCAAGCTGTGTGCATTCCACATATACAATGATGGCTGAACATTAGAAAATCTGATGTAATTTATGATACTAATTGTAAGAGAAAAAAATGTTCATTTTTAATAGATTCAGAAGAAGCTTGGGATAAAATTCAACACCTATTCATGATTTTTAATAAGATTTAGTAAATTTAATGAAAGAAGCACATAAAACAGAGCAAATATGTTTAATGATTAAACTTACAGATTTCAGAAAAATATGCTCAGAACTACTGTTTTATGCAAGACCCTTCTATAGAGCATGCTGCTGCTGCTGCTGCTGCTAAGTCGCATCGGTCGTGGCCGACTCTGTGCGACCCCATAGACGGCAGCCCACCAGGCCTCGATGTCCCTGGGATTCTCCAGGCAAGAACACTGGAGTGGGTTTGCCATTTCCTTCTCCAGTGCATGAAAGTGAAAAGTGAAAGTGAAGTCGCTCAGTCGTGTCCCACTCTGTGCGACCCCATGGACTGCAGCCTACCAGGCTCCTCTGTCCATGGGATTTTCCAGGCAAAAGTACTGGAGTGGGGTGCCATTGCCTTCTCCATCTATAGAGCATAGCCGAGCACAAGAAAAAGAGGTAAATTGTATGAGTTTGAAAGAAGAAAAAAGGCTATGATTATTTACAGAGGACGTGATTATCTTCATAAAAACTTAGACTCTTCAGAAAAATTATTAGTTTTAATGAAAGTTTGAATATCAGTGGAAAAAAGATAAATATTTATAAAATCAGTCACAAAGGTACAGATCAGCAACCATGAAAAAAATGCTCTCCAAAAAGAAGTATTTACAGTAACAAAATATATAAGTTTCTTAGGAATAAATCTAATAAGAACTAAGAAAGATATTTATGGAGAAAATAAAAATTATTATTAAAATATATTTTAACAGAGTCAAATCAATGAGGGAGATAGATTATATTTGTGCATAGAGACACCCAAAAATCACAAAAAATTTTACTCTCCCCCAAATAATCTAAAAATCCAGTATAACTCCAAACAACATATCAGAAAATTATACGAAAATTGACAAGGCCAACAAATAATAGTTCTTTTTCAAGACAATTTTGAAGAGAACTAACTAGGGCAGAGAGGTCATGTGTGGCCAGAAATCGAGACTTATTTTGAAACTATGGTAATTTGACCAGTGTGCAATCAGCAAAAGGCCGGATATACAGACCAGTGGAAGAAATAAATGACCCCAGTAACTATATAATGCTTAAACAGAAACTTAATGTATGAGAGAATTGTATTGTAAATCAGTGTCAAAAGAACAGTCTATTTAACAAATCTTTTAGGGCAACTGGTTATCTATTAAGGAAAGAAATGAAATTTATCCTTACCTCACACCATATGTAAAAAATCAACCTTAAGAACAATAAAGACATACAATATGAGAATATTAATTTTTTATCAAAACATGTAAATAAAGCATTTTTGTGATCTTGTGATAGGGAGGGAATTTTTTTAAACATACAAAGAGGATAAACATAAAAGTGACTGATAAATTCAACCTGATTAAAGTTATGGAAAGTCTGTGTTTTGAGACAGAAGGGAACAAAGGGTGAGGGAGAAAAGCACAGACGAGGGTAAGGTGTGAAGATGTTTGCAATATACACACAACATACAAAGAACACTTGAAATTCGATGATAAGAAAACAGAGAATCCTATTAGGGAAATGAGCAAATGATATAAACAGGTAATTTGGAAAAGAAAATACCCAAATGAGCCATAAAGAAAAAATACTTAACCTCATCATAATCAGGAAATGCAAAGTTAAAGAAATACAAAGTTGGGCTTCCCTGGTGGCTCAGCTGGTAAAGAATCCACCTGCAATGTGGGAGACCTGAGTTCGATCCCTGGGTTGGGAAGATCCCCTGGAGAAGGGAATGGCTGCCCGCTGTAGTATTCTGGCCTGGAGGATTCCATGGACTGTATAGCCCATGGGGTCGCAAAGTCAGACATTACTGAGCGACTTTCACAAAGTTAAAGGACAGATTGGCATCAGATTGACAGAGACTGAAAACAGAAAATACTAAGTGTTGATGAGAATGTGGAGAAAGCGGAAGTCATACTTCGCACATACAGAAGAAGATATATACAACCAGTTTGTAGTGAAGTTTAGCCACACAAAATAAAGATGAAAATGAACATACCCTGTGATCCAGCAATTCTATTTCTAGAAATATCTGAAAGAAAATTTCACTTATGTGCCTAAGGAGACACATGGAAACTAGAAAGTACATGAAAATAGAAAACAGAAAATACATGAATGCATTCAGTGATAGAATGACAGAATGGGATGTAAGAACGTGCATATCAGCTTCATATATAAGAGCAAAAAATTAGAAATTTCTTCAGTATTAACAAGAGGATGGTGCATTACCTAAAGTATGTTTGTGTAGTGAAGTACTATACAACAGTGACGATAAATGATCTGGAACTACATGCATCAACCTGGACGATTCTTTTTATTTTTCCTTTGAGGTTGAATTTATTTTAAAATATTTAAATTCAGTTCAGTTCAGTTCAGTTGCTCAGTCGTGTCCGACTCTTTGCGACCCCATGGAATGAAGCATGCCAGGCCTCCCTGTCCATCACCATCTCCCAGAGTTACTCAAACTCATGTCCACTGAGTCAGTGATGCCATCCAACCATCTCATCCTCTGTTGTCCCCGTCTCCTCCCACCTTCAGTCTTTCCCAGCATCAGGGTCTTTTCAAATGCGTCAGCTCTTCGCATCAGGTGGCCAAAGTATTGGAGTTTCAGCTTCAACATCAGTCCTTCCAATGAACAACCAGGAGTGATCTCCTTTAGGATGGACTGGTTGGATCTCCTTGCAGTCCAAGGGACTCTCAAGAGTCTTCTCCAACACCACAATTCAAAAGAATCAATTCTTTGGCGCTCAGCTTTCTTTATAGTCCAACTCTCACATCCGTACATGACTACTGGAAAAACCATAGCTTTGATAAACAGACCTTTGTTGGGAAAGTAATGTCTTTGCTTTTTAATATGCTGTCTAGGTTGATCATAACTTTTCTTCCAAGAAGCAAGTATTTTTTAATTTCATGGCTGTAGTCACCATCTGCAGTGATTTTGGAGCCCAAAAAGATAAAGTCTGTCACTGTTTCCACTGTGTCCCCATCTATTTGCCATGAAGTGATGGGACCAGATGCTGTGATCTTAGTTTTCTGAATGTTGAGTTTTAAGCCAACTTTTTCACTCTCCTCTTTAACTTTCATCAAGAGGCTCTTTAGTTTTTCTTTGCTTTCTGCCGTAAGTGTGGTGTCATCTGCATATCTGAGGTTATAAAGCTGATTTAAATTAAAATGAAAGTTGTGAACATTGTCACTGATACACTATTTACATAGTGTGCAGTTGTGCAAAATGATACTCAGTATTGCTTAGTTGTGCAGGATTGTGGATGCCCAGGTGTGATGGACATCACCAAGAGAAATCAGATGGGGAACACGGACTGACTCAAGTGTGTTAGTACAGTTCTATTTCTTAATCTGGAAGACAGATACCCTTGCATTTATTATATTATTTTCTCCATAGTTTTATATGTCAGAAATATTTCACAATATTTTTCTCAAAGATCAAAAGAAAGACGCAGCTCATTAGTAACCATAAAGGAACACTGGCAAGTTGATGAACACCCTTTCTCTCATGTGAATCAGTGAAGCTCACAGGAAATATCTTCCCATGATCTGAGAAGAAGGTGCCACTCTAACATCCTGCGCTTTATGGAGCATCTCCCACAGAAGAAGTATTAATGTGAATAATGTGCTTTGGAGCACGTTTTAAAAATTGCAAGTTAGTTAAATGCTTGTAAAAAAATCTGAAATGCTTTCCAAGGAACATGATTCTCTCCCTACATTGTGAGTCACTCAGTTCTGCCTGGAAATATTAGGGAATGTGGGTCAAATGCTTTTGTCAATTGTTACCCAGTATGTGTGGGTCCTCCCTTGATTTCTCAAGTCTTCCGGATCATCTGATTATAGTCGATTATGGAGCGTGAGTTTCTTGTTTCAACCTCATCTGGTTCTGCAATCCAGCTCAAATTAGTCGACTTGGGAATCGAGGATCTTTTTACCAGGGAGAACTAAGGACTGCCTTTGAGAGGTCAGATACCCCAATGCAGTTTTCTCAACTGCTTGATGCTGTTTGTAGCTGTCTGTGAAGGGATGGCTTTGGGTCAGGTTGTGGTCAGTAAGAGCTAGACCAGTTCTTTCTTCCTGAGAAAGGCTGCTCAGCCAGACTTGGGAGAGGACAGTCCCCAGATCGTGGGCTTAACAGTTCAACTCTGGTACGTGCCATTTCTGAGACTTGGGCTGAGTCAATTAACCTCCTTGAGCCTCTGATTCTTCGTCTGAAAAATAGTACGTTTTTAACGTTAAACTAAGCAGTATCTGATAAATCTAGCCCACATGAAAGATGTTCCCTGAGATCACTAGCCCAGTGAAGACTCTTCCAGGCCCCCTGAAACACTTTCTGACTCTCCTCTGACCATGTGTAAATGATCCTTCTAAATCCAGTCCTTAAGGCATTAGTATAAATGAACTTGTAGGTTTGCTTAAACATCTCTGGAACGACAACAACAAAAACCAGTCTATGAATGAAAGACTTCAAATTACAGCACTCGGTAAGTGCGGTACGCCCGTGGTTCACGAGAAGGTTTTCAATGGTGTAGTTTTATATGCTGAAATTAATGACATTGTTTGGTTTTCCTTGGACTCATCTTTATAGCTGCCTCCTGGTGGAGAATGGATGTTGAGCGTTCAGCCTGGCACACAGTAGGTCCTCAATGGGTGGGGGTACTGTTATTAATGCTCTTTTCTCTAATCAGCATTGCTCCTTGTGGAAACAGTGACACTTCACAACGGTAAAGTTCTGCATTGGTGACCGTGGCTTCCACGCCGTTGGGTTGTGTGGGGGTGGGGGCGGACTGCAGGTAACGAGGCACTCAGCCCATTCTTCTCCCCAGCAATTTTCCAAGAGTTGAGAAAAATAAGACCAATCACCTTCTCATGAAATAGTGTATGTGGAAAAGTAACGAAGCCTGGATTGCACAGTGGGAGACCCACGGTGGAGACGGACTTCCTGCGCAGTAGCTCAGGCAAGCTGCTGGGATTCCTGTCCTTGGATATCCTAGATGGATCTGTGAGGTCTCTAAGGTCCATTGCTGTGTCCTAGAGCTTACCCATATGTCCCAAGTAGCCTCACCCCCTGCATCATCCTTTCTTGTACTGCGTCATGTTAATATGGCTGTCAGTCGCCTTCACATTGTCAAAAGGTTCACAGCCTCCTGCTGAATGACGTAGTCACCGTGTCATCACTATACCCTGTATCCAGCAAGGGATGACTCAGAAAGAAACTTCATTTTGCACATCGTTAGATTATGCTTCGGGGTTTCGCCTACAGAAGAGAACAATGCAGTCCTGGCTCCTAAGCTCTGCCATTCACCTGCATCGTTTCCTATAATACAAGGCTGGGTCCTGTGAAATGGATGGGCTGGTGTTGTAACAGCTGTAGGACCAGCTTCTCAGCTGTGAATCTGCATAGTGCCTGCTAGTCAGAGGAAGGGAACTTGATTTAAATAACTAGTCCATTGAACTTTAATTCTTTTTCCCTGGAAGCAAATCTTGAAATACAGAATCCCAGTGTATATGTACTATCTTTTCTGACAAAAGTAAGAGCTTGTATTTATGTAAAAAACAGTGGATGGTATCTCCCCTTTTCATTATATTTCAAAATTTATATTCTGATATTCAAGAATATGAGCTACCTCGGTGACTCAGTCGGTAAAGAATCTGCCTATAATGCAAGAGACGCAGGTTTGAACCCTGGGTCAGGAAGATCCCTTGGAGGAGGGCATGGCAACCCCCTTCAGTATTCTTGCCTGGAGAATCCTATGGACAGAGGAGCCTGGTGGGCTATAGTCCATAGGGTCACAAAGAGTTGGACAAGACTGAAGTGACTGAGCACACACATATCTTTGGGTAGTGAGGTCAAGATTCTTTATTATATTGTAGGAAGACTTCTAAGATGACTTAACTTTCTTCAGTCCTTCTTAAAGAGGTGTATTCCCTAGTAGCTCAGCTGATAAAGAATCTGCCTGCAATGCAGGAGACCCTGGTTTGATTCTTGGGTTGGGAAGATCCCCTGGAGAAGGAATAGGCTACACACTCCAGTATTCTTGGGTTCCCCTGATGGCTAAGATGGTAAAGAATCCACCTCCAATAAAGAATCTACCTGCAATGCAGCAGACCTGGGTTTGATCCCTGGGTTGGGAAGATCCCTTGGAGGAAGGCATGGCAGCCCACTCCAGTATTCTTGCTTGGAGAATCCCATGGACAGAGGAGCTTGACGGGTTCAATGGAGTCCATGGGGTCACCAAGAGTCAGACATGACTGAGCAACTAAGCACAGCACAGCACAATGAGGGGTCATCGATCTTTTTCAAGGAAGGGCCTATTTTTTGTAAGATATCTATTGACCCGAGAGAGACAGCCATACTGGAGAAAATCAGGAGAATAGGTATGTGCTAGTGTTGTCTGGCTACTGGGCAGATCTAGTTGTTCTACTAGGCTGGCTTATGAATGGATCTGAAGCCAAAATTTTAAGCCTTCATCTGTGGTCCAGCTTCTTAAGAATGAAGATCAAAATTTTATATGTGACCAATTCTCTTCTCTCAAGACTGTGTGATTTTTATTTCGTCTCTAATAGTTTTGCTGAAAGAAAATCCCTTAAATATCTTAACTGAAGCAATGTTTATTGGAAGGGAAATCTTTTCTGGTTTAGCAAAGTTGGCGTTCTGATTGTGAAGGCTTTAAGGGTTCTCAGGGACTCCCCAGTCCATTCCTCTCTGCTTCCTTCATGGCTACCTCTGCCTGACCCCAGCCCTGGAGGGGAACCAGGAGGGGAACTCAGCTCTGTGGTTGAAGACACATGTCAAGCTAGAACCCTTGACCCCAGAAACCTCAGTTATTTCTTTCCCCGGGTGAGTTGCTGAGTTTCTGCAGAACTGGAAGGCGACCATTCATAATGACCCTGAGGGCTATGTAAGTCTCTTATTCCAGAATGTTATGAAGCAACGAAGGGCATTAGAGTCCATTGTTGGCTGAACTTGAGGCAACAGGAAAAGTCAGTACATGGCCTCTACCACTGAAAGTTTGTGTTTGATATCACAAATGATGGGGAGAGAAAAGAAAAGGATCAGTGGAATTGAGTAGCTTTATCATTTTACCTTTAAATGAGGCCTCTACCGTACTTACAATATCAGATTGACTTGTCATCATCACAAGCATTTAGAATGGCAGATTGCAACCTCTCAATGTGTGTGTGTGTGTGTGTGTGTGTGTGTGTGTGTGTGTTAAATGTCATCCTGATTTCTTATGATGGGGAAAACAATTTTTCAAAGTTAAATGTAGAATTACCATATGACCCAGCAATTCACTCTTTGGAAATTCCAAGAAGAACTGAAAGTAGGATTTTTTAACTGATATTTGTACACCCTTGAAAAGGTACTGTGCACAGTAACGCTACTATTATTTATAGAAGCATTATTCACAATAGTCAAAAGGCCCATCAGCCAAATGCCCATCAGAGGACGAACAGATAAACAAAATGTGGTGTATACATAGACAGGGATATTGAGTCATCAAATGGCATGATGCACTGATACATGCATGCTACAAAGAATGAGCCTGTAAACATTATGGTAAGTGAAAGATGTTAGACATAAAGGGCAATATACTATATGATTCCATTTATATGAAGTATCCAGAACAGACAAATCTACAGCCACAGAAAGTGTATTAATGACTACCAGGAGCCAGGTAAAGGGAGGATGGGGAATGCCTACTTTTTTTAAGTCTATGAATATCAGAGATTTACTGTCTTTTACACATACATAAATTTTTATATTCTTTTCCATTATGGTTTATCTGGGGATATTGAACAGAGTTCCCTGTGTTATACAGTAGGGCCTTGTTGCTTGTACAATCTGTATGTAATGGTTTACACCTGCTAACCCCAACCTCTCACTTCATCCCTCTGCCATCCCCCGCCCCCTTGGCAACTACAAGTCCGTTCTCTATGTCTGTGAGTCTGTTTCTGTTTCATAGATAGGTTCATTTGTGTCATATTTTACTAATAGATACCACATATAAGTGATATCATATGGTATTTGTCTTTCTCTTTCATCTTACTTCACTTAGCATGATAATAAAAATATGGAATGCTTCAGAATTTGCATGTCATCTTTGTGCAGGGGCACAATCTTCTCTGTATTGTTCCAGTTTTAGTATGTGTGCTGCCAAAGTGAACACGGGTATGACTACTTAATGGGCATAGGGTTTCCCTTTGGGATGACAAATATGTTTTGAAACTAGATAGAGGTCATTGTTGTAGGACGTTGGGAGTGTCCTAAATGCCACTGAATTGTATACTTTAAAATAGTTAATTTTATGTTATCTGAATTTGACCTCAACTAAAAAAGTAATCTATGGTGGAATTTCAAGAATCCACGAGGGGAGCTTTAAAAACAAGTCAGAAGAATACATTTCTTAAACACTATACACACATATAGAGACACATACACCGGTGCAGATACAGAAGTCCCAGTGCAAGAACGGTTAACATATTGGCCAGGTATGGTGGCTAATTTTGTGTCAATTTGACTGAGCCAGGAGTGCTCAGATATTTGGTTAAACATTAAACAGGTATTTCTGTGAGGGTGTTTTTCATGAAATGAGTATTTAAAATCAGTAGACTATGTAAAGCAGATATCCTTCCTGATGAGGGTGGGCCTTGATCAATCCGTTGAAGGTCTGAATAGAACAAAAGAGCTGACTCTCCCGACTAAGAGACTACTTCTTCTGCCTGAGTGCATTCAAGCTGGGACCTTGACCTTTGCTTGCCATCAGAAATGCCCCATCTGCTCTCGTGTGTCTCCATCCTGCTGAATCACTCCGTAGGTCTTGGGACTTGTCAGTCCCCATAAGTGCATGAGCTGATTCTATGTAATAACTCTCTTTACATTTGTATCTCTATCTATCTATCATCTACTTTCCTATCTATCTCTCCTATGGGTTCTCTGGAATCAATACGGAGAACCCTCAGACACCAATTTACCTGGTTTCTGACACCATTATCCCTCTTTTCATTTTCTTTTCTGTATAATGTTCTATTGTCCGCATGACTTTTCTTCAAGTAGCTTCACATTTAACGGCCAACAAAATTGCATATCCAACTTGAAATTACAATTTGTTCAGAAAATAAAGCTACCAACTCTGCTGTTCTTTTGACTGAAAGCTACTTTTACCAAGTGTGACAATGTCACCAAATCATGTTTCTGTGTCTTTCTTTATAAGAGCAAAGGTGTTGTTTAATTGTGCATTTTCTGACATGTTAGTTTTATAATGACATGTCCAGGTTCCCCTCCGATCACATTGCCATTGGTATGTTATGAAACAGTTTATAAATCCCATTCACTTTGATGGTTACAATTAATTGAAGCTGTGAAATACATGCACCCTCTGGAGTGTGCCTAATTCAGTTTCCATGGACATTCCTGAGATGATCAGTATAGCTAAGTCAGAGTCCATGATACTGTGGCTTAAATTATTGTCTGAAAAAAGAAGTCTTTCCTTAAAGAAAATAATAAAAGGCCAGATAGATAGAAGTCCATATGGAGAGACCATTGTGGATTAGCACAGTGACATAGTGGACAAAGTTTCAGAGAGGAGGTGGTGCTGGGGGGGCGGGAGGTGGGGAAGGAAAGATAAGAGGCATCTACTGACTCCTTACAATAAGCTCTCATTAATTCTCATGAAAGCCTTATAGAGAACACAACATCACCCCACTGGAGAGATGAGCAAAGCCACGGTTTCGTCCTGTAAACTCTGGGGGCAGAAAGCAGATGCCTCAGCTGTGAGAGCTGAAGCTGTGGATATAGGAGAGCTCTAGGCATGTCCAGATGGTCAGGGGTATAGAACTGCCAGCTGCTGTCTGCTGGACAGTGGGTGAGAATCACAGAAGTGTCTCTCTGTCCATTTCTCCAAGAGTCTTGCAATGGCATCTCATCACCTCATGCCTGATTCAAGGAAAACAGTGCTGGAAAAAGAAGTGAGATAAAACAGGAAGTCACTGAGCCCTCCAGAAGGTATTCAGTGAGTAAGGTGCATTCTCGGAAGGGGCATCCGTGTGGCACCCAGCGTTGAAGGTAGGGGGTGGAGGAGTGTGTGCGGTGTGTCACTTCACAGAGGCTCCATCAGGCATTCCCCTGGGATGCTGAAGCAGAAGTGGGAAGTGTCAATTGTTAGACAAAGTGTCCCTGGAGCAGAGGTGAAAAGGTTTCCAGAGATGTTGAGAATTCTGGGCAGCGGGGTCAGGAAAAGAGCACTCAAAATGGCCTGCCCTAGTGGTGGGGGCTGAGTCAGCTCCTTGGTGCTACCCCATCCCGACTCTGAGTTCACCCTGCCTCACTACAGGGCCCTCACTACAGTGACCTGTAGGTACCATTCTTTGTGTCCAGCTCTCAGCTTCGTGAAAGGGAAGCACTGTTGGATTCTAAGAAATACGCAGAAAGAGTAGACAAGTAGACCAATGCCACAGAATACAATTCAGAAAGCATTCAGTGAATAATTGGAACTTTAATGTATGCGGAAAGTGAACTTCCAAGCCAGCATGTAATGAATGGTGTTGAAATAATTTGGTATCCAAATCAAATTAATCAAAATAGAGAAAAAGTAAAGTTAGTTCACTCTCTCATACCCTGACAACAAAATTCTAGACAAATCAAATTCCTAAGCAGCTAAAACTTCACAAAAGCATTAGGAGAACAGTAGAATATATTTCTAACCTTGAGAGTGGAAAAAGGATTTTATAAGAAAGTAACTTCAAAAGCAAACGGCCCCATGTTACAATCATATCAGGGACACACACACTCTCAGTGGTCCCACTGAAGCCCTTTTCTTGGTTTGAGTGAAGAAAGACATGTCAATTTTCTCTGTCTCCGCATATATGAGGTCCAACAACTTTAGCCAAAAACCATCACTCACCACCTAGTATTCTTTTCAAAATCTTTCTATGCCCTAGAAATGGTCCATGGATGATAACCGCTGATGTCCTCCACATTGATCTTAGATCTCACATTGGACTAAAGCATCTTGGGGCCTCAGAAAAGCTAAGATTAAATAGCTTTTTAAAAACATTTCTGTGTGTGCATGAGTGCACTCATGCATGTGTGTATGTGCGTGAGCTTGTGTGTACACACAGGTATATGTCTGATGACACTTCAAATTGATAGCAGTAGTAATCCCGGAGAGGGCAATTGAGGAGAGTGGTGAGTGGTCAAGAGGGACTTCAACTTTATCTATATTGTTTCCATTTTTATAGTGACAATATATTCATGGATTACTCGGGTAATTAAAAATAAATGAAATTAACTATTCTCTAGTCTGTGCTGATTGAGTTTCTGCAACTTAATTTCCATCTGCCAATGAAATAAACCTGAAACCTTTCATCCGGGTTAATAGCCTAACTTACTGTGCTGCTCTGTTGGAAGAAGACCAAATTGTGAGGTACTATTCAGAGCTCTGTGCTGTGGATTGCTCATATGGTGTCAGCATCTGTCTCTCGCTGTTCCCTCTTTCTAGATATGAACTCAGGGTGTAATATACATTTGCCCTGGCACTTTGACTTCCTGGCCCCGCTGACCTAAAGGCATGAACAACAAAGCCAGCAACTTCCTCTCTTTCAAACATGAGAGAATACACAGCCACCTGGTCCATTTCCAGCTGGAAGCACAGCGCGGTAGGTAGGGTATTTATTCCTACTGCGAAATGAAAATGGGTCTCTATTTGGCTTCCCCAAATAAGCTGAAAAACCACTTTTCTGGTGTTCAGACAGCATCCTGGGGATATTTTGGTAAAGTGGCAGTCATAAAATGAACAAGGCGATTAGTCTTCACATGTAACGTAACGTTGGCTGTAAGCGCACAAGGCAAGGCATGGCAGTAAAGTCACAGGCCCCAAACTTCTCCAGGTGTTTCCTCCAGGCAGTGTCCCATACTGCATTAATAACCCCTTAACGATACCCACTTGGTGTTCTACAAACATTTCAAGGAGCTTCTACACTGTCCTTGGCCCATTTTACATCTGTCACATGCCCACGATTGTTGGTTATGGGGTTTGGAGCAGAAAGAGGCCTTTTTTTTTTCTCCCACGGAAAGCTCAAGAGTAGAGTTCAGGGAGGCAGATGCCTAAGCCAATGTTACAGCAGAGAAAATGACCTGGGAGAAAGAAATACAGGAACTGTGGGAGACCAGACAGAGCACTGCAGAGAGGTGTAAGAGAGCAGGGCTGCTTTAGGAAGAGGAAATGGTGCAAAGGCACTGAGGCATGGAATTGCATCTTGGGTTTTGAGGAACATGTTACTGGGACAGGACATGAGCTGAGTGGAAGATACGACAAATCAGGGAGCAGGGTGGTCTTGACCTGGAGACAAGGAGATAGTTCAGTGGATTCTAATCAAGGAGGGGACTTGAACATATCTGCCCTGCAGGATAAAGAAACAATTGGAAAGAAGCAAGAGTGGAGGCTGGGAGAATACGAAAGAAGCTATCTGAGCAATCTGCAGGAGTGAGGCAGCTCTAAGACAAAGGTCCTAAAAAAAAAGGAAGATGTGCCTGAAGTGTCCTTTTCATGCTCTCATAACAGAGACACTGATGTGTGCCAAGTCGTTTGAGTCATGCCTGACTCTTTGTGACCCTATGGACTGTGGCCTAGCAGCCTCCTCTGTCCATGTGATTTCTCAGGCAACAATACTGAAGTGGGTTGCCATTTCCTCCTCCAGGGGCTCTTCCCAACCCAGGGATCCAACCCACATCTCCTACATTGGCAGGTGGGTTCTTTACCACTGAGCCACCAAGGAAGCCCCAGCCCAGACTGGAGAAAAAGACAAATTCATACTGCAGGAGTGATACCCTGGATCCTGCATACATAAAGCTAACTAGCAAGCACTACATTTATTAAAAAGAGGAGGTGAGGTTGCCTAACAACTATCAAACAGACAGAATGAGGAAGGAGCTGGCTAGAGAATGTTTTAGACTGTAAAATAAATGTATTGGGATGACTAGGTGTTCCCCTGAAGATGAATAAAGCATTGGATTCACACTTCGTACTTTACCTTAAAGCAAATCCCAGATGTATTAAAATTTTAAAAGCCAAAGAGTGAAATTATAAAAGTATTGTAAGAAACTGCAGAAGAAATTTTAAATGTAACCTTGGGATATGGAAGACCTTTTTGAGTATGCCTCAAAAATAAGAATCCTCAAATTAAAATGGTGATGAAGTTAATAAGAAGACCTTCTTAAATGAGTAATGCAAAGAAATAGAGGAAAACAATAGAATGGGGAAGTCTACAGATCTCTTCAGGAAAATTGGAAATATCAAGGAAACATTTCACAAAAGGATGGGCATGATAAAGGACAGAAATGGTAAGGATCTAACAAAAGCAAAAGATATTAAATAGAGGTGGCAGGAATACACAGAAGAACTGTACAAAAAAGATCTTAATGACCCAGATGACCACAACAGTGTGATCACTCACCTAGAGCCAGGCATCCTGGAGTGTGAAGCCAAGTGGGCCTAAGGAAGCATCACTATGAGCAAAATTACTGGAGATGATAGAATTCCAGCTGAGCTATTTCAAATCCTAAAAGTTGATGCTGTTAAAGTATTGCACTCAATATGCCAGCAAATTTGGTAAGCTCAG
Source organism: Giraffa tippelskirchi (assembly GCF_054371585.1). Taxonomy (NCBI): domain Eukaryota; kingdom Metazoa; phylum Chordata; class Mammalia; order Artiodactyla; family Giraffidae; genus Giraffa; species Giraffa tippelskirchi. Next base: position 57,601,157 of record NC_137286.1, on the reverse strand, counting down.
CTGTGGCCACAGGACTTGAAAAGGTCACTTTTTATTCCAATCCCAAAGAAGGGCAATGGCAAAGAATATTCAAACTACAATATCAGTTCAGTTCAGTCGCTCAGTCGTGTCCGACTCTTTGTGACCCCATGAATTGCAGCACACCAGGCCTCTCTGTCCATCACCAACTCCTGGAGTCTACCCAAACCCATGTCCATCGAGTCGGTGATGCCACCCAACCATCTCATCCTCTGTCGTCCCCTTCTCCTCCCGCCCCCCAATCCTACCCAGCATTAGGGTCTTTTCCAATGAGTCAACCCTTCGCATGAGGTGGCCAAAGTATTGGAGTTTCAGCTTCAACATCAGACCTTCCAATGAACACCCAGGATTGATCTCTTTTAGGATGGATTGATTGGATCTCCTTGCAGTCCAAGGGACTCTCAAGAGTCTTCTCCAACACCACAGTTCAAAAACAGCAAAAACACCACAGTTCAAAAAAAACTACAATATAATTGCACTCATTTCACATGTTAGCAAGGTAATACTCAAAATCCTCAAGCTAGGCTTCAATATCACATGAACCAAGAACATCTATATGTACAAGCTAGATTTAGAAAAGGCAGAAGAACCAGAGATAAAATTGCCAACGTTCATTGGATCATAGAGAAAGCAAGGGAATTACAGGAAAACATCTACTTCCATTTCATTGACTACACCAAAGCCTTTGACTGTGTGGATCACAACAAACAGCAGAAAATTCTTCAAGAGATGGGATAGGTCAGACCACCTGACCTATCTCCTGAGAAACATGTATGCAGGTCAAGAAGCAATAGTTAGAACTGGACATGGAACAATGGACTGGTTCAAAATTGGAATAGGAATTACATCAAAGCTGTATATTGGTCACTTTGCTTATTTAGCTTCTATGAAGAGTACATCACACAAAATGCCAGGATGAATGAAACACCTGCTGGAATCACGTTTTCTGGGAAAAATATCAACAATCTCAGCTATGCAGCTGACACCACTGAAACGGCAGAGAGCGAAGAGGAATGGAAGAGCCTCTTGATGAGGCTGGAAGTGCAGAGTGAAAAAGCTGGCTTGAGACTCAACATTCAAAAAATGAAGACCATTGCCTCTGATCCCATCACTTCATGGCAAATAGAAGGGGAAAAAGTGGAGGCAGTGACAGATTTTATTTTCTTGGGCTCCAAAGCCACTGACAAGGGTGATTGCAGCCATGAAGTTAAAAGACGCTTGCTCCTTGGAAGAAAAGTTATGACAAATCTAGGCAGCACATTAAAAAGCAGAGACATCACTTTGCTGACAAAGGTCTGCATAGTCAAAGATATGGTTTTTCCAGTAGTCATGTATGGATGTGAGAGTTGGACCATAAAGAAAGCTGAGCCCCAAAGAATTGATTCTTTTGAATTGTGGTGCTGGAGATGACTCTTGAGAGTCCCTTGGACCACAAGGAGATTAAACCAGTTAATCCTAAAGGAAATCAACTCCGAATATTCATTGGAAAGATTGAAGCTGAAGCTCCAATACTTTGGCCATTTGATGTGAAGAGCCAACTCATTGGAAATGACCCTGATGCTGGGAAAGATTGGAAGCAAAATAAGAGAGTAGCAGAGGATGAGATGGTTGGATTGAATTACTGACTCAATGGACATGAATCTGAGCAGACTCTGGGAGACAGTGATGGACAGGGAAGCCTGGTGTGCTGCAGTCCATGTGATCACAAAGAGTTGGACATGACTTCAGGGATGAACAAAAACAAAATTTAATCTTATACAAATATAAATATTCCATATAGCTAAAAAATAATCAAAACTTTTAAAAATATAGGAGAAAATATTTGTAATTCAGAGGACTAATGAGCAGCTAATTTCCAAAGCATATGTAATATTACAAATCAGTGAAATAAAGACAAATGACCCAAATGGGAAAAACCATTGACAGACATTATATATTGATATAACTTGCATAAAAGGTGGCCTGGCAACAGCTTTCAAAAAAAAAAAAACTATACACTTTGTCCTGGAAATTTCATTGTAGATAGCTTTTCTTACAAATAAAATTTTAAGTATGAGAAATATTGACCATGGATATGTACAGTGGGATTGTTTTTAACAGCAAAATATTGGAAGAAAGCTACAGATAGTTCATGAGTAGTGGAGTAGTGTTATAAATTGTGAAACAATTATACACAGGACTACTACGTAGCTGTTGAAAAGAACAGAGCAGCTCTTACACCCTTTTATCTCTAAGATACATTGCTAAATTAAAAAAAAAAAATTGACATCTAGAACAGTCATACCTTGTGCCATAGAAAAAAGACAAATACTAAAAAGTGACAATTTTGTTAAACCTCACTGGTAACCCAGAAAATGTAAATTAAAACATTAAGACACTAGCATTTTTTTTAAACCACAGATTAAATATATCCACCATTGGTAAAGGTGTGGGTAAATGGCTCTTTTGTAGATTATTAGTAGCAGTATAAACTGGTAATTTGAAGTATCCAAGTGTATTCAAAATGTGCTTGCTGGTTGACCAAGCAATTCTGTTTCTAGAAACTTAAAACTATATGAGTATTCATATATGTTCTGCAAAGTGTGCAGAAGATATTAATTGCTTTATTACTTGAGTAATAGTACTCATTATTAGAATATAATAGAAACTAATTAAATGTCCATCAATAGAGAATAACTAAATAAATTATATTTCATGTACACCAGGGGCAAGTCCAAAGTTCATGCTCTTAACATATACTGTCTCTTATTATACACTGTCTTCACATACTCCTAATAACATTTTCTCAAATAGCACTCAGTCTAGTAGTTAATCAATTAACTCATCCATCCAATTATCCTTTCTTGTTTTATTTCACAATCACTCAATTAAACTAACTAGGAACCATGCCTTCTGCTATGTTCCCTGATTCACAAGTGGTAAAGAATCTGACTGCAATGCAGGAGATACGGGTTTGACCTCTGGGTTGGGAAGGTCCCCTGGAGAAAAAAATAAGAACCTACTCCAGTATTCTTGCCTATAGTCCATAGACTTGCAAAGAGTCGGACATGACCGAGCATACGTGCACAACCTTCAAAGAAACATCTCCATCCTGCTTACTAAGATTAAATTTTGGGGGCTTCCTTGGTGGCTCATCAGTAAAGAATCCTCCTGCAATGCAGGAGACGTGGGTTCAGTTGCTTGTTCAGGAAGATCCCCTGGAGGAGGGCATGGCAACCCACTCCAGTATTCTTGCTTGGAGAATCTCATGGACGGAGGAGCCTGGTGGGCTACAGTCCATAGAGTCACAAAGTGTCGGATGTGACTAAGCAACTGAATATGCCTGCAGTGTCTATTTGGATTTTTAAAGGATGTGGTCCTTGCCCTCAAAATAGCTTCAGGTACATGTTTTACGAGCTTAATGTCACATCATTTATCATGTGGAGGATGCTCGTGTCGCAACGCCAGTTACAAACAAGTTTCTGCTGGAAATATCTTTCCTAGACAACCGGTGTAAAGCAGTTGAATCTAACTACTACTTTTGACCCAAATTATCAGTGTGACCTTGCACCAGTTGCTAAAACTCATGGAATCCTGGGTTCTTTGCTGTGTAATGGAGTGATGATACCAACTTTGCAATATTTAGGGGAAGATTAAGCTAGAGACGAACATGGCACATAAAAGAGGCTAAATAAATGCTTGCTTGAGGAAATTCCCTGGTGGTCCCCTGGTTGGAGCTCCATGCTTTCACTGCAGAGGGCCTGGATTCAATCACTGGTTGGGGAACTAAGATCCCACAAAACTGAATGGGCAGCCAAACAGAAAAAGTGTTTGTTTGAAGGGCTATCATCAACAAACTTGCACTACAGACAATGAGAAGACAAGGGACCAGACAACTTCAGAACTGCATCAAATGTCATGAGAGAGAGAAGCTCAGGTAGGTGTGACACTGAACATGTCTAGCTTCCGGTTTGGCTTGGGTACCAACCAATGGTGCACATCCATCAGTGACCAGCAACGCTGATACAGGGCCCTGGACACCCAGTGATGTCCAGACATCACTCCTTTCATGGCTGGCTCCAGAGGAGCTGATGGGATATGCGGGGGTGGTGGGGACAACCAGGCAGAGAGGCCAGGGCAGCCAGAGGTATGGGAAGGATTTGGAGGGTTGCTTAAGTGAGGCTCGCACAGTGGCTGTTTTCTGCAGGTATAGAGTATTTTAATATTTTGACCATTAGATTAAAATATTACTAGTTAATGCTGGCTCTGTGGGAACACAGAGAAGAGACATTTATACCAAGTACAGTCAGAGAACGTTTCCTGGAGGAGGAAATTCGCCAGAAAAGAAAATGTGTGGAAGTACTAAATGAATCGAAAGTGTATGCCAAATCTTCCTCCTCCAAGTCTAATAAAAGGAACAACAACAACAAAAAGTAAAATCAAAATCACAAAATTTTTACCAACAGCAAACAAATAAAGGACTTGAGCTAAAACCTCAACATCCAAAGCCTGGAGCCAAGGAAAGAAATGGAAGACACAGAGAGAGGAGAGACCTCACAAAGACTGTTTCTCCTCCAGCCCTTGAGCTGCCAGAGCCTTGAAAATTCCCACTATGTGCCCAGATCTTCAAAGAAGAGGGTCTGTTTAAATTGTCTTTATCTGAGAGAGACATAGAAACAGCTGCTGGGGGGAAAAAAAAAGGTGGAACAGGAAAAGTAGGACTTGACAGCTACATAAGAAATTGAGGCTAATCTCAATGGGAGTGGGACCATCCCTTCCCCCATTCTCACCCCACCTAGATGACAGGAGCTCTGCTAAAGAATATTCCACAAATATTGCAGGGAGAGCTGAGCACAGGCGCTCTTTAAAAGAGAAGACAGGACAAGGAAAAGCAGCACCCAAGGAGCACCGCCTGCACCTCTCCTTAAGGAGTTTTCAGGGTGGAGAAAAGTAGGTGGAGTGGAGCAGGAGACACCCATTCATCTGTAAATTACAGCTCAGTGGGAAATCAGCAACCCACGAATTGTTATCAGGGCAAACAAAAGCCTGATCTGAACTGGACAAACCAGAGTCATTTGGAAAAGACATTATGGCAATCTAGTCAACCCAGTTCAGGTTATTCAGGTGAAAAGGTGCTTTGCATAGGGGTGGGGTGGAGGTAAGCAAGAGGAACACGACATGGAAAATAAGAGGATGCCAAACAGAGGAAAACGTGGAAGGCAATTCTTGGCAATTGCTTTATGCTACAGAACAACTTAGTAAAAGTAAAAACTTGGGTTAGTTCAAGAGGATTTGATAAAACAGCTAAATTAAAAAAAAAAGTAACTGACAGACCTAAGGACATAAGCCCACAAAATCAATGCTGAACTCAAACATAAATTAGATTTCAAATGTAAGACGATATGTTACAGACTGGGGGAATATATTTGCAAGTCACTTATCTGATAAAGGACTTGTACACAGACTATGTGAAGAAGACTCAAAGCTCAACAGTGAGAAAACAAATAATTGAAGTTTAAAATGAGCTAGAGATTTACCCAAGTAAAATGAAAGCCTATGCTCACATAAAAATCTACATGTGGACATTGATAGCAGCTTTATTTGTAATGGCCAGAAACTGGAAAGCCACAGATGTCTCTTGCCTGAAGAATAGATAAACTATGGCATGTCCATAAAATGCAATTGTCTCAGCAATAAAAATGAACAAGCAAAATGGGGGCGAACCTCATATGTATTATGCTATATGAAAGAAACCAAAGTCCACTCACTGTATAATTCTATTTATATAACATTCTGCAAAAGGCAAAACAACGGAGATGAAAAGTAGATGAGTAGCTGCCAGGGCCTGTGGGTGAGGAGTAAGCTAACTACCAAGAGGCATGGACACACACTTCAGAGATGATGGGATGTTCTTCTTGCTTGTGGTGGTGGTTATATTTCTGTTTGTTAACTTGCAGAACTCGACACTAAAAAAGAGTGAATTTATGGTATATAAATTGTACTTTAATAAGACAATGGAAAGAATTTTAAAAAGTAAAAAAAAAGTATTGAAACAAAAGAACAGTATGAAAATGAAATTAGTGATCCAAAGAAAACACTTAGCAATCTCAGAGAATGTAGATCATAAAGGCAAAAAGATTTAAATTTTAGAAGAGGTTTCCAATCTCCAGTTCCACATGCAAGGGGCCTGGAAGTCTCTCTTCAGTCCCAACTACAAGTAAAAAGCTAAGCAAACTGAAAAGTCAATAACTCTTCTAAACTTTGTGTGAAAAGTGAGGTCACTGCCTGCGAAATTGGGGAGACCAACAGGTGAGAATCACAATTTATCAGAGCAAAAAATCTTCAGCTGAAGCTTCTGGGGAGTCAAAGGTGAGGCAGAAAAACCTGACTAGTATTGATGAATTGCTGGAGGCTCAGTGTGGACACCTCTGAGAGTTAAAAATTCCAGGGGGGATCCCAGTTGCAGGGCACCGCTTAGACTTCTCTAGGTTTTACCTCTGGAAACTTGACTATGTTTTCAGGATGAGTATCAAACAAAAATCTCCTCCTGTTTCTGGCAGGGGGAGGGCATGGCAACTATTTGGAATCTGTCAGACAGCCCTGTTCTAACAAGGTCAGCCCTTGAAAGAAACTTTATAACCAGACCTTTACATTCTGGGGTTTTTCCAGAGCCTAACAGAGGCGAGGGAAGGGAAATACCCAACTCCAGCCCACTCTAGTCATCCTGTCCCATGTAAGGCAGGAGGAGGTTCACTCTGCAGAGGCACATGCTCACTGAGGGCCTGAGACCTCAGCTTTGGGTTATGGAGCTTCTCTCGCAAACCACACCACACTGCAACATGCCAAAGGCCTCGTTACAAGCAGGGTCTTTTACCCAGTACACCATGTCCGTCTATCAAGAAAAATTACAAGGCATACTAAAATGCAAACAAGCAAACACAGTTTGAGGAAACACAGAAAACATCACAATCACACAGAATCCAATAACCAGGGTTACTGGAATTATCAGACTGAGAAGTTAAAACAGCTGTGATCAGTATGTGACGAGCTTAAATGGATAAAGGGGACTGCATCCAAGAACAGAAGGGCAATAGAGCAGAAAGATAAAAATTCTTAGAAAAAGCCAAAGAGATATCCTAGAGATTTAAAAATAAACAAACAAACAAACAACAACAACAAAAACCCCACTGTAACACAACGCCTTTGATGGGTTTATTAATAGATTGGACATGGTTGAAGAAAGAATCATTGAATTTGAGGATACATCAATAGAAACATCCAAAGCTGAAAAGCAAAGAGAACAAAGATGGAGAAAAAAGAACAGACTTTGCAAGAAATGTAGGACAATTGGAAAAGGTATAGTACTGTGTAATGAGAATACCAAAAGGAGATGAAAGAAAGCAGGGACGAGTGGAAATATTTCGAACAATCAAGACTGAGAATTTCCCCAAATTAATATGAAACCTCAAAGTACAGATCCAAAAAGCCATAAATGAATGATAAAAATAAAGCCATCCCACTACATCTAGGCATGTCACATTCAAACTACAGAAAAATCAAAGATAAAGGAAACATCCAGAAAAATCCAGAGACCAAACACGTCTTACCTCTAAAAGAATAAAGACAAGAATTATGTCTGACTTCTCAGAAACCATGCAAGCAACAGGAGTATGATTTGCCATATGTATGGTATTAAAAGAAAAAACCCAACTAACACACAATTCTGTGCCCTGCAAAATTATTCTTCAAAAGTGAAAGAGGTGTAAAAACTTTGTCAGACAGAAATTGAGGGAATTTGTTGCCAGTAGACATGCCTTGCAAGAAATGTTAAAAGAAATTCTTTTGAGGAAAGAGAAATATCTTGGCCAAAGTTTCAGATCTGTATAAAGTAAGAAAAAGAACTGAAGAAGAAGCAAGTGAAAATAAAATGAAAAAATATGCTTATGTATGCATATATAAGGAAGGAGTTAGGTTTATTATAAGGTACTTACACTACCCATGAAATAGTATAGTGTTATTTGAAAGTGAGCTTGGATTACTTATGTTGTAAATGTATATTGCAAACTCTAGAGCAACTACTAACTTTTTTTTTTTTTAGTGTAACTGTTATTCTAAGAAAGGAGAGGAAATATAATCATATAAAATGATTGATTAAAACTATAAACACTAGAGAAGGAAGAGAAGACGATAATAGGAACAAAGAACAGAACAGCAAGCAGAAAACTGTAACAAATATGGTAGCTATTAATCCAACTACGTCAATAATTACTCTACACAATAATGGCCTAAATACATCACTTAAAGAATAGAGATTTTTGAGAGTGGCTCAAAAAACAAGAACCAACATTATGTTGTCTATAAGAAATTCACTTTCAATATGAAGGCACAAGTGGGTTAAAAGTAAATGGATGGAGAAAGACATGCCGTGCTTACACAGATTAAAAGAAAGCAGGAATGGCAATCTCAATTTCAGACAAAACAAATTTCAGAGCAAGGAAAATTGTCATTACTCATGATAAAAAGGGACATTACATACTGATAAAGGAGTCAATTCTCCAAGAAAATGTAACAATATTAACATGTATATGCCTAACAACACAGCATCAAAATATGTGAGAGAAAAACTAATGGAAAAATGCCAGGAGAAATACATGATCCCAGTCTTACAGGTGGAGACTTCAACATACCTCTGTCAGAAATGGACAGATCCAACAGGCAGAAAATCAGTAAGAACATAGTTGGACTTAACACCATCATCAAAACACTGAATATAATGAACATCTATAGACTAATCTGATAATAACAGAATACATATTCTTCTCAACATCCCATGAAACTTTCACCAAGATAGGTAATATTCTGGGGCATAAATATACCTTAACTAGCTAAAAAAATATAAATCATACAATGATTTTTCTCAACCACAGTGGAATTAAGCTAGAAATCAATAACAGAATGATAACTGGAAAATCCTCAAATATATTGAGATTAAACAACATACTGCAAATAACACAAAAGTCAAAAGAAATCTCAAGAGAAATTATTTAATAAAAAACCATTTTGAACTAAATGAAAATGAAAATACAACTTATCAAAATTTGTAAGATGCAGTGAGAGCAGTGATTTTAGGGAAATTTATAGCTTGAATGTGCATATATTAGAAAAGAAGAAAAATCTAAAATCGATGCTCTAAACTGCTACTTTTGGAAGCTAAAATAGAAAGGCAAATTTAATCTAAAATAAGCAGAAAAAAATAAAACAGATTAATTCCTAGAAAGACCCGATTTGCCAAAACTCGCACAAAAAGAAATAGACAATCTGAATAAGAGTGTGTCTATGAAAGAAACTGAGTCAATAGTTAATAATCTTCCAAAACAGAAAGCGTCAGACCAGATGGGTTCACTGGTGAATTCAACCAAACATTTAAAGAAGAAATAATCTGTTTCAGAGTATAGAAGCAGAGGGAACACTTCCTAACTCATTCACTGAGGCCAGCATCACCCTAACACCAAGGCAGAGAAGAGACAAGAAAAAACTACAAATCGATATCTCTACTGAACATAGATACAAAAATCTTTAACAAAATATTAGTAAATCAAATGCAATAATAAATTTAAAAATCATATGCCACAATGAAGTGGGATTTGTCCCAAATATTCAAGTCTGGTTCAACTTTTTCCAACTCTCATTCAAGATAAAACTATAAGTAAGCTAGGAACAGAGAAGAATTTCAAGTTGATTAAAAAAAAATCTACAAAAAACCTACATTTAACATCATACTTACTAGTGAGATACTTGCAGCTTTCCTGCTAAGATAAAATTCAAGGCAAAGATGCCTTCTCACCACTCATCTTCAGCATCGTACTGCTGGAAGTTTTATAAAGTTCTAGATCAGTTTACTGTATTCGTGAGGCTAAAACAGTATTGTAAACCAACTATACTTCAATTTTTTAAAAATGCAAAAAAATATGGATCTAACCATGCACTTTACATCCTTAATTAAAAATGGATCAAGGGAATTCCCTGGAGGTCCAGTGGTTAAGATTCTGTGCTTTCACTGCCAAGGACCTGGGTTCAACCCCTGGTTGGGGAACTAAGATCCCACAGGCTGCCTGGTGGCCAATAAATAAATAAATGAATCATAAGCAGAAATGTAAAACACAAAACTATAAAACTCTTCTAGAAAAATATAGAGGAAAATCTACTAGATGACCTTGGATTTAGCAATGACTTTTTAGATATGATACCAGAAGCATGATCCATTGAAGAAAGAATTGATAAACTATGCTTCACTAAAATCAAATATTTCTGTTTTGCAAAAAACACTCTCAAGAGAGTGAAAAGGCAAGTTACTGACTGAGACAAAACACTCACAAAAGATACGTCTGACAAAACATGTCTTGGCTAAACACATGGTTATCCAAAGTATGTAAAGAGGATGGTTATCCAAAACATATCATAAGATCTTAAAACTCAAAAATAAGAAAATGATTACCCAATTAAAAACCTGGACCAAGGACCTTAACAAACACTTCACCAAAGAAGGCAGAGGCATGGCAGATGTACATATGTAAATGTGCTCCACAGCATGTGTCATTAGGGAGATGCAAATATAACAACAATGGGATGCCAGTACATATCTATTAGAATTCATAAGATCTTAAAACTCAAAAATAAGAAAATGATTACCTAATTAAAAACCTGGACCAAGGACCTTAACAAACACTTCACCAAAGAAGGCAGAGGCATGGCAGATGTACATATGTAAATGTGCTCCACAGCATGTGTCATTAGGGAGATGCAAATATAACAACAATGGGATGCCAGTACATATCTATTAGAATGGCCCAAGTCCAGGACCTCGATGGCACCAAATGCTGGCGTGAATGCAAAAATGGTGCAGCCACTTTGAAACATAGCTTGGTGGCTTCTTACAAAGCTAAACATAATCTTATTACAAGATCCAGCAATCATGTGTAATTTGTCCAAAGGGATTGAAAATTTATGTCCTCACAAGAACCTCCACAATAATGTATATAAAAACCATTCATAATTGCCAAAAAATTGGAAATAACCAAGACATCCTTCAGTAGATAAATGGGTAAATAAACAGATGTAGTAGTAGTAGTGAAGCCACTCAGTCATGTCTGACTCTTTGCGACCCCATGGCCTGAAGCCCATCAGGCTCCTCCGTCCCTGGGATTCTCCAGGCAAGAACACTGGAGTGGGTTGCCATTTCCTTCTCCAACGCATGCATGCATGCTAAGTCGCTTCAGTTGAGTCCGACTCTATGCGACCCTATGGACAGCAGCCCACCAGGCTCCTCCGTCCACAGTATTCTCTAGGCAAGAATACTGGAGTGGGTTGCCAGCATTTGTCCAAACCCATAGAATGTACAAGCCAAAAGTGAACTCTTATTTAAGCTGAGGGTGACAACAGTGTGTCAATGTAGGTTCATAAATTGTAACAAATGTACCCTCTGGTGGGGCTTGTTGATAATGGGGGAGGCTATTCCTGTATCTGAGGGGGCAGAAGGTGAAAAGGAAATCTTTGTACCTTGTTCTTTAGTTTGCTGTGAACCTGAAACTGTTGTAAAAAATTACTTAAGAAAATTAATTTTAAAATATTAGGAGAGAAACTAGTACATTATACAGAAATTATTCAACTAAGGCTAATGCAAACCTCTGAAACAAAAACCGCAAAAATAGATATATTAAGATGGAAAAATGGATGTAATTAACACAAGATAACATATATTACAGGAAAATTTTTCCGAAATAAAGAAGAACTTATCGTGTATGTTTTTTAAGAAGTTCCAGAAAACTTAAAATAGAGACCTATCCCATATAAACTTTATAAACAAACTGTTTTTTTTTCTTTTTCATAAATCCAGGCAGAAAAGTAAAACTCATTTCTACAATAAAAGAAAAAAAAGGTCAACTATCCTCAGGGTTTTCTACAATACCAGAAAAATGTGGAGAGTTAGGCAAAAGGATCATTCCAAAATGTTATAAATGGTCAAGCTGCCATTAAAATCTAAAGGTAATAAACAGACACTGTCAAACATTAAAGAACACAGAGAATATCTTATGAACCATTTCAGAAAAGTAAAAACGAAACAAAGACAACAAAATCTCTGTACAAGTAATATCCAACTGAGAGTTTTTAAAAAAAGGGAAAGAAATCGAAATGGATAAAATAAGATGACTTGTACTGAGCACTGAATCCATTTAAATATAAAACTCATTATTAATAATCATAAGAATCATAGATACAGATGATATTGCCAACATTATCAACTTGAAAATCATTTGAAAATTCTAAAATAACAAAAATTTGTCAGTGGCAGTAGTGACACTACCAACACAAATCTTGGCAGTAGTGTTCAATAGCCCCAGTCTAAAACTGAAGCATAAGACTTTTTAAAAATGACTTTTACCTTTATTTTTTTCCCCTTAATCTCCACTTTTGACTTTAGAGAGATCTTTTTAAAAATTACACTACTTGTGATAAAGAAGCATTTAATTCAAAGTGAAGTTCCCTTCAGTTAGTCCTTTCGTTTTCAAAAGGGAAATTTCCAGGTGGCTCAGTGGTAAAGAATCCATCTGCCAGTGCAGGAGACACAGGATACACGGGTTCGATCCCTGGGTCAGGAAGATCCTCTGGAGAAGGAAATGGCAAACCCACTCCAGTATTCTTGCCTGGGAAGTCCCCATGGATGGAGGAGCTTGGTGGCCTACAGTTGATAGCATCACGAAAGAGTTGGACACAGCTTAGAGACTAAACACATACATAATAAAATACAATAATTTTAATAAATATAGAATCTATAAAAAGATCCAATGTTTCGGATCAGCTAGCTACTTTCCATCTCTGCATATGCATAAAAAGATGCCTGTTGGGACCTTACTGGTTTGCTAGTGGTTAGCACTCCATATTTCCAGTGCCAGGGGTAGGAATTTAATCCCTGATTGGGGAACTAAGATTTCATACACCTTGCAGTGTGACAAGAAAAAAAAAAAAAAGCCTGTAGTAATAAAGTAATAATAACAACAGTGTGTACTAAGTCTCTTCGGTCATACCCGACTCTGTGCAACCCTATGGACTACAGCCTGCCACCTCCTCTGTCCTTGGGATTCTCCAGGCAAGTATACTGGAGTGGGTTCCATGACCTCCTCCAGGGGATCTTCCCCACCCAGGGACTGAACCTTTGTCTCTTTACCTCTAGCACCACCTGGGAAGCCCAATAACACAATACTAAGAGCAATAATATTTATTATTTAGTGTATGTCAAGCAAAATTCCAGGTGTTTCACGCGGCTTAGCTCATGTATATCAACCCTGTAGTGAAGGTACTATCATTATTATCATCGTCACTTACAAATGAGGAGACTGAGACACAGTTGTGTCCATGGACAAACATGAATGGACCAGGAAGCATCTGAAAGCCCCAAACTGAGCGGCCTCCCTATGATTAGTGGTGGCCAGTTCTAGAAGGATTTTTTTTCCTACTTATATGTTTGTGCATACTTTTTCAAATATTAGTTGCATTCTTTCAATGCAGTGTATTAGTTTAAACAAAACAAATAACTTTTCTTTAAAAGTTTAAAACTTTCATAAAGAGTTTCATAAAGGAAAAGAGGTAAACTAGGAAGTAGAAATGTTTTGCTTCTTTGAATTATCTATATTTTAACTTTTTATTTTATTCTTTAATAAAAATCAATCTTTGAATCAAAGATAGATTGACATCTATTTTTCTGTGAGTTCAATTTATCTTTTAATTTTTATATTTATGGCACTTGATCTCTTGCCTATGAATTTCTCCCAAAGTCATTGCTTGGAAATACACTCATTCCTGCTTTTTCTTAAAGTGCTTTGGGATTGAGCAACAAGGGGAGTGCTTCATTTAAAGAGTAGAGTACAGATCATTACAGTGAAATAAAATTGGAAGGAAAATATACCTGTGGGGGAAAAGATATTATTTTTAAATAACTGTAAGAACTAACGTAGGGTCTTTATTAACTTCATTATGGGATTTTTATACAATGCTTGTCACCAACTCTCTGTTCTTCTCAACTAATCCTACCAAGAAAATTTACAAGATGCTCAGACTAGAAATAATGGCCCCAAACACAAATTCTTTGATTGTTTAAAGTACTATTCTCTGATTTTTTAGGCTTGGGTGCCCTTAATTAGCATGATTTCATGTCTCAGACTGTGAATGCAATGTGTTACTTTCAAACTTGTTATATTTTGGGTATACAGTGTGCCTTAATATCCCACAGGGTACTAGTTCCAAGACCCTGCACAGATACCAAACTTTGAGGTTCTCAAGTCCCTTATGTTAAAGTGAAAGTCACTCAGTTGTGTCTGACTCTTTGTGACCCCATGGATTGTAGCCTGCCAGGCTCCTCTTTCCATGGAATTCTCCAGGCAAGAAGAGTGGGTAGACATTCCCATCTCCAGGGGATCTTCCCAACCCAGGGATCTAACTGGGGTCTCCTGCACTGCAGGCAGATACTTTACCAGCTGAACTACTGGGGAAGCCCATGACATCGCTTATGTAAATGGCATAGTATTTGCACATAACCTATACACATCCTTCCATATACTTTGAATCATTTCTAGATTACTATTACTGCTTATTACAACTTAATAAATGCAATGTAAATAGTTTCTGGGTGTGGCCAGTTTTAAGTTGTGCTTTGTGGAACTTTCTGGTCTTGTTTTTCTTGAATATTTTCCATCCGTGATTGATTGAATCCTCAGAGTGGAGTCCTTGATTAAGGAGGGCTGACTCTTTACAAAGTAGTATATGAGCTCTCAATTAGCTCAGTATGAAATGGGAGGCAGAAGTATGTGGTGACCAAGAGTTTAGGCCCTGGAGCCAGACCGTGTGGGTGCAAGGTTCAGCCTCTCCACTAACAAAGCTTTGTAGTCTAGCTTTTAGTATCCCTGTCTGTAGAGTGGGGAATACTGTAGAGTGGTATGTGTGGCTATACCAAAGAGTTGTTGAAAGGATTAAGCCATTTAGTGTGTGCACACACAGAACAGTAGTCCTTGCCACACAGTATGCCTTCGGTAAATCTGCACTATTACCGTAGCTTCCACTTGACAGATGAGGAATCTGCGGATCAGGGTGGTCAAAGGTCAGGCCTTAGGGCAAGTCTTGGGGTTTCAGCAGAATGGCCTGGTTGAAAACTATCACTTAGTATGCCCTGTGTATGCCTCTTGATTTTAAAACATCAGTAAGTTTCATCAGAAAGAACTGTAATATGTGTTTACTAGCCTTACACATATTTATACAAACAATAAACATATCAGTGAAATACATTCGTCATATGAAAGTGGCTAGAGGGATTGTCAAGAAATTTGGGGGTATCCATTCACTCAAACTACAGGCTATCTAGTGAGCAGGAAATGACATTTATGGGGGGGGACTCATTTCAGAGTAGCTGAGACAGAAGAAAGTTTATCAAATTTGTAGTTTGAGCTTTGAGACAACTTAAAATATATCCTCTGGAATAGAAAAAAATTCTTTCAGTTTTTTAAGGAACTCCTCCAAAGGACAGGTTTGTCCTCTAGGTAGGCTGACACTAAGGGATAGTAAGATTGAAGGCGGGAGGAGAAGGGGACAACAGAGGATGAGATGGTTGGACAGCATCACCGACTTGATGGACATGAGTTTGAGCAAGCTCCGGGAGTTGGTGACGGACAGGGAAGCCTGGCGTGCTGCGGTCCATGGGATTGCAAAGAGTTGGACATGCTGAGTGACCAAACTGAACCTAACCAAGGGAGACTAAGAGGGCTGCTGTGACTGCTGACTGGCCCACCTTGTCCTTGCACAGAGGAAAAGAACAGTGGTCTCACATACAAGCCCAGATGGGAAGTCACAAGGGCAGACCTCACAGAGAGCAGGAACTGGTGGTGGCCTTGCAGGGATTTAGCTGCTTAATGATGGAACTGGGCACCCTGGGAAGGCTGGCTGGAAACAATAATACTAACAGCTCATACACTGAGTGGTCAACGTTGGGGTTCCTGTCCCTATTCCATACATGCATAGACCCTTCCCATCCTGACAACTGGCCAATGAAGTAAATATAATTACCTAGCTATCCTGATGAGAAAACAGAGGCTTTAAGCAATGGATCATTTTTCCCAAGGTGACATCTGTAAAAGAAGAAGCAGCAGACAGACCAAAACCTGCCTGAAGATGTCCTCTGTGCTCTTAGCCGTACAATTTTAAATCCCTGCTCCACCAGTGTCTAAATGTGCAATCTTAGTAAGGGCCTTAACTTTTGTATCAATCAGTTTCCTTGTTCCTAAAATGGGCAACAGAATAGTATCACCGTGGCAGGGCTATAATAAGTGTTAAGGTGTGTGCGCAGGCATGCTCAGTCATGTCCGACTCTTTGAAACCCCATGGGCTATACAGCTTGCCAGGCTCCTGTGTCCATGAAATTTTCCAGGCAAGAATAGTGGAGTGGGTTGCCTTTTTGTCATCCAGGGAATCTTCCAAACCGAGGGACTGAACCCATGTTTCCTGCATTGGCAGGTGGATTCTTTACCACTGAGCCATCTAGGAAGTCCCATAAATGTTAAATGAGTTAATAAATATAACCCCCTAGATGATGCACTGCACAAGCCCCCAAAATATCAACTATAGTTATTGTGATTATAATTGTGTTATGCTGTCCTTTTATACTCCACACAGCAGCTAGGAGACAGTGGATGATCGAAAAAAGAGAAAATTTGATTGAGTTTTCGCATTAAATACTGGTTTCAAAAAGTACACAAGGCCCTTAATTCGAGATTCCATAACCAGAAAAATTTCCTTACTTGAGTCTCTGATTTCAAGATCCCAGTGAAGAATGGGGAAGCTCAGAGTAAGGGTGTGGCTCGCAAGCAGGAAATGGCAACTTCTCTGCAATGATAGGAGACTTCCTAGGGGATTTCTAATGGCAGCCTGCTTGGTGACTAAGCTGGGCCCTCCCCACTCCTCTGCTGTGCTGGTTGTCTTCTGTTGAAGGACGCTAAGGAATTATGACCAACAGGAGCATTCTCACTATGCAGGGAGGTACAGGCCCTGTGCGTATGGCACCTATTGATTGAGCTTAACTGATGACTCACGCAATGTTTTGGTTCAGGTAGACAACTTCTCTGATGGTTGTTTTTGTTGTTGTTTTCGTGAATAAAAAAGGAGTGATTTAGATAAAGTGCCTTATACTCTTCCTTGTGTTGATATCCCCACTTATTTACCAAATTGACCAAATGCTGGAAGTTTTCTTGTGTCTCACTGACCTGGCTGATATAACCATAAATATGAATCCCCTGTTATTTTTTACACGCTCATTTTCTACAGAAATCAACTTTGGGGAAGAAAACTGATCACCTTTTGACTAAGTGGTAAGAATGGAAGCTGAACAATGAAGTCAATAAGCAAAAGCCAAAAATTATAAGGGGTTTGTGAAATAATAGAAAATACCTATACTGGCCTCTGCCCCTCAGTTCCTGTTATGGAGTGCCTAAATCCCTTGGGTGATAGGAGTGTCATTTTTTCTAAGGAGGTGACCCTTGGTGGACTCCTGGATGGCCACACGATGATCACCATAAAGACTGATCCATGATTAAAAGATTGGAACTTTCAGCCCTTCCTGCTCTCTTCTGGGAAGGGGAAAGGGCTGGAAATTGAGTTAATGATCTATCCTTCCTACTTGTTGAAGCCTCTGTAAAGATACCAAAAGTATGGAGTTTGGAGAATTTCAAGGTTGATGGACATGCCAGGAGAGTGGAGGATTCCAACTTCCTGGGACAGAGCATCTGTGGCTGGGCCCCTTCTAGATCTTGCCCTATATATCCCTTCACCTTGGTACTAAACCAAACTTAAGTATGCTCATCTGATCAGCAGCAAAGCTCATCTACTGCTGGTACCATCTACCACCAGGCTGTGGTAAAGGAAAGATCACAGCATTTATTGCAAGGCACCAAGCAAACAGCATGGGTAACTAATGCTCTAAAGTCCCAAATTCCCCAGGGATTTCAGGGTAGGGTTTTTAAAGCCAAGGTGAAGGAGAGGATAATGTGAAGGTATGTGATCAGTTCATAGTGATCTTTCTGATTCACTGGTGGTGAGGTAATAGGGTGGTGTTTTGGGAATCTCAGTGATCAGTTTTCTGGCTCAAATCAGTCTGAGGTCTATGTGCTTGTGGTCAGCATGCTGTCAACTTTCTGTTTGGTGGGAGTTTAGTATCTACAAAAAAACTCAAGGATATGGTTAAAGACATTATCTATAGCCTTTGAGGAGGAACTAAAAGTCCTTGACTTTGTTTTAAGGCCTAACTATTATTTTTTTGTCATGTTTGACCCTTTTTCTTTGTTTCTGCTTTCTATCAATTTTCCAATGAAATGTGTTCTTTGGAACTTGAGGAAGACCTCAGAAGCTAAAGCTTTCCTATGAACAAGAGGCAGGTGAGGGCCGTGGGGTGGGGATCAGTCTATCCCTGGGAAGGCCTCACAGGAGGGTTCTCCTCAGTTTCAACCTGGAAGTTCATTTGTTTCTTTTATTACATCCTTTATAATAAACCAGTAAATGTGTTCCTCTGAGTTCTGCCAGCCATTCTAGCAAACTACTGAACTCAAGAAGAGGGTCTTGGGAACACTAATCTGTAGCCAGTTGGTCTTGAGTACAGGTGACAGCTTGGGACTGGCAATTGGCATTTGAAGTGGAGGCAGTATTGTGGGACTGGGTCCTCAACCTGGGGGATCTGATACTATTTATAGGTTGTTGTTGTTCAGTTGCTAAGTCGTGTCTGACTCTTTGGGACCCTATGAACTGGAGTACGCCAGGCTTCCCTGTCCTTCACTCTCTCCTGGAGTTTGCTCAAACTCATATCCATTGAGTCAGTGAGACCATCCAACCATCTCGTCTTCTGTCCCCTCTTCTCCTCTTGTCTTCAATCTTTTCCAGCATCAGGGTCTTTTCCAATGAATCAGCTCTTCACATCAGGTGGCCAAAGGATTAGAGCTTCAGCAACAGTCCTTCCAGTGGATGTGCAGGGTTGATTTCCTTTAGGATTCACTGGTTTGATCTCCTTGCAGTCCAAGGGACTCTCAAGAGTCTTCTCCAGCATTTACAGGCAAGCAAAACTGAATTGAATTGTAGGACACCCAGCTGGTGTTGCTTAAAGTGTGAAAAAACCAATGTACACTTGGTGATATGTTCTAAGCATGATAGTAGCATGAGAATAAAGGAGAAACACACAGGAAAGTTTTCCAATACAGGGTTTCAGAGTAGTTTCATGAGTGTAAAAGAGAGAAAACCAATGGTAAAAAAAGGGTTCAGAGCAATAGCATCACATTGGCTCAATGACAAGACTCATCACTATCACTCTAAGGATCAGGGCCAATACTCAGTCATCTAAAATGGAGAGGAAGGTAAGTAGATGGAGAAAGAAATGAGGAAACTTCATAGTTTAATTTTTCCAAAAGGATGGTTCAGGTAATGGAAAATCACCAAATCAAAGAGGTTTTTTTAAAATTTATTTTTATTTTATTTTTTTTATTTCTGGGTGATTTTTATTTTCTTTAAATTTTCATCTTTTTAAAAGTTCTAAAACCATGTCTTTTAAATTTTCAAAAAGAGGAAAACAAATGTCATTTTGAAAGAAATTTTTACCTAAAATAATAAAAGAAAACTAAAGCAAAATTAAATTATCATTTAAATATGTTACAAAACAGCATACTGGCCTATCTACCTTCGGTGCCCCTACTCTGCTTTCAACACTCAGTTTAAGCCCCCAAAGAGTTTTTTTTTTTAAATCCTCACTTTATGGAAATATTGTTATGTTTGTGAAACTCAATTAATTCTCTGCCTGTGTCAGCCTTTCCCCTGGATCTAAAGTGGATTCTTCTCCTGGTTTATCCTGAAGGTGACGATGCCTGTTTAGCAACAGGCCTTAGGAGCTGGTCATTCTCGCCTACACACTAGCCTACACACCAGTTGAACCAGCCTTTTTGGATGAGTAATGGAGGTGGCTGGATTCTGCACAATAATAGGTTACTGAGTGCAGTGCATTATGCCACTCAGGTAGTTTCTTTCCCATGACAGTGGGCACACCCACTCACTTGATCCTTTGCTCTAGAAACATCCAGATTTATGAGTCAGTTCCTGCAGCCTAGAGCCCCGTGGACAATGATTGGTATCCAGGTGAACTTGAGGAGACTGGCCACCTTCGTCACCTAGAATGTCCCCTTAGCACCCTGTCTAGGTTTCTTTCTCTTTTGCCTCTGTTGAAACTATTAATACTGGCTTCAGTCCAGTCTCCATGACACTCTAAATTTCAAACCTGGCCTTGCCTCCTGCTCTGACCTGTCACCTCCCCAGGCCCATATTTCTCCACCTCAGGCATGGTGCTCCCGCAGGCTGCCTGCAGGTCTCCACAGTTTTCATTGCTTTATTTACAGTTCTGCCTCTTCCTGGAATGCTTCCCTCACTTGTCACCATCAGGCCAGGTTGTACTCATCTTTCAGGTATGTACTCAGGCATGACACTCTCCAGGAAGCCTTCCTTAAACACCTGGATTCCTCCCCTCACAAGCGGGCATGGCTCGATGTCCCCACTAATCTCAAGATTATGTGCCCATCTCCCGGATGACGCAGTGAAATCCCTTCGGGCAAGGCCCTGGTCTTATCTGATTCTGTGAAGATCTAGCACCTGACACAGGATGCGTTCATAGACATGCAGCGAATGTCTGTCCAACTAACCTGGTTCCCAACTCCCATGGCTCTGCTCAGATGTTCGGATCAGATTCTCATCCCCATGTCTCTCTCTTCAGCTTACACAGCCCTTGATCTTACAATGAGGTCAAGTGGAACAGGGCCTAGAGTCTAAGTTTAAGGTGATTAATAACTTCTTTCTGGAACACAGTGCCTGTCTTGAGCACAACAAAGGGAGACCAACCTTCTGGTCTTTCGAGAGCATAAGCAAAACATCTGAACTGCGTTTCCTCTCGTTGTCTGGCCACTGATGGGCGGCCTTCTGTTCCTCGGTCCATGTGCTCTGTGGCCTGCTGTGCCTCCTGGCCACGCAGGGCGGTGGATGTGCGCTGGCTGCACACATCCAGCACACACCACCCAGAGCCTTTCGGAGGCTCCAAGGACAGCAGCAGGAGTCTCTCAGAGACTGTGCCTGAGTGACGGAAGTGGAAACAGACATCCTTGGTCTCTGATTGCTACCGCTCTCCCCTTTCTCCTTACGCTTCCTGGCAGATGGCAAGTGAGGGGACAGTGGATCCCCCAGGGAGCTGCCCAGACCAGCTCGTCAGGAAGGGGACATGGATGGTTTGCGGGTGTGAGTAGCAGCCCCCTGCTGAGCACCCCCAAAGGATGCCCTGGAAAGTAGCCAGGAAAGCACACCTGTGGAGACCTTCATGCACAAATGCACATGCACACATGTGCACATACACATACACACGCGTTTTTAATTCTTTGGTAACCTCACTCCTAAGCGAGGTCTGTCCTTGGAGACAAATGATGGAGGTATGCCTCCTTCTCACGGTAAGCCCCTTAGACAAATACAAGAATTATTTTCACCTTTGTTGGCTCCAGTGCTGTAAGAATGGGGTGAGAACTGTTCTGAGTCATGCAGAACTGGGTACGAAATTGATTTCCAAACTGGCTCTCAGGCCAGGAGGTTCATGCGGCCCTGACACATCTTGAAGTTTCTTTTCTCTTTGAATAAAAGATGATGATCTCAGAGAGGAGCGGCAGGTGGGAGGGAGGGAGTGATGAACATTGCAGCAAAAGTCAAGCCTCTTAGTGATTTTACCACTTTGTGAAGTTCCAGAAACAGTCCAGTTAATTTTCTTATGCTGGATAATAGGGGAGTTGGTTAGAATAAACCACTACATTATTGGTTTGGATCATTTGTTCTCAGCATTTCTTCATGCTTGCGCTGGATATTCCAGGGGAAAGCTGAAGCACTGCTTTGCTTCTCTTCCACGCCGACGGAGGACCAGGCCCCGTCGTGGATTTTAAAATCCACAACCCCAGGCATGAAAGACCCTTTGGAATGGAGCCCAGCAGTGCCAATACACTCCCCTCCACGGGGCCTCGCTCTGTTTGTCTCTGTTCATGGTTTGTCTGTGCACCACGACGTTCTCTTGAAAATGAGGGGGCGAATCAGGCTCCATCCGGCACAGACTATTGTTGGTTTTCATTCACTGGAGCCTCCTTTGTGGAAGAAAGGACTTCTTGATTCTTATCACCCAAACATACCATTTAGAGTAGCCAATGCTCAATTTTTTTCCTTTCCCATGATTTTGCTAAAGACTTTGTTTTCATCACAAACAAAGGAGATTTAAATCAGGGAGGGTCCTCTGTCCTAACAAAATACTAAGAAGCCACTTCCTGTTCGAGTCACTCTTTCCTAGAGAATTTCCCAGACGCCTCCCTTGGGTTTTTATTAAGAGCCAGAAGTCTGTTTGTCTACCTTTCCCAGTGCAGTCCTGGGCAAAGTGTAATGGTGCTGTCTGATTTAGCCCAACAAAGAGCAATCACCCTTTTAACTCTGCTGTCCCTTCAGAGAGAGAACAGGCTCCATGGAAAGCAGTAGGAATTGTTGGGGGTGGGGTGGTAGACTTGGTTTTAAGTTACCGGGAAATTGTACGTGTTGCAAGACCAAGGCGATCAACAATCCTTCCAACCTGTTCCAGACCCATGGACCTGGCCTCCTTCCCAGCACAATACTGGGAAAGTTCCCATTCATCCAGCCTGTGGTCCCTGCTCTGAGCATCTGGGGAATTCCCAGAAAGTTTGGAAGCAGAATGACTTGTGTGACTGCAGATTCTTCAGCTTTAGCTCTGAGAAACTCCAGCCCTTGTGCAGAGCCAAACTGGATGAAGAGTGAGCGGCCCCACGGAGGCACACTGCAGCGGTTGGAAAGACGTGCTGCTGAGAGAGTCAGCACAGATGTGATGATCTGGCTCTGAAGACAATCCGGAAAGGGAGGGTGCAAAACCGTGGGTGAGCAATGTGAGTGGGCCTGCAGCAACTCTGAAGCTCACAGCCTTCACTGTATTTATGCAGTGTTCGGTTTTAAAAAAATAATCAGGTTTAATTCTTTTTCCTTTTAATCAATAAAGAGCAACAAAACTTTTATTACATTTTTCCTGAAGTGTGGTTGATTTTCGGGCTTCCCTGGTGGCTCAGCAGTAAAGAATCCACTGCAATGTAGGAGCGGCAGGAGATGTGGGTTCGAGCAGAACCTTGTTGTTTAACCATCCTGTACACAAGAGTTTGCATGTACCAATCCCGAACTCCCAGGCTCTCCCTCCCCTATCTCCGCTCCCCTTGGCAACCACAAGGCTGTTCTCTACGCTTGTGAGTCTTGTTCTGTTTCATAGACAGGTTCATTTGTGTCATATTTTATATTCTACATATAGGTGATATTATGTGGTATTTGTCTTTGTATTTCTGACTTACTTAGCCTAGTATGGTCGTCTCTAGGTCCGTTCACGTTGCTGCAAATGGCAGTATTTGATTCTTTTTTTATGCCTGAGTAATATTCCATCGTCTATATATACCCCATCTTCTTTATCCATTCATCTGTCAATGGATGGTTTTTTCCATGACCTGGCAAATGCAAATAGTGCTCTTATTAACATTCATGTACATGTATCTTTTCAAGTTATAGTTTTGTCTGGGTATATGCCCAGGGATGGGATTGCTGGATCATATAGTAACTCTATTGTTAGTTTTCTGAAGAACCGCAATACTGTTCTCCATAGTGGCTGCATCAATTTACATTCCCACCAAGTGTAGGAGGCTTCCCTGTTCTCCAGTCTCCCTCCAGCATTTATTATTTTAGGCTTTTTAATGATGACCATTCTGACCTTTGTTAGGTGATACCTCACTGTAGTTTCAGTTTACATTTCTCTAATAATTAGTGATGATGAGCATCTTTTCATGTGCTTTTTGGCCATAACAGCAGACCTTTTTTGAGTACCTGTTCTGAGCCTAGAAATAGGGTAAGCACTGGAAAAGTACAGAAGAATTCAGCAGTCATTGTCTCAAGCAGGAGACACGAAAATGCACTCGTGTGTACACAGTGCGGTCAACACTGTACCCGAGGAGTGTCCTCTTGGGGGATGGGGGAGGGGGCAAGGGAATTACAGTTCAGCTTCTTCCTCTAGAGAGGAGAGCAGGGCAGAAGTGGATGGGAATAAAGATCACTACTCCACCGGCCCAGAGAAGGAAATGGCAACCCACTCCAGTGTTCTTGCCTGGAGAATCCCATGGATGAAGGGGCCTGGTGGGCTACAGTCCATGAGGTCTCAAAGAGTCAGACACGACTGAGCGACTTCACTTTCACTTTCAACTTTAGTAAGACAACCAGACATAGGCACTCTCCAGAATTTTGAGTCATCAGATTTAAAGAGAAGTGTTGCCATTCTTGATTCAAACAGTTTTTAATTCTCACAGACAACAAAACAACTAAGAAATTCCTGTACTTTATTTTTAAAATTTCCTCTTTCATTAGGCCTCACCAGGCAGTCACATTCCACAAAATGCTGGAGATGATTTTCCCTCAGAAATTCCATAAGATGATCTGAGTTGCAGGGACACGGGGTCCTGGTTACGTCCAGAGGCACAGCCAGCTCGTCAGCGGCCTTCTTGCTTCTCTCCAGGCTCCTCTCCTGTTCTCCTCCGCCCTCTGGGGCTCGCCACGCGCTTCCGCCCTGCGAACTTTGCGCCGGCTCTTGTGTCAGGAGCACGCCCCCGGCTGGCCCCCGGGGCCGACTTCACTCCCGGGTTGCTGTCTTGCTAACCCACTCCAGTGTTCTTGCCTGGAGAATCCCAGGGATGGGCGAGCGTGGTGGGCTGCCGTCTATGGGGTCGCACAGAGTCGGACACGACTGAAGCGACTTAGCAGCAGCAGCATTCTTTCCCAAAGGCCTTCCCTCCGGAAGCCCGCGGGGAGGCTTCCAAACTGGACTCGGGAGGCTGACGGGAACAACTCTGTGCCAGGACACACCGCCTCCAGGGAGAGAAGGTGGGGTGAGAGCAGCTACGTGAGAGACAAGGAGGCCAGAAAGCACCGCATCAAAGAGCTGCGCCGCAAATCCTGAGCCCGCGTGCAGCCGCCACCGAAGGCCACGTGCCTAGAACCCCAGCTCCGCAGCGAGAGAAGCCACGCAGTGAAGGCCGTGCGTCACAATGAAGAGTGACTCCTGCTCATGGCGACTGGAGAAAGCCTGCGGGCAGCAACGAAGGCCCGGAACGAAGCAATAGTTAATAAATAAATAAATAAGTAAGTAAATAAATCTGAGGAAAAAAAAAAACTTGGGAAACTAGGACATCTTCTAAATATCTAGATATTCCTGTTCATTCCTTCCACATCTCCTCTTCCTTCCCATCTGAGATCTGACTATGAGAGGCTTCTCTCAGCCACCTTGACCGGAGGATTTTTTTTTCTCTGAACACAGGGGCAGCAATAGATCTTTTTGTATTGGAATTCATTTCTCAGGTAGAAATTGTTCTACTGCCTGCCATTGAAGGCTATTTCTTTGTTTTCCTCATTAAAGACTTAAACCGCTTCCCAAGGATCAGATCTTTGGGAGGTTTTCTCAGGATTCCTGAGGGCACCAATCTCGTCTACTGTGAAAGTCAAGCTCATCACCTCAGATAATAAGACAAGAAGTGATTTAAGGCAGAAAGTGACCCAATTATCCAATTGTTGGTTCTGTGTCCCATGGAGAAAACCAAAGCTAAAATTCAGTAACTGATGACAGAAAGATCTGGGGATAGAAACTGACCTGAATTCTGAAAAGGAAGTCTGAGTAACAAGCTGGCGTTTCTCCAAAACCTGTTTATTGTGTGAATTCCTGGAACCCACCGTGGATCCCCGAACCGGGCAGGAGAAGCACGCCTACAATCCCTGTCCAGAGATCTGCGGAGACCACAGGGAGACAAGCTCTGCGGCCTGGCGAGCGGAGGACGGAGTCGAGGCTTGGCAGACTAAGTTTTTTCTCTTTGTTCTGTTGTTACTCTTGTTCGTGTTAACTCTATGGGGTCAACTCTATGGAGAGATCAAAATTAATATCTTCTATTCTGAAACTCGCCTGTAAGCAACAGCAACGGCCCCAAGGATGTTTGACCAGCCGCCATCTGATAGAGCCTGCTGCAGGCTGTGGGAGTGCAGCAGTGGGAGCCAGACCTGGTTCTGTCTCCATGGAGACACCACCTCCATACGAGGACAGAGGACCTCCAATCCTGAGGTCTGTAAACCGAGGACAGTGGTGCTTCCGATGACACTGCAACGTGAGAAAAGAGAGCCTACCCGCTGGAAGTTCTAGTGCTCACACTGACCTCAGTAAAGGGCCTCTACAGAGAAATTTCACTCCCCACCCTCTCATCTACCCTCCCCCTGTCTCCACTGCCGTAATGTCTTCAAGTCATGAAGCTCTTTGGTCTAAAAATATTGCATTAGAATCCCAGTAAGCAGAACCTCCCTGGTGGTCCAGCAATTAAGAATCCCCCTTGCAATGCAGGGAATGTGGGTTTGATCTCTACTAGGGGAACTAAGACCTCACAAGCTGTGCAGCCCCTGAGCCTGAGTGCCGCAGCTCCTGAGAGCCACAAGTAGAGAGTTCATGCCCGCTAATGAAAATCTCATATGCCGCAGCCAAGACCTGATGCTCCAAATGAATGGATTACTTAATATTCAAAAGGAATCTGGAAACATCTCTCAATAGACTTATAAGACACGGGAGCATTCTCAAGCTCCAAACCTCCTTGAAACTGCCTCTCTTTTATGATTTCTTGGGCTTCCCTGATGGGTCAGATAGTAAAGAATCCACCTGCAATGCACAAGGCCCAGGTTCATTCCCTGAAAGATCCCCTGGAGAAGGAAGGGCGTGGCTACCCACTCCAGTATTCTTGCCTGGGGAATCCCATGGACAGAGGAGCCTGACGGGCTACAACCCATGTGGTGGCAAAGAGTTGGACACGACTGAGCAACTAACACACACACATATGCCTCACCTACTTGAAATTTAAGCTGAACTTTTAAAGCGTTTATTTATGTCTTAGGTTATAAGTGTAAGAGATTTTTTAAATGCAAAGACTGAAGAGCCATAGAAATAGTTCTTTGGCAGTTTCCTTTGACAGCAAAAACATTTTTAGGCTCCAGAGAGATATTTCTTTGAACACTGAAGACAGTGTGACTGTGAGAGGAGAAAGCGATGCAGCAGAGCCACCACAGATGAGACGAGAGAAAGCCTGAGCTCTGATGTGAGTCTGAATGGTCCACCTCTCCCAGCCTCTGCCTTGTCTAGAGTGAGAGGTATCATATGGGGGTCCTCTGAGATCACCAGGTTCTGTGAGCCTGTGAAGGACAAAAATGTCTTATCACACACTATTTGATGTTGTCTAGGACCTCAAGGAAATCAACCCTGAAAATTCACTGGAAAGACTGATACTGAAGCTGAAGCTCCAATTCTTCCACCACCTGATGCGAAGAGCCAATTCATTGGAAAACACTCTTAATTTGGGAAAGACTGAGGACAGGAGGAGAAGGGGGCGACAGAGGATAAAATGGTTGGATGGGATCACTGACTCAGTGGGCATGAGTTTGAGCAAACTCAGGGAGATGGCGAAGGACAGGGAAGCATGGCATGCTGCAGTCCATGGGGTCACAAAGAGTTGGACATGACTTAGTGACTGAACCACAACAAGGTGATGAGTAGCAGGTATTTGGCAGACAATCCATTTGATTTAAAAAAAAAAATAGTTGTAAGAGTGAAATAATAGGCCACTAATAATAACTGACATTTGTCAAAAGTTCATAATATGCCAGACATTAGGCTTTAAACTTTTCCATATTGAGCCTTTCTTTAAATTTCATGACAACCCAGTGGCAAAAGTAGCATTATGATCTATTTTCTCACATCCGTGGAAACTGAGGCTGACCAAAGTGATACCACCAGCCAGAAGTGCGAAAGCTGGGAAATTGGCAGAAATAAGGTTCAAACCCAGGTGCTGGGCTGCAGCTGCTGAGTGCTAAAGAGGGAGCCTTGTAGGAGCAGTTCCCTGCCCCAGGAATGGTCTCTGTGAGCTGCGTGAGGGGGCTCTGAGGCCATGGCTCTCTCTCCAGTTTTCACATGAAGAAGCAACCTCATAGCTCCATCCCACAGGATACGGTTCCTGCAGGCAAGCTGAGGCCTAACTTCACAGCTGACTGTCAGTTATATTGAACCACCACTCACCCAGAATTTGGTGCTCTGACAAAGATGCTCAGACATCACTTTTATGGCCCAGGACTCATCTGATTATCTACCTGTCAATGCCCTAGTCTTTGGACATTCTTAGCTGTCTGTTCATGTCTCAGGGACACGTCTCTGAGATGCAATGTAAGGTGTTTTGAGGGATTAGGTGGTGTTGAAGTGGGCAGCATTTGAGGAAGAGTTCACTGAATCCCAGTCCTGATGGCAAATGATTAGGTGGGAAACAAACCCCAAGAACAGGTTCACTAAAAGAATAAAGTTTTAAAATAGGGGGATGGCTTAAAACAAAAAGAATCTCCTCCAGAAATCTGCAAGGGCTGCAATCATGAAAAGTTCAAACGTAGCTAAATTATTCATTCAGTCATCAAACATTTTCTGAGTTTTGTGTGGGGCTCTAGGGAGGCAGAGATGAGTAAGAGAAACTGCCTAGATTCATGATCTAGTTGGGAGATACTGCTTATCAGAACACTCCCTTAGTTTTCCTGGGAAATGCAAATGATGCTGCATGGAGTATGTATCTCTTTCTTTGGAATCAAAATGTCAAAACTGACTCAAATCAGAGCTTCATCTCTCACTCCAGTTATAGAACCACTCTGAACTTCAGTTTTCTCTTCGGTGAGTTGGGAATAATCATTCCTACCACATTGTATCATCCAGAGGATTAAGGGAGATTCTTTATGGGAAAGTCAGTTGCAGGTGATTGAATGTAAAGGACAGGGAATAAAGTGGGTGCATTTTTTAGCTTGATGAACAGTTTTCCCTCTGCCTTTCATGTTCCAAAGTTTTACTTAGCACTGTTATAGACAAAGGTGCATTTTTTTTAAAAAGCTGATTAATTGAAACTATCTCCCACTTCTGTTCCTAAAATGATACAAACTCCAATTGTTATTAATTTCTCAGGGTTGCCAAGCTTAGAAATTCTTATGTGAGTTACAGCTCTTGGTTGATAAGCAGTTAGCGTTACTCTAATCTAAAAGCACATTTCAGGGCCAAGACAACGGGGAGCTTTGATAATTTCATTCTTGCAAGAAGAAAGCAGGAAGCAATGGAGCTTCAGGATTAGGGACCAAACCTTTCAACCAGTTTCCTCACTCCTGTCAAACCAGAAACAGGCTTGAGGGAGAGCCACAGAGGGGCCTAGGTTTGCTATAAGGCACTGAATGCCCCTCCCACCCCAGGAATTATCAAGGGCTGACTCAGTTCCCAGTGCTGCCAGCAGTAGGCATTAAGCAAGTCCTTCTGTTTATGAGCAGCTCAGAGTGAGGTGGGCTTGGGTCTAACTGGCTTACTTTGTGCAATTATATCCTTGGCCAAGCTGAGCCGCTTATCCGAAGAGTTGTTGATCTGTTGACCTTCCTATACCCTGGTCCTCGTCTGAGCACCCCTTTCCCCATCCGCTTCCTGATCCTCTGTGCCCATCTCTTACCTGCCTCACTTGGAGTAGACAACTCATCTAGTCCCCTGACTGATAGATTTTGAACGCGTTTTAGTGTTCCAGCTTCCAAATATTCTTCGAAACCACAAAGCCCGGGTGCTGTGTCCAGAGATCTTTTTTTTGCTTTCTGAAATGGCAGAGGTAGTTGCAAGCAGAGTTTTTCCAAATTTCTGGACTTGTGGAAGGAAAAGTGTGGAGGAGATTCCCTGCCTTGGCAGGTCTAAATGATATGATGTGTGACTCTCTGGAAATCTGTACTTTAACATGTTCTTTGGGGGAGTCTTATGATCAAGCAAGTTTGAGACACAGCTTGACTTCTTATTGGAATAAGAGTTGATAATATGTTTACTTCTTCAAGTACATCTTTGTTTTATCCTAACAGCGTCTGTATTGCTGAATGACTGACTGTATAAATGATCTGACCAGCATGGGGTGGCTCTAACGGAGCAGTAAGAAATGCTGTGCACAGAAAGTTGGGAAAGAGGCCTGGATGCTGACATATCCCAGACTTCAGCTAATTCTTATGAAGCATCTTTTGGTGTTCTTGGAAATGTGAGCATGTGTTTTCATGGGTGGCAATTGAGTCATGGAAGGTAGAAAGGGAGAGATTTATAGGCAAAGGTTTTGTCCCTTTTTTGCATAAAAGGACTGCCTGGAACACATCAAAATAATTAGCTTTATGAGCGTGGAGACAACTACATGCTTCCCATGGTGTCTGGCACACAATAAGCTCTCAATAAAACAACAAATGGATCAATGAATGAGTGAGTGAACCCATCGATGCTCTCCATGAATGTGACTGTGGCGGAGCTCCTCTCTTCCTTCTGTATATCTTTGTCTTCCCCTCTGTGTGATATTGGGAAGATCTTAGCTGGACTTGCAAGAGTGGAGATAAAACTTTGGCTCCTAGTTCATCATCGGTAGGGCAGACATTCACTATCTGTGGGCTTCCTGAGCTTTATAGATAAAGGGGAGGACTGTCTCCAGGGCTCTGGGTGGAGGCCAGTGGAGACAATGGACTCAAAGGGCTTTGTCACCACCCATGTGAAGGATTGTCATGTGTTTCTTCTGCTCGCCCTTTATGACACCATCAACATCCCTTAGTTTCATCTTCCAGAGGAGGATCTTTACAAAGAGTCACTGCCCAAGATCTGGGAGACACTGGTACATATTTGCTCCTTTTTCTCAGCATATGAACAGTCAATATATCTCAAATCTATAAAACTGAAGGCAAACTCCAGTATTAGCAGTAGAGGATGGCCAGAGAGGAGGGTGTGCTCTGTTACAAATTCTCTTTGGGCCTTAGTACCCTCCCGTATAGACTGAGTCACTGTTTCTGCCATCCATGTGGTCCCTTCTGTGTGGGCAGGGAAGCCCCCTGCCAGGAGCTGAAGGGCTATTCCGTGCTCCGAGGATGCATGGGAAGAGGCTCACATATGTAATAATAGAAGGAAAATGAAGGCTACGTCCCCATCACCTCTTTCCACAGTGCAAATGTGGAAAGGTAAGTATTCCTGAGACAGAAACGCACGTTGTGAAAGGAAACAACAGTGGCCTGATCTGCCTCTCCTCTGTGCTGAAGTGCCCTTCATCGGTCTGCTTCCCATGTTGGGTGTGCATTTTTGTTCTTTTCCTCCTTCGTTTATGTGCTGTGTGCTTAGTCGCTCAGTCGTGTCCCACTCTTTGCAACCCTATGGACTGTAGCCCGCCGGGCTCCTCTGTCCATGGGATTCTCTAGGCAGGAATCCTGGAGTGGGTTGCCATGTCCTCCTTCAGGGGATCTTCCCAACCCGGGTCTCCCACATTGCAGGCAGATTCTTTACCAGCTGAGCTACCAGGGAAGCCCGTAGTTTATACACTCTTCGCTTATACACTCATTCAAAAGACATTGACTGAGAAAGCAGAATTTTATTGGCTCTCTTATCTGTGCAATCATGGACCCAGGCTTTGTGTTTCCCTGTTGCTAAGTTTTTATTTTCTCAGGTGAAAGAGCCAGTGTTCTGGTTTCTCTGCTTGTCGTCTCACAAGGACCATCTCTTACATTCTCTCAGGTGATACGCCTCTGCCCAGCCTTTGCTCTCCAGGAGGCTGAGGAACAGCTCCCTGGAGGCCATCAGTCTGCATGGCTGGGGTGGTGTGAGCCCTTCGCTGTCTGACCTAGTCCCCTTGGCCAGTGCCCAGGCAACAAGTGACCCCTGGGCTCTACAAGCTGGCTTGCTGCCCCTTGAGCCGTTGAGTATAGTTGGGTGGCAAGAGTGAAGTCAAGGAAACCTGGGTTTTGCATGAAATTCCAAAATGTCTGGTTTTGAGGACTTTGCCAAATTTCCTCCTCAAGCTCTCTGAAACTTGGGCTTCTCATACATGAAAAGACAACAATCATAACTACTTTACAGAATTGCCTTGAAGCTAAAATGAGCTAAGATATAAAAATTGTTCAAAGAATGGATTGATATTCACTCATGAAATCTCTTCCAGCTCCATGTCCTGAACCCTGTCCTTGCATGATCAATTTCTGCACAACTTTTAAAGTCAAATTCTTTTGCCAATTTTACTGTGAAATATCCAAATGTACTTTCACTTTCAGCTGGGTTCTCTTCTGGCCCAAATTACATTTTACTATGTGTTTTAGGTATTTGTGTTGTTATCATATCCCCAACTAGAAAGTAAATATCTTATTTGTCCTTATTTTGCCCCAAAGCTGGCACAGTTGATTGCCTATGAGATATAGTACTCAAAAGCACTTGTAAAATGAATTAATGAGTGAACAGGCAATGAATTACTACCTGAATAGGGTAGGAAGAGAAATTTCTACCTGTATGAGCTCAAACGGTTTTGAAAATGATCTTTCAGTAAGCTATTTGGGCCCATATAACTGATAAGAAGTTTAGGATATAAAATACATAAAGAATTTTATGATTCAGTAAGAAAGAAGAACTAATTATAAAAATGAGCAAAGAGTGGGAACAGAAGATGTCAGAGAAGATAAAATCTCAAATAGGCAATAGACATATGAAATGTTGTTGGACCTTATGAGTAATTATAAAAATGAAAATTAGAATAATGAGGGGCCATTTCATAAAGTGGAAACTTTGGAAGTAGTAAGTATTAACGAAGCTGAGGAAACAGCTCAAAAAATGCACATTTTATCTCAATGTTCATAGCAGCACTATTTATAATAGCCAAGACACAGAAGCTACCTAAATGTCCAGCAACAGATAATATATATATACATATAGATAATATATAATATATACATATGTATATGTATGCTAAGTTACCTCAGTCAAGTCTAACTCTTTGCAAGCCCAGGCTCCTCTGTCCATGGGCTTCTCCAAGCAAGAATACTAGAGTGGGTTGCCATGTCCCCCTCCAGGGGATCTTCCTGACTCAAGGATTGAATCCAGGTCTCTTACATCTCCTGCATTGGCAGGCAGGTTCTTTACCACTAATGCCAGCTGGGAAGCTCGCACACACACACACACACATACACACATATGTATTAGCCACACACACAAAAAATGTAATAATGCTATTTGTAGCAACATGGATGGACCTAAGGATTATCATAATAAGTGAAGTAAGTCAGACAAAGACAAATATCATATGATGTCACTTATATATGGAATCTAAAATGAATTATATAAATGAACTCATTTACAAAACAAAAATAGACTTACAGACATAGAAAGCAAGCTTATGGTTATCAAAGAGGAAAGATTGGAGAGAGGGATAAATTAGGAGCTTGGGATTAAAATATACACACTACTATATATAAAATAAATAACCAACAAGGATCTACTGTATGACACGGGGAACTAAGTATCTTGCAATAATCTGTAATGGAAAAGATTCCTTAAAAGAATATATATACATTCAGTATAACTGAATCACTTTGCTGTATACCTTAAACTAACACAACAGTATAAATCAAATCTATTGCAATAATTTTTTTTTAAATGCATGTTTCAAGTTGATCATGGCATATTCCTACAGTGAAATACAGAAAACAATGAGCCTGGTCCTCATGTGTCATCAAGTATAGACACTGAAAACAGGAGAGACAATGATACAGACTGACAAAGGCTACTTGCTGAGGTCTGGACTAGTACGACCACATTTATGTACAACATCCACATACATATACACATACACAGAAATCCCCGTGTTATTTTTGGAGGGGGAGACTTGGTAGGATTACGGAAAGACAGGAAAGGTAGTCACACAACACTGGTGGCCTGGTTGACTCTAGAATGGAGGGAGGGAGGAAGTCATCAGGAGACCTACACCGGGATCTTTACAAGCAAAATAAGGGTGGAGAAAAACTGGGTGGTGACTAGGAACATTTTTATTTTAGTCCTGTTTGCTCAACTAGAAAGTCCTAATGGTGGAAAATATTAAATATAATATAAAACTTTGGGGGACACAATGGGTTACTCAGTGAAATTCAGGTTTACCAAGCACCAACCTGTCCTAAGGACTGCCTGACTCCCAAATGTTTATTTCCAGAATGTTCCAGCAATAAGCTGAAAAGAAATGATCAGGGTTTTATTGACCTATACAGAATCATATCTAATGTGATTCTGAAAATGCAGAATGAGGTTCAGCTCTCCCTTGAGCTGGCCTGCTGTTTCCCACTCTAATAAACTTTATTCTCTTCTCATTCTGACTCTTGTCTGGAAATTCTTTTCCAACTCACACACAGACTGAGACATTTTGGTGGCCCATACGGGGATTCTCAGGGGTTTTCTCCTCCCTAATTCGCTTGCTTATTTTTCCTCAAACCCCCTGCGAATAGGTGAATAGCTGTGGAAGCAACTGAGGAATTCTGGCCAGGGTTACTCTATAGCATGTTCCAAAGGCCACACAGCCTACTGCGCCCCAGTAGCTGCCATCCAAGCAGGTGAGGGCTCTCCTTCCCCTTTCATCCTTAGGCTGAGGACCAGGCCATTTACAATTGTGTGGACACCAGTCAGGCACTTAAAATCCACTAGGAAACCTGCCACTTGAAGACCCTTCCGGCAGGATAAGGGGATGATGGAATGGATCAGACAATTAGGGTCTGCCCCAAGAACAACAAAAACATTATGTAAAAAGCTTCCATTTTTGCTGCAGAAATAGCTTCTCCTATAAGATGACCATTGTGTTATTTTTTTCTTCTTTTCTAACCAGGGCTGATAGCATGGCAACTACTGATAATTCAGTGCTGAATGCTGAGTTTGATATAGACATTTCAGTTCAGTCGCTCAGTCTACATTCAAACGGGTATATCTTTCCTTTTCTCCTTTGCCTTTCACGTCTTTTTTTTTTTTAATGGAAATTAAAAAAAACGACAACAACAACAAAAAAACTCTCCCCAAGTTCCCATCACTACCTTCTTCTGCCTGAATGGTACTGCCAAGGGGGCTTGGTAGAAGTTGACCACCAGGGTCCTAAGTGGTGGCTACATTGGCCACCCCAGAACTGCTGTAGGAGAAGGGAGGAGGGTTTGTTTTAGAATTACAAGGTAGGGAGTGCAGTTCAGGGAGGGGCGGAGGAGGAGTCTCGATATTCAGCCTCCTTGGAATAAAATTTAACTCATCCCATCATTGAACCTGGATTCGATCCCTCGGTTGGCAAGATCCCCTGCAGGAGGGCATGGCCACCCACTCCAGTATTCCTGCCTGGAGAATCCCATGGACAGAGGAGCCTGGCGGGCTACAGCCCATGGGGTTGCAGAGAGTCAGACATGACTGAGTGACAAAGCACATCACTGAAGTGAATGAAAAATGTTAACTTTTCTGGATTCATGGCCCATTTATTTAACATCTATTTTGGCTTCATATTTGATGGAATCTATGCTTTGAAGATGTTACCCTGTTATTTTTCTAAATGAACACTGAGGTTATATTATGATTTCCTTGTCTTCAGATGAGGAGACTGAGGCCCAAAGAAACTGATTGGCTTGCCTGAGGGTGTATGCTTATGGAGCCAGAAGTTAAAGCCTGCTGTCTCTCTCTTAGATAACCCTCTGACTTGATCTGTTTCACTCTCTTGTCTGTTTTTCTCTCTCAAAGCATGATCTCTTATCTCTGTTTCTGGGACAACCAGGACGTGTTCTCCAGTCACCGTAAACACACATTTCAAGAACAGCATCACACTTTTCCCTACAGTATCCCACTTGATAACCTCACTGGACACAAACAGAGAGAGAACCTCTTTTGTTAACTTCACAAGCCTGTGTAACTTACCCTAAGTCAGAGTCAAGGTTGATGTTACCCTCGGTGAGTGCTTATTCAAAGGCTAACAGAAGAGGACCTTTAGAAGATAACTCTTAAAGGAGAATAACAAGTTTATCTTTCTTTAAAGTGTGTGGCAGCTTGTGATGGCTTGCAAAATGGTTTGTGATCTTTCCCCAAGGTCTCAGAGAAAATACTTCTTTTTAATGTTTCCTTTCATTACCTGTTCATTTATAGCTTAGTAGCTTCTTCTCCAAGTCTTGTCTCTTGACGGCATTAGTCATCAGAGTTGAGACAAGCTACGTCCAGCCACAGAGTCCTTCTGTGTCTTCCGGGGTTGGACTCACAGGAAGCAAGTTGAGGGTTTCCTGTTTCTGACGTTGTTTAAGAGGTTCATGGGGTTTTATGGGAGTGTATGGAATTGGGGTTCCAGGTTTTTGGAAACTACCCGAAATTCCTCCAGTAGCCCTCTTTACATGTTTCAGGGGTGAGAAGTTCCTGCCCAGTGATGCTTTCAAAGGAGAGATCCAGGAATGACTTGAGGGCATCCTGAGGCTGGAGAGCTTTGAGGGTGTTTCTCAGTGTGGACTTCAGCATCTCGACTCTAGCCCAGTGTCTACCCACCCCCAGCAGATCTGGTGTCTCACTGCCTTTTGTGTTGTAAAACCCAAACGAGAGGCTTTTAAATTATTTCTATTGCCTAGAAAAGAGAATTATCCCTGGTGACAAAATCATCAAATTTTATTATGTGCAAACCAGTGCTATATATTTCAGAGTTTTGCTTTAAAGGATATCATTTAGAAAAATGGCACAGCTTTTCATGGGCTTGAAAGTTTCTATTGTCAAAACATATTACCAGGGAAGTACAATACATTGTAAAATTACAAGGAATCGCAATTCAGTCCTGTTTTGACTTTATTTATAAAAAACAGATTAATAGCAAATGAATAAAACTTTTAAACCATTCTCCGAGTAATAATACTAAACAAAACGACTAATAAAACAGCCGCATTCAAACAGCTGTTTAAGAAACCCCAATGATATTTCATCCATTGTCAAATTTGGCATTTGGGCAGAATAAAGACCAAAGTAAATATTTATTGATTCATGGGAGAACACTGAAAATCCCTTCTTTATAAGTAGAATAAGCAAATAAACCATGATTTATAAAAACCCTGGCTAACTAAATCAGCTAATGGGTCTATTCAAAAAATTCTTATCATGTAAACTGTGAACTGACAATTATAATTGAAAATTACCAGTTTCTCTATGAATTTAATATACATATAGTTAACCACCTGCTTAACTGTTATACAGAGCCATTTAAATGTGCAAATGGAAGTACAAATGTTTGAAGGCTTTTGAACCAAACACATTAATTGCCAGTGTGTGTTAATGGAAGCAGGCAGAATGGAAGCTTGCTTCTCTCTGTAATAAATATAAAATTTCCCTGGGCTTCTGAGTCTGTGCTGAGCACAAATGGAGGCCTTTTATAAGAGACGCTCATTGGAGAAATTGAGGCCCTCAACCCCAACAAAACAGGTGAAAAGGAGACAGGGTGAAAGTTGCATCAGCAAGATTTACTACAAGTGCCACACTCTTCTCGTGGTTCTGTCCAAGCTGGGAATTGGAGGGCTCCCTCTGAGCCCACAGCACCGTGGAATCGGCAGTGAGGACCGAGATGAAGTGTGAAGCAAGCCCATGGGCCCGTCTGTGCCTGGTTCACTCCTGCTCACAACCGATCAGCATGCGGCCCTGTGCTTTCCCTTAGTGGCCTGGAGACAGCTGGACCTGCCCTCACTGTAGTCACCCACGTGTTCAAAAACACTTCCTCCTCCAAAAGACACGTCAGTCCTCTGTTCCCTGCGCACCTGCGGGCTCTGGGTTTTTCCAGATAGATGCATGCATGAGAACCTGCAGATAGTCTGATGTGTCCCTCTGCCCGGTCTCTCATTGAAAGGGGCCGCTGGTGTCCGTGAGTCTGGGCCAGGCGGCCCCTCTGGGAGCCGGGTGTCAGGCCCCTCCTGCAGCCACGGTCTGGCTCCCCCTGCTTTTCTGTGACTCTCTGGCCACTGCGGCGCAGAGGGAGGGACCCAGACTGGATGCCATTCCGGGGAGACCGTTAGGGAACTTCTGGGGGGGGAGGGGGCAGGGAAGAGCCACCCGTGGGTAAGAGGGCACCCAGGAAGAGAGGCCCAAGTCAGAGCTTTAGTCTTAGAGGAGGTCAAGGCGGTGAGGAGTATGGGTCTCCCGCCCGTGCCAGCAGCCTGGTTCCAAGCTTACACATCAGGGGGTCACAAAGAGGGAAATACACAAATCGGAAACTAGAACTGCAGCCTTGATGGAAACTCGGCCATAGACTGGGGCCTAAGAATCTGTTTTGAGGGGGTGGATTCTTACCAAACAAACTACAAAAGAGCGGAAGTGGTTCTTCTCCACTCGGTACAAATCAACCTCCCTCATTCTGGGTCTGTGAAGCCTTCAGAGCATCCCAGGTGACACCAGAGCTGTGAGAATGGACTTAATCCTGGGGACTTTGGGAAATTCCTGGGAGTAGGAGAAGGACTTGGCAAGAAGCTAATGTTTTTGAAGAGCAAGTGGAGGTAATAAATTTTCAATGAGACTTAGTTTTCCTCTGTGGGTGGATGGGACCTGGGAACACCCAGGTAGGGGAGGCATGAGTTGGTACCACATTTGAACATTTTCTTCAGAGCCAACTGGCCAACGCCTGGAAGGGCACCCTGCTGACTGCTGCCCCCACCTCTGCTCTAGCCGGTTTAATCAGTGCTCCCTGAGCCCATCACTCACTTTCACACTCCAGGCTGGTTTCTGGATGGTCTTTGGACAGTCACACAACATAAATTCCGATCTCAAAAGACAGACTTTTCACCAGAAAGATACTGAGAAGACTGTGTTGTAGGCTCTGGGGGTCAAGTTGCAGAGATGCCATCCTGATATCCTGTGGGCACAGTGATGCCATGGCACTTAATTATGGTTCCTCCTGTGCAACAGCTTCCCAGCTCATCCCAGTAATTACCCAGCATTGTGGCTACTCAGTGAGAAGGGCCAGCTTACCCTGGACCCAGGTCTCTGTTGGGATTGCTGCAAGAGGAAGAAAGGGACCCCAAAGCTCTTGGGAAATCAGGCTCTCCTTTCTTTGAAAAGAGAGAGACAGAAAAGGAGAAGTCAGCCGAAAGAGCACCACTGTGGCCTCTGACCATGTGCTTCTGTGCACAAAGCTCACAGCCTGGGAGGAAGTGGCTGCAGAGATGTGACCCAAGGTCCAGACCCTGGTCCCTGGGAGCCCAGAGGCCGGCCTCGGGCGGGCCGGGGCCTCTGCGGCAGAACGAGGAGGTGGAGTCTGGACCAGCTGTTGGGCTGGCCTCCACGGGGGTCC
Organism: Giraffa tippelskirchi; assembly: GCF_054371585.1. Classification (NCBI taxonomy): domain Eukaryota; kingdom Metazoa; phylum Chordata; class Mammalia; order Artiodactyla; family Giraffidae; genus Giraffa; species Giraffa tippelskirchi. Next base: position 57,561,831 of record NC_137286.1, on the reverse strand, counting down.
CAGTCCAAAACCCAAAGGCTTAAAGGTCCTGAGCTGCTTCGCCCTGTGTGTCTGCGGAGGACCCTCTGCTGCAGGGAGCTGCTGGGTGACAGGAGGGGGTTTGGGTGCTGGAGGTACACGAGGGGGTGCTGTGGTGTGTCCAGGAGCACGGGGTTCCCCCCAATAGCCCGGCAAGGCTAGGGGACCCCCTGTGCCCTTGTGTCTGAGATGGAAGGGGTCCTGGCACGTGGGGAAAGTCCCAGGTCAACAGGACAAGCTGGTCTCCCTGGACGAGGACTAGCAACCTCAGGGCAGGGCACTGAGGCTCTGGCTAGTGGGAGGGGCAGCATCTGAGATAAAACCTTCCTTCACCAAATTCAGGGGAAAAAATCTCATACCCCAAACCAAAACTACCACCAAAAGGGACAACTTCCTGTCTGTGAACTTATCTGATACAGGGAGCCCGCATTTCTGCTAATGGCAACCACTTCTGCTTTATCCCTGGGTTGAAGGAATTTCTTGTACCTTCCTCTCCCTGGTGATGGGACTGAGGTCTGGGTCTCAGCTCTGCAGGCTGGGGAAGCGCTCCCTCCCAGCACGAGTCCAGTACTACATGTGAGCCACAAGGTCAGCAAGAGGTGATTGTAGAGCCAGGGGATAAACCAGGCTCAAGGCAGACTGGGGCAGTGAGAGACATCCCAGACCCCAGTATCTGCCTCGGAGCCTGCCGAGGGACAGTTTATCTTGGAACCAGCCAGGCAAGGCTGAAAGGTCAAAGACCTGGTATCTAAAAGAAGGTTAATATGTAGATTGCCCGGCTACCATTGGCTCAGTTTTCCCCATGAGACTTCTGTATTGCAATCGGAAACAAATCTGAGCCCATCAGAAATCCCTCTGATCAATGCAGATATCATTTAAAACATCTTCCTGTTGGCAGCAGGGATCATTCTTGTTTTATTTCTGGGAGGACAATTCTGAAGCTGGTTGTTTTAAGATGGTTTCAAGTACAACGCAGTTAATTTTCTTAAAAACATCACATTCACTGGAAGTGATACTGCCACTTTCTTAGAGGAAGAACTGTTGGGTTTGCAGCCCTCTGTGTTTGAGATAAGCTATCTTTTGATAGCATTACTGAGATTTTTTGTTATGTAAGATAAGATAAACGTAGGTGTTTGTTGCTTAGTACCTAGAATTCTGCATTTATTAAAATCTTAAAGTTCCATATGTTCATTTGAGGATGGAATAACAAACACTGATTTGCTTTTAAAACCACAATTGTAGAAGTAGGCTCTCTTAAGGGATTTACAGGGAATCTTGGTGTTCATCCTTTCCCAAGAAGATAAACTAGGTTTTTGCTTGGTATTGTACTTCCGTGACATATACACATACACGTGCTTATGTTTTAATTTAGGAAAGAGAAACAATTGTAAAAGTACTTAGTCCTGAGCTGTTTTTCCATAATCTCAGGTCTCTTGAAACTATTAAAACGAATCTGCATAAGGCTCTCAGATAGTGAATATTCTGTGTATAGTTTCTTACATGTTCTCACGTGGGCTCCTGGATCCTTCAGAATTATGCCAGAGATTATTATGGCTCAGTCTTAGGGTTTTGCTTTCAACTTTCTGAACTGTAGTGACACAGGGTGTGTATGAAATATGGAATTGTTTAGTTAAAAGCTTCCTTCACTCTTATCTGTTTACTGCCCACCAGTATCAGCTACCAAAAATAAGGCTAATCCTTTGTCTTCTAGTAGAGGGATATTTGGTGATGGTAATGTGTCCTTTCTTGTGTTCCCAGATACAAAAACAATATAATTCTTGATAGCTATCTTGCCTGCAGAGGGAAGTTTCCAGGTAAGAAAGTGTGTGTGTGTCTGTGTGTGTGTGTGTGTGCACGTGCATGCGCACATGCACACACAACATATTTTGAAGTAAGCTAACTATAGACCATAAACCACTTTATATATATGGGCTTTCCTGGTGGCTCAGAAGGTAAAGAATCCGCCCGCAGTGCAGGAGACCTGGGTTCAATCTTTGGGTTGGGAGATGCCCTGGAGGAGGGCATGGCAACCCACTCCAGTATTCTTGCCTGGAGAATCCCATGGACAGAGGAGCCTGGCCGGCTACAGAATGTGGGGTCGCAAGGAGTCACACATGACTGAGGGGCTAAGCACAGCAACTACAGACCATAAACCTTTATACTTTATGTGCATCAACTCAATAAACCAGTCAAGACTGAATATTTGCAGTAAAAGATAATACAAATAAGCTATCATATACCAAATGCTTATCATGTGGTCTCAGATGGATTCTGGTGTCTAAAAGACCAAATTAAAAAAATGGACATTTTTATGCTATGATCAGGAGTGTCTATATGTAAAATTAGCATGTTTAGAACAGTTTATATCCTTTACTCATCAAATAGATATGGGGCTGGGGTCCCAGTGGGAAAATGGCTAGGGCTGGGGTCCCAGTGGGGAAATGGCTATAGTATCAGGAAGTAAATTTTTAAGAAAGTCTTCCCCTAGATAGTACAAGACTTGTAGAGAGGTATTTGTTGTTGTTCAGTTGCTAAGTTGTGTGTGACCCTGTGGCCCACCAGGCTCCTCTGTCCACGGGATTTCCCAGGCATAAATACTAGAGTGGGTTGCCATTTCCTTCTCCAGGGGATCTTCCTGACTCAGGGATCGAACCCGTGTCTCCTGCATTGGCAGGCGGATTCTTTACCACTAAGCCATCAGGGAAGCCCCAAGAGAGGTGTTATGTGCTCAGTCATGTCTGACTCTTTGCAGACACATGGACTGTGTAACCTGCCAAGCTCCTCTGTCCACAGCATTCTCTGGACAAGAATCCTGGAGTGGGTCGCCATTTCCTCTTCAGGAATCTTCCAGACCCAGGGATTGAACCCACATCTCTTGAGCCTCGTGCATTGACAGGCAGGTTTTTTTTTATCATTAGTGCCTCCTGGGAAGCCCCAAGAGCGGTACCAGGGAAATATTAATAAATCAAGGGCAGTTGATGCCCTTGTGTTTTTGTATTTATGTTCACAGACTTCATGGATTTTGGCAAGCTGAGTCCCTAAGTTTGTGGAAAGCTGCACTTATGTATTTTCTGCATAAAAGGTAGCTCTCAAATGTTAAACCAAAATATTTACAAAGGTAGCCTGTGCACATATGTGCTACATACTTTCTTTGAAAATTGCAAGATGACATTTTAAGTAACAGCCAATTTGTTTCTTTTGAAATTTTGTAGGTTGCTGCAACACAAAGGAAAGAATTCTCCATGTGAGTATGTACAACTTGTATGGATCCTCAGGGTGTTATGCTGAGTGGAAAAGGCAGTTGCAAAATGTACATATCTAAGCTAAGCATTCTCAAACTGATAAAATGACAGAGATGGAGAACAGTGAGGGATTAGGGAAGCAGAGGGTGTGAGTGCCTTAGGGCAGCCCAAGGGAATTTCCTTGTGGTGATGGAAGTTCTTTATCTTGATTTGTAATATAAACCTCAACACAGAATTATATACAAACCAAGAATATATATGCAGACATACCTGCAGGAGAACAATGAGTGCATTCAAAAACTGGTAAAATCCAAAGGCGGCCTGAACTCGAATCGTCAATTACTGTTAATGTCAATTTCCTGATAAGGTTATAGTTACGGGTAGGGGAGCCTGGGTGATAGGCACACAGGATCTCTCTGGAGTGTTAATGTAACTTTTTGTGAGCCTGTAATTATTTCAAATTATAAAGTTAGACTCAAATGCCTCTGCTGAAGAAAGGATTCCAGCTACCAATCAAAAGAACTTAAGAAGCAATTTAGTTGAAGACTGGTATCCTTTCAGGACACAGGGTTTTAAGATATAAATGCTGAGACTCCTCATTTAGTATATACTTAGTAGTACCCAGGTCTGTAACTCTTAAACTGTAATTTAAAGCAACTGCTGTTTCCATAACTTCTATTAAACTTGTAGAATCAGTAAGTTTTAAGACTGAGCAGGAATCTTATAGAGAATGTAGGCCAAATTTTCAGATTACACCTTTGGGTTTTGGTATCCCCATTTTTCATCTGAAGGTTATGTCCTAGACTGCAATGCCCTGCCTAGTTCTAAATTTATAACCCACAACTTTACAAAATAAACCACAGAAGCTTTAATGGTGATCTTATAAATTTTTCTTCAATATTTACTGATGAGACAAACTTCTCAATTTATGACTGACTGCAAATGTGGATGCAGAAGAGACTCATTTAACATCATCTCACACATTATAAACACTTGGAGAGTAAATTATCTGGGTTTATGTTTACCACTTAGCTAAGGTTTATAATTTTCCAGGACAGAGGGTCAAGGTAGTTTTCTGAGATGACATATTGTTTCATATTCCCTGTACAAAATGTATGACTTCTGTCCATTTGAGTATGTATGTGGAGAGAGGAGGCTACTTAGACCTACCTAGCAGGTCTGCCACCAGACCTACTAAATTAATCCTGGAAAGATTCTGGCCAAACAAACATGACAACTCAGGAAACTTAAAAGAAATAGTCATTATCGTTTGAGAATAAATGGAGATAATGCTCTCTCAATGACCAATATAGCTTAAGCTTAATCTTTCACATCAACTACTCTTTTTCCTGGAATACTAAAAACTGATGACCCTTTGGGGAAACTGAGGACATCACAGAAACAGGCTCAGAATGCACCAGGGTTGTGTCTGGCCTGATGACAGCACACATCTACAGACCAATCTGAGCAGCAGCATTCTGTATCATGGTGTTGATTTCCCTTAAGTCTATAACAATCTGAGTCATAGTCTTACGAAAACAAAACAAGACCAGTAACTCACAGCGTCAGTGGAATCATTTTATTAACAAAAGGAACCCATGGGGTTCAGACAAGAGTACAAAATACAATAACTTTTTCTTCTTGTGGGTTAAATTGTTACATTTTTATAATAAAAATAAAAAGCTTTGATAGTTAACTTATCAAAAACATAACCCCTGCCTATTGAGTTTCTTATTGTGCAAAACAAAAACATGAAATTTCTGCCCATGGAAGAATTTTGTGAGCCAGAAGATGCACATTCTCAATTTCAAAAATTTTGCATCAAAAAGAAAATTCTAAGGCCACGGTTTCTTTGCAAACGAAACAAGAGGAGAATAAACAAGCAAATAGCAGCTAAATTTTTATCGTCATTCCCAAGTGTTCTCTACTCCAATGTAGAATCTTCTACATTCGTCAAATAACTTCTTGATTATAAAAAGGTATGCAGTTTCACCCTACTGCTTAAGGTCAGATATACCAATATCAATTCAATAAGGCAAATCATACCTTTTAGCTATTCTCATAAGTGCTAGAAAATCAGCTCTGTTTTAATTTGATGGGTGCACTTTATGATTTCTTTAAAAAAGGTGGCAAGACAATCCAAGTGAAGACTCTAGTAAGCAGCTGCCTTTCTACCTGCAGTCAGATAATTCAATTTTCTCTTCCTCTGTACAATTTTGTTGTTTCCTTCACTGTGTTTTGGTATCATGGAAATTGACAATGTCTTGACAAAACATGTAAACTGTAATTCAGAGGTCACGAAATAGCTGGAGATGATCTTTTTTTTAAAGTACAAATAAAACTGTTGAGACAACGCATAACTACTTACACACAAAAACAAAGCAAAATAAAAGATCATCAAAAAACCAAAGGAAAGATTCATGACAATTTCAGTACCGCAATTATTGGGAGAACAGTTTGCACTGTGATTTTCAAAGAGGCTTACAACGGAAGAACAGCTTAAGATGCTTACGTGATTACAGAGAAGAGAGGTATGCCCAGAAGGATTAAAATTGTACATTTACCTAATGTTTGTATAAAAATCCCTGATCAGATATCCATCTAATTTTTACATACAAAATTTAACCTTAGGACTTCTCTAACTGAGTGTACTGATCGAAAGAAAAGCTAATCATTCAGTTGACTGAAGTACAGTATTTGGCATGGGAAGCACCAGGGTTTCTAGATCAAACCCTTAGGACGTGGAGAAAACCAAAGTACTGGGCTGGTCCAAAATCTCTATCATGGGGATCCCTACCTCCCTTCCACTTAGCATCCAGAAATACTCTCAGCTCATGAAACCAACAGATTAAAGTAAAAACAAGTGAACATTTGACTCTGACTAGGAGGTGAGAGAGGAACATAAAAACACTGCTCAGACTTTTAGCAGCAACACAATCTTGTTGGTATGAATATCCTGAGGCTAAAGGATAATAAAATATTGCACCAAAACGATAAAAAAAAATCACAGTTTAAAGAGAATTACTAAAGAAGTGGAATAACAATGGACAACACAGTGACTGCCATCATATCAGTACACTTATGTCTCTTGGGAGAAATTAACTTTATGATTTAAAAAAAAATGGTATTTCTGCCTTCTTGATTTTACATTAACTTGAAATACCCTTTGGTATACACATACTAACTTTCATCTAATGCTGACCTTACAAGTTTTGCCCTTAGTCCAGTTTCAGGTTTGGGGATAGGAGAGCTAAGACTGCTATAGGCAAATGAGCAGAAACTCCAGAGAAGACTTCTCAGGCCTGGAGTTTTAAACCGAATCTGATTCTGCCAACATCGTTAGAGGTAGGTAAGAAAAGGCCTTCTTTCCCCCACTGTGCAGTTATCAACGCATCCTAAGGAAACAAGTTTTTTTGTTTTTTTTTTAACCCTTTTATAAATATGCTCCTAGGTAATTAAGACATGAGGAAAATCAAACATGTACCCTGCTAAAGGACTTAAAAGGGGGTTAAGAAGTGGCAACTTCAACAAAATGTGTTGTCAAGTTGAAATTCACCTTTCCCCTTTCAACTGACAAGCCTTTTAAGGAAGTCATTCTTGGTTTCATAATACTGTAGAGCCAATTCATAAACTACTTCTTAGACTATCACTAAAAGAGGGAAAACTGTACTTCATTAGTACCTCCTAAGATCATGACCTCAGAAAAGGACTCTTTTAAGGACCTTCAGTCCTATCGAGTATGGTAAGAAATCACGATGACCCTGACACTGGAGGGTCTCACTTCGTATTTAGAGTGGGCCCCTGTCCTGTTCACGCACATACTTGTGCTGCTACACTCTCTAAAGTCAAGTCTCCTCCCAATGTGTCCACATTGCCTCAAAGCTTAAGACACAGTTGCTCCACTTTGAGAAACCTTCTAAAGACACGCTCACAGTGTTTCCACTCTTCACAGGCAGCTTTCTCCTGGGTTGGCACAGGCACCCCTTCAACTTACTCTATCACCATCTGGACTTTCAGTACATTCTGAGACTTTTCACATCTTCATCCCATTGTTCAAAGGCGACACAAGACCACATCACAAACTGGCCCACTGGAAAGTTCTCGTCGCATATTTTTTAATTTCTTCCACCTTCGGTCTTGACGTTTAGTTATGTTCTTAAGCTAATCTTCCCCCCCTATTCCCCAAAAGAGCAGGGGGAAAGAACCAACATTCTAATTTGATGACGAACACAGTGATTTCTGAAACATGTTCAAAGAATGAAGGAAACAGGCTGGGTCTCTTCTATGTCACTAGGATGTGGATCAACCTGCAAAAATGAGCAGACCAAGATTACTACTGCAATGTTCTTTAACACAACCACAGAATCTATTTCTAATTACATGATGATAGCTGAGCCAAGCTGCTTAAAGCTACTATTAAGAAGTCCCAAAGAAGTTCTAAGAATACTATTAAGTTCTCTGTATTCAGGTCCTTAAAGGCAATTCATGGTACTCTACATGCATGCTAGAGATTACCAAGAAAATACTGCAAAATGTGGTAAATGGACCAGTGATGATCTATCATCATCATCAAAAAAGTCGTATGTATCTTTTAATAACTGGGACTCAACAACGGACACAAGATTATTTACAAACAGAACAACACAAGCCTAGTTTTCTTTTAATGTGTTTACCTCTGAATAAAGCGGCGGAGGCTGAAATCGGAATTCCTGGATGCAGGCAAACATAGGACAGCATGACTCTCCCTCACAATTAGGGGGCTGAGGGTAAGGAGGAACGTGTCTGGAGAACTCTTCCTCCGACACCACGTCTGCATAATTTGGTGGTGCTGAAAAAAACCAAAAAACAAAAAAAGCAGTTGGATCTAAGAAATCCAGGCAGAAACTAATTACATTAATGTCTTCTGAACTCTAATAAAAATAAGAAATTTATCTTAATTTGAAAATAAAACAAATGGTATTCTTCCCTCTAACCCAGAAGCTTTTATGCCCATTACAACAAAAAATATTCAGTAGATTCTGCTTTTATTAAGTGCTACTAACACTGATTCTATTCTACTCTTTTGAGTTGTGTACATTACAGTCTAGGTAAAAAAAAAAAAAAAAAATCATGAAATGTGGCTACAAAAAATACATACATAACAAACCATACTCTTGATTATTTTTCATTATTTAGCTATTATAAACAGGAGTCAGAGATGTGGATTGTATTTCTAGACTGCCATTGGGAATTCTGTGTCTTGGGTAGGCTAAACTCTTAAGTCCCTGCCTAGAATAATGCTTGCTGATTTTTAGTGACAAGGAGAGTGAGGACAGTCACAGTGGCAGTAGTGATCATCATCTGAGCACTTCCCGTCTCACATGTCCTGCTCTTACGTACTCTGTACGTGTGACTTCATCATGAAAGAACCTCAAAACATCTTACCTTCGGGCTGTTCCGGCAGAGTCAGTGTCAACCAGCTCATATCCATAATGAACTGGCTGGCAACGCTGGAGTTTCTGCTGCCAAAACCATTGTATGGAACTGTGCCAATCACTAAGGGCAGCTCAAGCATCAGCTTTTTAGCACCAGGAATGTGAATATACACCTAATACGCCAAAAACCAAAACAACAAAAGAGAGAGAGGCACAAATATAAGTTAAACATCAGAGTAAGTAACCCAATTATTTTTCATAAAAAAAGCTTCTTTTGTCTGCTACTATTCCCAACACAATCGCAAATTGTCCTGACAGAATAAAATGTGCAAACCGAATGAACAGAGAACGCTCTGTGCTGGAGAACCGTGACCTGAACACACTCACTGTGAGAGCGCGCCTCACACAAAACCACAGGAAGTTAAGGAGGCATCTGCGCCGTAACGAGCAGCCCCAACGGCATCTTCGCTCTTCCATCTTAATTAAACCCCTCAGGGGGTAGTTTTTGATGAAAAAACAGAGGCCGATCCTCTGTTTCACAATTTGTTTTAATACTGACATAAGACGACATCTCTCAGTAGCACAGCACTGGGAATGGCTCCACACTGCGTGTCTCAAACCTCCCCGAGCATCGCACTCACGGCTAAGGAGTAGTCCACACGGATGATGCAGCAGTCCAGGATGGACGGGGTCACGGGGGGGATCTTGAGGGTCTTCCCATTCCACGTGTCGGTGCTCCCGGAGGCAATGTGGTTCCCGCGCACGTTGGCCACCATGAGCCGCACGGTCTTTGTCTTCCCACTGGCCAGGTATGTCTGAGTCTGGAAGATGGCAGCTTTGGGAACAATCAGACGGGAGGAACAATTCTCTATTTCTGCATAGATCGGAATAGCTTCTCCTGAAAAGAAAACAGAAACACCTTCAGACTCTTCAGGAAGTTCTCACCACAGTGGAACAGAGCCGTCCCAAAGCTGAAATGTGGCAACGTGACTTTAAGAAATTGAGAAGCCTCATGGAAAAATTTACCCTGCAAATCTGAGTCTGATAAAACAAAATTTACTGCAGCTTGTACAGATAATGTTTTCTAATTATTGCATGATTCACTTTTCTAATGCAGCAATATTAGGCTACCAGTTCTAAAGATCTGTAAATGACCATGATCTATAAAAATTAAGAGAAGATATACAAATGAATGATTTAGTACTATCTTAAGTACCAAACTCTTCAATGCTTAACAAAATCTGCCCAAAAAAAGAACAAAGTTTGCATTTTAGGAACTGATGTTAAGCAATGGATGGCATAAACAAGTTTCACATCCACATTACACATCCGCTTTCATACTATCCCATACCATCCCTGTCTCCAACAAGCCAGAACCTTGGAGCAGGGCCAAATCCACTGGATGGAAATGGGCCTTTCACAGATGGCTGTTCTGGTATCAGTCTGACTGTTAAGAGTGTCAATGCTCTACATTTTAGCCCTGCATGTACAATTCCCAGCACGGAGCAGAATGTCCAACAGTATTTTCATACAGCAACAGCTCTCTTCCAAGCAACACTGCTTGGAATATGCTTCTGCAACATTACAATAAATGCTGGCATCTTCTCATTCCGGTGTTAGTCTTAGTTATGAACATACCAGGACTGAAGTCAGAAATATTAAGATCGTTGGGATCTACTCATCTATTTACAAATATGTAAATATCAATGATTTATACTAGAACCAGAAAATTGTATTACTCATGTTTTAAAATAGTATATACTTCATTAATCACAAAACAGACTATCAAAAATTACTTCCAATTAGCTAATTAATGAATCTTGCATTTGGAATTTTGGACAGTTTGCTTACCATTGCAGTATCCCTTTCTTTCAATTTTGGCACTCAGCGAGACTGGACCAGAAGTGAAAAACCAACAGCCAACCATTTTCTCTTGAGTTTTCAATACAGGGGTCTTTAAAAGTTCAAATAATAAAATTACTTAAATTGATCTAGAAAATTCATACAACTTATGTCATTTTTTTAAAATAAAATAGTTGTAAAGAAATGTCTTCCAAAAAACAAATCAACCTTTTTTATCTTCCTGTGACATTTTACGCAACATACTGAAAGAAAGCATTAAAAATCATTCTCTTTTCAGGAAAACTAAGTGAATTTTCAGATTCAAATTAAGCTGACAGCATCTTATTTTATTCTATATTTTCATTGTGTTTCTGGGAAATGATACTTCATCCTTTAAAAAAGCAATCAGAATCGAACTGCAGCAGTACCTATTAACATGACAGAACTACGTTTTCTAAAAAAAGACTTTAGGTGTAGATCAGGAGGAGAGATGGCATACAAACCAATAATCAGAATGTTCTATTTGTCTTGGCGTTTAACACGTTGAATAAGCAAACAGCCTTTTGTCCTTACTTCAAATGCATTATTAGGCAGAAATTTCAAGTGTACTTAGAATGATTTGGGGCTTTTGTGTTGTGGCAGTACAATAACACACCAATGTAATGGATCTAAAAGGATTATTGAACTCACCACCCCAACTTTCTATTCTATATCAGCAAAAAAAAAGCAACACAAGGTTTAAAATACTCAGTTTACAAGAGGCACAAGCCAAAATTCACTGTAAAACCCAAAGTTGCAATATACAGCTTTTTAATTGTTGAAGGATAGTAAAGGATAATTAGCATCTGTTTTTGTAAAAAAAATAAATTTTAAATTATTTGCCACAATGGCCCCATACATAAATTAGAATTAGTTAACCACCCAATTCTAAGTAGTTTTTAAAAACATAAGGCAGTTATTAGCATCATCAATTTTCAAAATAGGTATTGAACAGGTGGTAAGTCACAGCTATAAGCTGGGTCAGGCTATTGCATGATTTTGGCTGCAAGGGATCATGTAGTTAGGGCTTATCTGTTACATTTTCAGAATAATTCCATAACAGTAAATTCTATTTTATTTTTGTGTGAACATAAGAATTAAACAACTTTTAACTCCTATATTTTTTTTTCCCCGATCTTTAAAAACACTGGCTAGAAAAAGGAAACCTCCAGTACTAAAAATACATCTTTGCAACATCAGTATCATGATGGAAAGTTAAAATTATTAAGTAAAAAAAAAATCACTCATTCATATTTAAATGAAGAACCATTAGGTCCTTAGTAGCTATCATGAAAGTACAAGGTATAATTTTATATTATTTTGATAATATGGGTCTAGATAAAAGAATCTACCTCATTAGCTCCCATCTTGCCTATTCTGTTGTTACTTACAGCCTGATCTTTCTTATCAGCCTACAGTATTTCTGGTCATTATTAGAAGTTCAATGCTTTAATGCAGCCAATTCTGTCATAAGGAAATGAGAAGTGAAAGGAAGTCCAGAGCAGCTGCACGCACTCACTTAGCGTTAGAAAATGACATGCAAAATGCACGGAGACACAGCATAATGGCCTGAGCGTCAATAACAGGCTGAGCGTGATTAGTACTCTTCCATAATTACTGTTCCTCAACCTGCTATTAGGGAAGAGTTTAGAATACCACAGCCCTGTGGCTGTGGCTGCTCTGGGAAAAGTAACGACTCCGTGTGCACGCATTATTATTATTAAGCCTTATTAACGCATTTTGAGCCCATGTAACTTTTTGGCAAAAGCAGCCCTGAATAACAGGGACACAATCAAGAATATTACTGCACACAATTTGTAATTTGCCCGACTTAGAATCACATATTTATAGTGAATGCGTATGGGTTATAGGATTACATCAGAAAGTGACAGGATGGGCGGCCACTAGACTTGCCGAACGCAGGGATGACGGCGGAGAGCGAAGAGGAAGGGGGCCGGGGGAAGGGACGGCCAAGAACGTACTAGTAATGCTGGTGTGTTGACATCGATGTGACTGACGACCTGGAGTTCCCGCTTAACGCTCTGATCAGGTGCCTGGGGTCGTTCCAAAACCGCTCTCACACAGTACTGAATGCTTCCATATTTCCCGGTGAAGGAGGTTACCAGAGGTCTGTAAGAGACCGAAGACGTGATTTTTTACGTTTCTTTTTCAGTACAAAATGGGGAAAAGCTCTTCAAGTGTTGTGGTGGTAGTTTAGTTGCTCAGTTGTGACTCTGTGTGACCCCATGGACTGTAACCTGCCAGGCTCCTCCGTGCATGGGATTTTCTGGAGTGGGTTGCCATTTCCTTCCCTAGAGGATCCTCCCCACCCAGGGATCAAACCTGCATTTTCTGCTTGGCAGGCAGATTCTTTACCACTGATCCATGTGGGAAACCCTTTAAATTAAGTGTCGGTTTTGCTTAAAAAAAGAAAGGTGACGGGGGTGGGGTCCATCCGGAGTTAGTTAGGATAAATATTTACACCTGAGTGTTAGAAGGCACTCAGTACCCATACAGTGTACACACACGTTCCAGGGAAAGACAACCCCCAAAGCTACACAGTTTCACTTACTCAGATGGAAGTTGAAAACTAAATGGAAATTCATGTTTTCCAGGCTGTAGTAAGAGGATGCCTTCCCCTAAAAAAGACAATATATTTTTATTTAAGTTTCATATTAGATCAACAATTTTCAGTGTAAATCATAATTTTTTTTAAAGGGAGGTTTTCCTGGCCGTACCACTGAATACGCTTCAAAAAGTACATTGACCTGAGATTTAGAGAATTACTGATAAATTTTGAATCAACTTTTACCAAGTTCAATTAATTTCAAATCACATATACGTGTATATATACATATATACTACCTGCAAATAGACCAACTACACAATTGCCATCAAGTACCAGAGCTCCCACATACATATGTATGTATACACAACCATACCTACCTATATACACACAAACATTTATTTTCCCCACTTGTATACTAGTGTGAGTATGTTAGTACACTACTATACTAACCTGAGATACAAATATTACATAGGACCCAAAACTAATTTAGAAAAAAAATAGATCTATTTATTTTAGGCATACCACAAAAATCAGACTATATACTCTTTGGGCAGAGCTGGAAAGGAGGTGAAAAATTTCCTTGGTGTGTTGAATATTGGGTATAATACTTACTAGCCAAATCAACAGGGCCGGTTATCAGGGAGGAATCATGACTAGAGAAATCACTAGTGAAATGGGGTAATTTTTCACTTAAATAGTTATAAGGTCTTAGGACTTAATAGTCTAAGACCTTCATTAATTCAGTTAATATTTCAACCCTGTACTTTTGAAAGTTAAAGTGTTAGTCCCTCGGTCATGTCTGACTCTCTGCCACCCTATGGACTGTGGCCTGCCAGGTGCTTCTGTTCACGGGATTCTCCAGGCAGGAATACTGGAGTGGATAGCCGTCCCCTTCTCCAGGGGATCTTCCTGACCCAGGGATCAAGCCCTGGCCTCCTGCATTGAAGGCAGATTCTTTACCGTCTGAGCCACCAGGGAGGTCCTTCTCACTTTCAACCTTGTACTTTTAGAAAAAGGGGAAGCATCATTGGCTCATTCAATCTCCTAAATCTATCTCCAATTTTCAATGTGTGATACATTGGGGGAAAAAAAAAATCATAACAGCATTTGCCACTTATGATCATTCAAATAGAAATACTCAACAGGTGGTTAACTTGGAGGCATAGGGACACGTTAAATGACATGTTCAATGATAGTGACAGTGAGTCGCAGGGCTCAAGTGTGTCCAGAGTCACCCTACAAGCCGCAGCACCAGAAGGCAGGAAAGCCTCTCCACTCTGTAACTATGAAGTACTAGGCTCAAGGAATCCGATACTCCTGAGAGCTGGGCTAAACTTCCAATTTGTAATCATCAGATAACTGAACATGACAAAGTACTTAAAATGTTTAAAGATGTAGATTTCATTATGTCCAAAATTTACAGTGATTAATCGTCAGGTACAAATCTGATACAAAACTAAGTAACTTCAATCTCCAAATAGACCTTGGGAGGAAAGATGGCTACAGACACTTGCATTCAAGTAATGACCCTAGGATGCCGAGTCTATTGGGGGAGGGGGGGCTAGCATCTTTAGAACCATTTCGGCAGCTGATGTAAGGAGTTGGCATGGAGACAATGATTAGGTGAACGGAAGGGCATGCCAGGCAAGTGTGAATAACAGAGTTGTGTAGGACACTGGACGATGGTAACAGAGAGATGAAGTTCTCTCTTCAGAGAAAAAACAAAGAGGAACCAGAACCACCTCAAAACATGAGGAGGAAAAGAAAATGTTCAGACAGTTGGGTAGCTCAGCTGGTAAAGAATCCATCTGCAATGCAGAAGACCCTGGTTCGATACCTGGGTTGGGACGTTCCACTGGAGAAGGGATCGACTAGCCACTCCAGTATTCTTGGACTTTCCTGGTGCCTCAGACGGTAAACAATCTGCCCGCAATGCGGGAGACCTGGGTTGAATCCTGAGTTGGGAAGATTCCCCTGGAGGAGGGAATGGCAACCCATTCCAGTATTCTTTCCTGGAGAATCTCCAAAGGTCAGAGGAGCCAGGCAGGACACACTCCATGCGTCCACGGGGTCACAAAGAGTTGGACACGACTGAGTGACTAAGCACACAGCACAGCACTGGGATAAAATCTTTACTTTCTTCTTTATTAATTTTTAATTAAGAAGGTCCATAAACTGAATCATGTGTCCATTTCTGCTCTCAAGGTTTATTATCTTTGCCTTATGCAATGAGACCTACAATGTCACAAGATGCTTCATTCACTAATGGTTCCTCAGTCCAAGCTCATAATTCAGGGCACTGGTGAGACCCAGGAGCTACCGGACCAACAGAGGCAGAGCCTGGAGCTCAAAGGTTGAGGAATGTACACAAGGTCATCCTCCTGGTGTGCCGCCAACATGTGAAACCACCTCTCTGATATGTCTTGTTTTACTACCAACAATACTGATGAAAATATGAAGAAAATCAACCACCAAGACAGCAAGCAGTTAGATTAACAATGCTAACAAATTATCCAGTAGATTTTTTCAAAACACATCCTATAGCCTAGATTTCTAAAAATCTCTTCAGGTGACTGAAATTCAGCTAGATTTTTGAAATTAAACAAACCTAAGAATCTACAGCTATATAAAGTTGCTAACTTCTCCCAGGCTATAGATATAAGGAGGTTGTTTTTTTTTTCCTCTATGAAGTCAACTAAAATAGACTTATGATTTTACTTTTCACCAGTGTTTGTTACGGTATGTTCTAAAACAAGCTAGGAGTTTTCAGGTTGTCTAGAATGAGCCATTCTATTTCATCAGAATGACAAAAAATCTGACTTGTGAATCAGAACACTATTTGATAGTCCAGATTTTACCGAAGTGTTCTTCCCACTGCAAATCCCAGGTCTAACTTCTATTAATCTTACATCTATTTACTCAGTAGTTATGGGCACAGAGATACAGGCAGTTCAAAGTCCTGGACAAAAACTCAGTAGTTATGGACACAGAGACACAGAGTCTAAAGCCGTGGACAAAAACCAGTTACTTCCCTCTTCCATTGCCCTTCCATGGCTGACTCCAGTCGGCCATCTTGAAAATCTGTGTCATCTGTTACCTTTGGGGAAGGCCTGTGTGGGTTGATTCTGGAAATCATACTGATAAAAGGGCATAAAGCACGAAAGAACTGTCATCTAACATACTGCATTTATTAATCCCAGAGAGGGCTTTGGTTTACATGCGCTTTCCTCACTGAAGTTTTTGGAATTAGTTGACTCTCACACACCTTGAGGATTTAACTGTGAACAGTCTACTGTTCTATAGCAGGACAAGGCAAAACTGCATTTACTATTGCTTTTTGTATAATACACAGCAAAGGGTAAACATTGATCCACTGCATTTTACTCTTCAAGGACGAAGAGTCTACATCACTGTTTCATTTTACAGATAAATGCTGAAGCTGATGAGGCAGAAAGGTAAAACAGTTTAAAGTAGCTCCTCAACTAAAAGAAGACTAAGACTTACTCTCCCCGGTATTTTAAGGGAATCTATTTCTGCACAGAACACTGATGGAATCCATGTTGTGAATTCTCACATGGGTACTTCTGGAAAATCCTACACTATTAACGACTTCACAAGAAGGGTCATCATTCCTCCACAAACTCTTTCAGTGGCCAGATCCCACTGTCACCCAAAGTTTATGGGGGTGTAAGGAACGAAAGAAGAAGATGCAAAGAAAACAAAAAGAAGCGAAGGATAAAGACAAAGGTAGAACTCTTGAACTAACCCTTTCCCCAAAAGGGGGACTCCCAGGATGATGGATCAAGTGAAAAAGCACTTCCTTTGAACTCCTAATGCTCAGGGAACAACTTCCCTCCTCCTAAGATTTGAGCTTTTTGCTAACTCATCGTGAAGCAAGAAGGATGCGAGCTGGGGGGTGATGGTGAGGCAGGGGGAACGCTGGTGAAGGGAAGGCCCGTAATACACCAGACTCGTCAGGACAGACTCCGGTTCTGCCCTCCATTCCTGACGCCACAAGGAACAGGATCTAGAGCCCCAGATCCTTGGTTCCCATGGCAACGGCTCACTCCCACAGCCTGCCTAGACGGTCCTGGGACCCCCGTGCAGCTCAGCGCCTAGCGAGGCAGGGGCGGGACGCCAAGTGGAGAGCAGCACCGTCTCCCCGGGGTTGCGAGGTCGGGGGTGGGGGGGCGCAGGCATTGTTGCTCGCCCGTCACAGCCCCCAAAGGGATGCTGAGCCACCCCGCGAGCGGACCCCACCCCCCGGAAACCTCTCCCCCGACCCTCTGGCCGGCGGGCGTCCCTCGGAGCGCTCCTTCCCCGTCCCCTCTCCCAGGCCGGGGTCAGCGCTCACCGGCCGGGGGCTCGCGCAGGCTGAGGCGCACGTTCAGGTACTCCACCTCCGAGGCGGCCGCCGGGGCAGCGGCACCGGCGCTCGGGCCCCAGGCGGCGGTGGCGCGGCCCTGGGCCTCCAGGCGCAGCGCGCGCAGGGCCACCGGCTCGGCCGCCTCCAGCAGCACGTGTCCAGCCACGGTCTCGCCGCTCGAGTAGCAGCCCTTGCGCTCGTCCTCGAACACCAGACCCAGGCTCTTCACGCGGCCCTCGGAGCCCGCCGCCGCCGCCGCGGACCCCGCCTCGCCGCCCATCCTACCGGGCGACGCAGCCGCGCCGAGGCGGTCGGCAGCGGCCCGGAGCCGGGGTCCCAAGCGGAACGGCGCCGCTGTCACGGGCGCCAGGCGCACGCCGAGGGCCCCCGCGGCCGCCGTGCGCTGCCCGGTGGAGCCCCGGCGCGGCGTAGGGCCTGTCGCTTTAACAAACCCAGCTGGCGAAGGCGAGGGGCCGCGACAGCCCACCCTCGGCGCGCGCCCATAGGCCGGCTGGGAGCCCCGCGACGTGCCGATTGGTTGTAAAGGGCTACTGAGTCATTTCATTGGCGCGCCCGCGCACGGGCTGGCGAGGACGGCAGTGCGTGATCAAGGAGTGGTGACCAATCAGGGTACTCAAGGGTGCACGTGCACAGACCGTTTATTGGCTGGTTCAAGGCACGATCCTGGGGCCCTGACCAATAAAGAGGCGTTGCGCCCATGTGGACAGCTAGTGGGGAAACAGTATTTGTTAGGGAGGGGGCGGAAACAGGAGTCTCAGGCTTGCGGCGTGTCAGCCGTTCCCATGGTTACAGGTGGAGGCGGGTTTCTAGTAGCCTGGGCTTACGGGGATTCACACTGGAACGTGAGGTTGTGGCTGCAATGGGCTTGTGTTTCTGATTACATCTGTATTACTTAAGAGGAAGTACGTGCCCTGGAAAAACGAACTCAACAGTATGTCCTTGTGAGATTTGGGGACCGGCCGCCTCCGAATTTAGGTTCCCGAAAGGTGTACAGTGTAATGTTCTTTCTTTTCCAGCCTCTCCCGCGCGTCAGAATTGCCCGCCTAAGATAGAGCTGCAGACAGGCAGACTGAAGGCTGCGGTTCTCAACCTGGAAGGAACCTGAGGAGTTCAGCTGCCCATCTCCTCTTTCAGCCTCTTTAAACTGAGAATGGTTGGAATGGTCCTTCTTCCAGCTCTGAATAAGGTCATCAACCAGGTTGTTTCTAAACAACGTCTGCCACCCAAGTTTCTGCCCCACCCTCAAGGAGTTCCTGACCTCCGTGTCATAATTCACGAAAATTTCCAGTTGCCTTGGTGACTCGTTCTCCTTGTCCGCAGCTCCTGCGCCTCTCCTTGGTTTCTTTTTTAATCCTCCATTCCTTCTCGATTCTAATTTTAGTATTATTGTTGTATCTCACGTCGCTGCCACTCTCTGTCTAGCCATCATTTTCTAACCCTTATACATTCTTCCCTTATAAAAAAATACCAACGTTGTGAGCGATCACGGAATGACCAATCATATACTGAGACATAAAAATCTTCCCTGATATCGGTGTTTCTTTTGTTTTTTAAAATAATCCCCAACTAAAGGTTGATTTTCCGCTCTAAATTTAGCGTGTTAACGTGGAACTTTGATAAGGTTTTACAAGGTTTACAAATTTTATCTCTTCCTAAAGAACATGGAAAAGGCCCCAAATCCGTCTCCGCATAAATTCCTGAAATAGCTGCTGTTCTCTCTTTTCCACTTTATCTAGATTTGCCCCCAGCATGCTCTTACTCCCTTCTTTTATTTCTTAACCTGACCTTGTATATGCAGGCTTCCCTGCTACCTCAGCTGGTCAAGAATTCACCTGCCATGCTGAATACCCCAGTTCCATCACTGTGTGTTTAGACCAACACAATCATTGATATGATTGCTTTTAGGGTTTTAGGTGTGTTATTTTATTATTTGCTTAGTTTGTGCCTGTGGTGGGTGTTTCTGTATTACACCTTTCCTGTCTTTTCGCATATTCCTATATCTTTTAGTAACCTATTTAAATGTATCCACTGATTTTGAACTATATCTCTTCCTAGTGTTTTTGTTCTTGTTTTTTTTAAGCAGTTACTTTAGGAGTCAGAAACCCTTTGAGGCCATAGTCCACATGTATATTACGTCCAAATGTATTGACAACTCCACCAGACAATGTTTACATTTTTGCTTCAGGAAATTACATGTATTTTAAAGAATCTAAGAGAAAAATTGTCTGTTATCCAAATATTTTCATTTCTGTTGCTTTTTCTTTATTTTAAAGTTACAACTTCCTTCAGGGAATAGTTCGGGTTGAAGGATTCCCTCTAGTATTTTAGAGAAGGCCTGCTGCAATGAGTTCCCTTAGTTTGAGAAAGTTTTATTTTGACATCATTACTGAAGGATATGTGTGCTAAATATGGACTTCTGGGCTGGCAATTCTTTTCTTTCTTTCTTTTTTTACATTGTCACATAACTTACTTTTAAAATTGAAATATACTTGGTTTACAACATTATATTGGTTTCAGGTGTACAGTGTAATGTTCTTTCTTTTAGCACTTTACAGATGTTATACCATTGCCTTCTCAGAACCTTGGTTTCTAACGAAAAACCGAACAGTCCTTTCAATTGTTCTTCCCATGGACATACATAAAGGAAATTGTTTTTTCTGTCTGCTTTCAAGATTTTTTTCTTTATCTTTAGTTGTCAGCAGTTTGATTATAATGTGGATAGGTTTGGGTTCCTTTGAGGTTATTTTGTCTTACATCTGTATGTTTATGTTTTTCACCAAATTTATGTTTTCTTTGATAATGTCTACCTTTTTTTCTGCACTTATCTCTTTCCCATCTCCTGTTGGGACTTAAATATCATGAATATTAGACCTTTTGAAATTGTCCCACAGGACCCTGAGGGTGACTTTTCTCAATCTTTTTTCTTTCTGTTATAGAAATTGGATAAATTCTGTTGATGCAAGTTCACTGACTCTTCTGTCACCTTCATTGTGTTATTGAGATCATCCCATGAATTTCTTTGTTTAAAATATTGTATTTTTTAGTTCTAAAATACTCACTTTAAAAAATAGTTTTTATTTCCCTGCTAGGAACATCAATCTTTTTGTTTATTTCAAGAGTGTCTACCTTTGTCTTACTGAACATGATGATAATAATTGTTTAAAGATCTTTGAAAAAGTTTCTATATCAGGATAATCCTGAGCTTGACATCTGATTGTCTTTTCCTTTGAGAATTGGTCACATTTCCATGTATTTTGTATGTTGAGTAATTTTAGATTATACCATAAACATTTTGAATCTTATACGATTCCGAGTCCTGTTAAAATCCTCTGGAGGATGCCAGCTATTTTATGTTGACAGGTAGTGAACCTGTGTATGTTCAGACTGTCCTGAGCTCTCCTGTGGGCAGAAGTTCCTACGTCAGTTCTTAAAGACTTTGTTCTCCTGCTATGGGTCTTTACCCTACGCAAGCAGCTCAGAGTGAGCCTGGGACTCTTATCAGTTCATACACAGAATTAAGGGCTACCTTTCCCTATTTCTTTCCCTATTTCTTTCCCCTTTATTATTTTCCCCATTTCCTGGGACTCCCAGGGACCCCTTCGTCCAACTGTCTGGGTAGAAATCTGATGTTCTTCTAGGAGTTTTAGCTACATGTACTGGAGTTACTATCAAGGCAAAACAGTGAGGGAAAGGAGAGAAGAAAATGGGATCTTCACACTCCAGGCTGTAGGGTCCTCCATCCAGATGGACAGGTTTTCTCCTTGGGTTTAGGTTCCTGTGCCGCCATCGCCTCCTTAGGGGAGGGCCAGGAGAAAAAAAAGAGAAAGAAAATCCCAAATCTATGTGGCTCAATACTGAGCACAACGGTTATGTAGACTAAAATATGGAGGAGAAGAGACAAATCTTCCTGACGGAAGAATTCCCAACCATTGACGTAGATTCTCCTCTCTCTCCCCTTGAGCATGCGCTAGACTTAGTCACTTGTTTCCAACCCGGCAAACACATGTTAGCCAGGTTAACATCACCAGTGATTAGTTATGTTGACAGAAGTTACCCTTGATGTGAGAGCATGAAAAGGACACTTCACTTCTTTAATGTTCTTTGCTGGAACCCATAACTCCAGTCTAAACATGAGCAAAACATCCAGCAAACCCAATCTGAAGGACCTGAGGAGTGTGCCTCAAGACTCAAGGCCACGAAAGCAAGAGAAGACAGAGAAAGCCCCAGAGAACCATGGCGACGTGACGACAGTGAAATGTGGCGTCCTGGAATGGCGCCCGGAACAGTGAGAGGACAGTGAGTCTGGAGTTTAGTCATAGTTATACACCAGTATTGTTTTCTTGGTTCTAAAAAATGGAACATGTTCACATGAGATGTTAACCATGGACGATATAGAGTGGGGGTGCTCAGGGACTCGATACTATCTTTGCAGTTTTTCTGAAAACCTAAAGTTATTCTAAAGTAAAAGTTTACTGGAAACAACAATGACAGCAACAGGGATTTCCCCCATACTTTCCGGCGTGTGGAAACACCTTTTCTTAATTCTCTAAAAGCGAAGAGTTCTCTCTGAATTTTTGCTGCCTGTGTCATCTTTGTTAGTTCGACACAGGGGTCACCCTTGGTTTCAAGTCAGGAGATAAAACCCTCCATAAAACTCACTTTTGATATGGTTTGCTGTTTAAGTTTTGACTTCCCTCCCTAAGCTACTAACTATTATTGGTGCTCAGATACTTTCTGTTATTATTGTTGTTGTTATTTTAACCATCATCAGAGTTTTAGTTGTCATCACTATGAGAAAGGTTATTGTATGCTGACTCCAAGTTGCCCAGTACCAGAATTTATCTTTAAGATCCTTCAGGTCTTATGGTGGCGGTGATTTAGTCTCTAAGTCATGCCCTACTCTTGTGACCCCATGGACTGTAGCCCACCAGGCTCCTCTGTCCATGGGATTTTCCAGGCAAGAATATTGGAGTGGGTTGCCACGGGGAATCTTCCTGACCCAGGGATCAAACCCACATCTCCTGCAATGCAGGTGGATTCCTTACCACTGAACCACAGATCTTATAAAGGTAATTAAGTCACTACATAAGTACCAGCTCCCATTCATTCTTGTGTCATGCACATATTCATTTTGATTTTGCCTGGTAAATTCAGTTTATGCTCACCCATACCTGGATCTTAATTTAGGGGTGGCACTGACAAGGTTGTTGACATATGAAATGTGTTTGCTGTCTGAATTCCTGTTTCAGAGCTGGAAATCGAGTTCACAAAGCAAAGCCATCTAGGAAGTAGGAGAAGGACCTAACATTTATTGCGCGCCATTGAATGCCAGTCAAGATGCTCAGTGTATGCAGTCCCATTCAGCCTCACAGTAACCTGGTGAAGAGGCACCTTGGAATGAGGTCCAAGTTTGCAGGGTAGGAGCCCGAGGTTCAGAAAGATGGAGTAGCCTGCTTCATTCCACAGTTGGTAAGTGCAGGGCCAAGGTCGGAAGCAAGGCCTTCCATCTTCATTAAACTGCCTTCAGTGTAAGTTAAGGGAAAATGGTAAAGAAAGGAAGGGAAGAAGGATGGAAGAGAAAGGGGAAAGGAAAGAAGATGAACTTACTTTAATAAGTAATGAGATCAGATGTTGACCGCTACCAGCATGGATTTCCTACTATCATATTATATGTGCCCTTGACTACGCCATGCTCCTCTCTGAGTTAGTGATGCTCTTTTGGACATGGCCAGCACCATTCTGGGGTACCCTGCCCATACATGCATACGCAGTCTCTTCAGTCGTGTCCAACTCCGTGTGACCCTATGGACTGTAGCCCGCCAGGCTCCTGTGTCCATGGGATTCTCCAAGACAACAATACTGGAGTGGGTTGCCACGCCCTCCTCCAGGGGATCTTCCCAACCCAGGGATCAAACCTGCAGCGTCCCCTGTATCTTCTGCATCACAGGCAGATCTCTTACCACTGAGCCACCCAAGAAGCCCACCCTGTCCATCCATGGACCTAAATTGACCCTCTGCTTTCTTCCAAAAATGACTTGTGGCAACTGCAGAGGAAATAACTGAAATGAGCTTTTCTTTTTTTTTTTTTTTGCTTCAAGGAAAGTTGGAAGGGAGAAGGCATATGAGGGAAGAAGGCAACTAAGGACAGGGATACAAGAGAAAATAAAACACAATTCTATAAAGAAATACTGCAGACAAGTTTTATTTGATTCTCCATTTTGGTGGAGAGACTGGAGTTCACACAAGGCCAGAAGGACTGTTTTGCTAAAGATATCTTTATTCTAAACAGCATAAGGATCCTGCCTTCTTCCTGCATGGTTTACACACAGGTAATGCCGTCGTGTTGTGATGACAACTGAATAGGCAGAGCAAGGAAAGTGGTCTCCTGCGGATGAACTTAATGGCAGATTACAATTCCATTATGAAAACTGAGCAGGCAGATCAGAAAGCAAGGCATGTGAGATAGTAACCATTAACGATCTTAGGTAAATATAATTAGATCTGTATTGAATGCAGGCTCAATGGGAAAAGCTCATCGTGACCCAACATCATTTGTTCTACATGACTGCCCCCTACTCCGCCTTGGAGACAGTCATGCGGTAACAGCCTCTGTTGTTGATTTCACAAAACACCTCCTTGCAAATGTTTGATGCTCAGAAAGAATTCTAATTAAATTAAGTAATAAAATAATCATGAAAGCCATGTAAATTGTAATCACATTTAAAAATCACTTTATGAACTGAGTCCAGAGAATCAAGACTGTTTTCCAGTGGACTTGTGCTGCGAACATGGGAATGGGGTCCAGTCACATGCCCCGGCTCTGGTCCCGTTCAGACCCTTCCACCACTGGAGCCCTTCTCCCCGGTCTGAAGCCATACCCACTGTTGTCAGCTTAGTATGTACATTTGTAGGCTTTCCTGGTAGCTCAGGCGATAAAATATACATCTGCAATGCAGGAGACCTGGGTTCAATCCCTGGGTCGGGAAGATCCCCTGGAGAAGGAAATGGCTACGCACTCCAGTATTCTTACCTGGAGAATCCCATGGACAGAGGAGCCTGGCGGGCTACAGTCCATGCGGTTGCAAAGGATCGGACACGACTGAGTGACTAAGCATGCACGCGTAGTGTGAATATTTAGTTTAATGTGTTTGTCTTGCACACACTCACATACATTATCTTATAGTTATGGGTCTACACCTTGTTTTTCTTCACGTTGAAGTATCCTGGAGCTTTTTTTTATCAGTACCTAAAGGCCTGCCTTTATGTAGCACACAATTCCATTTTGTAACAGCACCAGTGTTTGTATAATCGAAGTACCCCTCATAGGCATTTAGGTAGCTTTAGATTTGGGGTTATTAATAATAACAGTGCTGAACATCTTGTGTAAGTCTCTTGTATATGTGTATAAGTATTTCCCCTAGGATAGAAACTTTACAGTGTAGTTGCTGGGTCAGAGGATGTGTCATTTTAAATGTAAATAGATGCTGCTAAAATGTCCTCCAAAAAATTATGTCCTCTTAATGAGTGGGTGGCATCAATTTTTTATCTTGCCAACACTAGACATAACCAGTTTGAAATATTTTCCAGTCAGATGGGTGAAAAATGGTATTTCATTAGGGGTTAAATTTACCTTTTTTATGAATATGAGTGACTGTGAGTAAAACTGCGTATTTTCGCATGGCATGTTGTTCTGGGAGAGGGCAATTCATCTTGTCCTTTTTCTCATCGAGTTGTTATTTTTTATGTATTTTGAGTATTGGAACTTGGTGTTATATATGGCAAACGTTTTCTCTCATCTTGTGCATTTTCAGTTCAGTTCAGTCGCTCAGTCGTGTCTGACTCTTTGCGACCCCATGAATTGCAGTACGCCAGGCCTCCCTGTCCATCACCAACTCCCGGAGTTTACCCAAACTCATGTCCATCAAGTTGGTGATGGCATCCAGCCATCTCATCCTCTGTCGTCCCATTCTCCTCCTGCCCCCAACCCTTCCCAGCATCAGGGTCTTTTCCAATGAGTCAACTCTTCGCACGAGGTGGCCAAAGTATTGGAGTTTCAGCTTCAACATCAGTCCTTCCAATGAACACCCAGGACTGATCTCCTTTAGGATGGATTGATTGGATCTCCTTGCAGTCCAAGGGACTCTCAAGAGTCTTCTCCAACACCACAGTTCAAAAGCATCAATTCTGTGGCGCTCAGCTTTCTTCACTGTCCAACTCTCACATCCATACATGACTACTGGAAAAACCATAGCATTGACTAGACGGACCTTTGTTGGCAAAGTAGTCTCTGTTTTTTAATATGCTGTCTAGGTTGGTCATAAGTTGCCTTCTAAATATTACAGATGCTTTTAATTTAAACTGAATATAAATTCATTTGCTGTGGTCACATGTATCAATCATTACATTATGTTATCAATTGTTTTAATCATAAAAAGACCTTCCCTTTCTTACAACTATAAAGCCTTTCTCTATATTTTTTTTTCTAAAATTTTCTAATTATTTTTTATCTTAAGCTCTTAAATAATCTGAGTCTCTTGTCAGGAAAAATACTTATTTCCCCCTCAAGAGATAGCTAATTCCTCCTACATAATTTTTTGTGATTGGTTTATCCCCATTCTTCAGTAAGAGAATATGTCTTTCTATCACACAATCGACAAAGTCCATCAGTCTGTTTAAAAAGAAAAATTCTCTCTTGTACTGCTCTGTTGGCTGTGCCTACACCAAAGTAACATTTTGTTTATTTCAGGTTTTTCTACAGTATCCTTTGGTAACTAGTAGAGCAAGTATCACTTCCTTTCTATTCTTTAACCATTTTATTTTGGCTCTTTTTATACATGCTTTCTTCCAAAAGAAATTTTAGGACCAACCTGTCTGGTTTTCATTAAAAAAAATAAACACAAAAAACTGTATATTCAATAGGGATGGCATTGGAGAATATTGAATTTATGTTACATTGTTGGGAATGAGCAGTTTTAAACACCATCCAGGAACTTACTTGTTCTTCAGTACAATTGTATCTTTTCCTTCATATGGGTCTTACACATTTTTGGTGAGGTTTATTATATATATTCTCTCTGCTATTTTGATGTGATAGGATTGTCTTCCTCCTGTATATTTTCAGATTGCTTATTGCTAGTGTGTGGGCTTCCCTGGTGGCTCAGCTGGTAAAGAATCCACCTTCAGTGTGGGAGACCTGGGTTTGATCCCTGGGTTGGGAAGATCCCCTGGAGAAGGGAAAGACTACCCACTCCAGTATTCTGGCCTGGAGAATTCCATGGACTGTATAGTCCCTGGGGTCACAAAGAGTTGCACATGACTGAGCAACTTTCACTTTCTTTCAAGAATAATAAGAATGCAGATGACACCACCCGTATGGCAGAAAGTGAAGAACTAAAGAGCCTCTTGATAAAAGTGAAAGAGAAGAGTGAAAAAGTTGGCTTAAAGCTCAACATTCAGAAGACTGAGATCATGACATCCGGTCCCATCTCTTCGTGGCAGATAGATGGGGAAGCAGTGGAGACAGTGAAAGAGTAGGATTCAAACCTTATCTCTAGCATTTGCTGCGCAAAGTTGAGAAGGGACTAAGCTCTCTGAGCTTCAGATGCTAACACCTTCCTCACTGTGGGTCACATTGTTGCATGAAAAGTGCCTGAAAGTGAAAGTGAGAGTCGCTCAGTCGAGTCCGACATGGAATTCTCCAGGCCAGGATACTGGAGTGGGTAGCCTTTCCCTTCGCCAGGGGATCTTCCCAACCCAGGGATTGAACCCAGCTCTCCCACATTGCAGGCAGATTCTTTACCAGCTGAGCCACCAGGGAAGCCATGAAAAATGCCCACCATCCAATAAATGCCCAACACATGGTGGCCTTTGTTGTCCTTGATAGAGACGGACTGTGAGTCTGACGGGACTGGTTTTGAGCCCTGGCTCTGCCACTTCCTCATGGCATGACCTTGGACAAGCCATTTGGACTCTTTAAGCCTCAGTTTCTTCAATGTCAGGCTGCTCATAATTAAAGGATTCAGTGAGAACACATATGTGTTAGTACTTTGTGAACTGTAATATTTCATGTGACAGTAGCTGGTAGTCATGTCACTTCTGACAGTCTTCCTTCTGAAGGCAAGAAAAACAAATGCTCTTGTTGAGATGTAGAAGAGAAGTATATTTTACTAGTTAACATTAAAATCATATTTGTAATTAGAACATTTAAAGGAAGCTTCAAATACTATCTGTAACCAAGGAAGAATTTCAGGATTTTGGGTGTCTGGAGTTGTGGGTGTTTTAAAGACATTCTCACTTAGGCCATTTTCCATAAAGGTGTGTAATAAGGATCCCAGGTAATCATCCAAGCCATTTGCTCAAAACCTCATGTCTCACTTTTTTCTTGGACCTGAGCCACACAGGATGCTGCTCTTTGAAGACATAATGACGCTGACTTAGAGCCTTGATTTCATGTCCAAGTCACACCATCATAGATTATTTGGGGGGGGGCAGTGAAGACATCTCAGTTGCTTGGGTTCACTATTCTTTCTAACTATCAGAGTAGAAATAATCCTTTTCTTTTATTCGTTGAATGTAGGCTGGCATAAGAGGCATTTTGATTACTGTTAATAAAATTGATTAATTATCACAAATGTTGATTCTGAGTCAGAAATTCTTTAAAATTGGACACAGTGGGTCACAGTGTAAGAACATTTGATTGAAGGAAACCTTATTGATGAGACTTTTTTTTTCATAATATCATATCCAGGCAGATTCTGCAGTCAGGCAGTGGCTGATTTGAATATCCTAGAGGTGCATGAAGCCCGATGAACCACATTCACCAACATGTGACAACCATCTGCTGCTGCTGCTAAGTTGCTTCAGTTATGTCCAACTCTGTGCAACCCCATAGACGGCAGCCCACCAGGCTCCACCATCCCTGGGATTCTCCAGGCAAGAACACTGGAGTGGGTTGCCATTTCCTTCTCCAATGCATGAAAGTGAAATGTGAAAGTGAAGTTGCTCAGTCGTGTCTGACTCTTCGAGACCCCATGGATTGCAGCCCACCAGGCTCCTCCATCCATGGGATTTTCCAGGCAAGAGTACTGGAGTGGGGTGCCATTGCCTTCTCCGTGACAACCATCTAGTCTAACCTTGAAACAAATTATTTTGTAAAAAAGCCATTAGAAGTAATGAACTTTTCCAAGTAGAACTTTTAAGACTGCCAATTAATTCCTCACATTTGTTGCCAATACCCTTGAGGTTTAAATTTATTGCTCAATGATTTTCAGAGAAGTAACACACTTTAAGCGTTGACTGGAAAAATCCACATTCTCTTCAAATGCACGTGGAAATGATTTGCGTATACAGACCAGAGGTGAAGTTATAGGCAGGTATCTTTGGGACACTGACACTTGTTTACAAAATACCAGATGACTCACCTGAAATTTCACAACCACTAGTGGTGATTCTGAGAGAGGGCAGAGGCACGTCCCCACCCTGCTTGTGAAAAACCTTTGTACATGGTATAGAGGGGGTGAAGGCTAAGATTCACGACTTATTGACAGGTATTTGTTAAACTTGGATTTTATATCGCTGAATGTAAACAGAAACAGACTCACAGACATAGGGAACAAATGTGGTTACCAAAGGCAAAGGGGGAAGGGGGAGGAATAAATTAGGAATATGGAACTAACAGATGCAAACTACGGTGTATAGAATAAATAAAAAACAACGATATAGCACAAAGCGTTATATAATCAGTATCTCATAATAGGGACTTCCTAGGTAGCTCAGTGGGAAGTAATTCTCAGAGGTGGTTTCAATCCCTGAGTTGGGAAGATCCCCTGGAGGAGGAAATGGCAACCCAATCCAGTATTCTTGCCTGGGAAACCCCATAGACAGAGGAGCCTGGAGGGCTCCAGTCCACAGGGTTACAAAGAGCGAGACATGTCTGAGCAACTGATTTCTTTTTTAATCTTGTAATCTATAATGAAATAAAATCTGCAAAAGTACAGAATCACTGTGCTCTACACCTGAAACTAACACGAGATTGGAAACCAACTATACTTTAGCAAAAACTTATTTATGTTAGTATTTTTTCAGGTTTCACGTTTAGGACGTAAACAGGATTGTACATGAGGGCAAAGATTACAGATGGATTTTCTTCATCTCACTTGCCCCGAGGTTGCGCACGTGTGCTACCGGTACAGATGGGTTGCTGAGAGCGGCAGGGGAAGGTAGAGAGAGGAGTGACTGCTGATTACCCCAGATCCACTGTAGGTAGCCAGTCTAGAGCAGCGGTTCTGAACTTAGAATGCCCTGCGGAATTTTCCGGGAGCTTTAACAATACAGATGCTTGGTGTATCGCTGACCCTGCTCAGAGAGCCAGTTGTCTCGCTGTTCATACTGTTCGCTGAACCCAGGGTAGGCAAGGTGTGAGCTAAGAGGCTGGAGGAAGACTTGAGGAGCCATAGGGACTGCATACACGTTTCTTCTCTCCCAGCTGGCCTGGCAGCCGGAACACAGCCTCTCTCCTGGCTGACATGGCAGCCACAACATAGCCACAACATAGCCATAACGGAGCCATAACATAACCTCACATAACATAGCCATGGGGTCACGCCAGTGGAGCCCCAGTGCAGCGGCAGGCAGGGCTTTCACGTGAAGTTCATACAAGGGTACTGCACACACACTAGCAGCCAGGCGAGAACCTCGTGATGCTCGTGTGCAGCGCTAGAAATGATCTCAGCTGTCACATAGTCATTATTTACAATGCATGGGGCAAGAGAGCCGGAACACACCATCTTGGCTCATTTGCTCTCTCTCTACACTTGGGTTGCACCCAAACAAATTGAATCAAAGCCTCTGGCCTTGTCACTGATGTTTATTGTGAGCTTTCCCAGAAATCCCAGTTTAAATAGCATATCTGGTGCAAGGACCATGGCTCTGAATATTTGTTGTCTGAAAGGTGAGTTAGTTCTCATTGGAAATGGAAAACAATCTGGTAATCTTTATTTGTTTAGCAACAAGGATTTGTTTAAACTTTATCAGGGTTTAAAGTTAGGAATTCAAAGAAGAAATAAAAATGTACGGGAAGTGCCAGGCTTGAGTTCTTAACCTGAGATCCCTGAAATCATAGGGGTTCTGTAAACCTCTGAAATTGTGTGCCAAGTTTGGAGCATATGTGGGTCTCTATGTTTAGAGGATGGGTGTTAGTCACTCAGTCATGTCTGACTCTTTGCAAACCCATGGGCTGTAGCCCGCCAGGCTCCTTCTGTCCGTGGGATGTTCTGGGCAAGAATACTGGAGTGGGATGCCATTCCCTTCTCCAGGGGATCTTCCACATCCAGGGATTGAACCTGCATCTCTTATGTCTCTTGCATTGTCAGGCAGGTTCTTTACCACTAGCACCACCAGGGATGGGGAGAGAGGGGTAAAGATTCATCCCTTAGAGAGGATTCTCAAAAGCAGCCACAGAGGGAAAAGGCACTTGCATGAAAGTCATACCCACACAAAGATGCACAGTGTTAAAGAAACAGTGGGAGGGTCCTGAGTACTTGCCCAAATTGTCACTTTTCTTCCGTTTCTTTCACATGCTCTGATTCTTTCAGTCACCAGTTCCTTGTTCTCAGGGGACTGCTGTGGCTCCCATCTGCAGTCCTGCCCTAGAGAAAGTCATCTTTCCTTGGAGCACCTTAGCACAGCTGAGTGGGTTCCATCTCAAAACTACAAATGATGAAGTAGAACAGATAAGATGAGTCAACAGCAAAGACTGTTGACAAGATACTTTATAACACTCAAGGGTCACATGAAGCGTCTTCTAATTCTTACCATGCTCCTGCTCCAGATTTCTGTTCCACTTTCCAGATATCTTAATATTTGACTTCCTTCTGACCTTCCATCTCCTCTTGGCTGGGACAGTCTTAGTTCTGGCTACCGGCAAGCTTCTCATGAGCCAAAAGTCTCTGGCAGACCACTTAAGAGATTCCTGTCTTGTTTCTGAAATACGGAATGTCTTCATGCCTTCAGCAACCTGCGATTTCAGTCTGTTTTCAAAGGGAGAATGGCAAATAGGTTTGAACTCACATGCTAAACCCCACCAGTTGGTGAAAGCATCCTCATAGAACTTCTTAAACTGAAACACGCTTGGGAATTCTGTGAGCATCTTGCTAAAATGCTGATTCTGATTCCCTCTGAGACCTACTGTGAGTAGCAGGCTGTGGAAGAGTTGTGTTGAGAATGACTCATCGCCTGGGATCCTTTGGCCACGTCTGTCCAAGGGTCAGGGGAGGGTGGCAGAGGGTGCCCTGAATTTGCCAGAGGAGATAACAGCTCCCGCTCAGGAGTGCAGCCCTGCTCCTGCCTTGGGTGCTCTGTGGCTGCCACAGACGTCCTGCTCCGTGAGCCCCAGTTTTTCTTTTCCTTGTTGACTTGTTATTCCTTCCCTTAGCACAGAGAGGAAGATCTTATTGTCCCTACAACCCAGGAGCAGCTCACATTACAGCCTTGCCATCAGGACGCTGGAGATCTGGCCTTGGCAGCCCTGTAAGAACTGGCTCTCTTCTGCCGATTGGATGGGTCTGGAGAGTCTCTGCTGCCCCAGCTGGCACCTTGTGACCAGAACCCCGGGTGTTCTCGAGCTTCAGTCGGACCCTTGCAGCTGTCTTGTTTCTTGCCCAGGTTGAGGCATCCACTCCGATCCTCTGCTGAGTCTGGAGCCCAGTCCTTCTGAGGGTTGGCTCTGCTTCAGATATGGCTAATCCAACCCAGATGGAGTGCGAAGGTGAGATGCTGACAGCATCTAGGGATGGAACTTGGACTCTGAGCCACAGCATTTCACCCTGCCTCCCTGGATGCTGCCCTTAGGGGCTGGTGCCAATCCTGCCTGGGCCAGCATTAGCTCTGCTACTGCGACTTGGTGAGTCAGATGTTGTTGGGACTTATTGTTCCAGCCCTGGAAGCTGCTGGCATGCTAAATTATTATTATTAATAGTAGTGGTATTAGTATTAATAATAATGATATAAGCACTAACAATTAGCATTTATTGATTGCTTCTTATGTTGCAAGCTATAGACTAAGTGTATTACACATATTTTTTCATACAATTCTCAAAAGAACGCCATGAGATAGTTTCTCTTTTTGTCACAATCTTTGTAATAGAGAAACTGAGGCCCAGGGGGTTAAGGAACTTGTCCCAAATCACTCAGATCATGAGAGGTGGCGCGGAGACAGGAACTCACAGTTTTCATTCAGTTTTAAAGCCTGTGCTCCTAATCACTAGGACATACTGTCTCCACTGCCAAATGCCCAAGCCCATCCCTGATTGACAGCTGCTATAACTTCAGCAGTGAAAAACCACTAATGAGTTTCCTTTAGAAGCTGCTGAATGTCAGAGGGAGAAATGTTTGGGGGAGGCATCTGATTCTGCAACATTTGTGCTCTGGAATTCTGCATAAGCAAAGTTCTTAAAAGTTCGTGGGCACACTATTTGCATATAAATGACTACTCACAGTTTAAATATCCGGGAAGGGAGTTGATACCTTCTGTCGTTCCCGATTGGTGTAACGAATTAATAAGGAAGCATGACCAGCTGAAAGTGGAAATCATTTCAGGCCGGGAGTGACTATAAAGCTGTACTGCGGTAGATGGGCGGAGCCAGCAGGGCCTGAAGCAGCCATACGTCAACGGGAAGCAGAAGATGCAATGCCATCGCCTTCATAGCCTGAATATGAATATTTGGTCCAAGTGCCGGAAACTTTGACCTCTCCTGCTCTATGATTTCCCTGGCAGTCAGTCACACTGCTGCATGGAAATGCTGCCAGGCAATGCAGTCAGCCCTTGCCAGATACACCATTTCTTCACTGACACACAATCCATCAGGCTTTTTTTTTTGGCTGTGCCATGCAGCATGTGGGATCTTAGTTCCTTGACCAGGGATCGAACCCACACTTCCTGCACTGGACTGCCAGGAAACTCCCCAGAAAACACCATTTTAGGGTAGTTTCTATACTGTTAATTATGATTGCTTTGCATTTTTATTACAAGTGTCCTTAAGGATGTTTAAAGAGTTTTTAAAGATATTTTTAAAACGCCAGTGATCATCTGAAGGATCTCCCAGTGCTTTGTTTCTGGCACCTTCCGGTCCCTAACTTTGGAAGAAATACCAGAGCTCGTATAGTCCTGAGCTGAGTGCTGCCAAGGTCGCTGGGTTCCTTGGCTGGGTTTCTTGATGGTAAACAGAAACTGACTCCAACTAACTTGGGCGGGAAAGAATGGGCATTTACAAGAAAGCATCTACTAGTTTACAGAAGGAATGACTGAAGAACCAGACGGGACAGGAAGTACGAGAGCTCCAGACATCTAGGTGTCAAGAACTAGTGCTCTGCCTTTACAAACTGCTCACTGTGAAGAGGAAACCATTCATTTTTCCTCTTGAGTCACACAGTCCTGGGGTGGAGAGCACTCGACAAACTTGCTGCAGTCAAGAGCTCACTCCTGGGACCAAGGCAGGGAAACGCCTTGGCTGACGGACAGTTCTGTTTGGGGAGCTTGACTGACAGTACGGCCCCAGTTATTACCCTCCCTTTATCCGTGGCCCTTGCAGTGACTTCACAGCTTTTTCCCTCAAGGGGGAGGTATTGTTTCTTCACCCTTGAACCTTGGCCGGCCTGCTACGATATCCGGTGATGTTTTGGGCTTCCCCGGTGGCTCAGCAGTAAAGAATCCGCCTGCCATTGCAGGAGAGGCAGGTTCGATCCCTGGGTTGAGAAGATCCCCTGGAGAAGGAAATGGCAACCCACTCC
Source organism: Giraffa tippelskirchi (assembly GCF_054371585.1). Taxonomy (NCBI): domain Eukaryota; kingdom Metazoa; phylum Chordata; class Mammalia; order Artiodactyla; family Giraffidae; genus Giraffa; species Giraffa tippelskirchi. The sequence continues at coordinate 57,527,535 of NC_137286.1, read as the reverse complement.
AGTATTCTCGCCTGGAGAATCCCATGGACAGAGGAGCCCGGCGAGCTACAGTCCACAGGGTCGCAAAGTTAGTCCACTGAGCGACTAACACAACAGCAACAGGTGACATCTCTGCGGCTGGGCCACAGGGGGCTCATAAGCTTCTGCTCTCTCTTTTAGGAAGCCTCAAGTCCTGAGAGCAAGTCCAGGCCAACGTGGTGGGGGATGAGAGGCTGTGTGCTGTGCAGAGGGGCCGTCCCAGCTGTCATCCTAGCCAGCGTGTCCATTAATTCCGCTGGGCCTCAGACAAATCTATATGTATAGAAAAGGATCTCTTAAATAAAACCAAGGAAATAAGGGAATTAAGGAGAGTAATTAAAATGTATTAAAATTTGAAAAAGTCTATTCATTACGCTATAAGATGTATACTAGAAGAAGCTAATTTCAAAGTACATAGCTTTCAAAGGGTCAGTATCAAAAATATGTTTTAGAAAAGCCTTCTAAAATCATTGAGACAAAATTTATCAGTACAAATAAGGGCAAAGTCAGTGATTCCGATAAAATGTTTCTTAAAAAAAAAAAAATCAAGTAACCATAATATACCTTACTGGTTAGAATGTAAATTCACGCAAGCATTTTGTAAAACAATTTGTCATTTTTTAAATAATTGAAAATGCATATACTAGTCTACAACCCATTCCTAGGGATATACCCAATGCACTGAGATGTGCTGAGGAGTGTTCATAGCAGCAATATTTGTAATAGCAAAGTTTTAACAACAAGAAAAGTCCATTGATAGGAAGATGACTGGATTGTTGTATACTCACATAATAGAATCTTACACAGTAATGAAACTGAGTTGATTACAGCTCTATATATCTCAATAGCGATAAGTCTCATGATGGTGTTAAATGAAAAAAGAAAGTTAGAATAAAAACCAAACAGCATAATACTTTTTATATGAAGCTCAAAGGCATATGAAGTATAAATAATATATTATCAAGGGATTCATGCATTATGACAGTAAGAATTTATAATGCATATAAATTTTAGAAGATTAGTTACTCCTAGGAGGTGATGGAAAAGAGAGAGGGCAGTTGGTACAGAGAGGAAAGTTCGAAAGTATTGCTAATGCTCTATTAACCTTTGTGGAAGATTTGAGTATTTTACAATTATTTTTACACCTTATACCTTTATATTATTTATTTTTAGGATACATGAAGTATTTTATAATAATAAAAATTAGTGAAATAATTTTTTATTCATACTAGCTATATAGGGAGCATAATTTTAATTGTTTAACTTAATCTTGTTTAGCCTCTCAAAAGAGCTGCCCTTAAAAGACTATAATTTATTCAAATACATTATAAACTAATTGAATTTTAAGATAGTATTTGGAGGTCTCAAGTTCTTGACAATAATTGTGCTTATTGAAAGATAACTTATAAGCAACCAATTAAAACATTTAATTGAAAGTATTAACCTTACATTGACATAAAGTGTAAACACAATCAACTTATTTTAAAATTCCTGTTTGAAATAATTAACATGTCTTTTGAAAATGAAAGATCTAATTTTTATTCATTTAAAGATGAATTACTAACAGTAATATTAAAATACAATTACATTTCAAATTGTTTTAATCATTACTTTTGTTTTTAACTGTAACATTACATTAAAAAAAAAAACCTCTTTATTGTTAGAACTGACAAAAACACCAAAAAATGTACTCATATAATAATAAGACACAAAATGAAACAAATTTGGTGTGAGTGTGTGTTCAGTGTGTATTTTACATGTAACATTCTCCACAAGTTAACAACTTAAGGGCAAAAGCTATCATTGTGAGTCTAGGGAGTCATCCTTTAGAGTTGAGAGGAAGAACTCAATCTTCTCACATCAGGCATGCTGACCCCAGGGCCTTTGCAGATGTTGCCTTTGCCTAGAATGTTCTCTTTCCTTAGGTATCCATGGCTACCATCTTCACTATATTCAGATCTCCACTCACCTTTTCAGAGAGATTTTTCCTTGTCATCTTACCTAAAATATTAACTTCAGTTCAGTTCAGTCGCTCAATCGTGTTCAACTCTTTGCAACCCCATGAATCGCAGCATGCCAGGCCTTCCTGTCCCTCACCAACTCCTGGAGTTTACCCAAACTCATGTCCATTGAGTCGGTGATGCCATCCAACCATCTCAGCCTCTGTCGTCCCCTTCTCCTCCCGCCTTCAATCTTTCCCAGCATCAGGGTCTTTTCAAATGAGTCAGCTCTTCGCATGAGGTGGCCAAAGTATTGGAGTTTCAGCTTCAACATCAGTCCTTCCAATGAACACCCAGGACTGATCTCCTTTAGGATGGACTGGTTGGATCTCCTTGCAGTCCAAGGGACTCTCAAGAGTTCTTCTCCAACACCACAGTTCAAAAGCATCAATTCTTCGGTGCTCAGCTTTCTTTATAGTCCAACTCTCATATCCATACATGACTACTGGAAAAACCATAGATTTGACTAGATGGACCTTTGTTGGCAAAGTGATGTCTCTGCTTTTTAATATGCTGTCTAGGTTGCTTATTCCACCCTTAATAGTTCATACATCCTTATTTCTCTTCATTTTCCCTCCATTGCACTTACTGTATTCTTTTCAAAAAAAGCTTTTAATTGTATATTGGAGTATAGTTGATTTAAAATGTTGTGTTAGTTTCAAGTGTACAGCAAAGTGATTCAGTTCTACATGTATCTATTTTTTTCTAACTCTTCTCCTATTTTGTTGTTTTGTAATACTGAGCCGAGTTCCTTGTGCTGTGCAGTAGGTCCTTGTGCAGTTGTTGTTTTCTAACATGCTATTTATTTTACTTTTTTTTCCTGTCTGTTTCCAAAACAGAATTTAATTTAACTTCTCAAGGATAGGGATTTTTGTATTTTCTTTCCTATCTGTTTATCTGTCTATCCAACCATCTGTCACTGTATCACCAATATATTAATAAATATATTAAAATGTTGTCAAATGAACAAAAGATGAATGAATGCCATTATAAAGTAAGAACTATCCATCATTAGAAGGTGAAGAGTTTAGGTTAAAATAAACTTAAGTAACTGGGTTAAAGCGTACAATAGATATGTATCTTTTACAAGCTTGTTGGAATCGAAATTGTTACAAACAATGCAAAATGAACTAATTTCATCAAAGATTTTAGTGGCAAGTCTTATATATCACTGTGCTACATTGACAAGTTTCAGAGATATTTTGTTGTTGGAGAAATAAATGTTTATATTTGTTTTAATTAAGATTTTATTTAAAGGCTTATTGCATGGCTTATCAATTTAGAATAGTTTAGGTAGAGAGTTAAAACTTCAATTAGGCACATAATACAAAAATGTTAACAGTAAATTTAAAATACTAGTTTAAGCTCTGAATTTTCTATCTTCTGTCACCATATGGGAAAACATCACATGCGCTCACAATAAATGATGTGATTTACACCCCTAACCCTAGATTTGGGCTCTAATGCTCTTCTCACTATACCTTATCTGGACTGCTTGGAGAAAGTTGAATCCATGTTTTGGAGTAGGGAGTTTTCAAGGTGGGCTGGGGTTTTTGCAGTTCACACACAAAAAAAAAACAGCAAAGAATGCTTTTAAAAGTTTAGAGGTGACATAAACAGTTTTCAGAAACTGCATGAAAGGTGGCTTTCACTGGAAAGATTATAATGAAAAGTGAAAGAAAGTGAAAGTTTTAGTCATTCAGTCACATCCAACTCTTTGCAACCCTATAGATTGTAACACTCCAGGCTCCTCAGTCCATGGAATTCTCCAGGCAAGAATACTGGAGTACATAGCCATTCCCTTCCTTAGGGGATCTTCCCAACCCAGGGTTTAAACCTGGTTCTACTGCATTGCAGGTGGATTCTTTACCATCTGAGCCACTAGGGAAGCCTAGAAAGATTATGCTAATTTGGCTAATTCGGATAAGAGTAAATTGTAGATAAGACAGCTTACATCTGTGAAAAGCAGGGGTCAATAAGGATATTGGAAATAAAATAAATTTCTTTACACAGAACTATTACTACAGTTTGTGTGATTACATTCAAATAGAAAACTCTTCTTTGGTTTAATCGCATGTTACCAGCTGCCTATACTCCTGCTTTGTGACCCTGGGATGTGCCCAGGATTCTACAAAACACATTTCTTCTCTGTCAGCTGCCTTCACATCAGGTTTTTGTCACTCAGGGTCCTGAAGAGAGCCTGCAGGGCTGATGGAGGGAAACTTAGCAGGCTCCTTTACTTTTGCTTCTTTGGGTTTTGCATCCGGTGTCTTCTCCTGCCGCTGTAGAAGCAGTTGACTGAAGTTTGCGCTTTTTCTCAGATATGTAGAACAGATGCCATGGCACCCCTCAGATTCACCAGCTAGCTAGCATCTAGTCCTAAGACGTGGGTCCCAGGTCCACAAGATCCCTCATCTGAGCGGTTTTCTGTGATTGCTCCCCTGAGATACCTCAGAGTTCTCTTTCTGCCTTTTCAATTAACAACATTATACCTAGTTAACATTTTTTCATATTGCATTCTTTAGAATAACTTATGATTCTGTCTTCTAACTGGTCCCTGACTGATATCTCTCATCCATTCCTACTCTTGTCTACAAGGTAATATCCATCAAAAGTTGCTGTGCATCCTTCTGTGCGTTTCACTATGCTTTCAGAATTACATGTACATGCAAACACATACACACATACACACACACACAGATACACACAATGTGTAATCTGCAGAGCCTTGAATATTTCATCATATAATGTTTGCTACTGCTGCTGCTGCTAAGTCACTTCAGTCGTGTCCGACTCTGTGCGACCCCATAGACGGCAGCCCACCAGGCTCCGCTGTCCCTGGGATTCTCCAGGCAAGAATACTGGAGTGGGTTGCCATTTCCTTCTCCACATACAATGTTTAGGGAAGCCCAAGCCTCTCCCAGATTCTTTTCAACTTCCTGGACCATCTCTCTCACGTATCTTTCTCCTCTGTGTCCCATGGCTTTTCTGCATGGCCCTGGACCATGTTAACCCAATGCAGAGTCCAAAATCTCCCTGAGTTCGTCTTACAGGGAGAGTGCAGTCACACAGAAGTACTAGTGGGCATCAGACTTTGCTCATGATTCCATATGGGGATGAAAGAAAGGTTTACAGTAGTTTATACTAAAGATTTCTACTCCCGAAAGTTTCCTCTAATTTGTTTTATAAGTGAAGGTTTTCGCTTTATATGTTTTTGTAAAAGCTGTATTGTTCAGGGCATAGAGATTCATGATCATCATATGATTCTGGTGGATTGCACCTTTTATATATTTTAAAACATTCCTTTTAACATGCTTTGTTCATCCTAGACATTTTTGTCCACATACCCATTCCTTGCCCACCTCTGCTCTTTATTACGGTAGCTGCTGTATGAGTCTGTGTTTCCCAGGCTCCCAGGTTTTCAGATGGGTTTGTCAGTGGGAGAGGGATAAGAGCATGCAGGAAAAGAAGAGGTAAGGTACTTATCCCACTTGCTCCTTGCCTCCTGTCTAGGCTGCTTCTCCTGGTGACTCCAGCTTCCACCAGCCAACCCAGAATGGCAGTAGTGACAGGATGCTGCAAACACTGCCTCCTTCTTTTGCCCCTTAGTCTGGGGTCACCACATGCTCTTCCCTTTTGATATCTCGGCAACTCCACACCTATGGATAGTTCTCTCCGTTAAATTCTCTATATTTAAAATATTTGCAGTGGTTTCCATTTTCCTAGTTAGACATGACTAAAACATCATTTCAAGGCTTCTAACTTGTCTGACTTGGACATTGCTGGGTTTTGTTCTTGTTTTTAGTATTTGCCTGACTTATCTTCATCTGTTTCTGTGTTGTGTCTATCTTCCTTTAGTGCTTTTCTTTTAAATAGCACAGAACTGGGTTTTACTTTTTAGTTTATCCTGAAAAGATTGTTTACCATTAAAAGGTGAAGTTAACTCTTTTGCATTTATTGTGATCGCTTTTTTTGTTATCCTATTTTATAATCTTCTTATTACTCTTTCTGTTGTTCTTTCAGTCCCTTTCTTGACTTTTGACTGATTAATCAAATTTTTTTTTGTTTCCTTTAACAGTTTCAATTTTCTAATCTTATATTTAGGCATTAAGACTTTTTTCCAGAGTTTTTTAGTTCTACGTTCACAGCAGAATTGAGAGGAAGGTACAGATTTCCCATATTCTCATGCCCATATATATGCATATATCTCCCCCATTTATAGCATCTGCCAATAGTACATTTGTTATAAAAGATGAACCAACGTTGACGCATCATAGGTGTCCAAAGTCCACAGCTCACATTAAGGGTCACTCTTGGTGTTACACATTCTATGGGCTTGGACAAGTGCATAAGGACATGTACAAGGATACTTACCATTATAGTATCATACAGGATATTTTCAGTACCCTAAAATTTTTCATCCCTTTTCCTTCCACTGCTGATCTTCTTACTGTCTTCATAGTTTTGCCTTTTTCAGAATGTCATATGTTTGAAATCAGTAGCTCATATCTTTTCAGTGCTGAAAAATATTTCATTTTCTGAAATTACCAGTTTATTCATATACTGAAGAATACCTTGGTTGCTTGCAAGTTTGGGCAACTATGAGTAAAGTTAAAAACATGTAAGTGCAGGTTTTTTGGACAAAGTTTTCAAATCCTTTGGGTAAACACCAATGGGCACGATGCTGAATGGTATATTTAGTTTTGTAAGAAGCCACCAAACCATCTTCCAAAGTGGCTATGCCATTTTGCATCACACCAGAGGTGAATGAAAGTTCCTGTCACTCCCACATCCTTGCCAGCATTTGGTGGTGTCAGTGTTCTGGATTTTAGCCTTTCTGCTAGGGGTGTAGAGGTGTTTTTAAAAATCATTTGTTTATATAATTGTGGCTGTGCTGGGTCCTCACTGCTGCGTGCGGGCCTTCTCTAGCTGCAGTGCGGGAGCTTCTCCTTGTGGCGGCTCCTCCCGTTGCAGAGCACGGGCTTTAGGGCACGTGGGCTTCAGCAGCTGTGGCCCATGGGCTCAGGACTTGCAGCTCTTGGGCTCTAGGGCAAAGGCTCAGTAGCCATGGCCCATGGGCTTGATTGCCCCATCACATGTGGAATCTTCCCAGACCAGGGATCAAACCAGTGCCCCCTGCCCAGGGAGGCAGACTCTTAACCACTGAGCCACCAGGGAAGTCCTCTGTTGTTATTTTGATTTACATTTTCCTGATGACGTATAATGTAGAATATCTTTTCACATACTTATTCGACATCTCTGTATCTTCTTTGGTATAGTGTCTGTTAAGATGTTTGGCCCATTTTTTTCACCAGGTTGTTTATTTCCTTACTGTTGAGTTTAAGTTTTTTGGTCTATTTTGGAAAGCCATCTTTACCAGATATGTTTTTACAAATATTTTTTCCATCATGTGACTTGTCTTGGCACCACCTTTGACAGAATAGAAATTTTAAATTTTAGTGTACTCTAACTTACTTCTTTCATGGATTGTGCCTTTGGTGCTGTAACTAAAAAGTCATCACCATGTCCAAGGCTATTTAGGGTTTCTCCTCTTATTTTCTAGAAGTTTTATTGTTTTGCGTTTTATATTTAGGTCTGTGATTTATTTTGAGTTAATTTTTGTGACAATATTGAGTCCTCCTAACCATTAATATAGAATATCTCTTCATTTATGTGTCTTCTTTGATTTTCATCATAGTTTTGGAATTTTATTTATATAGATCTTGTACATATTTTGCTAGATTTATACCTAAGTATTTCACTTTTTAGATGCTAATAAAATGTTATTGTATTTTTAATTTCAAATTCCACTTGCTGGTATATAGAGAAACAATTGATTTTTGTATATTAACTGTATATCCTTCAAGTCTTATTTAAAGTGTAGTAATTATATAAAATTATAGTACTATAATAATTATATGTTATTAATTATGATAATAGTATATATAATCACTCAAATCAAAAGTGTAATAATATAATTACAATAATATGATTATTATTAGTTATGATATATATATAATTACTCAGATCAAAAGTGTACAGCATGATGAATTTTTAAAATGTGAGCACACTGTGTAATCAGCACTCCAGAAATTTCTTTGTTCTTTTTCAGTCACTTTTTCCCCCTAAAATGTACCCCTAATTTTTGGCAACCTTTTTTCAGTATATGGTGTTCTGTTACATCAGTGAATATAATCTCTGAAGCAACTAAAACATTTAGCATTTCTATAAGCTTGTTGCCTACTCCAAGACTCAGTTTTTTTATATTATCTGTAATTAAAAAAAAAAAAAGACTATTTTAGCTCCAGAGTTTTTAAATTATTTAAAAATTTTTTTTGTTATACCTCTCATTTCTATAAGTATCTGTTCTGAACATTAAGCTTTAGAAGTACATTATCACCCTTGTTTTGATGTTACTCTAGAATTTGCTGATTGCTTTTCTCTCCAATGTGTTTTATATCCAAGGTTTTTCTCTTTTCTGGATATATACATGTAATTCTTTATTTCACTGGAATATATAATTGGGTAATTTTCCTTTACAGAAAAAACAAATTTGCTGGTATATTTTTGAGTCCAAGAAGCGTTTAGCTTGTCTTCATGTGCAAATGATCAAATGCGCTGTTAAAGCATTCAAGGATCACAGTATTTTCTTCTGAGCAATACAGACATTTCTTCAATGTGTTTTAGTACTTAGCATTTTATGATACATTCCATATATGTTTATTTCTCTTTCCTTTGTAATAAAATTGTTTTCTCATAGTATTTTTTTACTGCTCTGACCCTCTGAATTTAGAAACAATAGCAGGATGTATTTGGGAATGTGTGTCTACTTTCAGTATTGCTTTTTAGTGTTTAGATGACACTTTAGTTATGAAAACGCAAGTCTTTCCCATCTAATCGATACATATCACTTGTCTTTTGCTTTATATTCTTAAATTAGACTTTTAAATAAACTACTTTGGATTTGAGTGTATGTGCATTGTGTATGAACACTGTCTCCCACTGTTCATTTTATGCTAATCATATTTTTATTTGTTTAAGATTTTTTTTAAAACTTTCTAATTGTACTACTTTATCAGCCTGCTCTTCACATGTGGATGCAACATTGCTTTCACTATCACAAAGAATATTTCAATTTTTGGCAACATTTCCTTCTCTTCTCTACATTAATGCTGTTTTCTTGGGAAAACGTTTGTCTTGCTTTTACAGGGTGATACCTCACTTTCCTGCCGTTAGTTTTCTTCAAGTTCCTGCTGATTCTTGCTTGTCTAGAATAGTCAGTGTTGGTAGCTGATGTAGAGCTCTACCTTAACATTTGCTGACTTTACCTGAAAATACTAAATACTAAAGCATAATGAAGAAATTCCTACATAGCAACCTTAGGTCCTTCTTCCTCCAATCATAAATGGGAATGTTATCTATAGTTTTATGGAGTTAGGAGATGTGGGCTAGTTTCTTTTAGGCTGTATAGGCTCACACTGTGGTGGCCTGAAGTTGCCTAAAACTGCTACATTTCTCTTTTTGGCTCTAATACCCACTCCAACTAAAGAGCCTCTTGATGAAAGAGGAGAGTGAAAAAGTTGGCTTAGAACTCAATATTCAAAAAGCTAAGATCATGGCATCTGGTCCCATCACTTCACGGCAAGTAGATGGAGAAACAGTGGAAACAGTGACAGACTTTATTTTTTGGGGGGTCCAAAATGACTGCAGATGGTGACTGCAGCCATGAAATTAAAAGATGCTTGCTCTTTGGAAGAAAAGCTATGACCAACCTAGACAGCATATTGAAAAGCAGAGACATTGCTTTGCCAACAAAGGTTGATCTAGTCAAGGCTATGGTTTTTCCGGTAGTCATGTATGGATGTGAGAGTTGGACTATAAAGAAAGCTGAGCGCTGAAGAATTGATGCTTTTGAACTATGGTGTTGGAGAAGACTCTTGAGAGTTCCTTGGACTGCAAGGAGATCCAACCAGTCCAACCTAAAGGAGATCAGTCCTGGGTGTACATTGGAAGGACTGATGCCGAAGCTGAAATTCCAATACTTTGGCCCCCTGATGAGAAGAACTGACTCACTGGGATGATACTGGGAAAGACTGAAGGCGGGAGGAGAATGGGACGATGGACGAAGAGATGATTGGGTGGCTTCATCAACTCGATCGACATGAGTGTGAGTAAGCTCCAGGAGTTGGTGATGGACAGGGAAGCCTGGCGTGCTGCAGTCCATGGGGATGCAAAGAGTCAGACACAACTGAGCAACTGAACTGAACTGAACTGAACCCACTCCAAGAGTACTCCAGCAGCCCACAGCTTACTCCTGCTCCCTCATCCTGCTGACTCTGTATTTGAAGATTTTGGGGGCCTTCTTGAAAAAATTATTATTTACTCCTTCAGTCACATCCTTGTTTGCCTTGATTAGGTTACAGTTCACTTTGATCTCAACCTCAGTTCTGTCCCAATATTTTGTGTCCTGTAGATAATTTCCAATGTTTCTTATAGTGGAAAAGTTCTTGGCCCTTTATTCTTCTATCAAATAATTACTATTTTTTAATTTTGTGTTTGTCATGCAGTGGGATTTTTTTGGAGGATAGATTGGTAATTTTTGAAGTGTGTTGTTCAGGGTACTGAACAACATGCTCTTTGGTCAGTTTCAATGAATTCCTACTACCTGCTGCTGCTAAGTTGCTTCAGTCGTGTCCGACTCTGTGCGACCCCATAGACAGAAGCCCACCAGGCTCCCACATCCCTGGGATTCTACAGGCAAGAACACTGGAGTGGGTTGCCATTTCCTTCTCCAATACATGAAAGAGAAAAGTGAAAGTGAAGTCACTCAGTCGTGTCTGACTCTTAGCGACCCCATGGACTGCAGCCTACCAGGCTCCTCTGTCCATGGGATTTTCCAGGCAAGAGTACTGGAGTGGGGCGCCATTGTCTTCTCCCCCTACTACCTGAGATGACCTTAATCCAGTATGGTTAGTCTGTCTGATGAAGCATCAATACCTGACTGATAAAACAGCCTTTGAGAATTTGGAAATACAGCAAAATTGACCCTGCTTATCAAGCAGCAACAGGATCTTTACTAGTATTTTAGTATCATTCAAATCTGGATATTGAGGGTATTCAACCTGTAGTCTCTGAGTCTAGAGAACCAAGGTTGGTTAGATGAGGGATCTGAACCAGACCAACCATTAGACATATCCAAAAATTATCTCTTGCCTACCTTTTGAGTGGTTCTCTGAAATCCAGGTTCCTTACTCATCTCTCAGTGATAACACACATTTAGTTAGGTTCATGCATGGTTCATCCTTGCCTATGACACAGGCTTTGACATTCAGCCTGTTTGAACGGGACCCTAAACACTTGACTGACCCTTGATAGGTGTCTTTCTCTAGAGACGTCGAAGCTATCCCAGGACTTACAGCTGCTGCCTGGGGTCATGTCTGAATCCAGAGAGCTGCTTGAGCAGAAAGTTCCATCTATTTGTCATTGACCCAGAAACTCCAGAGATGGTCACCTAGCTGTTCAGGCTGGTTCATTTGGGCATCAAATACAAGCTTTATACACAATACTTTATATTGCTAACCACTTTCTTTGAAGGTCAAACTGTATTTCTACATCACAAACTTAGTCTTTGCCCAACAAAATCCCATATACTTTGACAGCCTATAGCTGAGGTCCAAGCAAATCTCTTGACTAAGGCAATTTTATGGCAATTCTCAGGGGATTGCTTCAATTTTAAAAATGTACTTGATGGTTAAAAATTGTTATCTATGGCTATTAATATTGTAAAAGATTCTCTTTCTTTCCTTAAATCTGCAGTAAGTATATATTACATTTTAAAGGAATTAAGCCCCAAACTTATTTTGAACTATTGTTGATAATAGTTACATTTCTACCTAAGAAGGCAATGCAGGGATACTAAAAGATGATATAACCACTGAAGGAAGCAGCTTTGCAGATTGTGAATCAGTAACTTGGAGGTACTTTCCCACCTGCCACTGCTCCTCTTCTGATACTCCCAGCCTATTTTTCTACAGAAAATTATTAGAATCAAATGATTTGAAGTATATTTCATTAGTGAGGAGGTAGAGATTTAATGGGTTACAAACAATTTTAGTGACTGTGCTATTTGCTACCTATGTTTCAGTTGTAGAAATGCTTAAATATTTAGATTCTTGACTTTGATAAATTGCTAAATAATATATAGTCTATTGACATTTCTGAAGCCCTGTTCTACCCCAAATCATAGTGTCTGCTGAATAATTAATATCCAAGGCTTTATATTCTTCTTGTTCCTCCACTGGTATCGTTTGAGTTTTGGACCATTGTTAGTACAGTAGCAATAAAATGCACTTTAGCAACATTCTCATTTGAATTCCAGTATCACCAGTTTCTAGGATGGTGAATTTGGTCAAGTCACTCAATAGCTCCAAGCTTCTTTTTCTCCATTTATAATCATGAGATGAGTAATATGACATATAATAATGAAGGGAGTAATACCTACTTCATAGAGTGAAGATTAAAAGAACAGGGTCTGGAATTAAATTGCTTGAGTTTGAATCCTCATTGAATGCCTGCCTATCTAACCTATCAAAGCCATTACTCTCTCTCCAAGGCTGTTTCCCTAAACATAAATTGAAAATACTAGTGATGTCTTCCTCACAGGATTGTAGTGAAACATACAGGTATATTTTATTTCAGGGTTACGCACGTTATAAATATGTAATACATTTAAATATTCTATGATTATCACAATACATTAAAAATATGGTTATTGGCATTCCTTTCTCTCTTACTCCTCTCGTCGTTACACGTTTTATTTTACTGTGGTACGGAATACAATCACATTCCGCTTATCTATGGTTTATCTACACCATACATTGTAGGGAAATCTAGAAATAGTCAAAACAGTTGTGAAGCAGGTGCACAATGGAAAAGGGCTTCCCTCATAGCTCAGTTGGTAAAGAATCTGCCTGCAATGCAGGAGACCTCGGTTTGATTCCTGGGTCAGGAAGATTCCCTGGCGAAGGGATAGGCTACCCACTCCAGTATCCTTGGGCTTCCCTTGTGTCCCAGCTGGTAAAGAATCCACCTGCAATGCGGGAGACCTGGGTTCGATCCCTGGCTTGGGAAGATCCCCTGGAGAAGGGAGAGGTTACCCACTCCAGTATTTTGGCCTAGAGAATTCCATGCAGACTTGACAGTCATTGGATATATTGTGATTGAACAGTTTGTCAAAGAAACAGGCACTTACTCAGTTTTTATTCAGTTATTCTTGCACATCCTTTAAAGACTTTTTTTGTAAAGTTGTGACATATTTTTCTATATGCCTTATAGTTTGCTTATTTATTTATCATTATTGTTATTTTAAATAATTGTTCTTTTGTGAGATAGCTCTCAATTAGATCATGCTGGTTTATAAAGATGCTATTGATTTTCTGTATACTTCTTGAGCCCAGAAACTATGTTAAAGTATTTTTTTATTCTACTGGTTGGTTTGTAGATCAGAGTTGTGTAAACATTTTCTGCAAAAGGCCAAATGGTGAATATTTTTTTTGTCAAAACTACTTAACTCTATAGTTGCAGGATAAGAACAGCCATAAACAATGTATAAAGAAATAGATTTGGACCATGGAAGTTACTGCATTTGGATCATGATAGGTTTGATTTGGCCCGTGGACCTTATTTTACAGACCTCTAATGCATGTAGTCGTTTAAGGCATTTTTGTTTTTAAAGATATACCCTAAGCCTCTTATTCAGGTGGTGCTAGTGGTAAAGAATCCACCTGCCAATGCAGGAGACACAAGAGATGCAGGTTCAATCCCCGGGTCAGGAAGATTCTCTGGAGTAGGAAATGGCACCCCACTCTAGTATTCTTGACTGGAAAGATTCCATGGGCAGAAGAGCCATGGAGTTTGGACAGAGGAGTCCAAAAATTCCATGGGCAGGCTACAGTCCCTGGAGCCACAAAGAGTTGTACATGCCTGAAAAAGCAATGCATATAGTCATTTAGGGCATTTTTTTTCTTAAAGACATATCTTAAGCCCCTTGCTTCTTTTTCTTATCATATTTCATGGGCTAGGATTTCTATATTATAGTATTGTTCCATGACACCAATACCAGTAATTCTTGTCCTTTTCTTGAATTTACTGGAACTCATTACAAAATTTGAGGTTAAGAATGATGTTATCTTTAACTTAAGAGAGTGTCTCTCTATTCCTACCTTTATACTAGATAAATATTTCTGTTTGAAAATTTTCTGCATCTGTTGAAATAATTGAATTAGTTTGTCCTTTACTCTTAGTGTTGACTAATTTTATAATTTTGAAATATTTTTGCCTTTCTAAAATAAACCCAGCTCATTCATGATGTATTATTTTTATACACTATTGATTTAACTTGATACTGTTTTGTTATTTTTGCATTTATACTTGTAAGTAATTTGGACTTAATTTTCTTTTGCACTGCCCTTGATTGGTCTCAGCCTAGGGATATAACAACATCAAAGAATGAGTTGGAGAAGTTTCACTATTTCAGTGTTTTGGGAAAGATTTGTAAAGCAAAGAGAGAGGGAGAGAGAGAGATTTATGGGGTCAAGTTAACAAAATTATCCCATGAAATTGGTTGGGGAGAGATGGTTTTTAGATTGTTAGTTCAAATTATTTAATGTTTGCTGGCTTATTAAAAATTTGTTTTTGAGTCATTTTGGTGATTAAAGTATTTTTTAGGCAATTTTACATTTCATCTATGTTTTCAAAGCTACTGGCACACACACACGCACACACACACACACACACACACACACATTTGTAGTATAGGCAGCTTTTGGCAGGGAAGCACTCTCTGCAGGAGGCACATTTTTGTCTTAACCTTAAACCAGGCAGCCCCATGTTCCACTCTTCTCTGGCTCAAGTACAGCTTTCCAGTCTTTAAATCACACAATAGTTTGCCCAGCTTGTCGGTTCTTTCCATAGATCAGAGAAGTAGAAATGATGAATAAGCAGTTAAGAGATGAGCAGGTCTCTTGCCTAGCTTCCCCCACAGCAATCTCCTGAAGAAGCTATGTGAAGAAGATAGCATCTAGAAGAACATCACCAGGAGCGGACAAGCCTGCACACGATGGGGATGACAGCAACGTGGATCCCTGTCTTGGTGACGAGCCGAGATGCCTTCCTTGTTTCCCCTCAAAAATCTCAAGGCCGGGCAGAATCTTTGGAGGTGGTTTCTGAGGGACGCTGAGTCCACCATCTCCCCAGATTGCTGGCCTTCTGATTAAAGGCGCTTTTCCTTTCTACCATTTGTATTGATTTTGTAAGTGACCAGCATTGGGACCCCCTATTCAATTACAATAGTTTTAACTTATAACATCTATAATTATGTACGCTGCTGCTGCTGCTGCTAAGTCGCTTCAGTCGTGGCCGACTCTGTGCGACCCCATAGACGGCAGCCCACCAGGCTCCCCCGTCCCTGGGATTCTCCAGGCAGGAACACTGGAGTGGGTTGCCATTTCCTTCTCCAACGCATGGAAGTGAAAAGGGAAAGTGAAGTCGCTCGGTCGTGTCCAACTCTTTGTGACCACATGGACTGCAGCCTACCAGGTTCCTCCGTCCATGGGATTCTCCAGGCAAGAGTACTGGAGTGGGGTGCCATTGCCTTCTCCAAAAATTATGTGTAAGTTATCTATAATGTTTCTTTTGCATTCCTAATTTTGCTAATTCATGACCTCTCTGTTTTTTCTTGATTAGTCTTGCTAGAGATTTATAAATAGTACTCATCTTTTTAAGAAACTTGATTTTGGTTTTGTTATTCATCTCTGTCTCTTTTTCTTTGTATATATACACACATTATGTACATATAAAGTTTGAATAAATATATAAAGTATGAATTTTTATTTTTATGCTTATTTCCTTTCTACAGCTTTATTTGAATTTGTTTTCTTGGCCTTTTTATGTCTACTTTAGTTGAATATTTTGTTCGTTTATTTTCAATTTTTAAAAGGGCCTATTAAGGCTTCAGAATTTCCTAAGTACTCATTTAGCTGTAACCTAAAATTTTGACATTTGCTATCAGCAAATTATAGATATTTTATAATGTCTTTTAATTTAGGAATCCATGTTTTAGTCTCCAGTGTGTGGTGGTATTTGGGGAATTTTACTGTAAATTAAATATTTATTGCGTATGATTAAATAATATTTTCATTGTATCAGATTTGTGTTGAGACCATGTAGCCCTGTGTAGGATAAAAACATCTGCCTTATGTTTCACACACTCCTTGGGTTGCTGGGGTGGTGCAGCATTAAGGACCAGGGAATTCACATATGGGTAGGTTCAGGAATGCCAGCACGTAGATGTCAGCTTACCAAGGAAGCAAGCCTGTAGTGTTCCTCAGTAATCTTAAGCTTTCTCATTTGTCAACCTATCAAACTTTATGATGCAGATTTTTGTAGTATAACGTCTTGCATTTTTACATTCTATTCCTTGGCATCAGGTATGTGTTTTACTTAAGGACAATTTACAAATCAAAACAGAAACTTGCAATAAACTCCCTTTACAGTTGTGGATATAAGAAGACTCAAATCCCCTTGGGCCTGATTGATAAAACATTGCATTTATCCTATTCTTACGATGATGTTCAGCAAACTTTATGACAGAGGAAAACAGCTGGTAAAGTGGGTTCATTGAAAGGTGAAGGTAATACAGCCATAAAAAACAAGAGGATAATGATTTTAAAAGGGATAGTAGTTCTAACAACACCATTAACCTTTTGCTTCAAATTATTGAATGTGTGGTCCTTTTCAGAGGTCTAATCAAAGGTTTACAGTAACTGCAATGTGGGAGAAAAAAGAAGTGATATAGAAATTGCTGTAATTTTTTTCCTTCAAATTATTCTTTTCCCTAATCCATTAAGAGATCAAGACCATTGCTGGATTTGGACTTTTTCTTTGTTTGTTTGAGAGTTTATAAATTTGCTTTGTAGTGGAGAGAATGTTAAAGAATACAGACATATATCCATACAGTAGACCAGGATTTAAATACCTGATTGTAAGAACACACAGCAATGCTGAGAGGATAAGGCATTTTTATGAAGCTTAAGCATAGCACGGTGTTTTCTATTTTAGGTTTATGAATCCATTTGGGAGCTTGTATGACATTTGGGCAACAGTTCAATTTAGTGGAAACTGAAATCAGTCTCCTTTTTGACTTTGTGATTTTAGAACTGATGGAGGTTGCATATATGCAGGAAAGGTGAAATTAATTGCAGAGTAAATGAGATCAATGAAAATCAGATAATGTAAACATTAACGGGACTAATTTGGAGGATGAACTGTGATAACAGAATTTTTGTTGAGAGAAAGGAGAGCTGTCGAGACTGTGGGCTCTTAAACTGGCATCCAGGGTCAGGTCAGTATCCTTGGATTTTTGTGAATCTCTTAAATTCTGTAAGGAAGTATCTTCATGGATCCCTTTTGGAGGAGGTCTACAGCATTCAGCAATTTTTCAAAATTATGGAGGCAAAGGATGTGTGACCCCCATAAAGATTAAGAACAACTGATATAGATTTTTCTTTCCATATTTACCTGATAACTGCTCCATTTTCTGTTTATAGTTCTATAGCTAGAGATTTGAGATTTGATGCTTTTCAATACCCTCCTCTCCCCAAACTATCTATTAGAAACCCTCTTTGGCCACCTTCTCAGAGACTTGAATTTGTGTGGGATTTACTTTTCAAACTAACCTTTGGGGTATTTGGTCTGTCAAGTAAGAAGGCACTTGCAAAGTTCAAGAAGATGAGATATTGAAGAAGATTGGCTTGTCTTGGAAAATCTGTGTTCCTATACGCATGTGAATTTCTCTGCTTTATGTATAAAATATGAACCACATACACTTGCCCTATTGTCAAAGCCTTTGCTTATTTTTTTTTAATAAATTCAAATACTGTATTTTAAATCTTATTTGTTTTATATATGACTTCTGTACAACGCTTACATTTATCTCCATTTTTAAAAAATTTCCACTTTGGTGACTTGAGCTTCGGCCAGATTCTTTTCAGCTGTAGAATGGTATTACTTCAACTCTCGAACGTTTTGGACTTCCCTGAGAACCAGGGGAAAAGTACTGAGCCTTTCCTCAGAGACCCACTCATTCCCACATTTGGAACATGTGGCTTGAGGGTGTTCATAAATCCTCCAAAGAGTGTCGATCCCAGAGGAAGAACTCTCAGTTTAGACTCTGCTCAGTTCTTACCTGATCACATGGCCTCTGACTTAGGAAACCATAGCCTCACTTCCACAGTGGTCTTCCTCAAAGGCCAGTGCGGTTATTCTGTGTACCTGCTGTAAAACTTCCAGTGGCCCCCACAGCTTACAGGCTCAAGTCTATAAAACCTCACCTCACTCAGGTGCTGCAAGCTTCTTGCGACCATCTTGTCTACCTCGCCTGCGGTACTCCAACTCCCTGTATACTCCAGTCATGCCATGCCCTGCCTCAGTTTGCCCCTATTACACATGCATACTGCCTGGCTCTTTCTGAACTCACCACACTGTTCTGGAACCCCTACCCTGGTTCTGGCATTTGCTGCTCCCTGCTACCCCTTGCGGAGAAGGCAATGGCACCCCACTCCAGTACTCTTGCCTGGAAAATCCCATGGACAGATGAGTCTGGTAGGCTGCAGTCCGTGGGGTCGCTAAGAGTCAGACGTGAATGAGTGACTTCACTTTCACTTTCACGCATTGGAGAAGGAAATGGCAACCCACTCCAATATTCTTGCCTGTAGAATTCCAGGGACGGGGGAGCCTGGTGGGCTGCCATCTACGGGGTCGCACAGAATCGGACACGACTGAAGCGACTTAGCAGCAGCAGCAGCAGCAGCTACCCCTTGGCTAACTACCCCTTGAGTGTGCCTGGTGATGGCCCACTCATTCTTTGGGACCCAACCATCTCCTCTTTTGTAAAGTCACTCTGACACATTCTCCGCCCACTCCCTCTTAGTATGGTGGCTGTTGGTCCCTTTGGACCACCATAGGTCCTTGTACTGGCCTCTCTGAACACCATGGAGTTTTTCTGTTTACATGTTTATAATTTTTCTATAGTTGGAAACTAATTTTTTATTCATCTGTGTAAACTATTTCCTGGTAGGGTTCCTTTCAGTCAACTTTTTGGTTGAATTTTAGGTTTATTGAATGAGTGTTTCATTTGGGCTAGAGTACCTTGGGAAGTTTGTTAGGAAAGACTCAAAAACTTGAAGAGAGAATCATTAGTAGATAATATACAATCACTCTGTCTTCTTCCTATTTTGTCTTAGTTTTAGCACACGGCACCATAATAGTTTAAAGATTTAAGAAAGTCTATCAAGAGAAATTTTCTTTTCTTTGAATGCTGAAAAATGAAATATAAATTCTGTATCTGCCATTTATTATTAGGTGACTGTGGTGGAAGGCCATTGTTCTACTTAAAACTTAACCTCTTCATCTCTAAATTAGGGATCATAAAAATACTTATCTTGCAAGAAGCCTGTTAGGATGGAAATAGTAGGTGTAGGTATATATTGTTTGGGGTAGTGTGCAATAGAACTGTCAGTTTTGTTAGTTATTATCATGCTGCTAGACTTACTTGTAGAACCATTACCTTAATTTGACAGTGAATGCCAAATGAGAGTGTTAGAACAGGAATGTAAGAGAAGGCATCCTCAACCCCACTCTCTCTTCCTGTGGGTACCCATTTCAGGCATCACCAATGGATAGCAGAGCTCTTTGTCGCTAAGGCCACACTTTATTTCAGACTACCTCAAGTAGTCATTAATCAAGGTTAATGATTAACCAAGCAGTCATCAATCAGGTTAAACTATTAGTCAGGGTTGCCTCAAGATAAAACTTATACACTGTATTTAATGCTAGAGTAGGTAACTGATGAAAGAAACATTGAATAAGGAAGACTCTTGTTAATGACTAGAAGTCTGCAGGCGAATGCACATTTCACCACCCACAGCAACTGTGCTGTTCATTGTCTTCTTTCATAATGGTAGGATTTTGCCTGGGCACATGGTTCTTCAGAATAAAAACGAAATGTTCTGGTCTGTTCTTTGCAGCTGGGTGTGGCTGTGAATGATAAGTTTTGGTCAATGCAAGGCGCAGTGTTATGTGGAAGCTTCTGGGAGACACTCTTCGGAGGTAGATGCCAGCTTTTCACCTGTCTTTCTCTTGATCTCTTCCTGCCTCCTGCTGCCTGGGCCAGGAGGAGGGATGACACAGCAGTGATCTGGAAGGGCTTATGTCCTTGAGGACATTACTGAGTAGGGCCTCTGTGACAGTTCCAGACTAAACTTCTGTTTTGTTTAAGACCTTGTTAAATAGTCATTGCAATGTGCTCCAAGTCTGCCTTCCGTTGTACTGTTTGTTTATTTAACCCCTTCATGAAAGTTCTTAGCACATTAAAAGGATGTTAAGGCAAAAATAGGACTTCCCTGGTGGCTCAGACGGCAAAGCATCTGCCTACAATGCTGGCGACCCGGGTTCAATCCCTGGGTCGGAAAGATCTCCTGGAGAAGGAAATGGCAACCCACTCTGTATTCTTGCCTGGAAAATCCCATGGACGGAGAAGCCTAGTAGGCTACAGTCCATGGGGTCGCAAAGAGTTGGACACGACTGAGCGACATCACGTCACTTCACTTCAGGGCAAAAACACAGCAGGGACAGAAAAGCATAGAAAAGCTGTTCCGTTGAGAAACTTTTGTATATTGGAAAACCATGTAATATTGCATCCAAGAAGGTAGTTGACCTAAGAGGCAGCAGGAATGAGATGATTTGGTAGACAGAGCTATGGACTGGGAAATGGGGGTGATGGATTTGGGGTTTGGCCTTCGAGCAGCTATCTTCAATTGTTCTAACTACACAGAACCTCAGTTTTCGGTTGAAAATGATGTGTACTTCTGAGGGGACATAGTAAGAGGTTACCTTTGATGGGGGGAGGCAAAGGGGCGTGAGGGTGTGAGGGAGCGAGGTCTTTCCGAGTCCGAGATAACCTGCCCAAGGTTTGGGGGCCGACCCGCTGGCTGGCAGAGGCTCAGTCAGGGGATCTGCTAACAAGGGCCAGGATGTAAGTGGTGCTTGTAACTGTGACATCCCCATATTCATAGTCACAGTCAATGCACCTCATAAATTTTAACAGTGAATAGCATTCTACATTTTGGTATGTACCTCTCACTTTACATTTCTATTCCAAAGCTCCACTTTCACTCTTGTCTTTGCATATATTCTGTTTATGTTTGAAAGCTATATTCATACTGACAACAGTAAGGAAAAAAAAGCATATAATGAAGTCATTCAACATCAAGAACAGCTTTGTATCAGCTTTGTCAGAACACAGTTTAGAGAGCCACATTCTCTTAATGCACAGTAGTTAAATAAACTCCAAGATTCTTATTCTGCAATAATCCATTAAATCATCTTAAATACTATGTCATAATGACAACTTGATGCAACCAGATGTGATATTTGGGGATTTAAAAGAAATATGTTTCTAAAGACATAGCTTCCTCATTTTATGTTCTTAAGCCCGTTTGCACAGCTGTTCCACCGCACCGCACCATTCTCTGTGGGTGTGTATCACTTGTGTGCTCTCTCACACTCAGCATGACTGAGTACAGACGAACGTTCCCCAGGATGTTGGGATATGCACTTCTGTGAGATCTGCACCCACTGCGATCTTGTTCTCAGGGCATGATTTTCTCACCCTGGAAATGCACGCACATTGACATGTGACACACATTGACGTCAGACCTTGCGAGGATCCCCTGCTCTAGCCGTCACGGTTAAGTCAGCCAAGCCCAGAAGGACAGTATTCATCACACCCAGGGCTGGAGAAGAGGCAGGTAGCTTGCATAATATACAACCGAGCTGTACTAACCCACCTTTGGGTGGATTTGTGTTTTTAGTAGCATCGAAATAGTCCCCTAACACTTCCAGTTTCTACCCTGCTTTGCAATTTCTTACTTATCAAAGGTGTAAGCTCTACAGTATTTGAAGTTCCAGTGTCACGTGGAACTGGAAGTGAACTTTTGAACTTTTGATTTGATCAGTTGGTATACAAGTTGGCGCAATTCAAAGTTGTGTATGTGATGAACCATCAAAGGGAGAGAAGCCATTTGACAGCCATGTGATACACTGTGTGCAGGGGAGGATAATGCCACCATCAAGCAGGAATCCTAGAAATTAGGTCATAACAGGCAGTACAAGTGGGCCCTAATGGACCTGGATTCATGTCTGTGGTGAAATTAGATGCGGGATAATGTCCTCAGCAAAGCTGCCACGTTTCAGTCTGGAGAGAAGCCCACTGCTGATACAACAAATCAATTGATAAGAAGTGTCTTTATTGCACCAATAAAAGAAAGCACAACCCCAAATAAGCATGCATGGCTCATAAAACAAATTGCACACCTAAAATGAATTACACTCCAAGTTTTTTTTTAAAGTAAATGACACCACAGAATATTCAGTGATGTTTCTATCCACTAAAGACTAAGATTATAAACAGCACTAAAAGTAAATGTTTTCACGTTTCTTTTTAGTTTAGTTTTTTTTTTTTCAATCTACAGGATTACCAAGAGCAAAATGTAAAAGAAAAACATGGTAGAAATTGCCTGTTTTGTGAAATATAGGAAAAAATATACCATCTGTGATTTAGCACAGTTTTCAATATTCCATCTGTGGTCTAGCTGCCATTCTTCACAAAGGCTGAACCCATTGTAGTTCAGTATGATTTTTTAAAAAGTTTTTCTAAGAAAACTACTTTTGTAAAACATTGTTATTCTTGACATGAAGTTTCTGTTGAATGAAATAGTAAATGTGGCCTTTGGACTGCAGCCCAACAGGCTCCTCTGTCCATGGGATTTTTCAGGCAAGAATACTGGAGTGGGTTGTGATTTTCTCCTTCAGGGGATCTTCCCAACCCAGGGATCAAACCTGCATCTCCTGTGTCTCCTGTATAGCAGGCACATTCTCTTACCTTCTGACTCTGGAGAATCCCATACTGGAGAAGCCCAATATGGCCTTAACAATTATTTTAAGTATTTGTTGTTGCACACAAGGGCTTAAAATTCTGAAAATCACCCCATCCTTCTCCTGTCACCCCATCTCCAGCAAACTTCATTATATAAAATGTACTTTGAACCCTGTGTGATGGAATTTCTGTTTCTTTGTTGATTAAGAAATATTTATTACTGAAAATTCTGTTGGAGGGGTTTCCATGCATAAAGTATCCCAAAGTGGTAATGGCACTATTAGCTTGCTTCAGTCAACATAGTTTGGTTCAGTATTAATTAGAAAGCACAGTGGTGCATCTCACAGTGACTGATGGACTTTTCTTAGGACGATGCTGCCATCCGCTCACTGCCCTGTGATGATCTCACTTGGTGATAAGAAGCCACATGTGGCAGCTCCACCAGCCACCATCAAATAATACAGAAATGTCAGCATTATTGACACTTTAGACCAGATAATTCTTTGCTGTGGGGGGCCTGCGCTGTGCACCATAGGGTGTTAGCAGCATCCCTGGCTTCTGCCCATTAGATGCTGGTAGTATCCCACTGTCCTAATTGTGACAACCACTCATGTCTCCAGAAATTGCCTAATGTCCTCCAAGGGAAAAGAAATCACTTTTAAGGGAGAGTCACTCATATGAAAGACTAAATGTTCATATCAACAATTGTTGAACATTATTAAGTTTTCTTTATCTTTCTCTTTGCAGGGTAATAGCCAATGAGTTGTACCTAGCTTCTCACAGTAGATGAATTTTTGATGGAAATTGCTACTGAACATAAAAGGAAATAGAAAGTGGGAAATGGTTTAGGAGAACTAGGCTGCGAGATCTATTTTGTCATGTAGGAAGATCAACCAGGACTGTTGTCATTAAACACAGTTCAGTTCTCCAGCCACCCAGGACTATTTTGAAGCTAACTGTGCTGTATCAGGCCACTATTCCTTTCTTTGTGCTAGGTCCTTTGCATGGGCAATCCAGCCCTCCTTGACTTCTTTGCAAAATGAAGTGTCTGTGTGGCTCTGATGTCTTTCCCATGTTTTCTGTGAAAATTTCCTGGGTCCTACTGGTAACACAAAATTTCTCTTTCTGCTTCTATGTTTGGACTTTTGCTTATTTCAATTTAGTACTGTTCATATTCTGCTCAATAGTTTAGTTAATTGGTTAGACACCTGCCTCTCTTAGATGTGGTATACTCTTTGCTGCTAGGCTGCCATCATTGTGGCTTGTCATCTAGTCTAGGAATTATATTTGGCTGTAATAGAAATCTGGCTTCAAGTAACTTAAATAGGGAAATTTCCCACCTTATATTATGAGTAGGCACCTAAAGTCATTGGCTCAACAGCTCAACAACAACTAAGTTAAATCTCCAAATTTCTCTTGTTATTCCCTTCTTGGTTGCAAAATGGCTGCTGCATACCAGCCTTTACTTGTGCATTCCAGAGGTGGGAGTAGGGTTCTGAAGAGACCAGCAGACTTCCCTTACGTCTTGTAGATCAGAACTGAGTCACATAGCAATTCCTGACTACAGCAGAGGTGGGGGGATGAAGTTTTATAGTATAAAGTTATCTATAGTATATAGTTTTACAGTCTGCAATAGAAAATTGCAAAGAAAAGAAAGTTGGAATAGATTTTGAATTACTCATCCTCCATTGATAAACATTCCACAACATGCTAAGTGCTGGTGGAAGGAATGTAAGGTAGGAAGACTCTGCTCAGACCAGAATTCTTCATCCCTTTGATACAGGAAGCACAAACACAAACACTTTATCAAAGAAGCTTCCTCAAGTGTGACATGAAGCTATAAATTAGACCTTAATTTGGCTGTTGCTTTCAAATAAGAGTTTATTAAACATTCATGCATCCTTATCATTGTTTGCTGTGATTCTTCATAGTGCAGGAAAGGGATGAGATAAAAGGAATCTGTATGAGATAAAAGGAATCTGCCTTCTTGCAGGAGGCATAGGAGAGGAGAAAAGTGTGGGGCCGATAAAAAGGCACTCATGAGCCAGGAGGACTTTGAAGCAGAAAGAAAGTCGAAACCGAGGATGTGAGCATGATGTCACAGTGGGATTTCAATAAACAGGTCAAATGTTGAAATGTGATTTTAAAATTGATCTGCCAGAGCAAAGTTATACTATTTTTACTTTCTTAGACCACCTGCAAAGTCGTAAAAAGACACCACACCTCCTAACTATTAGACATTTAATCTACTCTTTGCTTTCAGTCTTAAATTCAACGCTTCCCCAAATAGTCTTATTTCCTATCTTATTTATTAATATTTAATTGGAGGATGATTGCTTTACAACGTTGTGTTAGTGTCTGCAGTACCACAAGGTACATATATATATATATATATATATATATTCCCTCCCTCTTGAGCCTTGCTCCCACCCACCCAGGTCATGACAGGGCACCAAGCTGAGCTCCCTGTGTTATAGAGCAGCTTCCCACTAGCTATGTATTTTGCACATGGTAGTGTGACTTTATTTTTGGGGCTCCAAAATCACTGCAGATAGTGACTGCAGCCATGAAATTAAAAGATGCTTACTCCTTGGAAGGAAAGTTATGACCAACCTAGACAGCATATTAAAAAGCAGAGACATCACTTTTCCAACAAAGGTCCATCTAGTCAAAGCTATGGTTTTTCCAGTGGTCATATATGGATGTGAGAGTTGAACTATCAAGAAGGCTGAGCACCGAAGAATTGATGCTTTTGAACTGTGGTGTTGGAGAAGAACTCTTGAGAGTCCCTTGGACTGCAAGGAGATCCAACCAGTCCATTCTAAAGGAGATCAGTCTTGGGTGTTCATCGGAAGGACTGATGTTGAAGCTGAAACTCCAATACTTTGGCCACCTGATGCGAAGACCTGACTCATTTGAAAAGACCCTGATGCTGGGAAAGATTGAAGGTGGGAGGAGAAGGGGACGACAGAGGCTGAGATGGTTGTATGGCATCACCGACTCAATGAAGATGAGTTTGAGTAAACTCTGGGAGCTGGTGATGGACAGGGAGGCCTGGCGTGCTATGGTCCATGGGTTTGTGAAGAGTCAGACACGACTGGGCGACTGGACTGAACTGAGGGTGTATATGTCAATGGTGTCCTCTCAGTTGGTCCCACCCTCTCCTTCTCCACTGTGTCCCAAATAATCATATTGATATGAAGCCCACACACTTGTGTTTTAGGGTGTGTGCTTATATCTTTTTCTTTCTCAAATATGCACATTGAGGTATTTTATCCCGCCACTGTGGGATTAAGTAGAATGCATTTATGTTATTTTCTTCTTCAGTGAGTGTGACAATGTGAATGGTACTGGCATTCACTTCTTGAATGCAAAATGGCTGCTGTATAGCCAGCCTTTACTTGTGCATTCCAGAGGTCAGAGGTGGGAGTAGGGTTCTAAAGAGACCCTCATCTTTTCTTTTTTTATGATCCTGAATCAGACTCTTTTTCAGAAGAGGGTCATTGTGCCATTCCATTAAACAGCATAACATGTTCCACTCTGACATTGAAGGAGAACCTCAGCCTCCTGTTTCTTGACTTCGCTGACACGAGAGATCATGGGGGAATGTTTTCCTCCATTGAAAGCTCTGGAACATGCACGGTTTTTCCTCTCCCCAGAGATTTCTGCCGCTTCTCCTGGTCTTGGGTATGATGAATAACATGAGACTTGTTGTGGCCTTTATGAAAACTCAGAAAGAAGAATGGAAGTAGAAAGACAGTATTTTCTTTCTCATATCCAAATTAATAAACTTGTACTTAATTGATTAGTGGAAACTTTTCTCATGAAATAGTACATTTTAGAAAAGAGATGGTCTTCCCTGGTGATTCAGATGGTAAAAAATCTGCCTGCAATGTGGGAGACCTGGATTCGATCCCAGGGTTGGGAATATCCCTTGGAGGAGGGCATAGAAAAGAGATAAGATAATAAATAACAGGGGATCTTTGCGAAGGTTAGTCATTTGTGGTAACAGTGGTAGAAAGGGCATATATTGCTCACATTTGGCAGCCTCTGGCTTCTTCTAGTCCAGTCACCTGTCGTCGGCACCTTTCCCAGGAAACTATGATTGTTCATGGTGTTTCCATTAAATGCAGTTTGTCCCTAATCATCGCAGTGGGCAATTAATGCCAGGTTGTCCACGTGTTTGGCCAAGCTACAGATTTATGTTTGTACTTTCCTGAGGAATACCTCCTGAGGAAAATGATTATTGTTTTGTGTGTGTGTCTTTTGGCTGTATTACTCTGAGGTGTCCTGATATTTGCTTGCATGTTGGGCTTTAAGGGATGAACTTATACAGAATTTTATACAGAAACTATACAGAACTTAAACTTATACAAAACTTATACAGAATTTTTGAGTTTGGAAAGCAAGTTCATGTTCCCCTTATCTTACTCTTGTTGTTTAAAAAATTATTTCATATTATTAAAGCAGTTACAACACCCTCAAGAGTACACACAATAGGAAAAAATCATAAAGAACTCTTCAGGAGCATGAACAAATGTTCAGAAGGCTGTGTGTTGCAGTGCTGTTGGCAAAAGTGAGCAAGGGAGGAGAAACTACAGGTCCATCAACAAGGAAACCTCTTGCAATGCAGGAGGCCTGGGTTTGACCCCTGGGTCAGGAAGATCCCCTGGAGAAGGAAGTGGCAACCCACTCCAATATTCTTGCCTGGAGAATCCCATGGACAGGGGCTCACAGAGTCAAACATAACTGAGTGACTAACACTTTCACTTTTCCATAAATGTTGCCATTAGGGAACATATTGATTACTTAGGTATTGACATAACATCTTAAGTTGAACATATTAATGTGTTAAAATTATCATATTAATTAGCTCTTAACAAATCAGGTAGATATTGGTGTCTGATATAGAAAATGATAAGGAAACTTTCTAGAACCTATTAATTGCAGAAAGGCACTTGCAGAACAATGCAAGAAGTGTGATAACACTTTTATTGTTAAAAATACCAAACAATTATACATTTCTGTACAAATTGGTGTATCTATGTCAATGCACAGGGAAGGCCTGGGAAGATGCCCACTGCCCCTGGAGAGAGGGAGAAGGATTATAAGAATGTATTCATTTTAAACTATATCATTTTGGATTTGAAAAGAAATACAAAAGAGTTATTTAAAATGAAGGAGGAAAGGGATTTCTAACGCTTCTTTCTCTAACACAAGTACTATCAGAATTGTTGTGATTTTCTTTCTAATCTGTTTTCATTTGTATATATCTTACATAGTGGTGCTAAGAGGGAGCATAACATTTGAAAATATAATATTGGTTAAATACTGAAAAGAGTGAAAAACAAAACCAAAGTGTTCTGTAATTCCGCTGTCCACACAGTCCTATGGAACAAGGTAGAAGTTTCGAGCAAGCAAGCAGCTCAGAAAATGAAAGCCATCCTCCCTTTGCCTAAGAGCACACTCCACCCATTGCTCTCTTTCCTCCCAATTTCAAAGGACAATTGCTGATAATATTTGCTTTCGGGAAAAAAATTAAAAAGGAAACACCAACATGTATAAGATAATTACAACATTGCCAACATTTAGTAAGCATTTATCATGTGACTATTAGACAATGTCCCAAGGCTCTCTGGATGGATTAGACCATTTAATTTCCATAGTTCTATGAGTTAGGCTCTATTATTGTTACCATTTTACTGAGGAAGAAATGGAGGCACAGAGAAGTTAAAGAAACTACTGACAATCACATAATAAGAAGTGGTGAAACAGGCATCCAAATGCAGGAAATCTGACCCCAGAATCTCAGTATTAACCATCGGCAGTACACACACTGCCCCAGTACTATAAAGTGATGATTTTAGACCCTTAAAACCATAATTGCATATCACTATGTATCCATCAAAAGTCAAAGTGTCAAAGTGAAAGTCGCTCAGTTGTGTCCAACTCTTTGCCACCCCATGGATTATAGCCCACCAACCTTCTCTGTCCATGGGGATTCTCCAGACCAGAATACTGGAGTGTAGCCTTTCCCTTCTCCAGCGTATCTTCCCAACCCAGGGGTAGAACTCGGGTCTCCCATATTGCAGGCATGTTCTTTACCAGTTGAGCCACCAGGGAAGCCCAAGAATACTGGAGTGGGTAGCCTATCCCTTCTCGAGGGGATCTTCCTGACCCAGGAACTGAACCAGGGTCTCCTGCATTGCGGGTGGATTCTTTCCCATCTGAGCTACCAGGGAAGCCTATGTGAGTCTGTAAATTTTACACCAAGGTCACATTACATCATATCTGCTATTCGGCACCTTGCTCTTCCCCTTTAAAAAGTTACTTTCATATCAGCTCAACCAAAGCAACTTTATTCTTTTAAAATATTGCAGTTTTCAATGAAAGGGATGCAGCTTTTCACGAATGCTGTGGTCACTTTCTGTCTGTTTCTTTGTTGCTTTTTCACTTGTATTGGTTTCCTGCTGTCTTTTCCCTCTTTTGGGGTCAATTTTGTACCTGCATTTCCCTAGAAAATGCTCCATTTCCTTCTCTTCCATTTTGTTTCATTTCCACTCTTACCTTCATGATCATCTTCTGGGTATCTTATTGTTTTTCTTAAGTTTTTCTCCTATTTGGATGTTTAAGTAATTCATTTTTCTTATTTAATTATGCAGGTTTTTGATACCCTATATCTAGAAAAACACATTTCCCCTCAGATATTCTGCTTCAAATATCCATGAATAATTTAAAAGATAGTTTAAAACTTTCTAGATGGCTGGCCCGTTCTCTTCTAATTTACGTTTACACTTCTTGCCTTGAACGTGCATGACTCTTCTTGTCCCTGCCTTGCATTTCCTGTTTCATGATTGTTACATCTTCATATTTTATATTATCAACGTGTATGATGTTTATCTATTCTACCCTTGTTTCCCATAGTTTGCTAAGTCACCTCAGTCGTGTTCAACTCTTTGCACCCAATGGACTGAAGCCCACCAGGCTCCTCTGTCCATGAGGAGTCTCCAGGCAAGAATACCGGAGTAGGTTGCCATTTCCTTCTCCATTCCCATAGCAATTTGGTTTTAATTGCATATTAAAGTGAATTTAATGTTCATACATAGGATTTTTATCCAGGATTTAAAAACTAAACGTGATAGTTTTGTTATCATTTCCAATTAAAGCAAGCATAGTATTCTACGTATATCATAATTTCCTTGGCCATGTCTTCGTGGCACATTCAGATTGTTTCCAGTTTTCCTGTCTTGCAAGTTTTACCGCAGTTACTCGTTCTGAGGATGTGTCCCCAACTCCATATTTTGCATTATTTTCCCGACAAGCGAGCCCACTGAGTGGAACTGAGTGTTGGTCTTGTTGCAGCCCGATTTGCACCTTAATTTACACCTTAGTCTTGAGCTGCCTGACTCTCATGGGGATCATGTTAGACTGCCCTCCTCTGGCAGCTGCTGTAACTGCACTGCATGCCAACAGTCAGGGCTTCCTTTCTATCTGATTAACACTGCCCGCCAGAGCTGTGCCAGGTGTTCAGTGATGATTAACACTGCCCGCCAGAGATGTGCCAGGTGTTCAGTGAGAGACAGTGCTCCTTGTAGTGAAGCGGGTTCCTCTTTATTTCCAGGACCTTCTTTCAATGTTCAGCATATTTCATGTACTGCACCTTGGAACCTTTGCCTAAACTGTCCCTGAGAATTGAGACTGACAACACCGCTTGAAGAGAACCATAGAATTTGGACTCTAAGAACAGTTGGGATCCTTTACCTAACAGATAGCTGCCGTGGACTTATCTGTATAAATATCTGCTCCCCACTTTTTCTCTTTTACACAAAACCTTGGAAACATTTCTCTTTATTCCCCAGCAGGTATTAGCCATATAAACCACATGCTGCCTCAGTGCCTGAGAAAAGGATTTTCTTACTTCTTTTCAGTAGTCATGGGTAACTGGGCTGGAGCTGACCCATTGACACAGCCACGAACAAGGCAAGAGAACAGTCTGTTGCCAAGAAATAAGATTGTTCTGCAGTGGTGATAGACACAGTGTAGTCCATGAGCTGATTCTCACATCCCCAGATTTGTTCAAGCTGTGGTCAAAATCTGGCCTCTGTTCATCAGTGTTAGATTAAATCTTGGAGACAGAGTTTTGGGTGAAGTAGAAAGAAATAGCTGTGCCAGGCAAAGGGCGTCACAGCAAGCTAATGCCCTTAAGACTGTGTCCTGCTCTTGAGAGGGTGATGAGGAGTGCTGTACTGTTTAGGGAGAGGGGTGTGATCAGCACGTGGACATTCTTCTGATTGGTTGGTGGTGAGGTCATCTAGAGTCAACATCATCATCCTGGCTCCAACCTGTCTGGGGTCTACGTGCTTGTGGGCAGCATGCAGTTAGCTTCTTCTACCTGATGGGAGTTTCAGTATCTGCAGAACAGCTTAAAAGACATGGCTCAGAATATTATCTATAGTCCTTGAGGAAGAACTAAAGTCCTTGACTTTAATGGCTAAAGTATTATTATTTTGTCTTGCTTGGCTGTTTTCTTTTCTTTCTGCATTTTCTCATTTCTCTGATTAAATGTATTCTTTGGAACTTGGGGAAGGCCTAGGAGGTTAAAGTTTTTCTACAGACCAAAGGCTGGCAGAGGACATGGATGGGGGTCTCTTCTGAGATGCCTTCATAAGTTCTTGCTTGGCTAACAAACCAGGACACTGAGCCCCTCTTGACTCTTCCCCTTCCTGTCTGCATCCTGCTGAGTCTATCTGCCGAGCATCACTCAGATGTATGCCTTTCTCTCTCTCTTACCGCCAGCCCCCCGCCTGGTCCCAGCTGCCCAGGTATCTCACCCAGGCTGCTGCACTAACCTCCAAACTGGCCTCCCGTTTTCACACTTGCCTTTTTAGTTTCTCAGCATAGCAACCAGAGGGATTTTTTCTAACATGAACATTCTTACTTAAAGGCCTTCAACAACCTCTATCAATGTTGTGATAAATTTCACAACAGTGTGTCCTTACACATGCTCTTTCTTCTCCTGGAACATTCTCCTCTCCTCTCTCTTTGTGGCTATGTCCAGCCCATTGTTAGTTCTACCCTTAGATTTTACTTCTCCGGAGAAATATTCCTGTATCTTATCCTGCTGGTTCCTTGGATTTGTGGCTTCTATAATCTCCTATCTCATGTTTGTTACGTTGCATTAGTTCCAGCTGTTGAGCCTCTAAACTCTGTAAACTCAGGGTATGTTGGTCTTGTTTGCTGTATCAGTTAGAAATTGTGTTTGACTGCTACAGCAGAGACTCAGAAGAATAAGGTAAGAAGATATTTTTTCTTACATATTTCAGGCCAGAGAGCAATAACCAGAGCTGGTATGAGGGTTCCAGGCACCCACCACAGAACCAGCAGCAAGAACTGCTCACATCCCTAGTCCTTGGCTCTGATCCATGAGGGTGCTCTGTGATGGAATAGCTGCTACAGCTCCAGCCATTACACCTACAATCCAGATGGGAACAGGAAACAGTATAAAAAGGCAAAAAGATTTTGCACAGCCATTTGTCTCTCCTTTAAAGAACTTTATTGTAATCCTCACTAGCAATGTCTGCTTCTCTCTCATTATACTTGATTACAAGATTATATCTAGCTACAAGGTAGGTTTGGAGGTAGTCTTTACCCAGGTACAATACCACCTCAATTAAAGCTGGGGTTTTATTACTGAGAAAGAAGATGGAATCGGTATTTTGAAACAAGATGCAGCCTCTGTTATTCTCATTAAAGTATTTCAGAGTCCACCTATTTGGGTTCTCAGTAGATGTTTGTGAGAGAGTGAACATGGGCCACAGCCTTGTCTATCTCAGTGAAACTAAGCCATGCCGTGTGGGGCCACCCAAGATGGATGGGTCATGGTGGAGAGATCTGACAGATTGTGGTCCACTGGAGAAGGGAATGGCAAACCACTTCAGTATTCTTGCCTTGAGAACCCCATGAACAGTATGAAAAGGCAAAAAGATAGGACACTGAAAGATGAACTCCCCAGGTCAGTAGGTGCCCAACATACTAATGGAGATCAGTGGAGAAATAACTCCAGAAAGAATGATGGGATGGAGCCAAAGCAAAAACGATACCCAACCGTGGATGTGACTGGTGACAGACGCAAAGTCCGATGCTGTAAAGAGCAATATTGCATAGGAACCTGGAATGTTAGGTCCATGAATCAAGGCAAATTGGAAGTGGTCAAACAGGAGATGGCAAGAGTAAACGTCGACATTCTAGGAATCAGCGAACTAAGATGGACTGGAATGGGTGAATTTAACTCAGATGACCATTATATCTACTACTATGGGCAAGAATCCCATAGAAGAAATGAAGTAGCCATCATGGTCAACAAAAGAGTCCGAAATGCAGTACTTGGATGCAATCTCAAAAACGATAGAATGATCTCTGTTCATTTCCAAGGCAAACCATTCAATATCACGGTAATCCAAGTCTATGCCCCGACCAGTAATGCCGAAGAAGCTGAAGTTGAACGATTCTATGAAGACCTACAAGACCTTTTAGAACTAACACCCAAAAAAGATGTCCTTTTCATTATAGGGGACTGGAATGCAAAAGTAGGAAGTCAAGAAACACCTGGCGTAACAGGCAAGTTTGGCCTTGGAGTACAGAATGAAGCAGGGCAAAGGCTAATAGAGTTTTGCCACGAGAACGCACTGGTAATAGCAAACACCCTCTTCCAACAACACAAGAGAAGACTCTACACATGGACATCACCAGATGGTCAACACCGAAATCAGATTGATTATATTCTTTGCAGCCAAAGATGGAGAAGCTCTATACAGTCAGCAAAAACAAGACAGGGAGCAGACTATGGCTCGGATCATGAACTGCTTATTGCCAAATTCAGACTTAAATTGAAGAAAGTAGGGAAAACCACTAGACCATTCAGGTATGACCTAGATCAAATCCCTTATGAGTATACCGTGGAAGTGACAAATAGATTTAAGGGTCTAGACCTGATAGACAGAGTGCCTGATGAACTATGGACAGAGGTTCGTGACATTGTACAGGAGACAGGGATCAAGAAAATCCCCATGGAAAAGAAATGCAAAAAAGCAAAATGGCTGTCTAAGGAGGCCTTACAGATAGCTGGGAAGAGAAGAGAAGCGAAAAGCAAAGGAGAAAAGGAAAGATATTCCCATCTGAATGCAGAGTTCCAAAGAATAGCAAGGAGAGATAAGAAAGCCTTCCTCAGCGATCAGTGCAAACAAATAGAGGAAAACAACAGATTGGGAAAGACTAGAGATCTCTTCAAGAAAATTAGAGCTACCAAAGGAACATTTCATGCAAAGATGGGCTCGATAAAGGACAGAAATGGTATGGACCTAACAGAAGCAGAAGATATTAAGAAGAGGTGGCAAGAATACACAGAAGAACTGTACAAAAAAGATCTTCACGACCCAGATAATCACGATGGTGTGACCACTCACCTAGAGCCAGACATCCTGGAAAGTGAAGTCAAGTGGGCCTTAGAAAGCATCACTACGAGCAAAGCTAGTGGAGGTGATGGAATTCCAGTTGAGCTATTTCAAATCCTCAAAGGTGATGCTGTGAAAGTGCTGCACTCGATATGCCAGCAAATCTGGAAAACTCAGCAGTGGCCACAGGACTGGAAGAGGTCAGTCTTCGTTCCAATCCCAAAGAAAGGCAATGCCAAAGAATGCTCAAACTACCGCACAATTGCACTCATCTCACATGCTAGTAAAGTAATGCTCAAAATTCTCCAAGCCAGCCTTCAGCAATACGTGAACCATGCACTTCCAGATGTTCAAGCTGGTTTTAGAAAAGGCAGAGGAACCAGAGATCAAATTGCCAATATCCGCTGGATCATCGAAAAAGCAAGAGAGTTCCAGAAAAACATCTATTTCTGCTTTATTGACTATGCCAAAGCCTTTGACTGTGTGGATCACAATAAACTGTGGAAAATTCTGCAAGAGATGGGAATACCAGACCATCTGACCTGTCTCTTGAGAAACCTGTATGCAGGTCAGGAAGCAACAGTTAGAACTGGACATGGAACAACAGACTGGTTCCAAATAGGAAAAGGAGTACGTCAAGGCTGTATATTGTCACCCTGCTTATTTAACTTATATGCAGAGTACATCATGAGAAACGCTGGGCTGGAAGAAACACAAGCTGGAATCAAGATTGCCGGGAGAAATATCAATAACCTCAGATATGCGGATGACACCACCCTTATGGCAGAAAGTGAAGAAGAACTAAAGGGCCTCTTGATGAAAGTGAAAGAGGAGAGTGAAAAAGTTGGCTTAAAGCTCAACATTCAGAAAACTAAGATCATGGCATCTGGTCCCATCACTTCATGGAAAATAGATGGGGAAACAGTGGAAACAGTGTCAGACTTTATTTTTTTGGGCTCCAAAATCACTGCTGATGGTGATTGCAGCCATGAAATTAAAAGACGCTTACTCCTTGGAAGGAAGGTTATGGCCAACCTAGATAGCATATTTAAAAGCAGAGGCATTACTTTGCCAACAAAAGTCCGTCTAGTCAAGGCTATGGTTTTTCCAGTGGTCATGTATGGATGTGAGAGTTGGACGGTGAAGAAAGCTGAGCGCCGCAGAATTGATGCTTTTGAACTGTGGTGTTGGAGAAGACTCTTGGGGGTACCTTGGACTGCAAGGAGATCCAATCAACCCATCCTAAAAGAGATCAATCCTGGGTGTTCATTGGAAGGTCTGATGTTGAAGCTGAAACTCCAATACTTTGGCCACCTGATGCGAAGGGTTGACTTATTGGAAAAGACCCTAATGCTGGGTAGGATTGGGGGCAGGAGGAGAAGGGGACAACAGAGGATGAGATGGTTGGATGGCATCACCGACTCGATGGACATGGGTTTGGGTAGACTCCGGGAGTTGGTGATGGACAGAGAGGCCTGGTGTGCTGCAGTTCATGGGGTCGCAAAGAGTCGGACACGACTGAGCAACTGAACTGAACTGAACTTGCCTCACTCCACCCAAAGGCATGGACAGCCTTGAACATAGAATGTAAATGAGATAAAGATGGTTAGGATAGGAAAAGTCACGCTGCAGTCAAAGGAAATCATCTCCCTTACAAGGACAAGCATGGGCCATCTGTAACTGACATGGCCTGATTCACTGAACTGGAGTCCAGCACAAAGAAGCAGGCACATGTAGTGGAGAGACGCCTGAATGTGGAGTCAAAGACTGGGGTCCCGGGGCTGCTCCCTAACCAACAAGCTAGAGGGCTTAGCTCTAGTCACTTATCCTCCTGAATCATTCTCTTCCTTTGTAAAATAGGGCCTGTAGCATCAATTCTATTCCTCTGCTGTAGGGCTGGGGGAGGCTGTGAAAAGCCCATATGACAATACATGGATGTGCAGGCCTGGTCCTCAATGGTCAGTGCCCCCATGGGCCAGCTGCGTTCGGTGGCGCTTCTCATACGCTAACGTGCCTGCTCGTCGCCAGGACCTGCTAACTCGTAGATCTGATCAGTAGTTCTGGTGTGAGGTCTTGTGTTCTGCTCTTGGAAGTTCCAGGTCCAGCTCCCCTGGTGGACCTGGTGGGTGTGGGGTGAGCAGGGTGAGGTTGCAGCTGAGCAGTCCGTGGGTTCTAATCCTACTCGGAGAGCTGCAGGCTATCAAACTCACTCCTCAAGCTCATTCTTACCCTTGTGGAGCATGTTCACACAGTCCTCACGAATCTGCAGGTGTTCCCTCTGTGTGCATGCAAAATCACTTCATCTTGTCCAACTCTTTGAGACCCCATGGACTGTAGCCCACCAGGCTCCTCTGTCCATGAGATTCTCCAGGCAAGAACACTGGAGTGGGTTGCCATGCCCTCCTGCAGGGGATCTTCCCGACCCAGGGATGGAAACTGCATCTCTTATGTCTAAGCTGCACTGGCAGGCAGGTTCTTTACCACTAGTGCCACCCGGGAAGCCCACAGGTGACCCCTACGGAAGCTTGTTTTCTGTGCCTTGGCATTGTGCCCTTGACCTTCTTCATGTCTTCACTTGGACTAAGTGGTAACCAGGTCATCACTGATGGCCAGGTCATTTTTTTAGTTTTATGTGGCAAAATTGTCCACTTCAAATAAATGGAAACTTTAAAAAAGTGGATAAAGCAAATAAAACATATAAAGCCAGGTTTGCCAATAAGCAATAAAAACCTTGGTGAGACTTTCTGTGGAAGGTCCAGCTTTCCCCCACTGCCATTTAATTTTTGCAAGAAGATCAGATGCACTAGAGCCCCAACTTCAGCCTTAGACCCCCTATATTGTGAGAGTATTTCTTGGCCAAGGCAGGAAGGACAGAAGTAGTGATTTTTGTTTCACTAGTGTCAGAAAACTGGCTTGAATTTTTAAACTACGCTACATTTTTTTTGAATTACAAAAGCAACATGTACTTATTTAAAAATGAAGCTGGAGGAAAAGAAAAAAGCAGAAGAAAATGAGTCCTTCATAATTTCATTTTTGAAAGGCAATCATTTCAAACATTTTGAGGTCTTGAAATATTTTCTTTTCCTCTTTAAAATTGTAGACACATAACAATAGACCATGTCACGTGTCTGGGGAAATCTCATTTCCCCCAGCCAGGGACTGAACCCTGGCCGTGGCAGTGAAAATGCTGAGTCCTAACCACTGGACCAACAGAATTCCATAAAATTCCATGCCAATGTCACCGATGAACATAGATGCAAAAATTCAACAAAATACTAGCAATCCTAATCCAACAGTATATTAAAAGGCTCATACACCATGATCGAGTGGGATTTATCCCAAGGATGCAAGGATTTTTCAATATCTGCAAAGCAATATGATGAACCACATCAACAAATTGAAGAATAAAAACCATATGATCATCTCAATAGATGCAGAAAAAGTTTTTGGCAAAACTCAACACCCATTTAAGATAAAAACCCTCCAGAAAGTGGGATACCTCAGCATAGTACAGACCATATATGACAACCCCACAGCAAACGTCTTATTCAATAAAGAAAAGCTGAAAGTATTGCCTCTGAGATCAGAAATAAGACAAGGATATTCATTCTTGCCGCTTTTATTCACCATAAACTTCTATGACAAATCTAGACAGCATATTAAAAAGCTGAGACATTACCAACAAAGATCCACAGAGTCAAAGGTATGGGTTTGCCAGTGGTCATGTATGGATGTGAGAGTTGGACTATAAAGAAAGCTGAGCACCGAAGAATTGATGCTTTTGAACTGTGGTGTTGGAGAAGACTCTTGAGAGTCCCTTGGACAGCAAGGAGATACAACCAGTCCATCCTAAAGGAAATCAGTCCTGAATATTCATTGGAAGGACTGATGCTGAAGCTGAAACTCCAATACTTTGACCACCTGATGCAAAGAGCTGATTCATTGGAAAAGACCCTGATGCTGGGAAAGATTGAAGGCAGGAGGAGAAGGGGACAACAGAAGATGAGATGGCTGGATGGCATCACTGACTCGGTGGACACGAGTTTGAGCAAGCTCCAGGAGTTGGTGATGGACAGGGAGGCCTAGCATGCTGCAGTCTGTGGGGTTGCAAAGAGTCGGACATGACTGAGCAACTGAACTGAACTGAAAGTTCTATATATTTATTTATTTTTTTAATTTATCTTTAATTGGAGGAAAATTGTTTTACAATGTTACATTGATTTCTGCCATACAGCAATGTGAATCAGTCATAATTATATGTATATACCCTCTCCCTTGTGAGCCTCCCTGCCTTAAAATTCTGTATATTTAGACTCTCTTTTTACATAACTAGTGTCTCTCGTAAGAGGTATGTGGCGAGGTGACTGGGAGACGATCCAGAAGCAGAGGCATGTTAGTCCTGTGTAGATTTCAGTGAGAGGAGCCTAAGCAAGCTTGCCAGGGACCTGGTGACCATCTTGAGATCTGGGTCCTGACTGAACTCTTCTCATCTGTCTTCACCTCTGTTATCAATATGCACGGGTGGAAGTGGTGCCCTCAATTATTAGCAAAATAGAATATCTCAGGGGCATTAAATAAATGAGTATTCTCTATTTCATCTCCATGGCAACCCCTGAAGGTGGACACCTTTGCTATTCTCATCTTATAGGTGAGGAAACTGAGGCTACAACCTTACTGAGTCATTGTGATGATTTTTTCTAAAGTCCGCAGTATACATATATGCGCATACAAACTCTGGCACCATGTGTGATAATTACAATGAAACTTGATCCAAGGACTGTGTTTTGGAGGGCATTGGAGGGAGGGGGTCTCCCAACTCAAAGGACGAAAATCAAAAACAGCCTTTCGGAGGAAAGGCCAAACAGGAGGGGCTTCCCGAAGGGGGTCTGATGGAAAGGACTTAGCTTCCGGGCATCATTGTACCCTCCTTGGTTAGGATGAAGTTCCGTGTGGGGCACAGCTGGACACTCAAAGTGGGTGTGGTGACGGGAAGAGCAAGGCAGTCTTCCAGAAGCCACGTCTGGGGCATTGCTAGCCTCAGCAGTGACTTGGGCAGATTACAAGTAGTTTCTCTGGGTATAGCTGGATGGGATGTGGAAAGAGCCCCCTCCCTCTGGGTGGAGGAGAAGGGTCCCCCCTTAGCCCCTGCTCTAGGGTCTTTAGTTTCAGCCTGGCCCCCACGTCCCCCTTGTTAGGTATCTTGTTCCCACATTACACTGCTGCCCTTAAAGTTCTTGGTTATAAACTCGGGTTCTTGGTGCCTGGTCCCTGAACACAGTGACCGTGCCTCTCCAACGCTTGGATCCCTGACCCGGGGGAGGACTGGCAAGTGGGGAGCCCATTGGCATCTCATCCGGGGAGTAATGGCCAATGCCAGATTCTCCCAAGAGGGCACTAGGATGGCGGCAAGAAGTACAGCTCTCTCTGAAGGCCCCGAGTGCCTGAGCGGCAAAGAGGGACTGAAGACAAAAAGGGCAAGTCGAGGTACCCAGAGAAGCCTGCTTCTGTTCCTTTCAGAGATGCCCAGGGCAGCATTGCTTAACCATGCCCCTTCCTGTATCTGAGGAACAACTTCAGGGAAAACGACTTTATTTGTCCCTCATTACTGTTAAGTGTCTAATAAACCATGTGTAATTCCAGCACTCTTCCTAATAGCTATTAGAAGAAACAATAAGAATCATTTCAACTGCTTGACAAGGTTCTAATGAGTGAAATGCAAATCGTGTGATGAGAATTTGGACAATTCATTAGCTGGAAGCATAAGCCGTTAAAAGAAAACCTTTAGCTAAATTATTAAAAACAAATTGAACAGGAAGGACAGAAGCCAGAAATAGGCCATATTCTTCACATTAGAGGAAAAAATATGCTGAAATTGTAAAATGGATATAGAAACACGCAGGAAAGGCAGGAGTGGAAATACTCTTCCTTTTTCTCTCCTCCCTCTTTTTTTTTTTTTAATTGAGGCATGATTTCCTGTACTGAAATGCACACATTTTACCGAAGTGCGTACCATGAATATGTACACACTTATGCAGACCTGTGTAGCCAACACTGAAATCAAGAACTGGAACATTTCCATTATTCCAGAAAGTTCTGTCATGCCCCTTTCCAGGGAGTCGGCACCCACAGAGGCCCCGCTGGACTGCTTTCTATCACTGTAGATTCGATCGCCTCTTCCAGAACTTCATCAAAATGGGACCACGGAACACTCAGTGTTAGTGTTTGCTACCTCGCTCCGTCCACTTTCCATTGCTGATACTGTTGCCAGTATCAACAGATCATCCCTTTTGATTTCTGAGAGCAACTCTGTGGTGTGAATATACCAGAATTTGTCCATCCATTCTTTTGACAGATGCTTGGGTTGTTTCCAGCTTTGGGCTATTATGAATGAATCTTCTTTGAGCACTCTTCCACCACACACGTTTTTTGGACACCAACACTTCCCCCACCAAGAGAGGAATTCCTGGGTCATAGCCTGGGTTGTGATTCATTTCATTGCCATATGATTTTTGTTTTTTTAGCTAGTTCTTTTGTTTTGTTTTGTTTTGTTTTTTACATTCCACCTTATAAATGTTAACTGTTCAACTCAGATTTTACCCACAAGCCAAAGTCACAGAATTTAGAATAATTTCATATCGTTTTGATTTCCTCTTAAGCAGTTCAAATCCCTTTTTAACTAAGGAAAAACGGACAAAAGCATCAGTCTTGGTGTACGTCACGTTTTGCTTGTACATCTCTGTTGGGGGTTGAGTGTTAAAAAAAAAAAAGAGATGTCGTTTTGCTCAGCAAACGCTAATGGGAAGGCCGAAGCGCCCTGTGGATGGGGCAGAATCTGCGTCTCCGAGGAGAGGGGCCGTCTTGCGGGACCGCGCCCCTCGCGGCCGCCGCCTCGGGCTGTCTGGCTGAGCGGCGCCACCTGGCGTCGGCCGGGCACCGGGCCGGGCTCGCCCGCGCCTTCTTTCCCCGGGTTGTGAAAACCGCCCACATTCCGGGGACATCGTGTGCCACAGACGGGAGAGCTTTGCTCAGCCTCCTTGGCTCTCATTGCGCACGGATCTGGAAAGCCCGCTGCGCCCTTGGCCCCCGGTCCTCTCTGCGCCTTTATTCAGCCCCTCTCCCCGCTGTGGAGGGAGGACCATGGACAGCACCATCTGCCCCGGAGCTCCGCGCTTCTCTCCTCCCCCTCCCAGCCTTCCGCCGTTCCTCCCAGGGCCTCCCGAAGCCTCTGTTAGGATGGAGTCTCCTCTGAAAAGTCCTTCAGAGAAGTCAGAAAGGGAGCGGACCCTGGGAATCTCTTGGATTAGGCCTGCCAAGCTGTGAGGCGTTTTATAATGATGTTCCAACCAACCTGGGGGGAGGCCGTCGTTGTCTCACTTTATAAAAACAGAGAACGTGGGATGCAGAGAGGTTAAGCGGGCTTCCCTGGTGGCTCAGCTGGTAAAGAATCCGCCTGCAATGCAGGAGACCCGGGTTCGATTCCTGGATTGGGAAGAGCTGCTGGAGAAGGCATAGGCTGCCCACTCCAGTATTCTGGGGCTTCCCTGGTGGCTCAGCTGGCAAAGAATCCGCCTGCAATGTGGGAGACCTGGGTTCCGTCCTTGGGTCTGGCAGATCCCCTGGAGGAGGGCGTGGCAACCCACTCCAGTATTCTGGCCTGGAGAATCCCCATGGACAGAGGTGCCTGGCTGGCTAAGCACAGCACAGAGGGATGAAGTACTTTTTCCGAGGTCACACAGCAGTGCTGCGAAAGAACCTCATCTCAAACTCATCACTGGCTTTGCCCAGTACAACGGCACTTTTCAGTTCAGTGCTCCCCCTCCTTTATTTCTTTTCCCTGCTCCCTTTCACCTCTCTTCCTGCTCTCCGGGGATGACATAAACTGCAGGCCTACTGCTTCAGATGCTCCATGTCACATGGTTGAAGGAACTCTAGTTGACCCTTGCGACGCGGGCCTGGTCGCCTAGCCCCCTGTCCTAAGTATCCTCCAGAGGCCCGGCCCCAATGCAGGCATGCGCCGACTTCGGCCAGTCTCCCTTGCGACCAGGGGCTCATCGCTTATGAAAAAAAAATAAAACGTTCTGAGATTTGAGGCTTTGGTACTTTAATTCCATTTTCCCACGAAGTGATGATTGGGATGAAACTAATAGGGAAAAGAAAAAAAAAAACTTGGAGAAGGAAGGTTTCTTGAAGTTCGCTAAGTTTCGGTGCCGCAGGAATGAGGGAGGAAGAGCAAGTCTCGGGGTGTCCGCTTGCTGAGTGAGGTCGCTCACAGAGCCAGGGTGGGTTACCATGTCTTCTCTGCTGCTCAGGGGCCATCCTCCTGTGGAGAGGGGCACACAGGTGTCCACAGAGGGTGTACAATACATAACGTGACTGGTGCACACCAAGTCGCTTCAGTCGTGTCTGACTCTTTGAGACCCCATGGACTGTAGCCCACCAGGCTCTTCTGTCAATGGGATTCTCC
The DNA here is from genome assembly GCF_054371585.1 of Giraffa tippelskirchi. NCBI lineage: Eukaryota > Metazoa > Chordata > Mammalia > Artiodactyla > Giraffidae > Giraffa > Giraffa tippelskirchi. The sequence goes on along the minus strand of NC_137286.1, from coordinate 57,484,611 downwards.
AGGCAAGAATACTGGAGTAGGTTGCCCTTCCCTTCTCCAGGGGATCTTTGGAGGAAGTGATTAGTTTGGGGTTGGAGGGAGGATAGCGAGATACACACAGACAAAAAGGAAATCTGAGGAAAACAGTCAGCTGTCCGAGGGAACCTGAGTGTCAACCAGTGTGTCCTTGACCAATCTGTGTAGAGACACTCTAATATGGGTTCACTGATGTCCACTCAAATTCATGTGTTGGTGTTCCAACCCCCAGGACCTCAGAATGTGACCTTACTTGGGGTAGGGTCCTTAGAGAGGAAAGTTAGAGATTTAAAGAATCTGCCTGCCAATGCAAGAGACGCTGGAGACACAGGTTTGATCCCTGGGTCGCGAAGATATCCTGAAGGAGAAAATGGTGATCTACTCCAGTATCCTTGCCTGGGAAATCCCATGGACAGAGGAGCCTGGCGGGTTCCAGTCCACGGGGCCGCAAAGAGTCGGACACAACTGAAAGGCTGACACACGCACAGGTTAAACTGTGGTCATGAGGGTGGGTCTTAGCCCAGTGTACACAGGGAGAGGGCCACGTGATGGTGAAGGCAGAGGTTGGACGATGTTTCAACAAGGCACGGCGCGAAAGGTGGTCAGCGAGCCACCGGAAGCCAGGACAGAGGCCGGCCAAGATTGGCCCTCACAGCCCTCAGAAGAGACCAAGCCTGCGGACACCTCGCTCTCAGACTTTGGGCTTCCAAAGTTGTGTGACATATTCCTATTGTTTAAGCCCCCTGATCTGCACAGCCCCAGGAGATGAACCCATGTGCTACTGTGTTCCAGGAGGTGATGAAGACAGGACTTCGTGTGGAAGACTTTATCTGGTTACTACATTTCTCTGTCCTTGAAGAGCTATGTTATGTGTTTACTAAAGATTGCAACCCTCTTCCTCACATATTGGAATTGTTCCCACCTAGAGATAACCCTGATGCTGGTAGTAGAAATGGTCTTTTTTTTTTTTTTTTTTTGTCTCCCAAACCATTCAGGTTGAAAAGCAGTAACCTGTATTCGCAGGGTCAGGATTATGAAGAGGAAAGTGAGGCTCCCAGGGCATAAAATTAGAGGCTTCCCTCTCAAGTGCTGGCTTCGCACCTGCCCTGGGACTCTGTGCCCTCCTTAAACCATGTGCCCCACATGCCTTCTTCGCCTTCCCCTAGTCCAGGCCCTGCACGTTTGTACTGGGAGCCAGAGAAGATAATAGGCGTAAAGAGTGTCTAGAAAGTGCCATGTGATTGCAGGAACTGTGGTCACAAAACCTATGAAAAAGATTCTGCACATTTCCCTAAAGATTTTCTATTTGCATGGCTGTGCACAGAATTGATGTTAGGATTTTCATTTTTAGTGATTCTCAGATGACAGTTTGGGAAGAATTTAGGGTGACTTACATCAGCAAACGCATTCCAATTTCATGAGCTCAAGCTGGCTTTGGAACGATGCTAGGAGGGCAGAGAGGGTTGCGGCCTCCCTCGGGGGTGGTCAGTGTGGACAGAGCACTAAGGACAATTACTTTCCACGTGGCAAGACCAAGTCAGATGCCAGAACTTTTCTTTTAACTCTCGGTGATATAGAAATTTCAGATGAGCCATCTGACCCTAGAGCTTTGAGCTAGGACTGCAGATTTAGTGCACAAAAATACAGGACACCCAGTGACATTTGAGTTTTAGATAAGCGATAAATAATATTTTTAGTGCAAGTACATCTCAGATGTTGAATGGGTCATACTTACAAAAACTATTTATTATTTATCTGAGACTAATGTATCTGAGTATCCTGTATTTTGCCTGCCAACTCTATTTGGGTCGTGTGTAAGGCACCCACCAGGACTGATTGCAGGTATTTTAAGTGTATAATGAGGTATGAAGGGTTTCTGCTGGTGAAAGTTTTGGCCTTCTTCTTTTGGGATTTAAATTATTCCAGGTCCCAAAAGAGGCCATTAATCTCAGTAGATCAAGTGCCTCTAATTGCTTAGGCAGGCACGTTTCACCTGTAAGAATTCAAACCAGGCTTTTGGGATGACAGTAGAGCTATATTTGTTGGCGACATAAAGAAATGGGGGCAGAAGTGCAGGCTGTTTGATTTGGAATTTAAATGTGGTCCAGCTTCAGAGACAAGTCTTTCATGATTTAGAGCTGTTTCCTAGAGACTTCCTTCACGGATTAGTGTTCAGAGACTGTCTTTGAATGTAAATTAAATTTGCTTAAAAAATAATAATTTGTTCTTAAGAGTCGTCCAAGTAGTGTGGCTGGAAAGAACGTCCTCATGACAGCTGTGGTGTAGATGGATGTCCTTGGCAAGTCTGCAGGACAGGGGAAACCAGGGTCCTCTTGTTGGGATGCTCCTAACGGTCCCTCTACCCACACAGCCATCCCTCCATCCATCTGCCAAACACCTGGTTTGGGCACATGGAGGAGAGAAAGAAAAACGATACAGTTATGTTCTTCAAGGAGCTCACAATTTCTTACAGAAGACAGGCAGGTAACCAGACCATTATCATAAATTGTGACTTTGCTGTGATAGAGATGAGTACCATGGATTATGGAAATCCTCAGAAGCAGGATTTGATTTAGGTGCAGGAAGGAAGAGCCAATTTGGGGGAGGAACTGATGCCTTAGTAAATCTAGAAGGATGACTAGGAGTTACTTCGTCGAGTACTATATTTAGCAAGTCGGGGCAGGAATCACGGGTCATTTTCTGGATAGACATACTGGGGAGGCGGAGGGAAGACTTAAAGGGTTTCATTTCTGGCTTGGCACATGCGCGGAATGGGAACACAGCTGGAGAAACTGGCTCTAAGGACAATTACTTCCCACTTGGCAAGACCAAGTCAGATAAATGTTGGGAAAACTTTAACATGTTCATTCTCTGTGAGCTTGGGAGATTTCACATTAACCTATGAGGAAAGATCACTTCTGCTCTCTGGCAACTGAGACACAAAAGTGCAAAACAACAAACTTCATTGCTGATTATTTACATGTCCCCTATCACTCTTAAAGGTTTTCTTTTCTTTCATTTGTGTTAGTCGCTCAGTCATCTCTGACTGTTTGTGACCCCATGGACTGTAGTCCACCAGGCTCCTCTGTCCATGGGATTCTCCAGGCAAGAATACTGGAGTGGGCTGCCGTTCCCTTCTCTAAGGGATTGTCCTGAACCAGGGATTGAACCCGGGTCTCCTGCGTTGCAAGCAGATTCTTTATTGTCTGAGGCACCGGAGGGAGGCTTTCTTTCCTTTGAATCCATAGTAATAAGAGTAGAACGTATCTATGTGATTTCAGGCTACACAGAATAGACAGAGGAAAAACAAGGCTGGCCATGTGGTCCTGCTCAGCGTAGAGGGTGCTGCTCACGAAGAGCTGCCCAGAGGACTTGGTGAATCAGTAAAACAGGGCATGTTTGCCTACAAAATTGGACTGCATTCCTGGATGGCACACTGCAGCAAAGTGGGTGATACCGAGTTCCATAGATTTTATTTTTGGGCAAAATGTACTAGATGAGCTACAGATTGTATTTTCCATGTCTTCATGACTAATGTTTGCAATTACTAATAGTTGGGGACAGTTCCCACTGGAACAGACGTCTTCAGTATTTTTTAATACAAAATTAGTCATGTAGACTCCCTGGGACTTGGTGTTTTAGTAAGTCTGTCTCTCTCTCTATTTTCAGAGGAGAGCTATGTGCTGTGTACTCTTAAATATATATATATATGTATTTTTAAAGTGAAATGTACATTAAAAGTGAAGTGGACTGGTTTCCGCTCAGAATTCAAATAAATGCCTTTTTTCTGGTCAAAAATGAGGAAAGGATCTAAGAGGCAACTCTTTGATCCACATGATCAACTATCGGATAATACTTTTGTTCTACACCAGTGCAGCTTGCAGAATGTTTATTTGGCAATAGAAAAAAGGTCACTATTTTAAGGCAGTTCAGAAACCAAATGTTCCCATAATATGGCAGCTTTCTCACAAAGCCACCCTTGGCTTTGCTGCTTTGGAATCTGTGCTTTTGACAAGCTCAAGCTCTCTTAGATGGGTTAGGCGTTAATGTGTGTGTGTATGCGTGTGTGTGCGCATCTGTGTGCGTGCATGTGTGTGTCGGGGGAGTCAGTGGTTAGAGGTCTGTTGTTTGCCAATGCTGAGGTCTCCACAACAAGGAAGCTATTTTTATCGCAAGGTGAATTCTTTAAATAAGACAAGGAGCTGGTGGGGATAGAATATCTAGGTGCAACATATGCAGAAACAGAACAGCGTGTGCAGACAAACTTGAATCAGGTTGTGTGTTTTTTTTTTTTTAACTACCCAATCCTTTCTTTTAAGCAGCATTTGTACAACCCTGTCTGAAATAGAAAACCTCCTTAATTAGCTCCTGCAGAATGTGTGTCTTTACTGCCACCTGTTGTTCAGGAAAATGTAAGGGCTCAGAGGGGGCCCGGGGAGATAGTTGGAAGGCCTGGGGTGTGTCCCCATTGTGCACAGCCATCCTAAATGTAACCCTTTGAGACACAACCTGCGTGTAAGTTGTACTCATCTCCTCACCAAGAGCCAGCAGAGGGGCCCGGAGAGGGACATATTTTCTTGACAAAGAACAAGCTGCACACTTAGTTGCTAATCATTATTGATTAGAATCTTAAAAAGCCATGCTTCCCATTTCAGTGGAAGCAAAGCAAAGTATTTTAGAGATGGAAACTGCCTCTCCAAACAACAGGAAGGAAAAATAAAGGGAGTGGAAGGATTCCAAGATTAGGATTGTGTTCCACAGGGTCTCAGCATTTTGTGTGCTAGTTACAAATACGTGGGAAAAGTTGAAACTAATCACAGCCACAGGTCAAAGCCCCAGTCAGCTGCAAGTTAACCCAAGTGGCTCACTGTATACATTATATTTATTTTTGCTTCTCTTGGGTATAGTAAATGTGTCTGGTTTTGTTCATTAAAGCCTCAGATTGGGTTTATTTGCTTAACATCTGTTAGGATGAGGGTCTTGCTCTTAATTGGTACCATCTGGAAAGGAGGAGGGTGCTCAGAGGATCAGCGTAACTGATTGAAGGCCCAGGACTTCTACATCTTGCAAAATTATTTGTTTTTATTTATTAAGCTAATATACATACATAGACATGTACATGTACAAACAGAAACACATTTGTTAATATGGGAAACTATGATTTTACAACTCAACATTATAACTGGGAGATGAGAGTTGCATGACTTAGGATACCAGGGAAGGGTGTGTGTGTGTGTGTGTGTGTGTGTGTATGTGTGTGTTCAGGGATGCTGAGTATCTTCTTTCTGAGGATTTTTTCCTTTTCCGCATCACCTTAACTGCTTATTCTGGCATCTTCTCCCTCTCCCCTGGCTTCCATGGCTGCAGCAGGCAGGTCATCCTTGCTTGCAGACGGATGCCATTCTGTACTCAAAGCCACAGGCTTGCCTTGGATGGTTTAGTGTCTTCTCTTCAGATCTCTCTTTATGTAATTTGAGAGCTCATTAATAAGTACCATTTTGTGTGGCTGAAAGATAGAAAAGTAGGCATTAAACATAAAACCTGAGAAGAACTGAGTTAGGAACACAGCACACTGCTTTTCCCTCTTTACATCCATTACAGTCTGGAGACAAATGGAAAGCCAGATATGCTGCAGCTCATTTTCCACCAAAACCTCTGCAGGAGGCAGTAATCGGAGCAGATTCTTTGGCCTGACTTCCAGACACATCTTTGTTATGGCAGGCCTTCTTCTAGCATTATAATTTTATTCCATCTAATTCTTGCCATCCTATTCTTTCTGGGAAGATTGTGTGTGTGCATGTGTGTGTGTGTTTTGGGGGTAAACCTTTGAGCACTGACTTGGGGAAGTCTTTCCACCAGGATGCTAGGAGCCCCACCTCTTGAGAAGTCCTCTGCAGCTGCCCGGGCTTCTATCACCCCCAGAAGATGCTGGCTGAAATGGGAAGTCACTTTCCCAGCTCAAATTTCTTGTTCATTCTGGCAAATGGGGTCAAGTAATACTATGACAATGGGCCATGGAGCTGGCCTCTGAGGCCACAGTACTCCTGACAGCCTCAGTGGATACCCCCTTCCTCACATCACTCTTGGTCTCTTTTCAGGATTGGGAGAGTGGCAGGAAACTTCTCTCTGTTATTCCCAACCCTGTTGTCACAGACTGACCTTGGCGCAGGCATCGAGACAGACTGTGTCCCTGCTGGAAAGGTTCGAAGAGCAAAAATGTGTATTTGATAAGAGGCTTCATGTTTTATGTGGCTCCAGTATGTTTAATAATATTTTTCCAGCTTTCAGTTTTCTTCTCTTTATTTGATAGACACATATGTCCTGGGATAGTCCATCTTTTGTACCCATTTCTTCTCATATTCATTCATTTCTTCTCATATTCTCGTATTCTTCAGGGACAATGTATACTTACAGGATGAAGTTATTCCATTCTCCAGTGGGCCAACAATTGAATGATTCTGACACCTCTGGAAGCTTTCAGTGACCCAAGGCTCAATACTATGACCATTTTTCAGGACTGGTTTCAGGAGGTAAAATCTGTGTGGGAGTGGAGATGGTTTCTCAGCCTCTGGAGGCAGCCTCCAGCCACCCACACATCCCCATCCAGCAGAAGGCTCCCCAGACTGGGTGCTTGGGAGGCAACAGGGGCCCAACCTGGATCTGCTTCTCAGCGACATGTTCATCTTTGAGCAAATGGGCTCCATGCCTGGGATGAGGAGGCTCTGCAGACACTTAGCGTGGTGATGAGACTGTTGTAGTCTCTGGAATAGCAAAGGAGGACTGCAGACCAGCAGACTCGAGACATTTTCTGAGCGTCCAGCGATAGCACTTCTAAGGGGAAAGTGGACTTTCATAACACAAGGTAGTTGCATTGCCTGTAAATATGCATTTTGTGTAGACACTTATTTCCAAAGCAATTTAGAGTCATAGGGATGTGTTCTCAGAACACACAAATTGAAGGAGATAGGGCTTACAATTTAAATATATATATATGCATATATATCTTTTAGCCTAAAAAGAGAAATCATTGATAAATGATTCACTTGATTCTTAAGATGGTGCCACTTCTAATTTCTTTTCCAAATTTATTTATTTTCTCTTTTTTTTCAGAATTACTGGTGGTACTACCATGTAAGAGCTTGAATTTCAAGGAAATAGCATAAGAAAAATTTAAAATTCATGACTGTGTGTTTAAAAATAACAATTCAATGTTCACTAAAGTCGTGCTGTACAGTTGAGAAGTTACTGACAAAGATGTTGGCATTGTTGTTTGTCTGTCAATGCTGCCATGTATCTTTAACAGTTTGCAGTTCATTTGGCCCTTGAACCTTAAAACTATATGATTCTTGATTATGTACCAAATTGTAGGGGGAGATTCATATTTCCAAAATTTGATATGTCAAATTAATGTCATATTAATACTTCAAATTTGCACAATGCAAATATAATGCCCAATATTTTTGAGAGTGTAAATGCCTAAGTAGTTAAAAGCTAATGTTTGAATTCAGAGCTTAGTTGTGATGGTTTTTGGTCTGTACTTTAAAAATTATTTTTATTGTGGTCAAGTACATAGAACATAAAATTTACCATCTTCATCATTTTTAAATGTATAATTCAGTGACATTAAGCAATCCATGTTGTTGTGCACCCATCAACATTATTTGCCTCCAGAACCCTTCATCTCTTACAAAACTGAAGCTCAGCAAGTGTTAAACAATAATTCTCCATTTCCCTGCTCCCCCCAGCCCTGGCAAGCCCCATTCTGCTTTCTGTTTCTGAATCTGATTACTGTAGGTATGGTCATATGTCTAATACTGTCATATTATTGTGTGAGCGGAGCTATACAATATCTGTCCTTCTGTGATAGGCTTGTTTCAGATAGCGTAATGTCCACAAGATTCATCCATGTAATAATATGTGTCAGAACAGCCTTCCTTTTTAAGGTTGAATAGTATTGTGCTGTGTGTATAGATTGCATTTGTTTTTATCCATTCATCTGTCAATTTCCATCTTTTGGCGACTGTGGTTAACTTTGCCATGAACATGGAAGAAAAATAATCTTTTTGCATCCCTGTTTTTAATACTTTGGAGGTATATATCATATATGGATATGAGAGTAGGACCATAAAGAAAGTTGAGCGCTGAAGAATTAATGTTTTCGAACTATGATTTTGGAAAAGATTCTTGGGAGTCCTTTGGACTTCAAGGAGATCAAACTAGTTAATTCTGAAGGAAATGAGTCATGAATATTCATTGGGAAGACTGATGCTGAAGCTCCAATACTTTGGCCACCTGATGTGAAGAGCCAACTCATTGGAAAAGACCCTGATGCTGGGAAAGATTGAGGGCAGGAAGAGAAGGGGATGACAGAGGATGAGATGGTTGGATGGCATTACCGACTCAATGGACATGAGTTTGAGTAAACTATGGGAGTTGGTGATGGACAGGGAAGCCTGGCGTGCTGCAGGCCGTGGGTCTGGACCTGACTGAGTGACTGAACAGCAACAAATATACCCTGATTTGCATTTTTGTGCCTGATATTCAAAATAATTTTTGTTCATGGTGTTCACTCTGCTTGGAATATTCTTCCTTCTATTTTACCACCACCAGGAGAAGGAAATGGCAACCCACTCCAGTACTCTTGCCTGGAAAATCCCATGGATGGAGGAGCCTGGTGGGCTGCAGTCCATGGGGTTGCTAAGAGTTGGACAAGACTGAGCAACTTCACTTTCTCTTTTCACTTTCATGCATTGGAGAAGGAAATGACAACCCACTCCAGTGTTCTTGCTTGGAGAATCCCAGGGACGGCGGAGCCTGCTGGGCTGCCGTCTATGGGGTCGCACAGAGTCGGACACAACTGAAGCGACTTAGCAGCAGCAGCAACAGCAGTACTATTCATGCTTCAAGGACTAGTTTTAAGATCTGCTCTTTAGAATACCTTCGTGAAAATTCTCAGCAGAAAGCAGGCTCCATACAGCGCTCCCTTGATACTTTGTTCCTTTAGGATGGGTATGGATTAGAGGGAGAATGAGTGGAGCATAATGAACTATGTCCACCCTGTAGGGCTGTTGATGTGATGGTGTCAGCCAGACACAGCGCTAGTTCCTAGGTAGTCCCTTTCTGGGAGGTATTCCCAGTCTCCTCGTGAAGACAGGACCTGTTTATGTAAAAGATACACATGCCAGGTATCATATCTTCCTTAGTGAGAATGGTGTTAGCGACCATATAATTCTGCGGTACCAGAAGTGGTACCAGCATATATAAATTTGGCCAGATTTAATTGGACACACGCTGTGTGCCTTGCACGATGGGGAACACAGGTCTTAAAGCAGTTTGCAATGCACATGATCACAAATGTGTTGAGTGAAATACTTTCCATCCTGGTGTTGGAATCATTTATGGCCCATTAGAACTATCACACATGCTTTTGAATGAATGGCCTTGAATTTTGAAATCCTTTAGAGAGATTCATCATGTTTTTGCTTCTTTTCTGCATAAATGATGTTTTCTAGCATCTAACAGACAGAAGCTCTTGGTTGACTGAAGATTTCACTGTTGACCTCTGAATAGTTGCCCTTAGAGGAAATTAAGTAGGGAAAGAAAGTTGGGGCATGGGGCGGAAGGAGCCTCTTATCAAAGGGGTGCCCCTGATGACCCTTTCTGGCCAGGGTTCTGTGCTATCTTCCGACGTTCTGCACTCTGTAGTTGAATTCCTCTTACAGATGACCCTTACCAGGCTCACTGATGATGGCTAGCCAGTTGTCAGGTGGTCTCAACATATCTGCAGCCATTTGGCTGGTGGCTGATGGAATGACAACCACCTCTAAAACTGGTGTCTCCCCCTCTCCTTGCTAGTTTTAATGATCTTATGTTTTCAAGATCAGCCGCATAAAAAAATTCATAAAATCATCCAGTCAATAGTCATGGGTAGATCAATTCATAGATCAACCTAAGCGTTAAACACCCCCTCCCCCAACTCTAATGTGTGGATGCAATTTGAGTGAAAAGCAATAGAAGGCATGAACAGGCCAGCTGGACTTTGATTTTCATAGAATTACTTTTACTAATTCATGTCAAAATGAATCACAAGTTCTGATGATTGATGTTGATGGGCCAAAGGGATTCAACTCAGTGTTGTTTTTGATTTGAAAGAACTTTATGGACTCCTTCCCGGGTGCTCAGCAATGGACAATGGGAAGAGTCAGGGGGCTTCCTCTGTGCTTCAGGCTTCCTGAACCAGTGAGGATTAATATAAGGTCCTTAAATGAGAAAATCCTAGCAACCACGATAGCGGCAGCCAGCATTTCTGGAGACTTACTATGCTCTGGGCACTGTGCGTGTTTCTGTACGTTATTCATATCACTCTCAAAGAACTCTGAGGAAGAGGCTATTCCTGTTTTATAGATGAGGAGACAAGGCCCAGAGAGGTTGCTTCATTTGTCTACACTTGCGCAGCGGTCAAGTTGGAGAGCCAGGATCTGAACTCAAGCGCTCAGCCTCTAGAGTCAGTTCTGTAAGGAGTATCACACTGCCGCTGCTTCTGCTAATGTTAATAGCGGCCAGCCCTTACTGGGCGCTGACTCCTCAAAACCATGCTGGGAAGGAGGTACCATTGTCACCTCCATTGTAGAGACGGAGGAGAAGGACGTCCAGAGAGGTTCGTGACTGACCAAGTTCAGAGTCCACGGCGAGGAGAAGATCTGAGCGCCTTAGCTTAGTGCCCCAGCGACGGCTCAGCTCGGTGCCCCAGCAACGGCTCAGGTCAGTGCTCCAGCGACGGCTTGCACACGTTGTGCGGTCTCCCTGTGGTAACAATAGAGAACAACCATTTCTGGTGTTCTAGGCGAAGGAAAGCATTGTGTTTTGAAGTAGAACTGACCCAATCTCCTCTTTCTCTATGGATCAGTAAAGCAGGCACCCCCTGTGGTGGCCTGACCCCAGGGCAACTGGCACCTCAGTGTCCCTCACTTGCAGCCGCCTTTCCAAAGCCCGGTGGGGGGTGGGGGTGGGGTGGGATTCTTGTGGTGTTTCTCTGGAAAATATGGAAAAGCAAATAGATTTTGTAAAAATGTGAAAAAGAATTCTGCATTCTTTTTCTCAAAGAGCCACACCCCCAATTGTAAAAACCAGTAGTTCTCAAAGTGGGAATCCTCTCCTAGTGGAGACCAGGAACATTTGCATCACAAAGGGAATTCATCAGAAATGAGCTTCCTCAGCCCCACCCCAGACCTACTTGAATTGAAACCTCTGAGAGGGGCCCAGTGTTTGGAGCCTTACCAAGCCCCCAGGGAAACACAGAAGCAAATGCCGCATCAGCATCTTCTTAGGAAAGGTCCCTGGAAAGCCTTGTGGCTGCGCTGTGCTGAGTCACGTCAGTCGTATCTGACTCTCTGCGACCCTGTGGACTGCAGCCCACCATGCTCCTCTGCCCATGGGATTCTCCAGGCAAGAACACTGAAGTGGGCTGCCTTTTCCTCCTTCAGGGGATCTTCCCGACCCCAGGGATCGAACCCACATCTCTTATATCTCTTGCATTGGCAGGCGGGTTCTTTACCACTAGTGCCACCTGGGAAGCCTGAAGCCCTGTGGCTGATTTTATACTAATAACATTAAGGTCTCTTCTTAAAGGCCCAAACTGAACACGCCTCAGGACTCCCGCTCCTGCTCACTGTGTCACAGCTTTTAAATGTGCTCCTTCCCCCAGCAGGACTAGGGTCTTCCTGGGCAGCTTTGTGTTTCACAGAAATTCTATGAAATTTCTAAAATGTTGGAACTTGAGAAACACAATGATATGACCCAGAGACAAAGATTTGTCTGTATGTATTAACCACTCAGTCGTGTCCAACTCTTTGTGACCCCCTGAACTGTAGCCCGCCAGACTCCTCTGCCCATGGGATTCTCCAGGCAAGAATACTGGAGTGGGCAGCCTTTTCCTTCTCCAGGGGATCTTCCCCACCCAGGGATTGAACCCAGGTCTCCTGCACTGCAGGCAGATTCTTCACTGCTGAGCCACCAGGGAAGCCCTGTATAGCAGGAACTTCAACTCCCACACTCAGTTCACCTGTTGTAGGGCAGCCCAGATTGCCCCAAACTCACAGGCAGGCTGAGCCCCACTCCCTTTGAAGTTTCAATAGACCCAGAAACAGGGCTTCTGGGAGCTTTGTCACATCTGCCCCTGCCTGTCAGGGAAAAGCAGCTTCCCACCCCACCGAGATGCCCAGGTTTCCACACTGAAGGGCTCTGCCAGGCTCTGTTCAGGAGAGGCTCCTGCAGGAGCCTCTTTCATGAAAGGCAGGGGGCAGGGATGGCAGGGTTGCAGAAGGCTGCGGCATCCTTGTTGGGCTTCTCTCCTTGCACAGAGGTCCTGAGGTCCAGAAAGAAAAGGGAGGGCCTTAGGAACAGAGGAGGTGATGGTGGAATGTGCACGACCCAAAGACCCCTACTGACCTCCGCGGGTCTTCTCACTCTGTTCGGCTGCCTCTTGGTTACTCCTCCACGCAAACGCTTTTTGAAGTTAATCCTTCAGGATCCATTGGCTCTGAACTGTGTGGCAGGAGCTACCTGCAAGAATGTTCAGTGCAATACATTTTTTAAAAGTCAGAGTGAAAGGCAAGAAATGCCATGAAGATCCCAAATTGGCAGAGAACTGCCTATATTACAGGGGCGCTTAATATATGCTGTCACTAAATAATACAGTCATTGAAATGATAATAGGAAAAATTGCCAAATGATAAGGCAAATAATGTTTATGATTAGTGGCTTTTAGCTGGTTTAGCAAAGACGTTGCAATTTATTATACCTAGATCAACCCTATTTTTGTAAATGTTGTGTGTAGAAAGAATAGTGGAAATGAACACTCCACAGTGTTAAGGGGCCTATCTTATAAACATGATGGGGTATTTCATGATCATTTCCTTTGTGCTTTTTCTTTCTTCAAAATAACATACACTGATAAATTTGACTTAGCATTTACAGCAAAGAAATGCTAAACTAGCAAACTGGATGGGAAATACCATTTGTTAGTATAGCACAGCCATTTTAACGTTGCCAGATTTAAGGAAGACTTTTCAGAGTGTGTCTGTTGAATATACACACTGACAATGGCCTGATAATATATAAAAACAGAATCTGATTGCAACTTGCAGCAGCTAGTCCAGGATGCCCCAAATGGCCAGGATTTTATCAATCAGACACCTTCCTTGACTTATGCCTGTACTTTCAACTTACAACCAAGGAGGAAAAGCCCAGTGTGTTCACATAACCAATGACATAGTCACATAGGAGGCCCTCCTTCTAGCTGATCCATCTTCCCTATCAGCCTCCTCCAATCAGTGAGCAGTGCTGTTTTCTTTTTGAAGTATGGTTGATTTACAATTTTGTATTATTTTACTTCTAAATAAGTTCATTTGTGTCATTTTTTAGATCCTTCATACAAGGTGGCTCAGATGGTAAAGCGTCTGCCTGCAATGTGGAAGACCCGGGTTCGATCCCTGGGTTGGGAAGATCCCCTGGAGAAGGAAATGGCAACCCACTCCAGTACTCTTGCCTGGAGAATTCCATGGACGGAGGAGCCTGGTAGGCTACAGTCCATGGGGTTGCAAAGAGTCGGACATGAGTGAGCAACTTCACTTCACTTCATACAAGTGATATCATAAGATATTTGTCTTTGTCTGACTCAATGTTGTGTTAGCTTCTGCTGTACAGCAAGGTAGTTCAGTTATACTCTTATTGTGTGTATGCTCAGCTGCTCAGTTGTGTCCAACTCTTTGCAATTCCATGGACTGTAGCCCACCAGGCTCCTCTGTGGAAGTTTCCAGATAAGGATACTGGAGTGGGTTGCAATTTCCTCCTCCAGGGGATCTTCCTGACTGAGGAATTGAACCCATGACTCTGGTGTCTCCTTCACTGGCAAGTGGATTCTTTCCCACTGTGCCACCCGAGAAGCCCTACATATATTATTACATAACCATTTCAAAATAAAATATTCTTTTCCATTATGTTTTGTCACAGGATATTGAATACAGTTCCTTGTGCTATATAGTAGGACCTTGTTATATATCCATCCTATATGTTATAGTTTGCATTGGATAACTCCAAATCCCAATCTATCCCTTCTCCAAACCCCCTGTCCTTGACAATCACAGGTCTGTTCTCCACGTCTATGAGTCTGTTTCTTTTCGTATATAAGTTCATTTGAGTCATACTTTACATTCCACATAGAAGTGATATATGGGATCTGTTTTTCTCTTTCTGACTTACTTGGCTTAGTATGATAACCTCTAGTTCCATCCATGTTGCTACAAATGCCATTATTTTGTTCTTTTTTATGGCAGAGTCATATTTCATTGTATATATGTACCATATCTTCTTTATCCATTCATCTGTTGATGGACAATTAGGTTGCTTCCATATCTTGACTATAGTGAATAATGCTGCAATGAACCTAAGGGTATATGTATCTTTTTAAATTATAGCTTTGAGGAAGCACCACTTTTTAAATTTTTTTCATTACAAAGCTTTTCCCACTTCTGTCTGCCTTTGAGTCTCTGTCATATGCATGGGATGGTGGCTAGCTCCTTTGCTACAGCAAGCTCAGAGTAGACAGCTTTTACTTCTTCTCATCTGGGTCGTCTTTATTTCCACAAAAAATTCAGTCTTTTGGGAAACTATATATTCTGTATGTGGGGCTTCCCTGGTGGCTCAGATGGTAAAGAATTTGCCTGCAATGCGGGAGACCCAAGTTCAATCCCTGGGTTAGGAAAATCCCCTAGAGAAGGGAAAGGCTACCCACTCCAGTATTCTTGACTAGGAAATCTCATGGACAGGGGAGTGTGCTACAGTCCATGGGGTCGTGAAGAGTCAGACCTGACTCAGTGATTAACACACACACACACACACACACACACACACACACACACACACACATGCTCTGTATGTAGCATTGTGTTATCACTAGTATGAAACATCTACTTCTTCGTTACTGAGAAATTTTTAATCTCAAACCAGTTGCTGAATCCAAATGATCCAAAGTGATTTGGAGAGATTAGGGTCCAAGTCAAGGCTGAAATAAACTGATCTTGAAATGATTACCATGTTAAGATTTGACTGATTTTGAAATTATTATTGTGTTAAGATTTCCTAGTCAGGAAAAGAAGCATCAGGAGTAGAGAAATCACAGCTTTTATTAACAGATTCATGGGATGTTAATGTTCCCAAACTATTTGCTAAGTTTCACTACCTTGTCCCTCTGGCATTCAATTCAGTTTATAGAAAAATTAATGAAAGTTTGCTTAATAGGCAAACAAGCTAAAAACAAGACAACCTGCACAAGCTTTGCTCTTGACGGAGCCCTGCCAGCTGCCTCGTGAGTAGTCAAACTAGTATCTTTTGCTGTGTGAAAGATCACGCAATGGTTGACTGGATGGATCAAATTGCATTGTTAATAAGAATAACTTAGTATTTTAGGCAGTTTTCATCAGAGAGAAAGCTGGGGCTAACTTTAGAAACTTTGGAGAAGAAGAATGCCAAACAATTAGGGAAAATGTGTTGAAATCATGCAGGAAGAACTGAGACACAGTGTGAATATGAATGAGGGTTTCTGATTATCGAACAGGTTTTCAGAAGACATCTGTGGTGAGATACCCTGATATGAATTAAAAAAGGAATAATCTGATTCCTGTATTAATGGGCATGCATAGGTGGGGGTGAGGTCACAAATCCAAGCTATTAAATAGAAACACTTCTATATTGAGGCTAAACAATTGACTTGTTTATCAAAAATCAGATGATTTATATCCCACATAAGTCATTGATTCACATAGCTACTTTGTATATGATACGTCTGGTACTATGTGTGTACACATGTGTGAATTCAGCACAATTATCTGAAGATCAACTGGGATTATACGAGGTCAGAAAAGTTTTTCAAAATTCTAACTGATAAATAAAATTTGCTGAATAGAACTCTTAGGTGGGTGGTTTTCTCATTATAAGTGAACACTGCATGCTTTTGTCATACACTTGAATAAACGCTTATGAGTTCAGAATTAGGTGAAAACAGCCAAATGTGTATGCATATGGTATTCAAGAACAGTGGCAATTTATTTTGTTTTTTTCACTTCATTTAAATATATGGCAGAGTTGAATATCTTAAAGGAGCAGTTAAGCCTTAAATCATTAAACAGTCAAGGATGAAGAAGCTGGCAATATCCCCACAGAGCATGTGGCACATGGACCATTCTATCCTCACAGTCTTGAATCAGAAGGGTATGTTAGAAGGAGAGCCAGCTCTGTGGGCAGAGGGCGTGGTGTCCTCAGAGGTTTATTTTGGATGCGAGAGTTAGACTATAAAGAAAGCTGAGCGCAGAAGAATTGATACTTTTGAACTGTGGTGTTGGAGAAGACTCTTGAGAGTCCCTTGGACTGCAAGAAGATCCAACCAGTCCATCCTAAAGAAGATCAGTTCTGGGTGTTCATTGGAAGGACTGATGTTGAAGCTGAAACTCCAATACTTTGGCCACCTCATGCGAAGAGTTGACTCATTTGAAAAGACCCTGATGCTGGGAAAGATTGAAGGCGGGAGGAGAAGGGGATGACAAAGGATGAGATGGTTGGATGTCATCACCGACTTAATGGACATAAGTTTGGGTGGACTCCGGGAGTTGGTGATGGATAGGGAGGCCTGGCGTGCTGCGGTCCATGGGGTCACAAAGAGGTGGACATGACTGAGCAACTGTACTAAACTGAACTGAACCTTACCTGTGATAAAGCACTCACCTTACCCACCTTCTTCGGCAGCTATGAATGCTTATCTTAGCGATAGTGGTTTTCGCTTTGGGGGTGAGGCGATGATGGAAAACCGTTTCACTCTTTCAGGCTAACTCTAATCCTTTGGAAGTGGTTGCTTGGAGTCCAGTGTTTAGATTTGTATGATTGTGCCTGGGTTTAGAGGGAACAAGGGCAGGCTGAGTGGGAATTGAGAAGAGTTGTCTTGATTTCCTGGATTTCCTCTCAGAAGCCTGACTGTAATGCTTACACTTTAGCTCTAACTTTCACAGTTCAGCTCTTTCAGTGTCTACAGATGAGTAAGGACTACACAGGCTAGGGAGATTTGGATAGGAAAAGGAAGAGAAGATTCCATTGCCAGACATTGTGAAGATGAGGATGACTGATCCAGTTTGAGCTTCTGCAATGGGGAAGATGGGGCTTCTGACCAGCTGTGGGGAGGTAGGAAATTACCCGGAGGAAACAGCAATAGCAGAAGAGGGGAGAATTCATGGGAGGCAGGTGCACATCAAAGAATGCAGCTGCTCATCCTTCTGCCAGCCATGATTCCATCTCCTCTTTTAACACATTCTTGGGCTTCCCAGTTGGAAGAGGGCAATTGCTTGCATCATTCTTCCCATTGTGATGCAACTCCTTTTTCCCAGTGCTCTCAATGCAGTCCACCTAGATCTTTTTTTGTAGTTTTTAATGTTTTGAACTGTGGTGTTGGAGAAGACTCTTGAGAGTCCCTTGGACTGCAAGGAGATCAAATCAGTCAATCCTAAAGGAAATTAGTCCTGAATATTCATTGGAAAGACTAATGTTGAAGCTGAAGATTCAATACTTTGGCCACCTGATGGGAAGAACTGACCCCTTGGAAAATACCCTGATGCTGGGAGAAATTGAAGGCAGGAGGAGAAGGGGACGACAGAGGATGAGATGGTTGGATGGCATCACTGACTCAATGGACATGAGTTTAAGAAAGCTCCAGGAGTTGGTGATGGACAGGGAGGCCTGTCATGCTTCAGTCCATGGGGTCTCAAAGAGTTGGATACGACTGAGCGACTGAACTGAAAGAGGAACAAAGAAATATTTGGGTAATTAAAACTAAATTATTTGGGTAATTAAAACTAGAGTGGGAGATGGCACATTATAGATATCATTCTGGGAGCTACTAAAGGCAAAACTCTATGTACAAGTATTGATTTTCAAGTAGAATTAGGTGGGGGAGATGGTCTTTCAAAGTTGGATAAAAAATGAACTTGTCTTTCTAAGGTCTAATTAAGATCTTCTGTCAGAAACAATAAAAAAGAACTGCATACAATATCACTGGGGACAGTGAAAACTGTTGGTCCCTTTTGCATTTAATAGGATGTCATGACTCAAAGACATTGCCTTTTTTCTTTAAACCAAGGCTGGAAAATAAAAAAAAAGAAGCTCCTTTCATTAGACTCTATCTGGGTGACCCAACTGGTCATATATCTGTAACACAGTTGGAGTAAAATTCATGGATCGATAATGGTTTTCAAGACAGGAGGCTGCATTTCATGTTGATGAGATTCAGGTTCATTTCCTCCGCAGCATTATTAACGGATGTTGCTTGCTGATCAACCCCTGTATGAATTTTTAATCTAGAAAAGTTAATGAAAAAGGGAATTTTGGGAAAGATTTCTGGGCTAAACTGTTGTCCCATTTTTTCCTCTCCCTCTCAGTGAAAGAAACCTGGACTGGCAAATGGTCCCTGGCTGCATATGGATGCAATGTGAGTATGTGAATGTTTGATGACAGACAGCAGAGATGTAATCTATTCCAAATGGACCATCATCTGGATATTTGAAATGCCATGTTGTAAACAGTGTTCTCTTGTCTTATAGGATGTTATGTAGGGTTGAATGCAGATGAAAGTCTAAATTTATATCATGCAGCAAAGTATAAAATGAACATTAACCTCCTAAGTACTCCTTTTTTTTTTCATTGTCAGATTCTGTTAACTGCCTGTCTTCTAATAGCAGAGCAACTAAAAATCTTTTTTTAATGCTTTGGCCATTTGATGACCCTCATCATTTCTCTTTCTTTCTTTTCCTCTCAAAACGTAGGTAAGAAATTTAGAACTCAAAGGAATTTTGGAATCCTTTCAAATCCATGCAACCTCACTTTATAAATCAGAATAGTAAGACATACAAAAGCTATGTGGTCACACAGCTCAGTGGGTAGTAGGTGATCCATGAATTTAGGTACAGACTCCTTGAATAGGATAATTTGCACAATGCTATGTTGTCTTTCAGTAAATGCCTGCCTTATTCAGTAATGCTTCCATTCCTAGGAAAGGAGTGAATTTATCAGCTGTTCCTTATAAACTGAATAGGCATACAGAATTAGCCATTTGATTATACAGACTTCATTCATTTAATATCCATTTAGTCATTTAGATAATATTTATACTCCTTAACCTTTTATTGCAAAGACATACATACTCAGTGTAAAGAGTACCAACACTACAGAAATATGTAAAAAGTAAAATTTCCTTTTTGTCCACCACATCCTTCTTCCCAGAGGTATTTGCTTATGCAAGCACACAGTATATCCTTTTTAATATTGTTAATGTAAAAAATATGTTACAATACATAATATATATATTTATGAAAGAAAGAAAGTGAAGTTGCTCAGTCATGTCCAACTCTTTGCGACCCCATGGACTGTAGCCTATTAGGCTTCTCTGTCCATGGGATTTTCCAGGCCAGAATACTGGAGTGGGTTGCCATTTCCTTCTCCAGGGGATCTTCCTGACCCAGGGATCGAACCTGGGTCTCCCGCATTGCAGGCAGACGCTTTAACCCTCTGAGCCACCAGAGAAGCCCAATATATATATATATATATATATATATAGTCACTTGTTAAAAATGGGAGCATGAAGTATTTTCTGCAAATTTCTTTTTTAACTCTTTTCACATAATAAAATTGTGGACACTTTCCCATATTTTATTTATCCAATTTGCTCCTGTTATGAGGTACCAAGTGTTTATAGTTTTTTATATTTTGTATATGAGGCAATCCAATCAGTAGTTTGTATGGTATGGGTGTTTTTTTCACCATTCCTCAGTTGATGAGCATTTTATGTCATCTCCCATTTTCATTGTTGAAAACGGTGCTACAGTGAGTATCTTTCTGTACTTGTACCAACACATGTGTAGGGTGCATTCCTAGAAGGGGAATTTCTGGGTCTTTCCATTTGTATTTATTGAGTAACTATTTTGTGTAAACTGCTTGAGAGGCTATAAAGTAATAGAATTCAGTCTTTGATGGCAAAGCAGTGATTCCTGCTTTCATGAAGCCTGTAGTTTAAGTATCAAGAAATATACAGAAATAGCAATTTCAAATAGAAAATCATGAGTGCTCTTTAGAAAATGCAGGAGAACTTCCATGAGAGGATAACAACACCTTGACTTCCTAACCCAGCCTGTGCAAAGTAATAATTACTTGGAGATGGGAGTCTCAGAGAGAGGCATTGAAAATTTCCAAATAGAGTTCCTGGCACCTATTACTATGAATGGGTTGAAACATGGGCATGCCGAAGGTGACTTGTTTATTCAAAGAGGTCCAGAGAGCATAATTGGTTTTGAGCTTTCAGAAAATATCTCTATTTGTGAAGGGGAGAGTTGGTACAGTTCACTAGAGAATCAAAGAGTGGAAGAACTTTTGTTTCAAAGATCTTTTCTCAATGTTTGATACAAACAAACATTTTTATTTTGGCTCAAGGCTAATTCATTTTAGTTTTCAGCTTTATATATGTGTGGGCTCAGCTACATAACCTTTTTTGAGTCTAGACCATTTTGATAAAGCACATATTGTCTTTAGCATAGCAGAGGTTAAGAATGAGTGTTTCATTTTTTATCTTTTTTCAATTACAATCCCAATAGTGTTTTATTAGGGAAGCTTCTCTTCAAATTCAGCATCCTTTAGTTGAAGCAACAACCCCTTTCAGAATCTTACAATAGTATGCAGGCTTGTGAGTTTTAAAAATGTATCCAAGCAGAAAAATATTCATGTAGAGATGAAGGTTATAAGCCATGTGCGCCAACATCTTTATCTTTCAGGCAAGAAATTAGTGGGAAAAAATCGAGATTCTTCTTATTTTGAGTATGGTGTTTGGCAAAAATTCCCTCAGTAAAATCTTGGAATCCCCTTTTCCTCCATGTCTCTTCATGTCATTGAAGTTACTTCACCTAACACATGGTACAGGCTTAGCCTGGCCCCACTTGTAACACTCAGCCAGTTCAAAGCACCCCTCACTGCACAGGGAAAACCCACAGGGTACAGGGGAAGGGCATCAACCAGGGCATCAAGCACAGAAAGGACTGACATCAGGGCAGAACAAGTGGCAATTTTCCGAGGAAAAATTTAGGGAACTTTAAAACATTGTGATCATTTGAAGCACCTTTCATTACTAGAAATTAGAGGTAGCAGCCAATGAAGTCATTGGCAACTGGCTTTGAAGTCAGGCCCCAGTTCCCAGGGTTCCCCGGTGGCAAGGTAGAACCAGGAGGCAGGTCAGACCCACATTCTAAGGGAGGCAAAGTAGTCAGGCTTGTTTAAACGTTCCCTTTGGTCTCTGATGTCTTTATCAGGTAGTCAAGTGGCTCCCCAGGAGCCTGTCTGGCTCCGTCTCCATGACTTCTTCAGGAAGCTCCATGGGCTGACCCCATGCAAGGGCCCTCCCAGCCTGTTCTGAGCAAGGCCCTCATGGAGGGTTCTAGAGCAGGCCTCCCACTAGCAGCAAGCTGCAAAACAAAAGCAAAAACAATTTTGTCTTTCACAGGTGTCAGAACCGCATGCAGTGGACTCTTTATAAAAGATCCAACACCCATTTTAAAAAGTCAGCTTGTGTGGTTTACAGCCACGCTAGGTAGTTCTCAAGGAAGAATTTTAATAGGGATGAACCTTCCTGTAGAGAAATCCTCTGGAAATGGAACAGTTAACTTGTTTATTGTTTATTAGAAATATTAAAAGAAAAAAAAACTGAGGCAGTATGTTTTCAATTAGATTTTAACTATCGTAGTATAATGAAACATACCATAGTGTTTTTTTTTTTTTAATTGTGGCTTCTTTGTTATTAAAAATAATGACTGAATCTAGTTGGTGTGGTCATGGGTTAAGATACTGTGGGCTTGGACCAAGTAGAACTGGGTTCTAATCCCACCACTGCCACTCAGCAGATCTGCAGGCAGGCACAGATTACCTTGCCTTTCCATGCCTCAGTTTTCTCATCTGTAAAATGAGCCCCATACTACCACCTCTCATATAGGTTACAAGGAGTAATAAGTGAGATGATTTCTAGAAGGTACTTAGGACAGTGCTCAAAAATGATCATCACAAATTCTTACTAGTAATAATTCATGCTATGTTTTGAATATCAGTCCCATTAAAATATTACTTAGTATTAATCACGTTCCAGGATTAGGAACCTTTAAACCAATAGATTGAAGGCAGGAGAAGCGGACGACAGAGGATGAGATGGTTGGATGGCATCATCGACTCAATGGATGTGAGTTTGAGCAAGCTCCAGGAGTTGGTGATGGACAGGGAAACCTGATGTGCTGCAGTCCACGAGGTTGCAGAGTTGGACACAACTGAGCGACTGAACTGAACTGAAACCAATAGGACTAAATATCGCGCATGGTTTTAATAAATGCCACTTCCTCCAGAATGTGTAGAAAATGAGAATTAATACTCACTCAGGTCAATAGGTAGACACTATACAGCTCACCAGTTTTAGAAGTCTTCTGATTTAAAATCTGAATCATTCAACATCTCTTTGATGATGCAGGAAGCATGTATCATTATTCTAAATCCAGATCTTGCCATCTATGAAGACAATTCTGATGTCTGAGATCTTGAATTTTAAAGAGACTTACACACAGCCTGGACATTGGTAAGCACTTAATAAATACAGATTACTTTTATCATCAATTCATCTGGTTTGGTTCCCTTTTAACTTACCCTTGCAGATGCACCTTACACATATCTATAAACCAGTTATCATATAGATACATTGTCTGCACACGTCTGGTTTGAGGATGAGCATGTCTTCTGCATGTGGGAGATAGTGCTTCCTGCTGAGCATGAAGCGTATAGCATAATATTTGGCATGTAGTAGGTTTTCAGGTAATTAAATTCCCTTCTCGCACCTGGAAGCGGTGCTGTTGGCTCACTGGGCTCCTTCTCCATTAGAAAAGACGGTGATCCTTGTCCTCCCTTAGCTCTGGGCAACACCGGGACTTGCCTTCTACATTTGCTGCTCTTGTTCAGTCGCTCAGCTGGGTCCGACTCTTTGTGACCCCATGGACTGCAGCATGCCAGGCCTCCCTGTCCTTCACCATCTCCCGGAGTTTGCTCAAATTCACGTTCATTGGGCCAGTGATGCCATCTAGCCGTCTCATCCTCTGCTGCCCTCTTCTCCTCTTGCCTTTCCTTCTACATTTAGTCACTTTTAGTTAAGAAATCAGGATTCTTGGCAGTCAGGAGACAACACCAAGCTTGGCCAGCAAAAGCTGCACCTGCTCCTGTCCTCGTGATGGTTGGTTACAGTAACATACCCCATGAGGGTGGGTTAGTTGGCACTGCTAAGGGGCATAGGAGGCTGATGGGGCATTCTTTTAATTTTTTTCATTGTACCCCAGACGTACTCTGTTAAGTAGAAGGTAAATTAATTGTTCATTGTTGCACATTAACAAGGAAGTGTTTAGATAGAAAACATAGACTAGCTGAGGAAAAGCACATAGCATCTTAGAGAAGGAGTTGGATTAGTTTAACTGCCTGTTGAGCACTATTCACATCATAGACGGAAAGATGGTGGCTGGCATTACTGAAGGGCTGTCAGAGAAATTACAGGCTTTCCAGGTGGCTCAATGGTAAAGAATCAGCCTGCAATGCAGGAGACGTGGGTTTGATCCCCGGATCAGGAAGATCCCCTGGAGAAGGAATTGGCACCCCATTCCAGTATTCTGGCCTGGGAAAGCCTATGGACAGAGGAGCTTGGAGGGGCTCTAATCTGGGGTTGCCAAGAGTCAGGCATGACTTAGCGACTAAACACCTCTACCACCACCAGAGAAATGAAGGTATGAAGGAAAGCCAGATTATGCCCAATAGAAGACGGGGGAAGCAAAACCGCAATAGCTGGCATGGCCAGGAGAGGATGAGGAAGTTACCGCACAGCGCTTCAGACTTAGTCTGTGCTCACCCCACTGGAGATGCGTAAGTCAATGAGTAGGGTTAGAACAGGTGTCGCTGAGTCGTGTCTGACTCTCTGTGACCCCATGGACGTCCATGGAATTCTCCAGGCCAGAATACTGGAGTGGGTAGCCTTTCCCTTCTCCAGGGGATCTTCCCAACCCAGAGATCAAACCCAGGTCTCCCGCATTGCAGGTAGATCCTCCAGCTGAGCCACCAGGGAAGCCTCGAGCAAGGGAATCGTATATGGCCTGCCCTGCACACGTGCGCAGGTATTCTTTCTCTCACCCCCACCTTGTGAGTATAACCTCAGCCACTGTGACCTGTAGCTGTGAGAAGATGGGAGAGGGTGTAAACGGATCGGGAGGATGAAAAGGGGGTAAAGGAGAAGAAAGAGGAGAGTACATGCAGCAAGAAGGCTTTCCTTTCCCAGGTGTCAGCAAACAGTTCAGAACCTGATTGGCTCTACCGTGAGTCCTTCCTTAATTCATCAGTTGCAATACCCATGCAAAGAAAGCGCAAGGGCACCTTGGTCTCATGCTGTTTGTGATTATTCAGAAAGTATTGCTTCCCATTTCCTGTTCGAGGCCCAGAGCGTTGCCTCTTTCAGTTTCCTGCCCCTCTGTGAGTCCCCTGCTCTCTGCAGCCCCCACGCCTCCCCTCCCCTGCCTTCTGCCTCTCCCGCCCCATTCACCGCCCCCCCACCCCAACCCCATCCCACCTGTCCCAGGACCAAGAAGGCTGCTGCTTCAGCCAAGTGTTGGGGGACCATTCACGAGGGCTTTGATTTTTCTCAGCTTCCAGAATGTGTCTCTCTCTGGTCTTGGTGAGAGTGGGCAAGGGCTTTGGAGACAGAGTGGAGAATGAGGATGCGAACAGCAGTTGCTGCAGGCCCAGCAGTGCCAACAGGAGGGAAATGTTAGCCTGCCATTTCTAGAAGCTGTGGAGCATATGGAGAGCCCGGAATCGCTGTCAGCAGCCCAGATTCGGGCTGTGCCATCCCGGCAGCTTCATTGTGGCTTTTTAAAGAAAGCCTGCCGTAAACTCCCTTACCTGTAGTTGTCAGAGGAAATACCTCAAGTCCCGATCCTATGTAGTTTTCCATAGTCCTAAATATGCATCCATCATTATTAAAGGCTGCATCATACCCCACTGTGCATAATGTACCATAAAATTTACCTAGCAGAATCCTAAGTTTTGTTTTTCATCTTTTAAAACTGATGCTAAACAATGCTATAGTGAACATCCTTCTACATACATTTTGCACACTTCTCTCATCACTATTAGCAGTACAATTGTTTAATCAAAGGATACATATTTTTCTAAGACTGAGGCTTAATGACGAGCTGGTCCCTAGAAAACTTGAACCGGCTTTGTGACAGGCCACAAAACTGAGATATAATATCTCATGTACATTTGTATGTATATGTATATTTTGCATAGGAAATATTCTGAAAGATAAACATCACAATATTTAAAATGGACATTTCAGTGTACTAGGTTTTTAGAGATTTTTTTTTTTTTTGTGGAGGAAATGGTACTGACATTATTTTCTACAGTGAACATTGACTGCATGTGTAATTAAAGACAATTCTATAGTTCTAAGACTGGGTATCTATAAGAGAAGATAATACCCTAATTAATTCTAATTAATTGATTCCTATTTCTTTTTTTTCCTTATAGACTGATGAACTATTTGGGCTATAAGGGGCCTTAAAGAAAGTTCAACTGGTCTAATTCCATCAATGCAATTGTGTGGAAATCAAGTCTTCAGGAGACAACCTGAATTGCTTGCGTTCACAGAGCTAGCCTGGGGCAAAACTGGAGGCTAGACTCCAAGAACATTCTTGACTATCTGTTTTTTGTTTTTAAACTTCTCTATACTCTTCCTCCTGTTATCAAAAATGCTAATTTTATTTTATTTACTTCATTTTATATTTTAGAATTATTCATACTAGCTAATGATTAACTGCTAAAGCACTATGTCAATATGTTTAGAGGTCCAGAACAGAGTTTTAGCTTTGCTCAAGGGAGGATGTGAGGCTTCCCTGGTGGCTCATCAGTAAAGAACCTGCCTGCCAATGAGGAGATGATGCAAGAGATGTGGGTTCAATCTCTGGGTCTGGGAGATCCCTTGGAGAAGGGCATGACAACACACTCCTGTATTCTTGCCAGGACAATCCCATGGACAGAGGAGCCTGGTGGGCTACAGTCCACAGGGTCACAAAGAGTCGGACACGACTGAAGCTACTGAGCACACACAACTGAAGCTACTGAGCACACACGACTGAAGCTACTGAACACACACAACTGAAGCTACTGAGCACACACGACTGAAGCTACTGAGCACACATCCACACACAAGGGAAGATGCATCTTCCATCTGATTTAATAAGCGCTCATTTAAAACATGGAGAAGGAAATGGCAACCCACTCCAGTATTCTTGCCTGGAGAATCCCAGGGACGGCGGAGCCTGATGGGCTGCCGTCTATGGGGTCGCGCAGAGTCGGACACGACTGAAGCGACTTAGCAGCAGCAGCAGTAGCAGCATTTAAAACATGGAGAAGGAAATGGCAACCCACTCCAGTGTTCTTGCCTGGAGAATCCTGTGGACGGAGCAGCCTGGTGGGCTGCTGTCCATAGCGTTGCACAGGGTTGGACACGACTGAAGCGACTTAGCAGCAGCAGCATTTAAAACAGTGGGTGCTAACAGCTATAAGAAGACCATGAAGGAAGAATCAGAAGACAGACCCCTGTACGTTTACTGCTGGTGTTGCTTATTCTTTTTTTTGCCTAATTTTTTTTTTTAATTTTCCAGTATTTCCAAATTCTTTCTTCCCTGACATTAATTTTTAAAAAATATTTATATCGTTCATTTAGGGCATTTTAGACCACAGAAGACTGTCTTCAAGTCTTCATTACTCATGAATGAGCTGTCTACAATTTAATGGGAATGGGTTGGGCTAAACTCACTGTTTTCTGGGAGGACAGACGTGAATAGGGAAACTTTAATTTCACCACTGACATCACTAGATACATGAAGCCATCAAACTGTTTAAAGAATTGATTTTGGTCATCTGATGCGAACAGCCAACTCATTGGAAAAGTTCCTGATGCTGGGAAAGACTGAGGGCAGAAAGAGAAGAGGGCATCAGAGGATGAGATGGCTGGTTTTCGTGACTGATGCAATGGACATGAACTTGGGCAAACTTCAGGAGACGGTGAGGGACCGGGAGGCCTGGCGTATTGCAGTCTATGGAGTCGCAAAGAGTCAGACACGACTGGGTAACTGAAAAATTGAGATTTTAAAAATTGGAGAAATACTAATACTTAATTCTGGATTAGGCACACTTACTAAATATTTGGAAAACTGATATCTAAATCGGCTCTATTTTTATGCAAACTGTAAGAGTGACATTGAGTTTACTGTATTTACTGTACCGCCATTTGACCAGCAGCGTCCTAGAAGTATAAGTCCCTCCTCTTAATGGGTAGTTTAGCTGGCTTATGAGAAGGCAGGCCACTGACCATGTTGACTTGAGTTCAATTCACCTATGGCTTCAGAAGAACACTGACATTGGATGAGCAGGGTGGGTTCAGGCACTGTCTGGACTTTTCACAACATGGTGCATCCACTTTTCCTGGGAAGGCGACAGGTTATAACTGGATGGGTGCTAGTCTCCACCTCTTTTCTCTCTATATATATGTATATATAGTTAAATAATAAACATATAATACATAATAAATAGAAATAATAGAAATAACATATCAATAATAAAAAGAAATTAGAATCAGTGTGTATTTTATACACAAATATATATGCATAGTATTAGTTGTTCAATCGTTTCCAACTCTTTGTGATCCTATGGACTGTAGTCTGCCAGGCTCCTCTGTCCATGGAATTCTCCAGGCAAGAATATTGAAGTGGGTAGCAATTCCCTTCTCCAGGGGATCTTCCCAACCCAGGGATCAAACTCAGGTCTCCTGCATTGCAGGCAGATTCTTAACCATCTGAGCCACTAGGGTAGCCCATAAAATAAGTGTGTATTTTATACATACACGTGTGTGTGTGTGTGTGTATATATATATATATATATATATATTTAGAGAGAGAGAGACAAAGACAGGAACCATTTTTCTCTGTACAGAGAGAGCTACTTTTTGTGTACAGCAACTATCTGAAAAATTAGCATAATGTAACATAAGAAGAGGAAAATGCTCAATAAAAGCCTTCCTTTCTTGTACTTATGGCTGGAATCAATGCTACTTAGATTTTTTATTAAAAGAATAAACGTTGTGTTTTTTTTGAGAAATAAGTAGAAAGTCGGCCAGATCCTTAGGTTTGAAAGCTCCGCAGGGCACCTCCTCCACCCCTCACTATTGTTAGTCATCCTGTGCCTGACTGCACGTTATCACCTTCAAGAGAACAGCTGGGTCACTGTGAAAGGGTGTTAATTTCCCAGTGTCTTCTCTAACACCTTATTGACAGCTTGAGTCAGGGTGGCCTACTTTGGCTTTGGTGAATCCGACTTGACAAAATTCCCTTTCAACTTTATATTCGTTTTAAAAATGTGGTCTCTGCAATTTCCTGAGCAAGATCTGCAATGATCCCTATTCTGAATGACCTAGCAGAGCTGTGCCGTGACTTTCCCATCCCTGGGAGGCTTTCTGTACTGCTGCAAATTTCTACCTGCATAAATCTGCAAAGCCTGGCAGGTTTAAGCAGAAAGAAACAAACATACATCTGATGGGTTGTAGACAGCTCTCTACATTCTGCTGAAAAATTGGGTGCTCTGCCATGGAAGATTTCAGTGTCATTTACTGAGTTTTTCAGATGGAGTGGAACAAGTACAGTTGGCTCCAGATTCTCCATTGTTCTCCTTCCTGGCCTTTAGCCTTCCCTGGGGTTGGGCCTGCCCTGGGATCAGAACCATCAGATCCATCAGCAAATCTGCCCATTTGATGACACCCTGGTATAAAGAACTATGCTGGGTATAGGAGGGAAGTGTGGATGCTCATCACAGGACCTTGCCCGAAAGAATCACCTGGAGGGGAGACAGCTGTCTGAGAACTAGACCACGAGTCAGTGGGTGAATATCTAAGATGCAAGGCCAAGGGAATTGGTGATGGACAGGGAAGCCTGGCATGCTGCAGTCCATGGGCTTGCAAAGAGTTGGACACAACTGAGCAACTGGACTGAACTGAACTGAAGGCCAACGGACTTGGTTGGACTCCTCAAGAGAAGTATGTGATAAAGGAATGTCTGATAAGAGAAACACACTTGAATCTGGCTTTGAAAGGCCAACCATGGGATGAGAGTGTTTTAGGCAGAAGGTAAAGATTTAGAATGCAAACCTTAATCTGTGCTAGGGCAAGTAGGTAGGTGACCAACTCTCCTGGCACTGGATGGGCTCCTGGGATGTGAGATTTTAGTGCTAAAACCAAGTCCTAGAGAAACTTGTTGTTCATGTTGTTCACCCTTGAAAAAGCTAGAGTGAAAAGGCAGGTTATGGCCACACTGGGAGTCATGGCAGATGCTGCTGGTTTAAATAGAGGGAAGGGGGAAAGCCCCAAATGAAGCTTGCAATCTAGCAGATAAAGACTAATAGGCACAGAAGTATTTTAGCATTAAAAAGGAGCTCTTGAGGTAGAGCAAGTTAGTGTTAATTTGTGCTTTGCACACAATTAGAGCCTGGGCCAGGTGCTAATTGAGTAGCTAGAATGAATTACAGCAGAAGGGATGTTGAATAGCTAAGAGGATCTATAGAATTTATTCTTGGCCTTGAAGTAGGGGAAAGATGGGGGGTGGCAAGATAAGAAGAGAGAACTTGAGTTTGGTCTGGGGCTTGAGGGGATCTCCCTGGTGGTTCAGATTGTTAAGAATCCACCTGCAATGCAGGAGACCCAGGTTTGATCCCTGGGTTGGGAAGATCCTCTGGAGAAGGAAATGGCAACCCACCCCAGTATTCTTACCTGGAGAATCCATGGACAGAAGAGCTTGATTGGTCCATGGGGTTGCAAAGAGTTGGACACTACTAAGCGACTAAGCACACACACTCGTGCAGGTAGAAAATTACCCATTATCCACTGTTAGAAGAAAAATTTTTCACACTAAATAATAATGGGGAAACATGATCACATAGGACCTAGAAGTTCAAATGGAAACTTGAGGCACTAAGAGGCCAGTGTTTCCAGACCGATGTTGCCCAGGTGAATGGACCCATGAGGGTCCTCAGTTTGTGAAACATTGCACGATGCCACCTCTTCATGGGAATTCACAATTAACAGCAACACACTCCAGGCTTGGAGAAGTCCTACAGTAATGAAACTGAGCAACCCATTGTTTCCAACACAAAAGGTCACAGACTCCCCTCTGTTTGAGGAGGGTTGGGGGTCAAGGCAGGAAGGCAGAGGATTTATTAATATTTTGTAGAAGAAGGATTCTTCGGAGAGCATTTTGCAATCATTTACTACAGACATGAGTGAGGTGTGACTTCTTTTTAAGGCAACAGGGACATTAAGAATGCATTTGAGGAATCTTGCCTTAACAATGATTGCAAAAAAGATTAAAAGAGGTACCATAGGCTGCACAAGAGCTAGAGAGGGAGACACAGACCTGAGTTCAAGTTTGCTGCTCACCCTCTGATAAGCCTCCCAGGTTTGCATGGTTTGATTAAAATTTGGCTTTAAAGATCTTGGCACAAAGCCTAGCACATGGTAGGTACTCCCTCTACGGACACTTGTCATTATCTTCCCTTTGTGGTAATAAACTGGAACACCGTGGGCCAAATCATCAAAATTGGCTCATCCCTGGGCTTTGTTGACTTTCCCAGAGCTGTCCTCCCTTCCCCCTTCAGACAAATCCATCAAGTTCACAGTCACAGCGCCATCCTTCCTGCTCCGCCGAATGGATGTTAAAGGACTAAGCTAGCTCCTACAGAGGCAGAGCCCAGCAACTTGTGGTCCATAGTCTGTCAGATGATAGAGCTGCCGTCTCAGTGGGGGTTCCAGCACCCCCACCCCCAGGAAAGAAGAGTCTGGATGCATGTGACACGGAAGACACTCAGGAGGTGGGGGAAGTGCTGTGTGCGGCTGGGCCTGTGTGGGGAGGGGAGTAACCAACAGCAGAGGCTGGCGCAAGTCTTCAGCTGGAACATCCACCAACATCCTTCAGGTATTACACAGCATCCTCCTGGACAAAGGCACTTGCTTTCATTCTTAATTTTAGAATCAAAGAATGTTCTTAATTTTGGAACAGAAGCACAGTAGTGAAATGTGGTTGGCCAAAACCCAAGCAAGGAGTGAGGGGAAGGAGACAGGACCCATCTGCCCTTGTTCATCCAAACAACTTTCCTCATCTATAAAAATTGAGAGAATCATGCCTACCACTTGGACTTAAACTAGATAATATATCTGAGGCTTAGTATCCTTTATTGCTTGTATCCTAGGTATGCTTAGGCACATTTGGTAATAAAATAAAATAAGGCATATTTGGTAATAAAATGAGTCATAACAATTTTTTGATTTCCCAGTGCATATACAATTGGTGTGAACATTAAGTTGTAGTCTATTAAGTATGCTATAGCATTATATCTAAAAGACAGTGGTGGTTTAGTCACTAAGTCATGCTCAACTCTTATGACACCATGGACTATAGCCTGCCAGGCTCCTCTGTCCATGGGATTCTCCAGGCAGGAATACTGGAGTGGGCTGCCATTTCCTTCTCCAGGGGATCTTCCCGACCCAGGGACTGAACCCAGGTCTGCATTGTAGGCAGATTCTTTACCAACTGAGTTATGAGGGAAGCCCAAAAAGCAATGTGCATATCTTAATTAATAGATGCATTTTTGGTGAAAAATGCTAACCATCATCTGAGCCTTCAGCAAGTCATAGTAACATCAAAGATCACAGAAAACAGATCACTATAACAAATAAAAAAGAATGAAAAAGTTTACATTCTGCTAGAATTATTAAAATGTGACACAAACACACGAAGCAAGTAAATGCTATTGAAAAATGGCACCGATAGACTTGCTCAATGGAGGGTTGCCAGAAGTCCTCAATTTGTAAAAAACCAAAACGAAACAAAAACACAGTATCTGCAAAGCACAGTAAAGCAAAGCACAAGAAAATGAAATGTGCCTGTACCTTGTTCTGTGCGTCAGTATAATGTGTACCCGCCTTGACATAAGCCTACTTAGGGCCATGTCCTAAAAGTTCTTGATTTTACCAATTGTGGATGATGCACTGGGATCTTAATTATAAAATCAGTAAATACCCATCAATCCTATATAGCATTTGAAAATATTAGCCTGAAGGGATTTCTCAGTTGGGAACTTTAGGATGAAAACAAAATGATCAATTGAGAATGATGAAACCTACACTCTGGAGTGTGAACTAGAGACCCAACTTGTTATAATACAGTTAACCTAAACAGAATTCCAGAATTGCAGGTGGCTCAGACAGTGAAGAATCTGCCTGCAATGCAGGGGACCCAGGTTCGATCCCTGGGTAGGGAAGATCCTCTGGAGAAGGGAATGGCTACCCACTTCTGTATTCTTGCTTGGAGAATTCTATGGACAGAGGAGCCTGGCGGGCTATAGTCTGTAGGGTCACAAAGAGTCAGACACAACTGAGCAGCTAACACACACGCACACACAGAATCCCACATCCCTGAACAGTTAGTGATGTGCAGTGGCATCCTGTTGGGCAGGCTTTTCAGGTCAAGGCTACACAGGGACAGACAGCACTGTCTCTGGTACTGTCAGTGCATCTGTAGGACTCATCCCATAGCATTGGCCACATTCTATTTTGGGGACCGCCTGCAGTTCTTAACCTATCTGCATGTGGGGGTCCTTCCCTTCTTCTATACTGCCTCTGTGGCTGTTTTCAGGCCTCACTGGCCATGATTCCAAGTTCATTCTGTGACTAAGCTTGGCAGCCGGTCCCATCACTTAATGTCAAATAGATGGGGAAAAAGTTAAAGCAGTGACAGATTTTATTTTCTTGGGCTCCAAAATCACTGCAGACAGTGACTGTAGCCATGAATTTAAGACACTTGCTCCTTGGAAGAAAAGCTGTGACAAACCTAGACAGCATATTAAAAAACAGAGACATCACTTTGCCGATGGTGATGGCAAAGGTACGGTTTTTCTAGTAGTCGTATATGGATCTGAGAGCTGGACCACAAAGGAGGCTGAGCACTAAAGAACTGATGCTTTTGAATTGTGTTGCTGGAGAAGACTCTTGACAGCAAGGGATCAACCCAGTCAATTCTAAGGGAAATCAACCCTGAATATCCACTAGGTGGACTGACGCTGAAGCTGAAGCTCCAATACTTTGGTCACCTGATGTGAAGAGCCAACTCACTGGAAAAGACCATGATGTTGGGAAAGATTGAAGGCAAAAGGAGATGAGGTCAGCAGAGGATGAGAGGGTTAGAGAGAATCACTGACTCAATGGACATGAATTTGAGCGAACTCTGGGCAGAGGAACCTGGTGTGCCTGTTCATGGAGTCGCAAAGAGTTGGACAGCGTTTAGGAAATGAACAACAATAAACAAAAATTCCCAAGCCGATCTGCCTCTTTCACACCCTCTGCCAGGGGCCAAGCCTAGTTACCACAGTGAATGCAGGGAGATATCCCTGCTTTGGGGCTGGGCTCCATGCACCTTTGCCATCTCATCTTGGGACTCTGGGTTTTGCCCCCTGAAGACCTGTGGCTCTTTCTACTCATATGGTGCATACACCAGCAGAAACATCCTGGAATGTCCAGAACATCACCCTCCATGGCCTCTTGAATCACTGCATCCCAGTGTCAGGAAGAAGTTCCTACTAACTGCTGTGCCCAAAGAATAGCAGGGCTGAGCACATGCTGGCCTTTCCCTCCAGGGGTTTTACTAGGAATTACTCCAGGGTTATCACCGTTTACTCTCCTGCTCTGAGGAATAAAGAAGGCCTTGCTTCTCTCGGTCAGATGCGTAAAGGGATCTGCAACATTCACAGTAACAGGGGCCAGCATCAGACAGTCACATGACCGACAAATGCTTCTGGAACCCTAGCTCTCTGCTCAGGAGTCTTCAGGGGGCAGTGGGCCCAGCAAAGGGGCAGCAAGGACAAAGTCACAGCAAACTGAGGCTAGAAGACCTGACCCTGGGTTCAAGTTCCTCTTGCCCTGATTAGTTTTCCATCTCTGGGCTTCAGTTTTTCACACTGGCTGAATCTTTTCTGATTCTTTTCCACTAGAACATGCTGATCTGATCTGCATGGGCCAAAAGAGATGGCCTTGCCCTACAGGAGGCTGATTCCTATTAAGAGACAGGCCTTATTAAAAGAGCCAATTATATTCAGTCACTCAACATACAGTCATCCAGGGCCTACTATTATCACAAACTCATTTATTCATTTATTCACTCATTTCTCCACCATCTTTTTATGGGGTTCCAGGAAATGTTTCTAAGCACCTGAGAATGTCAAGGAACTAAACAAGGCCTCTGCCTCCATGGGAAAGAGCAAGATATTACCATGCAGGAACAACAAAATGTGATGTGTTAGAGTTGATCAGAACTATGGAGAAATTAAAGCAATGTATATTTAAAATGGATAACCAACAAGAACCTGCTGTCCAGCACAGAGAACTCTGATCAATATTGTATACTAACCTAAATGGAAAAAGAATTTGAAAAAGAATAGATATGTATATATGGATAACTGAATTTGCGGTACACTTGAAACTAACACAACATTGTTAATCAGCTATGCAAGCTAAATTGCTTCAGTTGTGTCCAACTCTTTGCGGCCCTTGGACCATAGCCTGCCAGTCTCCTCTGCCCATGGTATTTTTCAGGCAAGAATACTGGAGTGGGTTGCCATGCCCTTCTCTCCAGGGGATCTTCCTGACCCAGGGATCAAACTTGTGTCTCTTATGTCTCTTGCATTGGCAAATGAGTTCTTTATCACTAGCGCCACCTGGGATCAACTATATTCCAATACAAAATAAAAATTAAGAAATAAAGCAAAGGAACAAGGAAAAAAAAATAAAGCAAGATAAGGAGGTAAGGGAGCTTACTTGGTGGCTCAAAGGTAAAGAATCTGCCTGCAGTGCAGATGCCTGGGTTGGGAAGACCCCCTGGAGAAGAGAATGGCTACCCACTCTGGTAACCTTGACTGGGAAGTTCCATGGACAGAGGAGCCTGATGGGTTACAGTCCATAGGCTTGCAAAGAGCTGGACACGACTGAAGAGACTTGGCACGCACGCAAGGAGGTAAGAGATGCCTGGGAGGAAGGGTTGAAACGCAAATTTCTATAGGATAACCTAGTCTGTGAAGGGCCTTTTGGTTTAGGGAGAAAACTGATGGGATGAGCCAGGTGGAGAGCAGGAGAAAGCACCTTCTAAATAGGGGAACTGTGAGAGCTGAACCTGTCGTGTTGGAACCAGTGTAGAGCTCAGGGAGGCTGGCCGGAGGGAGCCAGTGGGTGTGAGTTGGGGGAAGTTAGGGGGTAACAGTGGTGGGATCAGGCAGAGCTCTGGGCAGTAGAAGAACTTCGGCTGTCATTCTGTTAGATTTGAGCCAAGTCTCATGTTTGAAAAGGGATCCTTTTTTTTTTTTTTATACGAGGTTTTATTAGGTATTCTGTGTATACATTATTTTATTTTTTATTTATTTTTAATTGGATAATAACTGCTTTAAAATATTGTGTTTGTTTCTGCTGTACATCATGAA
The DNA here is from genome assembly GCF_054371585.1 of Giraffa tippelskirchi. Lineage (NCBI taxonomy): Eukaryota > Metazoa > Chordata > Mammalia > Artiodactyla > Giraffidae > Giraffa > Giraffa tippelskirchi. The sequence goes on along the minus strand of NC_137286.1, from coordinate 57,448,881 downwards.
TCATCTTGAAGCATACATACATCCCCTCACTCTTGAGCCCCCATCCCACCCCTCTAGTCATCAGAGAGCACCAGGCTGAGCTCCTGTGTTATACAGCGGCTTCCCCTCAGCTATCTATTTTTCACGTGGTAGTGTATATATGTCAGTGCTACTTGAAAACGATCACTTTGACTTTGGTGTAAACAACAGACATTGGAGAGAATGTGTCAGCATCAGTCAAGGAGACCTGTTATTTATAAGCTATCTCAATAGTCCAGGTGAGAGGGGGTGATACCTGGATGGGTGTTTCTGAGTCTGTCTCTGTAGTGTGAAATGGTTAAATGGATTCCCTCCAAGCTGCCGGTCCTGGGAGATGTTCACCAGTGTGGGGTTGTACCACGTGGGACAATGATCAACATAAACCCTCTCCAGGGTTCATCCAGTGCCTGCCATCTATCAGGAGTTTTCTATACCTTATGTCCAAGTCCCAGAGTAATATTTCAAGATAATGTGACTGCTTCCAAACTATTAACAGAGGAACTGGGGAGCAAAGAAGTTAAGCCCCTGGTCCAAAGCTACACAGCTCATACTTGGCAGAACCAGGTCTCTCTCCCAAATCCATCTGCCTTCAGATCTGCTGTTTATGCACTCCATCCTAAAGCATTTTGCATATTCCTTTTTCATATGGGATCCTTGAGATGTAGCACCTTTTGGTACTTGAAAAGTTTAACAGTTATAAAAAGGACTCCCATCAGCCATATCTGCATCACCTGTAAGTTTCTGGCATATGATTGTCCCTTATCCCCATGTTCACCAGAAAAAGTACTGAATCCCTATTGAGAGACTGATTTCCTTCTAGAAGTCTAAACCATACCTTTTCTTAAAATTAGTTTTTATGGGAGTGTAAGTAATTAAGCTTTAGTCACTTTAGTTATGAACAATTCTTTGTGACTCCATGGACTGTAGTCCATCAGATTCCTCAGTCCATGGGATTCTCCAGGCAAGAATACTGGAGTAGGTAGCCATTCCCTTCTCCAGGGGATCTTTCTGACCCAGGGATCAAACTTGGGTCTCCTGCATTGCTGGCAGATTCTTCACCATCTGAGCTGCCATGGAAGCCCTGATTGGAGTACAGGTCCTTTACAATGTTGTTAGTTTCTGCTGTACAGCAAGGTGAATCAGCTCTCTGTTTACACATATCCTCTTTTTTTGGATTTCCTTCCCATTTAGGTCACCAGGAAACACCAAGTAGAGTTTCCTGTGCTATACAGATTCTTTATCTATTTTATGCAAAGTATCTATAGTGTATATATGTCAGTCCCAATCACCCAATTCATATTCCTCCTACCCACTCCCTAAAGCACACTTTTCTGTTGGAAATGTCACGGTAAACACCTTACATTCTAATGCTGTGCATATAAATGCAAAAAAAAAAAAAAACCACAAAAGTTTTTAAATAACTTACTTTGGTCTTGCCTTTTATTAGATCAAATTGTGGCTAATATGACACATTTTTTCCTATCAAATTTGAAATAAAATCCACCCACATCAGTGAAATATTTTATTCCTCTAGAAAAAAATAAATTAACACCCTGATCATTTCAATCAAGAGAAATCTGTTTGATGTAACGCTGTATTTCCCTCGGGCCAGGCCTCCCTCCGTACAGGGAAGCGCAGCAATGAGGTAGTTATTTGGATGATCAGAACAGAATCACTTCTGTCCTCAATCGTCTATAGAATTTAAAACAAAGTATTTGGCTTTTGTCTTGTGAATTACCCCTGCAGTTTCATCTGATTTTAATGCTGGTGCCAAGACCTGAGGCATCGAGATTGCTCTTCAGGCATTTTCGTGCTCAACAAACTTGATCCAGGGGAGCCCAAACTTTGGCTGGAGGCTGTGGGTCTTTCTTTGAGCTCAGCAAAGGTTCCTCTGAATGTCTGGAAAAAACTGATCTGAGCCGCTGGGAAGGCCAGTCGGAGGCCTGGTGCTCCCCCCAACCTGAACCTGAGCTGAGCGGGGCCCAGGTGGCTGTGGGGCCTTTGTGACCTCCCACATGTGTTTTGACCCCACCTTCAGCCCTAAATGACTGTCGGGAAAGAACAAAGGGCTGTTTTCTCGGAGAACCTGGTCGCTGACCTGGAAAGGGTGACGTTTATCAAGTGGATTTGGACGGGGCACCTGCGGGTGGGGGCAGGGGCAGGTGTCAGGGTGGTGGCACCTGGATCCCCAACACCTCAACGAGCAGAACCCCCAAAGTGAGACTCTTTTTCCCTCCCAGAAATGTTCTACCAACGCGCTAGTGTGGAGCTTGAGCCTCCCGTGATTTTCAGGTCTGCCTCACACTTCTGGGCTGTGCCCACTTCATACTTAGGTAAGGAGTTCCTGAGCATCTTTCATGTCAGGCTCTATATGGGGGGCAAAAAGGAGTTACAGTGGTCCTATGCACATCCCTTCTGTCTTTTCCCTAAAAAGCACGATGTAGTCTTAATCATGGGGCTTCCCAGGTGACTTAGTGGTAAAGAAGCCGCCTGCCAGTGCAGGACACGCAAGAGACACGGGTTTGATCCCTGGATTAGGAAGATCCCCTGGAGGAGGAAATGACAACCCGCTCCAGTATTCTTGCCTAGAGAATCCCATGGACACAGGAGTCTGGCAGGCGACCGTCCATGGGGTCGCAGAGAGTCTGACATGACTGAGCGTAACAGAGCAAAGTCTTAATCATAAAATTGAAAAATACAATAACGCATTTCTCTTTGGTGGGTTTTGTTTGACTCAAAGACAAGGAAGTATCCTATAGACTTGCATTCAAAGTATGGGCCCTACTTGGAAACTTAGGGAAAGTGATTCCCCCAGACCTACTCAATCATAATTTGCATTTTTAACGTGCTCCTTGGGGATCCTTTTAAAATTTAAAAGGGGCTGTGTCTGAGGGCAGTGTCTCTGGTCCTGGAGGTGGCTATGTCAACTTGGGCAAACTCTTTAACCTGCCACGGCCTCAGTTTCCTCACCTGTACACTGTGGACAGGAGATGTGGGATGAGGGGAGGGACACCCAGCACCCAGCCCAGTGTTTGGTGGGGAGCCGGGGTTCCTGCGGACCTAGGGATCTTCCTCCTGCGGGATGGGTGCAGCGCCCCCAGGCATCAGAGCACAGTCAGCCCGCCCAGATCACGTGGGAACACGTGACTGCAGCGCTGGACAGACTGCTCAGCTTGGGAAACGCGGCCAGCCCTGACTTGCTGGGAGCAGCAGGCTCCGCTGTGATGCCAGCAGCCTGCCAGGCTCAGCCCAGCCCCCCGCACCGAGCGCGCCGTGTCCAAGTGCCAATCAACTGCAACAAACCCCAATGGGCCCCCAACAACAGGTGTCTCATTAAACATCTCTCACCCTCCCAGGCTTAGCCACTGACAGGCACCAAACTAGCACTCAATCCCCACTTAATCACAGCCAAACTCCATTAACAAGTCATACTAATTACCAACTTCTAACAGTGTCTCCAGTTTGGAGGCAAAATACCTTATTCTTTTTAGATAAAAACTGGCTTGCGATCCTTCAGAAAGACCCATAATGAGGTCCTTTAAAAATGGGGATGAGGGGAGGAGGCAGGGGAAAAGCTGATAGACCCAGGGTAGGTTCAGTCCTGAAAGGGCACAATGAGAGGCTCTGTTGATTTTAATTTTGTACCTACTGGTGGCCCACAAGGGTCCAATTAGCCTGTTACAGCTGCTTGTATTGGTTCCATCCTCTTGTCTCATCCTTCCTCGCCGCGCTTTTTTCTTTCCTAGGAGGGATAAACTTGTAGCACAGATTGCAGGCCTGCAGGCATCCGAAGATCAACAACTAGCTTTCTGTGATCAAACCCCCTGTGAACCAAGAACACTCATTTGCAGAATTCCTAATGCATTGGATGAGGTGGGGATGGGTTGACCTGAGCTTGACATGGCTGTAACAGGATCTGGTGCCTTTTGAAATGACCGGGAGCTAGATATTCTTGGAATGAGAGCAATTGTATAGATTGGCTTTTTTGCCTTTTTTCAATTTTATATGGGATCATAATAAAATTATTAATATTAATGTAATTCTTATAATTATTTGCTTTACTTTTTGCATCATAAGGCACTCCATTTTATTGTTTGAGATGGATTTTTCTTTTCAGAACTTACATACATCGAGAGCATCCTTTGTCAGTCAAGTATAACAGATACATTAAAATGAACTTCCTATTAACTTGGATAGGCTCATGGCCTCAGCCTGTAGACAGTAGTCACTCTGGTGTCAAGGTCGGTATAGCCAGTACTAGCCACAGCAAAAAGAGTTAAGACAAGTGGCAAAGCTGCATTAAAATATGGCAGAAATTCGGATGATTACCTTTGGTCCTAACCTTCTATTGTCAAGTGAAGCACCATGCAGGTTAAACTCAAGAATTAATTCTACGTTTAACTGAATCCTTTGAAATTGAATCAAATCACATTTTGAAATCATGATCTCTGTTTTCCCTAATGAGAGTAGTTTTAAAGGGTCTGATTTATATAGTGTTTTTGAAAAATCTTCTCTAAGAATTCTTGAAGTTTATAAAGATTCAACCAGCACGTTTTTTCACCCTTTCATATTTTCTGTCATTCCATCTCATCGATCAGATTTCTTTTTTTCTTTTTAATTTTATTGGAGTAGGAAATTCCCTGGCAGTCCAGTGGTTAAGACTCTGTACTTTCGCTCACTGTCATAGCCCCAGGTTCAATCTCTGGTCAGGAGCTAGGATCCCACAAGCTGGGCAGCATGACCGAAAAAAGAAAATTACTCAGCAAATTTGTACATTTAAAAAATTTTATTGGAGTGTAGTTGATCTACAATTTTCTGTTAGTTTCTGGTGCATATCAAAGTGATTCAGTTATACATATACATATATTCATTCTTTTTCAGATTATTTTCCCATTTAGATTATCATAGAGTATTGAGTAGGGTTCCCTCTGCTATACAGTAGGTCCTTATTGGTTATCTGTTTTATATATATGTGTGTACATGTCAATCCCAAACTCCTAATTTAACCCTCCTCCCCACATTTCCCCTCTGGTAACCATAAATTTGTTTTCAAAATCTGAGTCTATTTCTGTTTTTAAATAAGTTTATTTATATCATCTTAAAAATTAGACTCCACATATGAGTTATACCACATGATATTAGTCCTTCTCTGTCTGATTTTCTGCACCTAGTATGATAATCTCTAGGTTCATATATGTTGTTACAAATGACATCACTTAGATTCAATGCAATTTCTGTCAAATTACCAATGGCATTTTTCACAGGACTAGAGCAAAGATTTAACTTTAAGATGGGAGACATTACTTGCTGACACCCACTGGAGATGAAGATCTTGATTTCTCTGGGAGTTGTTGGGTATTTTGGATGCTGCTACATATATAACTAGGGCTTTCCAGGTATCTCAGTGGTAAAGAATCTGCCTGTCAATGCAGGAGACCCAAGAGACATGGGTTCAATCTTTGGGTCTGGAAGATCCCTTGAAGCAGGAAATGGCAACCCACTCCAGTATTCTTGCTGGGAAAATCTCATAGACAGAGGAGCCAGGCGGGCTACAGTCCATGGGGTGGCAAAGAGTCATACACAACTGAGTGAGTGTGTATGCACACAGGTAACTATCACATGGCACAGGAAGAGCATGGTCTTCAGGGGAAGACAGACCTTGATCCAGTTTGTCATACTATCCCTGGGGCCTTTGGCAAATGATATAAGTTAGCTCCTTATCTAGAACATTGGAATGATATGTACCCCAGTGCTGTGAATATGGAAGAGGTAGTGAGCATTAATATCTGTAGCCACTTCCAGCTCTGCCGTAGGGGCTCAGTAATACTTTTTGCCATTCCCTTTTTTTGCTTTAGCCAGTAGCCCCTTTCTTGAGAAGCTTCCAGAGTGGGCTAAACTTATTAAGCAGCAGTGGATCATAAATCCAGACAGTGAACTGGAGGGAAGCTAAGTACTTGGACCTGGCAGGCTGGCCTCCTGGGTCACCAGACTTGGCAGCTGCTACTGCAGCTTTAGGAGGGATCACCTATCACAGAGCAGTGGGAAGCCTAATGGGAAGCCTAGAAAACCCGGATTGACAAAGTCCTGTTGAGACCAGATGATTAAGACCTGAAAGGCAGTCATTAGTCTGTGATCCTGCAGCGGCTCTGAGTCTGGCCACCTCCTTGGATTCATCTCCACCAATGTTTTCTAACATGTGCACTTCTGATATGTTTCTTTCTGAGAAATGCATCACTGGGTTGGTGATAGAAGTCTGTAGAAAAACAGGGTTACCCTAACACGTATTCATTCTAGAGCCATTTTTTTTAAAAGAGAATACTTTTTTCTCCTTCTTCTATGTGGAACTAATGACAAATTTCATTTTCTTTGGCTCCAAAATCACTGCAGACAGTGACTGCAGCCATGAAATGAAAAGACGATCGCTCTTTGGAAGGTAAACCATGGTAAACCTAGACGGTGTGTTAAAAAGCAGAGACATCACTTTCCCAACAAAGGTCCATATAGTTAAAGCTATGGTTTTTCCAGTAGTCATGTATGGATGTGAGCGTTGGACCATAAAGAAAGCTGAGCACTGAAGAATTGATGCTTTTGAGCTGTGGTGTTGGAGGGAATCTTGAGAGTCCCTTGGACTGCAGGGAGATCAAACCAGTCCATCCTAAAGGAAAGCAATCCTGAATATTCATTGGAAGGACTGATGCTGAAGCTGAAGCTCCAATATTTTGGCCACTTAATTCAAAGAGCTGACTGATTGGAAAAGACCCTGATGCTGGAAAAGACTGAAGGGAAAAGGAGAAGGGGACAGGATAAGATGGTTAGATAGCAAGACCAACTCAATGGACATGATTTGGGCAAACTCGGGGACATAATGAAGGACAGAGGAGCTGGTGTGCTACAGTCCGTGGGATTGCAAAGAGTTGGACAGAATTTATTGACTGAACAGCAACAAACAATATCGTACCTCATGAAGATCAATAAGGCTGATATATCAACATTTAACAAGCTGCTTAAATGTTGTAGCTCTGAGGGCAACTTTCAAAGTGTTTTTATTTTCAAATTTTCAAGTTACGGGCATGTGCTTGTGTTGATGTTGACTCTAAGCTGCTGATTAGGGCAGTAGAAGGATAGGCCCTCCTCTCATCATTAAAAATATCAGAACCGCAATAAGAAATACTGTACTTTTTGACAGAAATAGAAAATGCTTATTCTACTTGTTTCTATGAGCACATGTGATTTTTCCAGTTATTTTCCCCCAAAATGAAAAATTTGTCAGAGCACTGAGTGTTATGTGATATTAAATTGATGAGCCCTTTCATCTTCCATCCTATAGCTTCTCAGACACTGAGAAGCTAGTACACATTGCTCATGTGAGCATAATTCAGTATTTATTATATTGCTGTTGTTTAGTCGCTAAGTCATATCCGACTCTTTTGAGAACCCATGGTCTGTAGCCGGCCAGGCTCCTCTGTCTGTGGGATTCTCCAGGCAAGAATATTGGAGGGGGGTTGCCATTTCTTTCTCCAGGGAATCTTCCTGACCCAGGGATCAAACCTGCATCTCCTGCATTAGCAGATGGATCCTTTACCACTGAGCCACCAGGGAAGCCCATATTTATGATATATTTAGTTTAATATAAGCCCAATAAATGGTATTGTATTGTCTCATAAGTCACAATTTTAGGTTTTTACGCAAACAGACAGCACAAGAATTTTAACTCCAGATACCTCTTGGTGGTAGGAAAGCATTTTAACGCTCATAAGCTGTTGCTGAGTTTGTCATTTTGTGACAACTTGACGCTGAACTCTGGTACAGAAATAGCAGAGACAATGTAGGGTAGAGGGACCACTGGGCTGGACAACAGAAGTGGAAGTAAGCTGGATGCTACCAGTCCTGAGACCTTGATTACACTCACTGAGTCTTGCTCCCCGTATGTGAAATGAGAGTGTGATGTCACTCCTTCAGTGGACCAACCCATGAATAGAACTAGACAAAACACAGCAAATATTTTGGTAATGCCCAAGGCAGAAAGAAATTTCTAGGATATTCCCAGGTTGTTATGTGAGGGAGGAGACTGCCCAGGGGAGAGTGAGAGAGAGAGGGACGCATAGTTATGATCTCCAGGCTGTCCCCACTTTCCAAAGTGGGGTAAAAATATAAAATGATATGAAATATCTGTGATTCTTAAATTTGTGACAAAGTTACGTTATGTATGCTAAGTCGCTTCAGTCGTGTCCGACTCGTTGCAACCCTGTGGACTGTAGCCTGCCAGGTTCCTGTGTCTATGGGATTCTCTAGGCAAGCATTCTGGAGTGGGTTGCCGGGCCCTCCTCCAGGGTGACAAAGTTACCTACCATAGTGTTAATACTACTGTGGTTTGTGGTATACATTTATAATGGAAGGAAATGCTAAGTTTCAATTAGAGATGAATGAAAACTAAGATGAGATTTTACTACAGGATGCTTGAGTTTTCTTGAGCAGGGGTTTTTTACACTAGAGTTTGCAGAGCCCACAATGGTCCTTAGATAGAATTGAGAAGGTCTAAGAATTTGAATGGCAGAAATTTTTTCTATGTAGTGGAAAAATCAAACTTGAGATTTTATGAGTTAGCTGGATAAAAAGGGGGAAATCAGACTTCAGATTCTCCTAAGATAGAAGAAGAGGGAACAGATTTTTTCCCTCCTACCTGGAACAATGAAAAATAAACAGACAAATGTATGTAAAATCATTTTGAAGACACTGAATATCAAGCAGTGAAAGACAGTTACCATCGAGAGACCAGAAACCAATATAGACAACTTCATAATTTTCTCCTGTTGATTGCATTAGGAGAGTTGCTAGGCCGTGGGACAAGGAGGGAGAAATTAGGGCAAAGTTTGCTGACGCTGATCTGGGGAGAAGTAGCTGAGTGTCTTGGGGGACGAAAGTGACATGGGTTTGCAGGTCAGAGCACCAGAGAGGAGACTGCACCAGAGAATCTAGAATATCTGCAGATTCGAGTTTCCTTGGCATGTTCAGCAGAACACTGATCATCACATGTGTGGGGGAAAACTACCTGGTTCCAGGGAGAAACAAACAAACAGAATACCTGAAAAGACTAGAAAATAGTGCCTGGAATTCACACATGGCTGGGGATACTGTTGATTCCCATTATTTGGTTGGAAAAGCCCATAAATCACAGAACATTGGGTAGAAACCTCAGGAAGTTCCTGTATTAGTAAGGGGGAGTAATTTGCCATAGACTGAGCAATGTGCAGAACCTGCATAATATAACATAAAGGCTAGAACTGAAAGGATGAAACTGTTACAAGGTAATTTAACTATATTTCGGATCAAAGTTCAGAATATTTATAGGAAGTAAAAAAGTATCCAGCACTCAACAAAGTCAAATGTCCATCATCCAAACAAAGTTTACTAGGCATGCAAAGAAGCAGAAACACAGAATTTGTAATGAGAAAAGTAATCAATCATAGCTGACCTAGAACTGGCATCGAATTAGCAGAGAAAAACATTGAAATCGTTATTATGAGTTTGTTTCATGTGTCCAAAATGTTAAGTAGGCACAGAAAAAAATGTAAAGAAGACCCCAGTCAAAATTCTAGAGATGAAAACTTTGAGAAGAAGCATATTGGGTAGGGTTAATGACAGATGATATATTGCAGAAGGAAAGATCAGTGAATTTGAGAGAGATAATGGAAACTATCTAAAATAAAAATAGAAATTATTTTAAAAAATATTAATAGAGCTTTGATAAGCTGCTTTAGTCAGCCTAACATATGTGTCAGTGTACTCTCTGAAGAAGGATGAGAAGACACAAAATATTCAAATAAGTAATAGATAAATATTCTAGATTTGATAAAAGCTATACAAGACAAGACAAGACTTCTCGCTCAGTCGTGTCCGACTCTTTGTGACCCATGGACTGTAGCCCACCAGGCTCCTCCATCCATGGAATTTTCTAGGCAAGAATACTGGAGTGAGTTGCCATTTCCTTCTCCAGGGGATCTTCCTGATCCAGGGATCGAACCCAGGTCTCCCACACTGCAGGCAGACGCTTTACCCTCTGAGCCACCGGGGAATCCCCAAAAGCTATACAGAAGCTTGATAAATCCACAAGATGTAAGGAAAAGAAAACTGCAACAAGGCACACCGTAATCAAGTTTCTCAAAACCCATGATAAACAGAGACCTTAAAAGCTGCCAGATAAAAGTGATACCAAAGGTACAGAAGAGCAAGGATGAGGATGGCGCCAGGTTCATTGTGAGAATGGGAGTGGGAGGACAGTGAAGCAGTGCATTGAAAGTGCGGAAAGCAAAGGCTGTTAACGCGAAGTTCTATGTATATTGAATATCCCTTTCAAGAAATAAAGGCAAAATAAAGTGTTTTTTTTTTTCTGATGTACTATAGCAAACTGAAGTAATCACCAGCAGATCTTCCCTACAAGAAGAGGTAAAAGAAATTCTTTAGGCAGAAGGAAAGTTTAGCACATGGAAATACGTGTCTGCACAAAATATGAAGAACATCAAAATAATACTAAATGGGTAAATGTGCAAGACATTTTCTTATTATATAAATCACTTAAAAAGTCCGTTGAACATTTAAACAAAAATGATAATTTACTGTAGGGTTTGTGGCAAAGGTAATAATGTTTGACAAACTGATGTCTTCAGGTTCTATCTTAAGAACATAGAAAACTATGTACAAATTAAATCCAAGTAATGAGAATAAGGGCTTCCCTGGTAGCCCAGCTGGTACAGAATCCACCTGTAATGTAGGAAATGCCGGTTCAATTCCTGTGTTGGTAAGATCCCCTGAAGAAGGGATAGGTTACCCACTCCAGTATTCATGGGCTTCTGTGGTAGCTCAGATGATAAAGGATACACCTGCCATGCAGGAGACCCGGGTTCAACCCCTGGGTTGGGAAGATCCCCTGGAGGAGGGCATGGCAATCCATTCCAGTATTCTTGACTGGAGAATCCCAGGGACAGAAAAGCCTGGTGAGCTACAGTCCATGGGGTCACAAAGAATTGGACACGGCTGAGCGACGAAGCACAGCACAGCAATGAGAATAAAGGATATAATAAATATCAAAATAAAAATCAATGAAATAGAAAAAATTAAATATTTTGAGTTAGTCACTGAAATAAAATCGATTCTGTGGAAAAATCAATAAAATTGATAAATCTCTAACTAAACTGGTTGGAAAAAACAAGACACAGATTTCTAATATCAAGGATTATGTTGGTGACATCACAACAGATTCTGCAGATAAAATGATGTAAATACAACATTATCAGCAGTTTCATAATAATAAATCAGATAATTTAGACAAAGTGGACAATTTCCTTTAAAGTCATAAACTAACAGTGATCACTCAAAAATAGCTCTGTATCTAACTAAAGAAATATAATTTACAGTTTAAAACCATCTCAAAGGGAGATTACAGGCCAGGTGATTTCACTAGCAAATTTTACCAAACACTTATGGAAAAAAAAAATCCAAGAAACAATTCTTTACAAACTCTAAAAGAAAATTGAAGAGGAATTATTTTTCAACTAATCCTCTGAGGCTAGTATAGTACTGATACGAAAATCAGGCAAAGATACCACAAAAAAAAAAGAGAAGAAGAAGAAAGAAACCCATAAACCAATATATCTCATGAAAATATGTGGATGTGAGAGTTGGACCATAAAGAAGGCTCAATGCTGAAAAACTGATGCTTTTGTACTGTGGTGTTGGAGAAGATTCTTGAGAGTCCTTTGGACTGCAAGGAGATCAAACCAGTCAATCCTAAAGGACATTGATCCTCAATATTCATTGGAAGGACTGATGCTGAAACTGAAGCTCCAATACTTTGGCCACCTGATATGAAGAGTCAATCCATTAGAAAAGACCCTGATGCTGGGCAAGATTGAAGGCAGGAGGAGAAGGGGCCAACAGAGGATGAGATGGTTGGATGGCTTCACTGACTCGGGAGACATGAGTCTGAGCAAGCTACGGGAGATGGTGAAGGACAGGGAAGCCTGGCGTGCCGCAGTCCATGGGGTCGCAGAGAGTCAGACACAACTGAGCGACTGAACAACAACACCAGCAGAGTTGAATCATGATTGATCCCCCGTGCTGGACATCCTAACAGCTGCTGCTTGGAGTGTTAAATGTTATTAAGCTGTTATATTTCACCTTTTTGTGAATTAAGACACACCTCACAAAGAGTGATTTCTTAAAGATGCTTCTTCACGATGCTTAGTTCTGGAGAAGTGAGTTTGGCTCTTGGGTGAATGAAACAAATGTAGAGAAAAGAGGTTCACTGTTTTATGATAAAGGCCAATGATATGCTGATGCAAGGTGCCTGAGGGTAGAGATGTGTGTATTTCTCCTCTGTAAACTCAGCTTTTTTCTTCCTTGTATACACTCATGCTTAGAATGAGAATGAATGAGTGATCTATTTGTCTTTTCTTCTCCTATTGCTTTCTTTTTGACCAAGTAAAGAGAGGTTCATTTGACCATTGACACTAGTTCTGACCCAAGTCCAACTGTCAGTCTTGTACCTCAGGGTAATTTCACTGCAGGTCATTCTTGGTGGGATTCTGCTCTGGTTGTGTGCGAGGAACTATGCTCTTCATGGTCAGAACCCTGGTCTTAAAACTTCGCTTCTCCATGAGTTTCTGGACACTAGTCTTATATCTTCTGCTTGTGTCCTTTGCCAAGAATGTCAGCTCTTGTTCTTTCAAACTGAGCCCCCTTCTTTTTCTACCACCCAACACACACACACTCACACACACACACACACACAAATACACGCATGCATCCTGGGGTGTCCTCCGAGGGCAGCACCTGTGTGGCTGCTGTTGGACTTCTTGCTCTATGCTGCCTGCCATCCCGATTTCTCCCACATGAGCTACTTCTGGACTTTAAATCTGGTAATAATTGTTTCCCTGTCATGTGACTTGTTTCTGTAAATTTTAGTTTTGGGTTCTGTATCTGGCTTGGTGGCTCAGATGGTAAAGGATCTGCCTGTAATGCAGGAGACCCAGGTTCAATCCCTGGGTCAGGAAGATCCCCTAGAGAAGGGAATGGCTATCCACTCTAGTACTCTTGCCTGGAGAACTCCATGGGCAGAGGAGCTTGATTGGCTACAGTCCTTGGGGTTGCATAGAGTCAGACACGTATGAGTGACTAACACACACTTTTCTGGCTGAATGTTTCCTTATTAGCAGTTTCTAAAGTTCATACTCCCAACATCTATCCCTATATTACCTTAAAAGGAGATATAGTTTTAGGCTTTAATTCAGTCTACCTTGTCCTGCTATAATCACTGTTTCTCACCTCATCAGGCAAGCATGTCAGAAAGCACACCATACATTATTGTGTTAGTCATTCAATTGTGTCGGATTCTTTGCAACCCTATGGACTGTAGCCAGCCAGGCTCCTCTGTCCATGGAATTTTCCAGGCAAGAATACTGGAGTGGGTTGCCATTCCCATCTCCAGGGGATCTTCCCAACCCAGAGATCAAACCCAGGTCTCCTGTACTGCAGGCAGCTTCTTTACTATCTGAGCCACCAGGGAAGCCCAAATCATACATTAAAGAAACCCAAATGCAACTTAAAAATTCATTTTTGAATTTGTGCAGACCCAGTGACTAGTTAGAAACAAATTTACCTTTGTTAAAACATCTTTGAGGTGACTTGGTTCTGCCTCTGAAGCCCCCACCGCTTGGTTAACATGAATATCTCTAGATACACCATTCACTTTCGGCCTTAGAGTTTGACAAAGTTGAGTGGTTGTAATGAACACACTCAGGAATTCTGGAGCTCACATTCCCCTTTGATCAGGATTTCCTGTGACAGTTCCCTGAGTGCTGCATCAGTAGATTCCACATCTATTTCAAGACTGCAGTCATTTGGTAAGGACCACCCCCCCATCCCCAACCAAGGGATGTTGTTGGTGCAGCACATACAGATGAGGCCACCTGCCATCTGCATTTCAGGAAAACGGATGATGAGGAAGAAAGATGCTGTTTAAGCTAAGGATTTGCAATTTCATCAAGTTGCTTTGAAATGAGTATTTTGCATGTTTAAAAGGCTCTATTAACAATAGAACCACTGAAATATCCCCATGGTGAAGAAGGCAGACTAGACTGGCTCGTGCCTAGGTTATAAATATAGCTATTATTGAGTTCAGATTTATTAAAGCTAAAGTTTCTCTTTTGGCTCCTATTTCATCATGAGGCAAGGAAAAAAAACTAGTCATGGGGTACTGATAAAGGTAAGACCCTAAAAGATTACTATTCAGGAGTCTTCAAACTATGCACCTCAAGCTCCAGAATTCTCATCATTACCTCCAGGGGTAGGACAGGGCAGGGGACAGATTGATGAAGTTTGGGACAAAATTAGTTAAATGGCCAAGTCTTTGGGTCAATAGGTTCACTTTCCCTGGTGTAAATATTAGTGTTTATATAAGATTTCTTTTGAATAAAAAGACTATCATTTTATATAAACTTTCTTTTAGAACATTTTTAGGTTTACAGAAAAACTGGACAGAAAGTACAAAGAGTTCCCATGAGCCCTGTTACCACACTCAGATGATTTCTCCTATTAGTGACAGCTGGCGTTAAAGTGTACATTTGTTACAATTGATGACTCAAATATTGATACAATATTATTAACTAAATTCCTAGTTTACATTGGGTTCTTTATGTTGTATATTCTGTGGGTTTTGAAGAATGTTAATGATGAGTATCTATCATTACAGTTTCATACAGAATAGTTTTTCATTGCCCCAAAATCTGTGTTCCACCTATTCATCCCTCCCCAAAAGCCCTGGCAACCACTGAACTTTTTACTATCTCTATAACCCCGTCTTCTCCAGAATGTCATGTAGTTGGAACCATACAGCATGTAACCTTTTCAGGCTGGCTTCTTTCACTTAGAAACATGTATTTAAGGTTCTTCCATGTATTTTTTGTGGCTTGATAATTAATTTTCTTTTATTGCTGAATAATACTCAGTAGAATAGATAAACCAATTTGTTTTTTGATTCATTCATTGAAGGACTCCTTGGTTGATTACAATTTTTGACAATTTAGAAGAAAGCTGCTATGAACATTCATGTGCAGAGATGTGGGGGGGGGCGTGTGTGTGTGTAGATATAAGTTTTCAGTTCATTTGGGTACATATTTGGGAGTGAAATAGCTGGATCACCTGGTAAGTCTATGTTTATTTTTGTAGGAAACTGCCAAACTATCTTCTAATGTGGCTGTACGATTTTGCATTCCCATTCCCACTCCAAGAGGAGTTGCTTCACATTCTCACAAGTATTTGACATTATCGGTGTTTAGGATTTTAGCCCTTCCAGCAGGTGTGTGGTACCAAGTCATTGTTGTTTTTATGTGAAATTCCCTAATACCATCTGCATATCTTCTTTAGTGAGGGGCCTGTTCAGATCATTTACCCACTTTTATTTACATTGTTTCTTTTCTCATTGTTGAGTTTTAAGAGTTTAATCTGTATTGAGTTTTCATGTTAGATATATTAATTTACAATAAGAAAACTAAGATTTTCCCTTTATATATATATTTTGCTTTTATAGATTCCTTCTCCAGCACTCTTACTTTCTTTGTGTAGATCTGAGTTTATGACATATCATTTTACTTTTCTATGATAAACTTCTTTTAACATTCTCGCAAGCAATATCTAGTGACAACCAATTCCCTTAATTTTTGCTTTTATGAGAAAATCTTTCTTCTTCATGTTTGAAGGATAATTTCCCTGGATACGGGGCTTCCCTGGTGGCTCAGAGGGTAAAGCATTTGCCTGCAATGTGGGAGATCTGGGTTCGATCCCTGGGTTGAGAAGATCCCTGGAGAAGACAATGGCAACCCACTCCAGTACTCCTGCCTGGAAAATCCCATGGACGGAGGAGCCTGGTAGGCTACAGCCCATGGTGTCACAAAGAGTCGGACACGACTTCACTTTCACTTTCCTTAGATATATAATTTTGATTTTGACTTAAAAAAAAATCAACATTTTATTTCCCTCCATTATTTTTGTGTGTTCATAGAGTCTGAAGAGAACTCTTATGTAATTCTCATTGTTGTCATTCTGCAAATAAGATAATTTTTCCTCTGACTTCTTTCTAGATTTTCTTTGTGTTTTTGATTTTTCCAGTTTGAATATGATACACTGAGGTTTGAAATTTTTGCTATTTATTCTGCTTAGTGTTCTTTGAGCTTCCTTATCTGTGGTTGGATGCCTAGCATTAATTTTGTAAAAAATCTCAGACATTATTTCAAATATTTCTTCTGTTTCTTTCTTCTGGTATTTTTATTATGTTTGTCAATAAACTAGATGAACTTTATGAAATGGAAACATTTCTAGAAAGACAAAAATTACCTAAACTGACTCAAGAATAAATAGAAAATTTCAGCAGAACTATAACAAGAGGTTCAATAAGTAATCAAAAACCTCCCAACAAAGAAAAGTGCAAGACCAGAGGCTTCTCTAGCAAATTAAACCAAACATTTAAAGAACAGTAAACACTAATCCTTCTCAATCTTTCCCCCCCAAAAAATACAAGAGGATGTAACACTTCCTAACTCATGATCTAGTACTGTTCTGACTGCAAAGCCAGATAAAAATAAATAAGAACATTGCATACGAAAATGCCTTATGAATATAGATGCAAAAATCCTCAAGATAATACTAGCAAATCAAACCAACAATATATTGAAAAGTTATCCATTATGACTAAGTGGGGTTTATTCCAGGAATTCAAAGGTGGTTCAATAGAAGAAAAAAAAAATATATATATATATATATACGTAATACATCACATTAATAGAACAAAAGAAAAAGAAAAAATTCACATTATAATTGATCTCAATTGATTCAGAGGAAGCAATTGACACAAGTCAATGCCCTTTCATTACAAATACACTCAACAAACGAGGCAAAGAAGGAAACTTCTTTAACGTGATAAAGGACGTCTATGAAAAGCTCACAGCTGACGTCATGATGAAAGGTGGATAGTTTCCTTTTTCCTTTCTCCCTAAGATCAAGACAAAGATACCAATTTCCACTTCTACTACACAAAATTGTTCTGGAAATTGCAGCCAAAAAAATTAAGCAAGAAAAGGAAATAAAAGATGTCTTATTGTAAAGGAGAAAGTGAAATAATTTCTTCTCACAGATGACATGATCTAATACATAGAAAATCCAGAAAAATCCGCAGAATGGCTCTTGGACCTAACTAAAAAACTCAGCAGAACTGGAGAGTATAAGAGCAAGACACCAAAAATAACTTACTTTTCTATATTTCAGCAATGACCAATGTGAATGGAAATTAAGAAAACCATCCCATTTTCAATAGTAACTGAAATAAGGAAATAATTGGGAATAAATTTAACAAAGGAAGAAAAAGACTTATACACTGAAAACTATAAAATGTATTAGAAAGATTAGGCCCAAATAAATGGAAAGACATCCCCATATCACAGATCAAAGGATAAAACTAAGTGTCAACATTGCCCAAAGTGATCTACAGATCACTGTGATCTAAAAATTGATACTTTTTTTTTAATGAATAGAAAAGCCAGTCTTCAATTGCACATGAAATTTTAAGGAGTTCTTGAAAACAAAGAACAAAGTTTGAAGAACTACACATTCTGAATTCAAAACTCACTGTAAAACTATAGTAATTAAAACAATGTGGTACAAGCATAAGAATAGACAGATAAATGGATAAATAAAATGTGCCATATATATGCAATGGGGCATTATTCAGCAGAAAAATGAACAGAATGCTGATTCATGTCACATCAAGGATGAATTTTTAAAGTACTCTGCTAGGTGAAATAAGTCACTCACAAAAGTACAAATATTGTATGATTCCACTTACACGAAATATCTAAAATATGCAAATTCATAGAAACATGAAGTAGATTAGAGTTTACCAGGAGCTGAATGAGAAGAGGATGGTGATTTGTTGCTTGATGTGTACAGAGTTTCTATCTGGGATGATGAGCAAATTTTGTAAATAGCTGGGGATGATAGTTGCATATGTAACTTGTGAAGAGTTGTGCGCTCCTCCCCACCTCTTCCTGTTCTTCCTCCTTTCCCTCTCCCTCTCTACCTTCTTCTAACAGTTTTATTGAAGTGTAATTTTTATACCATAGTATTCATCCATTTACAGTGTTCAGTTCAGAGAATTTTAGCTATCTTTACCTAAGGGTGCAATCATCTCTATAAATAAGTTTTAGAATATTTTCAATCCTCCAATACGATTGCTCTGACCCATTTACAGTTAACCCCTTCCCCACACCTACCCAGTTCTTGCCCCCATTCCAGGCAACTGATAATCTAGTTTCTATCTCTATAGATTCTCTTTTTGGGGGCATTTGAAATCTAATTATACAATATGTGATCTCTTGTGTCTAATATCTTTCATCTTAGGTGATGATGATGTTTGTCTATGACATAGTACATGTCAGTAATTTGTTTATTTTTATTACTGACTACTGTTCCATTAGATGGCTATACTACATTATACCTATCCATTTGTCAGTTGATGGACATTTGGAGTGTTTCCAGTTGTTGCGAATTATGCTGCTGTAAACATTTGTGGACAAGTATATGTTGTGCACATGTTTTCATTTCTCTTGGGTATATACATAGAGGTAGAATTGCTAGGTCATGTGAAAGTTTTATGCTTAACTTTATGAAATGTTGCCAAATTGTTTTACAATCTAGCTGCATTATTTTGCAATTTCATCAGGAATGTACCAGGTTCTCATTTCTCCACATCCTCTCCAACATATGTTATTACCTGTCTTATTTATTATTGCCATGCTAGTTTGCACGAAGTGGTATTTAACTGTGATTTTAATTTGAATTTCTTTAATGACTAATAATGTTGAGCATCATTTTGTATGCTTATTAGACATTTGTGTATCTTTGGATAAATGTCTCTTCAAGTTTTTGCTCATTTTTTGTTTGTCTTCTTACTATTAAGTTGTAGGTATTCTTTGTAAATTGTGATTAAGTCTTTCATCAGGTATGTTCTTTGCAAGTATCTCTGAGTTGTTTGATCAGAAGTGTTTGAGGCCACTGGGTGTAGGCTAAGATGGTGGGAAGTAACAGGACATAGGACATTGCACAGTATGGCATCCACAGCTCTTTTCCCACAAATGGCATTTCTTCTTGTAATGTCTATTTATGTGAAAAGTCAAGCTGTTGATACTTTCAAATGGATCCAGAAAGCGTCTCTTGGACGGCAGGAGCAATGCAGACATTCTTCACTGCAATATTTAGAGGTAGGGTGGGGTTGGGGGGTGAGGGAAATGGTTTCTTGTATCAATTGGCAGCAAAACAAGCTCCCAAAGAAAACCTCCAGCTGATAACATATGATTTTCTAATACAGGAAAAAAATTGATATGAATATACATGAATCACTTATTCTATGTATATTCAAATCAAATGTGTGTGTATGTGTGTGTGTGTATACTCTGTTGAGTCTGACCCTTTATGACTCCATAGACTAGCTCACCAGACACCTCTGTCCATGAAATGTTCCTGGCGAGAACCCTGGAGTTGGTTGCCGTTTCTTACTCCAGTGGATCTTCCTGACCCAGGGGTCAAACCCAAGTCTCTGTGTCTCCTGCCTTGGCAGGCAGATTCTTTATTACTAGAGCTGCCTTGTTGTTGCTGTTCAGTCACTAAATCCTGCCTAATTCTTTGCAACTCTAAGGAGCATGCCGGGCTTCCCTGTCCTTCACTATCTCCTGGGGTTTGCTCAAATTCATGTCCATTGAGTTGTGATGCCATCTAACCATCTCATCCTCTGTCGCCCCCTTCTCCTCCTGCCACCTCGGAAGACCCTATTTATCCCTTATGGGTATTTTATTGACATCTCCTGAAGTGGGCAGAGCACAGGTGGGCAGGCTTGCCTGCTATATCCTTCCTTGGAAACAGGCCTTCAGCATCTGTCAGACAATGTATTTAAAAGTCATGACTTTCTTCGTTTACTCTAATCTGGTTGAAAGCACTTGTTCTTTTTTGAAAACAGTATTTTTTCATATGTGAAAAATGAGAATAGGGTTAACTCTGTGAAGTAAATACAATTCAATCTGGCTTTGGGAAATTAAACAAATATACATGTTGACATAATGCTTGGAACTTTCCTTGCACTAATTTCCTTTAAGTACTTGTTTCCTTAGTTGAGTGTGTAGTTACCCAGAGGCTCACAGGACAGTTTCTCTACAAACTTCTTCTTTTTCTCACTTTGTGTGGGTTCATCATCCAAAATAACCTAAAATGAAGAGCATCCTAAATATAATTCATGTCCTAGTATGAGCAGGATCCTAATAATAAACAGTGTTCTAAGTTTCTACCTAAATTATAAGTCTCACGTATGACATTCCCACTTTTGTAAATCCGCTTCCCTACTTGTTTGACTGTCTCACTTTCCGGTGGGAACATTCCACAGAGAAATATATATGTGGCTACAATTCCAGAGAAACTGTGTGGAACCCAACGAGATGATTCATGCAAACGTTTTAGCTCTTCAGGGAAAATATAGGCTATTAAAAGGCATTAGGTCAGTCAAATTCTCTTCCATTGATAACATTTCCATTGTTTTGTGTGAAACTCAGGAATTCTTACTTCTTTCCTCACTGGCAAACCTTGAACATTCATTAGAGAGGGGCAGTAGGCATATACTCCACCATCATACCCACGTGAAATTCCCACACTCCAGAAAGGGACAAATAGTTGTAATTGCTAAAATTGCCATCCTATTGCCAAATGCATGTGAAAACAATTAAATATGTTGTGATATAAAATTCCTGTTTTTTTCCTCTGGTACAATATAAAATTTTCATCTTTCATAAAGATAGAAAAATGGCAAATAAAAGCAAAGACAGCGAGCATAATCAGAAAGACCTTTTCCTGCTCAAATTGCTACCATACCATACCCCCTCCCCTGGTGGCTTACCATTCCTCTCTTTTTTGCATTGATCTACAACTAGTACACTCACAATTCCCTTGAAACAGGAAGCTCATGAAAATCAAGTCAAGATGGAACAGAAAAATAAATGGTAGTGATTATTCATACTTCTGGCCTGAATTCTTTTAGGTCATTGACATTTCTCTCCTTAAAAGAACTCAAAATTGCTTCTACATATTGATTTGCACCAACAATACCCATATGAAGATGACTGGAGGTAATTAATCACTCAATATTAGATCCAGGAATGTGGTGGCTTAGTTACTAAGTCGTGTCCAACTCTTGCGACCCCATGGACTATAGCCTGCCAGGCTCTTCTGTCCATGAGATTTTCCAGGCAAGAACACTGGAATGGGTTGCCATATCCTTCTCCAGGGGATCTTCCTGACCCAGGATCGAACCTGGGTCTCCTGCACTGCAGGTAAACTCTTAGATCCAGGAATATCTAATCACTGAAAAAAATACTATGAAACCCTACCTTAAGTTAAATGTGAGTTCTTGAAAAAGCTATTTGCTAAGTTTAAGTAGACCTCATTTAAATACACTATGAAGTTTGTATATTTATAAACAGGCTGGATTGTAGGAAGTGATCAAACACGGTATTTCAGTGTTGGTAACTGTTCTGATGGGCTTGTTCTGTGATTAAGTGGAATTTAGCATGTGTCCCTGGACCTGCAGCATGACTGACCCTTTCTGTGCTGCAGGGAGTACTCCTCACACCATGGTGAAGGTGTGGGGGGCAAATAGGGACAGAAAAAGACTTTAAAGTCTCATGACTTGGAAGTCATCTGCTGGTCCTTTGTCCTTTTCATCCAGTGATCCTCAAAGAGCTAGACCCTATAGGTGATCAGAAATATGCCATTCTCTTCCTGAAATCTTACCTAAACTGAGCCCTTGTTGGAGATCAACCAAGATGAAAGCAGGGTCTGGTAATCATAAAGAAGAACCAAATTTTGACTTAATGAAACTAACATTAAACTTCTCATGCAACACCCAATGAAACTAACATTAAACTTCTCATGCAACACCCAATGAAGAAATTCTCACTTTCTTGGTATTTTGGGGGCCATATGTTGTCTAGGTCTCTATCTGCATCTAAATGTATGTTAATATCACACATACACATATATGTATATACATATGCATACATATATGTATATATCTATATATCTTCTCCCTCTTTTCTAATATCTCTTTCCTTAGTCTCCCAACTTGCTCTCAAAGAGTCTTCATATCTGATTACTCTCCACTTCCCTCTATCAATCATTTGCACGCTTCTCTTCAGAAACAGGAGTCATAAATCATTAGGAAAAGCTTGTTGTTTAGTAGCCGAGTCATGTCGGGATTCTTTTGCGACCCTATGAACTGTAGCCTGCTAGGCTCCTCTGTCCATGGGATTTCCCAAACAAGAATACTGGAGTAGGTTGCCATTTCCTACTTTAGGGGATCTTCCTGACCCAGGGATTGAACCTGCATCTCCTGCTTGGAAGGTGGATTCTTTACCACAGTATCATACTACTTTGATTTATTATTTTCTCAGGAAAACAGACAAAGTCATGGAACTTGATTAACATAATCTTGAACAAACTCCTTATAAAATCATGTCTTGCGAAATAGTTACTGAGCATTTGTCTCCTTCCTAAGTTTACTTATGCTATAAGAGGCTTCTATACTTCTATACTGAGATCCAACCAGTCCATTCTAAAGGAAATCAGTCCTGGGTGTTCATTGGAAGGACTGATGTTGAAGCTGAGACTCCAATACTTTGACCACCTGATGTGAAGAGCCGACTCATTGGAAAAGACCCTGATGCTGGGAAAGATTGAAAGTGGGAGGAGACGGGGATGACAGAGGATGAGATGGTTGGATGGCATTGCCGACTCAATGGACATGCGTTTGGGAAAACTCCAGGAGTTGGTTATGGACAGGGAGGCCTGGTGTACTGCTGTTCATGGGGTCGCAAAGAGTCAGACACGACTGAGCAACTGAACTGAACTGAACTGATACTGTGGAAAATATCTCTTAGCTATTCAGAATGAATGGATTCTTTCTGATAACACAATATCCAAGCAATTGATGTACAGAAGAGGGTAATAGTTCTTACTTTATCTTTTCATCTTTTCAATGATGCCGTGACCCACTTCAACTGCTTAGAGTGTAACAGGTCAGTTTGTTTTAAAGTTTTCAAATTAGCCCCTACTGAGTTTCCAAGTTCAGATAAACAGAGTCTGGAGCTTCTTCAGGGACCAGTATTTGTTTAAGAATTCAGGGACTTAGTCAGCCTGCAGGGACCAGTTCTGTTTATGATGCTTTATCCATAAGTGCCAAGTGGAATCTGTTTGCTATCAGGATCCTGTTGTCCAAAGTCCTGCTGGCCATTACATTGGGGCTGTAAAGAAGACACTGTTGATGCAGATAGTTGCAGAAAACACCAGGGTTTTTTGTTTTTTTTTTTCGTAGCAGGTATCCCATCTCTTTAGTGTCTTTCTTGGCCATGGGTATGCTATCTTGGGCTTCTCCAGTTACAGGTCTTCAAGTGATACTTGTTTACTTAGCCAACATCTGGACATTGTTGGTCAACCAGCTACCCTACTTTTCCAGCTCATTATCTATGCTGTTAGCACACTTTCTTTTCTACTCCTTGAACCCACAAGGCTGATTGACCCTCTAGAATATCTGCACAAAATATCCTTCTGCTTGGAAATGCTTTGCCCCTGTTCTCAACAGAAAGTAATTTTCTTGAGAGCCCAAACTTAGTCTCTCTTTTAAAATTCTATATTGTCAGATCAAAGAACAGTGATTGGTATATAGTAGGTGAATAGTAGCCATAAAAAAAACAGCTAGAAGTAAAGGGAGGGGACAGAAAATTTACAGAATCACACCTGTAAGAAAATATTTTAAAATATAATTTCTCTAAACAAAGCTTCTTTCTTTCCTCCACTCTTCTGCACCCTCTGTCCCACACCCTCTTTTCTTTCCTCCTTTTTTTAACCTGGTTTTCATTTGTACGTTGTTTAAAAATGGAGGCAGGTAGATACCAGAGAAGAGTGCATGGAAAATCTAGGTATTGATTCATTGTTTTTTGCCTATTCATTTAAAATGATTTAACAAATTAATAGAGTTATAGTTGTCATCTTGTTGTAAATTATATGTTTTATATTAATAAAACTTATAGAGTTAGCAAAGGCAAATAGTTCTACAAGTCTTAAAATGAAAATGGCTATTTATTCTGATATTTTCCTCCATATTTATAAAAACATTATATTTTATGTTTTGATTTAAAAATTTTTATATATCATCTATTAATATCCCACTATGAAGGATTAGTATTTAATTCTCTTTCACTTTTCCTCTCTCCCTCAATTGCATTCATTTCCTCCAATGTTCATAATATTGCTAAATCAGAATTCGATGTTTACATTATTATGTCTATAAAATATTTTTCACAAACTACCTAGAGTTCCAGAATTAAAATAAATACTCTTTTGTGAAATTTTAGGTTTTCTTGTGAGTTATTTTTTATTTGCTTAAATTTCTATTCACCCATCATTTGTTTGTTCTTAAATTCTCCTCAAGGCTGTAAAGTCCCTCTTAATAAGATTAAACACATTCCAGTAATATATCAATTCCAGTTGTTTTTTTCTCCTGAAGAGCTTCCCTCCATCTTCCTGCTTCTACCTGGGAAGTTTATACGTTAAGCCCGGGATCTGCAGACATTTTCTGCTGTGAACCAGATGATAAATATTTTAGATTTTTGTTGTAACAGCTGAATACTATTGTTAGAGCAAAGGGGGGAAAAAAAACAGCTCTAGACCATAAATGAATTAAAGAGCATAGCTCTGTACCAATAAAGCTTTATTTACACAGAGGGCCATCCTGCTACGAGGGTGTGGACTTCAGCCCTGGGCCCAATTTCAGCTATTATCATGGACCTTTTCTCACCATCAATCGTGGAAGGCCATTCATTTCCCTCCTGTGTTGGATTATCCATTTCTGAAGTTTATTTCTTCTTATTTCTGGTTTCTTCTCTTGTTTTAGTCAAACTTAATCTTTCAGTAGATTTCTGATAATATTTTCAAACATTGGTTGAATTTAAATGTCTGTATTTTCCTCTTCTACCTGTTTAATGGCTTATGTGGGTACAGAATTTTAGGGTGGAATTCAGTTTCTCATGATATTAGAAGGCATTGCTCCATGATATTTTAGCTTCCAGTGCTCATTTAAAAAAATCTGTTGCCATTCTGGATTCCTAATTTTTTTGAAACTGGCTTGATTTTTTTCAATTTTTTTCCTCTTTTATAAAATATACCAATATACTAAATGTTATAGATAATAGATGGAAATATCCATGTTTTTACTACTTAGCTAAAAAAAGTATAATCCAGAGTACAAACTGATATTCTTAATCTCATTTCCCTTTTTCCTTTGCAAAGGCAATCTTAATTGGTGTTTTAATGTTTCATGACTTTAAAACTTAATTATGCAATAGTGTATCAATACACAATGTATAGTATTAATTTGCATGTATTCAAACTTTATATAAATAATATTATGTTATATATAATGTTCTAAGGCTTTTTTCCCATTATGTTTATAATATTTACTTGTGCTGACCCAAGTAGTTCCATTTACTTAATTTTTCTATTTAATAAAAGGACTTGAGTTTCCACACCATAATGACCCACCAGCTCAGCTGGTAAAAAATCCACCTGCAATGCGGGAAGCCTGGGTTCAATCCCTGGGTTGGGAAGATCCCCTGGAGAAGGGAAAGGCTACCCACTCCAGTATTCTGGCCTGGAGAATTCCATGGATTGCACAGTCCATGGGGTCACAAAGAGACAGACACAACTGAGTGACTTTCACTTTCACCATACATATGTGTGTGTATATGTGTATGTATATATGGGTTTCCCTGATGGCTCAGATGGTAAAGAATCCACCTGCAATGCAGGAGACCAGGGTTCGATCCCTGGTTGGGAAGATCCCCTGGAGAAGGGAAAGGCTACCCACTCCAGTATTCTGGCCGGGAGAATACCATGGACTGTATAGTCCATGGGGTCGCAAAGAGTCAGACACGACCGAGTGACTTTCACTTTCCCCAAATAGCTGTTACAATAAGTGCTACACTAAGGCACATCATTATGACATTTTAGAATGCCAGATATGAGATCCTAAAAGTTTCCAGAGGGAAAAAAAATAGGTCATTTGATGCGTTGGACATCTGTTTGCCCTTAAATTCAGTCCTGCTTTTCTGTGCTTACGGGGATAAAAACCTACAAACTACATTTCTTAGACTCTTGACAGTGGTTTTAATCATGTTCTTCAATAGAAAGCAATGGCATGAGTCAAAGATGAGAGGAAGAAAATAGCCACAGTGGTGCCTCTTTATGGCCCAGCACAAGCTGTGTGGTCCCCGCGTGATGTGGAGATGGTGCAGGCTCAGGGGTCCAACAGGCTTCCCTGGTAGCTCAGCTGGTAAAGAATCCGCCCACAATGCGGGAGACCTGGGTTCAGTCCCTGTGTTGGAAAGTTGCCCTGGAGAAGGGAAAGGCTACCCACTCCAGTATTCTGGCCTGAAGAATTCCATGAAGTGTATAGTCCATGGGGTCACAAAGAGTCAGACACAACTGAGTGACTTTCAGTCACCTTTAGAACTAGTTATTATCACGTATGTCTAGGTATTCAGTATGCTAGGTGGTGATATTTGGATGTAAGTAACAAAACAAAGGTTTACATAATTCACAAGTTAACAAGTATTATTCCAGAAATAATTTTTCTTGCCATAGTTTCTGCAAAATCTCTATTTATGTAATAAAATTCTATAATTCTATGATAGAAGTATAATAATTTTTGTTCTCTTGAAATAATCAGCCACAAAACTGAAAAATAAAATGTAACCATATCCAAAGTGAGCAAAATTTTATTATATTTTCATCAAAATATAATTAAAAGTTAATGCAAAAATTTAAAGATCAAAAAGTTCTTTTCTTTCAAGATATCTATTTTTCTATTAGAAATTAAAAAATACAAATTATAATATCAAAACTAAAATGTATAAGTAAAACTGGAATGTTTTATTACCCCTTGAAAAGTTTATTAAATCTTAATAATTAGTTTTATAAAAATAAAACTTTTCTCAATTTTCCTTTCTGCCAGTGTGAAAAAGAGCCTCACACTTTGTTTATAGTTAACCTGTATCCATAGCTATTGAGATTTATAGCTTAATATCTATATTTTTTAATGCTACAAAATGGACCTCAGCACCAAGGGCAACTGTTGTGAATATTTTGTTAATTTGTACACAGTTTCACTCTAGAAACACAAATTGGAATAGGGTGAGAATTTAGAAACTGGGCTCTGGGCATTATGGAGAAATGACAGGCAAAATGTTTGGTAGGAACCAACGCAATGCGATAAAGCAATTATCCTTCAATTAAAAGTAAATAAATAAAAAAAACTGTTGCATTTATTTTATCAGCAAATCCTGACAAGTTAAATTTGTTTATTCACTTTCCCAAGTACTTTTTGCTGTTCAAACCCTTTCCTCCCTTCCAAGCCATATGCATTCTCCAAATACACTTCACAACCTGTTTGCCTATACCTCTGAGACCAGTCACCTGTATATGGAGACAGAGGACAAAGTGGCCTCCAGAGATGTTTGTCACCAGGATATTTTTGGATATATATATGGCTGGATATTTATATGAGAGGTCATGCTATTTCCAATCCCAAGCAACAGAGGCACCTGTGTGTTCCCTAATAAACATATATCTTTGTGTTTGCGATTTGTGGGTCTAAAGCAGTGTAGGGGCACCTCTTGCGAGGTCTAAACATGGTGCTATTAAAAATAACTGAAGTACATTTAAGTGTATTTGATTTCCCAAGATCTTGGAAAATGAGTCACAAGTCTTGAGCTGGTCATTCTAGGATTCTAGGTCGTTCCAGGCAGCCTATCCAAGCAAAAGAAGAAAATTGTGGTACTTTTTTTTTGTAGTTTGTGTTGGTAGTTTGATGTTTTTTGTTGCTGAATAGTATTGCTTTGCATGGACATACCACAGTTTGTTTATCCTTTCAGCTGTTGATATACATGGGTTGTTTCCATTTTGGGGCTATTATGAATAATTCTTCTATGAGTCTGAATGTATGTCTTTCTATGGACTAAGTTTGTGTTTTTCTTATGTTTAAAACTGTATTGTAAATACATGTTTAACTCCATGCTGCTAAGTCACTTCAGTCGTGTCCAACTCTGTGCAACCCCATAGACGGCAGCCCACCAGGCTCCGCCATCCCTGGGATTCTCCAGGCGAGAATACTGGAGTGGGTTGCCATTGCCTTCTCCAGTGCATCAACAGGAAAAGTGAAAGTGAAGTCACTCAGTCGTGTCCGACTCTTAGCGACCCCATGGACTGCAGCATACCAGGCTCCTCCATCCATGGGATTTTCCAGGCAAGAGTACTGGAGTGGGGTGCCATTGCCTTCTCCGTTTAACTCCATAAGAAGCCACAAAACTGTTTTCCAAAGTGGCTTCACCATTTTCCATTCCCACAGGTATGAGGGGTTCAATTTCTCCATGTCCTCACCAATGTTTGTTATTATCTTTATTTTGGATTATGATCATTCTAATGGAGGTGAAGTAGTATCTCATTCTGTTTTTATTTATTTTAAACATTTAGGTATAGCTGACTTACAACATATTAGTTTCAGGTGTAAAACCTAATTGTTCCATATGCGTGTACATTGCAAAATGATCACCTATCTTGATTAGCATTCATCATCACAAAGTCACACTTTTTTTTCTTGTGATGAGAACTTTCAAGATTTATTCTTTCAGCACATTTCAAATACACAGTACAGTACTAATTAACTGCAGTCACCATACTGTACATATTCTTCCCAGGACTTAATTCATTTTATAACTGAAAATTTGCACCTTTGGATCGCCTTCACCCATTTTGCCCATTCCTCACCCCTGCCTCTAGCAATCACCAGTCTGACCTCTGTTTCTGTCATTTCAGTTTTTTGTTTGTTTTAGATTCTGCATAGGAGTGAGATTATGTGGTATTTGTCTTTATATGACATTTCACTTAACATAATGCTTTTGAGGTTCATCTATGTTGCCACAAATGGCAAGATTTCATCATTTTTTATGACTGAATAATATTCCATTATATAGATAGATAGATAGATAGATAGATACGCCACATTTTCTTTACCCACTCATTCACTGATGGAAAGTTATGTTGTTTGTATGTCTATGTCTTGATTATTTTAAATAACACTGCAGTGAAGTGGGGGTGCATTTATCTTTTAAAGTTAATGTTTTAATTTCCTCTGGATAAATACCAGAAGTGGAATTGCTGAACAGTAGGGTAGTTCTATTTTAAATATTTTAGGAGCCTCCCTTCTGTTTTCCATAGTGGCTGTACTGATTTAAATTACTACTAAATCAGCTTTTAAAAAATTAATATGAGGGAAGTAAATGTTGAAATAATAATGGATATTTTTCCCCAAATATTATTTTTAATCCCATTTTTGTGCTTGAGGCAATTTTAAATAGTAACAGTAGTTCATGATGCCTCAAGGAACTGCTAAGGTTTTGAACATACTATCTCATTTAGTCCTTGGGCCATCCTTGTAACACTGTTGTCCTTAGGGGCCTAGTGGTTTTGCTGCTGGTGGTCAGTAGAACTGAAGTTCAAGTCACAGATGTGATATCAAAGCCCTTTCCCTTAACCACTGTTAAGTTCTGGGTCCATGAGAACACGTGGTATTTATGGATGAATAAATAAGGAAACAGTGGTACATCCATAAATGGAATATTATTAAACCACAAAAAGAATGCAGCACATTGATATATGCTACAACATGGATGGACCTTGAAAACATTATGCTAAGTGAAAGAAGCCAGACACAAAAGGCCACATACCGTACTATCCATTTCCATGAAATGTCCAGAATAGGCAAATCCATAGAGACAGAAAGCAGGTTAGTGATTGCTGAGGGAGAGAGGGAAAGGAAGGTGAGGAGTGACTGACTGTCTAACAGGCTCAGGGTTGACTTTGGAATAATGGAAATATTTTGGAACCAGATAGATTTTTGCAACATTGTGAACGTATTGTATGCCCCTGAATTATGCACTCTAAAATGGTTAATTTTGTTATATGAATTTCACATCCATAAAAAGTACGTAAACTTAATTTTCTTTCATTCTTCTATCATCTCTATGCTAAATTGTTATGTCTGCCATGGTATTGTACTTGGGCCCTTTTAATAAAACAATGGGGCATTTTTATACAATTTTGTTCATCTTATGCAATTTGGAATTGCAAAAAGGAGCAATTTAGGATATGGACAAGTATATGTGCACTTATGCATATTTACACCTGTGTGTCTATAATGTTGGTTATGTGGGGGGGATGGTGATGGGATTGGGGGACTCCTTAGACAGGAAACTAAGGGGCATGTGTGGAGTGACTTGTGAGTGGCCTCTCCTGGAGCGAGCACACTCACCCAGCTCCCTCCCTATAAGGGTCGCAGACATGTTTCTATGCTGTTAGATGATACTGATGGCTCCAGGTTCTAGGGTCTGGTCTGGAGCAGGTGGCTAAGTGGGGAAGATGGTTCATGCGCCCGGGGGAGGATGGTGACTGACCAGCTTCGTGAGAGCAGGCAAATTGGACCCCTAGGGAAAGCAGCTAAGTCATGTGGTGACTCACCCCTTTTGTAAAACATCTGGCTGCTGGAAGGTCTGTTCTTTGGTATTTGACGACATAGCACAGAATGTGAGTTCTCTTTAACGAATTCAGTGTCAGTGTCCAGTAAATCATAACTGAATCATGTTGCTTCAAGTATATTCTGCGACATCTTAAAGTAGTCCATGTAGTGAGGCATCTTATTTCCCCTACCTAATTTGATTCATTCACCATTTTGACTGCTAGTTTATTGGGCACCAATTAGATACCAGACGGGTTGAGGAGATATTTTTTTTTTTAAATGGGTAAAAATTTCATTATACATGGAGGAGGTGCACTTCATCACACAAAGCAATCCTTTCCTAGAGGTTTCTGAAAGCTGAAATTATCCAACAAAAATAGCTGTTGTATATAAAATAGTTACCCAAATATATGAACTGTTCTTACTCATAGAATACAAAATCAGTGTATCCTAGTGAAAACATTTTATCCAGCATAATTCACATTGTCATAATCAAATCCTTGGCTTTTTTGCATAGATGCCACAATACCAAACACCCTATTATGAATTAGCAGGAAAAAGCTTACCAGCACTGAATGCAGGTAGCTGCTTGAGTTCCTGCAGGACTGGCTGCCCTCTTAAATTATCTCACAAGTAGGGAAGATAGGGTACATTGACTGGAGCCTAGAGTACATTGCCTTATGCTTTTCTATAAGCTGGAGTTTAGATTTGCTTATGACTAACTTCTCCACTGAGCAGACTTAATCCTACCCTTTACACAGTGAAGTCTCATCATGTGATTTTGCTTTTTCAACTGCAATGTTAAATATAGAAGAACATATATGTATTTTGTATTATTTAAACACAACCGAATTAGACAGTAAAGCTAACGCTTTTCCTTCAGGGAGTAGTTTTAATCAGGTAATATTTAGTGTTCAGCTAAAATACTCAGAGGCATTTGCAAGCACATTCCCTTTTGGTCAGGGAGATAGATTTTAATTTTCCAATTCTAACAAGAGAGAATGGTTCGATCACTTGACAGTTTGGGGGCTCATTTTTTTCCAGTTGGTTGCAGAGCAAAGGACAGCGGTGTGTAGAGCGGCTGCCTATCACTCCTCCCAATTACAGCTCCTTTAGCTTGCCATCAATATGCACCAGCGCTTTCTCACTATTTTTTTTTTTTAGCCAGAAGCAAATGAATATATTATCCATCAGCAGCAAGACACAAGGCAAATGGATCTATGAGTCGTGGGTGATTGGGATTCCACGCGTGCGTGGGGGTGTGACTCTACTTCAGAACTCATTTTCATGGATGCTGACATGCGAGACAGTCCTTCGAGACCTGTCTGTCAAACTGCAACACGCTCTGCAGAAAAATTAGATTACTCATGCTCACGCGGAGGGGGTGACAGCAATTTATAACGGCCCCTTAAATACCAATTATACTTGTGTTTACAAAGCAAATTAAATCCACGCAAAGGACTTCGTTCCTACCGACTACTCGGACTGCACATGAACGTGGCTTCACTGATGTTTGGAAACTCATGAAGAAATAGAGGTGCACTCACACACGTGCGTGTGCAGTATGTACAGTTTTCCTCCCCATTTTAAATTTAATTTCATTATCCCGCAAAGGCTCACTTTGTTTACTTTAGTGGCTAGATTTATTGTTTTACTTTTACTGAACTATGAAGCTTTGCAAAATCCACTGCCTGAATACCCACCATCTATATCCAAATACCTATTAGAAGCAAGAAATTTGCAGGTGAATTCTCTTTGTCAGAGCAGAAGCTGGGGCAAAGCTCCCTAAGCTCATGGTAAAGATACATTACTGGTCTCTGCATTTCATTCACAGTGTTTGCATAGTTACTGAAGACAACAGATGTGTCAGAATCCATAAGATGAACCCGCTGCTATCTTGCTCAGGCTTGTCCCTAAAATCTATTTTTTAAATAAAAATATAAATGAGTAAATCACTTGTAATGAAAAATTATATATCAAAGGGACAAGGAAGTCTCTCTGAAGGGCAAGGAGAAGAGCTCTGGGAAGAGAGATTTTTAAAGGACTCAGAGAAACGCAGGGTCACTCTTGGCTGGAAATAGATGATGGTGCATGGGGAGGTGGGGTGTTTCCCAGGGCCTCCTGAAGGCCTTTCCACGGCAAGGGAAAGAGGCTGGCAGGGATAAGGTTCGCCTTCTTGTCATGACATGTCATGCTAGGCTCTTTGGAATTCCCAGGGTTTGTTCTGGGATGCTAGCTGAGCTTTTGGATCTTCATCTAGTGGGGTGTTTATTTGGATTTACTTGCAGCTGCTCAGTGGCAAATTCTTCCCGTTTTTTTTTTTTTTTTTCCTTTGCGATTAGAGTAGGAATTGTGGGGGATTTCTCTGATCTCCTCCAACTGTGTTGCTTGCAGCTTGGACCCAACTTTTTTCTTATCTCCATATTTTGGCATCTTTCTGCATATAATGCAGCAAAAAGGTGTTTATTCAGCATTCTGTCATCCAGAAAACTCTATTTAAACTTTTGCATCTGTTCTTTGCTGCTGTTGGGATAATTGATGTTCATAATAATGAGTGGGAAGCAACTCAGGTGCCTTGTGAATCATTCAGGATTACATTCTGGAGGGTTGGGAGTGAGGAAGTCTCCAGGGTCCTGAAAGAGCTCAGTGGTGTGAGAGTCACAACCATGTCTGGTGGGGCAAACTGAAGCTTATAGAAGTTCTCCTTGTTCACTCACATTTCTCTATCTTTTATGCATGCATCCAGCATACTTCTTCTGAGAATACAGACTTATCAGGGGCTCTTCTAGGCACCAGACATACAAAGATGGATGAAACTCAGGTCATGCCTCTAAGAGACCCTCAGGCTAGAGATAAAACAGGGTTATGCCCTGATAGTTGTAAAATACTGATCGTGATTCACTGAGTGCTTTTGAAGCACTCAGCATGAGCACCTAAACTGGCAGATGCTGGTGGGGATAGTGCTCAACCTGATGGTAAAAGTTTGAATGGGAGCTGTGTGGGGTGGAGAGGACCTGGCAGAGAGGAGAGGATGAATAAAAATCCAGGGCCATGACACCACACAATGTCTGCTGGAACTGTGAGTGAGGCTGAGAGATGATGTACAAGAGGAAGATGCTGGGGCTTTGAAGTGGGTGAGTCATGCACGTCTTTGCATCACATAAAGACTTTGGACTTCATTTTGAGTCTATGAAGACCATTAAATGGCTTTAAGCTGTCGCCTCATGATCAAATTTTTGTTTCCGATTGGAGTTTCCTATAGCTTCTCTGTTTTTTGCCTGCAGAACTTGTTCATTTTGTTTTCCAGGTACAATTTTAGGAGGAGATCTACCCAATGATGCAGATAGAAGTAGAGCTTTTGGGTTTGAGGCAGGGTTATTAGTGGTGAGTTGCCCAGGTGATCTTGTCCATTTCACCTGTCCCTGAGATCCCGGGATACTGTCTGGGGACCTGGAGCTGTTTGGGTGTGAGGAGCTGATAAGGACCTGGATTGATGAGAATAGGACCGGGGAGAGGGAATGAATGAGCTGGGAAATGTCTAGAAGGAAAGATTGATAGGTGCAGCAGGGAGCCTTGTGAAGACTTTCCCTGTGTTTGATTCTATTACTTCAGCAACTGAGAAACAAGAGTCCAGCTGCTTGACCCTGGGTTGGAGATTTATCGTGTGCTACCATGAGGAAGACAGGGTATTTTCCTTCCAGAGACAGAAAAGAAACTTTATAACCTTCCTGAATTCTGAACTCTTCTTAGAAGAGCTCAGACTCTCTCAGGCGTGAAAGGGAGGGGAATAAATGTTCTGTGATTAGAAGGTGGATAAAGAAAGCTACTTCCTCAAACTAGAATGAGGGGCCATGACTTTATGTGACTTGAGTTAAACTCTGAAGACCCTGTTGGCAGAGGGGTCCCGAGAGTCCTTCCTGTGTGTAA
This sequence comes from Giraffa tippelskirchi, assembly GCF_054371585.1. Taxonomy (NCBI): domain Eukaryota; kingdom Metazoa; phylum Chordata; class Mammalia; order Artiodactyla; family Giraffidae; genus Giraffa; species Giraffa tippelskirchi. Next base: position 57,414,227 of record NC_137286.1, on the reverse strand, counting down.
CTGAAAGAACTCAGCACTTGAGACCAGGGACAGTGTTGGCTTATTCTAGGGTCTCAGTAAGGAAGATTTGTCAAGGCAAGAACCTCTCAGACAGAATGGATATCTGTATTCATGGTTCCATCATCTGGCGATGAGGAGTGAAGGCAATGACCAGATCAGTAGGCTGGCTGCCACCAGGACCAGACCCTGAATGGAACTGGCCATTGCCCATTGCTTAAGCAGACTTCCCCTGTTAGTATTCTAGAAGATCCAGAAGGTGGGCAGTGAAAGGGTAGCTATAGTGGATTTTCTACCCATAAAACAAGTGGAAGTTTATGGACACAGAATAGATGCAACTGTTTCAAATGCTGTGAACAGTTCATGCCTGGGTGATTGATTAGATCCATGAATGGGTGTGAGTCAAAGATTACTTTCATGTTTTTAGCTTGAGTCAATGGTTAGGTGAAATTATATGCCATTGGAAAATAATGCAAAAGAAAATGTGAGTTTTCTTTTGAAAACTCAGTTTGGCGGAAGTTTGGTTTGAGAGCACTGATGTGAGGCACACAATGGATTCAAGTCAGCCTGGAGGCAGCAGCGTTTGGGAGTGAAAAGTGTCAGGTGTTTGATCCCGGGTGAATAATCTCTCTTCGTGCCTCAGTTTCTTCATTTGGAGCATCACTATCCAAAGAGGATGGTGGCTTTTAAATTGGCTTAACAGTTCTTTGGCACTCTTTCCATTGAGAGGTTGAGTATATTTCTCCTTTCCTTGATCCTTGGCAAGTTTATGACTGCTTTGACCAATACTGTATGGCCCAAGTGACAGGATGGGACTTCAGAGGCGGCTCCATAAGAGGCAATGTGGCAGCTACTTTGTCTGTAGGGAGACTCACATTTGAAGCCCTGAAAGTCCATGGGAGAAACCAGGTGGCCCTGAGGCTTCCACAATGCAAGGAAGCCCAGAGCATATGCGATACATGTAGGTTCTCTGATTAATAGCCCGAAATGAAGCCCCAGAACACAGTCAGCAGCAACTGCCACACATGTTTGTGAAGATGCTTCTAGGTGAGTCCAGCCCCCTGCTGTTGAGTTACCCCCTGCTGTCCATTTTCCCAGCTGAGGCCTTAGACATCGTGGAGCAGAAAAAAGCCATTTTAACCGAGTTCAGGATTCACAGAAATCATAAAATTATCTCAAGTTCATTGAGATAATTTGTTATACAAAAGTAGTGCATCAATCTGGGTCATCTGAGAAGCAGACCCCAAAATGGGATTAAATGTCAAGATGCTTATTGGAGGAAATACCTGAAAGAGAAAGTATAAATAAGCCAGGAGGTATGTGGAGAGCCATCAGGCCATGGTGACTGTCTGGTCCCTAGGGAAAGAGAAAGAGAAGAACGAGGGAAGTTTGGGCAGATCTGAGCATTTCTAATGAAAGTTCAGCAGGGTTTGAGGGGAGTTTTCAAGTCGAAGATGCCTATCAAAGGAGTTTCAGGTCTCCTAGTGTCAGACTTACCTTGGTATCACACCAACATTCGAAAGTGTGGCTCTGAGACAAGGGCTGTGATAGATTTCAGGGCCCAGAAGTGGGGCTGTTAGTCAATAGCATAGATTAGAGAGAAGAATTCTTATGGCCATCAGAAATTCTAACTGGTGCCCATAGTACCTGCCTCCTTTGATTGTTCTGAGAATTAAATGATTATACATGTATACATGCAGTGCCTGGAGCATTATCTGATAAAACCCTCACTAAATATTTACTATTATTCGTAATCATCTTTGAAACAGTGAATAAGACCATCTAAGAAAAGTACAGTAAGAAGAGCCATGTGCTCTGGATAAAACCATGGGGATATTAACATTCAAGAGGCCACTCAGACAAAAACCATGGATAAATCCAATAGCTGATGTTAGTTGAGCACTTACTATGTGCGGAAAGTATGTGCCACTAAAATATACACCCCAAGAAAGCAGGGACTTTTGTTTAAGGAGTTCACTGGTATGTCCCTGGTGTCTAGAATAGTCTCTGGTTATAGCTGAGAAAGTTTAGTTTCAAGGGAGTGAGAAAAAGTGCTTTGGGTGAGAAGTAATGATTGAATTAGAATATTATCATTTTGAAGTCTCAGGTGAAATAACGGATCAAGACAATATTCAACAATATTTGCTAACATCTAAAATGAGGGACAATCTGGCATTTAAGTACCTCCTGGTGGTGAGCATATTATAGATTATGGAGTGCGTGTGTGTGTGTGTGTGTGTGTGTGTGTGTGAGATCAACTCTCTAGAACTAACTACAAAGTTAAAGAAATAAAGAGAGAAATTAGTGACACTAAATTTTATAGTCATCAAAATTCAGATTGTAGGCAACTGCAGGGCAAATCCCCCTTTGTTTGTTCTTTGTTTCTTGTTCAATAAATTACAAGAAAAAAAGGGAGATATATTTAATTACTTGCAATGGATGGACCTTATTTGGATTTGACTCACACAGTTATTATAAAATATCTCTGTGATTATGAGAATTTGAGGACTACTTAGATATTTGAGGCTATTAAGGACTTATTAATATTTAGATTTGACAACAGTATTGAAAAATGATTTTCAAAGGCATTCTTCATCTTTTGAGGTATACAGAGAGGTATTTATTGATGAAATGACACCATGTATGTGCTTTGTTTCAAAACAACCCAGGGTGAGGTGGTGGGAGAAGGAATAGAGGAAACAATATTGATGGTGACTTGAGAGTTTTTAAAGCTGGGGGATGGACATGTGGGAGTTCGTCATGTCAGTCTCTTGATTTTTATATATATTTGAATTTTTTGGAATTTACTTAACTATAAGTTAAATAGTAAAAACTAAACATAAGTGCTGTGGCACTAAGTAAAACAAATGACAGAGTGAGGCAAAGTGTCAAATGTAGCAAAGCTCTGGTTAAATGAAAACTGAAAAATTTACCCCTTTGGTATTAGGAAGACAGTGCCTATGGCTTGCATGGTTGGAAAGTGAATTTGTAGTGAAGAAAACACATAGAATGTCTAGATTCTTCGAGGAAACAGGAAGAAAAAACTGGGGATGGTTGTTTGACAGGACCTGGGGTCAAGTGATAGAAAAGAGGTGGGGAGGAAGATAGGTTGATTAGAAGCAGATAAACATTGGCTGCAGGAGAATAAAACAGGTAGAGGAGTTCGGCATAAACAAGGGGACATCTTTTGAAGGGAGGAACATTTAATTCAGCTGAAATGGTAGTAATCTAGAGCTTCAGCTAATTAGGAAACCTGTTTGTCTGCCAAGAGTGAGGATGATGTGTTTGAGTAGAAGTTATGAGCTTCTGATGCTGATGGCCTGGGTTAGCTTAGAGATCTTGAGTGTGTCTTGACTCAACCCGTATGGTTGGTGTGACTCTCATTATGCAATATTTAGTCACCAGAGCAGAACCAGTGAAGAGAATACTTCCAGCTCTGGTGGAGAGAAGAATAGGAGGATGGGGTCCAGGCCTGGAGAAGGCTGTCCCCAGAAAGGTTCTGACCATCAGCCCTGTGCTTCTAATAGGGTCAAGAAAGATGCCAGAGAGTCAAGGACAGTTAAATAGGGTGATGGTGAAGGATCCAAGGATGAGGCTATGATTTACCCAACGAGTAAATGAATGTGCCACAAAGGCCAAAAATTATGCTCAAAAAGTGGAATGTAACTTCTTTGGAGTGGCAGCACATTCTACGGTATGACTATGTGGAGTCTGGGTCACGATCATTGGAGGCGAGAAGGTCAGGCACTGGTGAAGACAGGGTATTGGCTGGACACATACATGGGGTCTGAATTTACCCAAGGTGAAATCTGGCCTTGTGGTGACAGAATGGTGCCCAGCAAGATGGCAAAGCTCTCCAAAAGCCGAAACCTAACACTAGCCCTAACCCTAACCCTAACCCTAACCAGGTGGGACTGTGATCCTAAGGCTTCAGGACCTCTCCAGGGAAATTCCAGTCTAAAAGCAAGATAGAATGATATCTAACTTGATCAACCTAAATATTTTTTGACCTTTTATTGTCTCTATAAAAAAAAAAGTGATTCATTGTGAGCCGTTTTGCGCTTTCACTTTTTGCTATAGTTTTTCTATACCATCCAACTGTCGTCTCTGTTAGCTGTCCCTCTAGTTGTCCCTCTGAGAAACACAAGCTCAGGCTGGAACAGAATAACTTGATCATGACTCTTCTGAGCTGTGGGTCAAAGGAGAAAGCAAGGCCGAGATGAAATTCTATGACAGCTAGAGCAGACATTTTCTGGCAGCTTGACAGTTTCTGATGTGGTGGAGAAATAAATTGGTCATTTCTGTGTCCCCGTCTTAATTTGTGTTTCTCAATAAAGAAGGTGTTTAGGTTTATGTGGAAAACCATCCTTTTACTACATTTGTCATAACTTTTCCATTTGGGTGTCACTTTTACAAAATAACATTTAAAATACAAACTAACACCAGACAGCCGACCAAACTCTCCCCATGTCCGAGTTGCTCCAGCCTTGGAGGCTCCGTGAATGATGTCCGAGAGGGAAACAAACTAGAAGCTAGCTGCCAGCTTGCCCAAGGTGGGCTGGAATGGCCGGTGCCTGGTGGGTGGAGAGCCAGCTGAGAGGACCCTGCTGTCATGGATGCAGATGAGGACCGGGACTGTGGTTTGGGCCCCCTCTTGGACTATGGTTCCTGTGATAGAGAAGTCCCTCTCCCTCACAGCTTCCACACCCTGCGGGTCTCTGCTGTTGTCCTCTCTGTCCCCACTAGCCTCATAGCCATGGGATGCTCTGCTGGCTGGGTTGTGTAAGGAAGAGACAAATATCACACGATGTCACTGTGGAATCTAAAAAATGATACAAATGAACTTATTTACAAAGCAGACACAGGCTTTGAAAACAAATTTATGGTTACCAAAGTGGAAACCTGAGGGTAGAGATGGATAATTAAGGAGTTTGGGATTAACAAATATATGTACTACTGTATTAAAAAACAGATAATTAACAAGGGCCTGCTGTATAGCACACGGGACTCTACTCAATATTCTGTAATACCTATATGGGAAAAGAATCTAAAAAAGAATGGATATATGTTTATGTATAAATGCATCACTTTGCTGTACATCTGAAACTAACACAGCATTGTAAGTTAACCGTGTGTGTGTGTGTGTGTGTGTGTGTGTTAGTTGCTCAGTTGTGTCTTTTTGCAGCCCCATGGACTGTAGCCTGCCAGGCTCCTCTGTCCATGGAATTCTCCAGGCAAGAATAATGGAGTGGGTTGCCATTTCCTTCTCCAGTGGATTTTCCTGACCTAGGGATCGAACCCAGGTCTCCTGCATTGCAGGAAGTTAACCATACTCTAATATAAAATAAGAATGAGGAAACAGGAAGAGACTTTTGGTCTTCCCCAATCTTCCTGCTAGTATTTACTTTCTAGAGTTTGCTGATAACTCATTCCTTCTTACCTGGAATTAGAACCTCACAACTGCAATTTGATGCTAATATTTCAAAATAAATATTAGTTTAATCATTCACTCCATTATTTTAATGAGAATATTTTTCCTTTTCCTATAATCTTTTAAATCTCAAAGGATTTAGAAATGGTACATTTAAATTTAGGTCTAGAATCAGAAAATAATTTCCTATTAAGAAAAAGGATATACACCAAACCCTTGGTCAAGTTTAGTGCTAAAAATTCAGGACTGGACCCATTCTGGAGCAGACAGCATGACTGTGAGGCCAGGGTGCCATTCTGGAGGAAGGAAGGAAGGAAAGACAGAAAATCTACCTACTCTTTAGCCACAGAATTTAGTTTTCTTTCAAACAGCCCAATAGGAAGATTGGCATAGTATTAAAATTACCCTGAAGTCTACCTGGATTTATAAGAAAAGACATGCAATTTGTTAACAGAGAACAGAAATTGAGGCAAGAGGTAAGGGGAAAAAAGGCAAGTGGCAAAGACAAAAGATTTTCGTAAAGAAGCAACCTCTCCCTGACATTGTTATGAAATTCTCTGAACTTTCTAATTTCCAATAAACATTTCTTCATCTATATCATCCATTCTTTCTTAATTTGTATGCATACTCAGGTTTCCTTTTGTAATCAAGTAACTGTAAAAGAGTATTATTGAACATTTATTTAAATATGTCTTCAGCTGTGGTATATTTTGTTATCTGATGCTTTTGAATTTGATAAAACCCCTTATCAATACCAGGAGTTAATGTTTCATGTTTATGTATTTCCAATGATAATAAAGTTCCTGACTATATATGTTCTCTGAAATCACAGCGTGTGTTATTTAGAAAATAAAGATATTATTTGAGAGAAGCCACAGGCAATAGACATCCTCTCTGAGGTCCTTGAGATATTAGAAGAATGCTACAGACCTGGACTGGCTTGGATTGAGACCCATTGGAGAAACGATGGTGGAGATTCTGGAATTTCCATTCAAGAGAACTAAGTTCTGTTCTTCACTTTGCTGCTAATCAACTCTATAACTTTGAGAATTAAGATGCTTTTTCTTTGAGTACAAAATAAGGGGAATTGACACAATGTTTTCTAAGGGCAACCCACTTCTCAGATATAAGGATTCTAATTTGTGGATACTTTGAAGATTTTCTTTTTCTCCTGAAAATCAAATCAAGTCAGTTTTTACATCAGGAAGGATGTGCTTAGTCACTCAGTCATGTCCAACTCTTTGCGACCTCATGGACTGTAGCCTGCCAGATTCCTCTATCCATGGGGATTCTCCAGGCAAGAATGCTAGAGTGGGTTACCAGTTCCTTCTCCAGGGGATCTTCCCAACCCAGGGATCGAACCCAGGTCTCCCTTACTGCAAGAGGATTCTTTACTGTATGAGACACCAGGGAAACCCAGGAATACTGGAGTGGGTCAGTTCAGTTCAGTCGCTCAGTCATGTCCGACTCTTTGTGACCCCATGTACTGCAGCACACCAGGCTTCCCTGTCCATCACCAACTCCTGGAGCTTGCTCAAACATCATGACGGTGATGCCATCCAACCATCTCATCCTCTGTTGTCCCCTTCTCCTCCCGCCTTCAATCTTTCCCAGCATCAGGGTCTTTTCCAATGAGTCAGTTCTTTGCATCAGGTGGCCATTGGAGTTTCAGCTTCAGCATCAGTCCTTCCGATGAATATTCAGGACTGATTTCCTTTAGGATGAACTGGTTGGATCTCCTTGCCATCCAAGGGGCTCTCAAGGGTCTTCTCCAACACCACAGCTCAAAAGCATCAATTCTTTGGCGCTCAGCTTTCTTCACAGTCCAACTCTCACATCCATACATGACCACTGGAAAAACCATAGCCTTGACTAGACGGACCTTTGTTGGTAAAGTAATGTCTCTGCTTTTTAATATGCTGTCTAAGTTGGTCATAGCTTTTCTTCCAAGTAGCAAGTATCTTTTAACTTCATTGCTGCAGTCACCATCTGCAGTGATTTTTGGAGCCCCCAAAATAAAGTCTTTCACTGTTTCCCCATCTATTTGCCATGAAGTGATGGGACCAGATGCTATGATCTTAGGTTTCTGAATGTTGAATTTTGAGCCAACTTTTTCACTCTCCTCTTTCACTTTCATCAAGAGTCTCCTTAGTTCTTCTTTGCTTTCTACTATAAGGGTGGTGTCATCTGCATATTTGTGGTTATTGATATTTCTGGAGTGGGTAACCTATCCCTTCTCCAGGGGATCTTCCCGACCCAGGAATTGAACCGGGGTCTCCTTCATTGCTTGGAGAAGGCAATGGCACCCCACTCCAGTACTCTTGCCTGGAAAATCCTATGGACGGAAGAGCCTGGTAGGCTGCAGTCCATGGGGTCGCTAGGAGGCGTACACGACTGAGCGACTTCACTTTCGCTTTTCACTTTCATGCATTGGAGAAGGAAACGGCAACCCACTCCAGTGTTCTTGCCTGGAGAATCCCAGGGACGGGGGAGCCTGGTGGGCTGCTGTCTATGGGGTCGCACAGAGTCGACACGACTGAAGCAACTTAGCAGCAGCAGCAGCTCCTGCATTGCAGGTGTATTCTTTACCAAATGAGCTACCAGGAAAGCCCTACATCAGGGAGAGGTGAGTCTAAATCAGTAACTCTTAAACATGGCTACAAATGAAAATGATCTGAATAATGAAATCTCTGAACCCCAATTATGACCTTTTAATTTATGCTCTCTGGTGGAAAGATTCAGGAGTCTGTGTCCCAAAACTCTCTCATTGTCCTTAAAACTCTTGATTTTGATGCAACAAACTCAAGGACTTGAGTCTGAAAATCTCTGCCCTAGGTGATCTGCAAGGGTTCAGACAATTTTGAGCATCTCTGACTTTCATCAATATTTTTAAAGTACCCTGTGCAGAACAGCATGCAAGTGGTAGCACACTGAAATGAAGACAACCTGTCCTTAAGAACTTCATTGTTAAAAAGGTACATACACTATACAAATAGCGAATGAATCCACTCCATCATGAAGCTCTTTATACAGGTATAATTAAAAACTATGCAGTTCTACCAAAATAGGAAAATAACTTCCAGGGAGTAATATCTTAAAAACAATTAAATTCATTTTATTTTGTCAAAAACTCAATTAAAAACTTTTAAATTTAGAATGTGCTGGATGTATTCAAAGAAGACCAAAAACCAACCAACCAACCAACCAACCCGGGGGGATAAGTGCCAAGGGCAATTAAGTTGTCTGGTGTGACCCTAAGACACTGAATAATGATCTTATTGAAGAGCTACAGAAGAAAGACCACTTATCTTGCCCTATTCTCACATTCACTTACATGATTTCCATTTTATTCAAGCGCCGTGTGAGATTAACATTGTTTCTAGGCTCATCATTTCAGTCTTTGTTTAAAGCTGGGTTTGTGCTGGTTAAATGGGGAAACATTCACTGGAGCACATGTGTTTTGAGGCCAATGTTCATTATGGGTTTGGTAACAAGCATCTAAGAATATGGGAGTTCAGGGATGCAGGTTGAAGAACAGGGAACTCCATGGGAACTGTTGGGAAGTGGCACTGAGGGAGACTTTCTCTTCCTTTTCCTCTTGAGTAGATATGTGGAGGCTTTATTCCATGCCAGTCTTTGCCAGAAGAATGGGGAACTGGACTCATTAAGTGATATATAAATTTTTATATATATTTATATATATGTTTTCTATCATCTATCTCTTGCTATATATATATATATATATATATTCTGAAATTTATGTATATAAATATCATATTTATTTTCTATTATCACTTTATGTGTATATATACATATACATACATGTATATGCATATGTATATGTATATACATACGTGTATATGTATATACATATATATGTGTGTGTATATATATATATTTGGAAAAGAAGAATGACTTTGTGTTGCCAAAAAAAAAAAAAAAGACTAGCTTGGAGGCATGAGATGATTGAGAAAAAAATGGTTGACCAATCATGTGGAAAAACTTTTGAAAACGTTTCTCTTATTCACTTCTATTAAAAAGAAAATGTCAGTTAAAAATTCCATTTAAAAAACTCTTGGCTCTTTATTTTTAGGATCTTGCAATAATCTCTACCTTGAATAGAATGATGGTGGTTACAGGGTGCGTATATATGTAAAAATACATTTGGCTGTAAAGAATTGAGTGCTTTATAAACACTATAATGTTAAAATTAAAACAAATTACTTTTAGTTGCATTTTTAATAGCAAATATAATATCTTAGTAACGCTACACTTCTAGATCCAGATGAATATTTAGAATTCAGTATTCAGTCCTAGAGTCATGGGTCACTCTCTTTAATTGAGATGCACCCAACAGGACAAAGTGGAACCTCTATGTGACTCATAACATAAAACTAAACATCGTTTTGAATCAAATGCAAGGAGAAGCAAAAACAAACAGCAGCAACCAAACAGTTGATAACTAAGAAAGAAAGGCAAGGGAAATTTCTTATGAATAAATCATCCATCATCTTTGATCTCAGCAAAATGACCGCTGACTTGGCAAACGCTCTAAAGAACATTTCTTTTATTTGTGTAGAAGTTGTGATGATTCCTCATCATATAATTGTTGGTGCCAGAGCTGAGTTTATTTTCTCTGGCTCAACATCTGTGGCTGCCCCTAGGAACTAATTGGGCAATAAAAGTTTTCAGGCTCATGAAAATCAAGTATTAAAAAGATGACCGATAAATATTAGTTTTATAAGTATAATAATAAGGTTTGGTAACTGATCTCTTACAGTTGTGCATGGAACAGATTTCAAAATGCCGGAAGTGAAACTGATGTGGCCAAGTGTCAGAGTTGAGGATGTCTGTCTTTGTCTGCACACGAAACAACTTTGATGTGGCTTAAGATGTATTTTTGTATTTCAAACAGCCCGCAGAGGGGAAACCAAATCAGCAAGGCATCAAATTATTTACCCTTCCCAGGAAAATATTTTAAAAGCTCCACTAGGGCTCCATTTCCTAAAGCCACCTGTCACCTTAAAGCATATGTAATCAGCCCCAGATGCTGGATCCCAACCTGCAAACCCCATGACTCGCAGAGAAAATATTTCACTCATTTCTCAGCACATCCTTAATTTGTTCGAAGCTAAACTTTCAGGCTGTATTTTCTGCTTAAACTTAATAACTCAGCTTTGACATTCCTACCCAGTGACCCCAAAGTTCCGTTTGGCCGCCTCAACACCTGCTCCCAAATGCATTAGAAGCACTCAGTTCTTTTTTAAAGTATCAGTTTTGTTTTCTTTGCTCAGCCTGAGGCCATCCTTTCATGGAAGTAAAGGATACTAGCATCAATTGCATTGTGAATTTTATTTCTGTCTTAGGTTTCTCTCAAGGTTTTGTTGATATTTTGGAGACAAAAATCTGTGGTTCATAAGATCTTGGAAATCTGTGAAATTTGTGATTTCAAATCTTGATTTTGGAAGATAATGAGGAAAGGTTCCAACTATCCTTATAGTTAGCTATATATATAAATGAGTTTGTGATATTAAACTTAACTCTGAATACTTTCTGTGATACTAAAAACAAATCTGTGACTATCTAGAAATTCTGGCATAAACATTAACTGCATTAACATCCCAGCATGAACTAGTCAAAATTTTAGTTAATGATATAAAAAAGTGTAATTAAGATTTTAAATAGAGTTGAGGCTTTTTAATTTGATTACATTTGTTAAAAACCTGAGAGCATAGGAAAATTGAAACTCTCTTGAAAAATAATCACTATACCCATTTCCAGTGGGAGGGGATTATAGGTAACATTACTGCAGTATGAAAATGTGGCTAAAATTACTCTACTGTCCTGTATGAAATCATTCTCCCATATTCACTTATTTTTAACACTAAGTATATATCTCACATTAATGAAATTACCAATCAAAACATGTTCTACAGGGGGAAAATGTATTAATTCTGGAGTTTGTGTGTATGTGTGTGTGTGATTACTGGAAATAAATGTCTGTGTTTAAGAAAAAAGGAAAATTAGAGTTGAAAGAAGTTTAAGCTTTAGAACTCAGATGTCTTTATAATAATATGGAACTTTATCTGGGAATGTTCCAGTGGTAAATGATTGCTTTTGCTTGTATGAAGGCAGCAACACCTATCCTTTATATATCAATATATCTCTCTGAGAAGATTTAGGAAACGCTTCTCCCAATTGTTGTGTGTTACAGAAAGTGACTGAAAGTGGGGGCCTTTTGTTTTTTGGAGGGGGAGATGGAGAGGTTGAAATAACAATCTCTACAAACAACTTGTTTTGAGCTGCCTTTTTTCTGTCAAACTGGGGTGGGCATATGTACAGTCCTAGACCCTGGGTTTCCCTATCATATTTCCCTCTAACTCCAGATAACACCAAATAAACCCTTAATCACACAAGAAATCACTCAACTTTTACTACTCCGCCTGCTCCCTGACCCATCACGAGCCCATTTCATTCCCCACGGTCTGGCCTCTCGGCCTCTCTCTTTATAAGCCGTATCACCTGGCCATCAAGTGACTCCCAGCCGCTGGAGCCTGTCTGGTTTCTGGTTTCAACCCAGGTTACTCAGAGTTTAGCGACAGGGCCGCGCTGCCTCTAGCCCTTTTCTGCCCCTGGAACTGCTGTCTACCCCCTTCCCCCGCCCTCGCCCCCCAGGCATAAAATCTTTCTCTAACACTAGGTCTCCTTCTACCAGCTATCTAGAGGGCTTGACTGCTTGAGGGAGATCTTCTATTCTTTCCCACTAGGGAAGTGAAATATTGCTTCCCATGCTAAATAACAGACTTAAAATGGTACCTCACCTGGCAACTGTCCGTGTGATTCTCATCCACAGGTAGACTGTCTATGAGAGTATGGTACCTACTTCTAAGCCAAAACCACTCACATTTTCATGAAACACAATAAATACACTATTTCTAACCTGGATATTAGTATAAAAGCCCTAAACATTCTCATCATCTCCACCTCAACATGTCCCGTATCACCTCCACCTCCATTTGTCCTTTTCCACCCCTTTACCCAATGCTTAATTAACCCTTTCTCTTGGCGTTTCCATCTCTGACCAGGGTGCCAAGGTCCATCCATCACTGGACTGTAAACTCAGGGGGTCCTTTCTTCTCCCTGTCTGCTATGGAAGAGACAGAATGTATTAGTGGTGGCCAACCACCCAGAGTAAGATGAACTCTAGCTTTGAATCAAGTGCTGAAACTTTGTAGATTTGTGAACAGCTAAGATGATCTCTAGCTGATAACTGTGGAGAGTAGGAGTCATTTATAGGGTTCTTGTAAGTATCAGTGAGATTATATAAATATCTTGCATAGCACGGGGAAAATAGGAAGTGTTCAAAAAATGTTAATTATTTGTTTTACTATTATTAATGACTATGATTCTTACTAATCTTTTATATCCTATCTCATTGCCTTTCTGTATCCGTGAGGGTTAAACCAGAAAAGTAGAACCATTGTGTGATGATATTATATATAATATATAAATAATGCATATTAAATATCTATGTGTATATATATTTCGGAGAAGGCAATGGCACCCCACTCCAGTACTCTTGCCTGGGAAACCCCATGGATGGAGGAGCCTGGTAGGCTGCAGCCCATGGGGTCACGAAGAGTCGGACATGACTGAGCGACTTCACTTTCACTTTTCACTTTCATGCATTGGAGAAGGAAATGGCAACCCACTCCAGTGTTCTTGCCTGGAGAATCCCAGGGACGGTGGAGCCTGGTGGGCTGCCGTCTATGGGGTCGCACAGAGTCGGACATGACTGAAGCGACTTAGCATTAGCATATATATATACATATATATATATATGTATATATATATGTATGTATGTGTATATTTACTTCTTAGAAGGATTTGCATGTGTGCATTCTAAGTTGTTTCAGTTGTGTCTTTCTTTCTGTGCCCCTATGGACTGCCAGGCTTCTATGTCCATGGAATTCTCCAGGCAGGAACACTGGAGTCAGTTGCTATACTCTCCTGCAGGAGATCTTCCTGACCCAGGAATCAAACCCACATCTCTTCTGTCTCCCATACTGTCAGGTGGGTTCTTTCCCACTAGCACCACCTGGGAAGCCCTAGAAGGATTTGGTATTATGTAATCACAGGAGTTGGTTAACAGGTTCTGTGAGTGTAAAGCTGTTATCTTAGACCTGATGCAAGAGTTTCCAGCCCACAGGGCATGCAGTGAGGAAGATAAGAAGGATGTAAAGTGCAGGACACCAAGAGCAAATTAGAATCTACAAAGAAGATGAAATAAAGTGTCAATTCTTACTTCCTCGGACTTTGGTGGTAGGAGTGTCCTGTAGACCCTAGCCTAGGAGTTGGAAAAGCTGAGGGAAGATCCAGGGGAAGATGGAGCAGTTTGGGGCCCAGATGCTGTGTCACACAAAGGAGGACAACCAGCAGATCAGCCACACAGTATCTCCTGCTTCCTTTGCTCCCTCCAAATCTGCCCCCAATCTCCTTTGTGGTCTACCCAAACCAGAAGCATACACAAAAGAAGAACCTGGACAACACAGACCCTCCTGGCCCTGTGGATCTACTATGGAGCCACCATAGTAGATGTCTCTATGGCCTCGTTTTCCAGTTTCCATTAGAGCATTGGCCTCTAAGTGGTTCTCCAGTTTTTAATTTTCCTCCCGTTTCTATCAGTTCTCTTTCTAGATTGCTCTTCAAAGAATGTTGCTCTTATCACACCACCGTTCCTAATCTGATGCCCCTGGAGGTTCTGCCCAAGATGAGCACACTAGTTCCTCCCCTCGTAAGTGCTTGGGATGGCTGGATGGGTCTCCTTTCTCTTCCCAAAGCACACTTGGCTGTTTCTGCACTGTTCCCACTTGGAAATCACTCCTCATTCCCCTCTTTCCTTTAACTCTGTTATCTATAATTTAGCGACTTTAGCATGCAAGCTAAGTTGCTTCATTTGTGTCCAGCTGTTTGTGACGCCCTGGACTGTAACCCACCAGGCTCCTCTGTCCATGGGATTCTCCAGGCAAGAGTATTAATGTGGGATGCTGTGCCCTCTTCTGAGGATCTTCCTGACCCAGGGATTGAACCTGGGTCTTTCATGTCTCCAGCATTGGCAAGAGTGTTCTTTTAGCACTTGTGCCACCTGGAAGTCCTAGCTACTTTCAGTCCAGTTCAGTTCGGTTCAGTCGCTCAGTTGTGTCCGACTCTTTGCGACCCCCTGAATTGCAGCACGCCAGGCCTCTCTGTCCATCACCAACTCCCGGAGTCTACCCAAACCCATGTCCATCGAGTTGGTGATGCCATCCAACCATCTCATCCTCTGTCGTCCCCTTCTCCCCCTGCCCCTAATCCTACCCAGCATTAGGATCTTTTCCAATGAGTCAACTCTTTGCATGAAGTGGCCAGCGTATTGGAGTTTCAGCTTCAACATCAGTCCTTCCAATGAACACCCAGGATTGATCTCTTTTAGAGACCAACTAAAATTCTACCTTCTCTCTCAAGACCCTCTAAGCCCAGTCAACTCAGATCTCGTGCAGATTCTGGGCACAATAAACACTGCTCCTTATTTGGGCTGGGGTTCTTATGCGGTCTTTGAATTCCCCTTGAAGTCTCCTGCAGAACTGGGAACCTGGTGGGAACTAATTAAGAGTTTTACAGTGAAAGAAATAGCATTTTATATGGTTTGTATTGTGCACAAGTAGAAAACCACACACACTGTTTTGCTGCCTGGAAGCAGAATTCTGTTCCCTGATGATGTAACATCCATCCCCTGGCTGGTATGACAAGGTCCAACCAGAAACTCATGCCTGAGATTTAATGTATGTGGTTACCACTGAGTCTTTGTTTAAAACAAATGCACATAATTCAGTTTTAATATTCCTCCAGGGAGAGATTTTTCTTTTGTATTTTGTTTCTTAGAGGGAGGAAGTGTGGGCTCTGCTCATTGGAGGTGGGATTTGATCTCTATTCAAATTGTACTTCATCAGAAAGGCCTTGACCATTCCCTTTAAAATTCCTGCAATCACCCTCTTGTCTAGATTTACTTTTTTTATACCACTCATCCGTAGCTCATGTTATAAATTTTCACTGTACAATTACACATGTTGTGTCTGCAAGGTCTCTGTTTCACTCATTGTGGAATCCCCAGTGTCAGGCACTTAGTAGGACCTGAGTAAATATTTGGCAAATGAATGAATGAAACTGGTCTTATTTGCTTCTTGCTGGCACACCAGGTCACTTTTACCTCTCTGGGTTTCTGTACAATGGCAGCATTAGAACTGGACTGGCTAATGGTGATTCTGCTGCTAGTGCTTGGAGAGTGCAGCCCACAGGGGTGGGACATGTGGGCTAGGGCCCCAGAGCTGTCACACTTGGGTGAGAGCCCAGGCCCTGGGGTTAGACACACTGACAGGAGTCCTGCCTTAGCCTCTGTATGCTGTGTAAACATGGATGCATTGTCGCTTTTTGAGTTTTGGTTTTTAAAAGGGGAAAACAATAGTACTTCTCTCAGAAGGCTGTCAAGAGGATTAAATAAGATAGAAAAGAACTCAATGCTTCACACGTAGTTGATGCTCATTAGATATAAGACTGAATGATGGCCCCTGCAGATATCCACACGCTAATACAAACACCTGTGATTCTGTTACTTTATGCCAAAAAGAGACTTTGGGATGTGATTAAGTTAAGGATCTTGAGCTGAAAAGCTCATTGTGGATTATATATAATCCAGGACCCTGAATTATCTGTAATTCAGGACCTTGTGAGTCCTACAAAAGGGAGGAAGGAGGATCAGAGTTAGGGAGAGAAGATATAAGGACAGAACCAGAGGTTGGAGCCATGTGCTTTGAAGATGGAGGGAGAGACCACAAGCCAAAAGATGCAGGTGGCAACAAGGAGCTGGAAAAAGCAAGGGAATGGATACTCTCTAAGTCTCCAGAGAAAACCCTGCTGACATCTTAATTTTCATCCTGTAAGACTCATTTCGGACTTCTGACCCCCAAGAGGATAACACACTGGTGTCACAGTTGGTAGTAGTCTACTGTGGTGGCGATAGTAACATCCGTGGTAGCACCACACAGCCGCTTGTCATTGGGCCTGTTTCCGTACCTGCACATCCAGGTCACTGTCGCCTCTTCACCTCCCAACCTGGCCAGACACATCTTCTGGGCTCTCTCTGGGCGGGGACTCAATGTAAGTACAGGGTACCGATTGATTTCCATTTCGCAGGCCAGGCCAGGATTGTTACAGGATGGTCAGTGTGCTTTTTTCTCATTTTCATTTTCTGATGACATTTTCCCTTCCACTCTGGAGCTGAATTTTAGTCCTCAGGGCCCTCAGACTTCTCTCTGTTGGAAGTTTCCTTCTCAGTAATCTACCGCTCCATCAAATACCCCCTTCCACTTAGCCACTTGAAATAACAATTAACTTGATTATCTCCCACGACTCAGTGAGCCCGTGAATGGCTGGTGTTCTACCGGCCTCTTGGAGGTTATAGTCACACAGCTACTGGAGCTAGGGTCCCAGAGCCTTGACCAGGAAGCTGGGCCCCTCTTCCTCCCTGTTTATACTCAGGGCCTTTCCTTTCCACGTGACCTTCCCAATAGGAAGGGGCAATTTCTATGTGGACTCTCAGGATGCCTGTCCTAGTTTCCTGGGGCTGCCAATAACACATTTTTACTACCCATTGTGTGGCTTAAAATGTCAGAAATTTATTCTCACAGTTTTGGAGGCCAGAAGTTGGAATCAAGGCTTCCTAGGTGGCGCTTGTGGTAAAGAACCTGCCTGCCAATGCAGGAGAGCTTAGAGATGTGAGTTTGATTCCTAGGTCAGGAAGATCCCCTGGAGGAGGGCATGGCAACCCATTCCAGTATTCTTTCTTGGAGAATGCCATGGACAGAGGAGCCCGGCAGACTATAGCCCATAGGGTCGCAAAGAATTGGGCTTGACTGAAGTGATTTAGTACCTAGCAGTTGGAATCAAGGTGTAGGCAGGGCCAGACTCCCTCCAGAGGCTGTGGGAGAGAATGCTGGAGAAGCCCCTTATGGATCTGGTGGTTTCAAATGTTCATTTGCTGGGGGCAGTATCAGTTCCGCCTCTGCCTCTTTCTCCAGATGGACTTTCCTTCTCTGTGTCTTGAATCTCCCTCTGCCTTCCTCTTATAATCCTGTTGTTGGATTTAGGGGTCACCTGGATAATTCCAGATGATCTCATCTCAAATCAGTAACTGAATTACATTTACAAGAACCTTGGTGTTTTTTTTTTTTTTTGTGAAGAAATTTGCATTCAGAGGTTCTGGGACTTAGAACATAGACATCTTTTTTTAGGGAAGCCTCATTCACTCACCATGATGCCAAAAAGCAAGACTCTGAGAGAGGAAGTGGGAGCAGTCAGGTTCATTGGACCCAGAACTGGCCCAGGCTGGCCTTTGCCCCATCCGGCTGGTTGTTGTACATCACGGGTCCAGCCAAGATTTAGCGAGCAAGGGGTCTTCATGTGGGTACCAGCCAAGAAACGTGACTCTTTAGAGCAGTGGCTGGCCACAAGGCACCTCACCAGCTGACCTCGCTTCTCTAAGAACTACATTTTTTCTGGAGGCGTTCTCCCACACATGATCCTGCTCAGTAGTTAGGTTCCTCAGAGTAGACTGACAGGAACCTGGCCCCTAAGAATGCAAAGGTAAATAAAACACAATAATTGTTGGGTGGTTCATTACCCTCCACGAAGAGTTCTTTTTCAGTCAGCTTTTTCAAGCTTTAATTCAAATTCACAGCCTGATATGAAAAATATTTTTGAGGGAGTGAGAGCAAGGGTGGTTTATTGATGTTTTTCAAGTCCCAACATGAAGGCCATTTCCTCCTTTGCTATATGAGGCCTGCACAGAGCAGATTATTGCCAACGACATGCAGCTTTGAAGGGAGTGGGCTTTGTAGGAAGATAGACTCACACTCGTGCTCTGCACTTACAGCAGCTCTGAGACCTTGCGGGTAACAACATGCCTCCTCTATGAAATGCAGGGAATAAGGCTAACCTCCTAAGGTGGGCTTGAGGTTAACACTGATAACAATGATGAGGAGGAAGATGTGATATTGTGACCCATTTATTACCAGGGTTTATATTGATAAATAAATATTGAGAAACATCAATAACCTCAGATATGCAGATGACACCACCCTTATCACAGAAAATGAAGAACTAAACAGCCTCTTGATGAAAGTGAAAGAGGAGAGTGAAAAAGTTGGCTTAAAACTCAACATTCAGAAAACTAAGATCATGGCATCTGGTCCCATCACTTCATGACAAATAGATGGGGAAACAGCGGAAACAGTGACTGACTTTATTTTTCTGGGCTCCAAAATCACTGCAGATGGTGATTGCAGCCATGAAATTAAAAGGCGCTTATTCCTTGGAAGGAAAGCTATGACCAAACTAGATAGCATATTAAAAAGCAGAGACATCACTCTGTCAACAAAGGTCCGTCTAGGCAAGGCTATGGTTTTTCCAGTAGTCATGTATGGATGTGAGAGTTGGACAATAAAGAAAGCTGAGTGCTGAAGAACTGATGCTTTTGAACTGTGGTGTTGGAGAAGACTCTTGAGAATCCCTTGGACTGCAAGGAGATCCAATCAGTCCATCCTAAATGAGATCAGTCCTGGGTGTTCATTGGAAGGACTGATGTTGAAGCTGAAATTCCAATACTTTGCCACCTGACGCGAAGACATGACTCATTTGAAAAGACCCTGATGCTGGGAAAGATTGAGGGCAGGAGGAGCAGGGGACAATAGAGGATGAGATGGTTGGATGGCCAATCACCGACTCAATGGACATGGGTTTGGGTGGACTCCGAGAGTTGGTGATGGACAGGAAGGCCTGGTGTGCAGCAGTTCATGGGGTCGCAAAAAGTCGGACACGACTGTTTGACTGAACTGAATTGGTGTGAAGAGCAGACTCACTGAAAAAGATTCTGATGCTGGGAAAGACTGAAGACGGGAAGAGAAGGGGCTGACAGAGGATGAGATGGTTGGATGGCATCACTGACTTGATGGATATGAGTTTGAGTAAGCTCTGGGAGTTGGTGATGGACAGGGAAGCCTGGCGTGCTGCAGACCATGGGATCACAAAGAGTCGGAGATGCCTGGGTCACTGAACTGACTGAACTGATATTGATAAAAAGGCTTCCCTGGTGGTTCAGATGGTAAAAAAATTCACCTGCAATGCAGTAGACCTGGGTTTGATCCCTGGGTTGGGAAGATCCTCTGGAGCAGGGAATGGCTATGCACTCCACTATTCTTTCCTGGAGAATTCCATGGACAGTGGAACCTGGCGGGCTACAGTCCATGGGATCGCAGAGTCAGATACAACTGAGTGACTAACACTTTTACTTTTCACATATTAATAAAAAGTATTGAAGTAAAGTCAATTCAAGTGAAATGAAACAAAAAAGTACCTTTTTCTGGTTATCTAATAGCTACATTATTAAGATGTAACTCAATTGCTTTTCATTCATGCACATTCTCTCCTTTTCTTTTTTTTTTTATTAATAAATGTTCAGTACACAGCATCTGCTGGCTTGTGAATACCATAGACAAACTTGTGATAATTTTGCATCTCTGAACTTGGTTCAGGGGTAGTAAGAAAAATAACCATCTCAATGATTTCCAGAGGACTTGATTTTGAATTTTCCCTGCATGGAAAGGAGACCTTGGACTAGGTAAGAATATGGGTGACCTGGGTCTCCTTGCCTCTGCATATGTGGACATGGCTTCTCAGAGTCCCTTGCACAGAAGTTGTCAACAGAGCAGAAAGTCACACTCTGATGACAGGAGGTTTCCATTTTGCATTTGATCTCCCTTCTAGTCTGTGTGCTATTCCTCAGAAGTTTCTTAAACTTACTGGCAAATGATGTCTTTGTCTCTCTAGTCAGTCCCCTACCACACGGGGTACTTTGTTGGTTCACAAACAGGAGCTGGAGAGGGACTCCATAGGCCAAAGAGCCAGCCAAGGGTCCAGACATCAGTGGTAGAAATAGATGTGTCTGAGTCCACTTCCTAGTATGCTGCAGTCCCCAGCGGACGGCAGCTTCTCGGGTCCCTCACCGCAGCTGCATCTGTAAGAAGCCAGCTCTGTGGTGGTGACACTCACAGTCACCCATGGTGACCTTTCCTTAACTGTGAGGGCTCTTGCTTCTTTCCTTCTCTCTCCTCAGGGCTTCCTTTTCACATTTCCCTCCTGATCAGTAATCTATACAGACATGAAATTAAGTGTTAGAAAGCTTGCATTTAAAATCAATTTAATTGCTGTTTCTTCTTCTCAGATCTTCGTTAACCTCTTTCCCTTCCCTGAGCCTTGGAAGTTTTTATCCATAAAAGGGAAAGAACAACGTCTTCCCTGATCCTGGTGTGTGTGTAAAGATGATGTGATTAATAAGCCAGTGTCTCTGTAAGCTCTTTGTAACTTGTGAGTGCTTCCTAAATGTGAGCAGTCACTTGTACATTCCTGATGGGTCATGGGTGGGTCATGAGTGAACAAACACATGGACAGGTCAGGAGTGTTTCGAGAAAGTGCAGAAAGGGAGTGGACAGGTAGATTTAAGCGGCTGGCATGGATTGAACTAAGTGTTCTAGGTGCAGGGGAAGAGACCTTGAAGAGTTTTCAGAATCATACCCATTTTATAGATGGGGACACTTAGGCCAGAGGATGAAGGGTTGGGATTGGTTAGCTTCCAGACTTTCTTCTCTATTTTCATGATTTTAGCTGAGTTTATTGTCACCTGCAAATATTTCATCTGTGAATTTGTTTACTGTTTATATACTCTCACCTCCCCTACACATTACTCTAATCCTCCCCAGATGGTCAGCCCCCTGGAAGCTGGAACCTGATTGACTGGTTCATTTCCTTGTGCCCAGAGTGGTGGGCGGTGCTCACATAGAATTGGGCCTGATGAGTGCCCAATGAGTGATGTGTCCAATGCCTGTCTTGACTCCACCTAGGCTAGAGGTTTTGCTGGTTCCTCTATCTCTCCCTGTTTCACGGGTAGCGGATGTACCCTGGGAAAGTCCTGCTGGGTTGCCCTCTTTTTCTTCTGGCCCTTAGGAATCTCTGCAAGAGAAGTCCCCGACAGAGGTTAGCTGTCATTTCCTGTCGATTTCTAGGAAATTAATAGGCCCAGAGGTTGCCAGTAGATTAAGAAGCTACTCATATAGAAAGTGTGAGAGAAGTGAATTCTGTGAGGTCACGGATCGGGCTGCGTGCTTGTGATTGAGTTGCAATGACCAGGTGAGTGACCAACCCCTAGGAGACTCTGAGTAGTGTCTGCTGAAAGAGTGAGGGGATGAATGAATGGTTTCTTTGAAACATTGATAAATTGGGAGTACGGCGGCAAGATGATTGTTGGGATGACACTTGAATGGCCCCTGAATACTCCGAAGCGGGAGCCGGGGGCAGTCAGATGACAAGAGGATGCGGCGTGCTTTCATCTGTCACTGGGAGTCAGAATATCTGGTTGGGTAGTTTTCATGCAGACGGGGGTGGGCAAGGAAGCCAGCGCAGCTGCGGTGGGGAGGAGCAGGCCATCACTGGAACCATAAATATGCCAGGGACCCACGCTGTGATGCTGACAGATGCCCTCCCTGCAAGACTCAGACGGGAGGGACTCACCAAGTCCAGATTCTAGATGAGATTCACCTGAGCCCCATCAAGGAGCTGTCATCCTGCCGATGGAATGGAGAGGGGAGGGGCGCGGACGGAAGGGAAATCTTTGTAGCTGAGCCTACCTGACTTTCCTCAGTGGGAGACACGTGAATCCTGTTTCATGTCAAGGAGAGGGAGTTACAGTGCAGACCGCTCACTCTCGGGCTCAGAATTCGGGAGGTGTGGTTCGTGCCTGTAGACCACTCATCCTCCCTTCCTTTGATCTATCAGTTGATGTGGAGAAAGGCTTTTATGTGTGATTCCTGTATAATGGATAATTTAGTCCATCCCATTATGAAAAAGCAGTAAGTCTAGTTCTAGTACATTTGCTTCAGTTATTCTTTAAAATATCCAGTAACATATTATTCTCATGCGCTTTACGTAGCCTGAACACTTTTTCTCAGTTGTTTAAAAATATAATTCAGGGGCTCCTTTCATCCAGTTTAAAATTAGGAAGTTGAAAGTTAAAAAAAAAAAATTAAGGATCAAGGCATGTACCCCACCAGCATGCACATTTGTGTAAGAGAAGTGAATGCAAAAGGGATATATGCACAGCAACTAAATCAGACTTGCCTTATTTATCGTTAAAATTAACATATCATTGTGGCATGCTTTCAGGTCCATTTCTCATCTTTTTATGCAATGACCCATACTTTGAAAAATACCCTCCCTCTGTTCAAAGCCTGAACGTTTTATTTCTGAATTACCTTTCTCAGATAGTCAAATGAGAGTTTTAAATTATATGGTTTACAAGGAGTCAACTGTGGAAGTCTACCTGTGAGGCTCAGACACGATCCTGTTTGAATGAACTGGCTGTCTGTAGAGAAGTTCAAGTTCATCCAGTTCACGTGAGCCATGGCAAACCAAGACTAGTAACTCTTGATTACAAACCACATGTCTGCTCTTTATTTTAAAATAATTCGAAACCCTCAAGTTTGAAGAAAAAATTCCTTTTTCATGTTTGCATTTCTCAGAGGAAATTCTCTGTGAGACTGATATTTCTCCAAGAAAGAATGTGTGTGCATGTGTGCACGATAAGTTGTTTCAGTCATGTCTAATTCTTTGCAACTCCATGGTCTGTAGCCCACCAGTCTCCTCTGTCCATGGGATTCTCCAGGCAGGAATACTGGAGTGGGTTGCCATGTGCTCCTCCAGGAGATCTTCCCAACCCAGGGATCGAATCCACAGCTCTTACGTCTCCTGCATTGGCAGGCCATTTCTTTACCACTAGCACCATCTGGGAAGCCCAATGGCATCTATAGAACTTAAAAATGAAAATCTAGCACTGACAGTTTTCCTTTTTGATTTACAGAACAAATACAGAGATAACAAAATAAGGATGGAACAAAACAGCAACACATTGGGAATATTCTACTACCAGGCTGGATTCAACACAGAATCCATTCTGGTGCCTACCAGAGACTGAGAGAGACCCAGAGAAAGGACAGAGAGACAGAAACAGAACCTAGCTATATACTAGGATTCTGCAGTTTCAAACCCTTTAAAACAGCAAAAAGGAGAGGCTATGAATATTATAAGAGGCCAGGAGCAGTTTTCTCGCTGAGAGTCCAACCATTTATGCTCCCTCTGCACGTCTTCCCCTGGAGCCAAGCCAAGTGAGGGAAAACTAGGTTCTGTCCCTCTTATTTTATTGAGTTCTCCCATGGCTTCCACCATCAACATCCCTGCCTCTGAGTGCTGCTTGTGCTCCTGTTCTTCAGGTCTGTTTCTCTGGACTTCAAAATACAGATCTCTAAACTATAATCTCTTTCTCTTTTCTCAGAAGGAAAGCATTGTGCTAAATGAGATTTTACATAGACACGCTAAACATGTCTCATAGTAACTCTTGGACTGTGTGACTGATCCATGTAGTAATCCGTCAAGCACCAGGATTGTTCAGGCAGCAGGTGGTGGTGACATTTAGCCCAGCTGTTGCTCCAAGGTCATGGGCTCACAGGGGCTAGATTTACTGAGTCCTTCCACTCTTGACGGCCAAGGACTCCATAACTCGGAAGCTCCTTGGAGACACTGGATGTGTCTTGTTGATTTAAGTTTTGTCCCAGCTCCCTGCCTATAGAGCTTTTCCAATGAATTTATGTATCCCTGAATCTGTGAACAAAACATTCTTACATTGTGCTAGATTTTGAATGAGCTACTGCAAAGAGCTCATTTGCAGTATGAGTTATTATACTCATATAATATATGAGGTTAAGCCTTCCTCTTTGTACAAGCTGAGGAAACATGGACATGTTAATTAAACTCCCCTGTACACAGTGTATATAACACTGGTGGTATTGGTTCTATAGGGTCTAAAAATATAAACACAGGAAAGTCACTAGAGAGTACTTGGCATTTAGTAGATGCCCAATAAATGTTTGTGCCTCAGGCATGTTAGGTAAATGAATGATACAGACGTCTTTTCTTTACATTAAATTTTTGTTCATTCTTTTTTATAAACTTATTAAAGAATATACTACATTTACAGTTAGTACAAAATATTGGTTATATTCCCAGTGTTGTACGATACACACAATAGTTTGTATCTCTTCCTTACCCTACACTTATAATTCCCCTTTCCCATCTGCCCGCTGGTAACCACCAGTTTGTTTTCTGTAGCTGTGAATCTGATGTTTTGTGTTACGTTCACCGGTTGGTTGTATTTTTTAGATTTCACATATAAGTGATATCATACAGTATTTTGACTTTCCTGCCTGATTCATTTCACTTAGCATAATGCCCTCCAAGCTTGCAGAGAAGGCAATGGCACCCCACTCCAGTATTCTTGCCTGGAAAATCCCATGGACGGAAGATTTTCCATCCATGGGGTCGCTAAGAGTTGGATACGACTGAGCAACTTCAGTTTCCCTTTCCACTTTCATGCATTGGAGAAAGAAATGGCAACCCACTCCAGTGTTCTTTTCTGGAGAATCCCAGGGATGGGGGAGCCTGGTGGGCTTCTGTCTATGGGGTCACATGGAGTCAGACATGACTGAAGAGACTTAGCAGCAGCAGCAGCAGCTCCAAGCTTGTCCATGTTGCTGTAGGTGGAAAAATTTCATTTTTTTTTTTTTTTATAGTTGAGTAGTATTCCATGCTTCCAAATTGTGGTGCTGGAGAAGACTCTCTTCATAGCCCCTTGGAAAGCAAGGAGATCAAACCAGCCAATCTTAAAGGAAATCAACCCTGAATATTCTTTGGAAGGGCTGATGCTGAAGCTGAAGCTCCAATACTTTGGCCACCGGATGCCAATAGCTGACTCACTGGAAAAAACCTTGATGCTGGGAAAGATTGAAGGCAGAAGGGGAAGAGAGTAATGGAGGATGAGATGATTGGATGGCATCACAGATTCGATGGACATGAACTTGGGCAAACTCCAGGAGATGGTGAGGAGCAGGGAGGCCTGGCGTGATGCGGTCGTGAAGAGTTGGACACAACTTGGCAACTGAACAACGACACAGTATCCCATTCTATGTATATACAACACCTCTTCTTTATCTGTTCATCTGTTGGTGGCCGCTTGGGTTGCTTCCTTATCTTGTGTGTTGCTGTCTAGTCACTCAGTCATGTCTGACTCTTTTGTGACCCATGGACTATAGCCCTCCAGCTCCTCTGTCCATGGGATTTCCCACACAAGAATACTAGAGTGGGTTGCCATTTCCTTCTCCAGGGGATCATTTCAAACCCAGTGATCAAACCCAGGTCTCCTGCATTGGCAGGCAGATTCTTTACCACCAGGGAAGCCACCAGGGAAGCCCCTCGATGCCTTGGTGACTGTGGATAATGCTGCTATGAACACGGGAGTGTGTGAATCTTTTCAAAATAGTGTTTTTGTTGTTTACAGGATATATATCCAGAAGTGGAATTGCTGGGTCATTTGGTAATTCCATTTTCAGTTTTTTGAGAAACCTCCATGCTGTTTCCCACAGTGGCAACACCGATTAAGATAACTGCCAACAGTGGACGAGGAATCCCTTTTCTGTACATCCTCACTAACACTTGCTATTTGTGTTCGTTTCCATGATGGCCATTCTAATGAGTGTGATACGATATCTCATTGTAATTTTAATTTGTGTTTCCCTGATAATTAGCGCCATTGAGCATCTTTCCATGTGCCTGTCATTGCACATGATTTGCTCTTCATGACTTTATTGTGTTTGTAGGCGTGCTTCCTTCCCTCAGACTGGAGGCCACTCCCCGTGTCACGTCATTCCCAGCACCTCAGTGCCTGGTTGAGTAGTTTACACAGTGACTAGCCTGGTGCTCTTGGGCTTCCCTGGTGGCTCAGATGGTAGAGAATCTGCCTGCAATGTGGGAGACCTGGTTTCTATCCCTGGGTTAGGAAGATCCCCTGGAGGAGGGTGTGGCAACCCACTCCAGTGTCCTTGCCTGGAGAACCCCATGGACAGAGGAGCCTGGTGGGCTACAGTCCATGGGGTCACAGAAACACAACTAAGCATAGCACACAGCCTGGTTCTCTGTGATGACCTAGAGGACTGAGATGTAGGGGGTTGGAGGAGGATCCAGGAGGGAGGGGCTATATGTATACTTATAGCTGATTCACTTGTCATACAGCAGAAACCAACACTACATCGTAAAACAGTTACCCTCCAAGTAAGATTTAAAATTAAAGAGACCAAAAAAAAAGAGTTGATTGAAAGGTCTACATCCAAATCCTGATTTGAACTAATCTGTGACCAAGAGGGTTAATACTTCTGGATCTCTTTTTTTCTTACTTCTACATAACTTTTTAAAGAATATCTGCCTTTTAGGGTTACAATGGAAAATGAATATTGAAAGACTTAGCATGGCCTCTGGTACATACTATGTTCATAAGAAATTTTAGTGTCCCGCTTCTTTTTATGGCAAGATTCCTTCAGCTATGCTTGGGCTCTTGATGGCTTTGGTGAGGTCCCTCCAAGTGCCAAGGGGCATGTGAGTGGAGGCAGCAGATGAAATGTGTATGAGGCATGAGCCAGCCCTGTGAACCCACCTTCCCCTATTCTTCCCTCCTCTGTCTCTCCTGCCTGCCCTCCTGCACTCCTTCCTCCCAAAGGCACCGACCCTGTTGATTAGATCAGATTCTTGTAAGCAACCTAAGGGTCATACTTCACCCTGGGCCTGAAGAAGAGTCTGCATCAACCAAACATATGGATTAAGAGGAGGGTCAAAGTCAGGGTGTGTGGATGGGGCAGGAAACAGTGGAAACCAGAATGCTTTTTCTCTAGAAAAGAGAAATGGATGGTGAGCTGGCCAAAGGGAGGCATATCAGGTATAGGTGTGATTCCCTGGAGAAGCAGCTGGAGAAGTCAGTGGGGCCTGGTGAGAAAATGTTTGGGATGCTGCCTTAGGACATTTGGCCTCTATCACATAGCAGTCTGTTGAGCACAGTTGTTGGAGATGGGACAGGATACTGAAACAGGAGAGGGAGAGACTGTGGGTATTCATCAAAGCATGGATTCTGGTGAAGCTATGTTTTCATTTTTCAAAGAACACTAGTTTTGTTGGTTGTCTTAGTTCAGGCTGCTGTAACAATATGCCTAGACTGGGTGGCTTAAATAGTGAACCTTCATTTCCTTGGAAGAACTGATGCTGAAGCTGAACCTCCAATACTTTGACCACATGTTGCAAAGAGTCCACTCACTGGAAAAGACCCTGATGCTGGGAAAGATCAAAGGAAAAAGGAGAAGTGGATGGCAGAGGATGAGATGGTTAGATAGCATCACCAACTCAGTGGAAATGAATTTGAGCAAACTCAGGGAGATAGTGGAGGACAGAGGAGTCTGGGGTGCTAAAATCCATGGGGTCGCAGAGTCAGACATGACTTAGCAACTGAACAACAACAAAGTGGAGACTGAGAAATCCAAGTTTGGGGTACCTGTATGGTTGGATTCTGGTGACAGTTCTCTTAGTGACTTATGGATAGCATCTTCTTGTATCCTCACATGGCCTTTTGGGGGGTGCATGCATATGGAGAGAGAGATCTCTCTCTTCCTTTCTTTTAAGGACACTTGTACCATTAAGAGGAATCCCTAATGACCTCATCTAAACCTAAGTACTTCTCAAAGTGCCCATCTCCAAGCACCATCACATCAGGGGTTAAGATGTCAAGATAGAAATTGGGCAAACACAAATATTTGGTCCATTACTAACAGTGGAACAAGAATGGACTCAGACTCTTCATATTTCCCCTCATTCAGTTCAGTTCAGTTCAGTTCAGTTGCTCAGTCGTGTCCGACTCTTTGCGACCCCATGAATTGTAGCATGCCAGGCCTCCCTGTCCATCACCAACTCCCAGAGTCCACCCAAACCCATGTCCATTGAGTCGGTGATGCCATCCAACCATCTCATCCTCTGTCGTCCCCTTCTCCTCCTGCCCCCAATCCTTCCCAGCATGAGGGTCTTTTCCAATGAGTCAACCCTTCGCATCAGGTGGCCAAAGTATTGGAGTTTCAGCTTCAACATCGGTCCTTCCAATGAACACCCAGGACTGATCTCCTTTAGGATGGACTGGTTGGATCTCCTTGCAGGCCAAGGGACTCTCAAGAGTCTTCTTCAACCCACAGTTCAAAAGCATCAATTCTTTGGCGCTCAGCTTTCTTCACCGTCCAACTCTCACATCCATACATGACCACTGGAAAAACAATAGCCTTGACTACATGGAGCTTTGTTGGCAAAGTAATGTCTCTGCTTTTCAATATGCTATCTAGGTTGGTCATAACCTTCCTTCCAAGGAGTAAGCGTCTTTTAATTTCATGGCTGCAATCACCATCTGCAGTGATTTTGGAGCCCAAAAAATAAAGTCTGACACTGTCTCCACTGTTTCCCCATCTATTTCCCATGAAGTGATGGGACCAGATGCCATGATCTTAGTTTTCTGAATGTTGAGCTTTAAGCCAACCTTCTCACTCTCCTCTTTCACTTTCATCAAGAGGCTCTTTAGTTCTTCTTCACTTTCTGCCATAAGGGTGGTGTCATCTGCATATCTGAGGTTATTGACATTTCTCCTGGCAATCTTGATTCCAGCTTGTGTTTCTTCTAGCCCAGCGTTTCTCATGATGTACTCTGCATATAAGTTAAATAAGCAGGGTGACAATATACAGCCTTGATGTACTCCTTTTCCTATTTGGAACCAGTCTGTTGTTCTATGTCCAGTTCTAACTGTTGCTTCCTAACCCGCATACAGGTTTCTCAAGAAACAGGTCAGATGGTCTGGTATTCCTATCTCTTTCAGAATTTTCCACAGTTTATTGTGATCCACACAGTCAAAGGTTTTGGCATAGTCAATAAAGCAGAAGTAGGTGTTTTTCTGGAACTCTCTTGCTTTTTCGATGATCCAGCGGATGTTGGCAATTTGATCTCTGGTTCCTCTGCCTTTTCTAATACGAGCTTGAACATTTGGAAGTTCACGGTTCACGTATTGCTGAAGGCTGGCTTGGAGAATTTTGAGCATTACTTTACTAGCGTGTGAGATGAGTGCAATTGTGCGGTAGTTTGAGCATTCTTTGGCATTGCCTTTCTTTGGGATTGGAATGAAAACTGACCTTTTCCAGTCCTGTGGCCACTGCTGAGTTTTCCAGATTTGCTGGCATATCGAGTGCAGCACTATCACAGCATCATCTTTCAGGATTTGAAATAGCTCAACTGGAATTCCATCACCCTCCTCATTACAGAGGGTCAAATTAGGCTATAAAAGTTGTCAATTTTAAAATCTGTTAGTATTTGTTAAGTGCATTTGGAGCCCCAAGTAACACACTGTTTAACGGATTTGGTAAAAGAGGATATAATACCTTCATTTATAATGGTCAGTAATTTGAAGATTAAGATGTTTTTATCCTGGGAAAGGGATCTTGGGGTCTTATTTTTCACTAGAATTTCTTACTGCTATACTGTCAATTAGGTATCAAATGCGATCCTGCCAGCATTCCTGGATATCCATATTGGTGTCTACTATATATCACTATTGATACCTGAGAATTCTAGAAAAGAAAGACTCATGTTCAAAATACTCCAGCGATTTATGTAACACATGTGCTACCCGAAATCACCCAGAATCTGATCACTGCAGTTTTGGAAGTGGTCATCTTCTTTTGAAGTTCTGTCTTTAATTGAAACAAAAAAGAAAGGCTACAGCACAAAATAAATGAAAAATAATGACTTTATTCCTGTGTTTTCCCAAGAGGTTTAAACATTGTTTTAGGACTTGGCTTACAGGTCTTGCATATTTTTCAGAGTTCAAAACTCTTTAGATTTAAAAGGTAATTGCATTTAATTATCAGTGTCAGATAAAACACACAGCCATGTGGGACCACAGTGATGAGGAGTGTGAGGTTGGTCACAGAAAAGTTACAGTTGAAGATAGAGCTCTGACTCTTTAGAAAAGAAATTCTTTGTCATAAGACTTCTCTGAATGCATAGCAGAAGAAATTAAGGTCAAGGTTCTGGATATGAAGAATGTTGGAAGAGAGAGAGATTGATGTGCCAATTTTCAGATTTATTTTGATAAATCATACTGTATCAATATGTAAAAATCTAATAAATATAACTCTTTAAAGAGGGAGCTGCTCTAATTTTACTGTTTCAGAGAAGAGGTTTGGCAAAAAGTCAGAATGTGCATTAAAAACACACTTTCAAGAAGTCTAATAAATAAAGTCTTTGAATTATGGTTTCCCAGTGAAAGGCACTTTAAATCATTTTGATAAAGAACTTAAATTAGACCTTTAAATAAGAAAGGCAACTTTTCCTTAACTTATTATTTATAGATAGTTTGAAAATAAAATCTTTGCAAGCTGATTTCTCCTTCCGTTCTTTATAAGGCAAATAAATATATTGTCAATTTTTAACAGCACATATGGTTAACCAGAGATTGTCATCATTCAAAAAAGGAGGTGAAGGCTAGCTGGCATTTACTGAGCACTTAGTGCTGGGTGCTATGCGCAATGGTTTATGTGCACTGTGTCAGTTAGTCCCTGCTGAAGAAGTTAAGCAAGTTAGTCCTGGGTCCAGAATGCTGTGTGGCCTTCAGCCAAGTACTCACCCTCACTGTGTGCCTTAACTGCCTCACCTATGAATGGGGCAGATAATAGTACCTGACTAATAGGGTTATTGGGAGGTCAATTGAGTTTGGAGATGCAATGTGCTCAGCCCTGGACCTGGTATATAGAAAGTACTGACAACTGCTAGCAGAGTTGTCCTCATTTTCACTTGGCTCAGATGACTAAGAGATTTTCCACCACATAAATATCTGGTTAGAGAGAGCCTGGACTCAAACCCTGGGTGTCAGCTGTATTTGGGGCATCCTCAGAGATGTGCACATTAACAGCAAAGCTCTTCACCACCTTCATCTCAGACTCTGTTGTGCTTTTGTTCATTTACTGAATCATATTTTATACATATATATATATATATGTTATATAGCTATAGTATGTAATATATAATATAGTATATGTGTAAATTATGGTATGTTACAAGGCTGAATGCCAAAGAATTGATGCTTTTGAACTGTGGTGTTGGAGAAGACTCTTGAGAGTCCCTTGGACTGCAAGGAGATCAATCCAGAAACCCTAAAGGAAATCAGTCCTGAATATTCATCAGAAGGACTGATGCTGAAGCCAAAGCTCCAATGCTTTGGCCACCTGATGAGAAAAGCCGACATTAGAAAAGACTCTGATGCTGGGAAAGACTGAAGGCAGGAAGAGAAAGGGACAATGGAAAATGAGATGGTTGGATGGCATTACTGACTCCATGGACAAGAGTTTGAGCAGGCTCTGGGATATGGTGGACAGGAAAATCCGGTATGCTGCAGTCCATGGGGTTGCAAAGAGTGGGACATGACTGAGCGACTGAACAACAGCAACATAATACAGTATGCAATAAACTATATATTATTATGTAATATATTCCATATATAATATGAAGCTTAAATAAATTCTATTTTATATTATAATATACATATTATATCTTGCATATATATTTATATTCTATATTATGTATCACATTATATTGCATACAATACATATTATAGATTTACTATATAATTTTACCATATTATTACAAAATGTAGTGTATTTACTATGTAATATATAATATCCATGCATGCATACATAGACACGCCCATGCATTAATGCATGTACAGATATGTGCACATACACAGATATCTATACATATACGTACTGAGGACTTACTCTTGCCATACACTGGGAATAAGTTGTGGCAAGAAAGACCCTGGCCTAGGGGACTGGGTTAAACTGAACAAGGAGGACAAGCTACAGCAACAATTAGAACGAAGCATGTTAACTACTCTGATCAAGGGAAGTGCAGGTTGCAAATAAAGTATACAATGATGATGGAGTGTGGGCAGCTACTTGCTGAATGATGAATGACGACCTGGCTATTTCCATTAGACCACATTCGCTAGGTCGCACAGAGGTAAAGAATCCACCTGCCAATGCAGGAGACACAGAGACATGAGTTAGATCCCTGCGTCGGGAAGATCCCCTGGAGAAGGAAATGGAAACCACTCCACTATTCTTACCTGGGAAATCCCATGGACAGAGAAGTATGGTGGGCTACAATCCATGGGGTCACAAGTAGTTGGACATGGCTGAGTGACTGAGCATGCGTGAATACGTGCACGCGTGCACACACACACACACAAACACATTTGCTAAGGTAGAATTTCAATTTACTAGAATGCCCCATTTCCAAAATATTTTGGAAAACTGAGCTATTACTGAAGCAGCCAAAAAGATCAGAAATGGTCAAGATGATGCTTAAGGCAAAGTTTATGCTGACTGCATGTATCTTGGTAAGGTAGGAAAAAGATGTGGTCTGGTCAGCCACGCTTGGGTTAGCATCCTGTGTCTACTGCTTATCGGTTGGGTGGTTGATTTTACTAGGACATTTAACTTGTCTGAAATAGGGAAATGATGTTTCCTTCACAGACTTGTGTTTCCATACTCTCTGCCCCTAGCTTCATGTCCAACACAGTCCCCTTGTCCGTGCCACATGTGCAGGGGAGAAGTCTCCATCAGTGATGGGTCCGGAGGTCAGGCTCCTGGTCCTGGGACACTTTACAGCTGAGTAATGTGCCTTAGCAGGAACCCTCTTGGTGACTGTCCATTCTGCCCGTAGAGTCCTGATGAAAAGTCTAAGCTTTGGGCAGGATAGGAAAACACCCAGAGATTTCAGAATTTGCGATTCGTTACTGGGAGCTCATCTGTACAGACTCCCTTAAGTCAGTTTGTGGGTCAGCTCTGAACTCTTCTTAGAGTTATAGAGTTTGGGGCCTCCTCCTCACCCAAGTTTGAGAGCAGTCTGTCCTTGCCCTTGTAAGCTCAAAGTCAGTCCCCCATTCTCTTCTTAGCCTTCAAACCCAGCTTCTCTCTTGAGAAAATAACATTCTGTTCCGAGGATACATTTTATGACTTGGTAGCATTTGGGGGATGATGCTTCAGAATGAATTCGAGTTCAGTTTTGCGTTTAGTGGCTCTGCTAAGCATTGGTTTGAAAGGCACCGGATTCAGAATATTCACTGGGGCGGGGCACATGGACGTTTGCATTTCCCTTCGGAGCCTGTGATCTAAACAGCCTCGCTGGGGAACTTCTGCACTACTGAACACCTTCTTCCATCCCTGGAAGGCTGAAACGGCAGGAACGTCAGGAAAGAGTGGGTTGCGTGTGTGCTCAGTCGTGCAGTTGTGTTTAACGCTTTGTGACCCTATGGACTGAAGCCCACCAGACTCTTCTGTGCATGGAATTTTCCAGACAAGCATCCTGGAGCAGATTGCCATTTCCTTCTCCAGAAGGGTGGGTTGGGGATTTATAAATGCTTCTCGTATAAATTCTTCACCCTCTCCTATGCAGGCAGAGAAACACATATTTAGTGGGAAATGTATTTGGAAAACACTGTTTAAAACTATTTAAAAATCAATTTTTACTTATCAAAATGCTGTCTAGTGTCATTGAGGCTTAGAACCAATCCTTTAGCTATTCAAACTTGATAGCAAAATACACCAAAGAAAATGGCTACTCCATTCCTTTCAACATTCATTGTCAGGCTGATGCCAAGGGCCATCACTTTTCATATTAAGGTAATCCACGTTTGTTCATATCTCCAGCATGGAAGGAACAGGAAACTGCATCCTTGATGAATAAATTTCATTTCTCTGCAAGAGGAAAGACACAGCAGAGTGGTTAAATGTCAGGAAAAATCACATTGAAAAGCCCATCTGAAATGAAAAGTATGTCATGAAATGTGACATTCTTAACTTCGTTGCTACCGAATAATTGTGAATTAGATTAATTACTGTTTGGTACCATGAACTGAACACTGCATTTTCATGCAATAAGGTGTGAGGTTGGTTGCTTCCCTTGCCAGGGACTGATCCTGGGGCTTAAGAAACTGCAGGAAGCAGTACAGCCATAAGATTCTTGCAGCCACAGCACAAAATAAAATATAATACATAATACAGTCTCAAAAGCCTACTAGTGTCTGCCCTCCCTCCACAAACCCACTCACTGATTAAATTAAAACATTCCTCCCAGCTCCGTTCCCCAATCTTCAATGCTTCTCAATAAACTGTTGAGATCTTAGCCCTTCTAAGAAATGAATCATATTTTCTCTGTTGTACTTGATTGCTGTTGACTACTAATTCACCCTGTATTGATCTCAAGTCCATATTTCTTACCGTTTAGATGGGGAATTATCTCATGTTTTTAAAATGCGGTCAAGTTTCTGAGGCCCTTACAATGGCCGTACCCAGAGGGCAAGCTCCCCCCTGTGAAGCTTGGAAGGAATGGGTACTTAGGCATGACTTTTTGCCCCTCAATTTCTTGCACTTTCTTTGGTCTGTGGGTCAAGAGGACCTGTTATCTGGGAGGAGGGAAAGGCGACATGGTGCTTGCGAAGGAGTGAAGACAGGTTTATAAAAAAATGCCATCTCTATGGAGAAGCTTGCCAAATTGCCTTATTCTAGCATTTTTCTCTAGTTCTGGAAACTGAAAAGAGAACTTTATGAAAAAGACTCCTTGGTACCAAAATATTTTTTTTTTACCTTGTCTGAAATGGAATGTGACAAAAGGAAGATTTAAAATATCTTGTTTTTTCCTGATTAGAAATATAATATCTGTTCATCATAGAGAATGTGGGTAACTTAGGAAAGCATAAATAGGCAAATACAACTGATCCACAGCCTCACCTCTCAGAGGTTTCTGTATCGTTAGCCTCTGTATTTTGGAAGAAATAGCATTATAGCATTCAAACCTGCAGACTCTGACGCCAGGAGTTAGAAGTGTGAGTGTAGGCACCACTCTACTGGCTGTGTGACCTTGGCAGTATGTTCTTCTATATCATGGGGATCACATTAGTGATCCTGGGCTGCGCTAAGCTGCTTCAGCTGTGTCCAACTCTATGTGACTCTATAGACTGTATCCTGCCAGGCACCTCTCTCCATGGGGTTCTTCAGGCAAGAATACTGGAGTGGGTTGTCATGGCCTCCTCCAGGGGATCTTCCTGACCCAGGGGTCGAACCCGCATCTCTTAAGGCTTCTGCATGGGCAGGCAAGCTTTTTACCACTCACACCTCCTGGGAAGCCCGACGTTAGTGATGACTTTGACTTTTAAATTTAACAGATGAGATGGTTCATGCAGGGAACCCAGACCCACGCCTGGTACATAATAAGGATCGGATATGTGCCACTCTCGCCCTGTGACTTTTCGTGCTAGGATTTCTTTCCTCTATCAAGAGGCATGAACTTACTCACATACGATAAGCATTTTTAAGCATTAGCCGCCACATCAGAACATGTTGATTGGACATTTTGTATTACTTCATATTGAGCACCTGAATTTAATGTACTTGTTATACAACTTCACTATGTTGAGTCATAGTAATTTATACCATTGCATAAATCATAAGTCTGAATAGGAAATAAATGTCCATTTTCCCCCCCCCCCCAGGCAGCCAAAAGAGTGATACCACTGCAGATCTTGGAAATGGAGCCAGATTCCTTATGGGATGGTGGAGGGCCAACTTGGCTCTGGGCACCGATCTCATATTAGAATAAGGGAAGTGAAAGATAATCTCCCGTTACCTTTCCCAGTAGGACAGTTATTGAGGCAAAGAAAGGAAAGTGAGGAAAGCATTCCCAGGGCCATTTCCCACCCCTTGAGCATTAACAGAAGTCTTATTGAAAGCAGCTCCTCTACAGGATTTGAACCTGTGACCTGTGAAACACGAAGCGGCCCTGCTGCCCAGCCTCCTGGAAAAGCTCTTGTTCTGGTGGGTGGAATCAAACTGACCAGAACTGGCATCTGGCCAAGATCCCAGGAACAATACTTACTCTTTCTCAGAGATGGAAAGAGATGGTGGGAGGGAGTATCCAAGCTGCTGTAATGACTGTCTTTCCAAGAAATGACTTTGGTGGGCAGAGTGCGATTACCTAGGCTGAGGTATAGCCAAGACCCCTGGGTTAACATCTCTGCTTAAGTAAGAAGAGTCAAGGGGTTGTTAATGACCCTCCAGGTTAAGACCTAGGCTTGTAAGAAAGAAGAGACTGAAAGAAGAGAGGTTTTGGAATAGAAAGAAGCAGGTTTTGAGCCCCCATTCTTTTCACCAGTCATGGATTCGGTCTTGGCTCAGAAGGAGAAGCAATAGCACTGAGGTTGCCTCCAAGGCCTTTCCGATCTGTTCCATGTATGTATCAGCCCTTCCAAGTTATGCACTGGTGTTGCTGTTGAGGTATAGGCCCTAGCTTAATGGTGTAGAGGAATAATGCCAAGCTGTTTGGGAGCGGGTTGTTCAGTTGACCACAGCTGGAATGGTTTCCAAGGACCATGGGGCCTGGCAGCTCAAACAGGTCTGGGTCAAAAGTCTTCAGAAGAGCAGGGCTGCTACACCACCTCCCCGATCCCAGACATTAATCGTCCCTCTCCGTGTCCATCACAGCCCATCATTCCCTGGTACCCACCCTATTTTTCCTGATCTTTCCCTATCACGCATTTAGCAGAATGCTGCATTTCTAGTACTTGGACACTTCTGCTGAAATCATGAACATACGTTTGCCTTTTCAGTGCATCTGTACAGTCTTTAAGCATACTTTTGGTTCAGTCTGGAAAACTGGCTCACGTTCCCACTGCCTACATTATCTGGGAGGTGAGCAGGCCACATCATTTCACAGATGAAGAAACCAAGGCTGGAGAGATCAAATGACTTGCCCAAGATCAGCAGCTGGTAAGTGGTGGAGCTGGGGTTCAAACCAGCCTTGATCTCAGAATCCTTCTGTGGTCTTTCTACTTCTATTAGGAAGGAGAACGCAGAGTAACCTGACATTCCCTTTCCCACATTGCCTCTTTGGGAGAAAAGATGGATCTCTCTAGCTGTAGCTCTTGGTTTTGTACAGTAGATCAGCCCATCACTCAGATTAAGGAGCTCTGAGCTTGCTGTTTGCAGAAGAGAACCCTGCATCTCTTCAGCAGGTCTGTCCTGAAGGCAATGTCTCTTGCTGGTCTTTCAGCTTCCTGGCACGAGGGCATTAGAGTTCAGAGATCAAGGAGACTTCCCAGTGGGAGGGAAAGAATTTGAACTTAAATCCTTTTAACGCAAAGTTATGATTTTGTAAATGAAGACTGGAAAGAAAGAAAAGTGCTTGGTCGGGGAAAGCAAAAGCAATTACAAGCAGGGCGGTTTCATGCATTTTTCTTAACTAATACTTGTTACTGACTATAACATAACATACAACATTTAAAAACAATTTAAAATGCAAAATAATAAAATAAAATTCTTAGTTCAATAACTACTCACCAGTCTGTATGCTTCTTGGAGGTCAGGATATTTTCTTTTTTGTTTACCGCCGAGTCCCAACAACTCAAAGACTAAGTTATTGGCACGTTGAATGAATGGAAAATAATCTGAATTCTCCACTACCTAAAGAGAGGAACAATTTATATTTTTGTGCATGCTCATCAAGAATTGCATCACTCAATCTATCATCTATGTATCCGTTATTTATCGATTATATCTATCATCTAACTATTATATCTATTGGTCTATCTATCTGTCTGTATATCCATCCAACTATCACTGAGAAAGAAGCAAAACACAATATAGGATTCAGTGGTTGAAGTTTATTTCATAACCTACTAATTTTTTCTTTTCTGCCTTTTGAGGAGGATTTGATTTCACACATCCCAGTGAAGGATCATTTTCCTGTGGATTTATTTGGCTGGGCTTGGATTTGGGGGTCTACTTTATACCTTCCCCCTTATCCTTCCTCTCCACTTCTCATGGCTTGGGGAGCTTCAGAAAAAGCTCAGAGTTTATTCTTACTGTGAGGGAGGTCTCAGGTACATTTTGCTGAGGAGAGTGGCCCTCACACCAGGATAAAAGCAACTTTGCAGGAAGGACAACTGACCCGAGTGTGGGGCGTCTGCCTGGATCACAGAGCATACCCCGTTAGGGCTTTTCCCCTCAGGCCCAGCTCCTTATAGGGTGACCTCAAGAGGACTTTTCTGGATTTAGTAGCCCCTTTGGAGGAAGACTGGGTCTCCCTGGTGGCTCGGATGGTAAAGAATCTGCCTGTAGTGCGGGAGACCCGGGTTCCATCCCTGGGTCGGGAAGATCCTCGGGAGAAGGGAATGGCAACTCACTCCAGTATTCTTGCCTGGAGAATTCCATGGACAGAGGAGCCTGGTGGGCTATATAGCCCACGGGGTCACAAAGAGTCAGATATGACTGAATACTTTCACTTTGAAAGAAGATTACAGCCTGAGGAAGTTGGCCTAGGTGCATTATATGCAAGCTTTGAAATGTGGTCTCCTCTATTAGAAATCTCCCCTGATCAGAATACTTTCTCTGGATTTCAAATAATCCCCTCCTTCCTAATAGTGGTGAGCTGCCACTCTGACACAATGAAGAATCCAATTTTCTTTGAATTTGAAAAGAGGAAAAGTACCATCAGTGAGTTTTCACCGTTAATTTGGCTTTTATAAAATATAAAACACTTGGTTATTGCATTCCAAACACACATCAACCTTGCAGTGAGGGGCTGAGGCTGTGGAATACAAATCATTCTGACCAAGTTCGCAGAATACATTTGCCCTGTACTCACATTTGACTAATGTAAACTCCAATACAAGACAAGGAACTGTCTACAAAATCACAAGATAGTGGAGCCCTGGGAAATGTTTTCAACCTTCTTTAAAGGGAAAGGAGCTGAGTCTTGGAGAGTGTAGTGATTTGCCTGAGGACCCCAGTGGCCAGGCCCATGCTCTGCCCCCCAAGCCTAGGAAGCTTGCTGAGCTTCAGATCTACCTGCTCTGTTGCCCAGCACAGGCCTCAAAGTCAAGCCTTTCTTGAGGCCCAGAAGGTGCCAGCACCTTTCCTCACAACTCCCTCCTAGACCTCAAATATAGGCCATCAGCCCCAGATCCGGGTGTCTCATCCACACGGTCAGATTCTCCTTTTCATCACACCCATCTTAGGAAGCCAGGGAGTGGTGCCAAGTCCCAAGAGCCCTGTGAGATGGAAAACGTGATCGTTTTACACATGAAGACACTGCAGCTCAAGGTGATGAGGTTGCTCCCTTAAGGAGAGGGTGGTGGGGGTGTAGGGCCTGGGCTCCATACCAATCTTGTGTCAAAGCCCTTTGTTTCTTTACCGAAATGTTCTACAGACTCCACTCATGATAACAGCTACTGCTGTTTATAGTTACGTGCAAGGATTTGTGCTGAGACCTCTACAGGTGAGGGATGACTTAATACAATGCTCACAGCCACACTCTGGAGTAAGGATTGAAGCAGTGGTGGAGGGCGGAGGAGGCACGAGAGCGATGCAAGCCCAGTCTGCCTTTCTGGCTGGGGACCGCGTGGATGTCTGGGCGCCTTCCTCCCGCTGCTGACCCCAGCCTCTGTGTGGCTGTGGATAACAGGGAAGGGTGGTGACAGGGGCTTTGGTAGCACAGCCGAGAGAGGCTCCCTTCCTCTTTTCTCCCTTCTTAGAATGACAGACAAACAAAACCCCTGTCATATCGGCTCAGGCTGCCATAACAAAACGCCACAGACTGGTGAATTTAAACGCAGACATTTGTTTTCTCCCAGGTATGGAGGTTGAGAAAGGAGTACGTCAAGGCTGTATACTGTCACCCTGCTTATTTAACTTCCATGCAGAGCTGGATGAAGCATAAGCTGGAATTAGGTTTGCGGGGAGAAATATCAATGACCTCAGATATGCAGATGACACCACCCTTAAGGCAGAAGAGGAACTACAGAGCCTCTTGATGAAAATGAAAGAGGAGAGTGAAAACGCTGGCTTAAAACTCAACATTCAAAAAACTAGGATTATGGCATCCAGTCCCATCACTTCATGGCAAATAGATGGGGAAACAATGGAAACAGTGAGAGACTTTACTTTTGGGGGCTCCAAAATCACTGCAGATGGTGACTGAAGCCATGAAATTAAAAGATGCTTGCTCCTTGGAGGAAAAGCTATAACCAACCTAGACAGCATCTTAAAAAGCAGAGACATTACTTTGCCGACAAAAGTCTGTCTAGTCAAAGGTACGGTTTTTCCAGTAGTCATGTATGGATGTGAGAGTTGGACCATAAAGAAAGCTGAGCACTGAAGAATTGATCCTTTTGAACTGTGGTGTTGGAGAAGACTCTTGAGAGTCCCTTGGACTGCAAGGAGATCCAACAAGTCCATCCTAAAGGAAATCAGTCCTGAATATTCATTGGAAGGACTGATGCTGAAACTGAAGCTCCAATACTTTGGCCACCTATGGGAGGAATTGACTCACTAGAAAAGACCCTGATGCTGGGAAAGATTGAGGGCAGTAGGAGAAGGGGATGACAGAGGATGAGATGGTTGGATGGCATCACGGACTCGGTTTGAGTGAACTCCAGGAGTTGGTGATGGACAGGGAAATCTGGCACACTGCAGTCCATGGGGTTGCAAAGAGTCAGACATGACTGAGTGATTGAACTGATGGAGGCTGAAAAGTCCAAGGTCAAGGTGCTGGCAAATTCTGCTCTGGTGAGAGTCTCTTTCTGGTTTGCAGACAGCTGGCTGCAGCAGAGCAGAGTAATTAAGGGCATGTGTTTTCCACAAGTAACAGGTCTCATTCTGAGAGTGTTGACTATGGTAAAGTCTTTAAAGTTTTGATGAAGAATTCCTAGATTTAGAGGGCTTCCCCTATACCCTGAATGAGTGGAATTGGCTGACTGTTAGGGAAGCTGTTTATCAACAGGCAAGAAACGCCCTCAAAAATGTCTTTTTTCACTTTGTGGGCAAGCATGTTCACTGAGAAGACTTTATAGGCATGTTTGGAATTTGTTGAATTCAGACAAACCTATGATATAATCATATTGATGAATTATACTCTACATCACCATTCCTAGGGTTGGATACGTGTTCTTAGTGGATGGAAAAACTAGAACACAGAAATACTTTCTACTTTTCCTAACTTTACTCAGTTACAAATGACAACATGAGAGCCATGACCCGCCATGATTTTCCCTTTTTTAAAGGCATTTTTAACAGACCCTAATGATCCTGAACTCACATCTGTGTTAATATATGCAATGTTATGATATTTTGTCTTCCTTCTAAAAAAGAAATCATTCATTTAACCTATTTTCAATTGATTCAAAGCAATAAAAATTTCCCCCAGTACTCTGTTTTACAGTATCTCCAGAGAGAAAATAAGAAGAAAATATCCTTTAATTCTAGGAACTTGGAAAATCCCAATAAAATTCTTTACAGCTGTGTTACCCAGAATCAAATTCTTTACCTTATGATACAATCTTCATGGGGCTTTCTGGTGGCTCAGTCAGTAAAGAATCTGACTGCAAGACCGGGGTTCAATCTGTGGGTCGGGAAGATCCTCTGGAGAAGGGAATGGCTACCCACTCCAGTATTCTTGCCTGGAGAATCCCCATGGACAGAAGAGCCTAGTGAGCTACAGTCCATGGGGTCTCAAAGAATCAGACATGACTGAGCGACTAACACTCTCACCATTTCCATACATTTTGGAAACATATTTCTATTCTTCTAAACTTAATATTTACTAGCTTTCCTTTTCCATCATGAGTGTCCAACCAATCTTATGGAAAAGGCCATTTCATTTAGAACTGTAAAAGAGAGGCATTTGTAATAGAGTTTTTACTTCAGAATATTCCTCTGAGAACTTTGCTTGTGGCATCCCCTTTCCAAATAATTCTGCAGTGACCATCACACTAACATTGCCTTAACATAAATTTCATTTTAAATTGTGAATTTTAGCACTTTATCATCAGTTCACAAATGGTACCATTTAATATATCAAATTAAAATGGTTAAGGTTGTATTTTAAAATGTGATTTACATATTGCTTATGGTGGTGTTGATATATTCAAGAAGTGAAATGAATGAGTGTATGCTTTATGCTTTGAATAGAAACTTCAAGCTTTTAACTTTCTTCCATGTTAGTGTTCTAGAGAATGCTCATTCTTCTTTGGTAAAAGTTAATCCTCTTCAAGGTGGGAAGATCATGTCTTCATTCATCATATGAATGTAGAAAATAACCAATACCATCAATGGTTATAAAATATTTCCTACTGCAGTAACCCTCAGACACTGAATCATGCGTTTTCCCCAATTCTTTTTGTTCCATAAGACTGGTTATTTTTTCCCTCTCTTTTGTCATATAAGTATATTGCATGATCATAAGAATTGTACATTATTCATAATATACAATCTCTCTCTTTAGAGGTTACCATAGAATGAGCAATGAATTTCCCTTCTTATTTAGCTTAAATACTGGCAGGAATGAAAGCATTCTTGTCATTGCATCTTGCCATCCCCTAGCATGGGCATTGAATCTAGCAACGCTCAATCAATACAGGCTGAACGCATGTCAGTTAGAGAGAGGATCACAGAGAAAAAAAGAATTTGGAGAGATGGCTTTCCTCTCCCGTTGCATAGTGTTTTGGGATCATACAGGCATGAAGGCCAAAACTGTGACATGCCCATAGGAAGCTGAGTTGAAAAAGGCTCTCCTCCTTACTTTCTGGGTTTTTCCAGCAATCCATCCTTAGTCTTGTGTTCTCTCAGGTATTTGAAGGTAGACTATAGGAGGGTCTATTTGCTTCAGTACAAATCAGTGATAAAACCATTTGGAAAGCTCTTAGAATGGTAACGTGAGCCTGGTCTTTGCTTTGAGAAACTTTTGGGACCTCCCCCAGCATACGAGCTACTAATAGAGATACACTCTAGAGCTGGTAGTATTTGGTTTAGTTTTTAGGTATGTTGGTCTATAGATTAAATTAGAAATGAAATCACTTTTAGCCTGGAGTTTTAAAGCTGAGCTGCAGATTCCACCTTCCATCATGGTTCTCCAGATTAGGGACCACTCAGCTTATACATGGAGACTGAGACCTTTTGAACTAGTTCTTAAGTGTCAGTCTACCTAATAAGTAAATAGACCACAAATATAGTAGCCTCCCAGCATGCCAGATGCTCCCTCTGATCTAAGTCTCCTTAGAGGTGCCAATTAAAGCCTGCATTGATTTGTTTATGTTTCTGTTAAAACAAATTTCCAGCCTTTCTTTTGCCACATGAAACATAAGGTTTCATCCATGGAGAAGAACAATAATGAACCACGAACTGAGTGTTGGGTGGAGCCTTGATGTGCAGTTGTCACACCTGAGCCAATGAGACAGGCTTGCAAAGGACCTCTTTAATTGCACGCTGAGGTGGAGGCCTTTCTTCTGAGGATGGTTGAAGGATAGGGATGAAACAAATAGCCCCTCTGCCTCTTGTGAGGACTCAGGGTGCACATGTGTGGTGTAGTTATTTCCTCTCCTAGATCCATAATGCTGATGGCACTTGGAAACATTGCCTGAAGATTGGGTGGAGAAATAAGAAATTTAGAACATCTTTCTCTGTGTATAGCATATGCACAAAATAGATGCTCACTCTTTGGAGTTATGTGTGGCAGTATTTTTATACTCACAGAGAAAACCAGCACATTTCCCAACTCTGATTTCTGTTGTTGTTGTTCTTTCAGTTTAGAAGCTGTTGCAATGTTTACAAATAGACCACCCCCCCCCTCAAATAGCTCAATGTGAATTTTTGTGAATAACAACTGTTTGAGAAAAAGCAAAAGGAGATATTCACAGTAGAGGCAGCTTTGCTTCATCTGGAATGCACGATTTGCCTAAAGAATATTTTTCAGAGATT
The DNA here is from genome assembly GCF_054371585.1 of Giraffa tippelskirchi. Lineage (NCBI taxonomy): Eukaryota > Metazoa > Chordata > Mammalia > Artiodactyla > Giraffidae > Giraffa > Giraffa tippelskirchi. The sequence continues at coordinate 57,369,896 of NC_137286.1, read as the reverse complement.
GCAGAAGCAAGCCCGTTTTCTCTCAGCCTCCATTCCACATGCAGGTCAGCCTTCAGCCACATGTTAATTTTATGAGCGAGTTACAGGCTTGGAGAAAGAGAAGAAGGGGCTTTCATAATAGAAAAGCAGAGCGGCCTGCACTCTGGAAGAGCTGGGAGAAGATTCTTTAACTACAAGCAATTGATTTTATTTTCAGTTTTAAGGGTTTCATTACTAACACACAGGATACACAAATTGATGGCGCTTTCTCTGTCACTGGTGGATTAAGCCCTACAGACAACATCTGATGGTTCCATAAAAACTCAGTCCCCTTATTATTAGCAGTAGAAGGATTAAAAACATCTTTTAAAACCCATCTCTCTTCCATATCACCTTGAGATCAAAGTGGAGAGAAATAGGAGGATTGATAAATATTGGAAGGGAAATTTTTTTCTAGAGAACACAACTCATCACACTGTTCCCTCTATATTATTTCTTTATCAAGCTCTGCTTCACGGTCAAAAATCAGTGCTTCTGTTGGCAATGAGAACTGCATTGCTGAAGTGTCTTTTTAAAATAGCTGAGATCATTGGAGCATATCAAGGAAAACAAACCAAACTTGTGGTTGAGAGGCAAGAAGGATACAGGTATTGATGGTCAGATGAGGAGAGTATGCAGGAATGCTAACCTATGGGTTCCTGGTAGGAGTCCTGAGTCTGTGCTTGCTTTTTCTGCTCTTACAATCTATTGCTTCCATCATGGTGTAAGCCTCAGATCTAGCTTGCTGGCAAACAGCAGGAACTTAAGCCACCTTGTACTTTCTCTTAAGGGATACACAGTGCTTTCTGAGTACCTGATCCTCACAATAGAGTCTTGATGTGTGCATCTCACAAGAGACTTAGGGCTGTGACAGGTAAGGTGAAGTGCTTACAGTCATGCAATCAGACTACAACAGTTTCTATGGAAGCCAGATCTGTATCTCCAACGTGAGCTCTTTCTAAGATATCAAATTTCTCTGAATTACAGGCGAAAATGGAGAGTGTCCCCCTGCAACCCCAGCTGCACCACTTTGTTACCACCTGGCTTTTCTTGCATTTTTAATTTTTTTTAATCATTTTCAATTTGGAGAAATCAGAATTTGTAAGATAGCCCCAGCTGCCTGCGGGCTGAGTCAAGTTATGCTGCCTCTCTGTGCCATAGGTGAGAGAAGGCTTCAAGTGCAGAAAGTCAGGAATACAGTACGCAGGGAAAGAGCAGTCAGCCCAGGTGGCGTGGGCAGGCTCTGGCCCCACGGCGTCTCGCTCTTGCCCCACGTTTTGGGAGCGGTGATAACGGAACGGCCGGGCGCGCTTACAGTGCTGCGCGTGCGCGTCACGAGGCCCTCGCTTGCTCACGGGCTGCTTCTGTTACGTGAGCTCCGCCTAGGAAGTGCAGGCGTCACTGCGGCATCGTGTCTGTGGCTGCTGGGTCAGCCACGGAAAGAGAGGATATAGCGTGTCTGCTGCTGCGGCTGCTGTGTCAGCCAGGAGAGAATAAACGTGTCTACAGTTCCTGCTTCTGGAGTCTCCTGCCAGCCTCTTAGCTCATGCTTGCCAACCCCGCGTTCAGCGGACAGTGCGGACCGTGCGGACCATGCGAACAGCATCAGCAACACAGAGCGCCGAACCTTCTCTCAGTCACGGGCTGAACCCAGCCCTTGTCTTCCAGAAACTGTATCTTCACTTTCCATGGCCTTTCAGTAGTGAAAACCTTCCGTGATTGGCAACAAAATCCCACACGTTTATTGTCTAAGGTGGAGGAAAAGAATATATTTTTTTTATATTAGGAAAATCATGGATTTTCATCGTAAATAATCTGTATTTTCTAACAATAAAAGCAAGCAAATAGTTCCCCTGTAATCTCACGTTTATCCTATTCACTTTGAATCTTTACTTGACGTTTATATCCTAGTCATATTTTCCCCGGCATGTCAAGTGGTGCCATGTAGTACAAATGATTTCTAAGAAGAAAAATTATTTTATATATTTATGTCTAATTTTGTTGTATTTAAGCAGCTTTACTGAGAAATGAGTGGTAAATAATAAATTGCATCTATTTAGAGTGCTATTTGTTAATTTTTGACATACAAATATATTTCTGGAACCATTGTATTATAAAGACAGTGAAAATATCCATGACCTCCTAAGGACTGCTCATGCTCCTTTGAATTCCCTCTCTTCTTGCCTATCCCACCCTCCATCCCGCATACAAGCATCAATTTATTTTCTTACTATAGGTTAGTTCATATTTTCTCAAATTTTCTATAAGTGAAATCTTATAGCAGGAGCTATTAATATTTTTTTGGTCTCAGTTCATTCAGTCAGAATAATATTTTTGATTTATCCACGTTGTGTGCCAAATGTTCATTTTGTTTTATACTATGGCCACAGGATTGGAAAAGGTTGGTTTTCATTCTGATCATAAAGAAAGGCATTGCCAAAGAATGTTCAAACTACTACACAACTGTGCTCATCTCACATGCTAACAAGGTTATGCTCATAATCCTTCAAGCTAGGCTTCAGCAGTACGTGAACCAAGAATTTCCAGATGTACAAACTGAGTTTAGAAAAGGCAGAGGAACCAGAGATCAAATTGTCAACATTTGTTAGATCATGGAGAAAGCAAGGGAGTTTCAGAAAAACATCTACTTCTGCTTCATCAACTACACTGAAGCCTTTGACTGTGTGGATCACAACAAACTGTGGAAAATTCTTAAAGAGATGGGAATACCAGACCGCTTACCTGTCTCCTGAGAAGCAACAGTTAGAACCAAACATGGAACAACTGACTGGTTCAAAATTGTGAAAGGAGGATGACAAGGCTGTATGCTGTCTCCTTGCTTATTTAACTTACATGAAGAGTACAAGATGCGAGATGCTGGGCTGGATGAATCTGGAACAAGCTGGAATCACAATTGCTAGGAAAAATAGCAACAACCTCAGATATGAAGATTATATCACTTCTCTGCTATAGGGGTGCCTTTTGGGTTTGCCTGGTGGCTCAGTGGTAAAGAATTCTCTTGCCAATGCAGGAGAACCGGGTTCCATCCCTGGGTCAGGAAGATCCCCTGGAGAAAGAAATGACAATCCACTCCAGTATTCTTGCCTGGGGAACCCCTTGGACAGAGGAGCCTGGTGGGCTACAGTCCATGGGGTAGAAAAAGAGGTGGATAGGACTTAGCAACTAAACAGCAACAAAAGCAACAACAATGGCAGAAAGTGAAGAGGAACTAAAGAGCTTCTTGGTGAGGGTGAAAGAGGAGAGTGAAAAAGCTGGCTTGAAACTCAGCATTAAAAAGAAAACAAAAGAAAGATCATGGCTTCTACTCCTATCACTTCAAGGCAAACAGAAGGGGAAAAAGTGGAAGCAGTGACAGAGTTTCTTTACATGGGCTCCAAAGTCACCACAGATGGTGACTGCAGCCATGCGATTGAAAGACACTTGCTTCTTGGAAGGAGAGCTAAGATAAACCTAGACAGCATATTAAAAAGCAGAGACATAACTTTGGTGACAAAATTTCTTATAGCCAAAGCTATGGTTTTTGCAGTAGTCATGTATCAATGTGATAGTTGGACCACAAGGAAGGCTGAGCATCAAAAATTGATGCTTTTGAACTGCAGTGCTGGAGAAGACCCTCGAGAGTTCCTTGGACTACAAGGAGATGAAACCCATCAATCTTAAAGAAATCAACCCTGAATATTCATTAGAAGGACCGATGCTGAAGTTGAAGTTCCAGTACTTTGGCCGCATGATACAAAGAGCTGACAAATTGGAAAAGACCCTGATGCTGGGAAAGATTGAACCCAAAAGGAGAAGATGGTAGCAGAGGATGAGATGCTTAGATAGCATCACCGACTCAGTTGACATGAATCTCAGCAAACTCCACAGGATAGTGGAGGATGGAGAAGTCTTGCATGCTGCAGTCCATTGGGTCACAAAGAGTCTCATGACTTAAAAATAACAACATTCATTTTATGGATATACCATATTTGTTTATCTGTTCATCTATTGATGAACATTTGAGTTGTTTCCAGTTTTTGACAATAGATGCAGGCCTTTATGAACATATAGTTAATTTATCTCAGGAAAATATCAAGAAAGTGAAATCATATGATAAATCTATGTTTAGCATTTTAAGAACTTGCCAAACTGTTTTTGCAAACAAATCCCACCATTCTGCCTTCTCCTCAGTGTTGAAGTTAACAATCCTTCACATCATTGCCAAAACTTGAAATGGCCAATTTTAACCAATCTAATCAATATAAAAGTGATTTCTCACTGTAGTTTCAATTATTACTTATCTAACAACTACTGTTACTGAATAACTTTTCTTAGTTATCATCCACATATCTTTTCAAATGTGCCCATTTTAAAAATGTGGTTTCCTTATTATCAAGATTTGAAAGGTCTTTATATATTCTGGATACAAGTCTTTAGTAGTATGATTGGCAAATTTTTACCCCCATTCTGCAACCAATCTTTCATTCAGTTATGTCTTTCAAAAGAGCATGTTATTAATTTTGATGAACTTAAATTATCAAATTTTTATTTTGAGTCATTCTTTTGATATCATATCAAAGATATCTTTGCTCAACTTTAACAAATATTTTCTCTGTTTTTCTTTAAAGTTTTGTCCTTTTAATTAGTTAAATATTGTTTTTCTTTTTTTTTTGGTTGCACTGGATCTTCGCTGCTGCACAGGGGTTTTCTCTAGTTGCATTGCACGGGGGCTGCTTTCAAGTTTCAGAGCATGGGCTTCTCATTGGGGTGGTTTTCCTTGTTGCGGTGCATGGGCACTAGGGTACATGGGCTTCAGTAGCTGTTGCTCCTGGGCTCAATAGTTGGAGCTCGTAGGCTCTCAGGCACAGGGTCAGTATTTGTGGCATACACATTTTAGTTGCCCTGCAGAAAGTGGAATATTCCTGGACCAGGGATCAAACTTGTGTGCCCTACATTGGCAGGTGGATTCTTTTTTTCAATTGGTTTGTTTTTAATTGGAGATTAATTGCTTTACAGTACTGTGTTGGTTTCTGCCATACATCAATATGAATCATCCATAGGCATATCTATGTCACCTCCCTCCCACCTCCCACCCCCTCCTACCCTTCTAGGTTGTCACAGAGCCCCAGATTTGAGCTCCCTGCATCATACAGCAAATTCCCACTGGCTATCTGTTTTACACATGGTAACATGTATGTTTCAATGCTACTCTCTTTATTCGTCCCACCCTCTTCTTCCCATGCTGTGTTCGCAAGTCTGTTTTCTATATCTGCATCTCCACTGCTGCCCTGAAAATAGGTTCATCAGTATCATCTTTCTAGAGTCTCTCTCTCTCTCTATATATATATATGCATTAATATATGATATTTGTTTTTCTCTTTCTGACTTACTTCACTTTGTTTATAAGCTCTAGGTTCATCCACCTCCTTACAACTGAAGCTAATATGTTTCTTTTCATGGCTAAGTAACATTCAATTATATATACATATGACAAGTTCTTTATCTACTCATCTGTCAATGGACATCTAGGTTGCTTCCATATCCTAGCTATTGTAAATAGTGCTGCAATGAACACTGGGATACATGTATGTTTTTCAATAATGGTTTCCTCGGGGTATATGCCCAGTAGTGGGATTGGGCTTCCCTGGTAGCTCAGCTGGTAAAGAATCCACCGGCAATGCAGGAGATCCTGGTTCAATTCCTGGGTCAGGAAGATTCCCTGGAGAAGAGATAGGCTACCCACTCCAGTATTCTTGGGCTTCCCTGATAGCTCAGACAGTAAAGAATCCACCTGCAATGTGAGAGACATGGGTTCGATCCCTATGTTGGAAAGATCCTCTGGAGGAGGGCATGGCAACCTACTCCAGTATTCTTGCCTGGAGAATCCCCATGGACAGAGGTGCCTGGCAGGCTACAGTCCATGGAGTTGCAAAGAGTCAGACATGAACACGACTGAGTGACTAAACACAGCAAGCTCAGCAAAAGGTAGTTTTATTCCTAGTTTTTGAAGGACTCTCCATACTGTTCTCCATAGTGGCTGTATCGATTTACATTCTCACAATGCTAGAGGGTTCCCTTTTCTCCACACCTTTTATAGCATTTATGGTTTGTGGGATTTTTGATGATGGCCATTCTGACCGGTGTACAGTGATACCTCATTGTAGTTTTGATTTGCATTTCTCTAATGATGAGACGTGTTGAGCATATTTTCATGTGTTTATTAGCCATCTGTATGTCTTCTTTGGAGAAATGTCAGTTTATGTCTTCTGCCCACTTCTTGGTTGGGTTGCTTGTTTTTTCTGGTATTGAGCTGCATAAGCTGCTTATATATTTGGGGGATCAGGGCATCAGTTATTTCATTTGCTATTATTTTTTCCCATTCTGAGGGTTATATTTTCACCTTATTTATAGTTTCCTTTGCTGTGCAAAAGGCTTTTAAGTTTAATTAGGTCTCATTTGTTTATTTTTATTCTTATTTCCATCACTCTAGGAGGTGGTTCATAGAGGATCTTGCTGTGATTTATGTCAAGGAGGGTACTGTCTGTATTTTCCTCTAAGAGCTTTATAGTTTCTGGCCTTACATTTAAGTCTTTAATTCATTTTGAGTTTATTTTTGTATATGGTGTTAGGTGGTGTTCTAGTTTCATTCTTTTATATGTAGCTGTCCAGTTTTCCCAGCATCACTTATTGAATAGGCTGTGTATTCCTCCATTGTGTGTTCTTGCCTCCTTTGTCAAAGATAAATTGTCTATAGGTGCATGGGTTTATCTCTGGGATTTCTGTCTTTTTCCATTGGTCTATATTTCTGTTTATGTGCCAGTACCATGCTATCTTGATGACTGTATCTTTGTAGTATAGTCTGAAGTCAGGAAGGTTGATTCCTCTAGCTCTGTTTTTCTTTCTCAAGATTGCTTTGGCCCTTCAGGGTCTTTTGTGTTTCTATAAAAATTGTGAATTTTTTTTTTTCTGTGTGTGTTAGACACTCAGTCGTGTCTGACTCTTTGCAAACCCACAGACTCTAGCCTGACAGGTTCTTCTGTCGATGGGATTCTTCAGGCAAGAATACTAGAGTGGCTTGCCATTCCCTTCTCCAGAGGATCTTCCCGACTTAGGGATTGAACCCTGGTCTCCTGCGTTGCAGGGAGATTCTTTACTGTTTGAGCTTCAGGGAAAAATACCATTGGTAGTTTTATAGTGATTGTACTGAAACTGTAGGTTGCTTTGGGTAGCATAATCATTTTCACAATGTTGATTCTTCCAGTCCAAAAACACAGTATATCTCTCTATCTGTTTGTGCTGTTTTTTAATTTATTTCATCAGTTTCTTATAGTTTTCTGCATACAGGTCTTTTGTCTCTTTAGTATTCCTAGGTATTTTATTCATTTTGTTGTAATGGTGAAGGGATTGCTTCCTTAATTTCTCTTTCTGATTTTTCATTGTTCGTGTATAGGAATGCAAGAGGTTTCTGTGTATTAATTTTATATCTGGCAACTTTACTATATTTGTTGATTAGTTGTAGTAATTTTCTAGCGGCATCTTTAGGGTTTTCTATGTATAGTATCATGTCGTCTGCAAACAGTGAGAGTTTTACTTTTTTTCCAATTTGGATTCCTTTTATTTTCTTTTTCTTCTCTGATTGTTATGGCTATGACTTCCAAAACTATGTTGAATAATAGTGGTGAGGGTGGACACCCTCGTCTTGTTCCTGAGTTTAGAGAAATACTTTCAATTTTTCACCATTGAGAATAATATTTGCTGTGGGTTTGTCATACATGGTCTTTACAATGTTGAGATGTGTTGCTTCTATGCCTAAAGGAGAGTTTTTTTTTTTTTTTAATCATACATGGGTGTTGAATTTTCTTGAAAGCTTTCTCTGCATCCATTGAGATGATCATATGGTTTTTATCTTTCAACCCATAATATGGTGTATCACATTGATTTGCATATATTGAAGAATTTTTGCATCACTGAGATAAAGCCCACTTGATCATGATGTATAATCCTTTTAATGTGTTGCTGGATTCTGTTTGCTAGAATTTTGTTGAGGATTTTTGCATCTATGTTCATCAGTGATATTGGCCTCTAATTTTCTTTTTCTCTGGCATCTTTGTCTGGTTTTGGTATCAGGGTGATGATGACTTTGTAGAATGAGTTTGGGAGTTTTCTTTCCTCTGCAATTTCTGGAAGAGTCTGATCAGGGTGTTAGCTCTTCTCTAAACTTTTCATAGAATTTGCTTGTGGAGCCATCTGGTTCTGGACTTCTGTTTGCTGGGAGATTTTTTTTTCTTTAATTATAGTTCTGCTTTACATGGCTGTGATTGGCTGTTCATGTCTTCTGTTGCTTCCTGGTTAAGTTTTGGAAGGTTATACCTTACAAAGAATTTGTCCATTTCTTCAAGGTTGTCCATTTTCTTGGTATATAGTTGCTCATAGTCGTCTCTTATGATCTTTTATATTTATGCATTGTCTGTTGTTAACTTCTCCTCTTTAATTTCTAGTTTTATTGTTTGTCAATTTTGTTTATCTTCTCAAAGGACCAACTTTCAGTTTTATTGATCTTTGATATTGTCTCATTTATTTCTGCCCTGATATTTATGATTTTTTCCCTTTTACCAACTTTGGGGTTTTTTGTTGTTGATGATGTTATTTTTGTAGTTGCTTTAGGTCCAGGGTTATGTTGTTTATTTGATGTTTCTCTTGTTTCCTAGGGTAGGCTTGTATTGCTATAAAAATCCCTCTTAGCACTGCTTTTCCTGCATCCCACAGGTTTTGAGTTGTCATGTTTTCACTGTCATTTGCCTCTAGGTAGCTTTTGATTACCTCTTTAATTTCTTCAGCTACCTCTTGGTGTTCAGAAGTGTATTGTTTAGCTGCCATGTGTTTGTGTTTTTCATGAGTTTTTTCCCTGTAGTTCTTAGCTTATCTTATTGTGTTGTTGTCAGAAAAGATGTTTAGAATGTTTTTTAAGATGTTTCAATTTTTTTAAACTTACCAAGGCTTAATTTATGACCAAGGTGTGATCTATCCTGGAGAATATTCCACATGTACTTGAGAAAAATGTGAAATCTACTGTTTTGGGATGAAATGTCGCATAGATATCCATTAGGTCTAGCTAGTCCAATGTATCATTTAAAGCTTGTGTTTCCTTATTAATTTTCTGTCTGGATGATCTGTCCATTGGTGTGAGTGGGGTGTTAGGTTCCCCACTATTATTGTGTTACTGTCAATTTCCCCTTTAGTAGTTTTTACCATTTGGCAGGTGGAGTCTTAATCACTGAACCACCAGGGAATTCCTCTCTCTTGTTTTTTCCAGACATTTTATAGTTAAATTTAGTCCTATGATCCATTCTGAGTTAATTGTTCTACATGGTACAAGATGTAGATCTTGTAAAATTTATTGGCACAAGGACATCAAACTGTTCCAGCCCCATATCTTTTTTTTTTAAATTGAAGGATAATTAATTTACAATATTGTGTTAGTTTCAGAAGTATAGCAAAGTGACTCAGTTATACATACATGTTTTATATATATATATATATATAAGCTTTTTTCCAAATACTTTTCCATTATAGGTTATTATAAGTTATTGGCTATAGCTCCCTGTGCTATATAGTAGGTCCTTTCCGTTTATCTATTTTACATATAGTAATGTGTATCTGCTAATCCCAAACTCTTAATTTATCCCTCCCCCTTTTCGTTTTGGTAACCATAAGTTTGTTTTCTATGTCTGTGAGTCTTTTTTTTTTTTTTGTCTTGCAAAGAAGTTAATTGTATCATTTTTTTAGATCCCACATGTAAATGATATCATGTGATATCTGTCTTTGACTTACTTTACTTAACATAATTTCTAGGTCCATTCACGTCACTACAGACGGTATTGTTTCATTCTTTTTTATGGCTGAATAATATTCCATTATGCCTCTATGCCCCCATTCATTCATCTATTGGTGATCTTTAGTTTGCTTCCATGTCTTGGCTATTATAAATAGTGCTGCTGTGAATACTGGAGTGCACATATCTTTCCAAATTACAGGTTTTGTCTTTTCTGGTTATTTGCCAATTAGTGAGATTGCTGGATCATATAATAACTCTAGTTTTTTAAAGAACGTATATACTGTTTTCCATACTGGCTGCACCAATTTACATTCCCATCAACAGTGTAAGAGATTTCTTTTTTTTTCCCTTCGCATCCTTTCTAGCAGCTGTTACTTGTAGATTTTTTAATAATGGACATTCTGACTGTTAGGTGATAAGTTAGGAGATACTTAATTGCAGCTTTGATTTGCATTTCCTTAATAATTAGCAATGTTGAGTATTTATGTGTCTGTTGTCCAACCCCATATTTTGAAAAGACAATAGTCTCCAAAAGAATTAATTTTGCGCATTTGTCAAAAACCAGTTGGCTACATATGTGTCCATATATTTCAGGACTCTCTATTCTACATCATGACCTATTTGCCTGTCCTGACACCAAAGCTGCACTATCTTTTTACTGTAACATCATAATAAAGTTTAGAAGCAGATAGTGTCAGTCCTTCAACTTTGTTCTTATATAAAGTTGTTTTGGCTGTTCTGTATCTGTTGTATCTCTGTATCAATTTTAGAATCAGTTTGCCAACTTTTAAAATAAATTATCTTGGACTTTTGATTGGGCTTGCATTTATCCTGCAGAACGATTTTGGAAGAATTAACTGCTTAACAATATTGAATCTATTGAATTGTGAATGTGGTGCATCCCTCCATCTATTTAGGCCTTTTTAATTTCTCCTAGAACTGTTTTATAAACTGCAGTGCACAGATCTTACATATGCTTTGTCAGATTTATCTCATGCTACTTCATATTTTTAATATTGTAAGTGTTACTGATTTATTTAAAGTTCAAATTTATTTTTCATCTTTGGAATATGGTATTGATCTATAACTGATTTTATTTATTAATCTTACATCTTGGAAATTTACTAAACTCATGAAATAGTTCTATTAGTTTTTTGGTAGATTCTATTGGATTTTCAATGTAAAATATTATGTTGTCTACAAATAAAGACATTAAATTCTTGCTTTCCAATATTAGTGTTTTCAATTTATTTTTCTTGCCTTATTGAACTTCTTAGAACCTTCAGTAAAATGTTGGGTAGAGGTGGAGTGAGTGGATATTCTTGCCTTCTTTCTAATTCTAGGGGAACATATTCAGTACTTCACGTTGAATATGATGTTAACTGCAGGTTTTGGTAGATGTATTCTGTTATGTAGAAAGTTCCCTTGCATTCTTAATTTACTGATGTCTTTTAATAGGGCTGCATGTTTTCTGCACCTTTTGAGTTGACTGCATGATTTTTCATTTTTGCTTGATAATATAGTATGTTACATAGATTGATTTTCTAATGTAAATCAGCCTTGTATTCCTAGGCTAAATCCCAATTCCTAGGCTAAATCCCAATTCCTAGGCTAAATCCCAATTAGTCTTGATATATTATACTTTTATTATATTGTTATAATATAGTTATAAGTCCTTTTGTCAAAAAATTTGCTTAAAATATTTGCATCTACATTAATGAGGGATAGTCTATAATTTTCTTGTATTGTTTCTATTATATTTTGATAGCAGAGCATTCTGGCCTCATAGAATAATTTGAGATTAATTTCTGCTTTTTCAGTTTTTCAGAAGAAGTTTTTTAGGATTGATATTCTTTCTTTCTTAACTGTTTGATAGAATTTTATTCCAATTAATCAATTTCTTCTTGAGTGAACTTTGATCATTTGTGTCTTTAAAGGATACTTTCCATTTCATAACATTTGTCAATTTTTTTTTGCCACAAAACTTAACAACAACAACAAAGCATTTGTTACCTTTTTGATAACTGAATAATCTGTAGAGATGTCACTTCTCTCAATCCTGAAGTTTAGTAAATTTTTGTTTCCTAACTAGTATGGCTAGGGGTTTATCGATTCCATTGAGTTTCTTAAATAATGAATTACTGACTTCTTAAATTATCTATTGTTTCTGTATTCAATTTCATTGATGACTATTCTGGTTAGTATTATTTCATTGTTTTTTTCCTGTTTGCTGGAATTTTTTTGCCTTTTTTTTTTTTAAATCTAATTCCTTAAGGTGGAGGATGAGATCACTAATTGAGACCTTTCATCTTTTCTAAGTCAGGCCTTTAGTATGATAAGTTTAACTGCAAGTAATGCCTCAAGACAATTTATAGATTAGTGTATGTTGTGTTTTTATATTCATTAAAAATATTCTCTAACTTCCTTTTGAATTTTTTTGAATTATATGTTAGTTAGAAGTATATTATTTATTATTAAAAATGTGGGGATATTCCAGAGATCTTTATCTTATTGATTTTTAAGTCAATTCCATTTTGGCCAGATAACATGCACTATGTGATTTAAATCTTTTAAAATTTATTGAAATTTGTTTTTTGTTACAGAATGTGGTATATCTTGGTAATTGTTCCACTGTGTGCTTGAAAAGAATGTGTATTCTATGCCCTGTGGCAGAGTGTTCTATAAATATCAATGAAGTCTATGTGGTTGATTGTGTTATTCAAATCTATAGTACTACTGATGTTTTATTTACTTGTTCTATAAATTATTGAGAGAGTAGTACTATAATCTCTGACAATGGCTGTAAATATCTTTTTCTCTGGCATGCTATCAGTTTTGCTTCTTGTATGCTGAAGATCTCTTCTTAAGCATATACTATGGTCTGCATGTCTGTGTCCCCCTAAAGTTAATATGTTGAAACCTATCAATGTGATGATATTTAGAGGTAGAACCTTTGGTAGGTGATTAGGTTTTGAGGGCAGAGCCCTTATTAGTGGGATTAGTGCTGGTATAAAGAAGACACCAAAGAAATCTCTTGACCCTTCTGCCATATAAAGACACACACAAAATTGTCTATGAATCAGGAAGCAGGTTCTCACCAGGCAGAGAATCTGTTGGTGCCTTTGTCTTAAACTTGTAGCCTGCAGAATGGTGAGGAATAAATGTCTATTGTTTATAAGCTAACAAGTCATTGCATTTGTTGCAGCACTCTAACAGATTAAGATAGTACACAATCATTTAAACATGTTAGGTCCTCTATATGAACTAACAGGTTATACAGTAAAATCATATTTTCATGCCTGGCAATATTCTCTTTACTGAAATAAACTTTGATATAGTACAGCCTCTTCAGCTTTAAAAAAATAAAATTACATAGCACATTTTAAAAGCAACAATTTTATTGAGATATTCAATTATCATAAAATTCACCTGTTCTAAATTATACAACTCATTTTTTTTAGTATACTCATATAATTGTAGAGCTATGACATTAATTTTAGAACATTATCATTACCCCCAAAGAAACTCTATATCCATTAGCAATTGCTTGTTATCACCTCTGTCTCTAGTCTCTGGCAACAATAGAAAGCTTTTTGTCTCTATCACTAGCCTATTCTGGATAGTCTATATAGATGGAGTGTGGGATCATGGAGTATGTATTCTTGTGACTGGCTGCTTTCACTTAGCATAACGTTTTCAATTGCATCCATGTATCATTCTGCTCACTTATGTTTTTCTTTTATTTCTTAGTAGTTTTCCACATACAAGTTAAACTCATACAGTTAAATTTATTCAAATTTTTATGATAATGTAAGGAATTGTTTTATTTATTTAGTTTAAATGCTTAATGATAGCATTTAGAAATAAAATTATCTTTTTTGGAATATTGACCTTGTGTCCCACGGCTTTGCTCAAATTGTTTATTAGTTCTAATACTGTAGTGTGTGTGTGTGTGTGTGCACATGGCTGTGTGTGCTCACACACAAGCGAGTATGTGTATGTATTTGGATTCCTTAGAATGTTATATACAAGAATACATCATCTGAGAATAGAGAGATTTTTACGTTTTCATTTCTAATCTGGGTGCCATTTATTTTGTTTTCTTTCCTAACTGCTCTGCAAGAACCTGCAGTACATTGTTGAATAGAGAGGAAGCAGGCATTCTTATCTTGTTGTTTTCCTCCTTGATTGTAGGGGAATATAATTCTATCATACCTATTATCTGTAGGTTTTTGTATATGCTCCATATGAGATTTAGTAATTTTTCTATTCCCAGTTTTCTGTTTCTTTTTATCATGAACATGTGTGGATTTTGTCAGATATTTTCACTTTATTGGGATCATCATGTGGTTTTGTCTTTTTTATTAACATGCTGACACATTTATTTATTTACTATTATTATTTTTTGATTTAAGCCAGTTTTGCATTCCTTGGATAATCCTGCTTGGCCATGATGTATAATCCATTATATGTTGCTAGACTTGGATGGCTGAGATTTTGTTGAGGATTTTTGTGTCTATATTAATAGGGTGCATTGATTTTGTAATTTCTTTGCCAGTTTTAGAATCAAGGCAAGTCATAAGGTACAAGGCTTCCTTTCTGGAGACTTTAAAAATTACTAATTTAACCACTAATTTAATCTTGAACTCACTTTGGCCTATTCAGATATTTTTGCTTTTTTATTGAGTCATTTGTTTCTCCCTGGGAATTTCTCTACTTCATTAGGTTGTTTAATGTATTTATATATAATGTTCATAATATTTCCCTATAATTCCTCTTATTTCTGCAAAGTTGGAAGTTATGCCCCCTCTTTCATTCTTAATTTTATTAATTTGAAGCTTTTCCCTTTTTCCTGATCAATCTAGCTAAGGTTTGTCAGTATTGTTGCTATTTCCAAAGAACCAACTTTTGATACTATTAATTTTCCATACTGTTTTTCTATTCCCACTTCATTTATATCCATATATAAATATTTATGAAAATAAAAATATTTCTTTTTTCATGTTTCCTTTGGTATAGTTTGCTCTCTTTCAGTCTCTTAAGGTGAAAAATTAGGCTATTCATTCAAGATCTTTCTTCTTTTTTATTGTAGAGGTATACGTATACATATTGTAGGAGTTTACTCTACATATTGCAGGGGAAATGCATACGTTTCCCTGTATGCATTGCTTTATCTATATCCTATAAGTTTTTATATGTATTTTCATTTTGATTCATCTAAAATTATTTTCTAATTTCCCTTGAGAGTTTCTCATTGATCCACTGGTTGTTTAAAATTGTGTTGCTTAATTCTCACATATTTGGAAATTGTTGAAGTTTGGTTTATTGTGTTGTTTAAATATTCTGTTTCCTTGCTGTTCTTCTCCTAGATGTTCTATTAATGACTGATAGGGCTATACTGAAGATTCAACTATTACTCTTTGATTGTCTATTTCTCCCTTCTATCTGTAACATTCTTTTCTAGGCTCCTTTCATCTTTAAATAACTCCTCCCCAAATATCCTATGGAAAGTAGATGCTCCCCAACATCCTCTATTGCAGAAACATATTTTTCATTATAAGCACCAACACCATTATTTCATCTGTTGACTTCATTGCTCTTTGCTATCTTTCACTTTAGAAAGTGAACTCCATGAGTGCAAGGGCCTTCTCAGCTTTGTTCTCTGTGTTTTCCTAGCAGCTAATATATGGAAGATACTCAATAAATATGTGCTAAATGAAAGGATTTGTTCTCTTTACTGCTGTGATGTGGCTGTTATTAATGTGTTTGCACGCTTGCTTTCCCTGCAATTCTTTCTTATTTTCTCTGTCTCCCATGATTTCCTATCCCTGCCTTGATTTCTGCTCCATTTTATAAGGGCCATTTTGTTTTTAAATTGTATTTAGGATTGCTGACAAGTTGCTTGAGCTTTATTGTCCTGATGTTATAGAAAATTATCCTCAGAGATCTGCTTTTCCCCATCTCTTTCCTTTGTTCTGAATCATTTCCTAAAGGACTGATAAGGATTTTATGATTTGTTTTGTTCCCTCAGTTAGAATGAAGAATGTTCTTTAGGTTCTCAGTACTATGCTTAGAAAAGCATTGTGATTAGGCTTGATCCCTCTCAGCAACTTGGGTGCCTTCTCAGATCTACGGCTTAAAAATGGGTTGACACATACTGTGACAGAGAAGTTTCTTTGGCTACATAGAAACCTACCACCAAATTAGGGGTTCAAATACAGTTATTATTTCACAATTAAATTTTTATGATTCTGGGCATGACTTTACTGGATTTTCTGTTCAGGGTCTCACAGGGTTGCTATCAAATTGATGGCTGGGCTCCTTTCTCATCTGGAAGCTTGAGTAGGGAAGAATCTGAATTAACTTCCAAGTTAGTTCAGGCACATAGCAAAGAGCCCTATCTTATTACTAACCAGAGGCTAGAGGCATCCCTTCAGTCCTAGGCCTCCCCTGATCCTAGTAACCCCTACCCCCACCCCAGCCCCTGCTGAGAGCTCCTTGCCGTGAGACTTTCTCCACAGTTCAAAGCATGAGCGTTTGCTGCTTCAAGGTCAGCAGGAGAGCCTCTCTTACTTTAGTCTACTCAGAGCTTTCTCTCTACACACAGACACACAAGTGTACACACACACACACGCACACATAATATATGTGTGTGTATATATATATAATTTTGTGAGGTAATTATAGGAGTGGCATCTTTTCCGTATTTGTCAGAACCAAGTCAAAGTTTCCACCTCTACTCTATGGAATATCCAAGGCATGCCTCCTTGGTATCACCTTAGACAAATGGCTATCTGAATTCCCAGGGGCTATTTTAGCTCTGTGACATTGACCTAGGCATTGCTTTTACCACAACTGCCTGGTTATCTGGCATTCTAAACAGATAAATTACATGGAATATGACAGACTCCGCCATATGCTCTTTCTGTCTCTGTTCTTCCTTATTGCATTTTATTTGTGAAAATCACTCTCCCAAGGGAGCAATTATTTTATTGCATTTTAGTTTCTGAGGGGTATCTGGCGGGAAGAACTGGAGAAGAAACCTGATGTCTAACTGCCTTAGGAAGGTAGGCTGTAGAGAAGTAGTTACTTGGCTGCTTAGAAGTCTTCACCTTCCTATTTCAGTGGGAAGCAGCTGCAATAGGTAACTGCTTATACAATTTGACTTTAAACTCAAAATCAAGAAGCACTCTTTCCATATATTCTTGATCTACCTCTGTCATGGTTTAGATGGTGTCTTCATATTTTTATTGTTTAGGAATTTGTGGAGAGACTATATGCTTACTTATCCTGTCCTGGTTATTATTTTATAATTTTGGGGGTCTAGCTGTAGCTTGGCTTGTGGTAATGGAGGTCTCTAATGGTCCATTCATAGATAAACTTCTATAGCACATCTTTATTAAGTGCCTAGTGTGTTAACAGATCTTGTGCTGGAAGTACAAACTTGATGAAGAGATAGGACCTCAATAAGTTCTTGATCTGGGAAAACATATAAACATAATATATAATATATTGATAGAATCTGGGTATTGAAGAAGGGATTTGCTTATGGGATGTGAGGGCATCCGGGAAAGTCTCCTAGTGCATATGATTGCCTCAACTGGATTTTGAAGAAGGGGAGATCACTGAGAAGAGGCAAACTAGGGCATTCCAGGCAGAGAACCAGAAAAGGCTTCCAAGTGAGAGCCACATGCCACTGCATCTGTGTCACAGCTATGCCGGCTTCCTTAAAATTTAAAATAAGCACGATTAATGTCTTTTAGATACAGCCTCCTAAAGGCTGCCATTACAAAGGAAAACGAGCTGGGTGTCTTAAAGAACAGAAATGTATTATCTCGTAGTTCTGGAGGCCGGAAGTTTAAGATCAAGGTGTCAGCAGCGTGGATTCCTTTTGAGGGCAGTGAGGAGAAGGTCTGTTCTAGATCTACCCCCTTGGCTTGCTGGCTGCCGTCTTCTCCCTGTGTATTTTCACAATTTTCACATCCTCTTCCCTCTATGTGGGCCTTTGTGTCCAAATTTCCCCTTTTTATAAGGATACCAGTGTTATTGGATTAGGACTCACCCTAATGACCTCATTTTCACTGGATTGCTTCTATATAGTCCCTATCAGTACAAGGATCAGCACATTCTGGAAATCCACATCTGTTGAGTGAAAATGAGTTAAGAGGATGTATCACTGGCGGTCGGATAGGATCCCACACTGACATGGCCACCACGTTCCTGGTTCTGAAGCTGGGACTGAGAAGCAGGGTGATACTGACTCATGAGTTCATTTCCCATGGTACTGTCTCAACAAATCATCCTGAGTTCTTGCCAGCCATATCCTGTGTTTATCATATTTCCCATGATTTTTGTGCTTATCCAGTTTCTGCTCACCCTTCAGCCTCTTACCTCTCTTGAAATGTTCTCAACTACTTTGTGAGCTTGGAGACTCCCTTTAATCCCTGATTATTTTGCTTGTGAATCTTCTCTATTTGTTGTTGTTCAGTCGCTCAGCTGTGTCCAACTCTTAGCTGCTTGCTTAGACATAAAAGGATCAAAGAAAAATGGTCATCATTTTCTTATATTTTTCTCATCACTATTACTACTACTACTGTTTCTAAAACCACTGAGGTGCTCAGTGACAAAAACAGGTATGACTAATATTTGCTGAGTACTTTCAGGATACTAGGTACCATGCCACATTATCTTTAACCCTGCCAATAACTCTTCTTAGATAACAAAAGTTCATTAGTAAATGGTAGCTCTATTTATTGTCACACTGAGTGAAGTATGTCAGACCGAGGCGATATATCATATGACATCCCTTATATGTGGAACCTAAAGAGAAATGATACAAATGAACTTACTTACAAAACAGAAGCAGACTCACAGACTTAGAGAAACAAACTTATGGTTGCCAGAGGGGAAGGAATAGTTAGAGAGTTTGGAATAGACATGTACATGCTGTTATATTTAAAATGGAAAACCAATAAGGACCTACCGTATAACACATGGAACTCTATTCAATGTTATGTGGCAGCCTGCCTGGGAGAGGAGTTTGTGGAAGAGTGAATATATGTGTATATATAGCTGAGTCCCTTTGCTGTCCACCTGAAATGATCACATTATTAATCAGCTTGTACTGCAATACAAAATAAAGTTTGTTTAAAAAGGTCATTAGTAAAATGGAAATACTTACATACCCCTGGCAGGTAAGAATCTAGCTCAGACCTGTCTGACTTCAAAGTCTGTGGGTTTAACCATCACACATACTCACTGACCCATAGAAGACATTCAGTTAGACTGCTGTTGCCATAATTCCTACCACTCCTTTCTACCCCTCGGCAGGCCTCATAGTTTACGCAGATAGATTTCTTCTGACCCAGTATTTTTATTTCATACTGGCACACTAGATGATGACCTCTGAATCCAGGGAAAATGAACCCTTGTTTTGGGACTGAGAACCAGATGCTTTGGGATTGAGAACCAGATGCTATGGGACTGAGACCCAGACGCTATGTCTTCTGTGGCTTCCTTGAAGAATCCTGGCCAGTGATGGAAGAGAATGGGTCCTTGAAAATCTGGATGTTCAAACTGTACAACGTGTTGGTGGGCCGCAGAAGAATCACTGAATGGCACGTGACATTTTCATCTTGAAAGGTGGTGACATCACCTTAAATATTTTACTGTATTAACATACAGAGGACCTTGGGGCAGGACAGGCTCTCATTCAGACGGGGTCTCAACTTTAGACTTGTGCGACCATGTCCAAGTAGGGTGATTCCTACAGTCACAGATATACCAATAACTATTCATCATTTGGGCTTCCCTAGTGGCTCAGATGGTAAAGAATCCACCTGCAATGAGGGAAACCTGGGTTCGACCCCTGAGTTGGGAAGATCCCCTGGAGGAGGGCATGGCAACCCACTCCAGTATTCTTGCCTGGAGAATTCCCATGGACAGAGGAGCCTGGAGGGCTACAGTCCGTAGGGTTGCAAAGAGTGGGACACGACTGAGTGACTAAACAAGCATTCATCATTTTACTTAATTTTTAAATATTAACTATTAAGATTTTCTTAGGAAATTATAAAATTTTATTGAAAGATATTGGCAATGTTCAAATAAAAGAGATAAGCCATATTCATGAATTGGAAGACTAAATATAAAGATGCCAATAATCTCCCAAATTACCCAACAAATTGAATGCAATTCTTTTTTTTCTTTTCTTTTTAATCATCTGTAGTTGAAGGAGGCTACCCTGGTGGCTTGTGGTAAAGAATCTACTGCCAATGTAGGAGATGTGGGTTTGATCCCTGCGTTGGGAAGATCCCCTGGAGAAAGAAGTGGTAACTCACTCCAGTATTTTTGCCCGGGAAACCCCATGGAGAGAGGAGCCTGGAGCGATACAGTCCAGGAGGTGTTAGTTTCAGGTGTATAGCAAAGTGATTTATATATATATATAATTATGTTTATATATAAATATTCTTTATCAGATTCTCTACTACAAGATGCTGAATATATTGTTTCCCGTGCTATATAGCTATATGTGATTGTGAAAGTCGCTCAGTCGTGTACAACTCTTTGCAACCCCATGGACTATACAGTTCATGGAATTCTCCAGACCAGAAGTGCATAGCCTTTCCCTTCTCCAGGGGATTTTCCCAATCTAAGGATTGAACCCAGGTCTCCTGCATTGCAGGCAGATTTACTAGCTGAGCCACAAGGGAAGCCCAAGAATACTGGAGTGGGTAGCCTATCCCTTCTGCAGCAGATCTTCCCAACCCAGGAATCAAACTGGGGTCTCCCACATTGCAGGCAGATTCTTTAGAGGTTCTTATTTATCTATTGTATATACAGTAGTGTGTATATGTTAATCCCAAACTTATTTTTATAACTCCATTTTGGTATTTCTCAGATTAAAAAAAAAATGACTGGAAATCAAAATAAAGTGTCCCAGGCTTCTCTGGACTTCTGAGCTCTGGGGGTGGGAGTGGGGGGGATGGGTGGGGTGGGCGGTCAAGGACAATTTTCCTGCTCTTGACCCTTTCCCTACCATAAAGATCAGAAGATTTAGATGTTGGGCCTTGGGTTATACTATTTCCACTGAGTTGTAAGTGGATCTTTCCAGTGCTCTGAGGGGAGGAACAGGCATAAGCTTTCTGGCAGGAGTGGCTTTGAAACACGGATCCTGACCACCTCATTCTTGGACAAAGAGGTGGAGGCCCCACAGCATTTGGGGCTAAGCCCCCACCCTTCCTCACTTGGTTAGAAGGTGAGTGGGATAAAGCTAGCTTAGTCTTGGCCACTGCTTTGTGTTCACTCTTCAAGGTTCAGGAGCCAGAGCTCAGGACAGATTCTGCACCCTACTCTGCCATGTACTATGGCATCTTAGGGACGCCTTTGTGGGGTGCAATGTTGCAAATTCATCGACTGAGTGACCTGGAAAGAAGGTCATTTGCGCAGTAGCACTTCTAGAGTTAGTCTCACTAGAGCCAGAGACTGATGGAAAGTTGTGCTGGTGAAACCTCTCCAGCTGGTCCATGCAGGGGAGCTGATGCTCATGCTACAATGGTCTGTTCCTGTGGCTAAGGATGACCTGTGCGGGGCTGTTGGACGGAGCATTCAAAGAGTTTCACAGGCCTTGAATCTTGGCTTCATGCCCTAGTAGCTGAGTAAGCTTCTCAGGGCCTCAGTTTGCGCCTCCGTAAATTGGGAATCATAGCCAACTCAACGGGTTGTCGTGGTGATACGTTGAGACACAGCATACACAGCGTGGGGTCAAAGAACATTCAGTTCCTTTCCCCTCAGATTTCTGGGTGAAGTTTAGAGTGCAAACTCTTTCTGAAATAAAATGCAATTTATTCTACAAATAGTTACACTAATAGGAAAGAGCTCAGTGTTAACCAATCTGGTATTTATGCAACCATTTTTTTTTTTCCCATTTCATGTTACCTGCATCATCCAAGGAGAAGGCAATGGCAACCCACTCCAGTACTCTTGCCTGGAAAATCCCATGGATGGAGGAGCCTGGTGGGCTGCCATCCATGGGGTCGCTAAGAGTCGGACATGACTGAATGACTTCACTTTCACTTTTCACTTTCATGCACTGGAGAGGGAAATGGCAACCCACTCCAGTGTTGTTGCCTGGAGAATCCCAGGGATGGGGGAGCCTGGTGGGCTGCCATCTATGGGGTTGCACAGAATCAGACACGACTGAAGCGACTTAGCAGCAGCAGCATCCAAACCCAAGATATATATATATTTTTTAATCACTGGTTACCTTATTCAGAGCTTGACATTTAAAATAATAACAAAAAGTAACCTCTAAATAATGACTTTTCTAATGATACCTGTTGTTGTTGTCTAGTTGCTAAGTCGTGTCCAACTCTTTTGTGACCCCATGGACTGTAGCCCAGCCAGACTCCTCTGTCCATGGAATTTTCCAGGCAATAATACTGTAGTGGGTTGCCGTTTCCTTCTCCAGGGGATTTTTCAGGCCCAGGATTGAACCTGCTTCTTCTGCATTGGCAGGCGGATTCTTTACCACCTAACCACCTGCGAAGCCCCAATGATACGTGTAAACCTTAATAAAAAAAATTAATGAAGTCTTGACGTTAACAAGCAGAACTCATGGGTGCAGCTGTAAAGCAGCTACATTTTTTTTGTCTTTCAGTTACCTTTAAATCCACTCTCAATAGTTGAGCCAAGGTTCGGCCCCGACTTTTCTCATCAGCGTCAGATTCATCAGTCACTCAAGTCACAAAACACTGCTTCAGTGGGACAATTTAAATGTCTAGTCCTATTAATAAGAAGAAAATATCCTTCCTTCAGCATTGCTTCTGTCTTCCAACTCTGTCTCTGTAGGCTGCCTGCTGGGCGGATGAATGGGGGGTTGCTGCCTGACTTCTTACCCCCCCCCCCCGGATGCTTCCTCCCTGATCTTCCTCAGCCTGGCTTAGGAAACCTACAAGGCTGAAGTTCAGGCGAGGAAAACCCCAGAGCAGGAAGCCTCTTTGCTTCCTGGAGTTGTTCTAGAGGGCAAGCTCTGTACTCTCTACGTTGACATTTATTTAAAAACTAACCTTCTGTTCTGAGATTGCTCCCTTTCTCTTTTGCTCTCTGTCCTTCCCTCTCTTTCTCTCTCTCCTGCCTCTGTGTGTGTGTGTGTGTGTGTGCGCGCGTGCACGCGAGCGTGTGTACACATCAGGATCCTGGGCATCTCTCACCTGAAGTTCTCATGTTGAGCAAATCCCTCCTAGTTCCCTCTGGTCACTTGTGACTCCTTCCTAGCCCCAGCCAGCTGCTGCTGAAGCTCTGTCTTCCCAGGCCGTCCTCTGGGATGGCTGCCGGGTGAGCCCAGTTCTTTTTCCTGTGCGGTTCACATCAGGACCACAGGAAACATTCAAACACTCCTTCTCCGGATGAACTCTGGGAGTGTAAGCCTGTAGCAAGCAGCATCCGCCTCCTCCCCATTTTGCCCCTGGAGAAGGGGCTATGCACCCTCAAACAGCGTGCACTTATGTTCTCTAGACCCATGTAAGGTATCTGAATTGGGCTGTTGGAATACCTCTCTGCCTGAGGTGTTGACAAAGAGTTGCCAAATTTAGAGGGAAAATGAAAAAGAAGATGCGCATTCACAATGAATTTTAGGTAAACAAGGGAAAATTAGTTTATGTATATCCCATGCAATATTTGGGACATACTTATGCTATAAATATTCCATATTTGTCTGAAATGCAAAGTTAATTGTGCATCCTGCAGTTTATCTCCCAGCCCCGGGCTGGTTGGATTCAGAAATGCTCCAGGTCCTTTCATACACTCCCTGTAAGGGAGGTGTTCTATATTCTTATAACCACTTTTTGACTACCTTTTTGAAAATGTTGCATCCAAGTCTGAGATATCACTTGGGAAGATCACTTTGGACATCCCTTTGGAAGACCTATTATCTCAGTGCTTCGCCTGAAATTTCATTGAAATACCCTGTTACCTTGAAAAGATGCCCTTTGTTTACCATTTTCCAGCGCCCTAACCTCTCCCCAGGCCACAGGCACTCTGCTCCTTTAAGGCACGTTGGGCTGAGTTTGACTTCGTTATTTCATCAAAGACTTTACTTTGATAATTTGGAGACAGAGATTTCACAGGGATTGCTTAGGCTAAAATAGTGACTCATTTGGAGGTGCTGGGATTCTTGATGCATTAGGAACTGCTGTTCTTGATCTGACTTTTGGAGCACTGCTGACTCCACCTCCAGGGTTGGAGACAGGGCTTCTCATCCACAACAAGGAAGGGCAAAGTTTCTATGTAGGTTTGCCTTCTGGGGCCAGACCTTTTTTTTTTTTTTAAGTGAATGATATGTGATACAAATATTGTTCTTAATCAAAAGTATATTAGCAATCTACCGTAAATGCGTAGTTACAGGGAACACTACAGCATATTTGGAGAGGATTATTTTCACAAGAAACCCACATTCATGTCTGTGTCTGCCTTTCTCAACATGTATTTATCAAAATGTGGAAACTCGTCCACAGGCCACATTTTAATTGCTCATAGGTTTCCGAAGACAGTTGCAGTCTACGAAGGAAGAGAGATTGAGAAGGATAAGGAGCTCTTAAAATTTGGCAATAATTTTAAGTAGAGAACTGTGTTGGCTTTATTCCAAAAATCTACAGTGAAGCCTCCACCCAGCTTTTCCCCATCACTCTGCTATTTCCCCATGTAGCATTTAAGTTGGTTCCCAATTGACTTCTTAGCCTAAATAGTGTATGTTTATATTTTCTATTTAGTAGTATTTTTCAGATTGAAAATTAAATCAGTTTATCAGAGAAGGTCTGGAACCTATATCAAAAGAGAAGAAACAAGTCTTGAAATCTTTCCATAAAGGATTACATTTCAGTGTTTATAAACATACTACACATATTATTTTTCAACAAAACAGAAATCATATGAGATGTACTCTTTTGTGATTGCTTTTCCACTGTTGACAAAATACCATAAAATTCTATTATTTAAAAAAGATATTGTATGCTATATGCTATATTCTGGTTATGAAGTATTTTATCACAAGCATGTGCTACAATACTCTTTGTGTTAGATAGGTATCTTGCCTTTCCTATTTTTTCAATAATTCCATAGAAATAATCTTTGAATACAAATCCTTGTTTATGTCTGATTATTCTTTTCCTAGAAATTTATATTAATAGAATGATATGATTCAAGGGGAAGTACACATTGGACCCTTTGGAACATGTTGCCAAACTGTTTTTAGGAAAAACTGTGGCATTTGCCTTCCACTAAGGATCTATGAGAATGAATAGCTTTCTAGGAAAATTCCTAAATCCTCACTAACATTGGGTATTATCATTTTTGAAGATGAAAAATTATATTGAAGTTTATTTAGTATGTAAAAATTTTTGAACATTAAACAGACAAGTGAAGTGGATAGATCTTTAGATCTTTGGGCTTCATTTCTTTGTTACTGAAAATTAGGAGACTGAACAAGATCACCTCCATCTTTTTCTATCTCACTGGGCTCCTCTGACTTAGCATCTGAGTCATGATGAGCCAGCAGCAATTCTTTCCATAGCTTCCTCCCCTGTAAAATGAGAGATCAGATATTTCCCACAGTCTCAAAGAAGTTTTGAAAATAAAGGACACCAGAAAACATCTGCTTTACAATATCTACCTTTATTTTTTTTTTTTTGATTTTATTTTATTTATTTTTTTTTTTTATAAATTTATTTATTTTACTTGGGGGCTAATTACTTTACAATATTGTAATAGTTTTTGCCATACATTGACAAGAATCAGCCATGGGTTTACATGTGTTCCCCTTCCCGAACCCCCCACCCACCTCCCTCCCCCTCCCATCCCTCTGGATCATCCCACTGCCCCGGCCCCGAGCCCTTGTCACATGCATCGAACATGGAATGGTGCTCTGTTTCACATATGACAATACACATGTCTCAATGCCATTCTCCCAGAACGGCCCACCCTCACCTTCTCCCTCAGAGTCCATAAAATTGTTCCATGCATCTGTGTCTCTCATTCTGTCCCGCATATAGGGTTATCGTTACCATCTTTCAGATTCCATATATATGCATTAGTATACTGTATTGTTGTTTTTCTTTCTGGCTTACTTCACTCTGTATAATGGGCTCCAGTTTCATCCATCTCAGTAGAACCGGTTCAAATGTATTTTTTTTAATGGCTGAGTAATATTCCATTGTGTATATGTACCACAGCTTCCTTATCCATTCATCTGCTGATGGACATCTAGGTTGCTTCCATGTCCTGGCTATTGTAAACAGTGCTGCGATGAACATTGGGGTACACGCGTCTCTTTCAATTCTGGTTTCCTCGGTGTATATGCCCAGCAGTGGGATTGCTGGGTCATATGGCAGTTCTATTCCCAGTTTTTTAAGGAATCTCCACACTGTTCTCCATAGTGGCTGTACTAGTTTGCATTCCCACCAACAGTGTAAGAGGGTTCCCTTTTCTCCACACCCTCTCCAGCATTTATTGCTTGTAGACTTTTGGATAGCAGCCATTCTGACTGGTGTGAAATGATACCTCATTGTGGTTTTGATTTGCATTTCTCTAATAATGAGTGATGTTGAGCATCTTTTCATGTGTTTGTTAGCCATCTGTATGTCTTCTTTGGAGAAATGTCTGTTTAGTTCTTTGGCCCATTTTTTGATTGGGTCATTTATTTTTCGGGAATTCAGCTGCAGAAGTTGCTTGTATATTTTTGAGATTAATTGTTTGTCTGTTGCTTCATTTGCTATTATTTTCTCCCATTCTGAAGGCTGTCTTTTCACCTTGTTTATAGTTTCCTTTGTTGTGCAAAAGCTTTTAATTTTAATTAGGTCCCATTTGTTTATTTTTGCTTTTATTTCCAATATTCTGGGAGGTGGGTCATGGAGGATCCTGCTGTGATTTATGTCGGAGAGTGTTTTGCCTATGTTTTCCTCTAGGAGTTTTATTGTTTCTGGTCTTACGTTTAGATCTTTAATCCATTTTGAGTTTATTTTTGTGTACGGTGTTAGGAAGTGTTCTAGTTTCATTCTTTTACAAGTGGTTGACCAGTTTTCCCAGCACCACTTGTTAAAGAGATTGTCTTTTCTCCATTGTATATTCTGGCCTCCTTTGTCGAAGATAAGGTGTCCATATGTGCGTGGGTTTATCTCTGGGCTTTCTATTTTGTTCCATTGATCTATATTTCTATCTTTGTGCCAGTACCATACTGTCTTGATGACTGTGGCTTTGTAGTAGAGTCTGAAGTCAGGCAGGTTGATTCCTCCAGTTCCATTCTTCTTCCTCAAGATTGCTTTGGCTATTCGAGGTTTCTTATATTTCCATACAAATTGTGAGATGATTTGTTCTAGTTCTGTGAAAAATACCATTGGTAGCTTGATAGGGATTGCATTGAATCTGTAGATTGCTTTGGGTAGAATACTCATTTTCACTATATTAATTCTTCCAATCCATGAACACGGTATATTTCTCCATCTGTTTGTGTCCTCTTTGATTTCTTTCATCAGTGTTTTATAGTTTTCTATATATAAGTCTTTTGTTTCTTTAGGTAGATATATTCCTAAGTATTTTATTCTTTTTGATGCAATGGTGAATGGTATTGTTTCCTTAATTTCTCTTTCTGTTTTCTCATTATTGGAGTATAGGAATGCAAGGGATTTCTGTGTGTTAATTTTATATCCTGCAACTTTACTATATTCATTGATCAACTGTAGTAATTTTCTAGTAGAGTCTTTAGGGTTTTCTATGTAGAGGATCATGTCATCTGCAAACAGTGAGAGTTTTACTTCTTCTTTTCCTATCTGTATTCCTTTTATTTCTTTTTCAGCTCTGATTGCTGTGGCCAAAACTTCCAAAACTATGTTGAATAGTAGTGGTGAAAGTGGGCATCCTTGCCTTGTTCCTGACTTTAGGGGAAATGCTTTCAATTTTTCACCATTGAGGATAATGTTTGCTGTGGGTTTGTCATATATAGCTTTTATTATGTTGAGATATGTTCCTTCTATTCCTGCTTTCTGGAGGGTTTTAATCATAAATGGATGCTGAATTTTGTCAAAGGCTTTTTCTGCATCTATTGAGATAACCATATGGTTTTTTTCTTTCAATTTGTTAATGTGGTGTATTACATTGATTGATTTGCGGATGTTAAAAAAACCTTGCATTCCTGGGATAAAGCCCACTTGGTCATGATGTATGATCTTTTTAATATGATGTTGGATTCTGTTTGCTAGAACTTTATTAAGGATTTTTGCATCTATGTTCATCAGTGATATTGGCCTGTAGTTTTCCTTTTTTGTGACATCTTTGTCTAGTTTTGGAATTAGGGTGATGGTGGCCTCATAGAATGAGTTTGGAAGTTTACCATCTTCTGCAATTTTCTGGAAGAGTTTGAGCAGGATAGGTGTTAGCTCTTCTCTAAATTTTTGGTAGAATTCCGCTGTGAAGCCGTCTGGTCCTGGGCTTTTGTTTGCTGGAAGATTTCTGATTACACTTTCGATTTCCGTGCTTGTGATGGGTCTGTTAAGATCTTCTATTTCTTCCTGGTTCAGTTTTGGAAAGTTATACTTTTCTAAGAATTTGTCCATTTCTTCCAAGTTGTCCATTTTATTGGCATATAGCTGTTGGTAGTAGTCTCTTATGATCCTTTGTATTTCTGTGGAATCTGTTGTGATCTCTCCATTTTCATTTCTAATTTTGTTGATCTGATTCTTCTCCCTTTGTTTCTTGATGAGTCTGGCTAATGGCTTATCAATTTTGTTTATCTTCTCGAAAAACCAGCTTTTAGTTTTGTTGATTTTTGCTATGGTCTCTTTTGTTTCTTTTGCATTTATTTCTGCCCTAATTTTTAAGATTTCTTTCCTTCTACTGACCCTGGGGTTTTTCATTTCTTCCTTCTCTAGTTGCTTTAGGTGTAGAGTTAGTTGATTTATTTGATTTTTTTCTTGTTTCTTGAGGTACGCCTGTATTGCTATGAACCTTCCCCTTAGTATTGCTTTTACAGTGTCCCATAGGTTTTGGGTTGTTGTGTTTTCATTTTCATTCGTTTCCATGCATAATTTTATTTCTTTTTTGATTTCTTCTGTGATTTGTTGGTTATTCAGAAGCGTGTTGTTTAGCCTCCATATGTTGGAACTTTTAATAGTTTTTTTCCTGTAATTGAGGTCTAATCTTACTGCATTGTGGTCAGAGAAGATGGCTGGGATGATTTCAATTTTTTTGAATTTACCAAGGCTAGATTTATGGCCCAGGATGTGATCTATCCTGGAGAAAGTTCCATGTGCACTTGAGAAAAAGGTAAAATTGATTGTTTTGGGGTGGAAACTCCTGTAAATATCAATTAAATCTAATTTGTCTATTGTATCATTTAAAGTTTGTGTTTCCTTGTTAATTTTCTGTTTAGTTGATCTATCCATATGCGTGAGTGGAGTATTAAAGTCTCCCACTATTATTGTGTTATTGTTAATTTCCCCTTTCATACTTGTTAGTATTTGCCTTATATATTGTGGTGCTCCTATGTTGGGTGCATATATATTTATGATTGTTACGTCTTCTTCTTGAATTGATCCTTTGATCTTTATGTAGTGTCCTTCTTTGTCCCTTTTCACATCCTTTATTTTAAAGTCTATTTTATCTGAAATGAGTATTGCGACTCCTGCTTTCTTTTGGTCTCCGTTTGCATGGAATATGTTTTTCCACCCTTTCACTTTCAGCCTGTGTGTGTCCCTAGTTTTGAGGTGGGTCTCTTGTAGACAGCATATATAGGGGTCTTGTTTTTGTATCCATTCAGCAACCCTTTGCCTTTTGGTTGGGGCATTCAACCCATTTACATTTAAGGTAATTATTGATAAGTATGATCCCGTTGCCATTTACTTTGTTGTTTTGAGTTCGTGTTGAAACATCCTTTCTGTGTTTCCTGTTTAGAGAAGATCCTTTAGCATTTGCTGGAGAGCTGGTTTGGTGGTGCTGAATTCCCTCAGCTCTTGCTTGTCTGTAAAGCTTTTGAATTCTCCTTCATATCTGAATGAGATCCTTGCTGGGTACAGTAATCTGGGTTGTAGATTATTCTCTTTCATTACTTTAAGTATGTCCTGCCATTCCCTTCTAGCCTGAAGGGTTTCTATTGAAAGATCAGCTGTTATCCTTATGGGGATCCCCTTGTGTGTTATTTGTTGTTTTTCCCTTGCTGCTTTTAATATTTGTTCTTTGTGTTTGATCTTTGTTAATTTGATTAATATGTGTCTTGGGGTGTTTCGCCTTGGGTTTATCCTGTTTGGAACTCTCTGGGTTTCTTGGACTTCTGTGACTATTTCTTTCCTCAATTTAGGGAAATTCTCAACTATTATCTCCTCGAGTATTTTTTCATGGCCTTTCCTTTTATCTTCTTCTTCTGGGACTCCTATGATTCGAATGTTGGGGCGTTTCATATTGTCCCAGAGGTCCCGGAGGTTTTCCTCATTTCTTTTGATTCTTTTTTCTTTTTTCCTCTCTGCTTCGTTTATTTCCATCATTCTATCTTCTACCTCACTTATCCTATCTTCTGCCTCCGTTATTCTACTGTTGGTTCCCTCCAGAGTGTCTTTTATCTCCTTTATTTCATTATTCATTCTATATTGATTCCTTTTTATTTCTTCTAAGTCCTTGATAAACATTTCTTGCATCTTCTCAATCTTTGTCTCCAGGCTATTTATCTGTAACTCCATTTTGCTTTCAAGATTTTGGATCATTTTTATTATCCTTATTCTAAATTCTTTTTCGGATAGATTCCCTATCTCCTCCTCTTTTGTTTGGCTTTGTGGGCATTTCTCATTTTCCTTTACTTGCTGAGTATTTCTCTGCCTTTTCATCTTGTTTAGATTGCTGTGTTAGGCGTGGCCCTTCTGTATTCTGGTAGTATGAAGTTCCTCTTTGTTGTGGAGGTTCCTCACTGCGGTTGGGGTTGGACAGGTGGCTTGTCAAGGTTTCCTGGTTGGGGGAGCTTGTGTCGGTGTTCTGGTGGGTGGAGCTGGATTTCTGCTCTCTTGAGTGTAATGGAGTGACCAGTATTAATTTTTGAGATGTCTATGGATTTGGTGTGCCTCTGGGCAGCCTGTATATTGATGCTCAGGTCTATGTTCCTGCGTTGCTGGAGAATTTGCGTGGTATGTCTTGCTCTGGAACTTATTATCTCTTGGGTGGAGCTTGGTTTCAGTGAATTTATGGAGGCTATTGGATGGTCTCTTATTAATTAATGTTTCCCCTGGCTTTCAGTCTTATTCTTGCAGTAGCCTCAAGACTTCTCCTTCCATACAGCCTCAATAATAAAACTTTTAGGTTAATGGTGAAAAGATTCTCCACAGTGAGGGATACCCAGAAAGGTTCACTGAGTTACATGGAGAGATGAGGTGGGGGGGGTGGGTTGTAGTGACCAGGAGGGGAAGAGGGGAATTCAAATGTGGAGAGAGCAATCTAGCCAGTAAGCACTTCCCTCTGTGCTTTCCACAGTTTGGAACCCTCAGAGTGATTCACAGAGATACATAGAGAGGGGGGAGGAAGGTAACAGAGGTGAGCATGAGTAGAAAGGGAGGAATTAAGAGGGGAGAGAGAGATCTGGGCAGTATCCTGTTCCTGAAGTGTTCTCCGGTACCCAGAACACCCTCAGAGATTCACAGAATTGGGTTGAGAAGAGAAGGAGGAGGGTGGGAGATAGAGGTTCCCTGGGGGAGAAGAAAGAGCATCAATAGGGGGACAGAGTGATCAGGCCAGTGATCACACTCCTGAGTAAAAATGGGTCCTAAAGATTGGGTTCTTAAATGTACAAAGTTGATATCAAATATGTAAAACACAGATTAAAAATCTAGAGTAGAGGTTAGACTCTTATAAAACTTACAATCTAAAAAAAAAAAAAAAAAAAGAAAAAAGGGAACAGTGTAAAAAGAAAAAAAAAACAGTAAAACAGTAAAAAAAGAAACAGTAAAAAAATGTAGAACAGGAAAAAAACATTAAAAAAAAAAAAACACAAAAGGTATAAGATATATGTATGTAGTTTGCTTCAAAAATAGGGTTTTTTTTTTTTTTTTTTTGCAAGTTAATAGTGGGTTATGAAAATGAAACTTAAAGGTGTAATAGAGGACTTGAAGAAAAAGGAAAGAAGAGAAAAAAAAATTTTTTTAATTAAAAAAAAAAATTAAAAAAAAATTAAAAAAAATAATAATAGTAAAAAATATATATATCCCGGACTTTCTCTGGAGCTGTTGTGAGCAGTGTGGGATCTGCTCAGTTTTAGATAGATCCTTATTCCTGCTTATACTTTTCAAGATCTGTAGGTCCTTTTTAATGCAGTCGGTATTAGCTACAGGGATCTTAATCTGTTGGCCTGTCCCTTCCAAAGCACTTCCCTCTGTTTATTTGGCTTCTGTTTGGAGATCTCTTCAGTATCTAATTTCCGCCCTGCATCAAAGCGGTGGAGGTGATCTCTTTAGGTTCGCTTGTTCAATCGTGCTGTGGGGAGGAAGGAACACTGCAATTCTGGCGTGTGTGTGGTAAGCTCGCAGTGTCTCGGCCGCACTGGGTTCGCCCCCGCTCACGGCGTGTGTGCTTTCCCCGTCTACCCTGCTCAGGCTTCAGGTTACTCGGCCGGGGAGCGGGCCCTGAGCTGCGTGCACTTCCCAGGACTAAGCCGCTCAGGTTCAGGCTCCCGGTTACTCCACAAAGGCGCAGACTCGATTTTGCCCACGGCTTGTGCCGTTCCCGGTCGGAGCTGCCCAGGCGGCCAGGAGTTTGGCGAGGGCGCTGTCCCCTGTTGGGGCGGTGCGGCTTATCACCTCCCTGGTCCCCGCCTCGGTTTACGGGCGCGCCCGGCTCCGGTGTGCTTTGTGTCGGTTCTGGGGAGCTGGTCTCTGGCTGCGACCCTCCCGGCTGCTGTCGACCCTCCGGGATCTCAGGCAGTCTTTGCTTAAAAAACTGGGAGCCTGTTTGCAGTTTGGTAGGGGGTGCCCTCTCTGGAGCCGAGTTTGCCCCTTTCCGGCTCTGGCGGGCCCCGCCTGCCCGCTGTGTCCGGCGGGGGATGGCGCAGTCCGCAGCCGGCTAGCTCTCCTCTGGTATCGCTCAGTCCTTTGTTCTGTGAGCGGGCCGGCAGTGCCTTAGAGTTGGGCTTTTCGCGGGATAGTTCTCTCTCTCGCTGTCCCACAGTTTAGGTTACTATCTCACGTTAGCTCCCTCAGATTGCCCTCGGGGCACTCGGGCCCGGTCTTTACCCTAGGCAATGCCGCCCGCTCCTCTCCGTTCAGCCCCCACTTGCTGGTGGCGGATGATGCGAGCGTCTGGGGTTCTTTGCTGGGAGTTGCTTTAGGCACGTAATCTGTCGATTTTATTTATTTTTCCTCCCAGTTACGTTGCCCTCCGAGATAAAAAATCCTCCCCCACACCCGCCGGTGAGAGGGTTTCCTGGTGCTTGGAAATTCCTCCTCTTTTACGACTCCCTCCCCGGGATGGGTCTCCGTCCCTAACTCTTTTGTCTCTCTTTTTATCTTTTATAATTTCTCCTACCTCTTTTGAAGATAATGCGCAGTTTTTGTGAAAGCCTGACGTCCTCAGCCAGCCTTCAGAAGTAGTTTTGTGAAGTTTGGTCAGCGTTCAGATGTTCTTTCGATAAATTTGTGGAGGAGAGAGTGGTCTCCCCGTCCTATTCCTCCGCCATCTTCTGCTCTCCTCCCCTAGAACCAATATCTACCTTTAATTCCAAATAGTTACATTTGCTCATTGCTATGTGATGAAATAACACCTTCACACATCTTATGGCATTTGATCCCCCCCCTTCTTGTCAATTCCCTAGATTCAAGTAAGTCAAGCTTCATCCTGACATAGAAAACAAAAACATCAATCAGTGACAACATCCAGAAATGAACTGTTGACCTCAAAAGACCATGATTTCTAACATTGTTGCTGAACTTACCAAGGGCGAGGCATTGTGCTGTTTGTTTCACGCATTTCCGTTACTCCTCATTTTATCAGCGATGTCACAAGTGCGGTTTAGAGAGAGGGGGCTCCCCAGACACAGACACTGTGTCGAGGGGCAAACTGCTCTGGTCTTGCCGGCTCCCACGTGAGCTCCGAGGCAGGTTACCAGCATGTGGCTGGTCCGCAGGGCTCCCGCACCGGCTGTGAGTTCCTCCTGCCTCTTCTGCAGGGACTGAAGGCACCTGCTGGACAGGCTGAGATCCGAGTCAGGGAGACTATATTGTGGAAAATCTCAAGTTTACACAGTTATTCCTAAAGTCATGATTTATTTTAATATATTGGGCCCCCTATGACAAAACATCAGTTCAGTTCAGTTCAGTCGCTCAGTTGTGTCCGACTCTTTGCGACCCCATGAACCGCAGCATGCCAGGCCTCCCTGTCCATCACCAACTCCCGGAGTCTACCCAAACCCATGTTCATAGAGTCGGGGATGCCATCCAACCATCTCATCCTCTGTCATCCCCTTCTCCTCCCGCCCCCAATCCTACCCAGCATTAGAGTCTTTTCCAATGAGTCAACCCTTCACATGAGGTGCCCAAAGTATTGGAGTTTCAGCTTCAACATCAGAACTTCCAATGAACACCCAGGATTGATCTCTTTTAGGATGGATTGATTGGATCTCCTTGCAGTCCAAGGGACTCTCAAGAGTCTTCTCCAACACCACAGCTCAAAAGCATCAATTCTGCGGCACTCAGCTTTCTTCACCGTCCAACTCTCACATCCATACATGACCACTGGAAAAACCATAGCCTTGACTAGACGGACATTTGTTGGCAAAGTAATGTCTCTGCTTTTAAATATGCTATCTAGGTTGGCCATAACCTTCCTTCCAAGGAGTAAGCGTCTCTTAATTTCATGGCTGCAGTCACCATCAGCAGTAATTCTGGAGCCCCAAAAAATAAAGTCTGATACTGTTTCCACTGTTTCCCCATCTATTTCCCATGGAGTGATGGGGCCAGATGCCATGTTCTTAGTTTTCTGAACTTTGAGCTTTAACCCAACTTTTTCACTCTCCTCTTTCACTTTCATCAAGAGGCTCTTTAGTTCTTCTTCACTCTCTGCCATAAGGGTGGTGTCATCTGCATAGCTGAGGTTATTGATATTTCTCCCGGCAATCTTGATTCCAGCTTGTGTTTCTTCCAGCCCAGCGTTTCTCATGATGTACTCTGCATATAAGTTAAATAAGCAGGGTGACAATATACAGCCTTGACGTACTCCTTTTCCTATTTGGAATCAGTCTGTTGTTCCATGTCCAGTTCTAACTGTTGCTTCCTGACCCGCATACAGGTTTCTCAAGAGACAGGTCAGGTGGTCTGGTATTCCCATCTCTTTCAGAATTTTCCACAGTTTCTTGTGATCCACACAGTCAAAAGCTTTGGCATAGTCAATAAAGCAGAAATAGATGTTTTTCTGGAACTCTCTTGCTTTTTCCATGATCCAGCGGATATTGGCAATTTGATCTCTGGTTCCTCTGCCTTTTCTAAAACCAGCTTGAATATCTGGAAGTGCATGGTTCACGTATTGCTGAAGCCTGGCTTGGAGAATTTTGAGCATTACTTTACTAGCATGTGAGATGAGTGCAATTGTGTGGTAGTTTGAGCATTCTTTGGCATTGCCTTTCTTTGGGATTGGAACGAAAACTGACCTCTTCCAGTCCTGTGGCCACTGCTGAGTTTTCCAGATTTGCTGGCATATCGAGTGCAGCACTTTCACAGCATCACCTTTGAGGATTTGAAATAGCTCAACTGGAATTCCATCACCTCCACTAGCTTTGTTCGTAGTGAAGCTTTTCAAGGCCCACTTGACTTCACATTCCAGGATGTCTGGCTCTAGGTGAGTGATCACACCATCGTGATTATCTGGGTCGTGAAGATCTTTTTTGTACAGTTCTTCTGTGTATTCTTGCCATCTCTTCTTAATATCTTCTGCTTCTGTTAGGTCCATACCATTTCTGTCCTTTATCGAGCCTATCTTTGCATGAAATGTTCCTTTCGTAGCTCTAATTTTCTTGAAGAGATCTCTAGTCTTTCCCAATCTGTTGTTTTCCTCTATTTCTTTGCACTGATCGCTGAGGAAAGCTTTCTTATCTCTCCTTGCTATTCTTTGGAACTCTGCATCGAGATGGGAATATCTTTCCTTTTCTCCTTTGCTTTTCACTTCTCTTCTCTTCCCAGCTATCTGTAAGGCCTCCTCAGACAGCCATTTTGCTTTCTTGCATTTCTTTTCCATGGGGATTTTCTTGATCCCTGTCTCCTGTATAATGTCACGAACCTCTGTCCATAGTTCGTCAGGCACTCTGTCTATCAGGTCTAGTCCCTTAAATCTATTTGTCACTTCCACTGTATACTCATAAGGGATTTGATCTAGGTCATACCTGAATGGTCTAGTGGTTTTCCCTACTTTCTTCAATTTAAGTCTGAATTTGGCAATAAGCAGTTCATGATCTGAGCCACAGTCTGCTCCCGGTCTTGTTTTTGCTGACTGTATAGAGCTTCTCCATCTTTGGCTGCAAAGAATATAATCAATCTGATTTCGGTGTTGACCATCTGGTGATGTCCACGTGTAGAGTCTTCTCTTGTGTTGTTGGAATAGGGTGTTTGCTATTACCAGTGCGTTCTCGTGGCAAAACTCTATTAGCCTTTGCCCTGCTTCATTCTGTACTCCAAGGCCAAACTTGCCTGTTATGCCAGGCGTTTCTTGACTTCCTACTTTTGCATTCCAGTCCCCTATAATGAAAAGGACATCTTTTTTGGGTGTTAGTTCTAGGAGGTCTTGTAGGTCTTCATAGAACCGTTCAACTTCAGCTTCTTCAGCGTTACTGGTCGGGGCATAGACATGGATTACCATGATATTGAATGGTTTGCCTTGGAAACGAACAGAGATCATTCTGTCGTTTTTGAGATTGCATCCAAGTACTGCATTTTGGACTCTTTTGTTGACCATGATGGCTACTCCAAACATAATGCTCAAAATTCTCCAAGCCAGTCTTCAGCAATACGTGAACCAGGCACTTCCAGATATTCAAGCTGGTTTTAGAAAAGGCAGAGGAACCAGAGATCAAATTGCCAACATCTGCTGGATCATCGGAAAAGCTAGAGAGTTCCAGAAAAACGTCTATTTCTGCTTTATTGACTATGCCAAGGCCTTTGACTGTGTGGATCACAAGAAACTGTGGAAAATTCTGAAAGAGATGGGAATACCAGACCATCTGACCTGCCTCTTGAGAAACCTGTATGCGGGTCAGGAAGCAACAGTTAGAACTGGACATGGAACAACAGACTGATTCCAAATAGGAAAAGGAGTACGTCAAGGCTGTATATTGTCACCCTGCTTATTTAACTTATATGCAGAGTACATCATGAGAAACGCTGGGCTGGAGGAAGTACAAGCTGGAATCAAGATTGCCAGGAGAAATATCAATAACCTCAGCTATGCAGAAGACACCACCCTTATGGTAGAAAGTGAAGAAGAACTAAAGAGCCTCTTGATGAAAGTGAAAGAGGAGAGTGAAAAAGTTGACTTAAAGCTCAACATTCAGAAAACTAAGATCATGGCATCTGGTCCCATCACTTTATGGCAAATAGATGAGGAAACAGTGGAAACAGTGGCTGACTTTATTTTTGGGGCTCCAAAATCACTGCAGATGGTGATTGAAGCCATGAAGTTAAAAGACTCTTATTCCTTGGAAGGAATGTTATGACCAACCTAGATAGCATTTTAATATCTGTCAAGAAAGGTCCGTCTAGTCAAGGCTATGGTTTTTCCAGTAGTCATGTATGGATGTGTGAGTTGGACTATAAAGAAAGCTGAGCACTGAAGAATTGATGCTTTTGAGCTGTGGTGTTGGAGAAGACTCTTGAGAGTCCCTTGGACTTCAAGGAGATCCAACCAGTGCATCCTAAAGGAGATCAGTCCTGGGTGTTCATTGGAAGGACTGATGTTGAAGCTGAAACTCCAGTACTTTGGCCACCTGATGTGAAGAGCTGACTCATTTGAAAAGACCCTGAGATTGAGGGCAGGAGGAGAAGGGGATGACAGAGGATGAGATGCTTGGATGGCATCACCCACTCAATGGATGTGGGTTTGGGTAGACTCTGGCAGTTGGTGATGGACAGGGAGGCCTGGCCTGCTGCGGTTCATGTTGTTGCAGAGTTGGACACAACTGAGCAACTGAATTGAACTGATAACAAAACAAGATGTGCCTGATACCTGAAAGCATGAACGAAAGAAACTGCTTCTCTATAAAGAAGGGCTTCTCAGACAATAAAGAATTTATTTGCAATGCAGGGGACGCAGGTTCGATCTCTGGGACAGGAAGCTACCCTGGAGAAGGAAATGGGAACCCACTCCAGTATTCTTGCCCAGAGAATCCCACAGACAGAGGAGCCTAGTGGGCTACAGTCCATAGGGTCACAAAGAGTTGGACACAACTGAGCAACTAACATTTTCACTAGAAAGAAATATAGGGAAGGCAACTATCCATGGGAAGCCATCATGTGCCAGTCACTGGGCGAGGCATGGTCATAAGGAAAACAACTCCCTTAACAATTCAAGTGCTTAATTTTTTTTCAAATGTTTTGCACAAATTGCGGTTTTTCCCACTCAAGCCACAGTTTCTGCTGAGTCATAAACTGTATGTGGGGGTGCATGTTTGTGCATGCATGTGCACGCAGGGGTGAACCTGTGTCTATGTGTGTATATTCTCGTTTCTCGCTGGTTAGTTCTCTTTACTCTTACCAAAACAAAACAAAACAAATCTGATTTTCTAAACAGATACAGTGTACGGTATCTGTTGTGTGTGTTTGGGGGCCTGCCTGTACCTGGGTGTGTGCCTGAGGCACACGTGAGTGCAGGTGTGTGGTCTGCAGGCTACATGTCCTGCAGGGAAGGACATTAGGGAGAAGTGAAGGATGAAAGTGCCCCGGCCCCTTCTCTGAGTCTCTTCATCCACAAACAAGCAGGTGCGAGAACAAGCCGGGGTTTCCTAACAGAATCACCTACACGGTTCAGAGCTGATGGCAATCTCTTTTTGGTTTTGATTTCAAAAGGAGTTCTTAAAAAATACTTCTGTACAAAGATCCTCCTTGAGCAAGGAAGATCTTCGGATCAGCTTTGATTGATGCCTGTGTAGCTCATTTCCAGTAATCCAAGTTAATGTTTTCGAAATTTGAAATGTGGTGTCATAGTAATCTACTTTTTTTTCTACAAATTAAGACATAAAAAATTAACTTTGAAGCCAGAAAAACTGAGTAATCTCAATTATGATTGATGCAATGGTAGAAAAAATTGCCTTTGCTCACTTTTTCTCCCCTGGAATAAACATGGAGATCCTGATGGCTGATGAGGTGAAGTGAAAGTGAAAGTCACTCTGTCGTGTCTGACTCTTTGTGACCCCATGGACTATAGAGTCCATGGAATTCTCCAGGCCAGAATTCTGGAGTGGGTAGCCTTTCCCTTCTCCAGGGGATCTTCCCAACCCAGGGGTCGAACCTAGGTCTCCCACATTGCAGGTGGATTCTTTACCAGCTGAGCCACAAGGGAAGCCCAAGAATATTGGAGTGGGTAAAGGTGAGAGATGAGGTGGAGAGGGTTAGTTTAATAAGAACTTCAGGCAAAAGATTCATATTTCATTAGATATTCTGATGACAGTAAGGCAATCAGGTTCGAAAGTTTTCATGCTGCTACTGCTCTGAGAAAAACGGGAAAGATACAATGAAATTCCAGTTGCAAATGGATCCACAAATAAAACAAGGAACACAATGGACAAAGGGCTTGCTCTCACCAAGCTTCTGTTTGAATGAAGACGGGAGATTAAAAGAAAATGACACACAATTCAGTAGATAATGTTTTAAGTACACAAATCAATAAATAGCAGTATAAGCAGCTCTTCAGAAGTTATAGAAAGCATTACAAAAAGTAAAGAAGGAAAGGATTTGGAAGAGTTCTGGGGAATAGACCTGTGGTGAGCCAGGGTGCTCAGAACTTGATTACACTGTGAGGCCTTTATACTAGTTGCTTTTTAAAAATATGTTTCAATTTATACTTTGATATCATTAAACATTTATTTAAAAGCAAAACTTCAATGAAAGAAAATCTGAGGGGGAATAGTCAGAGAGAGAATGGAGACTGTGGACAAGGCTGTGGTTTTGAGAAGCATCGAGATGAGGAGGAGAGAAGCAGGTGTCGAGGAGAATACTGCAGAACGATTTTGTTTAAATGTGTGCACTTCTGGTGGCAGACCAAAGCAGGAAAGGGCACACAGTGGGATTGCTCAGAAGCCTCTACCGCCCTTTCTATTCTAATCTCAGCACCAGCATCGCTGTTAGCAGGTTCCCGTGTCTCCGGTCTGCTGTCTGATTGGTCAGAGTCAGAATTTCCATATAGACTCCCAGTTTCA
This sequence comes from Giraffa tippelskirchi, assembly GCF_054371585.1. Taxonomy (NCBI): domain Eukaryota; kingdom Metazoa; phylum Chordata; class Mammalia; order Artiodactyla; family Giraffidae; genus Giraffa; species Giraffa tippelskirchi. Next base: position 57,329,637 of record NC_137286.1, on the reverse strand, counting down.
GTGGTTTAGAAACCTAGAAATCAGGAGAACGGGTGGTGGTTCTAGCAGAATTCCTAACCACAGACAAGGAAGCTCTTTGGATCAGTCCTTCGTGGTGTCTGTTTAGCTAATTTCCGTCTCCACCATCTTTTTACAACTTTGCCATAAAAATCTGACATTCCAGAACCTAACATTTTTTGGCAAGAAGTTGAATGATTTAGATGCTCCCTGTGACATTTATCTGGATGGTTGTTTCACTCACTGGGCCATTTTTCAGGTGTTCAGTTCTTAATGAATTTTAAAAATTGAATTGTTTTCAATATTTAAAAGCTAGTTTTTAGCAAGTGTACAAGATTCAAATTTTGGTAAATGGTTTGATTATATATATATATATATGCATACATATATATATATATGTATATATATTACAATTTTTTAGCCTCCTCTCCAATAAAACCTTTAGAGATGTCGTGGATTAGTAGATACTATTTTGGCCCAATTTTCAGGATTTAGAAAGTGGATTATTAGACCCCCAGTACATACAAGGCTCTATTAAAATGGAATAGTCCTGGCCTAAATAGATCCATTCTGGGTCATTGTAAAGAGCAGAAAGCAGAGATGGATACGGGAACTGTGTCAGTCCACGCCAGTCCTGGAATGACCTGAAACCCACAAGGCTGAGGCACACAAATGTCACTGACACGCTCTGGTTGCACGGTCTCAGCAACAGGCACAGAGCCGAGGGAGACGCTATGGGCCATCCCCCGCTCTTTTGCTTCACCTTCTCTTTGATTTAGAACCTCTCTTTTTTTTTTCAATAGAAAGAATACATGTTGGGACAGTGCAGGAAGCCAGGCTGTGGTGCAGTAGGAAGGGGGCTCTGCGAGCAAATCCCCAATTGCCCCAAGGTGCTGAGGCTCCTGGCGAAGAGGAATTATCCTCTAGGAGTTGAGTCTCCTGCTGGAGGAGAGGTTTGATCATTTGTCCATTTGTGAGGAATTGTGAAGACTAGAAAAGGAGGAAGATGGGCTTCAAGTTAGGAATTGTAACTGACTGAATGACTTTATCATTATAACAGATGTTAACATAATGGGTATTTATGTCAAGGGTTACATTTATATCATACGTCTGTACTAATTATTTTTATTAACGATCATCATAAGAATAGCTATCACTTGTTAAGGTTTTATAATGTGCTAGGCACCGTGCTAAGCACATGAACGACATCCTTAAAACTTTTCCATAAGGTACCTGATCAAACTGGAAGGCATCTATAGAAATATAGAAAAGTGATTGAGAGGGAGCAGTTGGTGTTATGCTAATTAAATAATAAGATTGCTAAATAACAAATGCTTGACCATGACAACATTGGAAAACATAGTGGAAAAAGGATACGAAAATGCTTTGGCAGGCTGGAGCCATGCACCATTTTTAAGACGAATATGTCATGGATGAATGTAAGGTTATCTTCTTAGTTAAGAAAACAAGTGCAAAGTCTATTAGGAAAGCCTGGCTTAGCAGCAAGCAGCACAGACAGAAAAGATCTGGGAGATTTCTTGAGTACAAATCATTCCGTGGTGTTTGTGGCTGCCAGAATATCTTATCATGATCTTTGGTGGCATTGATAAAGGTAGAATATGCAGAGCAAGTGAGGGGGATCAACCTGCTTTGCATCCTGTTTTCCTTCAGATGTAACCTTTAAAGAGAAAAGTACATGAAGAGATGTATGTTTCGAGGATGGTCATATGGCTTGCAATGGACCTTGAAACTGTTCATGCTTGGAGCTGGTAAAGGAAAGAAGTTTGGAGAAGAGATTGGGTGTATTTGTTGGGGTGGTAAGGAGAAGAAAGGACTTGAGTCCTGCCTTCAGAATGCTGAAGGGTTAAAGGGAACCGAATAGACAATCTCATCAGAGCTTCAGAAGTCAAAGGGAAGTGTGGGAGGTGGTAGTTATAAGTAGACAGAGTTCTGCTCAAATTAAGAAAGTATTTTCAAACATTTGGAGCAACCTTCAAAGTAATGAGTGGTTCCAGTAGAGTTTTCAAAGTTCTTTTCAAAGCTTTTGGTTCTAAAATTCTTTTAATTCTATAAATTTAAACCTGTACCTTTAAATCGTTGCATGTAAACAATGACCAGTAGATGGCGGTAAGATACCATGAATTTTGCCAGTAGCATCTGGACTTTCACCCTTAAATATTCTGGAAGTAGATGATTTTTTTTCTAATTATTGTTTGAAGGTGTGTCCTAATCCATTGTTCAGAGAAAAATCGCTGATTTGAAAAACAGGAAATAATAATTTCTAATTAAATGGACAGGAATAATTAGCAAATACTTTCATATTACATTACCAATGTTTCTTGATTGGCCTCAAAAAATTCATGGAAGGAAGTGTGCGTAGTGTGTGTGTGTGTGTGCGTGCACATGTGTATGGGCATGTGAATGCAAGGATGAAAGGTCTAGTTTGTTTTTAAATAATTCCAAAATTTAATGTAAATTTTCATAAAACTTAAAAAAACACCTTATAGAATTGAAAATGTTTCTACAAATCATTTGTTGAAAAATCTTCTCTTCCTTCTACAAGCCCATTTGTGTACTTATATATCTCTGCATTTTAAAACAAAAGTAAGTGTTCTTCATAAGCGCACTGAATCAAGCCAATTTTCCTAGTATTTTTTTAAAACATATTTTGTTATAGATTGTTCAGCTTGGGAGATCTTCATCTGCAAGAGATCTGCTCCACCTCTGGACACCTTTGGAAGCTTCATAATAAAGGGCCTGGATTTTTAGGCACGCAAGCCTAGAGAAATATTCTTAAGTTATGAATATGTGTTCAAAGCATGTGGAAAATAAAGCATACTGGTCTTTAATTTGGGAAAAGGAAGATAATGTCATTTTACTCCCTTCCTTTTTGTATGTATGTGTGTGTGTGTGTGTTTTAATTTTTGGTTTTTAAAGAAACACAGCATTCATGCTATTCACATGTATGTAACATAACAACACCTTATAACTACCTACCTCTGAGCAGCGTATTTATACTCTGTCAATTTTACATATCCTAGGCTGGTTCTACGTCCAAAAAGAGTTCAAGAGCAGTTAGTCCTAAAGCAGACATGGCTTCCCTCATTCCTCTCTTGTTCAAAGCGGTGAAACATACCCTGGGCTCCCAGGGAGACAAGCTGTTTTAATTTGCTAACATTTTGGGACTCTTCAGGACTGGGAGATAATTTCAAAGTATTGAGAGGCCCCTTATAGAGTCTTAGCCAGGTGTTTTCTAAGATGACTCTTCTAGACAAAAACCAAGCAAAAAATGAATCTCTCTACTTACACATGAAATTTCTCATTCACTCTCTCTCTTTCTCTCTCTTCTGATTCTCATTTTTATTTCAGTTGATGGGAATCATAGACAAAGTCATGGTCCTCTGCGCAGTAAGTGGGAACTGGAAGCTCGGCTCCCAGCACAGAGAGGCTGTGTGACCTTTGCCAGGACCCTCAACTTTCTGAGCCAGCCTACTGATCAACATAGCTGCTCGCCTGCTGATCGAAATTTGACAAAGATTTACGAAATAAATGTCTGAAAAGTTTTGTTATGACTCAACAAAAAGCTCTACATCAAAAGAAACTAATATGCACTTAATCTACAACTGCCGAAGAGTTTCTTTTTGGCCCATAAAATAAGCATAATTAATGGCCATCCATGTATTTTCCCTATTAAGCTTTTATGCCACCCTTTTAAAGGAGAAAAATCAAAGCGGATTAAATGCTCTTTATTTTAGCAAATAGTGCTAATATTTTCACCATGAAATATATACATTCCTCTTACATATGTAGATACAACATATAAATAATATGCCCCATATTTTTCCTGCTTTAATGTTTCTGCATGTTAGAAGAATTAGCCAAGTAAAATACAAGCTTTTTCTGACAAGCATTAATTTTTTATTATATAATTTTTCTATAATTAGAGTATTGCTTGAAGGTGATATTTTTATTTTTGCTTTCAGTTTTTTGAACTGAATATTACTTAATGAGAGAATGGAGTAATGCCTACTTTAAAAAATATGTAATTTAAAAATCTTAGAAACTTGCTTTAATTTACAGATATTGCTGGGCACTTGTATACTGATTTCTAGGTGTGGAGTTGAAACTCATAAAGATAATGCCAGTCATTTTTTAACAGTATCTTGATGTAAAAGAATTTGTCAATAAGCAAATATTTTCATGCTCATAAAATAAACTTTTGAGGAGAATGTCATGATAGAAGCATTTCACACCAAAAAAACTTGTTCAGTTTGAACTCAGAAGAGCTCACGTTATTTGTTTGTTTATTTATTTGCCTTTTCCTGTGAGACGTAGTTCATTATTGAAGCATGGAGAACATTTTTGTATCCTGGTTTGTGATTATGCTTTGCGAACCTGGGTTTAATGAGACCAAGTTCTTGTCCTAACTCTGCACTTGCCGACTTCTTTGATTTAAAATCGGAGCATCTGAACACTGGTGAGTTATTTTAAATACTAATTTTTTTCTGTTGTTGCTGCAGCCTCATGAAGAGTAATTTTTTAAAAACACAACAGAGACAAAGCTTTGGATCTGATATAGGAAAAAAGGCGTGATGAGTCCGGTAGACATCTATGGCACGTATATTTATTTAACAGCTTGCTATGAGGCATATTATTACTGATGACAATCATGAACTTGCATGCATTGTTTATTTTGTAAATACACATAATGGAGCTTTCAAAAGCGGTATCAGCTGCCCCTTGCAACTATGACTGTGTGCTGTGGAAGTGACGACTCACGGACCTTAGAATATGTGAGTTCCTGACCTGGTCCATTTCACTATTTATGCTGGTGGAACATTTTGTTAAGGCCATCTATAATTTCCTGGAGCGAGCATCCAAAATGAACTGCAGGTCTCCTTTAAATCTATATGGCAGATGAGATTTGAATATCTATAAGTAGATTTGAACATCAACATCACCTGTAAAACTAAATATGCATTAAAAGCCATTAGTTTGTAGCCATAAAATGCAAAAAATAAAAAAAAAAAAGCTTCCTCTGTTATGGGGAACACTCTTTAGACGGAAGGTAAGTAATTTGATTAGTGCACCTCAAATCCACTCTCTTTTGACTGTAAAAAAAAAAAAAATAGAAATGCCTTTCTACCTAAGACTCGAAACATCTCTGTTCATTTCAGCACTATGAAATTTTTTTGTCTCTTTAACTCCATTCCCTCCCCAAAACTTTCACTTGACATTTGTGTTTCTTTTTGACCTTTCTTTGCTCTGTCTGAATTATTTGGCTTTGGTGAAAATAGGTGGGAAAGGATGAGAGAAGGCTCGACTTAGAGGGGCAAGTCTAATCATGCATTATCCCTGAATTCATTTGTCTGTTACCTGAACCCTGAGCTACCATGTCTGCCTCATGTTAATTTCTCCATCTGATTGAGGAATCAAAGAATCACAGAAACACATTGGAATGAAGGAAGAAAATCTTTGTGTTTGTAAATTTAACAAGACTTAGCTGTAACAAATCTTAGAAGTGCATCTTCCTTAGTGTGACCACACTAAATATTACATCTGCTTTAAATATTGTTGGGTGTCTGAGGTCTTTGTGGAGAGGGCTTGATGCCGTCTTTTGTTGTAGGATGACTAGTGTATTCTGTGATGCAGGAGGGTCGCCTGTTCAAAGGATACAGCCTTACTTAGGGCTTCTTTTCTTTCTTTCTTTCCTTCTCCCTTCCCCCACCCCCACATGGTGGCTTTTCCTGGGATGGCAAGGGGCTGGGGGCTTCAGTTTAAAACATTCACATGGAATTCTCAGTCTTTCTTCTTTCAAAAAAAGACAAATCCTCCATGATAATTACAAAATCCCTAGAAAGATTTGTAAATTGAATAAATACATTGACTGATATCACAACCTTTTGTCCTACGTTAAGTAAATAACTCTGAACTTGGTGTTGGTGGGATGGAAAGTATTTATAGATATTAATTACCATCAGACTAATATAAACTATCCCTTATTAATTTTCTTCTGGTTTTCCAATTTTCAGGAGTAATTGCAGCCACCTATGTGCACAGTCCTCCCATAATGTTCTTAATTATATTAAATATCTACCCCCCACCCAGCTGATATAGCATTTTAATCAGTATCCTTTATTCAGATTTTTTAAACGGCTTTTATTCATTCAAACTGAATGTTAGTTTAGAAAGTAGAGAAATCAGACCCGCGCAAGGAAAGCCAGGCCTGTGATATTTCACAAACAATGATTTGGGTGAGGTGACTGTTTTGTTGAGAGAAGGACGCATGGGATATTGACAGTTTCCTATCAATAGCTGGGCCCTGGAGGCCTGGCTGTTTGGGCCCACACTGATTGACTACTCCTTAATAGACATATAATTGTTGACAAATACCTTCCAATAGACTGGGGCAGCGCCCAGCAGACAAAGAAGATTTCAGGATGATAGAGACCAGAGCCAGCCATTTGGTTGAGGCAGAACCTCAGAGGAAAGGACTTTTGCTTATAGAGAAGCTTTCTAAGAGAAAGCAGTTCACGGCGTCTCCATGACAGACCCTGAGCCATCCTGACTCAATCGAGAAACGAAAAAGACTCATTGTCTCTGTGTATCTTGGAGTTTGCTGGGGAGGGATAAACCTAGACCTCTTTCTGTGTGGCTTGGTGTCACATCTATTGATTTCCCTACATTAAAAAATTATGTGTGTGTGTACGTACATATATATGTGTATAAAATATACATATATACACATACACATAGATACATTTTGATATTGAGACTGTTTTTAGTTTCATGGTATTATGCAGTCAACCTCATTTCCACAGGAAACAATAGGCTATTGTTGATTTCAAAGAGCCCTGGACAGTGATAGGAATACGGAAAAAAAATTTGCGTTTGGCCATCAGCCCCATTTACTCCTAGGATATCAGAGGGGCCTGGGGCTGTTCCTATAACGCGAGGGCATCCAAGGGCATTCGGGAACCTCCATCTCAGCTTCCGTGCCTGTCTGGCCAAGGCTGCCTTCCCAGATCAATGCCTGGCTGAGAAATAGCTCTTGAAAGTTGGCCTCGCAACACGCATCCCCTTAGTCGGTTCACTTTCAGTAATTCCTCTCCTTGGGGGGACTTACGCTCCACCAGCAGAGGCCACGATTGCTTTCAGCTCATGATAGGAGTCTGTGGATGACGGGACTGAGAGAGAGTACTTAGATCTGCGAGCTGGTGGGAGCTAATCAAGAAAAATAAAATAAAACATGAAAACAAAGTTCAAACAGCAACCTCGGCCTAGCATGAAACACTAGACAAAGCTGCAGATCGAGCCGGGTTTAACGGGATCAGGGAAGTGGGGTCTTGAACGTGGTCCTGCGAACGCATCAAGGTGATATGGCAGGCTGCCTCCTGACACCCCAAGTGAAACTGAGCTGGCTTGTGCCCCAAAGCCCTTGAGTCCCGCCTTTGATTCTTATTGATCAAATACGCAGATGAAATCCCACATCACAAAGCAAGGCAAAACCTGAGCTTTCTGTGTCAACTTCTAGGAATCCCGGTGAAGCCCTTTCCAAGTCATCTTTTTATGCATGAAGGAGAACCAGGGTACATACATACTTCAGGAAGATGTACAAAGTGGGCGAGAAGATATGTAGCTCTGATAGCTCCCAGGCTTCGTGGCAGAAGGACGAGCCAGATAAGAATGTTATACTTGTTACCTGTTGTCACATTCAAACCCGTACTTAGGATTCTTTGGGGGCGGGCAGGATTATTCTGAAAGTTGCTTCTTTGTAATCTATAAGCATTCCTAAACAGGCAGGCTTCTGCAAACAGCTGCCTCAAAATGTTGTGTGTGTGTGTGTGTGTGTGTGTGTCCATTAATTCAGAATTACTCCAATTACAAGCTTTTGATGCTCTGAAACCCTCTCTCTAACCCAAAAGAGATGGAGAGCCCTTGCGTTGTCCAATCAGATCGTTTTCCCTGCCGCCTGCAGCAGATGTAAGCAATTTACTTTTTTATTTCTGCATATTCAGTGTGAGCGGAGCTGTTGGGGACCTTTCACCCCAGAGCCTGCAGGATTCTAACCCTATCAAATTAAAGCATTTTGCTCACTTATTCCCAAACGCTTTGCTGGTGCTAAGCAGACATCCCGCTGCATAGCAATGGCGGGTGTTCGTGTCCACTCATAGCCCCAGCCTAATCAGAGATTATTAAGGAAAATATACAGTGCTTTAATTTGATGAGATTGGTTAGAGGTAGTGCAGTTAAAGGTCACACTCCTGCGTGTATCTCCCTCCGTCTCTGTAATATTTTCTTCTCGCTTGACAATCCTGAGCTGCAAACAATAGGCCAAGGCGACACGTTTATTTTTGACGTGCTGTGATGGGCTCAATAGGGATAAAGATGAATTATTTAAAAATTGCATAAACAAACATCCCGGGCAAGGCTTCGGTGACATCCTTCCCTTTGTGCTCTGTAGAGGCTGTTGCCTTAAAAGAACAAGCTCAAGAAATGCCTCCTCTGGGCAGGAATGCATTTAGAGGGAGGGCCCAGATAGACTGACTGCTGCCAGATGGCTGGGGTGCTGCTGAACTCCTGTTGCAGGCTGGACGGGGGCGGGGGGCCCTGGCTCCTGGTTCCCAGGGAAAGATGCCTCTGGAGGACTGATCTGGTCCTCTGACCCTGGAAACTTCTCCCCCTGCTGTTAGCTAATTGAGCCAGCCTGTCTGCCCCGGGGGAGTGGTGGGGCTGCAGGGGACCGTGGGGGCTGTTTACTTGCATCTCCTGCATCTTCGGAGAAAAAATCAAGGTACTGGCGGTGGCTGGATTGAACCCTGGCAGGGTGAGGGAATTGCCTGACTCTCTCTGCTCATTTGAGGGTTGATTTTCATGCCAGGTTTCTTTCTCTCCTGGAAAGGCCCTTTCTGACTTGACTGGCTCCAAGCCTTGGGGTGTTACAGGCGCCTCCGAGCATCCTGTTGTGTGTGGAGTTGAGGCATTTTTTTCTCACTCCTTTTTTTTTTTTTTCAAATTCAGACACTCTCGAAGGCCCAGGGAAAGGCATTTGAAGAAACAACGGCAACTTCTAATCTGTCCGACTTAATGGTTTCTGTGTATGCGTCCATGTAATAGACCAACTGCAGGCTGATTTACCTAGAAATTTACATGAAAATTGCTTTATGCAGCTGTATGTAAGAATTCAAGCCGCACAGTGTCACTGTATCACGCAGGTCAGAGCGAAGCCCTGTGGTATTGTAGCTGAAAACAATTTGTTTTCCGTCCTGGGAGGAGGAGGAGGGAGGCAGCGGAGTGGGGGGTCCGAGGACACAGGGACTCCTCAGGACAGCGCTGTGTAGGGGAGCAGACAGCGGGGGGGCAGGGGGCTCTGCTTTCGGAGCCAGATCCTGATTCACAGTTTTAAGGCCTTTTTCCCTTGCAAACTTTAATATTCTAAAGGGACATGATACCTGATTTGTTGTCCTGGTCCCACTCTATTACTTAAGGCTTATATTGAATTATTTGAAAGACTGCAGTACCTCAACTGGTAAATAGAAGGAGCGGGCTTCTTGAGAAATCGTTGCTGTCTTTTCCTTCAGATGGGTGAAGAGTCCACAGAATCTTCTCCCCACGTGTTGGTTTATTTGCAATGTTCATACTTTTGAAATGTGATACTTTGGGGTTATAGAGAAATATTAATAATATTAGCAATAATGATTAAAAAGCTGTAGAAGACTCTGGAACAATTTCTCATTGGGAGTTTAGGTGAGGGTGGGTCGGTGTGGCCTCCTGGATCTGGCTCAGGCCTTTAAGATATCCCCCTCCCCAGCCTGCCCAGGGAAGTAGTCACACACACCCAGGAGTTCTGTGTTCATTTCATAGAAGGCTTCAATGCATTTACAGGTGTGTGTGCAGCTTGTAGAGAATCCACCTGCCGAAGCAAGAGACATGAGACACAGGTTCGATCCCTAGGTTAGGAAGATCCCCAGGAGAAGGGGATGGCTACCCACTCCAGTATTCTTGCCTGGGGAATCCCATGGACAGAGGAACCTGGTGGGCTATAGTCCATGGGGTCACAGAGTCAGACACAACTGAAGTGACTTAGCACACACGTGCAACTTGTTTCCCCTGCATGTCACAACCCTAGTGAGGTCACCTGGGGCCCTGCTGTGTGGGAAGTGGACCTGCCCTCTCTAATTGCTGGGTCTGTGGCCTGGCAGTGAACTCGTCCTCGGGCTTCCAAGGAAGGATGTTGGGAGCCAAGAGCAGCATCTTAGCTTTAGTTAGTTCAGTTCAGTCGCTCAGTTGTGTTCGACTCTTTGCGACGCCATGAACCGCAGCATGCCAGGCCTCCCTGTCCATCACCAACTCCCAGAGTCCACCCAAACCCATGTCCATGAAGTCGGTGATGCCATCCAGCCATCTCATCCTCTGTTGTCCCCTTCTCCTCCTGCCCTCAATCTTTCCCAGCATCAGGGTCTTTTCAAATGAGTCAGCTCTTCGCATGAGGTGGCCAATGTGTTGGAGTTTCAGCTTCAACATCAGTCCTTCCAATGAACACCCAGGACTGATCTCCTTTAGGATGGACTGGTTGGAGCTCCTTGCAATCCAAGGGGCTCTCAAGAGTCTTCTCCAACACCATAGTTCGAAAGCATCAATTCTTCGGTGCTCAGCTTTCTTCACCATCCAACGCTCACATCCATACATGACCATTGGAAAAACCATAGCCTTGACTAGATGGACCTTTGTTGACAAAGTAATGTCTCTGCTTTTTAATATGCTATCTAGGTTGGTCATAACTTCCCTTCCAAGGAGTAAGTGTCTTTTAATTTCATTGCTGCAATCACCATCTGCATTGATCTTGGAGCCCAGAAAAATAAAGTCAGCCAGTGTTTCCACTGTTTCCCCATCTATCTGCCATGAAGTGATGGGACCAGATGCCATGATCTTAGTTTTCTGAACACTGAGCTTTAAGCCAACTTTTTCACTCTCCTCTTTCACTTTGATCAAGAGGCTCTTTAGTTTTTCTTCACTTTCTACCATAAGGGTGGTGTCATCTGCACATCTGAGGTTATTGATATTTCTCCTGGCAATCTTGATTCCAGCTTGTGCTTCCTCCAGCCCAGCGTTTCTCATGATGTACTCTGCATATAAGTTAAATAAGCGGGGTGACAATATACAGCCTTGAGGTACTCTTTTTCCTATTTGGAACCAGTCTATTGTTCCATGTCCAGTTCTAACTGTTGCTTCCTGACCTGCATACAGGTTTCTCAAGAGGCAGGTCAGGTGGTCTGGTTAATGCTTTATTAATTTGTATATTGTGTGTGTATATCTGCATCCATCAAAAAGTTTATCATTGTTTTATGCTATGAAATGCTTCCATAAATACAGTTAATATGATGTGTTCATTTGTCAGAGTTAGATGGCTAAGTGAATATCTTTATTTAGAACAATTTGTTACAGCTGGGATCTGGAGTTGTTAGAATGTGTTAGAATTTGGTGATGACAGGTGGCTGGGTGAGGGCATTCTCCTCCATGGGACCAACTCTGACCATTTATCTGCTTGATACACCATCTCTGTATTTTTTTTTTTTTATTTCTGTTGCTCTCTGTTGATTTCCATTTTAAAACTGAACCCATGGGCATGCGTCTTGTTTGTTTCTTTGCTTAGCTCCAACCTAGACTTTCCCACTACAGAAAAAAAAAAAAAAAGCAAACAAAAACACCAAAAGGGCCACTCTACTTTCTTACATAACATACAAAGCAATTAAAAAAATTGTTTATGTTTCAGTATTTCCATTTTAAGATGATAACTTTGCCATGAGTAGAACCTCACGTTCTTGCCTTTGTTTATATATTTAAGGTACAATTGGGGCAGGCTGTTGCACTTCTTTTGAGGTGACTACTGAAGGCAGGACACAGCCCAGATGTGAATATTCTCTTTTGAAGAATAAGTAAAACTTTAGCGTGTAAAAAGTGTTTCTTACATTGGAGGGCCTTACTATACAAAACTGTCTATTTAGGAATTCATAGGGGAGATTATAACATTAGATGATTTTATTCTATATGTTTTATGGTATAAGGAATGATATTAGTTGAAAAGTTAACTTATTGGTAGATAGATGTTAGGAGGCTAAGGAAAAGGATAAAAATGGTTTTTCAAGTTGTCAAGCTGATTGTACAAACTTGGAAGAAATGCTTTAAGCTATTTCTTCTATTGGACATCCACCGCAGTTGTGTCCAAATCGCTTTTTTAAAATTAAAATATTCCTTTCCAGTTGTCTCAGACAGATATCATCACATTATCACCATCAGTCTTACAAATGGGATTTATTATTACGTTTTGTTGGCTGCTGCAAGATTATAAAAACTGCCATTTCCCTTCATGATTTCCCACATGCGATCCACGCATGGAACCACGTCTGATGTTACATGCCTCACCGGATGTGTCATGTTCTCAACCCCTAAGCTGGTGATCAGGAGAAACTGGACAGGGAGCTTACTGAAATTTAGATGAATCTAAAAACAACAATGACAACAGCAAACAAACCAAAAAAAAGCTTATTCCTAAGGATTTCTAACACAAATATTTGAGTTATATCCAGTTGTTTTATTGTTTATGTAGACTATATGGCATATCTAATCTCAAGTAGGTGATTTTACTTCTCCTAACCCTGCAGGGGAAAAAAAAAAAAAACTATTCTGGAATTTGAGTGTTAGAATGTACTTCAACCTAACATACTATGATAGGCTTAAGTAATTGCAGTCCTTCTAAAGTAGAGAATTATTTTCCTAAATTGTTATTGTGACTCTTTCCATTTATGAATCAGGTTACATTTGAAAGACCTGAAACCTACAGATGTTGATTTTCATGTTGAGACCTTCTGTTTGTAATTCTGAGAATGACTATTAGGTGGAAGTGGTGCTAATAAGGGTCTTTAGGGCTACAGATGAACTCAGGGGAGTCTAAAGATTTTTGTGATTTCCATGTATGAAAATTGCAGCTGGTGTTCAGTTGCTAAGTCAAGTCCAACTCTTTGCGACCCCATAGACTGCAGCACACCAGGCTGCTTTGTTCTTTCTCCTATCTCCTGGACTTTGCTCATATTGATGGCCACTGAGTCAGTGATGCCATCCAACCGTCTCATCCTCTGCTGCTCCCTTCTTCTCCTGCCCTCAATCTTTCTCAGCATCAGGATCTTTTCCAAAGAGTTGGCTCTTAGCATCAGGTGGCCAAAGTATCTGAGTTTCAGCTTCATCATCAGTCCTTCCGATGAGTATTCAGGGTTGATTTTCCTTGAGATTGACTAGTTTGATCTCTCTGCGGTGAATGAATATGGTTTCCCACAAAACAGAGCTGTGTATGAAAGCAACAAGACAAATTTCCACCAAGCACTAATTACTAGTGTTTGTACATGAAACTACAGAAAAATATAATTCAAGAAGGACAAAGAGAAATAAGGCCATCTTGGCATGTAAAATGCCCCATTGAGCCACTTGAAGTGTCTTAGCTGTTAATCATTTAGCCCTGCTAGGCTTAGAGTATCATTAGAGATAATACTAAAATGCTATTCAAGCACAAATGTTTTTACCCTGCCAATAAAAATACTTCTTTTCTAGGTATCTATTGAAAAATTAAGAGGAAAAAATAATCATATTCTAAGTCTTAAAAATGATCCCTTCCACCAAATTCCAAAAATCTTACATGGGTGAAAAAAAAAAATTGAAACAATATATTTAGAAAATTAAATCAAGAAAAATTATAAATATCCTCATTTTAAAAGGCAAAATACAATACTGTTTATAAAGTGTTGGATGCTTCCAAAACTGTAGTAGAAAGCAAATTCATAGTATTATTAATGAGACAAAATGAAAAGAAATGAGATAATCATTCAAATAAGAAAGTAGATAAAAATATAATTATCAAGGAACAATATTGGTAAGAGTAGAATTCATAAATAAATGGATGAATAAATCTAAAAGACTTTCTACGAGGAAAGCAATTCCTGACATACCTCTAGAATTCTCCTCAAGGTAATAAAATAGTGGAAATAAACAAAATTAGAATTGATAAATGGTCTAACAACAAATATGATGATAAAAATTATAAAACTTTTCTCTATAAGTATGCTAAACAAACTGAAGCACTTAGCACAATAAATAATTTTCTTTTTCAGAAAATATAAAATACTGCTATTAATTCTAGATGAATAATTGACCTGTTGTGCTTACATATAAAAGCAGAAGTAAATACTTATACATTAAGAAAAATAAAGAATACAGCATAGAGCTTAGCCCAAGAATGCAAAAAGAATACATACTATCAATTTCAAATGCAATTGTTAATTAAACTGAGGCTATGTATTTTAAATGACTAACAGGCCTATTCTTATAGACAACATATAATAAACATGCATGTACTTGCATGAGAATGAAAAATAAGACAGATATTAATGAAGTTTTATGTATTATACAAAATGCATTAGAAGTCTAAAGGTAACTCGGAAATAAGAGGGACTTCCCTGATGGCCCAGGGGCTAACCATGTTCCCAGTGCAGGCGACCGACGTTCAGTCTCCGGTGAGGGAACTAGGTCCCACCTGGTGCAACTAAGTGTTCTCAGGTCAGAACTAAAACGACCCCGCGTGCCGCAGTGAAGGTCAAAGACCCCGCGTGCCGCGGTGAAGGTCAATGATTCTGCGTGCTGCAGAAAAGATCTGGTGCAGCCAAATAAGTAAATAATAAATAAGTTTTAAAAAGAAATGACAAATGCAGATTTAATTTTTCAGATAATAACTTTTAACCTACAAAACCAGAAGCAATTATTTAGAAATAACATTGACATTAATAAGTTAGTTCATTAAGGTAGTTGAGTACCAAGGAAATAGAAGTGAAACCCCCAAATTTTTTCTACATATAAGCAATAAACATTTGGAAATATAATGGAAACATCTAATTAAAAAGGGAGAATTAATTGAAGGGCACACAAAGCCCTGAGTAAATGAGGAGCCATTTTCAAAAAAAGAGACATGCTATTGCAGTTTCATGCTGATTTATCTAGTTTTAACAAAGTCATCAAAAGTCCAGTGGTATTGTTTTGGCACTTCTTTGTGCAACTATAAAGTTCACTGAATGAATGAAGAGCTTGAATAATGCAACACACTGAGAAAAGAACAATTAAGAAGGACTTGCCCTAGTAAATATTAATTTTTTTTTAAGTTGATAGTGCTTTGAAAAGGGGCATTGGCCTGAGAATCAATGGAGTGGATCAATGGAAAAGAAGAGAATCCCTCAACATGGGTCTTAATAGAGATGCATTTATTTAGCAAATGTTTAAGGTGGCATCACAAATTAGGGCAGGGAAAGTATTTTTCAAATGATGGGATAGAAACAACTGGTGTTGTCAAAGATCACAACTGCTCCAGAGGAGGAAGAGGTCCTCCCCAAGTGACCTCAAGCACACATGACCACTACTCTTGAATTCACGGCTGAGCACTTCACATCTGTGATTGCCTCAGATGTTGAGCACTTCACATCTGTGATTGCCTCAGATGTTGCCAGGAGTCCAGGCTCCCTAGCCACTATTGCCTCTACATTCTCATCACCTCCACACCGTTTTGTGTATCACTTACATGAACCTAGTCCACCACTTGTCTTCTCCTTTCCTCCCTCCAAAATTTTTCTCAGCTTGTCCTCTTTATTTCCAGACCCATGATCAGCAAGAACTCCCCCATACCTTCATTCTCCTGTGGAACTTTCCCTGGGATGTAGATCTACTAATAGCCTGGCTATTACCTGCAGACACCTCTATACCTCTAACACTGCAGGTCTTCAATGGAAGATATGTGTGTGTGTGTGTGTGTGTGTTTATTTCTGCTGATAATCCCATATTTCAGGGTTTGGAGATGGAGTATTTTCATTGTCCTTTTCACAGCATTTCCCTTGTTCTTGGTTAAAAACCACAGCCTTAACAGCTGTGCCATTCTGCAGGGTCTCAGCTGTCATTCCCATGTCCCAGGCATTCATCCACTGCATGTTCTAGCTTAGTTTTACTTTTCATCTTTGACTCTGTTACCATTTTCGGTGATGCATCATCTTGACAGGTGACGCATCCAGCGTGTGGTCACTTGTTTTCTTGACCTCCACATGGCAGGTGAACTTTGTGTTTGGCTTCAACCTCATACTCCTAGGTTCCCACCCTGGACCTTTTCTGCTGCTGAAGCCTTAATCTTCAGCGTGCAATGCTCTGACCACACCTCATCTTCTCAGCTCACTTAGTTGGAACCCAATCACTATAATTGCTGGTCATACTGAGAAGTATTTTCTCTCTAACCTTCGGCCCCTTTGACTTCACTTCCTCCATTTCCTTTGAAAATTTGCCATTATGATTATGGGAAACAGACAGCATTGCAAACACCCCTTTGCTGTGCAGATCTGGCAAAAATGTGACTTTGTGTGAACTCAGTTACCCTGCTGCCCTGTTACCGATAGCTAAGGGTTGGAAGTCACCAGAGAAAGTATTAATGGCACAGCTGAGCTGACTCATTTAAATTAGTCATCTTCAAAGAGCAGAGCTTTCTGGAAGTCCTGCTGGTATGTTCCCTGGCAAGTCAACTTACCCTCTATTGAAGATCATTATTCCCGTACCATTTCCTTCCTCCTCAAACTCAGGTCTTGTCCCATCACATCTACAATTCTAGCTGCACTCTTCTCTCCTCCTTCCTCCTTTGTTTTATTGGAAAGAGGGAAAAGCAGCCACTTGTGCTTTGGGTCCCGCCTCCTCTTGCCTTCTCCAGGTTTCTTTCATCATCAGTTTCTTCCTGTTACTGAAGCATCCCTGTTGGCATGCAGCTGTCTGGTGGTTTCCATCTTTAAGAAAAAGTAAAGCCTAAACCTCCCTTGCATCAGACAGCTGTATAGATCTCACCTCATTCCTCTGCACACATTTATAGCCTAAATTCTCTGCAGAAGTCTCTCCACTCACGGGCTCTGTTCCTCTCCCTCATCCTCCTTTCCACCCACAAAAGAGGGCAAGATCTGTCCCAACTACCCCACTGAAGTGGTTTTCAGAGACCCATATGAGCCCCCTGCTACCGAATTCAGTGGCTTTCTCTGTCTGTATTTTAGAGCATCATTTAAAATGCTCTACCCTCTTTTATTCCTGATTTTTCTTCTGTCTCACCAACCATCCCTAAGTCACTTTTCTGCCCCTGACACTTCTCCTCTCCTCATCCAAGGCTCATTCTTAGACTTTCTTCTCTCCTCTGTCTTCATTCTCTCCTTGGTTCCTTGCATCCAGTCCCACGACGTTACTGATGGAGTTCCAGACATGATGTTCCAAAATATAGCACCTTGGATACTGGATGCTTTCAGCTGACAGAATCTGAGAAATGGCAGGTTCAGGGAGGAATTTCCCCTGAAGCGGGTCCTTAGACCCTCACGTGAGAGGTGCCTTCCTAGACCCAGAGGGAAGTAGCATCCTTAACTCTGAAGAAGGGAGGCTCAGAGAGGAATCTGAAGGAACAGGTGAGTTTGCTAAGTTTCCCCCAGTTTACTACACTTAGCTCATACTCCGTCTTATCACAGTTTCCATGAGATTCCACTTTTCCACTCTTCATCAAATTGAGCATAAGAACACTTAGGTTTAACTTCTGGTCTTTTCCTTATAAAGGCTTCTGTGTCACATAAAACTTGTAGCAAATGAATTCATATGCATTTCTCTTGTTAATCTGTCTTTCGTTACAGAGACCCAGCCAAGAACCTAGAAAGGTAAAAAGAAAACTATATTTTTCCTTTTCTGCAGTACTTTATGCTGATGACTTCCAAGTTCACACCTTCAGCTCTGACGAATCCTCTGAACACCTGGCTAAGGTGTCAACTCCCCACTTGACAGGCTTGTGAGCGACTCTCTGCCACAGCATGACCAAATGGAGCTTAGGATCCTTTCTATACTCAATGCAGCCCTTCTCCCAAGGTTCTTCTACCTAGTCCATCCCCTCTTAGTAAGAAGCAAGCATGTACCCTTTCACTAGCACAGAAAGCCTAGCAACTGTCCTATGGTTTTCCTTTTTGTTATCTGTCCATTTCTCACCATCATTGTCTCCTAGATGAATTAATCTAACCCATGTCCACTCATCCTCCTATAAGTCGTCTCCACCCCAGAGTGAGAAGTTAAAAATCCCACACCGTATCAATCTGTTTTCCCAGTTAGACACCTCTGAAGAGTATGCCATAAACCTTGCAGTAAAATCAAAGCCCTTTATTATGACCTTCAAGGCTCATGATGTAGCTCTCCCCTTCCTCTCCCAAACTCTGAAAACCTTGGAAACCGTTCCATGTTTCAGGGCCTTTGCACATGCCACGGCTTCTGTTCTCTCAGCCTTCTGCGTGTCCCGCTCATTCTTATCATTTAGGTCTCCTGGTCAAGCATCCCTTTTCCAGAGAAGGCCTCCTTCACTGAGCTTCCTATCCCAGCCTGCTGTCAAACTCCACTATCCCCTAACCCCACCCCTGTGCTTTCTTATATTTCCCCATATCAGTTGGTTCTGATCAAAATGTGAAATACTCTTCATTTTCTCTTCTGGCAATAAATGCTATAGAAACAATCAGAGTCGTGAGAAAAGATTTATGTGCAAGATTGCTTATGTAATATAATTTTATAGTGACAAAAACATTAGAATCAAACAATTTGAGATAAATTACAGTATATCTTGAAGACAAAGTATTTGTACAAATACATTAACATTGTGTTATTCAAGAATGGTTGACCATCAACAGAGAAATGGATAAAGAAGATGTGGTACATATATATAATGGAGCATTACTCAGTCATTAAAAAGAATGCCATTTGCAGCAACATGGGTGGCCCTAGAGACTGTCATACTGAGTGAAGTAAGTCAGACAGAGAAATATCATATGACATCCCTTACATGTGGGATCTAAAAAGAAATTATGCAAATGAACTTACTTACAAAACAGAAGGAGACTCATAGACTCAGAGAATGAACTTACGGTTTCCAGGAGGAAGGATGGGGAAAAGGGATAGTTAAGGGAGTTTGGGATGGACATGTACCCACTGCTATATTTAAAATGGATAACCAACAAGGACCTACTGTAAAGCATATGGAATTCTGCTCAGTGTTCTGTGGCAGCCTGGATGGGAGGAGAGTTTAGGGAAGAACGGGTGCATATATATGTATGGTTGAGTCTCTTCTCCGTTCATCTGAAACTATTGCAATGTTGTTAATCAGCTATACCCCAATACAAAATAAATATTTTAAAAATGGTTGACTTGCTGTTTTTAGTTTTTTGCAACCACAAACAATGCTACTCTGATCACTTATCTATCTACCTGCGTATATACCTCTCTCCCTATTGATATAAGGATATAGTGACTGATGTTTTTATTTTGTAGGTTGGATTCACAAGAGTGGAATTATCATATTAATAGCAAATAGAAGGGCTTTTTCAAAATTTGAATAGATATTAGCAGACCACCTTCTTAAAATATATTAACCATTCCTACTATTTCACCCTAGTTTTGTCAGCACTGATTGTTTTCAATCTCTTTATTTTTCCAGTATTTTATTTAAGAAATGGGATTTTATTGTCTATGTACAGTTCTGTGAATGTCAATAACTTCAGAAAACCATGTCCTAATATCCCTTTCTAACTTCTTTTCTGCATTCAAAGGTAGGGTCAGGAAGTAGGGGAGAGAGGCTTCCAAGCTGGCTCAGTAACAACCTCACTAACTGAAGTTATTTACTCATCATTATTTTCATAATAGCTAAAATCTGCATACAATTTTCTGTTTATAAAATGCTTTCAAATACATCATCAAATTTAATATGAGGTACAAACCATGTGCAAAATGGTTTGTAAAGCACAGAAGTAGCTCATTATGCATAAATATAAAATGCCTTTTACTGCACTGAAGCTTGTCAGGAGAGAATGTGCTTTTACTCCCCACAGCTGTCTATAACCCTGATTCAGGAGGAGTCTGGGATTTGTATACGTCAATACTTGTGTTGGTGGGCCTATTCCATCCTCCGACCTTCAGCACAGACTACCTGAAAGGTACCATTCTTGATCCCAAGTGCTATTTGGGGATGCATTTAAATTCTCGATGTGTGCCTCAAAGCTTGCAAAAAGCATAGCATCTCAAAGTGCCAATTTCATGCCTACTTTACAGCTCTGCCTTAAGAAGTTGCCACTTTGGGGCTGTGTGGAGAGAGAGAAAGGGCAGCAGCCCAGACACATGAGACAGGCGAGCTTTATGCACCTGGGCTCCTGCTCGCTATGGCATGGCCAAGAGCATCTCACGAAAACATGGCTGTGTGCCTGCCATTCCCCCAAATTACCGGGTCCCAGTTTGGCACGCCAAGAGGCATCCATGAGGTCAAATTAAGAGGAGATCACCTCCCTGGGTCTAGTGTGAGGAGAAACAGCCTTCTGTAGACAAAAACCTGCCTCTGAAAAGGCTCAGCAGGACACAACATCTGAAGGTATTTGCCACTCTCTTGATATTGAAAGTCAAATCGCTCTCATTCAGGAGCAAAGCCCATCTTCTCTTTTTATGTCTTCAGTGCTTATTGACAAAAGCAAAGTTAGAATAGTAAAGAGGAATTGTTCTGCTGGGGCTTTCATGTGGAGGAGGCTGCGCAGACAGGGCTCAGTGACCCACCCCTGGGGAGGGACGGTGGACACAGCAGTGAAACCGAGACATTGAGAGGGGAAAACGCATTGTGCTCCGCACTTCTGCCTCCTCCTTCTCGTGAGCACTCATAGGACACTGACGTGGAAATGTCACCGTGATTTGGGGCCAAGACAGTGTACAGTGGCTTCTCTTCCTCTTCCTACCCCACCATCTCAGATCTTAAAATAGAGCAAACTATCTAAAGAATAGGAAATACAAGTGATCTCTAGAGCCACCATGTTTACCGAGTCCAGGAGGAGCTGTTGGCACAGGCTACAATGCCAATAACACCCCCTGGAGTTGTGCAACACTGAGCTCCCAGCTCACCTTTTTTTTTGGCATCATCTAAGGTCAGTCGGAACTGTATTGATCATCCCCTTCTGCTCACAAGCATCCATCTTCTTTGGAAAGGATATGGAAAATCCCCCCATCTCCCAAAGAAGCCAACCCATAGTGAAGGAGAGACTCTTCCTCTCAAACCATTCCACATTTAATTCGGGATTCATCAACTATGAAAACTTAATTTAGGGAAACCAGATCTTCACAATCCTATCTTGAAATACAGGGAAGCGTGAAGTTATGTGTAGCACTTTGGAGAATTTTGGAATGCACAGTATTGGACTTCGATGTGCCAAGTGGAAATAGCTTACATTTGCGTTCAGGCACATTTTATCCAGCGAACTTTATCTTCTCTGCTAAGTAAGTTACTCCCTGGCTTTAAACAGCTACTGAATTTTTAAAAAATCTACAAGTCACCCTGAGTTGAGATAGTCATTTTCATTGAGGCTGCAGAGAGGGGCCATGCTGGGATGAACTAGTTATGAACTAAATTCACAGAGGCTTCCCTAGTAAGAAGATGAGTCAGTCCTAGACTACCTTTTCCTTGCAAAGGGGAGGTGACTAGCTGGTCTGATTGTGTGTGTGTGTGTGTGTGTGTGTGTGTGTGCACGCACATGTGTGTGAGCGCACACACCATTAACTTCAATGCTTATTGATCATCTTGTGGCCCCTGATTTCTTTTTACTTTTTGGTCTGATCTTTCCAAGGATGCTTTTAATGTTCCAATCACCCTAATGGATTAAAAATTATAATTGTTTTAACCAAGTGGATCTTTGCCTTTGATTCTTCGTGTTTCCAGATTAATTTCTGATTTTTGAGGCTAATGTATTCCCAGTCAGTTATGTTGTAGGCTCTATCTGACTTGGCATCCTGGGTCTCACATAATCAGACTTTGGGACTGTAGACAATTTAAAGTCTTTGAGCCAGGTTTTCCATCCTAGTACTGTGGGAATTATGGGAGTTCACTCAGGGGGTTGCTTTTTGACATTGTCTCATTCCACATGGGAATATGTATGCAGTTCCTGGTTCACTGTAGGTGCTTAGAGGAGAGCAGCTAAACCTAAACCTGCCTAATGACCAAGGAAGTAGGAGGAAGCCAGTATCTGGTGAGTACAAAGAGCCTGGGGTCACATACCATTAATTATTTCATGATCTTCGATTGTTCTCCGTGCCCTTCAAACAATGCATCCAACCTCACTCTTGTAGCTACAATGATATCAGATCAGTTTTGCTACTCCTTTTTTACCCCAAAGCTACCTTCCTGTAGTTATTAAATACCAACTGTGTTCTAGGTGGCTTCCCTGGTGGCTCAGTGGTAAAAGACCTGTCGGCAGTGCAGGAGACATGGATTCAATCCCCTGGAGAAGCGAATGGCAACCCACCCCAGTGTTCTTGCCTGGGAAATCCCATGGACAGAGGAGGCTGAGAGGCTAGAGTCCATGGAGTCCCAAAAGAGTCAAGAAAGACATCAACTTAGTGACTAAACAGCAGCAACAACTAAAGTTCTAGGTGTTCAAGGCAGTTGAAGGTGATAGAGAAGTTTTATAGCTGGGTTAGAAATGGACTCTGCCGTGAAGAATTCATATGAAATGGGTCAGCTCTGAATAAAAGTATCACAGGTGGTGATGGAGCCCATGCTACTGATGGGATGATAGGGAGTCTCATTTCCCTTGGGCCTCATCCTTGTAGGGAGGAAGCCAAGTTTATTTATCTCAGCATTCCCGGAACCTAGCAGGGAGGTCTGCAGATCCAAGTGGAGTAACTGACAAGCTGAATAAGCTCCCCCATCCCTGTGAGCCTTTCTCACAGTGCTATGCGCACTCCATAATGTCTCCTTTCCATCAATGTGAAGAGCTGTTTGTTTCCATTCTGTTCTTTAAAGAGGTTCTTTTATAAAAGAAAAGCACTGGAAAGCAAACATTACAATGCAACCCATGCTAAAATGTGACTGAAATGGCAAAGATCTCAAATCCAGCAACTGTAATTGAAAAACCAGGAGAGGTGGATAGGAAAAAAATAATTGGGAGGCACAGAAGGGCCATCAGAGGGAGTTTATAGAGACCTTTCTGTGCCAGAGACCCTTCTAAGAAGTGGCAGTCAGAACTACTTATCTTCTCCGAAGGAAGCATCCGGATCTGCACCCAACTCAAAACATGAGATGGATGTTTTCACAATGTAGTGAGAGATTCTGTCTCTCTGGTCCAGTCTTTTAATGGCATAGAAGGAACTTCCTGGCTGTTTGCTCTTATCCAGAGATGCTGCCAAGAAACACAACTGAACTTGAATTCCTAACCTGTGAGCATCAGTACCACTGCATCTTGTCTGTTGAGCAATGCCTGAAAACGAAAGCCCTGGAAACTACTGGAGCTGCCACTGTTCGGTGTTGACCTCATTACCCCTGAGGACCATTTGCCTTTTTGAGATAGGAGGAGGAAGAAATTCCTGTCCTGCAACTCTAATCTCACTCGTTGTTGTTTAGTTGCTCAGTCGTGTCTGACTCTTTTGCGGCTCCATGGACTATAGCCCACCAGGCTCCTCTGTCCGTGGGATTTCCCAGGCAAGAATACTGGCGTGGGTTGCCATGCCCTTCTCCAGGGGATCTTCCAGACTCAGGGATGGAACCTGTGTCTCCTGCATTAGCAAGTGGATTCTTTACCACTGAGCCACCGGGGCACTCAATATACCTCAAACACTGAGTTCATCTCCTGTTCAGCAAGTATTGTTTAACCGTCCATCTGCTCCCCATCGCATCAGGCCCTAGAAACACATCACTTTTTGAGGTGTCCTAATTTTGGAATGCCCATAGTTTTATCATCTGAAGCTTTATAAAAACTATTATTGAGTAATAATATCCCAACAAAGTATCCTTAGAAAATGTTTTGCTGTCTACACTTTCACATACATGGTTTTACTTGAGTGTCAACAAATGTTGCGGCAAGTGGGGAGAGAATATCATGCTTATTTTATTGCTTTAAAAAACAGTGGCTCAGACAAGTTATTTGATTTACTTAGCTAGAATTTCATATCTAATAGGAGTGGAATTGGGGCATATCTGACAATGATTTCCATTCAAACAAACTCCATTACAAGCCAAATCAGTCTTATCTTGTAGAGATTCTGAGCTGAAAGAATTAACCAACATGGCAAATATGAATCTTGAATAGAATGCTTTTTAATCATCAACACCCATACTATTAAATATCAGTTTGTTTCCTAACACCTCCCTATAAAAGTTACCCAGATATTTACTGATCCTTATGTCCAAAAATATCTTACCAGCCAATGTGTTGGTTGATGAGCCAACACATTGTTCCATACTGTTAGTTATGCTCTCCTGGGGAATGTTAAGAACTAAGCTTGGATGAAGCACTGGAGAGTGGGGCCTGACCCCCCGCCCCTCCTTGGGACTAGGGGCAGGTTAACACTCGCCTCTGGCAGATGAAACAGGGCTCCTTGCTCCCCACGGAGCCTCCTAGCTACTCTGGCCTTTGCTCTGAGAACTCTGCCCTCTTATTTACAATAGCGCATTCCTAAAACAGAACCAACATTTGTGAAAGGTCAGCCGCCAAGAAGAGCAGAGAATACCAGTGGAAGTGACAGAGGAAAATAAACAAACTGGAAAACATCGGTCTCGAATGTCTTCCCAGACTGGCCATTTTGAGAGAATGGTCTACAAGGCTGATAGCTGAGATGCTGGAAGGTGAAGCTCTGCCCTTTCATCCCTACCCCTGACATCACAGGGACTTGTAGAAGCTGATTTACTTAGTGGCTACTCCTATTTATGCTTCTGATTACTTACATAGGCTGCTGTCTGGTGTTAATACATACACTTGACTATGCTTGGAAAACATATTTAGCAGATAGTGAATTATAGTACTAATAATTCAAGGTGGTGAACTGGGAGTAGGGAAGGCGGGAGGAGAGGGCAGGAAAGGCATTGCTTTTTCTAACTCCTGATGTGCTGCACAGCTTGTTTTTAAGGGCTGGACATTGCTGAGCACAACTGCACACAAGTCCATGGGGTCGCAAAGAGTCAGACACGACTGAGCGACTGAACTGAACTGAAATGAACATTGTATCTGGAAAGAACTGTGCCCAGACCGTTGAGCTATCAAAGCTCAAAGCATGCCTGTTCTGTGATCCTACCTGAGTCTCTTCCAGGCTCTTTCTAATTGGTCTGAAGTACCGCCCGAAGTACTTATTTCCCCAAGGTAAGGAAACGTCCTTACCTTGGGGAGGGACGCATCTAAAGCTCCATCAGCTTGATACTGACAGTACAAATCTCGCAAATCTGAGCTAGGTCATCACTCAGTTCATCAGAGACAGTGACATAGAGCGCAAGAACTAGCAGTGCTTTAGGTGACTGTTTATAAGAAGTGTGCCTGGGATGCCTGAGGGCCCAGAGTCCCCTGAAGAGGATGTATGTGCTTACTGAGCCCATGTTGAGCTCCCGTGGAGATTATGATTTACTCGGATATTATCAGGTGAGTCTTATGGCAGCATCTATCATGAGAGACAAACTTCCTCCAGATTTACCATAAGGTTTTGGACTTTGTCTTTGAAATCAATATCATAAGATATTAATGTTTCTATATAGGTCAGTGCCAAAGATTTGTGGTATGGCACTACTAAAATTTATTAATTTATAATAGCAGTAAGGATAATTCCTGGAAATTTTCACTCTTGCAAGAATAGCTGAAGGCCCTCCCCTCCTTAAGAAAATGTGGCTTATTATAATAGTCATCTGCATATCCTGGGGGCTAAATCGTTTTCCTTGAAATGAAGCAACTTGAACAATTAAACCTTGATAAAAAGTTGCCTATAGTACTGGTAGGAATCCTACTCCTATACCAAACATAAAATAAATTCTACTTAATAACAGTTTGAATTGTGTAGGATTTTGTAAAAAAAACCTTAATAATATCATGTGTTATTCCTCTTGGTTTTATTTTAAAAATGCTTTTCTTTTTACTTTTCATGTATTTGCATAAACATATCCACAAATGAAAATATAAACTATAAAATATACATGCATGTATCATTTATATACATGATTTACATCATGTCTATGTATATATACATCTCTCTCTTTCACATCCACACCAACATCTACACCCCCCCCCCGCCCACATGCAACACTCACACACAACTATACCCACTACCTAGACAGCCTTTCCTCTTATAAACTTTTATTTTTTCTGGAAGTTATTCTCCTGTACTAACTGAACCTTGAGGGTGTTTTGCATTGATTTTTGTTTGTGTTCCTATTGCCAATTTACCACTATTTTGTCAAACTTGTATGCTATCTTAAAATGAAGGAAATACTGCAAAGAGAAAACATTTCGTTTTGGGTCAAGCTAACCTGGCTCTGATCCTGGTTCTGCCTTTTATAGGCTCTGTGAATTTAGATAAGTCACCTGAGCTCCCTGAGCCTCTGTTGGCTCAAACTCTGAATTGATGTGATAATACCTACCGTATAGGTTTTTGCATCCATGTTTATGTATAAGATACTGCAAGAAAAGCACTGGAAGCTCAAAAGTAATAGCTGTTGTAATCACCACTATAATTATAACCATAACAGAAATCACATTAACTTTTTCTATTTATATTATCAATAATAATTATTTCTAACAGGAAGGCAGTATAGCATAGAGGAGAGTACATGTATGGAAACCTGGATTTTTTTCGCTTAAGGAAACAGTCTTATTTCTAAACAAAGAAATGAGGATGGTAATGCTCTGATATCTAAAGTTCTTGTTCTTGCCATGCATCTTCACAGTGTTGAGTGAAGGTAATTGTAGTTAAGGAAATAATATAGGTAAAGGTTCTTTATGAATTATAATGTGATCTCCAAATATTGGTTATCATTCTTGCTTCATCTCATTATCCTTGGCATATAAGAGAGGTTTTATTTACTTTGGGTCCCACTCGATATGTTTTCAAATTTTATACACACGTTCAGATGGAGTACTCAAATATTCTTCCAATATAGTCCAAGATAATTTTATGGTCATGGTCCCACCATGACCAATGTGAGGATAAAATTTCAGTCTATAACAAAGCTTCAAGGTCCCAGTAACTAATACTTTCTGTTGACTGGATGAGTTTAAAAAAAAAATCCAAGTACATTAACATATGCTGCAGGTAACATCTTTAACAGGTCATTTTTTTTTCTTTTGTTTTGCAGGAGGTGGGGATGAGGAGGTTCTTTCTTACACAATTTTCAAAATACTTATGCAATTTAGGCTCTACTTCTCACCAACTGATGATCCAAAGCAAACTGTATTAGCTTCAAAGCCCTTGGTTCTTCCACTTAAGATATTGGGGCTGGTGAGCCTTGCAGCAAGTTATCTTTTTTCTAAGATCTCTTACAACCGTAAAACTGAATCATTTACTGTAGACAGGAGTGAGTACACTTAGATAGATGGGCATGTAAACATGTGACAGTTTTACATATCTGTATGCAGAAGCTAGAAGGAAGCCTCTCATTTTGAGAGAGGAATTGAAAGAATATGATATACATATGAAAAATTAAGGTTAGATAATACCAATTTTATGGGCTAAAAAAGAAAAAAATAACCCTTTGGTTACTACTGCCATATCCAGATCCGATTCTTAAAATGCACAGACTGTGCTTTAAATCATGGTTCTCTTAATTAGGGTCATTGCTACAAATGAAAGCTGATTTGGGTGCTCATCTAATAAGAAAATGCCAGTTACGGTATATTATCAACCCCGACTTGCCAGGCATTGAATTTCCTGATATGGTCTGCTGGGAACCCTAAATGAACAAGAGCAATTATAAACCTAAAGTCTGCAGCCATTTGTTGGCATTATCTCAGGATAATTTCCCTGAAACATCCATGATGAAATGCAAAGGTAGATAATTTAAAAATCCATTTAAAATAGCTGTGGTATAATTTAAGCTAAGGTCTTTCTCTATAGTGGACATTACAGCAAGACAGTGCATTTTGAAATGGATCTTTTACAAATGATCTTTTCTTAGCTAACATGGCCATCGGAAGCACTTTAAACACGTTTAAATAATTTTCTTTAGTGTGGTGTGAGTAAAAATAAAAAACAACATTGGTATTATTTGGTTATTGTTTAAACAAAGGCATAGAAGTTCATCTTAACAGAAGTCTGCCAGTGACTCATCATAAGCCAAAGGAAAGAAAAAACTAGGAAAAATTCAACAATTAAAAACCCGTTTTTCTCTCTTGGCTTTGCAAAATGTTAAACCCCTTGTTCTTTAGGTGACTTGAGTAGCAAATTACAAGATGAAGACATGTTTGCTTTGTGGACACATAGATATGATAACTGTGCCGAGGGAAAACTGATTTTAATTTTTGTTAAATTTTCTATCTATCAAATAACTTCTCGTCCATCAAATATGTCCCCCAATAAATGGAAACAATGAAAAATAAGTGTGCCTTACAATTAACTACTAAGATAAACAAATATTGGAATTACAACACCACAATCCTGGGTGTTTCTTTTCATCTCTCTCTCTCTGCCCTTCTCTCTTTAATTTCTCCTCTTATGTTCTCAAACAGGGACTGAATATCAAGATTAAGGTTCAATACTAGCCCAGTTTTATTGTTGATGTCTCAACTCAGAGAAATATGGGCTTATAATGGAAGTCCTGACACAGACTGGGCTCTAATAAACTACAAGATGGACCAATAAACTGCAGAAAGAGCCTATTACCAAGGGCCATTACTACTCAGAGAACAGGGCAGAATTTATTTTGCTCTGAATCTTGTTGGAGATCTCTAACATAGCATGGGCACTTTTAAACTTGGCTTTGTGTTGGAGAGAAGTCATCCCATGCTTATCTCAGAGGAAAGCCCTGGCCTCCCAGAGAGTGGAGGCACTTCTTGTATTATCTCATGGATGTCACATCAAAGTGGGAATAGACTCATCTTTGAAAGAAACTTAAATTGGGACAGTACAGAAAAGGTCAAAGGTCATACCTATGATCGATTTTAAAGAGAGCTGCTTGACATGGTTTTGTAACGTCAGTGATGTCCTGGTGGTCTGTGGTCTTTTCTTCATTCTGGAAGTGACTTGGATGGGTGATGTTACAAGGGGTGCAATGGTCACCCCTCAGCTGTTTAATTTTAGCCTCTTCTCATTTCAAATTTCATGTTACCATCTTGCTCATAATATTCTGATCACTTAGTAATGACAACTTGTTGATAGTGATCACTTCATGTTGCTCACAGAAAGGTGATGAATAGTAGTTGAATCTGCCACCTCCTAGGCCCATGTTCTGACACTTGAACATATTCTTATTCCATATACTGGGTGCTGGCTGAGTACAGAGTCGCTGTTATTCACAATGCAATGTTCATCATTTCTGGTGCTGAACTCTGAGGTCACCTTTTAAAGATGGGCTTTCAGAATGGTGGATGCAAGCAATCTCAGTGTCAAGGACATGATACCTGGCTGACTGCTTCCATCAGTGTGAATGTCCTGCCTTCTTTAGACTGTCGTGACTTTGACCCTGATTTGTCCCTGGGACTTTTGCTCTTGCTTTTGCCCCATTGAGGATTTCATTTCTCATTTGCTTCCTCAGAATTGAACATTTTCCCCCAAATTGTTCCCTGCCTTAAATTCAGTCTTGACATCTAAACTCCTACCTTATCCGGGTTATCACATTTATATTTCTGAACTGACTCACACCCCTATCACATACAAATCCCACCAGCTCCACCTTGGCCAGTGGCGATTTTGGGGATAGATTGGATCTGTGTTTTACCAAAGGCTGAACAAACTGTGAATCTATGTTAAAATCAAACATCATAAAATCAAACAGCTCAGGCAAGTGTTTTATGCAAACATACAAATTATATGCTAGGAAAGAACAACAAAAAATATATCGAGGAGTAAGAAGGAAACAGTGGTGAGTCAATACATCCTGTACAAAGATGTTTCTTCACTCCTCTGTCATCTTTCTCTCAGCTTGTTGGTTGTTACAGTAAATAATTAGAGGGAGAGCAATTCTGAGCCATTTTATGTGAACATTGTTAAAGGAAATAAAGGTGAAGGCAGACAAATATAAAAACTACTAAGAAACCCTGAACAGAAATGGCTAATTATAGAGCTGCTATTAAAATGCATTTTTTTCCCTTCTTGAAACAGAATTTTTGTTTGATAATTAATAGATCTACAGGGCCCATTACATTCTCAGACTCTGAATGTATTGATTCCTCTGTCTCTTGCTGCCACATTTGTTCTTTCTGGGTCTTCTTCCCCTGAGAGTTTTGCTGATTTCATAATTGAGGGGTGGAGTGAAGACCTGGGAAGTTACCAAAGATGACCTGCTGTGTGAGGGACAGGCATAGTATCTGCCTGGGCTGTGGAAAGGGGGCTACTCCGTTGCCTATGCAATTTTCCTGCTTTATTTTATCTTATGTTTTTGGCAATGATTTTCACAACAGTAAGATTTCTCAAAAGGGTGTGGTTCAGAAAACAAAAGCACTCATGAAAATATGCATATTTATCTGAACTTATTCTCTACCACTGAGGATGTATTTATCCTTTAAAACAAATAGTTCCATTTAACCTAGATCTCTCTGTGTTTTGTCAATTAAAAGCAACGGAGGGTAATTTTTTTTTTTCAACCATGAACCCAACTTATAGCCCAGAAGCTCTTGGGATGGGGTGAGTATGATAATAGGATACTTCTCTATTCCATAAGGGGGTTTTCCTTTGAGCTGAGATGTCCCTAAAAACAGCATCATCGTGCCTCTTCTTAGGGACCAAGGTTAGAGCTGAGAGGACTCTGAATTTTTCTTCCAGGCTGTAAGCTGTGGAATGTGGGGTTGGCTTTGAAGGCATCTTGGAAGCAAGTTATGTATCAGTTTATCTCAATGGAGAATGAGGTTTTGTTGGAATGGCATTTTGACTGGCAGCAGACAATTTATTTAGCTCCTAATGACATCTAGAATTGTTCACTAGCAAATAGCTACCATGAATTCTCTGATCAGTAAGAGAACATTTGTTGACCATTTTGTCTCAGGAAAGATACAATCATGCAAACTAAAAATTTTTTCCTTAAAAGACACAGTGGGAAAAATATAGAACTTATTATTTTACTATAAAATGATATTTTTCTAAAAAATAAAGATCATATTTTAATAGTAGAAAGCATTTTAGTACTGGAGGACAGTTCCAGATTGAATACAGAGTGAAATGATTTTGCTTTGAACTTCTGGATTCAATGATCTATGGAAAACTCAGCAGTGGACACAGGACTGGAAAAGATCAGTTTTTCATTCCAATTCCAAAGAAAGGCAATGCCAAAGAATGCTCAAGCTACTGTATAGCTGTGCTCATTTCACATGCTGGCAAGGTAGTGCTCAAAATCCTTCAAGCTAGGCTGCAACAGTATGTGAACTAAGAACTTCCAAATGTACAAGCTGGATTTAGAAAAGGCAGAGGAACCAGAGATCAAATTGCCAACACTATTTGGATAACAGAAAAAGCAAAGGAATTCTTAAAAACAACATCTACTTCTGCTTCACTGACTAAGCTAAAGCTGTGTGCATCACAACAAATTGTGGAAAATTCTTAAAGAGATGGAAATAACAGACCACCTTACCTGTCTCCTGAGAAACCTGTATTCAGGACAAGAAGCAACAGTTAGAACTGAGCATGGAACAATGGACTGTTCAAAATTGGGAAAGGAACACGTCACGGCTGTATATTGTCACCCAGCTTATTTAACTTATATGCAGAATACATAATGTAAAATGTTGGATGAATCACAAGCTGGAATCAAAATTGCCAGGAGAAATACCAACAACTTCAGTTATGCAGATGATACTCCTCTAATGGCAGAAAGCCAAAAGAACTAAAGAGCCCCTTAATGAAGGTGAAAGAGGAGAGTTAAAAATCTGGCTTATTAAAACTCATCATTCAAAAAATTAAGATCATGGCATTCAGTCCCATCATTTCATGGCAAAGAGATGGGAAAAAAGTGGAAACAGTGACTTATTTCATTTTCTTGGGCCCCAAAATCACTGCAGATGGTGACTGTAGCTATGAAATTAAAAGACACTTTCTCCTTGGAAGAAAATCTCTGACAGACCTAAACAGTGTATTCAAAAGCAGAGACATCACTTTGTGGACAAAGGTCCATATACTCAAAGCTATGGTTTTTCCAGTAGTCATGTACGGATGTGATAGTTGGACCACAAAGAAGGCTGAGTGTTGATGAATTGATGCTTTTGAATTATGGTGTTGGAGAAGACTCTTGATAGTCCCTTGGACAGCAAGAAGATCAAACCAGCCCATTCCAAAGGAAATCAACCCTGAATATTCATTGGAAGGACTGATGATGAAGCTGAAACTCCAATACTTTGGCCACCTGATACAAAGAGCCAGCTCATTGGAAAAGACCCTGATGCTGGGAAAGACTGAGGACAGGAAGAGAAGGCGGTGGCAGGGGATGAGATGGTTGGGTGGCATCAGTGACTCAATGGACATGACTTGAGCAAACTCCAGGAGATGATGAAGGACAGGGAAGCCTGGCGTGCTGCAGTCCAGAAGGTCACAAAGAGTCAGACACAACTTAGCAACTGAATAATGAGACAGGATATAGCATGTAGTAGGTCTTCAATTAACTCTTGCTTGATGATAATATTTCTTGAAATAATATCCTCTGGGAGTCAACAAAATAGGAAAAAAAAAAGGATTTTGTATAAAATTTCTCTGCCTCCTTCCACCTTCCCAAACCTGCTGAAGAGTGTTGACAGAATATGTTGTGAAATCAGTGATGAGGAGAGACTTTCATTCCTTTACGTGGTGGGATTAACAAAATAGGTGGTTGAGGCAGGAGGAAACAAGTGTAGGAGAACAAGGTCTGACCTATTCTGACAGCCTGGCAATAAAAAGCCTTTTAATCTAGACAGAGCCACAGAAACTCCATGATCTGACTGAAGGTAGCTCTTGAATGCCAAGAATTCATACACACCATAAGTTCCTTTGTGGGTTCAGCCTCTCAGGATGTCCCTTGCCTGGCTGGTCCGCAGAGATCACAGTAGACTGCCCATGTGACGATTGCACGTGTTGCCTGCCTGCATCACAGATATAGCCTTACCACCAGGGCCAGTGATTTATTCCTGAAATGTGGTGCAAGTCATCAAAACAAAAGCTGAAAGAGCGCAAGTTGTGCTTAACCGTCACTCAGACCCTATCCCTGTGCTGGGCTCCCTGCATCCTTGAGTAGCCAGCCTCCTTAGAATGTCATCTGAATGTCTTTTTCTCTTTGGCAATGCTCATGGCTAGTCTCTTTTTTTTTTAATGCCAAAAGCCTGAACAATAATTTGATTCTTTGCGTTAGGCAGTACTTCGCATAGTCATTTCTAAAGTTGAGCTGGTTCGTAACCTCTGTAATCGTAAGGCTCAGCATTTCCCTTTCTGGAGCATCTAAACGAACAGGCAGGAGTCTGTCCGCATCCTGGGCCCCAGCCGCCCTCCTTTCATCCTTCTCTCTCCCACACACTCCCTCTCTCCCGCGCTACTCACCCACCAAGGCAGGTCTGGCCGTGGCAGCCAGAGGTCGACATCAAAGCAGATTCCCAGCCAGCGGCGCTCCTCTCACGCTGGCCTAACAGAGGGAAACAGAGAGAGGGTGTGAGCCAGAGAGAGCGCGGGCGCGGAGAAGCAGCGAGCGCCTGAATGGCCTCTCACACAGAAGGAGCCTGAAGAATAGAACAAAACCTGCCCTTCTCCCCGCTCTTTGTGACAGGCCTGGGCAACACGGGCCTGTGTGGTGCAGAGCGGAGTCTGAACTGCATCAGCACTCTTTCAGTTTACAAACAAGAGGCCTAATTTAGAAGAAAAATCCCCTATCTGATTATTTCTTTGTGTTTATCCGCTTGGAAAAAATATCTGTTCAGAGAAGGTGGCGGGTGGGAGGGTGGGTATTGAAGATGGCTTATTAGCTCTCAGGCTGAATCATGATTGTGAAGGGCAATTGGGAAATCATTATTCATCTTTAATTTCCCAACTGAAAATAATAAATAAATGAAGGATGGCTAGTTCTGAGCACTCACTGTGTGAAAATACTCAGCCGATCTCCTTGTCACTCTCTAGCCAGATTCCTCATGAGCAATGCAGCAGATCCTTTTAGTATGTGCTCAAATGTCCCCTTTTTTCTTAATGATGTATTATGGCAGGATGAGAGGATGTGATTAGGGTCACCAGTGGATAGAACACTCCAGAGAGTTTCTTGATATCTTCTGTGTTACCCAAACCACCACAGGTGCCGAGCCCCTGGATCCTGACTGGCTACAGGATGAGCTGGGGTGCTGCCATCAGGTTTCACAAGTGGTCCGCTCAAGGGGGCTGGAAGGACAAGGATGGAGCTTCATGGAAAGGATAAAAGATGGCATGTTTTATTGCTGAATATCTCCAGACATCTCCACTGGGAAGGTTTACTGATTTCTCAAGTGAAGGAGGGGAAGAAATGTAAGACACAAGACTGCATGCTGGGAGTGGGGGGAGCTGTCTTTTCTTAAAATGATATATGAGTCTTTCCTAAATTAGGTGAAGTAGGACTCTGCTATGGAAGAACAGCTCTTTAATTTTAATGATAAAATGTGTTTTAGGGGGAGATAAGATGAGTTCAGATGTAGGTCTTAGAGTATATTTTGTTGTTGTTCAGTCACTAAGTCGTATCTGACTCTTGTGACCCCCACAGACTGTAGCGTACCAGTCTCCTCTGACCAGGATTTCCCAGGCAAGAGTACTAGAGTGGGTTGCCATTTCCTTCTCCAGGGGATCTTCTCAACCCAGGGATAGAACCTGTGTCTCCTGCATTGGCAGGTAGGTTCTTTTACCTCTGAGCGACCAGGGAAGCTATATATCTGGTCTTTCATTTTAGGCCTAAAATTGTTTTGTGGAAGACAATTTTTCCATGGACAGGGGGTGGGGGGATGTTTTCAAGATGCTTCAGGTACATTACATGTATTGTGCTCTTTATTTCTATTGTTATTAAATTGTGATATATAGTGAAATAATTATACAACCCAGCATAATACAGAATCACTGGGAACACTGAGCTTATTTTTCTGCAACCAGAGCGGCTGTAAATACAGATAAGCTTTGCTCTCTTGCCTGCTGCTCACCCCTTGCTGTGAGGCCTGGTTCCTAACAGTCCATGGCCCGGGGATTGGGGAAACACAATTTTAGACAGTCCTTTTGAATGCTCTTTTCTAAATTCTTAGAAGTATTTCTTGAGTGCTCTGAGATCCTAGAAATGTGATTGAACACTGCACGCAGTCACAGATATAGGAGAACAACAGGGGACGGTAACCATGTAGACTTGTGGTAGCCTCTTCTGTACAGGTAAGAATGAGAACTGAATAAGGATGCCAAGTTTGGAGAACATCTTCACTGGAGATCTACATGTAGGATATGGGTGTGTGTGTGTGTTCAGTTGTGTCTGACTCTTTGTGGTCCCATGAACTGTAACCTGCCAGGCTCCTCTGTCCGTGGGATTTCCCAGACAAGAATACTGGAGTGGGTCAACACTTCCTACTCCAGGGGATCTTCCCAGCCCAGGGATTGAACTCACATCTCCTGCGTTGGCAGGCAGATTCTTTACTATTAGCGCCACCTGGGAAATAGGGACAGTACTAAATCACTGGTCCACAACAATTCAGATCTCTTCTTTCTTGAAGGCAAGAGGAATGCAAAAATATTTCATCTGATATGTGACCACTGATTGATTGATTGTGTTACTCAAAGTGCATAATTCCTTGAGATCCTGGACACTAGAGGGCTACGTTTCATCTCTATTTTGTGTTGTACTTGATAATAAGTTGTCTTTCCTTTGGAGCATTAGTGGAGTGGACACTGTGGGTCTTGCCTTCTTTAAATTTAGCTGTTAAGGGGAAAAATCAGTTTCTGCCCTAGTGTTTGCAGGAAAGAGAGTTCATCTTGCTTAATACATGTCAGTTATGGGGATCTAGTTCCCTGACAATGTTTTGGGAATAGGTATATGAAACAATTCTGACAAACAGAGTCTCTTTTCTAAGTCACAGTTTGTTAAGTTTTATTTGCTTTTGTGAGTGACTCAAAAGAAAAAGCCGATCTCTTCTGTCTTTGTTTAGTGAGAGGATGATGATTAGAGATGGTCTCTTACTCTTAAAGAAAGGCACACTGGGAGAAGCTATCCTTTTCTGCCTCTGGCCATTTTTGTGTGAGAATAAAATGCTTGGACCTTTGAGTTTCTTGTAATCACAAAGGGAGAAGCCCTAGCACAAATGTCAACGCTCTGAAGTGCTAGAATGCTAATGTTGTGAACAATTAGATTTTCTCTAGAAATAATGTGCCCTTGTTTTTTTTTTCTATGCTTCTTCAATTTTCATGTGATGATGAAACACATGACAAGAATGAATTTAATACAGAAATAAATCATATGTTTACAGCATATGTGGAGGCTAAATGATATGATGAAATAGTATATAAAAGATAGTTTTACCATAACAGTTTTTAACAATTCTAAATATATAAGTAGAGTAGGAAATGGCAACCCACTGCAGTATTCTTGCCTGTAAAACTCGGTGGACAGCAGAGTTGGTGGGCTATATAACCCATGGGGTCATGAAGAGTCAGGCACGACTGAGCATGCACACACATATATAAAAAATTATTTCCTACTATACAAGGTCTGGGCTTCCCAGGAGATGCTGGTAATAAAGAACCCTCCTGCCAATGCAGGAGATATAAGAGACATAAGAAATCTTCCTGATCTCTGGGTCAGGAAGATCCCCTGGAGGAGGGCATAGCAACCCACTCCAGTCTTCTTGCCTGGAGAATCCTATGGACAGAGTCCATAAGGTCGCAAAAGAGTCGGACACGATTGAAGCGACATAGCACAAACACATGAAAGGACTATATATACAGACAATAAACTCAATATATGAAAAATATAATTATTTAACCAATTTCGACACATGTACACTCATGTAAATGTCATTTTCAGTGTAAGGTCTTCCACATATAATTGTAATGATATTGTTTGGTAGATTTATATATTTTTTTTCATAGCAAATATATTTATAGATAAGAATTTTGTGTGTTACTCTTGTATCCTGCAACCTTTACAAACTCATTCATTAGGTTTGGCACTCTTTTTTCTAGTTACATTGGATTTCTACATAGACAATTACATGAGCCATGAATAAATTTAGTTTTGTTGTCTCCTTTCCAAATTTGATTCTTTTTATTTATTTATTTTTCTTGCCTTATTCAATTGAAAAGAGATCTTATACAATGTTGAATAAAGATTGTGAGAGTAGACATGCTTCTCTTACTTCTGTTCTAATGGGAGAAACATTTAGTCTTTTACTGGTAAATATGATTTGACTATAAGTTTTTGTAGATATCCATTATCAGATTCAGGAATTCCCCTTCTGTTTCTAGTTTATTGAAAATTTTGATCAGAAATATTCTTTTCTAAATGTCTATTTCCATGTGTATTTAAATTATCATAATACTTTATCTTTTCTGGTTTGCTAACATAGTGGATCAGATTGATTGATCTTTAAATGTAAAACAAATCTTGCTTTCCTAAGAATAAACCCTAATTCATTATGATTTGTTCATTTTCATTTGTAAAAATTGTTGGGTTCAATTTGCTAAAACATTACAAGTAATTTTTGTTTCTTGATTCAATAAATATATTTTTCTTTTCTTATAACTTATTTTGTATAACAATCTGTCAATAATGCTGGCCTCAAAGTACACATTGGAAAGTATTATCTCCTCAATTTTATAGAAGAGCTTGTGAAGAACTAGTGTTTTCTCTCCCTTAAATATTTGTTAATATTCATTCATAAAGCCATCTATACCTGGAATTTTCATTGTAAGAAAGCTTTCAATTATAAATTTAATTTTTTCAATCAATATAAGGCCATACTTAGTACCTATTTCATCTTAAATGAACTCTAGTAGTTTGTGTCTTTCAAGAAATTGGCCAGTTCCATCTAGGTTGCTAAATTTATTGACATAATGTTGTACGTAACTTTTCCATATTAATTCTGTAATATCTGCAGAATCTGAAAGGATGCTGTCTCTCACATTCTTGATATTTACAATTTATATATCTCTCCTTTTCCTTTTCTGAAAAAGATAACTAGAAGTTTGTCAATTTTGTAGATCTCTATAAGAATCAGGATTGGTTTATTGATTTTTTTCTATATTTTATGTTATCTATGTCATTAATTCCCACTTTGATCTTTATTATTTCTTTTTTCCAAACTTTGTGTTAATTTGTTCTTATTTTTCTACTTCTTTTTAAGGTGGAAGCTGAGATTACTATTTTGATACCTTCTTTTTCTAATATAAGGTGTCAAACTTTCCTATAAGAATTGACTCAGAAGCATTCAAAAAATTTTGATATGTTGTGTTTTTGTTTTAATCCATTTAAAGATACCACCTCCTTTGACTTTAGATGGGCTATTTTTACATATGCTATTTCATCTATAAATTTGAAGATTATTCAAGTATCTTTTTTGTAAGTAACTTCTATTTACTTATTAATTTTTGTGGTCAGAGAATACGCCTTGTATTAGTTGATCCTTAAAACTTCTATCAGGTTTTGATTTTTGAATTTTGAAGTTCCATTGTCGAATACATAAATACTTAGGAATATTATGTTGACATATTGACATATTTCTCATCAAAATTATCTCCCACTGTAATAATGTTTTTTCTATGAAACCAGATGGTCAACACAGAAATTAGATTGATTATATTCTTTGCAGCAAAAGATGGAGAAGCTCTATACAGTCGGCAAAAACAAGACCGGGAGTTGACTGTGGCTCAGATCATGAACTCCTTATTGCCAAATTCAGACTTAAATTGAAGGAAGTAGGGAAAACCACCAGACCATTCAGGTATGACCTAAATCAAATCCCTTATGATTATACAGTGGAAGTGACAAATAGATTTAAGGGACTAGATCTGATAGAGTGCCTGATGATCTACGGACAGAGGTTCGTGACATTGTACAGGAGACAGGGATCAAGACCATCCCCACGGAAAAGAAATGCAAAACAGCAAAATAGCTGTCTGAAGAGGCCTTACAAATAACTGTGAAAAGAAGAGAAGCAAAAAGCAAAGGAGAAAAGGAAAGATATTCCCATTTGAATGCAGAGTTCCAAAGAATAGCAAGGAGAGATAAGAAAGCCTTCCTCAGCAATCAATGCAAAGAAATAGAGGAAAGCAACAGAATGGGAAAGACTAGAGATCTCTTCAAGAAAATTAGAGCTACCAAGGGAATATTTCATGCAAAGATGGGCTCGATAAAGGACAGAAATGGTATGGACCTAACAGAAGCAGAAGATATTAAGAAGAGGTGGCAAGAATACATAGAAGAACTGTACAAAAGGGATCTTCACGACCCAGATAATCACGATGGTGTGATCACTCACCTAGAGCCAGACATCTTGGAATGTGAAGTCAAGTGGGCCTTAGAAAGCATCACTATAAACAAAGCTAGTGGAGGTGATGGAATTCCAGTTGAGCTGTTTCAAATCCTAAAAGATGATGCTATGAATTGCTGCACTCAGTATGCCAACAAATTTGGAAAACTCAGCAGTGGCCACAGTACTGGAAAAGGTCAGTTTTCATTCCAATCCCAAAGAAAGGCAATGCCAAAGAATGCGCAAACTATCACACAATTGCACTCATCTCACATGCTAGTAAAGTAATGCTCAAAATTCTCCAAGCCAGGCTTCAGCAATACGTGAACCGTGAACTTCCAGATGTTCAAGCTGGTTTTAGAAAAGGCAGAGGAACCTGAGATCAAATTGCCAACTTCCGCTGGATCATCGTAAAGCAAGAGAGTTCCAGAAAAACATCTACTTCTGCTTTACTGACTATGCCAAAGCCTTTGACTGTGCGGATCACAATAAACTGTGGAAAATTCTGAAAGAGATGGGAATACCAGACCACCTGACCTGTCTCTTGAGAAACCTGTATGCGGGTCAGGAAGCAACAGTTAGAACTGGACATGGAACAACAGACAGGCTCCAAATAGGAAAAGGAGTACATCAAGGCTGTATATTGTCACCCTGCTTATTTAACTTCTATGCAGAGTACATCATGAGAAACACTGGGCTGGAAGAAGCACAAGCTGGAATCAAGATTGCCGGGAGAAATATCAATAACCTCAGATATGCAGATGACACCACCCTTATGGCAGAAAGTGAAGAGGAAATAAAAAGCCTCTTGATGAAAGTGAAAGAGGAGAGTGAAAAAGTTGGCTTAAAGCTCAGCATTCAGAAAATTAAGATCATGGCCTCCAGTCCCATCACTTCATGGGAAATAGATGGGGAAACAATGGAAACAGTGAGAGACTTTATTGTTTTGTGATTCAAAATCACTGCTGATGGTGATTGCAGCCATGAAATTAAAAGACGCTTACTCCTTGGAAGGAAAGTTATTACCAACCTAGACAGCATATTAAAAAGCAGAGACATTGCTTTGTCATCAAAGGTCTGTCTAGTCAAGGCTATGGTTTTTCCAGTAGTCATGTATGGATGTGAGATTTGGACTATAAAGAAAGCTGAGCACCGAAGAATTGATGCTCTTGAACTGTGGTGATGTAGAAGACTCTTGAGAGTCCCTTGGACTGCGAGTATATCCAACCAGTCCATCCTAAAGGAAATCAGTTGTGAATATTCACTGGAAGGACTGATGCTGAAGCTGAAACTCCAATACTTTGGCCACCTGATGCGAAGAGCTGACTCATTGGAAAAGTCCCTGATGCTGGGATGGATTGGGGGCAGGAGGAGAAGGGGACGACAGAGGATGAGATGGCTGGA
The DNA here is from genome assembly GCF_054371585.1 of Giraffa tippelskirchi. Taxonomy (NCBI): domain Eukaryota; kingdom Metazoa; phylum Chordata; class Mammalia; order Artiodactyla; family Giraffidae; genus Giraffa; species Giraffa tippelskirchi. Next base: position 57,288,775 of record NC_137286.1, on the reverse strand, counting down.
TGGCATCACCGACTCGATGGACATGAGTTTGGGTAAACTCCAGGAGTTGGTGATGGACAGGGAGGCCTGGTGTGCTGTGATTCTTGGGGTCGCAAAGAGTCAGACATGATTGAGTGACTGAACTAACTAACTAACTAACTACTTCATCTAATATGAAAGTAGTCATTCCATCTTTCTTTTGATTATATTGGTATAGAGAATATCTTTCCTCATTCTTTTTTCCTTCAGCCTGTGTCATTATATTTAAAAATTATTTCTTGTTGGATATTTCTATTTCATTCAAAATGATATTTTTAAGCTTTTCATTTACTTTTTAGATTATTTACTTTTGAACAATTATTTATATCATTTGTTATTTTTGCTGTTCACTCACTAAGTTGTGTCCAATTTTTTGTGTCCCCATGAACTGCAGCACACCAGGTTCTCCTGACCTTCACTATCTCTTGGAGTTTGCTCTGTTTCAAGTCCATTGAATTGGCTTATATGATTGGACTTATGTATATTTCTAAGCTTTTTTTTTTTAATATGTTGCATCTATTATTTTTGTTCTCTTTCTTTCTTTTCCTGTGTTATTTGAGGTCAATGTGTTTTTTATGCTTTATTTATATCTCTATCATCAGTTTATTAACTATACCTCTCTCCTTGGATTGTTTGCTAGTGGTTGCTTTTGGGTTTGTAACATGTATTTTAGACTTATCAACTACTTTCAAATAATATTATACCAGTAATATGCATCACAGGAACTTTGCTATATTATTCAACAATTGCTATTTCTGATGCTTTTTATTAGTTAGCTCAAGACTCAAGGGAGACCATTTGCAGTCTCTGGGTCTACATTTCTCTCTGGTATATATACATATATTTATATATTTTTTTCTTTTTTCTCCCTGACCAATTTCTTTTAATATTTATTTTAGCATAAGTATACTTTTGCTAAGTTTTTCATTTTTTGTATATGTGGAAAAAAGACTTTATTTTGCATTCATTTATTAAAGATTTTTTTTCTGGGTATATAATTTTAGGTTGACTTTTTTTTCCCTTTAATACTTTAAAGATATTTCTTCACTGTGCTTTGACTTGAATTGTTTCTGAAAAATCCACATCATCTATATATTTTTTTCTCATGAGTAATATATCTTTTATCCTCTAGCTGCATTTAAGGTTTTCTCTTTCTTACTGCTTAAAGATAGTTGATTATAATATATTTTGTAAGTCATATTTCTTGAGCCTGGATTTCTTTGAACTTAAGTCTCTGGGTATAAAATTTTCATCAAATTTAGAAATCTTTCAGCCATTATTTCTTCAAATAATTTTCCTGTCCAACCTTTCTTCCACTCTTTCACGGATTGCAATTACATATATACTAAATCCAAGCTGTTTAAAATTGTTCTATACCTCACTGAAGTTCTCTTTACTATATTCAGTCTCTTTATCTTTTGTGTTTTACCTTGGGTAATTTTATGACCTCAAGTTCACTAATCTTTTCTCTTTAGTATTTAATGTACTAAATTAATCCATTGCATTCATCGTCTTCACACTTATTTTTCCTCTCAAGAATTTCAAAATGTTTTTTATATCTCCATGTCTTTTCTTAGCATGATAAACTTTCTATAATCTGTCAATCTTTATCTTTTTGTATTGATTTACTAATATATATCTCTTTGTATTAATCATATTTTCCTGCTTATATAAATGCTTGGCAGTTTTTTTAATTGAAGGCTAGATTCTGTGAAGTATTCTTTATTCTGTTATATATATTTTTATATTTCTATAAATAATCTTGAGTTTTATAGGGCAAACAATTTATTCGATTTACCTGGGATTGTCCTAGTTTTAAAATTAAACATTCTTCATGCCAGGAATCTTTTCATTCAGGACAAACTGGAACTGCTGCTTATCCTAGCCACTTGGAAAATCTTTGATGCTTTTGAGACTCGTTTTTAAGATTTATTAGATGGAGGCAATATCATCCCACTGCAGTACTCTTGCCTGGAAAATCCCATGGACGGAGGAGCCTGGTGGGCTGCCGTCTATGGGGTCGCGAAGAGTCAGACATGACTGAGCGACTTCACTTTCACTTTTCACTTTCATGCATTGGAGAAGGAAATGGCAACCCACTCCAGTGTTCTTGCCTGGAGAATCCTAGGGATGGCGGAGCCTGGTGGGCTGCCATCTATGGGGTCACACAGAGTCGGACACAACTGAAGTGACTTAGCAGCAGCAGCAGCAAGGCACCATTAATCTAAGGATAAGTTGCTTCACTATTGAGGTAATTTCTTTCTGAGTTGTCTGCCCAGTTCCCTTTGGATTATGAAGTTTCTAATACTGTCCGTGAAAGTAAGATTTGTGTAAGCTCCAAGTGCTCTTCCCTGGCTAATTTCAATTGCTTCTTTTCCTCATCTTCATCTCTTTGCTCATACATGTGTTCAGTTCAGAGTTAGTTAGCTCAAGACTCAAGGGTGACCATTTGCTGGCCTCTTTTAGAGATCACCATCTCATTTGGTTTTTGCCTTCTTTTTTAGAGATCACCACTTAGCAGAGTATTTTGGAAAGAAAGCTGATGTTAATGTCAGAACCCCCGATTTGAAATCTCATCTTCACTTCATAGGACCCAAGTCCATTAAGTAAGTCATTAACATCCCTGAGTCTCTAATTCCTCATCTGTAGAATAAGGATAATAAAAAAATAAAGTGTTATCAAGCCAGAGGAAGATTCTGTATTTTAATTTTGGGGGTAAAATGTAAAGCTCTATGGAAATGTAAAATAATTCAGTGATAATTTAGAGTTTTTCAATACAAATTAAAAAAAACATTTAGAGAAGTTTTTGTTCTCATGTCAAACTTTAGGCGGAGGGATCAAACATATTGGTATATAGTTTCAGCTCCACCATTTACAAGATATTTTTATTGTCAAAGATTTCATTTGGCTAACACATCCATAATGTAGCCCATGGTATCAAAGTTTTATATCTAGCAGTTTAAATGATTTTTTTTTATGATTATTCAGTTGTCATTTGGCAGGAACAGAATTCTCCATTGTAATATACAAACTTGTTGGATACAGTGATGACAGAACAAACTTTGGACATTTAATGACTGTTCTTTTCCATATATATTCATAGATATGATTGTGAAAACACATAATAAATAAAGGAATCTGTGGCCATGTTTATTTTATTGTAGCTTTTGAATCTTTAAATCATCAGACTATGCAAGTAAGATTTAGCATATTCACATTTAGTGATTTTTTTAGTGATTGTATTTTTCAAGTGACTATTTTAGGGTGACCCCGTGGATTGCTTATTCAGCAGCCATTCCCATCCTTCCTTGGTGGCAGAGATTTGATTTTGTTTGGAGATACACTCATCTTCCCTCCCACAAACTCAGTGTTAGATCCTGATTATAGTAAATAAAAAAGACAATGTATGTATAAAATTAATCCCTGTTAAGACATACAGCTGTAAGTCAATTTTTCTATTGCTATGAAAATATTTTAATATGTGTTTATATTAAAATACATCAATCTATTTTCTTACAAATGGTTATAGTGGTTATTGCTGCTTCTGCTGCTGCTGCTGCTGCTAAGTCGCTTCAGTCGTGTCTGACTCTGTGTGACCCCATAGACGGCAGCCCACCAGGCTCCCCGTCCCTGGGATTCTCCAAGCAAGAACACTGGAGTGGGTTGCCGTTTCCTTCTCCAACGCATGAAAGTGAAAAGTGAAAGTGAAGTCATTCAGTCATGTCCGACTCTTTTAGCGACCCCATGGACTGCAGCCTACCAGGCTCCTCTGTCCATGGGATTTTCCAGGCAAGAGTACTGGAGTGGGGTGCCATTGCCTTCTCCATACGGGTTATTATTATTGGCTTATTGTTATTATTTAATGGTTTATATTAATGATTATTATTACTCTTTGCTATTATGGCACTACTGTCATGGACATTCTTATATATGTCCCTTGAAGCCATGAACTTTACTTTTTCTTTTTTCAAATAAATAACTTTTGGCTTGTTTATCCTCTCTGCCATGTTGTAGCTTCCTATTTTGTTATTTTTTTCTATTTTCATTTTTAAATGAGTTTATCCTGCTTAATCTAAATTTTGACTTGTTTTAAACTTTTATATTAGATATGTCTTCTTAATAGAACAGTATTTCCATGATCATTGAGAATTTTAGCCTTTAACTGGCACTTAAAAATGTTGTCTTCTTTCTCCTTTTTTAAAAAAATTGAAGTATAATTGACATATAACCCTGTTTCAGGTGTACAACATAAATATTCTATATTTGTATGTGTTGAAAAGTGATCACAATAAGTCTAGTTAACCTCTATCATCATGCAGAGGTACATATTTTTTTCTTGTGATAAGAGCTTTTAGGATCTATTCTTAGTAACTTTCAAATATGCAATACAGTATTATTAACTATAGTCACCATCTGTACTTTATATCCCTATCATTTACTCATGTTACAGTCGAAAGTTTGTGCCTTTTGACTCCCTTCACTCATTTTGCCCTTCCTGCCACTGGGCTCCTGGAAAGTACCAGCCTGTTCTCTATACCTACGAGCTCACATCTTTTGCTTTGATTTTTTAAATTCCATTTACAAATGAGATCACATGGTATTTGTCTTTCTCAGTCTGACTCATTTCACTTAGCATAATGCATTCAAGTTCCTTTCATGTTGTTGAAAATATTAATAGCAAGATTTCATTCCTTGTTATGGTATAATAGTATTCCATTATATACATATATACACACATATAAGTTTTATATGTATATATGTATATATATAAATATATATATGTTTTATGTATATGTATATATGATGTACATACTTTCTTTATCTGTTCATCCATAGATGGATACATAGATTGTTTCCATACCTTGGTTATTGTAAATAATGCTGCAATGAACAAGGGAATGCATACATATTTTTGAGTTAATGGTTTTTTTCCCTATCTCCATTTCTATTCAACAATGCAATGAAGAGGCCTTCCAGGCAGTGAAAAATATTTTTAAAAAAGAAAAATAATCATTATTTATCATATGGGTTATATTAATATTTTAATTTTTTTATATAGGCTTATAGGTTTTGAGATGTTATAGGTTCATATCTAGACTACCACAATGAAGTGAATATTGCAGTAAAGGAAGTCACATGATGTTTTTTGTTTCCTAGTGCAAAAAAAAGTAATGTGTACTCTATACTATAGTCTGTTAAAAGTTCAATGGCATTGTGTCTAAAAAGCAATTTAAATACAGTAATTAAAATACTTTATTAATAAAAAATGTTTAACTATCATCTGAGCCTCCAGTGATCTGTAATCTTTCTTACTAGTGGAAGGTCTCGCCTCAATGTTAATGGATCCTGACTGATCAAGGTTGTGATTACTTCAGATTGGGGTCGTTGTGTACTCTTCAGAAGACTCTCAAGAGTCTTCTCCAGCACCATAATTCAAAAGAATCAGTTACTTGGTGCTTAGCCTTCTTTATGGTCCACATATCACATTCATACATGACTACTGGAAAAACCATAGCTTTTACTCTACGGATATTTGTTGGTAAAGTAATGTCTCTGCTTTTGAATATGCCGTCTAAGTTTGTCAAGCTTTTCCTCCAAGGAGCAAGGACCTTTTAATTTCATGGCTGCAGCCACCATACACAGTGATTTTGGAGCCCAAGAAAATAAAATTCTCTTCACTTTCTGCCATTAAAGTGGCATCATCTGCATATCTGAGGTTATTGATATTTCTCCTGGCAATTTTGATTCCAGCTTGTGATTCATCCAGCCCAGCATTTCACATGATATACTCTGCACGTAAGTTAAATAAGCAGGGTGACAACATTCAGTCTTGATGTACTCCTTCCCCAATTTTGAACCAGTCTTTTGTTCCATGTCCGGTTCTAACTTTTGCTTCTTAACCTGCATGTAGGTTTCTCAGAGGACTGTAAGGGGGTCTGGGATTCCCATCTCTTTAAGAATTTTCCAGTTTGTTGTGATCCACACAGTCAAAAGCTTTAACATAGTCAATGAAGCAGAAGTAGATGTTTTTCTGGAGTTCCCTTGCTTTTTCTATGATCCAACAGACATTGCGATTTGATCTCTGGTTCGTCTGCCTTTTCTAAAAGATGTTCTTAATGATGTCTAAAGTGTTGAATTCTTTCTGGAAGGATTTCAGTGCCCAGGTCCATCAAATGAATTACTCTCTATGAAAAACATAGCTTGCAAAGTGTATTTCTTAAATAAGATTTAAAAGTAAAAGTTGTTCCTTGACCCATGGGCTCAGAATGAATGTTTAGTTAGCAGACGTGGAAAAAACATTAATCTCATTGTCAATCTTCATTAGATCTTTTGGGTAACCATATACATTGTAAATAAGCAGTAATATTTTGAAAGGAATCTTCTTTTTCCTGAGCAGTAGGTCTCAATAGTGGGCTTAAAATATTAGGTAAGCTACATTGTCAGCAGATGTGCTATTATATAGGCTTTGTTGTTCCATTCATAGAGCATAAGCAGGGTAGATTTAGTATAATTCATAAGAGCCCTAGGGTTTTCAGAATGGTAAATGAGCACTAACATCAGCTTAAAGTTATCAGCTGCGTTATCCCTAACAAGAGAATCAAACTGTCCTTTGAAACTTTGAAGCCGACTATTGACTTCTCCTCTCTAGCTATCAGGGCTTCCCAGGTAGCTCCATGGTGAAGAATCCACCTGCCAATGCAGGTGATGCAGGAATCTTTGGTTCGAATACTCTGGGTCAGGAAGATCCTCTGTAATGGCAACCCACTCCAGTATTCTTGCCTGGAAAATTCCATGGACAGAGGAGCCTGGCAGGCTACAGTCCATGGAATCACCAAGAGTCAGAGATGACCTAGCAGGCATAGGCACGCTCTAGCTACCTAAGTCCTAGATGGCATTCTCCTCCTATATACGATAATTGTCTACACAGACAATCAATTATTTAGTGCGGCCACCTTCAGGCATTATCTTAGCTGTGTTGTACATCAGCATTTGGCACTCCACAATGCACTTGTATGTCTTGGAGATGGCTTTTTTCCATAAATCTCATGTGCCAACCCCTGCTAGTTTTAAACTTTTCTTCTTCAGCTTCCTCACATCTCTTACCCTTTACAGGATTGAAAACTTAGGGCTTTCCTCAAGATAAGGCTTTGTCTTAAGGGATTACTGTTTGATCTTCTATTCAGACTATTAAAACTTTCTCCATATCAGTAGTAAGGTGGTTTCATTTTCTTATCATTCTTATATTTTAATTTCCTTCAAGAACTTTTCCTTTGCTTACACAACTTGACTTTCCTAGCTTTCAACATGCCTTCCTTACTAAGTTTAATAATTTCTAGCTTTTGATTTAAAGTGAGAGACATGCAACTCTTCCTTTCATTTGAACAGTGAGATATGTCTGTAAATTTAGTTATTTTTCAAATAGTTCACAAATTTAAGAAAAAAAAAGAAATCAAGTTTATTAGAAATTTTAGTTAGAATTTAACATAGCAAACAAAATTTATTCTAGATTTTCCTAGTTTTGAAAATATATACATATATTAAAATATATTTAGAAACATATTATACCCCAACCATTTAATGTTTTTGAATGCAACTAACTATTCATCACTGTAAGTATTCAACTTGTAAATACTGATTCCAGATTTCAAAACATCTCTAAAAATTCTAGCTTATCAAAATCAATACTTTTGAAAAATTTGAAGACTCATAATTTTCTTGAGGAGAATTAACTAACTTTTATGCTCCATAATTGCAAATTTTTTTTCTTTTGTAGATTTATAAACACCAATTAGGATAATAAATTTAATAAGCTTTAAAAAAAATCTGTATCGTTTACTTACCTGTAGTTATCTCTACACCTGTCTTCAGTACGTCTCCATGTGATAATTATATTTTGGGAGCAATAACCAGAGATATTTGCTGCAAGAATCACTGACGAAAACAGGAATGCCAGGCTAAAAAAGAGAAAAAAACGTATTTGGGTAGGAAGCAGAGAGATGATGATAAGACATATAAAAGTATAGCTCACAAATTTTCTAATTTATATTTTTAAATGTTTTATGACAAGTCTACCATACATCAAGAAGAGCTAAACTTTCTTGATTTTAAACTTATTTTCCTACCAAAACAGAGTGAATGAATCTTATGGGAATCAATATTTATCATTCTTTTGTTGTATATATTTATATACTTAATTGGTTACCATAGTTATTACTCATGATTTGGTTTCTTATAGGTCAATAAAGTTTGTAAGGAAGAAATGCTGTCTCATCTTCTTTTAAGGTGATTTAGTTTCAAAGAAGATTTACTAAAGCCTGCTCAGATGGAGAGGTTTATGAGAAGGGATGATGAGTGGAATCTTGTGAAAATCTAAGAACTGGAATTATGACAGAGTTACAGAACAAAGCCTCTAACTTTTTGAGTGATTCCAGCAACAGCCCTGTGTAACAAACAGCCCCAGTTGCTGTGGTTTAAAACGACAAATATTTATCCCTCATACCCAAGTCTGTTGGTCAACTGTAACTCTGCTGGGCCCATCTGGACTGGAAGCTACCAGAGGACTGACGTATGTTCCTCTCACAGATCTCACCGTGAGGCCCAGTTCTCAAGGTGATCAGCATGTTTATGGCTTCTGCTACCACTGTGTCTGCTAACAGTCCACTGGCCAAGGTAATTTACCAAGCTCACGGTCAGTGGGGTAGAAAAGAAGACTCCACACAAAGTGGGAGATTACTGAAAATTACACGCCAGAGAATGTGAACATATGCTTTCTGTTCATCAAAGTAAGGAGACCCATAATGCAGTCTACCACAATTATTGTGGAGGGTGATGTGAGATTTAAGGCTATTCTGAGGCTCTTCACAAAGGATTTTGTAGCCTTAATTTTGGAGAATTACCTAAGTCATTTATCCTATGCTTCTTCCCTCTTTGTTGTCCTCTGGACCACAGGATCACAGACTCTAGCCAGTAATATGATGCATTCCTCGCCTGTTACATTGAAACTCCAAGGAGTCTGAAATGGTCATGTGGCAGTATCAGCTTCCAGTTCAGAGGAACTACTATTTGATATCATGATGGAAGCATCTCATTTTCAGATTTCAAACTTTCAGATATGCAGAACGTCTATCAAAAGAGCCAGTATCTTGAGTGCAAGTCACATCTTGTAGTTGTGGATGGTGGCGATTTTGCTCACGTGTTTTGCTCCCTTTGATGCTGGGGGAACCCTTGCTACCTACTAGTTATTTATTTGGATCGTATGCTAATCATAGTGAAGGACAGGGAAGCTTGGTGTCCTGTAATCCATGGGGTCGCAAAGAGACACGACTTAGTGACTGAACAGCAACAACAACAATGGTAATCGTATATGACAACCTTGCAAATAAACAAGTGATCTATAGCTGAGTATTTAACAAGGCATTTCAATATCTTATTAGGTCAGTGTTTTATGGATGATAAATGAATGATGTGACCAGGAAATGCAATATTAACTTTCCTAGCTAATTGTAGTAGGAGAATATTTTCAGCATACTTAAAAAGCTGCTTTGTTTCCTTCAATAACGCTCTTAACATTTTATCAAAATGAGGTAGAATCTGTGTTTAAGGCCCTACCCATGTGTTGGTTGTTAGACTTTATGTCGCTTAATTGTTTAGAAGGATACTGTTTCCTTATTCACAAAGTGGACACAAAGAAAACTATTTGGCCTTTGCAGTTTAAACTCATTCATTTACATGTCAAAACCTGATTAAAAGTCCAGAAAGAAACTTTCTGGAAAGTAAAAACAAGAAAATGGAAGGGAAGAGGTCAACTGGGAGATGTCAAGACATTTTTTTGGGTTTTTATTTTTTAAAACATTTAAATAATATTATATATATGTAAAGTATAGTACATGATGTTTTGATATACATAGTTTGTATATGGCTATTTGTATACAGTTATATAATGACTACAGTCAAACAAATCAGCATATTTATCTACTCACATAGTTACCTGTTCTGTCTGTTTTTGTTGTGAGAGCACCTGAAATCTACAGTCTTAGAAAATTAAGACAGTAAGTGAATGAGTAGAAACCGCTTCTTAAGATTGATGAAAGAAGAAATCCTAGTGGTTTCCCAACAAAAACAAACCCTTTGAGTTGTAGAAGGTCAGAAAAATCTCAGGAACTGGAGGCTTCTTAAAATGTGGGATGGATAATTAGACTTAAATCAAGAAGAATGGTTGGAAGTCTTTATGGGAGTAGTTGAATACCCCCAGGTACCTCCTCTGACAGAAAATAGGAGTTTTTGTCTCTGAAGAAACTGAATTAAAGGCTTGGAAGTCAGCCTGCAGCACAGCTGAGAGTGCAGGCTAGGTGGTGTGCTCAAAACAAAGGGATTAAGTTGATGTCTCCATTGTAATCATGAGACCATGTGATGGAGTTTTGATGTTTTAACTTGACTAACCTGAATTCCCATTGTAGTGTTTCTTGTCGAGGTGTGTGTGATACAGGTGGCAGCTGGAAGATAGTCATGATATAGCATGTACATGCCTTCTCCCAGTTATAAAATTAAACTCTAATCTAGGATCTGCTGTGAAGATGTTTTGAAGATGTGAAGTCACTCCCTAATCCACTGACTTTGAGTTAATCAAAATGATTTTGGTGGCTCTACCTAATTAAGGTAAGGCCTTTAAAAGAAGGCTTAGGTCCTTTTTGGATGCTGTGACTCCAAACATCTGCTGTCTTTTCGATTGCTCTCTCTGACCCTGGATCTTCCTTCTAGACTGAAACATTTGGACAAAAAATTCAACCAGTGCCCATAGGGTTCCAGTCTGATTGTGATCTTTTCCTGAACTCCTGACCTATGGACTTTGAATTTGCACAGCCAGCCCCAGCAATTACAAGCCAATCCCCTGTAATATACCTCTTTATATATGCACATATTAGATAGATATAAACTTATATCTACACTTATATCCGTATCTATTTACCTTAATTTATATATTTACATCTCCTACTGGTTCTGCTTCTCTGGTTAAACCATGACTTATGTAGACCATCAGTATTCTTCTAACTTAGCTTCCAGAATGCCAACAGGAATACTTGGATGAAGAAGGGTGTCTCCAATATAATTTCTTAGTTTTCAACTGTTCACAACTAAGTCTTTATCAGCCAACAGCTCTTTTTACTTGTATGTCTTTGATCCACGTTTATCTCACATTAAATAGAAATGGACCGTCAAGAGTCAGAAAACGGTTGAAAAATGGAGTGTGAGCAAGGATTGTCTAGAAGACAGTGGTGGAAATGTTTTGTATCTTCATTGTGGGGAGTCACATGGGCACATATATCCATCAAAGCTCTTCCAACTGTATAATTAAAGTTTTGCATTTCCCTTTATATGTATGTATGCTAAGTCACTTCAGTTGTGTCTGACTCTTTGTGACCCCATGGACTGCTGCTCATCAGGCGCCTCTGTGCATGGGATTCTCCAGGCAAGGATACTAGAGTGGGTTGCCATGCCCTCTTCCAGGAGATCTTCCTGACCCAAGAATTGAACCTGTGTCTTTTACATCTCTTGCATTGACAAGGTTCTTTACCACTAGTGCCACTTGGGAAGCCCCTTCACTGTATACATTTTACCTTAATGTTTAAAAATTACAAAAAAGAAAAATAAAAAGAAAATGGATATAAAGAAATATTCATTAAATCTGGGACATTCAATTGAACTAATAGGATTTCTAGAGAAGACCAACAGTATACGAGTATAAATCAGATGGCTTTTTAAGTAATGAAAGATAACAATTCCCAGATTGAAATGGCTCCACTAAGAAACCAGAATGATGAATAAGAAATGACCAGCATGAGGTCCCACATTTTGATATTTCAGAACTTTAATGAAAGAAGTTTTTAAAGCTCTCATAAAAAAGAACAGATTGCATCAGAAAATGAATAATCAGGATATCTTTGGCTCTTTCAACAGAAAGATTGAAGAGAAAAAGGTAGACAAAGGTCTTCATGATTCTGAGAGAAAGTTTTTCTATGTAAGGTAATGATAAATGAATTCTTATAGGAAAAAATAAATACATTTTAGATTTAAAAGTTCTCAAAGTGTAATTATTTTGCTTATTTCTCAGGAAGCTATCAGAGGATTTGCTCCATCCCAATCAGGACTTAAGTCAGGAGAAGAGATATATTTCAATAAGGATCCAGTATATGGGGATGGACAGGAAATACCCAGATGATGGCTGTACTGCAGCCTGGAAAACTGTCCAGTTTGGGATAAGAGGCCTGAGGGCTCAGGAGAAATGTTTTTTTTTTTTTTTAAACTGGTGATATATTTACCTGAAAATATATATCATCATATTGAGTATTGATAGAAGTTCAGAATAAAATCATTTGATAGGTATGCAGGGAACTCAGAAAAAATATTGTCTTTATATTAAATTGATAGGGAAAATAAACAAAACCAAGGAGTTGAAGAAAATGGAGAGATAAAGGAAATTTAGTACTTTCTACAATAACTGTAAATAATTTTAAGTGGTCACAGTAATATAAATGCTAAATATTGATTAACCAAAATTATTTTTTATAACTCCTGTAAGTATTTGTATGTGTTGGGAGAAGGGGTTAAGTACTTGATTCTTATCTATCTTAGGAGTCAATACCTCTTGTCTACAACTGAACAGTTGAGAAATAGAAATGCAAAAAATACTACTTATAAACATAGGGAAGCAATCAGTAAGAGAGCTGAAAATGGTTTATTCTCAGGGAGCAGGTTTTGAAGGTGAAGGGTCAAGCAAGAGCTATTTTTCTCCTGATTGAAACTTTTATGCAAATAAATATCAGGTGAAAACTAAAATAAGGTAAGAAAATACTCAAAGGATTGCTCTAAAGATCAAATGGGATAACGTGGTGTACCTTCGTTAAACTGTAATTCACTATGTAAGTATTTGTTCTCAATACTGTTGTCATAATTAGAAGTACACAGTGGATAAATCACCCTCATAGGAATCAAGATAATGTAGTTGTTGTCATAGTCCTGCCATGAACCGTCTGTATGACACAGATCAAGTGACTCATGCACTTAAAATCTCAATGTATTCAACTAGGAGATAAAATATCAATGTCTACCTATCCACTCCACAGAGTTCCGTAAGCTCAAGTGTATGTATATAGAAGTATTTCACTCACTGTAATTGCTGTTCTTCTAAAGGGTGATTGTTATCTCCTATGATCTGTCTCACTAGATTGGATAGATGGGTGTTCTTCTAAAGGGTGATTGTTATCTCCTATGATCTGTCTCACTAGATTGGATAGATGGGGAATTTTAGGCTTAGACTCATGTTTTCCAAAGAGATTTATTTCTGCTTCCTGGGACTGGTTATCTGGGAGTTTTCATTCATTCATTCATTCATTTCCAGAGGAACTAATGTAGGAAGGCAGAAGATGCTTCTAGATGCTGGGCCAGGCACTGTTTCTTGTCCTAACCTGCCTGTCACCCTGGCTCCTTAAGAGGGGTTTACTCTTATTGTCTGTATCAAGCAGGAAAATAGGAGCATAAATATTTAACCTTCAAAAAAGAGACTCATTTACTGGAAGTCAGACTGTATGAACCAGGGTTATAAATCTTTCTGAGGTATTTCAATATGCATAAGAGAATGAAACCACATGACTGACGGAGCTAACTTTAACCTTTGATTGTTTAACACCATAGTCATTTCTTCCTCTCTTAAAAAAGGGGAGGGGGATGCTCTGAACACATATGCTATTGTCAGATATACACGATGAAATTTATCTTTTAAAAAGTAGCCCCTGCTTTTTTATCCCCCTGTACACTGAAATTTATATCAAGTCTGTCAAGAAACTGAGAGGAAATTATATTTTACAGTTGCCTATAGGTTTTGTTATGCAGGAAAAGAATCATTTCACTTTGCTCACAATAGATTGAAAGGCAAACTCTCATTTTTTGGCTGCCTGTCAATGAGAAGAGGGCAGAAGGTGGATCTTCAGGACAAAGATAGGTGACAGAATCCTGGAGACTGAAGTCCACTGTGCTATGTATGTGTTCTTCCTGAGAGTTTATGTTTAATTAAAGGAATCTGCTAATCAGCAAAGATGAATTGCATTCTTTCTCTATGCACAATACTGTCTTAGATGGTAAGACAAAATTTAATTGAAATAGATGTAGAGATTGGAAAAATGCTTACAGACCCAAACTTGGGAGTAAACAATAGCTGAAGCTGTAGGAAAGGGTATAGAGGTCTGAAGTCTCTTATGTGCAGCTGGTTTTACATAGTATTTTATTTAACCATTGTGATCTTCTGTTACAATCCGTGTTCCACATATGAGAATATTGAAATTCAGAGTTTAACTTCCTCAAAGTCACTCGACTGGAAAGTGGCAGAGCCTAAAAGAAACCTTATTATTCTTGACCTAAGGTTTTTTTTCATTTTCCATCTCTTGAGTTTCATTTGGATTTATTTCAGCACAGATTTACTGAACATCGACTATGAATCAGTCACAATGCTTGACCTCAGGATATTTAGAGTAGCTTTTATTAAAAGAGATATGTTTTATCATCCAATACCTAGTTTACTGTATATTTATTGAAGGCTAGTCTTAATTTCATATTAAACTTCATTCAAGTCTTGGTTTGGAAGACAGTTCTCCATCAGGTGAAATACTTTATTTGTTGTTCAAGTTTTAAGTTTTCCACTCTTTATCTTTCCTTCGTATTCTTCATCTTAACACATGGCTCCATTTTACACCCTGTTACTCAAAACACCATGCTAGGCCTTCATACCTAGGTCCTTCTTTTCCCTCCTTCCCCAAATACGATGCATCACTAAGTCTTGGCTGCACCGAAAGGGCCCGTCATCTTGCATCACCTCTCCATCTCTGCTTTCTTGGCCTTCTTCTGAGGAACTCTTTCATCCTAGACTCCAGGGCAACATTCTTCCTGATTCCATTTTGCCCTAACCAATCCATCTTCCATATAGAAGCTATGGCAGTCTTTTTCAAACATCAGGTTTTCCCTGTTTTGAACTCTCCCAAGGTTTTTTCCTTTGTTTTTCCTTTTAGAGCCATCTCTAAACTCTCTGCCATGGGCACAGAGTTCTGAGCAGTTTGGTCCTTTCTGGTCTACACTGGCATCCCACCTCCCTTGCTCTCTGCCCATAAGGCTCTACCTGCCCTGTTCCATGAGTGTGTGTGTGTGTGTATGTGTGTCTGTGTGTGTGTGTGTGTGTGTATGGTAGTCGCTCAGTCGTGTCTGACTCTTTGCGACCCCATGGACTGTAGTCCTGCTGGCTTCTCTGTCTGTGGGATTCTCCAGGCAAGAATACTGGAGTGTTCAGTATTCCCATGTTCTCCCTTCTCCAGGTTCTGTGACTATGCCAGAGCCTTTTTCACATGTGGGTTTTTATACCTGATGTTTCCTTTGCTGAGAATGCCCATGCCTCCCCAGCTTTGCTGAAAGTCTGATCCATTTTAATCTTCAGGTCTTCACTCAAATGTAACCTTGTCAAAAAGACCCAAATTTCCTATTTATTGTTCTGCCTATTACTCTGTGTCTCAGCTTGTCTTCATAGCATTAATAATAATCTGTATTTAACTTGATCACTTGATTATCCCTGAAAGGCCTGTCTGCTATTTTTCTGCTGTAGTCCTGGCATGGAGAACAGCGCCTGGTACCACGGGTTACAGAATAAATATCTATTAAGTAGATAGATGAGCCTGGGTAGGTTGCTTTAAACATCTCAAGAGAAGAGAATCATGAACACATGAGCTATCTTGGAACCTGACCCTATTCTTTCCATTGACACTTTTTTGATTTGACTCAGGGGCTTTGGACCTGCAGAGGTTGAGATTGGTTCTCGCTCAAAAAAAAAAACAAAACAATCTGTCCAGTGTTGCCCCTCTTAGCCCCTGATGCTGATGCCCGCTTCTGCTATCATACAGCTCTCACACTGCAGATGTGCACTTGATGCCTGTTTTGCATCAGGAATAGGAAATGGATAGGGACACAAATATGAAGATCTGTCTGCCTTCAGGGTAGTGAACCAGGTAAGGCGATGAACGCAGAGACCAGGCTTCCTGGGAGAGAAAGAATAGTAAGTGCCTCATAGGGTTGTTTGGAAGATTTAATGAGCTTATATTTGTAACTTCTTGTTGCCTGGTATAAAGCAACTGATATATAAAAGCCAAAATAAAAAATCAAACATTCCCTTCCTTCCAGAAGCTGACAGATTTTTTGGTCACTTATCCCTGCTCGGTTTCAAACTTCATCAAACATTTTTGCTAATTCGTCTCACTTTTCTTGCTCAGTTCCTGGAGTATCTGTGGCCCCTGGGTCTCACTGGCTTAATTTCTGGTCTGTTGATGGTCTTCTCTATTTTTCCTCCTGTTTTCTCGTTTCTTCTAACTTGTCAATGCACCTAATAAACCCTACATCTCTTCAGAGCAGAGACTGAATGTATTTGTTACTGGTTCTTCAATACAAAGCGCAGTGCCTCGGTCATGACAGATGCATGAGGAACAAATGAAGGAGTGAATAAAATGAATCTTGAATCATTATAAGCTCAGTCTTACAACTGGACTCTGAGCCTGCCCTCTGTCCAGGCCTTACTTCCAGCCCAATCCTTTAAGTCTTTCCTCTGTGCTCTGATCTGGACTTTTTGCTCTGACACTTTTTTGCTTTAACTGTACACAGCTTTGGGGGGCTTCTTTTTTCTAACAGCATCACCCTCCTTCCTTATAACTTATTTAGCTAAACTTTTATTTGAATTGATTTTCTCTGTTACAAAAAAAACCTTGGCAGCTGAAATGGTACTGTCTCACCAACTTTCTTCTGGAATCTTTTCGGTTCCTCCATGAACTTAATTTGTCTTTTCGGTTTCTAAAAGCAGGAACAATATTTGAGAAGTCTTGCTTTTTAATCAGTGGAGTTAACATGAAAGTTTGACCTCTAAACCAAACCTTTAAACACCCTACTTGACAATTTATTACTTTGGCAGTTATTGCTATTAAACCAGCTGTAGGAACAAGTAACTCATCTAAAACACATTGTTTGCCTGCTGTTGCTATTAAGACAGGTGCAAGGTTACATGACATCAAGCAAGTGGTCCTTTAGGCAGACAGCAAAACAGCTGACCTGTGGTTGCCATCGACACCCCTCAGCATGACCTCCTGGTGCCTTATCAAACTACTATAAAAATCGGTCTTTCGGTGACACACAGATCTTTTCTTGGAGATGGGAATGGTTATGTAGATTACTTCTACCTCTGTTCTCTCAGAGGTAACTATACTCACCATTCAATCTGAGGAATCTAATGTAGCCCAAACAGCAGAAGATCAAATGGAAAGAAAAGTTAATTTAAAGATGTTGTTATTTTTTGCATCGGTGCATGTACGTACTAATTTGATTTTTGGTTAAACAGACAATGCTGTTTCTGTTTTATAAAGGCACTTAAATAAGCCATGATACTGATAGGGCTATTGCAGGTCTAAGTGAGACTTTGAAGCTCAACTTAAACATTGTAAAAGTCTCCATTCCTTCCATTAAAGGGTGAATGAGAGGCCACATTCCTCTAATTGTAAACCAAATGTCTCCTTTCAATATAATGTCCTTAAAAGAGAAACTGTACTGGTGGTAATTTAGGGGAATTTGAAATCATAAAAGTTGGAGGACAAAATGTATAGATTTGACTGATTGCAAAGACTTTTCCTGAGGTCCTCCTTAGTCTCTCAACACACAGCAAGATTATCTCCCTGTTTTCTAATTCATGTAAACAATAACAACAGAAGTTTTGAGGGGTTACCAGAAGCAGGCAAACTGACAATCATATGGATGCCAACCGATAGCCTGGCAGTACGAGCAGATTCAAAAAAGGAAGACTATTTTTTGAAAGTAGCAATTGTAGAAAAAGAACTCTTTAGGGCCATTTAGTGTGGGGGTAAACTGTCTTCCTGAGGACACTCTATCACTGCTTAATGCTAAATTTGATACTCAGAATTATGATTCCTAATGGCAACTGCAATTATATTGATAGGTATTGATGAGGGATTTCACAGTTAGCAAGAGTTCTACCCTGCAATATTAAAAAAATGGGTATGTTTGGCATCTTAAAGTATTAAGCTTTAATGACCAGAAAATTTACTTGTTAGAAATATGCTATCCTCCAGGAAATGGCAACCCACTCCAGTATTCTTGCCTGGAGAACCCCGTGGACAGAGGAGCCTGGTGGGCTGCTGTCCATGGGGTCGCACAGAGTTGGACACGACTGAAGCGACTTAGCATTAGCATCCTCCAGCAAAGAAATAATAATTAATTCAAATAATAATAACCACCTTGAGAGCTTACTTCCTTCCAGGTTTGGTTTGGAAGACTTTACATAATTGTCTCATGTAATTCTTACAATAATCCCTGAGGCACTACTGTTTTTTCATAAGGACACTAAAAAACAGAGAGGGTAAGCATCTTACCTAATATCACACAGTGAAGGCAGGACTCAAATCTGTATAAATGGTCATGCTATATACTCTATACTGCATCAGGTCACATAACAGCCAAATTCCAAGGTTCCACTCTCTGAGTTCCAAGGGGGAAATATATAAGTGACAGAAAAATATTAGTAATATGTCATTTTACTGAAAATCCAGAAAACAAAAATAAATATATTTAATAGAATTCAGTGTAACATACATTTTATTATATGGTACAATATATAATCACATGTAATTTGGCATATAGTCAGCTTTCATTAACGATTTAATGAAATATCACTTTAAAACCAAATGAATCATATTTTATATAAGAATATGAAATAGGAGGCCACGCACTAGGAATCTTGTGGATGCATGCCTCACCACTTCGAGGAAGAATTAATTCAAGAAACCACGGTTCAAAACTTTTGGGGGCCCGCTATACACCACAGGAAATTTACTTGTGAATACTAAGGACTAAAACGTTTAATCCACAGAAGCTCATGGGAGACAAAAAATGCCCTTGACATGGGGGGCAAAGAGTGGAGATCTGTGTAATATGCAAGATCTCCTGCCTAAAAGCCTCTGTTAAGTAAAGGGGAAGAAGCATAAACCGTATTCCCATTCCTCTTCCTGATTCTTCTCAAGTTCAAATTCTCCAACATGGCTCCCAAGTCCCTGTCTGATCTGGCCTTGCTCACCCTCCATCTTGTTCCCTCACGGCTTTGCCGATTCCTCGAAGTTCCCCAAATGCCCTGGGCACGTACTCCCCTCCAGGCCTTTGGATCCCCCTTCTCCCTGTCCGAGACACACCTTACAGATTAACCTCAATTTCCAGCTCCAGGTACTACTTCCCTGGAGAGCCTGCCTTAGCGCAGACGCCGTCCTGTGGTCCCCCGGCACGCCTTCCTCCGGGGGCGACACCCGCCCGCCAGCGGCCGCTCTTGGAAGGGCGCCTCTGGCCCTTCTCTTGGCAGGTGGTTAACTCTGCGTGCACAGGAATGGCGTCTGTTACGTTTGTCATCGTGCCCCCAATGCACAGTACCGCGGAGACCCTGAGCAAACTGTGCTTGACTGAAGAAACAAGCGTGTGATTTAATTCTAAGCTCCTGTTATTCTGCAGAGGCTTCTGCTGATAAAATTTGCTCCCCTCTATTGCCTTGTTTACCACTGCAAGAGCACAGAGCCCCTGAGATGGCAGCGGGGTGCCTGGGAATGTCAAGCCCAGCTTTGCCACAGGTGGTCTGAGCAGAGAGGTTCTCCCTCTCCTAGCCTGTACATGTATCAGAGAGATTTTCTAAAAATAACCTGAAATAGAATTGCATTCCATCGAGCATTTGATGACAACCTTTAATAAAGAGAATCGCATTGTATGAGCTGTCTGGAAACCCTGGGAGCTATGGCCCCATATGGACAAAGCTCTCCTTTGCCAGCAAACGCAGTTTCTGCCCATCCCCAGGCGCCACTACTAGAAAAGGATCTACTGTCATTTGAATCCTTTTTACTGACAATCTCCCTTTTCCACCTGGTTTTCAGGAAGCTTGACAGATTTTTTCTTTTTTGTTAAATCATATTCCTAAGCTTGAAGCGTTGTGTTTCCCCTATTTATCATTCTGTCCTTGGTATAAGTTTCTCCTCAAGGCCACTTTCACTTTTCCAACAATCAGGCTCAAGTATATCTAAATGCAGACATTCGCTAGGCCCATTTATCTCCACTAATTAAAAGGTGAGTGTCGGTGCTAACAGCTGGGTTCTGAGAAGGCATTGGAGCCACAAATAAAGCAAAGGGCTCTTCACGATTTGGCACATTTCTTTTGCATCTTTCCCAGAAAAGCTTCCAACTCCCCCACCCCCACCCCCCGCCCTGCAACTTCTTGCCATGGTATTCAAAATCGTTCACTTCTGGCCCCAAACTACTCTTCTGGAAGTTTCTTCTCTTTCAGTCTTGTGCACACACTGGATGCATGTGGGCCAGGCAGCACTCCGCATCTGCAACTTCCCTACCCACCTGCTGAGATTATACTCACTTGTTTTTCTCTGAATTGAAGTATAGTTGATTTACAACATTGTGTTCATTTCTGGTGTGCAGAAAAGTGATTCAGCTTTTATATAATAGATAAAGGATGCAATATACATTATATATATGTTATACATATATTACTTATATGTTTCAGATATATATATTCTTTTTCAGATTCTTTCCCATTATAAATTGTTTACAAGGGATTGGATATGGTTCCCTTCTATATAGCAGTGTGTAGCTGTTAATCCCAAACTCCTAATTTATGCCTTCCCTTCCCCCTGCTTTCCCATTTCATAGCTACAGGTTTGTTTTCTATTTTTGTGAGTCTGGAAGGACCTAGAGATAGATCATCATACTGTGTGAAATAAGTCAAGCAGAGAAAGACAAATATCATGTGATATCACTTATATGTGGAATCTAATAAAAATGATACCAGTGAACTTACTTATATTGACTATTAAAGTCAACAAACACAGCACCATGGCTTAGCTAGTCGACTTAGATTTTAGAATAATTCCTAGCAGGAATATTTGCTTTGAAAGGAATATATGTTCCCGCTGACAATCATCTTAGAAAGAAATTACTCCTGGGATGAAACCATGGGACAAGAAGAGGAAATAAGAGGTATTTTTCTTGGAATGGTATCAAATTAGCCCAGACTTCAAGAAGTGAAGATACCCAGAGTGTTTCTGAAGGGATATACCCTTGGAAAATAGGAGGGAGGTCAGAAGCAAGGCAGGGATTTTGCTCAGAAAATTTCTAACATCAGATCAGGGTTTGGCAAATAGTTCAGAGGGCCTGGGGCCATGATGAAAGTGAAAGTCGCTCAGTCGTGTCTGACTCTGCGACCCCATAGACTATACAGTCCAAGGAATTCTCCAGGCCAGAATACTGGAGTGGGTAGCCTTTCCCTTCTCCAAGGGATCTTCCCAACCCAGGGATCAAACCCAGGTCTCCCGCATTGCAGGGGGATTCCCTACCAGCTGAGCCACAAGGCAAGCCCTGATAATACAGAATAATTCCAGCCAGGTAAATGGCAGCTTTTTGTCTGTCAATTTGGAAAATAAAACAACTCTCTCTTTGTTTAGATCTGGAAGAGATGTTGGAGATCTAAACTGGCATTGGAGCTTTGGTTTACGTTTCAACTAGGAACCTGGCAGCCATTCTGGACACTCCCAGATTATTGTAGTTATTATTATAGTTTGAGAACAAGCCCTACTCGGACCCTCAAGGCTCTCTGTGCCTGGCATAAACCATGTCTCTGTTCTCGTGATCTCATTTAGAACAACAGAACATGTCTTTGTCTGAACAATACTGTGCATCCTACATACTCTTGAAGACAGGAAGGAGAGACAAATGTGCAAAAGGAACCTGAAAGAGAACAGGAAATCCTTAGGCACGTTGTTGCTCTTTTGAAGATCAGTATTGACAGAGTATCTCCCAGGGTGGTGATCCTCTGTATGAAATGCCAGGGTCCCCTTCTCCCAATGGGAACTCTAAAATGGGTGACCAAAGTTCAATACCCAAGCTGAGCTGTCTGGGGAGATACAGCTTCTGGACACATAACGTCACTGAGGACCGAGTCCCCTCCTAACCAAGCCATTGGAACTATGCTTTTAGAATCATGGCTCTGCAACACAAATAAAATCTACAGTTGTGCCCCTGTTTGTCTAGGCTTATGTTGGACTAGCTGGAGGCCCTCTATTCCCTCCTCTTCACCTGGAGAAGTTCCTGTAGGAGAGAACTTCAAGGAACGACATCACACTAGAAGGGAAGACCCAAGGGCAGAGCGTTCTTAGGCAGGGGGAATAGCGCACACTGAATCCCAGTGAGGGGGTGAGTGTGGCTCACAAGGGGAAGCAGAGAAGGGGCCAGGTATTTCCAATATCTCTATGAGGCACGTGCTGGCACACATACAACTGGTAGTAATGATATCAGTAGCGTGCATGCTCAGTCATATCCAACTCTTTGTGACCCCATGGACTGTAGTCCACCAGGTTCCTCTGTTCATGGAATTTTCCAGGCAAGAATACTGGAGACGGTAGCCATTTCCTACTCCAGGGAATTTTCCTGACCCAAGGTATGAACCCAGGTCTCCTGCATTGGAGACAGATTCTTTACATCTGAGCTACCAGAGAACCTCATAAAACTGGCACTGGTATCTTAAGGCCATTCTGCTAATGGCAAATGATACTAAACATCTTACCATGTGCTTATTTGCCCTCCATTTATCCTTTTCAGTGAAATATCTGTCCATGACCTTGGCCTAATTTCTAATTAATTTGTTTCTTACTGGTGAGATTTTTTTTTTTAATTCATGTGCATGTATATATTCTTCTTAAAATTCTTTTCCCATTTAGGTTATTACAGAATATTGAGTAGGGTTTCCTGTGTTATACAATAGGTACTTTTTGATTATTTATTTTAAATGTAAGAGTGTGTACACATCAATCACAAATTCCCAGTCTATCCCTCTCTACTCTCCTTCCCCTCTGTTAACTGTAAGTTCATTCTCTAAGTCTGTGGGTCTGTTTCTGTTTTATAAATAAGTTCATTGTATCATTTTTCATTTTAGATTCTGCATGTAAATGATATTATATAATATTTGTCTTTCTCTGTCTGACTTCATGTATGATAATCTCCAGGTCCAGCTATATTACTGCAAATGGCATTCTTCCTTTCTTTTTAATGGCTGAGTAATATTCCATTGCATATACATGCATATGCAATGGAATATATATATTATGTGTGTGTGTATATATATATTTTATATATATATATATATATATAACTTTTTCTGGAATATATATATTATGTGTGTGTGTATATATATATTATATATATATATATATAACTTTTTCTTTATCCATTCAACTGTCAATGGACATTTAGGTTGCTTCCACATCTTGACTATTGTAAACAGTGCTGCAATGAACATTGGAACATGTGTATCCTTTCTAACAGTGTTATTCTCTTACTGTTGAGTTTTGAGAATTCTTCTAACACTCTCAGTACAAGTCCTTTGTTGTATACATGGTTTGCAAGTGCTTTCTTTCACTCAATAACTTATCTTTCCATCTTCTTGACAGATTGTTCCACAGAACAGAGGTTTTTACTTTTAATTAAGCCAAATCTCAATTTTATTTTTTATGGATACTTTTGGTGTCAAACTGAAGGACTCTTCATTTGACCTTATATCATGAGAATTTTCTTTTTTTTCTAAAAGATTTATAATTTTATGTTTTACAATTAAGTCTGTGATCCATTTAAAGTGAATTTTTGTACTGAATGAAAAATTTTTGTTGATGTTCTCTTTTCTGCCTATGGATGTCAATTGTTCCTGCCACATTTCTTATAAATGCTAACCTTCCACTATTTAATTAAAAAAATACTAAGCACTGTGTTGATCTCTTCTGCATGATGTATCATATGCAAATGTCACATTGAAATACGTCATTGCTTCCACTCTCTTCCCTTCATTGCTCACTTCAGCAACTGTATTTAAGCAAACATATAACTCTGAAAAGGATGACCATATTGGATTGGTGTTATTAGATGTTCTAATGCTGAGCAGCTAAGTAGTCTTAAGTATACAACTGCATACTTAGTTGAGCAATTATTTCACCATTAAAATATTTTACTTATTATTTCAACAGTAAAATCACTAAAGAGTAGGTCTACATGTTTTCAGGTTGGGTAACTGTGTTCAGAATGGCTGAGACTGAGTTGGTCTTGGAAAGAGGCTCCATTAATTTATTTGAACATCCAACTCATAGAACAAATGTGTGGCTACACGGGTACCTAGATTGGCTACCTGGTCACTGGCCAATGAGCTGGAAGCAGGAGATAGAATAACTATATGACTAATTCAAAAAGAAAAAAAAAAACCTCATCTGGATAACAGAATACCTTAGAAAAAATGTACTATTTGGCTGTTCTTTTATTTACCTTCTTTTAAAAGGATAACGTGCACACACAGTGGTTACCTCGGATCAGGAGAAAATGGGAGATAGTGGAACAAAGCAGGACCCTGTGGGGGGCTCCTGGGTACAGAAGCCTTTCTGTGCCCCCAGTTTCTTGTTTGTAGAGAATAGGTTTCAGGCTCCATGACCGTCCCTGAGTTTCAATAGGAGAATTCAAACAGCTGCTAATCAGGGAAGGGAAGGGATACAGAGAAAAGAGAGAAGCAGTCAAAGGGTGGGGCAGCCTTGGGGCAGTATACTGGTTCCAAAGGATACTTATAACAATTTCACTGAGCACTTCTGAGGAACTAATACTCACAACAGAAGGAAGATGTTAATTACTTGATGAGGCATTAGTCATTCCAGAGAGGAGAACACAGTTTGATGACCTCAAGAACCACAGGAGATCACCTGAGGCCAGATTAAAAGGAATGCAGGCCCTATATTTTATTTTCTTGGGCTCCAAAATCACTGCAGATGGTAACTACAGCCATGAAATTAAAAGATACTTGCTCCTTGGAAGAAAAGCTATGACCAACCTAGATAGCATATTAAAAAGTAGAGACATTACTTTGCCAACAAATGTCCATCTAGTCAACCTATGGTTTTTCCAGTAGTCTTATATGGATGTGAGAGTTGGACGGTGAAGAAAGCTGAGCACCGAAGAATTGTTGCTTTTGAACTGTGGTGTTGGAGAAGACTCTTGAGAGTCCCTGGGCCAGCAAGGAGGTCAAACCAGTCAATCCTAAAGGAAATCAGTCCTGAATATTCATTGGAAGGACTTATGCTGAAGCTGAAACTCCAATACTTTGGCCACTTGATGTGAAGAACTAACTCATTGGAAAAGATCCTGATGCTGGGAAAGATTGAAGGCAGGAGGTGAAGGGGATGACAGAGGATGATATGGTTGGATGGTATCACCAACTCGATGGACATGAGTTTGAATAAGCTCCTGGAGTTGGTGATGGAGAGGGAGGCCTGGCGTGCTGCAGTCCATGGGGTCATAAAGAGTCGAACATGACTGACTGAGTGAATTGAACAGAACTGAGGCCCTACACACACCCTGATCCTTATCAGTAATTCTGCCCCAGAGTTAGTTGTGTTAGTTCTAGAAGGTCTTGTAGGTCTTCATAGAACAGATCAACTTCAAATGCTTTGGCATTAGTGGTCGGGGCATAGACTTGGATTACTGTGCTATTGAGAGGTTTGCCTTGGAAATGAACAGAGCTCATTCTGTTGTTTTCAAGATTGCACTTAAGTACTGCATTTCGGACTCTTTTGTTGACTATGATGGCTACTCCGTTTCTCCTAAGGGATTCTTGCCCACAGTAGTAGATATAATCCAGTAAGACATCTTACTGGAATACTAGTATTGATATTGCTGCATTATTAAAAGGATGGTGTGGTTGTCCTCATATCCTACATTACCAACTGAGGGAAACCAGCAACAAACTCTGTGGTCCCATGTTCTTCCTGCTAGAATACCTCTAGCAAGGATCACTGAAGAATAAATTTGGAAGTCAAATAAAATATCCTCAGGGAGATTAGGCTGCAAAAAAAATGAATTTGTGTGGCAAAATAAAGTGTTGGGAAAGAAGGACATGTAATTTGGTTCCACTGGAAGGATTCACATCAGTGCCAGGGACCCTCTCCCATCACTTTCTGGGCCTCTGACCTCCTCTGATCCCATCACTATCCTCTGCTCCTGATTTCCTTAACACTCCCCTGACACACCTCTGGGATAGACAGAGTTTTTTGGGAAATACTTTTTCAAGAATACACATTATAAAAGATGCTTAATTTTATATTTGGGAAATGGAAATTTAAATGAAAAATTTAATACTTTAGAATGAAGAATGATCTTGAACAAGAATGTATGTGGCAGATTTCTTTCTAGACCAGGCACCTTCATTGTTGTTTTTTTTTTTTTTTTTCAGATTATAGGGTAGACTATAACTCTCAGGTAAATTATAACTCATTATTTTTGTGACTTAAAAATAACACTGTGCAATGGAATTGCAGCTGCTAGACTTTACTTAGCAGGCTGCATGTGGAAGATGGCTGATGTGGCTGTGCCCCACCTCCTAGATATGGAGGCGTCCTCTCTGGGTTTGAGACTGGAGTGCCCTTCACTGCCTTTTTGATAGAAGCACAGACACGCAGAGGTGGGAGGCATTTACAACGCCCTCTAAGCTAACCTTCAAATGACTTGTGAATTCTTTGCATTATCCCAGGGAAAGAGAAAGCTAAGATTTGCTTGAAAAAATCTTTGGAGAAATTTACTCAGTTCTCCCCAGTCCATTTTTGCTTTCAATCTGTTTTTTTACTTTTTTTTCTTCTTTTATTGAAGTAAAACTCACTGCCTTGTAACTTCTTGACAGAATCTCTATGCTCCAGAGTACACAGAAAAAGTTGAAACTCACGTGCATATGACAGGCTTTTAAAAATGTGAAGGCAGTTCTCACGTCTCCCTCCTCAAGCTTTTTCTTTTCTAGATGAAATAACTGCTTCTATTTAGTGAAAGTGAGCTGCGCGAGACACATGCTTGATGTGTTACCTGAACTGTCTCCTGAATCCCGTCAAGAGCACTGCCTGGGACAGATCATTACTGACATTTCAAGATGAGGAAATTGAGGTTCAGAGAAGCTATGGTCTCAGGTCCCCCAGCTGTGTGAAGGCTGAGACGAGAACCACCAGCTACTCACTTCAGAGCCGATGTTGCCCTCACGCAGCTTGACCCCATGGCTAAATACCCTCAGTTCTTTTAACCTCCTCTTCATCTCCCAGGCCCTACATTATCCTTGCTCTCACCGACATCTCTAGCAGAGGTCATTTCTTGTTTTCTCTGCCCTACCTCTGACTTCTGTAAGACTGACTGTTTCCCACACTCTACCTTGAGGGTTATTTAGGAGCCAAAATTTACATGTGTGACTCTGTGACTTTTACCACATTAGATTTGGGTAGGCGTGGGAGTCTTTGCCCAAGCCAAATACAGTCAACATCTGGGATTTTTTTAAATTAAAAAAAAATAATAAACTGGATATTTAAGGTAAAAGGCATCCTTCTCTGATGAGAGTAAATGTAAGACATAAAATAGTCAGAACCACTGGCAACCACCTTATGGAGAAAGCTTGTCTCTGGAAAGAGCAAAGATGACCAGCCAGAGGGGTAGAGGTGTGAAATAAAGTGTGTGTGTGTTTATGTGTTGAGAGACAGACAGACACACACACACATACAGAGCAATTACAGAGTTATTACTCGTGTGTGTGGTGTTTTTTTTTTTCTAGTTGTTTCTAATGAAGCTCTGTCCCAGTGATGGTATATGCAATATTTGATTTTTATGAGCCAACCTCCTTAATATGGCTGTCACTGGGTTTTTCTTACTGATGAACATCAGAGTCCTATCTAAGACCAAAGTAGGATATTACATGCGACAGACCCCAAAATGAGGCATTGGCAAAGTGCAGGTGGATAGAGATGCAGTGAGAATCCTTCTGGTTCATGCTAGGAAGTTAGCTTTGTCTTCATTATGCCACAGCTCAGCAGTTGGTTCAACTATTGCTCGTAGTCCCTTGGGACTCAGACCATATGCCCATGACGTCTGTAGCTTTAGGCAACTTGGTATAAAAATGTCGAGATATTGAGTTTGCCAGCCACTCTGCCTTCAATAAAGTGCTGCAAGAGAGCTCTAGCGAAACTGCCTTATTTGAAAGCAAATAGGAAAGAATAAGACTGGTGTGAGTACTCAAATAGCATAATTTTTAAGATTTAAAAGGACATAACTTTCATTGAGATGCATTGTGATCAAGTATCAAAGTTTTTTGCCTTCAAAGAAAGGCATGAGAAAATGATATCTTCATATATAGTTAGTGAAAGCAAAATCAGCACTGGGCATGGTATTGCTAAACTAGATGAACAATGGCTGATAGCATTCAGGGCAATTAAGCTGTAACCTTTTAAAAAAGGGTCATCTTTTTACTGAACAGAAAGCATTTTCATCATTATAAAATAGAAAGTATTTGCATTGCTATCGGGCAATCATTTGCATTGCAATCAGGCAAAAATCATCACAGTTTATCAGTTTTCTACGATCAAACATCAGTCTTTAAAAGGCTGCAAAATATCTGAGTGGTAAGCAATAATGAATGACCAGATGACCTTCAGATAAGCTTTTAGACAAGTCTCTAAATTCTAAAGATTACTCTATGCCTCTTACTTGTTTAATTTACTCACAAGTATTAGACTCTTTATCAAAACATAATATCTGCGTCAAATGAACCACATCCTCTGTGTAGTTCATGGTTTTGTAGAAGATCAGCAAATTTTTTGCCTTACCCTGATGCTAAAGCACTGATTTGAAAACCTGAAATCTTTAATTTTGAATAGAAATATTTCAGAAGAATCAGAAGCATCATAGAAAAGCAGATTCACCTTGTCCATATAAGTACCTTTCTCATTTACCTTCTTCCTTACAGAGACTCCTAGGGACTCTCAGACTAGCTCAGCTCTTTCTTGGGCAGCCTAGGTTATTTTTTCTCTACTGTACCCCAAAGGAAGTTGTCTAAGTCTGGGGCTAAGAAACTGAAACTAAAATGCAAAGTCCAGATTCAAAGGGCATGGCAATATCATGTACAAATACTGATTACTGGCAAGCATAGTAAGATCATCACTTTCAAGTTGATACCCAAAAACTAAGTTTTCTTTTTTTTTATTAAATGGACAAATACTTATTGAGCACATATCTTACATCAGGCATTGCACTAGGCTCTGTTTTAGGCTCATTATTAGTAAACCAGACAGAAGAAAATCCCTGTTATCATGGAGATTGTAATTGAGATACACTGGGTAGTTATGATACTGACTCCAATTCTGATGAGTGTCAGGGGTTTTCCCCTATACCACCAAGCAATTTGCCCACACCAGCTGGGTATCCTGCAATTCAACTCAATTCTGACACTATCCACCTGGACATAAATAAGACTAACTGTTCATTAGAAGGATTTTGACTAAATTAATCCTGATAGTGGTAGCACTCAATTTTACTGCATATTAGAATTATCAGGGATCATGTTAAAAGGTCAATTGCCAAGCCCCACATATAGAAATTTAGTAGGCAGGCACAAGTTAATGCCCACTACAACACATTTTTATTATTTTTAATCTTCATGGATTCAGATGCTTGTGCTCTGGGACACCACTTTAGACCGTTTGTTAGGTCTGTACTCATACCATTGTCGATGCAATGCCAGGGAACACACACCTTACAGGAGGGTTCTCCCCATTCTCCCTTTGCTCTCTGCCTATTAAAGGCAGATAATCAGAAAGCTACATCGGACAAAGGATGGGGAGGCCAGGTTGACTGATTACAGAATTCATTTAATTATCAAAAAAGTAAATCAAAGAATTGGGTTTATCCAGAGGTTTTTTTTTTTTTGGCCATATTTCCTCTCTTTATATCCCTTATTGAAATGAAAGGGCATGCACTGTAACAATGAACACAGTTTACGGTTTCTACTTTTCTCTTTTGCTAAATCAGAGTTTTATTGAAGTTGTTTCTGGGTTTTCCTTAACCATTGTGCATGAAATATTTGGGGTTTAGAAAATTTCAAATTTGGATCATCTATTTCAGATGTCTAAAGGGCTATAGGTAGATTGACTAACATTGACTTGTACAAGGAAAAAACATACCTCTGAGAGAAAAATGTGGGCCTAGGAAATTGCCTCTCTGAACCAGCCATCTTGCATTTAGATCATTTTTATTTGGAAGGCCTGGAGATAAATGCATTTGTGAAAGTATACAATAATAGAAAAATTATCCAATACTTGAAAAGAAGTGAAATACTCTTGCACGTTACATTGAAGCCATGCTAGAACAGTCCAGGACATTGTAAGCAACATCATGTATATGAGAAGGATACGTATCTACTAGGAACCTAAGGGGTGGACTGTAGTAGAAATATTGGATATTTTAACTTAATCTCCTGATTAATTAGTTTGTCTATATTCTCATTTTCTTCAGGTACATTATCTTATTCCTTCTGGGGATTGTACAACTTCCAGTTCTAATGATGTGAGTCTCATTGTAAATATTCAGGACAAAGCTTTTCTGATATGGTAAATTGATCCAGGGAAAAGCATTCAGTTAAAGTTGCAGTTTGTTGTGATCCACACTGTTAAAGGCTTTGGTGTAGTCATTAAAGCAGAAGTAGATGTTTTTCTGGAACTCTCTTGCTTTTTCAATGATCCAACAGATGAGAGACTATTTTTTTGGGCTCCAAAATCACTGCAGATGGTGACTGCAGCCCTGAAATTAAAAGATGCTTACTCCTTGGAAGGAAAGCTATGACCAACCTAGACAACATATTAAAAAGCAGAGACATTACTTTGCCAATAAATGTCCATCTAGTCAAAGCTATAGTTTTTCTAGTAGTCATGTATGGATGTGAGAGTTGGACTATAAGAAAAGCTGAGGGCTGAAGAATTGATGTTTTTAAACTGTGATGTTGAAGAAGACTCTCGAGAGTCCCTTGGACTGCAAGGAGATCCAACCAGTTCATCCCAAAGGAAATCAGTCCTGAATATTCATTGGAAGGACTGATGTTGAAGTGGAAACTCCAATATTTTGGCCACCTGATGTGAAGTAGTGACTCACTAGAAAAAAACTTGATTCTGGGAAAGATCAAAGGTGGGAAGAGAAGGGGATGACAGAGGATGAGATGGTTGGATGGCATCACCGACTCGATGGGCATGGGTTTGGATGGACTCCGGGAGCTGGTGATGGACCTGGAAGCCTGGTGTGCTGCAGTCCATGGGGTTGCAGAGTCAGACACGACTGAGCGACTGAACTGAACTGAACTGAAAGTTGCACAAAGAGTCAAACAAAAAGAGTCTTTCCCTAAGATTGTTTAACAATAGTATTTCAAAAGATATCAAGCAATCTCTCTTAGACGTGCAAATTGTCAGATGTTCAACACAGGTTTCTGATATTTATCTGTGACAGAAAAAAAAAAAACTGTTAGGAAGATCAAATCCCATTACCTGTTTCTTTGATATTGAGACTATTTTTTACTGAGAAAATGACTCTTGTCAAGGTGTGGTTAACAATTTAATTCTAAAAGGAATTAAAAGAGGGAATAGGACTATGTCAGCTTTAGGCTAGAGGAATTGGGTGTGGCCCAGGCATGTGATGAGCTGTTTGAGTGACCCTGGGTGAATCTCTTCACACTCCTGTCTCTTCATCCATAATAGTGAGAAAGATTACTTAAAGCTTGTCCTGAAGCTCAAGTTAATTGATGAAAGTGCATCATGCTACAAATACAATGAATAAGAATATCAGGTGAACAGAGTCAGGAAATCTAGTATTCTCTGGCATGTTCCATCACAGAGTAATTCTTTATAACAGTAACAACAAGCCAGCTGCTCACAGTGTGAAATGTACCAAGAGCCATACTGTACACTTCAAGTATAATTATCTATTTCATTTAATCTCACTCTTACTCTGTAATCTAGATCTTGTTATCCAAAATCTAAAGACAAACAATCTGAGTCTTAGAGAATCTGAGATGTTGGAGTAAAGTCCCACCTTAAAGTCTGTACCTGGCATTGATACCAAAGCATGAGCCATAAAAGGAGACATTGATAAGCTGGACTTATCCCAGTTAAAAATCTCTGCTCCATGAAATACCCTGGGAAAAGGATGAAAAGGCAAGGCTCAGACTGGGAGAAAATATTTCCAAATCATGTATCCAACAAAAGGCTTGTACTGAGGCTACTTAAAGAACTCTCAAAACTAAATTATCAAACAATCCAATTAGAAAATTCACAAAAGGCATATAGAAACAATTTGTGGAAAAGACCATGAATATGGCAAACAGACCAGGCAAAAGATTTAGTATGTGTTAGTGTTAGACATGTGTTAGTTATGTGTTAGTTAGTTGCTCAGTCGTGTCCTACTCTTCGTGATTCCATGGACTGTAGCCCACCAGGCTCCTCTGTCCACGGGATTCTCCAGGCAAGAGTACTAACGTGGGTTGCCATTTCCTACTCCAGGGGATCTTCCTAACCCAAGGATCAAACCCGGGTCTCCTGCATTGCAGGTAGATTCTTTACCATCTGAACTGGGAAATGCAAATTCTAACTATAGTAAGATGATGTGACACACCTATCAGAACTAAAATTAACCAAAAAAGATAACACCAAATGCTGGTGAAAGTATGGAGAAATTGCATAACTCATGTATTGGGAATGTAAAATGGTACAGTCATTCTGGGAAAGAGTTTGTCAGTTTCTTCAAAAAGTCAGCATATGCTCACCATACAGCACAGCAATTTGAGCCTTTATCCCTGAAAGTGAAAACTTAACTCACAAGAAAACTGATGTTTAAATCCTCGAAGCAGCTTGATCCATAATAGCTCAAACCTGCAAACAGCTAAAATGTTCTTCAAGAGTGCATCTCATTTACCTGAACCTGAGATAATATTTCACCAAACCAACCAACACACACATACACATTAATGAACACAAAATTAGCAAGATATGAATATGGTCAATTGTTTATTGATGTCAATTTGTTTTAATGATTTTTTTTGCTCATGACATTTTATTATAATATATAAAATCTTACCAGTGGAGAAAAGTGGGTAGAGGGTACATGGAATCTCTTTACTATTACTGTACAACCACACGCCAATATTCAAAATTCTTAAAAATAAGGCTACACTGAAAAAACACTATGTGTTCACATCTGGGACTCTGCTTATTTGGTGAGTGACACTATGCATTTTATCTCATCTTTCAAAGTTGCAGTTTCCTCATCTGAAAAATGAGAATGGCTCTAATAGTATTGGGCTGGCCAAAAGGATTGTTTGGATGTTTCCATAATATTGTATGGGAAACCAGAAAGAATTTTTTGGCCAACCCAATACTTAACCCATATCAGTATTGATCAAGCGGTGGCAGTATCAGTAAGAACTCAGTACAAAAAAAAAAAAAAAAAGAACTCAGTACAGTGCATAGCACAGGGTCAGCAATCAATAAATTTACCTATTATTATTAAAATAAAAAAGAGTGCTGAGATTCGAACATCAGTCTAATAAGAAATCTTATTGTTTTATTGAAAATTAAAATGATCGACAAGCTGATTATTCTTTCCTATAACGTCCTTTAAAATTGGGTACCAACTCCCCTAGAGATTATAATTTAATTGGCCTAGGATGGGTTCCCCGGAAACTGGCTTTTTGGTTGTTCTTTATTTTAATGCTTCCCATATTAATCCAATGTGCATCCTTGGCTAAGTCTCACTAAGTGTGCATAATGGTTATTTTTAATTCTGTTGGCTTAAAAGTTTCTAGTTGAATTAGTCCCAAGTTTGGTGACACTGCTGGTCTTATTTTCCCCACTGTGGTTAAGGACACATTTTCTCAGAGGATAATTGCAACCACCTCTGGATACATGTGGCTTTGATAACAGGGTCATTCCTAGTCCATAGCTTACTCCTCAGTCAGATGGAGGTAGCATTTTCCGATTAGGATGCTGGCACACCTCAAGGAAGAAGCAGCCACCAATCCAGACTCTCAGCTCTGCTAAGACCACAGACATCAATGACAAGGCTGACAGGAGAATCTCTCCCTCAGCCACCTGTGAAGGACAATCCAGGCCTCGCTCACAGAGCAAACTGTGCTTTCCCATTCATATTAGTCAAAGGCACACAAAAGTCATGAGAAACATCCTAATCGATACCATTTGGTTGTTTTCAGAAGAGAGATTTAAAAAGAAGAAAACTTCTGTGTTTTGTTTTTTTTAATTCTGTGCGTTCTAACATAACAGAGGATAAAGTGAAGACAAAGAGTCGTGTCTGACTCTTTGCGACCCCATGGACTGCAGCCTACCAGGCTCTTCTGTCCATGGAATTTTCCAGGCAAGAGTTCTGGAGTGGGTTGCCATTAATACTACAAATTAAATGCATTTTTTGTTTCTTTTGCTTTTTAAAAAAATAGCCTGCAGTTAATATAAAAGCAATCTAACTTACTCATTTCGTGTAGAACCTCTTCATCCCGTATCGGCCGACCCTCACTCCTCACACTCACACACACTGAGGGTCTTCACAGTAGGTGCCACAGTCCTCTCCTGGCTCCTTCACTGTAGCCCCAGGCCATCTGACTCTGAACAGCCGAAGTGTCCTTTCCGACCTTGAACCTGGACTGGCCCTCAGACTTGCTGTGGCCACATGGCCTATGAAAGCTCCAGGCATAGGCCTTAAGATGTTTAGGAGCCTCTGACTTTATTTTTCTGGAATTGTCAATAAGGATACTTGGGCCCCCTGCTGGAAAGAGGCCATGTGGGAAGGCCTTGGAGACAGGGTGCCATCTAGAGGAAGAGGTTGTGGACAGGAGAGCCCGGTAACCATAGAAAGTGAGACCCAAGGCCACATGGGTGCAGGAGGCTTGCTTGGAGACCCTCCAGCCCAACCCAGCATCAACTGACCGCCACCTCCTGAGGGG
This sequence comes from Giraffa tippelskirchi, assembly GCF_054371585.1. Taxonomy (NCBI): domain Eukaryota; kingdom Metazoa; phylum Chordata; class Mammalia; order Artiodactyla; family Giraffidae; genus Giraffa; species Giraffa tippelskirchi. Next base: position 57,253,815 of record NC_137286.1, on the reverse strand, counting down.
TTCCTGTGAGTGGCATGGGGAGCAGGACTGTCCAGACCGGCCCGCAGAAGCATGAGAAATAGGAAGTCATTCTGCTTTTATGCCCCTGAATTTTGAAGTTGTTTGTTATGCAACCACAGCTAGCTGAAACACACGTCATCTTCCGGATTTTAGGAAGAGCTGATGCAACTCATCTCGGCCTCCTGGTCACCAACATTCTGATCAATGTTCATTTGTAGTCAGTGTCCAGAAATTTTTAATGTTATGTTTTTCTTAAGAAACATAGTTCTTGGTATTATCAACTTAAATACTCAGGAACATATACTACCAACCACCAGCAGCACCACCACTACCATCAATAATAATAACAAAAGTAGTACACTGTGACTTGTTTGAGAGTCCAGCTGGAGAGTGAGAACCAGTGATTATGTTATAGAATCAGGGATGGCTCAGCTCCGAGATACAAATCTTGGTTTAAACTCTGGTTTACTGTGCTTGACATGGAAGTTCACAGGCTCCATGGCCTGGCCACTCAAGAATGGTTCCTCAAGACAGATTAACATCTACTCTCTCAGTATTTTTTTTTTTTTTTGCTAAGTTGCATTAATATATATTCATCAATAGATCAATTTGAAAAATGCTGAGTTCTATTAATTACACTGCAGACCTTGGAAAAAACAGGTTTGAAGAGAAGAAAGGGAGGAAGCTACTTCATAATCCAGAGGAGATGCCACATAATATAAAGCTGAAAAAGAGCAAACTTATTTTGGGCTCCAAAATCGCTAGGATGTAGCTGTGAAGCTAATACCCATGTTTTGATGGAGGTTGTCAAACCAAACACTATGGATTATTCTAAGGCATTAACAATCACAATCAGCTTGGGATAACCATGGCAACACCAGCAGCTAAGTACAGTACAATCACCCTGATTACCATAGAATTAACACAAAACAAATGTTTATTCTTTTCCTAAACAGGAGTATTATGATGATGATAACAGTTTCCTATTTTCCCCAGGTTTCCTCCTCATCACTCCTGCTCCAAACAATGGGAAGACACATGTTTGCCTGACGCGTGCTTCTGAGTTCTTTTCACAAGGACCAAGGAGAGTGCAGGGCTGGCCTTTCATTCCCCTTTCTCACATGTATTGATCCATTGATCACTGTCTGGACGCCAGGACAGGACGGTTATCCTTTAAACATGTGCCTTGAAGCTTCAGATTCAAATAAGCAACCTGAATTGCACGTTAATTGTAATCTTGTAAATTTTGATCTCTTGGTATTCACAGAGCACAGACCCACGTGTTCCCAGGATATACGGTCTATGCGGAGCGAGACACACCCAAGTCCAGGCCTCTGTCTATCCTAGAGGGCATCTGAAAAAGACACAGACACAGCCAGCCCAGGTGCCACGCGGCAGCCAGCCCGTGGAAGCTGAAGTCTAGTCACAGCCTCTCCGCTTGCCGGCCTGGTGAGCTGTGACAGCTGGCACTCGCCTGTCCCCAAAACCCCTTTTCACAGTACCCAGCACTGCACTTCCACAGTGATTGAAGCAATTAGCTGCCTAGCGGCTGATGTACCCCGCAGAGGGCTGGTGGCTCGTCTGACACATCTGGGCACTGAAAGTAATTGAAACAGCTGCTTCTGCCCATATGGCAGCAAAAGCTGGTCGTGCAGAGTCTGGTGCCTGGGCTGTACCAACCTCGGGCAAATTAGCCATCATTAATCCCCAGATCTGACCAGCATACGCAGAGCCACTAATCAAGACAGCTGGAAGGCCAGGGATGCTGAGGAATACAGTTCCTTTAAGATTTCTAAATGACATCTCAGGTAAAAAAAAAAAAAAAAAATAGATGAATAAAACACACAAACCCAAATGACAGCCTTCCTTTTCCTGAGCACTTTCATTCCCCACATCCCCACACCTGACAAGGAGGTATCTGTGTCTGCTGGTGTCTTCGTTAGAGACTGCTAAGATTGCAGTGCAACTTTTGGCAAGCACCGCACTCTCAGTGCAAGCCTGGCGTCCTGCAGTTACTAATAGCCTGGTGCGCAGGGAGTGAGCATGGGGTATTGTGAGCCTTGGCTCTGCAGCGGTGGGAACCACAGCACTGATGGGAGGAAGTGAGTGGCACCTGCCCGGGGAGGGAGAGTCCAGTCGCTCTGCCTTCCCTCTGGAAGGTTTGATGCTGACATTCGGAGGGATCGAGTTTCTATCTCTGGACCTCCAAGGGCTGGGCCATCCTTGCTAGGAAATTTATAGAAGAGGATTTGGTGGCTGCAAATGGGCCTTGGTAACAGGTGAGAGGTCAGGTACCACCTGGCAGGTAAAGGGGCTCTTTCTCATCCGTGACACTGGGATTTATAACAGGACAGAGACTGCTGCTTCAAAAGACTGTTTGGCCTCAACTTCTGTGTTGTGGGATGGGGCAGGCGGCTGTCTCATTTACACCCTACAACCGGTGTCATTATTCAGATGGCTCGTCATTCTGCCTGACAACAGCCTCACACATTAAAGAGGTTGTGCACCGCTTCTGGGCTGGGCTGGCAAATGTATGTGTAATCCCAGAGGTGTGTGCGCCCTGCGGCTTTATGCACTGGATGTGTCACTATCCCTGATGCCAGAGACAGTCCAGACAAGAAGGTCCGTTTCTTTGAGAAATTTCGCTAATGAATTAGATTGGAATAAGCAAATAGAGGTGCTGTTAGATTCATCCTCCGTTACCCTGGTTCCTGATTTCATCTCTGGGTTCCACAGGGACAGACCTGCCCTGGGACAGGGGCTCTTGTCTGCACTATCCAGGTCTTGCCTTCCTGGGGTGGGGAATGTTGACTCTTTCTCCTGATGGTTATTTACCTGTGCTGAGTTGTCTGCTAAGATAACTAGCATAAAACAAATAAAAATTAACCCCTGCTGTATGAGATATCTACCTCCTTCTTTGTTAAAATAATGTAAATCATTGACAATTTTTTTCACCAGTCTTTGTGAGGTCTTTGTGATGACCATTATTTTGGGGGACTTTCAGTAGGGGCCTGAAAGAAAGAGTAGACTCACCCCTCATAAATACAGCACAATTCCAGTTTGTCAGAATGGCTGCTTTGAAAAACACAGTCAAACTGAAAGTAATAATAGAATATATTTTCTGATTATCTTGAAACCCAATGTAGTTACTATTGTGTAGCATTATTTCTTCTCTGAAGACGTACAGCAATGCTCTTTTTTTACTTTCTCCCTCCTCAGATGTTCCTTTAAGTGAATTCTTAAAGGCAATGAGTGTACCTTCCTCATTACCACATATTCTGCTCTCTTGCCCTCAGTTCAGTCACTCAGTCGTGTCTGACTCTTTGCGATCCCATGGACTGCAGCACACCAGGCTTCCCTGTCCATCACCAACTCCCGGAGTTTACTCAAACTCATGTCCATTGAGTCGGTGATGCCATTCAACCATCTCATCCTCTGTCGTCCCCTTCTCCTCCTGCCCTCAATCTTTCCCAGCATCAGGGTCTTTTCCAGTGAGTCAATTCTCCGCATCAGGTGGCCAAAGTATTGGAGCTTCAGCTTCAGCATCAGTCCTTCCAATGAATATTTAGGACTGATTTCCTTTAGGAGGGACTGGTTGGATCTCCTTGCAGTCCAAGGGACTCTCAAGAGTCTTCTCCAACACCACAGTTCAAAAGCATCAATTCTTCTGCGCTCAGCTTTCTTTATAGTCCAACTCTCACATTCATACATGACTACTGGGAAAACCATAGCTTTAACTAGAAGGACCTTTGTTGGCAAAGTATATCTCTGCTTTTTAATGTGCTATCTAGGTTGGTCATAGCTTTTCTTCCAAGAAGCAAGCATCCTCCTTGCCCTAATGTTAGATTTATTTCATTTTGACTGAATTGCTTTGCTGGTCAGTTAAGTACATTTGTTGTTGTTTAGCTGCTCAGTAGTGTTTTGGGACTCTTTTGTGACCCCATGGACTGTAGCCCACCAGACTCCTCTGTCCATGGGATTTCCAGGCCAGGGTACTGGAGTAGGTTGCCATTTCCTCCTCCAGGGGATCTTCCCCATCTAGGGATCCAAACCATGCCTGCTCTATTGCAAGCAAATTCTTTACCAATGATTCACCTGGGAACCAATAGTTAAGTACTTACTATCATTTAAAAATAGTATTTGTTGAAAAGTAGCAATTGCAGGGAAGCCTGGCATGCTGCATTCCATGGGATGGCAAAGAGTTGGAAATGATTTAGTGGCTGAACAACAACGATTGCTAATATTTATTAATTCATTTATTTGGCAAGCATTTATTAAGGGACTACTCTGTACCACATGCTGGGCATATTACTGTGAACGAATCTTTGTCCTCATGGCACCTGCAATCTAATGTAAGGAGATAAACATGAAATATACTAATAAAATCCTTGCAGTGTGTCCAGTGCTGGTTGAAGCGTGTATGTGTGCTATGTGCTCAGTTGTGTCTGACTCTTTGTCACCCCATGGCTAGTAGCCCACCAGGCTCCTCTGTCTATGGGATTTCCCAGGGAAGAATACTGGAGTGGGTTGCCATTTCCTCCTCCAGGGGATCTTCCTGACCCAGAGATTGAACTCATGTTTCTTGCATCTCCTGCATTGACGATAGAACTGTGGGGAGGAAAAATAATAAAGCAAGAAGAAGAAAAGGTACATATGGAGGTGTCAGGCAGGGTTGACATCTGAGGAAAGACCTGAGGGGGGTAGGACAGGAGCCAAGCAGCTGTGACTCGGAGTGGGCAGAGCAGATGCAACGGTTTTAGGACAAAACTTGTGCTTGGTGAGTTGGGGAATATTCGATGCCCAGGGTGACTGGAGGACAGTAGTTATCAAAGATAAATGAAGCTGGACAGCAGCTAAAGCTGTGAGGACAAACATAAATCAGTATTACACAAATGCAATAGAGAAAGGGGGCCAGGGTGAACTGAATTCAACTTTGATTTGTACAGAGATGACTCATTTTAAAGGGAAATGAGGGAGGAGTAAGTGGGAATCCAGTAAGTCAAGGATGTGAAAAATTGCAAAAAGTGAGAAGGGGGTTGGTCAATACGAAACCCATCTGGGTTTGCCAACTGGTGCTTATGTTAGGCTCCTAGCCTCCCAGTGAGGCAGGGAGACAGGGCGTCTACCCTCAGGTGCTGGCTGGAACAGACAGTACATTCTTCTGGAAGCCTTGAGTTTTCTCAGGCAGGCACTTAAGGGGGCTAGAGTCATTCTAGGGAGGTGCTCTTGAGCTGTTAGAAGTCATGTTAGTGCTTGTTCAAGTCTTAATAGGCCAAGGTTGAGGCATGGTTGAGAAAGGGCTCAAAGGGGCTTGACTGGAGTTCGGTCAAGGTGAGAATCTTTGTTGGGTGTGTGAGTGGGGAGTTGTAGGAGTTGAAGCCAGGAAGAAAGGGGTGATGATAGATGGGGCAATCTGAAGTCTTTGCAGATGGAACACAACTGGAGATTTTGAGCAGTGGAGTGGACTTCTATGTTCAAACATTTTCAACAGAGTGCCTTGACTGCTCTGAGGATTGTCAGAAAAGGACAAGGTAAAATAGCAGGAGACCAGTTAGAAAGTTATTGCAATAATGTAAGCAGAAGACGCTGTGGCTTAGATGGTCACGGTCATTTTGCAAGGGATGAAGGAGGGTTGAATCTGTGCCCAGGGTGAAGGTTAAGCCAAAGGACTGGCTGAGGAAGCTGATGGAGGTGATTAAAGAGAGCCGAGCATCCCTCCCAGAGTCAACCGAGGTTACTGAATCCTTGATCTGTGCCAGACTCTGTCTTAAGCACTTTGTATGCATTATCTTGCTCATTCAATCATCAAATAGTACCACGAGCTGGGTGTAAGGATCTCCCCCATGCTACAGAGTCAAAGTAACTTGCCAAGGTCACATCTGAATCAGTGACAGAGCTGGGGAGAACCTAGGACTGAGTGACTTCAATGCCCTAGAATTTCATCACTGCTCTCTCTTAAAGAGCCAAGGGGAATATAAAACAGAGAGCTCATTCTGAATTTCGCTTGGCTTCTTCAGCCATGCCCTTCCCTGTTTTAGCTTTAGCTTCCTGATTGGTGAGAACAGAGGGGGAATGATTCTGACGTTATGCTTCAGTTTGTAGACCTTTTATTCCAAAGATGTCTCTGTGTAAAAACAACAGACTTGCCTTGCCTCAGTGGTTCTTTATTCCTTCATCAATGTGGGATCCCAATCCCCTAGTAATATCTATTTTTCTCTAATTCCCATGATGACTATACCGTACCCTCCCATTTCCTTAAATTTTCATATAAAAGTCCTGACCTAATGCTGATAGATTGATTTTTATCATGAGGTCAATGTTACCAAACATTATCTAGATAGGAACTGTTAGGATTCAGCTCACTGATAATTATTTTTGTTGTGTGACTGTATCCCCACTGAGCTTAGGTGATGTAGTGTGGAGTTTTCAAAATTCCTCAGATGTTTTCAAATGAGGGATTCATCTCTTCAGACTCTTACTTGACAGCAACTAGTAAGTTAAGAGCCCATGTCCTGGAGTTAAATTGTCTGAATCTGTGCTTTGCACTTCTTAGTTCTGTGATATTGGGTGAGTTCCTTTACCTTTCTGTGCTTATATGTCCTTGTTTATAAAATGGTGATGAATAATACTGACATTAGAGAATAGTTGTGAAGATTAAGTGAGTTAATATATGTAAAGTCCTTAGAACTTGAGTCTAATAAACACTTAAGGAATCGTAGCAGTTTTAAGATATTATTTTATTATTCATCATTATCGTTACCATCATCATCATATACCATAACTATGGCTAATATGCACCTCACTGTTTTGGAGTGGTTGAAGACACTCAACTGGAGGTCAGTTAAATTGGGGTTGCCCACCTCAAGAGTTAAGATGTGTTTTTCATCCAAATACAAATATACTGCATGTCTATACATCTTGGAAAATTACTAAAAGCATATGCTTTTAAATTATGTGTTTACACACAATTCAGAGACCATGACTAATAGTGATCTAGAGTTAATTGCCATTAGTTCCAACCAAGAAAAAGTGAACGTGTTAGTCCCTCAGGCATATCTGACTCTTTGCAACCCCATGGAATGTAGCCAGCCAGGCTTCTCTGTCCATGGAATTCTTCAGGTAAGAATACTGGAATGGGTAGCCGTTTCCTTCTCTAAGGGATCATCCTAACCCAGGGATTGAACCCTGGTCCCCTGCATTGCAGGAGAATTCTTTACTGCCTGAGCTACCAGGGAAGCCCAAGGGTTATAAAGGGCTTTCCTAAATCCAGCCTTAACATTTACGCCCCTAGGGAAAGAGCACAACGGAGGCCACATACTGAAACAGCAGGGATAGGGTCAGGGTACACAGTCCTAAATGAATGACATAGCCATTGAGGCCATGGCATAAAATGGTTAAAACCAACTAAGTCAAGGATGGTGGAAGATTTGACGTCCAGTATAACTTAAACCTCATTATACATCAGGTGTAATCCATTGGCATGCTAAGTGACACACCCACAGGCAACATGACAGTTCTGAGGCCTACCATAAAGGTCAAAACGTGATTGGTGGCCTAATTCTTCAAAATCCCTGCCCCTTCCCTGAAATAGAATAATCCTCCCATTTATTAGCCTATGAAATTACTGAGCACATTAAAAACTAACTACTTCATAATTTAGTTCAGTTCAGTCACTAAGTCATGTCCAACTCTTTGTGACCCCATGGACTGCAGCACACTAGGATTCCCTGTCCATCACCAACTCCCAGAGCTTACCCAAACTCATGTCCATTGACTCCATGATGCCATCCAACCATCTCATCCTCTGTCATCCCATTCTCTTCTCGCCGTCAATCTTGCCCAGCATCAGGGTCTTTTCAAATGAGTCACTTCGCATCATTGGCTGAAGTATTGGAGCTTCAGCTTCAACATGAGTCATTCCAATGAATATTTAGGACTGATTTCCTTTAGGATGGGCTGATTGGATCTCCTTAAAGTCCAAGGGACTCTCAAGAGTCTACTCCAACACCACAGTTCAAAAGCATCAATTCTTCAGCGCTCAGCTGTCTTTATAGTCCAAATCTCACATCCATACATGACTAATGGAAAAAACATATCTTTGACTAAACAGACCTTTGTTGGCAAAGTAATGTCTCTGATTTTTAATATGCTGCCTAGGTTGGTCATAACTTTTCTTCCAAGGAGCAAGCATCTTTTAATTTCATGGATGCAGTCACCATCTGCAGTGATTTTGGAGCCCCCAAAATTGAAGTCTCTCACTGTTTCCATTGTTTCTCCATCTATTTACTATGAAGTGATGGGACCGGATGCCATGATCTTAGCTTTCTGAATGTTAAGTTTTAAGACAACTTTTTCACTCTCCTCTTTCACTTTTACCAAGAGGATCTTTAGTTCTTCTTCACTTTCTGCCATAAGGGTGGTGTCATCTGCATATATGAGGTTATTGGTATTTCTCCCGGCAATCTTGATTCCAGCTTGTGCTTCATCCAGCCCAGCATTTCATATGATGTACTCTGCATGTAAGTTAAATAAGCAGGGTAACAATATACAACCTTGACACACTTCTTTCCTGATTTGGAACCAGTCTGTTGTTGCATGTCCAGTTCTAACTGTTGCTTCTTGACTTGCATACAGATTTCTCAGGAGGCAGGTCAGGTGGTCTGGTATTCCCATCTCTTGAAGAATTTTCCACAGTTTGTTGTGATCCACACAGGCAAAGGCTTTGGTGTAGTCAATAAAGCAGAAGTAGATGTTTTTCTGGAACTTTCTTGCTTTTTCTATAACCTAACAAATGTTGGCAATTTGATCTCTGGTTTCTCTGCCTTTTCTAAATCCAGCTTGAACACCTGGAAGTTCTCAGTTCACATACTGTTGAAACCTGTCTTGGAGGATTTTGAGCATTACTTTGCTAGTGTGTGAGATGAACGCAATTGTGCTGTAGTTTGAACATTCTTTGGCATTGCCTTTCTTTGGAATTGGAATGAAAGCTGATCTTTTCCAGTCTTGTGGCCACTGCTGAGTTTTCCAAATTTGCTGGCATATTGAGTGCACCACTTTCACAGCGTCATCTTTTAGGATTTGAAATAGCTCAACTGAAATCCCATCACTTCCACTAGCTTTGTTTGTAGTGATGCTTCCTAAGGCCCACTTGACTTCACATTCCAGGATGTCTGGCTCTAGGTGAGTGATCACACCACCATGGTTGTCTGGGCCATGGAGATATTTTTTTGTATAGTTCCGTGTATTCTTGCCATCTATCTTAATATCTTCTGCTTCTGTTAGATCCATACCATTTATGTCCTTTATTGTGCCCATCTTTGCATGAAAAGTTCCCTTGGTAGTCTAACTTTCTTTAAGAGATCTCTAGTCTTTCCCATTTTATTATTTTCCTCTATTTCTTTGCATTGATCACTGAAGAAGGCTTTCTTATCTCTCCTTGGTATTCTTTGGAACTCTGCATTCAAATGGGTATCTTTTCTTTTCTCCTTTGTCTTTAGCTTCTCTTCTTTTCTCAGCTATTTGTAAGGCTTTGTCAGACAACCATTTTGCCTTTTTGCATTTCTTTTTCTTGGGGATTGTCTAGATGGTACTGCTCCCTGTCTCCTGTACAGTGTCACAAACCTCCATCCATATATCTTCAGGCACTCTTATCTATCAGATCTAATCCCTTGAATCTATTTCTCACTTCCACTGTATAATTGTAATGGATTTTATTTAGGTCATACCTGAATGGTTTAGTGGTTTTCCCTACTTTCTTCAATTTAAGTCTGAATTTGGCAATAAGGAAGGAGTTCATGATCTGAGCCACCGTCAGGTCCCGATCTTGTTTTTGCTGACTATATAGAGCTTCTCCATCTTCAACTGTAAAGAATATAATCAATCTGATTTTGATGTTGACCATCTGGTGATGTCCGTGTGTAGCATTTTCTCTTGTGTTGTTGAAAGAGGGTATTTGCTATGACCAGTGTCTTCTCTTGGCAAAACTCTATTAGCCTTTGCCCTGCTTCATTCTGTACTCCAAGGCCAAATTTGCCTGCTACTGCAGGTATCTCTTGACTTCCTACTTTTGCATTCCAGTCCCCTGTAATGAAAAGGACGTCTTTTTTGGATGTTAGTTCTAGAAGTTCTTGTAGATTTTCATAGAACAGTTCAACGTCAGCATTACTTGTTGGGGCATAGACTTGGATTACTGTAATATTGAATGGTTTGCCTTGGAAACAAACAGAGATCATTCTGTCGTTTTTGAGATTGCACCCAAGTACTGCATTTCGGACTCTTGTTAACTATGAGGGCTACTCCATTTCTTCTAAGGGATTCTTTCCCACAGTAGTAGATACATTTTAGGGCCACTTTCAGTTTCTGAGATGACTCCATGCCCTGGGAATGCTCTCTTCTTTTGAGTTGGGCCACATTCTGTCTATGGAATTTGTATCTCTCTAAGTAAATCCATTTCTTACCAATACCTTGTCTTTCACTGAATTCTTCCTGTGTTGAGTCACAAAGCACCTGGCCTTAAGTCCTGGTGCCAGGTGAGTGATTTTAATTAAAAGATAGTCCCAGGACTCTCCTGGTTGTCCAGTGGTATAATCTGCCTTCCAGTGCAAGATACAGTACAATTCCTGTTCAGGGAACTATGATTCCATATGCCGTGGGGTAAGTAAGCCTGCATACCACAACTATGGAACCCACGCACTCTGGAGCCCTTGTGCCACAACTAGAGAGGCTGCACACTGCAATGAAGATCCCTCTTGCTCCAAGTAAGGCCCAACACAGCCAAAAAATTAATTAAAAAGTCCCAACAGGAACTTTGGCTGGGTTAGATCTGAGTTATGCAGTTTCAAAACCACACATTTAAATATTTAAAACGTCCTGGACTGTGAAGCCCATGTCAAAGGGTGGTAGCTCCCTGGACTCTAGTTGGGATAAGGATCATTGGAATTGCACTTCATGCTTCCTTTGTGATCTGTTGGCTAAGAGACCACTTGAAACCAGCATGACCTTGGATGGCAGGTCCATGAAAGTTTCTCATGGAGCAAGGGAACAATGTAATGGTTTCAGAGAACTATTGTCATAGGATCTCTTATATTAACAGGTCCATGCAGCCCAACATCACACTTTGAGACAAATATCTACTAAAACAGAGCATCTTCCTGCACACTCCAGAGGAGTGTTAGCTTCTTGACTTCTCTAGGAATAAACTACCAATGACCTTAGGGAAAAGCAGTGTAGGGTTCTCCTCAGAGCACTCATTCAAACCTTCCTTCATCCCTAATTTAAGGTTCCTAGAATGGTTTTTTTCAAGAATGAGGGAGAGAAAGACAGGGACATACAATAGTATGGGAAAAAGGCAAACTTGAAATTTCCCCTCACTCTTCAGAGGTCTAATACCTCTTCTTTCTGTTTCTCAATGATGGGCAACATTTTCACTGAAAATGGTGCTTCCTTGTTCTGTCTCCAGGATAAACTTATGTTTTACTCCCTTGGCACTGGTTCTTTCTGCAGTGGCATTTAATTAAGTTATGATTACAAAAGGGGCAAGAATTAACTTTCTCTTTACATACAACACACTCTACAGATTTCAAGAGTAAAGAAAGACCTACTATTGTAGATGAGAAACAGAGATGGATTCAGTTGCTGACTGAGAAAAAAATGCCCAATGTTGGGGTTGTGCATTGAGTTTTATTTTGGGCAAAATGAGGACTATAGCCTGGGAGAGAGCATTTCAGATAACTCTAAGAAACTGCCCCAAAGAGGTAGGGGGAAGTCCATATATACATGGTTGTGGTGAAGGGGGAGTAAATATAATCAAGCACATATTTTTTGCAGAAAGTTACTGCTAGTTCCAGGAGGGTTATTGCTAGTCAGAGGAGCAGACATCACCATGAAAGATTTTAGTGCTTTTCTAGTTATGAAGTGATGTAAGAGTTCGGTTCATAAAATCTTCTCCTGAAAATATATAACTATCTGATGGCCTATTCTGCCAGCTTTCCCAGGGCACAGAGTGCCTCTTTCCTGATCTTCACCCTGAACTTCTTTCGGGGGATATGTTAAAGGTCTGTGGTCATAGCAGCTTGTGAATTAATTCTCTAATCCTAGAGGTAGATGGCAAGTGCCAACCTTTAGTTGGCACAGTTAACACATCTCATCCCACTGGCAAACAGTAGCTTCATTTCAACCATTCCTTTAAGATCTTTGTCGATAAAACCTCTTTGCCAGCTAGACTGGAAGGCAGGAAATCTCCTCCAGTGCAACATAATTTGCCTCTTGTTTGTTGTGTGTATGTGAATGTGATGTGTTTGGGTTTGGGTGGGAGGAAGGAGGGGAAGAGAAATAGGTAGAAAGATAATAAATCCTCTCTGCTCATGATAAGAGCTTTTATGGTGAGGTGGAAGATGGAGGGAAGATTAAGGGTTACAAGTAGTGTAGTTTTTAGTTTAATACTTGAGAAAAATGAATAGGAATCTCAACATTGTGAAAGAAGCTGGAAAATGAGGGTTTTTTCCTGTTTCTTTACTAATATCTCTGGCTCCCATTCTTTCATAGCATTGTGATAAGGAAGAATAGGAAATCAAATCATAGGATAAAAAGACATAGTCCAGGTATTTCCTCTTTCCTTGTTTGCATCTCCCTTCTATTGTGGTCCCTGTACAAGGTGATCTTTATGGACACTTAAAAGAGGAGAGTCAGCCTCCCAGTCACAAAGAGCCTGATGCACAGAAATGTATTCAATATTATTTTGCAAATTTCCTCTATGAGAGCTGATAAGTAAGCAGTAGAGTTGGAAAATGAAATCCTCTATTCACTTCAGACTCAAACTTTCTCTCAATTGCTGACAAAGCATAATCAATCTTCTAACTACTCAGTGATGAAATCCCAATAAAGATCATATGCGTCATCAATTAAATTTCTTCACTTTATTTCTAAGTGTATTTTTACAGCCTAACAAGAGCTTTTGTAGACATTTTACTTAATAGAAAGTTCTCACATTTTCATTGATAAAAAAAAAATTAAGCCACATGTAGGAAACAGTATTATAAAAATGAGTGAGTATATTCAGGACTAGAATTCTCTGAAATATGCTGTATAATTATGTAATATTTTCATATTTCAGGTGAGATCTATATTGTTTCTTTCTGCAAGATGATGTGAGACATACAGAGTAAAAGGTAAGATACACTGAGGTCTTTTTACATTTGTTTTATTTTCTTAGCGATGCTACTGAATGTAAGTTCCTGTGTCCAATGCACATTGAGGCCAAACAAATGGAGCTGTCAGAGTTTGGAGCAGGGAAACGTTTCTTGCACGGCCAAGCAAAAAGAATGGGTGACTCAAGCTCAGAAACTTGAACTCTTAGATGGTTTTCAGGGGGAAGTTTTTAATGGGCAAAACTTGAGATGAAGGCTACAGGGTGTGTGACTTTATTCCGATAGACTGGTGATGAGGTAACAGGGTGGTGCTCCAGGAATCTTGTGCTCACCCTCAAGTTACCAGCCTCCACCTGGGTGGGAGCCTTAGGTCCTGTAGAAGAACTCAAAGATATTGTAATGTCTATTCTTGATGAAAGTGAAATAGGAGAGTGAAAAAGTTGGCTTAAAGCTCAACGTTCAGAAAACTAAGATCATGGCATCTGGTCCCATCATTTCATGGGAAATAGATGGAGAAGCAGTGGAAACAGTGTCAGACTTTATTTGTTTGGGCTCCAAAATCACTGCTGATGGTGACTGTAGCCATGAAATTAAAAGACTTTTACTCCTTGGAAGGAAGGTTATGACCAACTTAGATAGCATATTTAAAAGCGGAGACATTACTTTGCCAACAAAGGTCCATCTAGTCAAGGCTATGGTTTTTCCAGTAGTCATGTATGGATGTGAGAGTTGGATGGTGAAGAAAGCTGAGCGTCGAAGAATTGATGCTTTTGAACTATGGTGTCGGAGAAGACTCTTGAGAGTCCCTTGGACTGCAAGGAGATCCAACCAGCCCATCCTAAAGGAGATCAGTCCTGGGTGTTCATTGGAAGGACTGATGTTGAAGCTGAAACTCCAATACTTTGGCCACCTCATGCGAAGAGTTGACTCATTGGAAAAGACCCTAATGCTGGGAAGGATTGGGGGCAGGAGGAGAAGGGGACGACAGAGAATGAGATGGTTGGATGGCATCACCGACTCGATGGACATGGGTTTGGGTAAACTCTGGTAGTTGGTGATGGACAGGGAGGCCTGGTGTGCTGCAATTCATGGGGTCGCAAAGAGTCAGACACGACTGAGCAACTGAACTGAAATGATTCCTTCAGGAGGTACCAGGACTTTGCCTCATTGCTCAGGGGCAGGGTTCCCCGTAAGGATTAGGGTGTAGGAAGTGTGTATTTCTTCAGTCCAGAGATCATCTGAGGTCAGGTGGTGATGGGAAAACTGAAACCTTCTTTGGAATGACGAGTGCTTCATCAAATAGTTAATGTCTTCCATTTGTTGGAGGTTTCAGTTCTGCAGAAGAACTCAAAGATACTGTTATGTATATCTCTTGATGGAAACCCAGGATCCTGCCCCCAAGGCAACACTATTGTTTTTTCACTGCTCCTCCATTGTAGCCACAACACCATCCTTCCCTGATTAGCAGCTGCCCCTTCTAAGAGTGACGAAAGGCCTACTATTGTAAATGAGAAACAGAGATGGACTCATTTGTTGACTGGGAAAAAAAAAAAAACACAATGTTGGGGTTGTGAGTTGGAACTGTCAGCTACAAATTGGCACTTACCAAGAGCATTGCCAACAACCTGTCCTCTGGGGCAAAATGAGGAATGCAGCCCAGGAGGCAGCATCCCAGATAGTTCTGAGAGAGCGCTCCAAATGGCAGTGGGGGAATGTCAATATATAAGGTTTTTGGTGAAGGGGGAGTTCAATGTCATGAAGCATCCACTTTACAAGAGGTTTTTGTTAGTCATGAGGATCTGGTGTCACCATGAAGGGATTTAGTGCTTCTCTAGATATGAGGAGATACAAGGATTGAGATCATAAAATCTGTTCCTAAAAACACCTGAACTATCTAAAGACCTGTCCCACCAGATTCCCTCACTCCACCCTGAACTCCCTCAGGGGTTGTTGAAGGTCAACAGCTATAGCAGCATGGGGCACAATCTCTGTAGAGGCAGATGGCAAAAATGCCTTTGTTGTTTAACCGTTGGCAATGCTCTTGGTAAGTGCCAATTTGTAGTTGACAGTCATGTCCAACTCTTTGCGATCCCAAGGACTGTAGCCTGCCAGTCTCATCTGTACATGGAATTCTCCAGGCAATAGTACTGGAGTGGGTTGCCATTTCCTTCTCCAGGGAATCTTCCTGACCTGGGGATAGAACCCAGGTCTGCTGCATTGCAAACAGATTCTTTACCAACTGAGCTACTAGGGAAGCACTTACTGGAATGGGTAGCCTTTCCCTTCTCCAGGGGTTCTTCTCAACCCAGGGATCAAACCCAGGTCTCTCACATTGTAAGAGAATTCTTTATCAGCTGAGCCACAAGGGAAGTCCCACAAGGTTCTGCTTGGTCTTAATATTATATAACTTACTTTCCTCAATGTGTTTCTTGAGTAAACTCTAACTGAAACCATTGTTTCTCTGGATATGTATTACTGGAAGCTGAAAGGAAAGACACTAATGCAGAGCCAATCACTTATGTATTGTCTCCCAGCTTTAATCCACTCCTGTGATAGGGAGAGGGAGACCCTGAAATCACATTTCAACTCGACCAGTTGCCCATGTTAGCATCTGTTATAGGCTCTGCCAAAGGTGAGTGGCAGGGAAAGATGGCAATGAAGCCGTTTACCTCAGGTTGGGACTTGACCCCTTGGGATTCTAACCCACATGGCTGGGACTCAGACTCAGCCGAAACCCTGCTTAGGACTTGAACATGGCTAAAACCCAGTTCAGGACTTTAACTCACATGCCTGGGACTCAAACCCAGCGAAAACCCACGGTCTTCCTAACATAACAAAACCAAAAACCAGCTTCCACAGACCTGATTTCAGGACCTAACGAAACTCAGTTTCTTGATGTCTCATCGCAGAAACAATTCAGTGAGAGACACGGTGATAGGTAAGAAGTGGATTTATTCAGAGAGAAACACGCTCCACAGAGTGTGAGCCATTGCAGCCTTAAAAAATTGTATGGTTAGCTTTTATGGGCTGGATAATTTCATAAGCTAATGAGTAGGAGGATTATTCCAATTATTTTGAAGAACGGGCAGAGATTTCCAAAAAGCGGGCCACCGCCCACTTTCTGACCTTTGATGGCTGACCTTGGAACTGTCATGGCGCCTCTGGGTGTGTCATTTAGCTTACCGATGTGTTACAATGAGCATATACTGAGGATCAAGTTCTAGGTTTCCGCCATCTTGAATATAGTTCGTTCTAATCAGTTTATGCTGTGTCTTCCAGTTCTTTCGTGCCCTACTCCCTTCCCTCGTGTTTCAGCAAGACCGGAAAATGAAGGAGAGACTAGATCCTCCCCCTCTGCTTTCAGTGTTGCTGTAACAATGCCCTTGCTTCCTTCCTCAGCTTCATTTGTCACTTAGAAAATCAGCCTCATTATGTCTTAGAGTGTTGCAGAAACCAGTAATTGAGAAAACAAGCGCCACACTCGGAGAGTTGGACAACTCAGGTTTATTACACCAGCGGGCCCAGAGGAGTTAACACTGTAAGCTCTGAGCCCTGAACAAAGGGGTTACAGAGTTTTTATAGACAGTCTGTAGTGGGCAGCACTAGCTGTTAATAGGCTGGTTTAAACTAAGGGATTTCGCGCGTGCGGGGAGGGCAGTCAAGATGGCAGGGGGGGCGGGAAATGCCTGACCTTTACACGGACAGGCATGATTAAGCAGGTTTGCAGGGACTGGGCAGTTGCAAAGAGCAGGACGAGGGTGCGTGAGATCAGCTCCAGTTCCTAGTATCGTAAACCCACACTTTCTGAGACTAGGTGACCTACGTGATCCAGACTTGGCAAGGAGCAAGCTGAGTTACAGAGGCAGAACAAGCAGGAGGTTATGTACAATTTTAACTTTCCCTCTTCAAGAGTAGCAGCTCAGCAGTGGTCCTTCATTGAAGATCTGACTTGAGCACCATCCTCCTGAGCCAGATCCTCCTCTGAGCTCCCCAGTCCTGATGCCCACGATAACTTCCCTTTATTCCCCAGTTACCATACTTGGTTAATTCAGTGTTTTATTTTATTTTTTTCTTTGTTTTTCTTTGTGTGTTTGTTTTGTTGTAGCACCCATAGAGTCAATTCCTTAGCTTAAGTTCTTCACCCTGGCATACAGCAAGGTTTTATATTCCTGAGGTACTGAAGGAAAATACAAAATTTCTGAAAGAAATTTTACTGGAGAGATTTTATATGTATATAATAGTTTTATATAAATCATGGATTGATATTATACACAATTAATTATGTATAATTAATACCATATGTTTAATATTATGTATATATATTGTGAGTGCTCAGTCACTCAGTTATGTCCAACTCTTTGCAACCTCATGGACTGTGGCCTGCCAGGCTCCTCTGTCCATGGGATTCTCTAGGCAGGAATACTGGAGTGGGTTGCCATGCCCTCCTCCAGGAGATCGTAGTCAAGTCTCATTATTTCACACTTGGTGAATGCTGAATCATTGTTTCTAAAGGAAATACAGGGTTAAGTTCCTGTATGCTTCTGCTCTCAACATTTTGGTCAACAGATCAATATATACACTTTTATGTGTGTTTCTGTTTAAAATATTTAATATATATTGTTTACTCATTGACATTGCACTCATGACCAACAGTACTTGGGCCTGAATGAACCTTATCTAGCGCACATATTTTCCATAAGGCACACGACAGCCTTCGTGCACTCAGGACCACTAGCATGCACTTTAGCTCGGTGTTTGGAGGGCATTTTAAACAATGAATTCACTAACAAAAGACAGAGAATGTAAAATCTAATGAGATACATAGTGAAAAGGACACTTGCTTACAGTATAAGGGCAGAAACAAGAAGAGAGAACATCACCTTGTTCAGCCTTGACTGGGAATTGCACATGTCAGGTGACTCAAATTTTTTTCTTGCCTCTCTGCACATATCCACAAATGACCATAAATGTGCCTTGAGTAAATTTACAAATAGGTAAATTGACAGATGTAGAATCTGAATAATGAGGAGCCACACTCTGTTCACCTAAGTATTACCTATCTATCTATCATCTATCTGTCTCCCTACCTAAAATTTTCCAAATGACCTCTTGATTTTTGAAGTAAATGTTTAATCATAAAAGCTTCTATTTTTTGCTCTTGGCCCAATTTTCCACTGAGGACGTTTAGTTGTCCCTCAGTGTCACCACTACCCAATTTCAATATTTTGGCAAATGACAGCAGGTCCTCTGGGTCTGACTCTTTGCAACCCCATGGACTGTAGCCCCCAGGCTCCTCTGTCCACGGAATTCTTTAGGTAAGAATACTGCCGTAGGTAGCCATTCCCTTCTCCAGGGGATCCTCCTGACCCAGGGATTGAACCTGAGTCTCCTGCATTGCAGGTAGATTCTTTACCATCTGAGCTACCAGGGAAGCCCCACTAATGAAATAGCTACATTTAACCTGTATTTTCGATTTGTAGCATTGTTTGAGAAGGCCATACCAATGTTACCGAAGACAGTAGTCACCTTGGTCAGGGAAGGAAAGATTCTCTTTGATCCTCCCAAGTCACACGTATTCTGGATTGGTGTGGAATTCTGTTGCAGAAGTAGGAAAAAAGATCACTCTACAACCCTGTGCTACTAAATATTTAATTGCAAGATGAAATATAACCTAATGGAAATCAGAGAATTGCTTTTCTATAGACTTGTGCCAGTATGGTTGCCTAAAATGTACCAGGTCTTTAACAAATGCAGACTTTAGTGAACATTTTTGGTTGCCTATCCAATTGATACATCTCCACAGCATCCCTCAGTAACAAGGCAGTCATATATGTCAGGCGAGACTCAACCTGCCCCAAGTCCAGGCTGGGGAATTTTAATCAATTACAAGTTGTGTTAATTTCATTTCTGTAACAAGGGATTATTTGAGAATGGATCTGTGATGCAATTCTGGCCCAAGGGGAATGAACATAAGTCAAAGGGACTATTTCTTCTGGTAGCAGTTGTCTTGTTGTGTAAAGATGTGAGCTGTGGCAATCATTTTGCGACCATGAGGGGACAGCCTAAAAATAAAAGCCAGCACACTGAAGATGCAGTGAGGAAAGTTCCTTGGTCTTTGATGATGTTGCTGAGATTCTCTCAGTCTGAACTACTTGTATTAGATATTAATTCATTTTATTTAAACCATTCTGAGATTAGTCTTCATCTACTTCCATTCAGACTTCCCTGGAAGCTCAGAAGGTACAGAATCTGCCTGCAATGAAGGAGACCTTGGCTTGATCCCTAGATTGGGAAGATCCCCTGGAGAAGGGAATGGCAATCCACTCCAGTATTCTTGACTGGAGAATTCCATGGACAGACCAAGGGGTCACAAAGAGTAAGACATGACTGAGCGACTAAAGCTTTCACTTTCTTCTAGAACCCTAAGTGATTTACAGATTTATCTGTGGAGATTCAGTAAATGAAGGGTAGCATGGATCCAGGAACTTGTGATTTTAGAAATCCCCTTGGAGGATTCTGATTACAGCCTTGGGACTGGTCCCTATAAGATTTATTAACTTGGGTCAAATATAAGAAGAGTAACTTTGTACCCTGGGTTTGGAGAATCTTACTTGAATCATAGATTGTCCTGGTTCCCTTCTTCTCTTTACCTAAATCTATCCCTCACATTATAATTAGATCCTTGATAGTAAGTGTCATATGTGGGCAATTTTCAAAGGGCTTCAAATACAACAGCCTTAATCCAATGCAGAGTCCATATAGAGGGGTTCTTTGTTCTACCCTCTTCACCTCATCCTGCTTTTCCTGTGCCTTTTATCAGGTTCCTAATCTAGCATATTAAGGGGTTGAATCCCTTGATGACCAGGCTTTCTACTAGAAATTATGTATAGTTTCATATCTCCTCTTTCTAAAATGTGCATCTTTAGGACCTCCCTGGTGGTACAGTGGATAAGAACTCACCTGCCAATAGAGGGGAACATGGGTTTAATCCCTTGTCTGGGAAGATTGCACATGCTATAGAGCAACAAAAGCCCACCAGCGGCAACTACTGAGCCCGTGTGCCACAAGTACTGGAACCTGCACACTCTTGGGCCACAAC